>NC_054874.1:31588786-32825033 GCF_018320785.1 Cheilinus undulatus | reverse complement strand
TAGTGAGAGAAGTAGGTGATAAACTGGGGCATTCTTAGCAAGTTTGTGAGTGTATTGATGGAATTACTGATTGATTTGACTGCTGACCATGCAAATTGCTTCCCTAAAACTGATCTTTATGGCAACAAAATAGGATGGCTTGAGTTAGAAGCCTTTTGAATTGTCTTGCCAGCAAATTCAACTGCAATGAAATGCATTACATGCCTGCAGCAGTTTTGGCCCAGTCATCGGCATGCAGTCTCAGTCACTGGTTCTGCTTTTGGAGTGCAGAGTGGTGGATCTCTGTTTTGAGCAGCTGGAGATGAGAGATCACAGGAGTGATAGGAGCTGTGATGTCTGGGAGATGTGATAACAACAAGCACAGCTTGAGAAATTATGGGCGACTAAATTATAAAGTTAAAAGGTTTATATTTTCTAGAAAGGATGTGTGGTGTCATATCAAACCCTATGGTTTTACACCTCACCATAGGTACCCTCTGACCGTCTGATGACCTATGACCTCAGCCACAGGATAGGAAGTGATATTGACATAGGGATGAGATTTACAGCCAGCAATCTGTGCAGTGTGTTGTTAGTAGATTACTGTCATTAAGAAGTAACTCATTATGTTAGTGTGTTGCAACCGAGAAAGGCGCTGTTAGAGTACTGTTGCATTTCTAAAAACTGAAACTCTTAACTTTTTTTTTTTTACCACATGTCAAGTTTAAAAATGGCACATGACCTGCTGTCCATCTGTCTTCGAACGTTTTGACTCTACCGTCATTTCTACAGCCCAGTCAGCATACAGCCCATAATCTGTAACTCTGCAGACTGATTACAGAATAACAGATACCAGATAAGGCCAGAGATATACTTATATTAACCATGCATATGCAGGTGCATAATAGCTGCCACATATCCCCTCTTAAGTTTGACATGTGGATTGTTCATGTCCTCAAAATGAATGGAATGTGGGTGTGAGATGCAGTATGCATATGATTGGTAGAGGCAGTTTGGAGATGGAGGAGAGTTGACGGCCTACATAGCAGCAGAGACAACAACAAATGAAAGTTAAAAAGACAAACTGATATACCAAGTCCACAATTCTCCACATCTTTATGACATCTTACTATCGCTACACAGGGACAAACACGTCATTCAGACCAGCTGGTGATGAATAAATTCTGTTTTAGAGATTTGCCAGGGGTGCTCCTTTTTTCATTTGCTGCTTAAGGCATTGGCTGCAGTTACCATGGTCATGAATAGGGCTTGGCTATTTCCCACTGCCTCATGATATGATACACTTAACAAATTTATCAGACAACCTGTCATATTTGTCTCAAAGACCATCCAGCATCGTGAAGTGCTTTAATGCAGACTCTTTCATTTTCAGTGAGCTCTCCATATTTTACCATTTTGAACAGGAATGAGGAATTTCAAACTGAATTCACCCAAATTTGAGCCGGCTCACTGGGCTTCTCTGAGAAGTCAGAAATAAATCAGGCATAACATTTAACCACTAAAACTCATTTTTCTCTTCAGGAATGCAAGTAAATAAGAAGAATTTGACATAATAATCAAGAAATATTAATGTGCTTTACTATTTTTTAACTTTTTGTAAATCAGTAAATTTGAAAAATCATGGATAACAATGATAGTGATATTTTAGCATTAAAAATATCATTTGGGTTAAAGAGCTTCTACATATTGGTGTATTAACCATTGCAGAAACATAAAAAATGATTTTGGTAATTACCAATGCTGTTAATTTAGGGAAGCTGTGGCATAAACCTTACTTTGGTTAGGGTTAGGGTGGTCTAATAAATTTGTTAAACACTGTACATATCCCAATACAGCAGCCACGATACATATCACAATACCTGTGATTTTAAATAATGCATAGAATTCACTACAGGAGTTATTCTTTGTTGCAGAGGATAGCATCAAAGTTTTAAGGATCCTACATTTTCTACACGTATGCATGATAGAAACAGTATGGTATTATAGAAACTAAGTGCCGACTGTGTGTTCTAACTACCATCTATTATTCTGAGATGATGTAACTGTCGTTACTGTTAATATGAAGTTGGTTCTGATCTCAGAATGATCATCACTGCATGAGTGACTCCTTATTTCTAATTTACATTGCACACATCATAGTCATATGTGTGGTCTAAGCAGTCTTGTGTGCCTGTGAGGAGAATCCTTTAGTTCACTCATCACAGCATACGCATATAACCTGGCATGCCAGGTTATATGCATCCATCTGGAAAACCACTCAGAACGTTCATCCAATCCCCCTCTGAGTTTTTTTTTCAAAGGCTCTGCCCTATCCCCAACACTGTCTATGTCTGTCACATCTTTACGGGCCAATCAGAGCAACAAAACACATGGCATAGCAGCTACCAAGCTGCACACCTGCCCCCCTTACTGAAGGAGTAAACTCCATAAAAAACCGCATAACGCCACGAACCATGGTGACTGTAGACATATCAGTACATGACTCTTGTCATTTTTGAAAAGAAAACAGCTCAATGCTGTTCTTTGTTCTCATTTTAACAAAGAAATGTCATCAAGTTCTGATAAAACTGGTGCTTTAGCAGCATACACGCTAATGTCTTCCGCCATAAGTGCACCGGTCTCTTGTTGCTGCAAGGTTAATACACATACACAATACAGTAAAAGCTTTCTACGTCACATAACATTGAGATGTTCTTGTCCATGTAATAAAAAAATCAACACAGTGAGGATATTTCCATTGTGTAATGCTATCCCCTCTGCCATCTCACTTGCTAAAATAGCTGGCATTGACAGCTGCATTTACCTTCTGCTGGCATGCATCTGGGTGGCAGCAGTCCAACAGGTTGGAGATAAACAGGAACAGTTATATGAATATGAAGAATGTTGATGGACACTTTGTGCATTTAAATGGATTTAAGTGACACTCTACTTTAAAATTATTTTTTTCTATGAATTTGTATATTATGAAGTTCAGTTACAACCTGATATATTCATATACAAGGACACCGAGGTTTCTGACTTGGAATCACTGAGGACACAAAACACTTCAACGTCAACAAACAATACTTGCCTATTTGAAAATGCACAAGAAACCATCTGATACCTATTGTTTATTTATGTATTTAAAAGGTACAGAGCACATTAATGGGCCTAAGTATAAAAGACAATGTAAATATGCCAGTGTTGGCAGAACTGCTCATTTATATCTGTTGTCCCAAGGCAGGTAGCACATAAAAAGACAGTAAAACAATTTAATGTGTAAACATGCAATAACAAGATAAATGTAATGTTCTCTAAATAAAGTGCATAGTTTACACTCGTGTGTGTGGCAGACACGAGTCAAGAACCACAAGTTTTGAAAGTAGTTAATAGATAAATGTTTTCTTTGTTAGAACGGCTGAATCTCTCCTCATGTTCCAGTCAAATTCCCGTTATCAGGGTATTGCCTCTGATGTATTACAGGGTTCTCAGATACATTTCACCTTTGCATCCTGTCATAATGTGTGGTCAAGTCTTGCATGCAAGCAAATTGAGCTCCAGGAAATGCATTCTTTAGCTTTAGCATGAACTTAATTATAAGCCATGTAAAAAAAAAGTCTGACATATAAAGCTTTAAGTCCATGTAGAATGAAAGTTTCTCAAGAGGATAACCACTCAGGTTTTGTTAAACGCTGATCAGTGTGATATCAACTAAGAGGTGGAGTTTTGACTCCAATGGTGCATTACCACATCTGTGCTGGAAGGAACAGGGTTTTTTTTTCATCAGAACTTCAAGCCATAAAGAAGAAACAAAGAATTGGACAACTGTACTGCCTAGATTTGCAAGGATTTCTCAACAGCCATTGATGTTAAAAGCCACAGAAATTCTATGTTGGCTCATTTTCCCAACACAGTGTGAATTCCAATGCTTCACAACATGTGTGCAGAAATGTTAAGTTTATCATCCTAAAAGTGCTCCTCTGCTTCTCCTCTTTCAGATCCACTCTGGCTGGAGAGTCTCACACATGGTAGGCTGACAGTCAACTATGGTCCAACAGCACTATGGATCACATAGAATCAGAATCCAAGTATGTAGTCAGAGGAATACAAGAAAGCACAAAGTAATTGGACCCCATGTAGCAGTGTTGATGATTCTGCTTGCCGTCATTTGCCATAACTTGCACTTATTTTCTACCTGGATTGTGTAAATACTGCTGAGAACCTATTTTTACGAGTTTCTGCCAGGACTGGTACTTTGTGCAACTTAAGTACCTTTTGAGGGCCCCTGCAATCATGAGCAGTGCATCCCATAAATCATTGCCAGTCTCCTGGGAAATAAATTTGTAATAAGCCCCGCTGAAATACATTAAAAAAGTCTGTTTGATCTGGTAAAAGTGCTATTTATCAATGTCATATTTTTAGCCTCTAATTAATAAAAATATTTGTGACTATATTGAATTGTAATTAAGTAGTTGAGGCTCACCAAGTTGTTGGGCTTTGACAACTACTGAGGACAGAAAAATAGTGGTAACAGGACTGCACTAGTCAAAAATGATTCACTGATGTCTAAATGCACTGTAAGTTACATACTCTCTCAACGAGAATCGCAGCTCAGGTCAGTCTTCCTCTTTCCTAAGGGACTGTAGAATCCATGGTGTGTAACAGGCGGAGCTGACGGCTCCATTGACAGTGCAGGCACTGCGTCAGTGCAGATGGCACACAGCACAGACTTGGAGCCAAAATCCTCCTGCTGCAAGATGGAGATGGTGCACAGAGTAAAATATCAGCCACGGGTTTGCTTTTAACTTTCTGTTGTTACAAATGCTCTGAGAATGTAAAAAAATGTGTTTTAAAATATTCATTTTTGAAATTTGATTCTATATTCGGGACTCTGACATGATCTATTTTGGCACCTCCATATGCAAATATCAGTATGAAACTTTCTTAACTTTTTTCTGACATGATGATGAAGAGCATGGAGTTGTGGGCACCTTATTGTAATATTGCCTAGGGTGCCGAGATGGCTAGCGCTGGTTCTGATCATATTCTATCTTCTGTTCATCAGGTGGATCTCAATTTGTACTGATTAGTTCTCTATGCACTCTGAAGTTAGCTACATAGTTCTACAAGGTTCTTTTCTTGGACTATTTCTTTTCACCCTGTAAGCTTTCTTTAGGTAAAATTATGAGGAATCACTCCATAGTTTACTGCTATGACTATAACTACCTACATCAGTCCTCTTTATTTCATTATCATCTTAGCTGCCAATGTTAATATTAAAATGTTGAGTGTTATAACCAAACATGTTATTACTGCTAATACTTCATATATTGTTACCTTTGTTATTGTTTTTTTGTTTGTTTTTTTGTCTTTAGCAGTCTCTCTCCTTTTTCATCTCCCTCTACCCCTTCACATTCCCAGCATCAACAGGTTCTACTAAAGGTTTCTGCCAGTTATAAGACAAAAATCTTATGATAGCATTTATGAATTAGCACTTTACAGATAAAGATTCATTGATACTGACCTGGACTTTCCATCAGTGTGTAGTTGTCAGCCTTGTTTATGATAGCCCACATCTTTCTCCACAGGCAAAGCTGTCTGTCCACTGTAACTTTGTCCAGTTAATTGGATGTCTGACTCACTGAGCTAAGAGTGGGATGAGATTCACCCTGAGATGCTGCAGGCTTTGGACATTGTTGGGCTGTCATGGCTGGCACGCTTTTTCAAAGTCACATGGAGGTTGGGGACAAATCTGAGGCCATGGTTCTCTGCAGGAAAATGGTGGATTGCTCCATCCGGGTGGGGAGTGAGTCCTTGCTCCAAGTGAAGGAGTTCAAGTATCTTGGGGTCTTGTTCATGTGTAAGGGTAAAAGGGACTGTGAGATTGACAGATGGATTGGCGCAGCAATGCATACTGTGGGCATTGTGTCGGACTGTTGTGGTGAAGAAGGAGCTGAGCCGAGAGGAAAGCTCTCAATTTACAGGTCAATCTACCTCCCAGCCATCACGTATGGTCATGATCTCTGGGTACTGACTGAAAGAATGAGATTGCAGATACAAGCAGCTGAAGTGAGTTTCCTCCAGAGGGTGGCTGGGCCAGCCTTAGAGCTAGGGTAAGGAGCTCAGACATCTGGAGGGAACTAGGAGTAGAGCGGCTGCTCCTTCGCATCGAAAGGAGTCAACCGAGGCGGTTCAGGCATCTGATCAGGATGCCTCCTGGCCACCTTCCTGTGGAGGTGTTCCGGCCACGTCCGGCTTGGAGGAGATCTTGGGGGAGACCCAGAACTTGCTGGAGGGATCACATACCCTGTCTGGACTGGGAATGCCTCAGGATCCCCCAGCAGGAGTTGAAAAGCTTTGCTGTGGAAAGGGACGTCTGGGTGGACTTGCTTAGCCTGTTACCCCTGTGGCCCAGCTCTGGATAAGCAGATGAAGATGGATGGATGGATGGATGGATGGGTCACGGTTTGATTTATTGAAACTGATTCCCATTCCCAGTTTGTTAAAAAGGCTAAAAGCAAATCTGTGTAAAGATCACTCCGTGGTTGTTATATCTGTTGCCAAAAATTTAGCCTACTTCAAAACGAGATCAAAATAGCCTACCACACCTGTCTTTCTTAAGTTCAATTTTAACACCAGTCAAACCTTTATTTTATTTTTAATGTGATAAATTCACACAGTGCAGCTCTCAACTTCTATTTTTGGTCGTATGACTGTTAGTGTCATAAATTCACTTCATGAAACTATCATGAAAATAAATTCAGTATTTAACAAATGAAATCATATTAGTTTGCAGCAGCTGCTTCAATTAATATATGGGAAATATTGATGGACTTGACCATTTTTTGGTCTTTCCCTATAAAACCAGGCTTGTTAATCAGACATCACAGGAATATTAGGAGAGAACTGTTGCTGTATTTTAACTCATAAAGGCATGACTATAGTGTTCAGTTTAATCAAAGTAGTCAGGGTGCTACTATTGCCCCTGTAATGGGGGGAATTGTAACAGTGTTTGGGGGGCAATTGTAACATTGACAAGAAACATCATATTTACCCTCTATATTTCAGATTAGGGTTAAATCTAAAGTATTCCTATTTCTGCCACAGTATCACATAAATTTACCAAGGTTTTATTCAATATGATTTCTTATTTCCCCCATTTCAAGAAGGCTGTAATATGAATTCAAATCATAGGATGTATTTATTTATGGATACACCAAAGCTTATTGCACTAAGTCACAGTAAGAATTATTTCCTACTCAATACATTTTTATTATTTGGATTAATTCAAATAATTTCAGATTGATCAGTCAAGAACTGTCTGTAGCCAGACTTTAAAAATAGACACATTAACATCACTAAACAAACTAGATTGATTTCATTACATATTTAAAAAATTTCAACAAACACTGCTGAAATTTAAGGTCTTAATTTTCCTTGTAGGTAAGGGGTAAGTGAAATGAATTGAGATAAGGCTAACTAAGAATTATTGTTGTATCTACTGTAATAGTCGGCTTCATCTTGTGTATTTATTTACATACTGTTACAGCTCCAAACATTTCATTTAATCAGCTGAGGGTCTGTACTGACCACGATGAACATATCAAGTTGTAGTTTTTACAAAGATGGCACTTTGAGCTGGTAATAACTGTGCTTACTGTTCACTCCCGACTGATTTGTCACCAGTTCATGCTCTCTGCCACTCAGGGGCTGAACTGCACTGATTCACGCTGCCTGTGCCATCACATGCATACCCTCTATAAGGAAAACAGAATTGGCTGAGTGACAAGGTTATTCCAGCACCTTTGGCAACAACTGTAGCATCATGATATACCATGCTGTTTGAGAAGCTCTGACCAACCGTGGGTCACCGAGGAGATGGCATGGCATTTGCTGTTCAGCATTGTGGACTGCTCTTAGCTTTTACAGCTGAAAAGGAATGCACATGTCCTACTCTGAGCTTATCTCACACACACTTAATCCACTTGTTACAGCGTTGTAGCAGGAGAGACAATTATTATACTATCTACCGACAGGGATATAGAGAAAGCTCAGAGAGACGATATTTAACAATCCTATAGCCATCTTTGATCCTTTTGAAAACTCAGCAGTCCTTTTATATTTTTACTCCAATTCCTCCATATTGATGAGATAATAGTACAGGCAGAGAAACAGCAGGGAGTATTGCAGAGAATACTTTCTCTGCAAAGATTCGGATCTGGGAGTACTGTTTAGCCAGATGCCATTGATAGGCCTTTGGAACTTTTCTTTTGATGTTCACATGTAAGAATCCAATTATGTGACTGACATAGATTCATTGTTGCTCTTCTTGCTCCCACCTGTATAAGGAAAAAAAATCCCCAGTGAATCATATGTCTGTTTCAGTCTTTATCAGAGCTGCAGATTAATATAACTGAATACTACTGGAAATCATCCTTAAGTCCACCTGAAAGAAAGCAACATATTGAAGTAATCTATTCTTGGGGCTAGTCTTTAATTTCTGAGTTTATATCTATATGCCCTTATTTGTTAGGGTGTGAGTGTGCAGTTTGCTTGTTTTAGTTGGCAATACAAGGCAACTGTTCAGGAGGAAAATACCTAAGGAGTTATAATAAATGGTGTTGAAAAAAAGGAAAACCCCTTTTGGCATTCCCCTCTCCTTCTTGCTCTTTCCAGGTCATTTAAAAAGAACCTTTCAGGTTTGATGGATGCTGTGGTGCGCTGAAGCCATAGTGAGTGATGTAAGCAGGCAGTGACCCCACATTGTGAAAAGGGTTTCTTTACTGAAGATGTGGGCTCTTATCTTTTTTTGATAACCCTATGACACACATCCTTCAAAGACATGAACACTGAACTTGTGCACACATAAACACACTGTTATCCGCCTTGATGCTTTAACAATTCCCACCGGTTCTACCCTGAGAACAGGAACTGTGACTCCCGGCTGACATCAACAACTGGGAAACCTGCAGCACACATCTGGTTTATTATTAGCTGAGCAGACTTTGCAAAGAGCACAATGTCAGTGTGAGGGCAAAGGGTCTTTTTTCCCTGTTTAGAATATTAAAGTAACAGACTGACAGAGTAACAAGGAAGATAGGTGGGTACTTCCTCTATGCTGCAGGAAACCTCTGATACACAGACAGCAGCAGTGGAGGAGCTAGGAGTGAAAATCTACAAAATTAACATTCTTCCTACACATTTACATTACATACAATTATTATTTGAACAGCATGCTGTCAAGAAATTACAACTTGGATGTAAAATGATTTCTTTTAGTTCTTTAATTCTTATTTCTACCAGATTTAATATCTCTGCTCAACCACATCTAATAAAGATCTGGCTACTTTCTGTCCACATTAAAGTTAAAGCATTACATTTCCAAATAGAAGAAAAAACATTCAATTAAAAAAAAAGGTTTTGGGGTGTGGAGAAACTGAGAAACCGCTTAATCTGCAGTTCTGAATATAAGTCAGCTTTTTAAGCTGTATACTAAAGTGATTAACACATTATTGGATCATAGAGCAACTTGTTGCAAAGGCTATTCTACTGCAAGAATTCAGCATAATAAGAACTTTAATTCATTGTTTGGCTATATTTTAGTGCTAATAGTATTATACTGTTATATCATTAAGTTTTGAAAGCAGGACTTTTACTTGTAACACTATGATGCTACATATTAGTCCAAACTAAATTATATAAGTTCTATCCTAAGTATTGTAAACCTTGTTTTTCCTGCCCTTTATCAAATAAGTGGGGATTTCTAATTTGACACACAGGTAGACAGTTTCATGTAACCATTGCATGGCATTCATTTGGGAAAGCTCCCAAAAAATAGTGTTTGAGAAGGGCAGGACTTTTCAAAAAACTTCTCAGAAGGTGATTGGATGAACCCAAGTGAAAAGCTCCAGTTATTAATGTGAACTCATCAGTAGTTGGATAAAAACTCATGCCAAGGCCAGTAGGGTAGGATGACCACTCATCCCAGATTTCCGAGGAAAGTCCCTGTAACTTTAAAAAAAAAACACTCCCACAAAGTTAAATAGATGCACACAGGTCCACAGCTTCTTAATTTCTCACCACAAACTGAATTTAACCTCTCTCTGTCATTAGTCAAACAGACAAATGAAGTCCATGGTATAAAAGGTAGTCAAACCTGTATATCCGAAGCACTCTGATGTAATTAAAAATCCTTTATTTAACAGGGATATCTACGTGTTTCAACTCCAACGAATCTTCATAAGGACAAGGCTAGTCAAATGCTCTTAATATGTAACTGCAACTGTAGGAAATGTTTCCTTTTCATAAGCTGTAAATGGACAGTGTTAAGGCAGCACCTTAGAAAATGAGAAAATGATAGTTGATGAAATAAATGTAAAAACTCTGGATCCAAAATATGATCCAGATGTTTCCAAAATTTATTCTCATGGGATTAGTAATAGCCGGGGACCTCTGGTATGTCTGTGAGTGTTGATCATGTCTAGAATCTGTAAATGAAAATTGTCAATTTTATTTGTTGGGGGGGACAGAGGATTAGTTAACTGACACATGCAGTTATGATAATAACCAGTTTAATGCAACAGCAACAGAATTCTTATTAGCAATGTTATCAATGTATAATGTTTTTTGTCTGCCAAACTGGAAATGTCCCCAGTTACAGTGCTTAAAAAATTTATTAGACCACCCTAACCCTAACCAAAGTTTATGCCACAGCTGCCCTAAATGAACAGCATTGGTAATTACCAAAATCATTTTTTATGTTTCTGCAATGATTGATACACCAATATGTAGAAGCTCTTTAACCCAAATGATATTTTTAATACTAAAATATAATAATTATTATTATTATCCATGAATTTTCAAATTTACTGATTTACAAAAAAACTGAAAAAATAGTAAAGCACATTAATATTTCTTGATTATGATGTCAAATTATAGTTATTTACTTGCATTCCTGAAGAGCAAAATTAGTTTTAGTGGTTGAATGTTATGCTTGATTCATTTCTGACATCTCAGAAGCCCAGTGAGCTGGCTCAAATTTGGGTGAATTCAGTTTGAAATTCCTCATTCCTGTTCAAAATGGTAAAACGTGGAGAGCTCACTGAAAACGAAGAGTCCTTCGTGATGTTTGATGGTCTTTGAGACAAATATGACAGGTGGTCTAATAAATTTGTTAAGCACTGTACTTTTCAGATATCTGGTGATCTTATGGTCGGGAGAGGTGCAAACGCATCTTCCTGCCAAGAAAAGCTTTCAGTGGGCTTCTTTGTTCCACTTTCAAGAACGAAATGATGAAACTGTCACTAAAACTATATCCAACCTATAGCTTCACTGTCATTGCTACTGGCTTGCAATGCAACTAAACCCCGCTCTCAACTGTTGCAAACTCATGCAAAAGCAAGTCAGGAGAAAAGTAAAAAACATCCATCATTAAACGTTTCCAGAACAGTTCTTGGCTCTTTTTTAATTTAGAAATTTGGTTTAGTTCTGATTATACTGTCACTACATTGTTTTCCACATTATTAAGCAAATGACATTTTTCTCTTATTTTCCTACATATGAATGCAAATGACAGTCAGAATATTTTTTCAAGTCGTCAGCCGTTACAGCATAATTCAAATGTTTTTGAACAACCTTCATAATGATAACCATTATTTAAAAAAAATAAAAACCTCAAAATGCACTTTTCCACATATTCCACATTTTTAAGCAGGTCACAGGTTTCAAGCAATACAGGAAAGAAAAGGATCTCTCTGCTGCCAAAAAGTGTCAAATAATGTAATGCCTTGGACAAGGAATGAAAACATGATATATTTCATGAAAAATTCATCGTATTAATCGTACTGTGAAGAAATTTGTGGCTGATTCAGAGCACAGACGGGTTCCTGCAGGTAAGGAATAATGAAGGTTTCTGACAGACAAATTCATCAGATTAAGAAAGCAGATGCTAAAATGCCATTACAAAGCAGCAAACAGGTGTTTGAAGCTGCTGGTGCCTCTGGAGTCCCCCCAACCTCAAGGTGTAGGATCCTCCAGAGGTTTGCAGTCGTGCATAAATCTACTATTCGGCCACCCTATTCAATGCTCACAAGCAGAAATGGTTGCAGTGGGCCCAGAAACACATGAAAATTCATTTTCAAACAGTCTTGTTGACTGATGAGTGCTGTGCAACCCTGGATGGTCCAGATGGATGGAGTAGTGGATGGTTGGTGGATGGCCACCATGTCGCAACAAGGCTGCAACGTCAGCAAGGAGGGGGCAGAGTCATGTTTTGGGCCGGATTCATGAGGAGAGAACCCCTTTAGGGTCCCTGAAGATGTAAAAATGACTTCGGCAAAGTATATAGAGATTCTGACTAACCACTTTCTTCCATGGTAAAAAAAAAGAAGAGCAGTTCCTTCTGTAGCAAAATTTTCTTCATGCATGACAATGCTCCATCTCATGCTGCAAAGAATACCTCTGTGTCACTGGCTGCTATGGGCATAAAAGGAGAGAAACTCATGGTGTGCCCCCCCCCCGACCTCAACCCTATTGAGAACCTTTGGAGCATCCTCAAGCTAAAGATCTATGAGGGTGGGAGGCAGTTCACATCAAAACAGCAGCTCTGGGAGGCTATTCTGGCATCCTGCAAAGAAATTCAAGCAGAAACTCCAAAAAAATCACAAGTTCAATGGATGCAAGAATTGTGAAGGTGATATCAAAGAGGGACTCCTATGTTAACATGGAACTTGGCCTGTTAAGATGTTTTTGATTGAAATAGCTTCCGTGTTCAATGAATATGAACTCCTAATGCTGCAAATTCAACAAATAACCATTTTCAGTTCTTTACAACCAAAAAAAAAAAAAAAAAAAAAAAGTTTTAAACCTATTTCGTGCTTCATAATGTGGAACAGTGCATTATGAAGTTTGTTCAAAAACATTTGAATTATACTCCAACGGCTGAAGACTTGAAAACACTCTGACTGTCATTTGCATTAATGTTTAGGAAAATAAGAGAAAAAAATGTCATTTGCTTAATAATGTGGAAAGCGGTGTGTACTTTAGCTACATCAAAGCTAATCTCTACATTGGCAGCACTCATTATCGCCAACTTCCAGTACATCTAGTCTCCGCCTGCAGCTACCACCTCATTCTCTTCAAATGAAGCACTATGTCAGAACAGGCACAGCATTTAAGGTTAGAACTTTGCAAGATGGATTTTCCCAATGACGGACATGGAATCTGGCCAATCAATCTGCTTCGCAAGGTTAGGTGATTTCTTTTGTATCCTGACATGGAATATCATTTAGAATTTAGTGACATACCTGTTAAAAAGTGGTTTCTTTTAACTCACTGTCAAAAAGCTCATGCAACTCTGAGCTCTCCTTATTAACCCATTAAACTGGGTGCTGCATTATAAAACAAACTAATTTTTGCTAATGAGTCAGAATGCCAAATCACCTGAATGGGGAGAGGCAGATGCACAGTCCCAAAGTATTGGAACAATGGGCCCAATTCCTTTATTTTTACTGCATACTAAAGACATTGGGTTTGAAATTAAAAGATGAATATGAACCAAGAGATCAACATTTCAGCTTTTATTTCCAGGGAATTTTCATGTGAACGAAAGTATTGGAACATGGGACTGACAGGTGTGTTTTGTTGCCCAGGTGTGCCCAGTGACACTGATTATTCACACAATAAACAGCGCTGAATGTCTACACTCATTTTCTGATTTGGGTTTTGCCTGTGCAGACGGCATTTATAGTTAGTGTAACCAACACGAAAACCAGAGAGCTGTCTGTGGGGGGAAAACAGGCGATTGTGAAGCTGAGAGCAGATGAAAAATCAGTCAGAGCCATTGCACAAACATTGGCCATAGCCAGTATAACCATTAGAACGTCCTGAAGAAGAAAGAAACCACTGGTGTACTCAGTAATAGATGTTGAATGGGTAGACCAAGAAAAACAGCAAAAGTTGATGACAGAAACACTGTGAGAGCTGTACAGAAAGACCCTAAAACAACTGTTAGTGACATCAACAATGACCTCCAGAGGGCAGGAGTGAAGGTATCACCATCTACTGTTCACAGAAGACTTCATGAACAAAAGTACAGAGGTTACACCAGAAGATGCAAACCACTGATTAGCAAGAAGAACAGGAAGGCTAGGCTGGAATTTGCCAAAAAGTATAGAAACCACCCTCAAACATTCTGGGACAAAGTTTTATGGACTGATGAGACAAAGATGGACCTTTACTAAAGTGATGGAAGGCTTAAGTTTGTAGAAAGAACGGATCTGCTCATGATCCCAAACATACACGCTCATCTGTGAATCACAGTGGAGGTAACGTCACGGCTTGGGCTTGCATGGCTTTTTCTGTGACGGGCTCATTAATCCTCATTTGCTCTGCTGACTATTTATTGCTTCAGTCACCATGGGTTCAATCTGAATTTGGAAAATCGCATTTAGGACACTCTCATTTCTCTCAGATAATTCTAGGCAAGAATTAGTTGAAAAAAAAAGGGTTAAATCACTATCTTGATCTAATGTTGCATTAGATCAGTTGAATTTAAATGCCTTCAAAAAACTGTTATGCAGTGCCTATTATGTACTGTAACCAGTCATCCACATATCTTATCTGTCTTTAATAAGCTAATTAGAAAATAACAAACCGTTAAGGGCATCATTGCATTTGCCAGAAGATCTTTTATTTTTGTCCATCTTCTCCTCTTAGCATCTGCTGTGGTTTGTGTCTTAAAGCTGTTCTTCTTACTGTTAATATATACTCACTAAAGCCCATTAAAGCCCTTTCCTGAGGTGGAAATATTTTCATTAAATTGATACAGTCTATCTGAACCACTGTCACTTGGAAGTAGTTTCAGTGTAAGGCAGTTAGCTGAAAAATTAAAATTGTGGTTTTTGGATATAAATCACAGTGCAGGGAAGCTTCCCAGCATTTTCAAAACGTGTAATCTTTCTGACAATAAGGTTGCAACCTTTTGCCACCTTTCTTGCTCTAGCAAACCCCATGTATCTGAAAGAGAAGCACAGGCCCATTTGGGTGTTCTAAACAAGTGTCAAGTATTCATATAACACTTTTATTCCACATGTGATTTAAGAAAGAAAAGAACTAGTTTGAGCTCTCTGGCTCTGTTTCCACCTTTCCCCAGGCTTTAGCTTTTAATAGTTTTTGCTTCCTTTCAGAAAAGATTTTATCAGTCCAAGTGTTTGCGCCTGGCCTGTCCATCCAGTATTTAATTTGTATTCACTGGGCTTCTCAGTCTGTAGCTGGCTCTCTCCATTGTGCCACATTCTTTCAGCAAACTTTCATGAGAAGGGGTGCTTTCTTTGTTGTTTTATGTATGGAGAGATTATTGTTTGATACAGCATGCCACGTTTTTTCCTCCAGCTAAATTTGAAGAGGGTACTCTTGCTTGTTTATGCTTGAAGGCTTTTACTGTCCTCTTTTTTATGTAGTCTCAAAATATCTGTTGTTAGCAACAAGCTTGGATAAAGACATGGTTTACATTGGTAGCTGATTTCTGATTTTATTTTGCTTTTTGTATGAGATTTTTTTTTTTTTTTTTTTTTTTTTGTGACTTGAAGTTAACAGAAAGTTCAAGAAGACTCCTCACCTACATGCATTACTTTTTCAAGACTGAATTGGCCGCTCCAAAACCTTAATATCCTTTTTTTAAAAAATAGCCATTCAGAAGTGGACTTGCTGGTATGTTTTGGGTCATAGTCCTGCTGCATAACCCAAGAGTGCCTGAGCTTGAGGACACAAACTGATGGCCGGAAGTTCACCTTCAGGATTTTTGTGGTAAACAGCAGATTTCATTGTTTCATCAATCACAGCTTCTTTTTTTACTGGTTGATTATAATTTTTACTCCTGCTTCTCTACCATCTTATCATTAGCATACATTTTTGTATCACACTTTTTCTTGATAACAAGCCACATGTTTCACAATATGCAGCATGTATTTTAGGCTTTAAACTATTTGCATTATTCTACTTGTTTTGTCCTGTCTGTCCAGTCTTGTCCTGTGTGATCTTCCTGTTGTGTTTGTCTAGTCCCATGCACGAAGTCTCGTCCACTTAGTCTTGTCATGTAATGTCCTGTTCTATTTTTATGTATTTTTGTTCATTTGGGTTTTTTTTTTAATTTACTTTTGTTATTCTTTATATCTCTTTCCTTTCTTTTTTCTTTTTTCTTTTTTCTTTTTCACATGGTAATAGGTATGCATTATGTACTATGTTCCCACAATGTTCAAACTTATATGCAGAAATAAAGGCGCTTTAAAAAAAAAGCAACCTTAAAAAACAATCACATTCATCCTTAAAAAAAAGAAAAAAAAAGAAAAACATTTACACTAAGACAGCAGAGGTCCTTGTCTTCCAGCACAGGTATTGACAGTGTGATTATGGTTGCATGAATAGAGACCAGCTGTAGCTTCAACAGGCTTGTTTGTTAATGTTAGCCGTTAGCTGTAATGCTATCGCTACGATGTCTAGCTTGCAGATTCATCGTGCTGCATGAATATTTCACTGTGGCATGGCATATCTTGCAAATGACTTGACTCCTGTCTAAGTTTGTATTGCCTTTAATATTTTGTAAGCTAAAATAAGTCCACATATCTGCTATGAATGCAACAGAAGTCGCTCTGCGGTCGCGGGCAGTGCCTGCTGCCAACTAGCTGTCAGTAGGTAAAATTACACCACAAACTCCTGCACCAACAAACTTTTATTTTGAAAAGCTCCTGGCACTTTTCCACTGTACACTGAATCAAGTCACTTTTGGGAAGGTTTATTGAGGTAAAAGAAGAACCACTGGGCTTTGACAGCAGGCACACACAGGCAATATGCAGCAAACTTGCACCTGGCATTAAAGCTGTGACGATGCGTGCCAGAATGGACACGTGCAGCAGCTGCAAGCAGCAAAACAGGCTGCCAGTCTAAGACGGCTGATCACAGCAGCCGAGGAGCGCTCTGCCCAAATGACGTCACACTACCGGTGCAGACCAAAACATGGCAGCTGCCTGGTGAGTTTATAAGCTTAAATCTACTCAAAATGCAGATATCTACTGAGTTTTTGGTTAAATGTACATATAAGAGTTATAAAATTCTATCCAATAAAGTGGATTTGTCTGATCATGTTGGGTTCCTATAAACATTGATAGCTTGCTTTGTGTTGTTTTGAAGAAAAATTATCATTTAAAATACGATCCGTACAACTTTCTGCCCTTCCCACGGTTTTTTACAAAGATTAGTGTGCAGGTGAGGCGACTGTCAGGGCGCTTTGAAACAGATAATGAATGGCTATGAGAAGCCTCACAGCATAATTGTACATTGAAGCTATCACTGACTGGACTGATGCTAACAGCTTTTAATGACCTGGTATTTCTGATGTTTTAGGGGCACTGTCATGCTACTACTAAAGATAATCATAATCATTTCTGAACTCTAAAAAGAATTGTTAGAGGCACAGGTAAGGTTACCCAGCTGCCCACAGCTGAATGAATGTTTTCTTTTTTATCAGGGCAACCTTGTTTGTAGAGAAGCATTCATGTACTCAGCATTCAAAGTGCTTTACAGAGTTAAAAACTAAGCATTTCTCACACTAAGGGATTTTTTTTATTTGACTTTGAGAAAAAAGAAGACATTTAAAAAAATTTGAAAACATTTTGATGAATTATCTTTAGACAAAACAGCAACGAAATTACTTGTCATGTTACATTGTGAGTGTGACAAGCACTAGTATTTCTAGTGGTATTAAAGTAGTATCAGTATTTCTCTTGTTTTACTGTGTTTGTGCACATGCAACAGGTTATCAAAGCAACTGAGGGGCTCACTGTCTGTCCCATGTGTCCTATTACTGGCTGGCAGACAGGGTAATTGGGGATACAAAGCTGCTAGTTGTGTTTTTCAGTGAGATAAGTTTAGATTATGCAGTAGCATGGACATGCCACTGTGACGGATTGTTTCATAGCTTGAACAAGGGGGCTAGGAAGCAAAAGAAGTAAGAAAGATGTTTAAAAAAATAACTTTATCTGTGCATACCTGAATTTGATTCAAAGTCAACCATTGGCTGTTCAAGAAGTCATTTCAAGATGCTGCTTCGGCAGCTGAAAACACTTTTTTGAACAAATACTTTGTGAGCAGTTTGATGAAAGCTTTTTGAAACTGAATCTTCGACATGTGACAAAATGTTGATGAAATCACAAACCTTTTTGGCCTCGAGTTGACCCAAACCATCCCTTTAAAATTTATGTTTTCTCTTGTCATAATGGATGCTCTGGTGTGTTTTTTTGGCCGTGGTAAGCCAGCTGGACATCTGTTTTCCATTTTTGTCCCCTGTTCAACAGTCTGAAATGTCCATCAAAACAGTGTGAAGCCATTATCAGGGATGTGAAAGGTGGAGGGGGCAAGTCACAAGAATAGGAGTTTGAGGTTTCTTGGCTATAAATCAAAATTCACACTTCAATCGGGGTATTAAATTCATTTAGAAATCTTTTTGGTGCTCTTTACAATCCCCAAAAATGTTTGCTGTCTGCCATTAGTTACAGTGGTGTGAAAAAGTATTTACCCCCTTTCTCATTCCTGAGTTTTTTGCATATTTATCATACTTAAATGTTTCGGCTCATCAAACCAATTTTTATATTTCACAAAAACAACCCAAGTAAATAGAAAATGCATTGTTTGAATGATTATCTAATTTTTTAAGGGGGGGAATCCAAACCTCTCTGGCCCTGTGTGAAAAAGTAATTGCCCCCTGAACCTAATAACTGGTTGTTCCACCCTTGGCAGCAATAACTGAAATCAAGCGTTTGAGATAACGGGTGATGAGTGTTTGTCATCACTGTAGAGGAATTTTGACCCACTCTTCTTCACAGAATTGCTTTAACTCAGCCATACTGGACGGTTTTCCAGCATGTACTGCCATTTATGGTCACACCACAGCATCTCAGTTGGATTTACGTCCGGACCCTGACTGGGCCGCTCCAATATCTTAATTTAGTTTTTCTTGAGCCATTGAGAGGTAGACTTGCAGGTGAATTTCGGGTTGTTGTCCTGCTGCATAACCCAAAAGCGCTTGAGCTTGAGAGCATGAACTGATGGCCGGACATTTGCCTTCAGGATTTTCTGCAGACAGCAGAATTCATTGTTCCATCAATCACAGCAAGTTGTCCAGGTCCTGAAGCAGCAAAGCAGCGCCAGACCATCACACTGACACCACCATGTTTGACTATTAATGTTCTTTTTATCAAATGCTGTGTTATTTTTACACCCGATGTAATGGGACTCAAACCTTGCAAAAAGTTCAACTTTTGTCTCGCCAGTCCACAGAATATTTCTCCAGAAGTCTTGGGGATCATCAAGATGTTTCTTGGCAAATGTGAGATGAGCCTTTGTGCTTTTTTGGTCAGTAGTGGTTTTGGCCTTGGAAATCCCCATGGATGCCATTTTTGCCCAGTGTCTTTCTTATAGTTGAGTCATGAACATTGACCTTCACCGAGGCCAGTGAGGCCTACAGGTCTTCGGACGTCGTTCTAGGTTCTTTTGGGACCTACTGGATGAGTCATGGTTGCTCTCTCAGAGTGATTTTGGTTGGCTGACCACTCCTGGAAAGGTTCCCCACTGTTTTCTTCATTTGTGGATAATGGCTCTGACTGTGGTTTGCTGAAGTCCCAAAGCCTTGGAAATGGCTTTGTAACCTTTTCCAGACTGATAGATTCCAATCACTTTGTTTTTTCTTTTGATCTTGAATTTCTTTGGATGGTGGCATGATGCCTTTCTTTTTGAGATCTTGTAGCTTACTTCATTTTGTCTGACAGTTTCTATTTAGGCAATTTTTTTGATTCAACAAATCTGGCGATAATCAGGCCTGGGTGTGGCCAGTGAAATTGAATTCAGCTTTCCAAAAACTGTGGTTAATCACAGTTAACTCATGATTTAACAAGGGGGGCAATTAATTTTTCACACAGGGCCAGAGAGGTTTGGATCTTTTCCCCCCCTTAAAAAATTTAATAATCTTTCAAACACTGCATTTTCCATTTACTTGAGTTGTCTTTGAAATATAAAAATTGGTTTGATGATCCAAAACATTTAAGTGTGATAAATATGCAAAAAAAACTCAGGAATGAGAAAGGGGGTAAATACTTTTTCACACCACTGTTCATCACTCATTGTCTCAAGTGTCTAAAAAATAAGTTCTTCTGTCTCGATGTAAAATCCCAGATGAGTTTTCAGTAAACTATCATGCAGAACTTTTCTCAAGAAGGACGTCTTTTAAACAGCAGAAGTAAGATGCCTTCAAATGTTTTCAATGGCCCTCCTTAATCAAAGGTGAACCACAGAAACTGGGTGTGCAGTCATTTCCATGCAGGAATCCCTATTTTCAATCTGGATGTGAGCGGAGGATATGACCGTATCTAACCCCAGAGCTAAGCTGATTTCTTTGTTGCGTTTTATATTTCTGAGTAAGTGTTTTTCTTTACCCATGAAGATCTAGAGCAGCTGCGTTCTGCTACTATTAAAGTTCCCATGTGCACAGTAAAATCCCTTTAGCAAATTTTGTGGGCGATTTAAACAGAAAATTGGGAAATGTTAGTTATTTGACAGGACAGAGGAAACCCTGCAGAGGGAACCAAATCAGGAAAATGCCTATTTAGAGACTGCTGTGATCGAGTTAAGGATTTATCAGAAGGATGGGCATTTTATTTAAAACTGTTTTACTGTATGACTCTGAACTGAGCATTTAGATACACAGAATATTAAGCAACATCATATCACATCTGCAAGTCTGAAGATTTAAATAATTAATGTAACACTGCTGTGCCGAACACACATAGGTAGGATCCTGTAAGATGGAGACTCAACTCAATGTTATTTTTAACTTTTCATATAAAAAACATGAAGCCCAAAGTGCTACACAAGAAACAGACAGACAGGAAATAATACGGAGACAATGGATAAAATCACAAAATATTAAAACAAGGAATAAGCAAAAAAAATGTAATGAATGAAATTAAATAAGAGTTATTAGAGTAAATAAAACAGATAAAGTATCATAAAGCAAAGTGTATAAGAAGGATTAAAACAAAAATATTCAGAGACATAAATTAAAATCCATGAAAGTTGGATGATACCTAATGTAAAAAAAGGACGAATGTTGCAGAATCATTGCAAAATAAAAGCCAAATTAAAAAGATGTGTCTTCAGTTTACTTTGAAAAACACACAGAGAGTATGGTGTTTTAATGTCCAGGGGTATAAAAACAGAGAGCTTTCTCCCTGGTGCTTGTGGGAGTGACAAATCAACTTTAGGAAGGAAGCCAGTGCAGAGTTTTTAAAAGTGGAGTTATATAATCAGGTTTTTTTTTTGTTTGTTTGTTTGTTTTGTTAAAACTCTGGCTACAGCTTTCTGAACAAATTGTCAATTTTCTGAGAAGCTTTTGGGGCAAATCCATGAAAAGGGAGTTGCAGTACTCTTAATGACTAGTGATCAAAGCAGAGGTTAAAATTAAAAAATAACTTTGGCAATGTTTGATGATTAAAAATGATGCTTTTGAACTTGTTTAAATGTGGATTAAAATTAAAATTAAAATCTAAAATCACTCCCTAATTTGGGATTTTTTTTCTTCATTTGCTCATTAAAACCACTGATCTGTTTATGATTTTGTGAGACAGGACCACACCAGGCACCTCTAAAATCCAAATATATGTAATACTTGGATTAAAGGAATACTTCAACATTTTGACAAATTCGCCCATTGCCATAATTCCTATAGTCTTAGTAATAGGTTCGTTGCCTTCAGCTGTCGGTGCAAGCTGTTTTTAGATCTCCGCTGCCGAGTTCGGAGCTGCTGTGCCAACTCAATGTAAGCAGACGGTATTCCGGCTTTTCCTCATCAAACTCATCAAATACACAATCCAACAACTCAAAAACACTCTTGTGGAAAAGTTGTGACCCGTACATTCACCACGCTATGAAATAATCATGGAACATTACGAGACGGAGATGTTTAAAAGCTAAATGCAAGCAGGAACTACACTCCAGGCATGGCGGCTGCACTGTGTCACTCCGCCCAGTGGTTTACTCAAGAAACAGTTCCAAGTATTTGCTTCATCGTAATGTTACATAAGTATACGTTATTATTTCATAGCGTGGTGAATGTACAGGTCACAACTTGTCCACGAGAGCGTTTTGGAGTTGTTGGATTGTGTATTTGATGAGTTTGATGAGGAAAAGCCGGAATACCGTCTGCTTACATTGAGTTGGCACAGCAGCTCCGAACTCGGCAGCGGAGATCTAAAAACAGCTTGCACCGACAACTGAAGGTAATGAACCTATTACTAAGACTATAGGAATTATGGCAATGGGCGAACTTGCCAAAATGTTGAAGTATCCCTTGAAGTGTTAAATATATTGGAGGCAGAATTTTTTTATAACTTAACACAGTTATCAACCCCCAGTCAGTCATATGCTGTGATGACCATATGAACGTTTGATAAATCACACATAAACCCAGTTGTAAGATTGTCTTCTGTAACCAAATCTTCATTTGTTTCCACACCAGACTGCTAAGTGTTGCAATTCTCTGACTCTGACTATTTAAAAAAAATCTTTTTGTCAAATCAAACCAGGTTTTTTGTCTCCAGTTTGGGTCTCCAGTTTCTGAACTGAACTCTTTGGGGGGATTAAATAGAAAGAAATCATGGAATAGAAACTAAATGCTGAAAAGAGTGGCACGTTTAAGTCTTAATCTTGTAGAGTTTCAACATTTTTTACTATGATAACCACACCACTCACTGGCTGAAAGTAGCCATTTGACAGAAGTAACCCGGTTAGATTCTGGCCCATTACTGACTTCACATTCCTCTGAAACAGTGTTTAGAGAGATAAAACATTACAAAATAATCTTTATGATTACTCAGCTTGATTTTTTTTTTCAAACAAGTCATGTAACATGTTAGTTTACTGTACAAGTGATCAGTTATTTTTTCACAAAGGAAATCTGTTCCAGCTAAACCTGCTGCATTTCCCCTAGCTTCTCTCACAAAGCAAAATCCCAAAAGCATGCAAGCATTTTCTGTTTTTCTGTTTTTCTGGTTGGATAATTAAAAACAGAGAAGGGACCTTTGTTACAACAGATTTTATCTGCAAAGCCTGGGAGAAAAAGCAGGATGTATTGTTTATTATCGAGTGGGGAAAGGATGATTGATTGTTTTGTAAAACACTGCAATAGTTTTTCTGGTGTCTTACAAACCAATGAAGATTGGGCACTTTTTGTGCATGACACCTAAATAAAGAATCTATCAATCATGTAAATCAACAGCCGATTTCAGAAGTCTTTTTTTTAGTGTTGTAGCTCAACTGTTTAAACTAACCACATATTAATCTTAAACTTTGCAAGAGGTCAAAGAATCAAATGATCATGTTGTGTGTTTCACTGTTTACTTCATTGGTATCTAGATTTATGGCAGTGTGATGAGTTAATTTGAAGAAATGAGTTCTTTATCAAGGGCCTGTACGGATGAGGACGAGGGGCACAAGGGGACTCATGCAGGGCCATGCCAACATTATAATGTGGTCGCTCTTTAGTCAACTCAAACCTGAAGGGAAGGCTTCCTGTAAACTCTGAGGGGATAACAAGTAGGCCATTGTGTATGTCTGAGTGCATGACTGTGTGTTTGTGTCTTTATGATGGTGGAAGTGGAGGGTTGAAGACAACCCTGATTAGGAGACTGTGACCAGGTGTCATGTGAGGGGTGGAAGTGTACACAATGGCCACTTGAAGAAGAAAGTAAACAACATGAATCCTTGTATCTTGTTTGTATCTTCTTCTGTATCTAGCTCACACAGTCTCACATTCCTACCATAAAATGACCTTTTACTTAGGCCCTGCAGTGTTTATGTTTCATTTAGATCCTACATGCTCAAAGGACATTACCCTGTCACTCTGAAAAAGCTTGTCTTCACTTATGTCGCTGGATGAACAAGACTGTTTAAATGCTGTCAGTAACCTTAGATGTTGAACCCCCGTCATTATTACTGTAAGAGCTGCTGCTCCTCATTGAGGTAGCACTGTCCCATTAAGAGCCAAGCAGGGCTAGACCCAAGAGAGGACAGAGTTCTCACAAGACTTTAGACTCATGCGAATTAAACAGAACACCTGTGAAACACTGGACCACTGAAATATATTTTTTCCATGTTGAAAAGAAATATAGCTGTAAACCTTAAAGTCATCCAAAAATATTCCACATTAGCATCGGTAGATAAAGTTCTGATAGCGTTTGCACAGCAAAGCTGATGAGTGATGATTCTCCTGACAGTGTTTGTAGATTGAAAACGTGTGTCATAGCCTCAGCACCAGACCCGAATGCAGAAGCATATTAGAGGGGGCGTATTACATTTTTTTTTTTTTTGGGGGGGGGGCAGCTTTCTAACTTAAATTTTATTTGCTTCAGGCTGAACAGTGGCACTATGGCCACTTCTACAGTGCTGAGAAATCCTTTTTCTCTCACTAAAAAGGGGCAGTTCATCTCAAAATCTAAAAAAACAAAACCAAAAACAGTTGTGTAGTGCTATTTGTCGGTATATTCAACTCAAAAGTCAAGCATTTATGTCAAGAAGAACAGCAACGGGGGCTGCAGTTTGCAGAGAGCAGCACCATACAGCTTCACTTCTATTAGAAACAAAAGCACTGATGTCAAACTGAACACCGGAGTAAACATTCATGCTAGGAAAGGTAGCTACAGCAGAACAACGCAGTGTTACCCTTCTGCCTACAAGTAACGTACGTTAATTTGACTAGGAGTATTGATGGAGTATCTGTGATGTGTGTGTGTGTGTGTGTGTGTGGGGGGGGGGGGGCAAAGGTTTAACCACTTTTAGTAGAGTGGCAGGCAGCGTTTTTGGATGTTGCCTTCATTTGTTGGTTAGAGTGGATGAATTGTAGGATCAACAAATCGAGGTAAGAATAATAGAAGATGGCTACTCTGACGAAAAAATTTAAACCCAAATATGGACAGCTTCAAGTTCCGAGGGCGGGCATGGCTGACTCCGTGGGCAGGCACGGCCCTCAATGCCCGCCCATGCCACCGGGTCTGCTCGGCACTGAAGGAAAAGACTGAGCAGCAGGGCGGCATGTGTGGTCATTTTATTAAATTTTTCTGGTAAAAGTCAAAGAACTATTTACTAACTTCTTTACAATATGTTTTAGACTACAGTACTGTGGCCTGATTTAGAGGAGAGAAATGTTGAGTTGAGGTCCAGGTTTGTGTGTCTTTGAGTGTGGGCTACACACGTGACAGTGAGTTTATTTTTCCTCAGATGTATTTGGTACTCATGTTAAACAAGTGTTTGCACTTTTAAATGAGCATTTACACAGTTTTGTTTGTAATGCACTGTGAATTTACACTGATATAATGTACTTTTTCTGAGGTCACTATGAGAACTGTGCAATTTTGTGGCTCAAGAAATGTATCTATGCAATTTTATTTTTGCTCTTCATCTAGAAGTGAGCCTCTACTGTAGTCTGTTTTCCATCCATATCTATTATCTACCATTGTCTGTTGAATAGGATCTAGAAACATGCTTTTCAGCATTGTTTTGTATTTTCCACACGAATAAGGTGACAAGCTTAAAGACTTCATTTTGAAACAGAAGTGTGAGATAACGGTTAAAACTGTAAAACTCTACAAAACACATTGTGTAAAATTCACACTGTAATGATGCAAAGTTGGTTTACAGAATGCTGTTTTTGTCTTTTGAATTCTTCAGTAATTTTATTTTAGAATGCTATTTTAATTCTCACACATTGTTTTCCTATTCTACTGTCTCTCTTTCTTTTGTAATTGTGAGAATGATTAAACCTGTCTCCATGTCGTTTTAATTCTCCTCACTGCTGTTTTTTGTTTTCTGTGATGCCTTCATGAAAAAGTAAAAATACCCACATGTAAAGCAAACAGAAACTAGCTGTTTAATTGATGATGCCATAAATCCTGACAGCAGTAAACACTGCAAGGACTGTGGTTTTTTGTTAAATGGATGCACAAGTCTATGGGCAGTATGATAGGAATTTTCTTGAATCTTTAAAAGACTTGTGCGTGTCTCTGTGAAATATTTCAAATTGTCACTTTTGAGTTGTTAGCTGCTGCAAAAGGAATGAATTAAGTTTATCATGAGATTTATTAGAACAAATAAAACTGAAAACATAAGGATTACTGATAATGGTTCAGGAATGAAATGTACAACTGAAGGTCCAATTTAAAAAGACAGAAATCAGTTTAAACAACAAATGGAGTGCACAAGGAATGAGGATGTAAAACTTGATGAAATAAAACACAAGATGTCTGGACAAATACAAATGAATCACATACCAGAGTTAGGCTCTCATCTTTAAATCCATTAATCTGATTAACTGTTCATCATTAGCTATGAGTTCAGTTCATTTTTAACATGAGCATTTATGTGATTTGGTTTTACTCAACTTCATTTTTAAAGCAGAAGAATTCAGGCTCCTGTACTGGAAAAAAAAAAACCCAGCCAAAATACTCTGGGCAGTGTTATTGGAAAATGCTGCCTCAATTACATGGAGTTACAGACTCACTCTGGAGAGTGAATTAAAAAAGATTGTAGATCTGAAGCAATCAGGGGATCGTTATGGATGTGTTTGGATTAGATCGTCTTTCTGGATTTGGACTGTAGAGACCCTTTCTGGTTCAGCAGAACTCTATCATTGGAATATTAAACTCACATGAGTACAGCAGATCTTCTAATGGTAATGGTATACATTTCTAAACAGGGTAACCAACTACCTGTTATCAATGTTAACATTTTTAATGGTTAATTAGGATAAAGGTTTAATTAAATGTTCCCTTGTGGTTTACTATATTCTCTGTACTACTACATTGTTTTCAAATCTGAAAGAACATGACAAAAGTATTTCAGAAATTACCTTTAAAGAAAATAAAATCTGAGGGTTTCTCAAAAATTAATGGAGTTCTTTGTTTGCCACGTTATGTAAATTTCACATGCTGACCTTACTTGATGATGTTACATTTTAAGTATATTTAGAAAATAACTTCCAGGCTGCTACTTTTGTTTACACTGCAATGCATTGTGGGATGTGAAGTCCAACATTTGCTTGTGTAATGCACATATAATATGTTGTGACATTTTATGTTGTCTATGTTTTCAATTGTGAGAGTAATTTTCAGTTAAAGAACACAGTAATTAGAGCCCTTATGGCCAGTGATGTCATTGTTTTATAACTGAGTTTTATTTAGTATGATTTAACCTGGATACTGAAGTTTGACCAGCAGGGGGCAGTGTGTGCTTCTCCCATGGTCTCGCAAAGCTGAACTTTTTTTTCTTTTACAGGATTGAAAACTTGTACCAATGAACAAAAATGTTGCTGAGTTTGTAAACAAGTCGAGATTATTCCCGTGCCTACAGTAGGGTTGTGTGATATGGGTCATGTGCCAATCTGATGAAGGTACAAACAAACTGCGGCACCTTTGTTTTTGTTTTGCTTGAAAGACCCAGATAAAACTGCAATGGTTTGCAATTCCCAATTCTTGGGAAGCAGTGTGATGCAGGTAACTGTGACAGTTATCATTTTATGAAAAATGACAACAGGGCCGCACATTTTTGTTTTCCAAGTTCCCAAGTGATGAAAAGGAATTTTAGAGACCAACATCAAGGGCAAAGACCAGTTCACTGAATCACTGGGCAACTTTAAGGCTAGAGCACAGACATTTTTAAGACAGACAGAAGTTTACCTCGCATTAGATATTACAATATTTAAGTTAGGGTTCTAAGTGGCACCTCCCTCAGGAAGTCTGTTTGTTTCAAAATAAGACTAGCAAAGTTTCTGGCTCCAGAAAGTTCCATGTCAACTTAAATATGGTGTTCTCTATATGAAAACTGTTTCTAAATGTAATGTTTTAATGTTTAGATGAACATTTTGAGGTCTAAAAGGTTATTCAGTAGAAACCATTGCCAGTTTTAGGCTCATGCACTTTATTTGTGCTAATTAGGAGCAATGTGTTAGTTTCTCATGTTCATTCCTAAAAGTTGTTAAATAAACTCAGGTAACTGTACATTTCTAACCAGTGTTTTATATCAGATGGTGTTTTATTTTGAAAGAAAGTGTGTTATTTGTCAGTGTTTTTGGTGATATGGCAAATGAAGGATTGTTTGGAGAGAAAAAAACAGTACAGGTGCAGAATGCCATGGTAAAGATGCATTTATTTTGACTTTTGATAATGAAAGACTCTGCTGAGCAAAGCTGAACTGAAAAGAAGCACTGTTGTCTGTCTCATCCTTCTCTCTTGCTTTTACAGGAACCTTATCTGTTTAGATAAGACCTTCCCAGTCTGAGACCTGAACAGTTGGTTCTTCTCGTACACAGCCAATTCCCAGAGTGAAAAAATTGGGAGTTAAACAAAAAAGAGTGAAAGAGTTTTCAGAGTACATTCACGCACTTAGACTCCAGCTACCATTCAGTGATGCTCCTGTGTGTTAAAAAAAGTCGTTCATTCACACAGTGTTGAGAGTAGTGAATCAACACTTTCCCTGAGTTCATTCCCAACAGCTTTGTTGCCATGCTGCCACTTCAAATCTGGGGAGTGGAGTTGTTTTGTTTTGCTTCGATAGGTGTTAAAACTCTCTAATATGAGACTAAAAATAGCTGGGTATACTCTGAATACTGGAATGGTATTGGACTTGAGCTTGTATAGCCGTTTTGTAAGTCACACCCCTCTCATACCATTCACACTCTAATGGCAAACAATTGGAAAATTGGTATTCACATTCAAACACATCCATATCCATTTACACACCACTGACAAAACAGTGGGAGCAAACCGGGGTTGAGTGTTTTGCCCAAGAATATGTAACTGCAGGGGCTGGGGGCTGAAGCCACAGCCTTCCAATTGTGAGACAACCAACTACCTACTTTACCCACAGTAGTCCTGACCTGTTTGCAGTATATCCTGCTGTGGACCACTGATTTACTGGCTGTATATTATAGAGGCAGACACTGACAAAAGAAATCTTTACACATTGTATACTCTCACCCAGATTCAGACTTATGAGAAGTACAATGCAAAAATATAAACCTAGATAGAAACCAAACCCATGGAAAAGATGATAAACTAGTACATACAACAAATGAGTATATCAGGAAATGAGGCTAAGGGAAATAGAAACATGTAAGCAGGCTGGTTGGATGATCATGCAGTAGATAATTGACAAGCAAATCCTTATATAGAGATAGGACTATCTGATTTAGGTTGCTTTAAATCTAGCAGATCAATCTCAGTTTGTACATGTTGGTAATAAGTCTTCTATACACACCAGTCATGGAATCACACAAGGTTTAGTGCTTGGACTGATTCTTATTGCCTTATATATGCTTCCTTTAACATTTTGAAAAACCCTCTATAACTTTTCAAAATTGCTTCGCACATAATATTCAACTAAACATGTCAACAGAGCCTGATGGCATCATTATGAAAACAAGAAGCATGCCTTAAGGATATTAGGATGAACATGATCAGAAATGTTCTGCTATTTAACTCAGAGAAGACTGAAGTTGTTGTGCTTGGCCCCAAAACCTTCAGAGACATTTTGTTATGATATAACTCCTCTGAATGGCATCAGTCTGGAATTCACCGACACTGTTAATTGTGTTTGATCAAGATGTCCTTCAACTCCCATATAAAACTTATTCAAGCATATCTATTTTTCCACATTTGTAACATGTCAAAAAATAGGCATATCCTGCATTTGTTAGGCCTGATGATCGTATTTTTTTCTTTCAGGCCTAGTGAGTTGAAGAAAAGAATTTGTGTTTCAAAGTCATTTGTGAGAAATAATAAGACGTATAAATGAGATGCTAAGTGAATATGCAGTGAGATGCATTTTAGTTGTGGTAGGTCAGGAGAGACAGTTGTCCAAACCAATACCTCTGGGTTTGGTCTTGTGGGGGGAGGTGTTAAGGGTAGTGTGTGTTTTGTTTTTCTTGTTTTGTTTTGCTCCCCCTTTCTCTCTCTTTTTCTCTCTTCCCCTCCTCCTCTCTCCTTCTCTCTCCTTTCTCTCTCCTCTGCTGCAGGCTTGTTCCTCACCTGCCCAGGGAAGCTAATTGGCTCACCTGTATCAGAGCAGCAGTCAGGCCTGCAGCAGAGGAGATTACAAAGGAGAGAGGAAAGCTGGCAGTCTCTCTGGGGCTGAAGGTGTGAAGGCCTGAAGTGAAGCAGGGCCTTATGTGTCTGACCTCGTCCAAGAAAGACCTTCTTTCTTTCTTTTTGTTTTTTTCTTTAACTCATAGAAAAGGTTGGGTTGGGATCTATGGAGGAGGAGACTGGAAATATTCTAGGTAAGTGAAAGATTAAGTTAACTGCTGTGTTGGCGGTGGGGTTTAATGCACAAATTTAACCAACCTTCTAAGCTGAAAAAAAAAACAACTTTCTCAGTTTAGCATAGGGGTTTGTCCAGCTGGGCTGTCTCAGTTCTTTTGGGCACTCATTTGTTGTTTTAGTTTGTTGTGCTTGGGTGGTAATCCTGAGGAGAGGGTGCGTTTCATTCAGGTATTGTGGTTGGCACTTGCTGGGTCGGCTGTAATATCCTGGTTGAGCGACATCTCGAGCTTGGCAATGCCATCCGAAGATAGGTAGGTAAGGGGGGTTAGGCAGGGTCTGGGGAGGTTTGTTTTATAAAGGTTGGTATAGTGTCGTGTGTGTTTGTTATTGATCATGATATCTGGCATTGAATCCGCCATGTCACAGTAGATACTAACCTTGTTTTGTGTTTGTAGCTGCTTACCACAGCAGGAAGTGTGAAACCAGCCTCGAGGCTCTGTGGGGGTGTTGTGTAGGTGAGTATGGCAACCTTTAATTTGGAAGAGTTTGTAACTGAACTCTCACTCACACAGATCCATGAGTGTAGAAAAGTTGATCTGTGTGAAATAGGTAAGCATTACCTTATCCCTTTTTCAAATGTGAGAGAGAGTTAAAGCTAACTATTATAAAGGGCTTAGTTGCTCTGGGTATTTTCTCACCTACAGTTATGTAGTCTCCAGGGCTGGTAGCAGGGCCAAGTGCAGCTTCCCTGGCTGACAGCCGTGTAGCTTCTAAGGTGGAGGAGAGGGCCAAGGAAGTGCAGCCTGGTGGTGTCACCCCAGTAGTAAAAGAAAAAAGTGAAGATGAAAATAGACCATTTACTCTACCACAGTTTGAACCTCTCTCTGTTGATTCTTCTGTAGGTTCGAAACTAGATGCACGAGTGAAAGTACGCATGGCGCCTCTTCAAATGGAAAGAGAGGACAGGGAGAGTGAGTTTCACCTTAGAGGGGAACTTGAGCTAAGAAAGCTTGAACTGGAGGCTGAAACTGCAGTGAGAATGAAACGGTTGGAGTTGCAGACGAAAAGTGTTCCTTCCCTTAGCTCACATGTAAATCCTGAATCCATGTTTGATGTGAGTGAGAAGCAGAAGTGAAATCATATTTCTCTGCATTTGAACGCATTACCCCTGCTCTGCGCTGGCCGCCAGATGCCTGGTCCATCCTACTACAATGTCGTCTGTCTGGTAAGGCCCAGGAAGCATGCTCCTCATTTTCTGTAGAGGACAGCCTTAACTATGATTAAGTTAAAAATGCAATTCTCAGAGCTTTTGAACTGATTCCTGAGGCTTACATACAGCGGTTTGGAAGTCTGCAAAAAAATCTGCCCAGTCTTACACTGACTTTGCAAGAGAAAAGGGGGTCTTACTTGATCAGTGGTGTTTAGCATGTAGGGTTGAAGATTTTACTACCTTGCATGAACTCATTCTCCAAGAGGAGTTCAAAAACTGTATACCTGAGCGCACTGTAGTTTACCTAAATGAGCGAAAGGTAACAACACTGCAGCAAGCAGCCACTCTGGCAGATGAGTTTGCATTAACACATAAAAACACTTTTGTTTGACGGTATTCTCTCCCCCTCGTGACTTAACCCAGAAAGTGCCAGACTCAACTGCTATGTGCACCAAAGTTTCCTCCTTTACTTCTAATTCCAAGGTAAATAGACTCTTTCTTCTGCCAAAAGACTGACCATCTGATAGCTGACTGTGCAGCCTGAAAATGGAAACAGCAGGGGTCTGCTCAGCCTGGTAAAGACAGTGTGTCCAGGTAGTAAGCTCACGCCCCCAGATGGGCCAGATGAATGCTTTAAGCCTTTTATTTTCAGTGGTTTTGTGTCCCTTACAGGAAAACCTTAGAATCAGTATCTTGTAAGAATTCTGCAAGATACAGGGGACTCACAGTCATTCATTCTGTCAAGTGTCTTGCCAGTAAGGCCCCGTTCACAAGGAAACCAAAATGCTATACTGCCGTTTCGTTTTGGAAAAGTTTTCTGTAATGACGGGATCGTTTCAGGAAATATCCGCGTAAACACGGAACCACTGAAATGACTGAAAACGCTGTAGTACATATGCCAAGCCTATATGTGGCGCTGTAACGCTGCCATGGAAACGCACCAGAGTAGAAGAAGAATATCACAGAAAACTAACACAAACTTCCATTTAGTTGCCCTTCTGGTTGTTCTCCGCGTTGGATTTAAGAAAATATGGTGTATGCGTTTCGCGATGGTGGTAAAGGAGCATTAGATTTTTCTGTAAAACCCCCAACAAGCTCTGTAGCTTCTGCAGCACGAACACAACCGTGTAGTCCGCTATTATTGTTTTGGCCTAACCCGCACAGGTGCCTTAAGGGCGCTACGCTCTGTGTGACATAATCGTTTCAAAAAAGATGCGGATAACAGTCCACACGGAGACGAAACGGTATTCATTTACGGATTTATGCACTCTGGGACCAGGTTTCAAAAAGTATCATTTACAGTCACCTGAAACATCGTTTCCATGTGGATGAAACGGTGATCTGACAAAATACTTTTGCGTATACACCTGAATTCATTTCCGTTTGAACGGGGCCTAAGTTAATAGTCTGCCTGTGACACTAGCACTGTGGTTAGAGGTATTGGGATGAGTTTTGTGACTGCTCCCCTGCGTCGTATCTATGTTAATTCTAAGCTAGCCTCTGGTTTCTTTCCTGTAGCAGTGCGTTCCCGTTTTCCTATTCATAAAGTGGATTTCATCATGAGAAATAATATTGCTGGAGGTAAAGTTAACCCTGCTCCTGAGGTAGTTGAGGTGCCCATTTCAGAATCGGCACAAGATGATTTAGCTCAGAATCATCCAGAGGTGTTTGCAGTTAGCGTGTTAACCAGAGCTCAGGTTTGTAAGCAGGCCCAAACTGTTGACTTGTTTGACTCTTTTTTTGCCTCTGTCCTATCTGAAGAGAGCTCGTCCCCTTCCACTGGTGATGAGGTGAACTGCCAGCCTTCAGAGACAAAGAAGGTAAAGAAATCTAATGATTCACCTGCCCTGGCGAAGCCCCTGACCAGGGAGGCACTCATCTAAGCTCAGAGAAGTGACTCCTCTCTAACAAAGTGTTTTGCTGCTACTAAAGACAATGGGAAGGGTAACACAAAGCACTCTTTTCTGGTGGATAATGACTTGTTAATGTGTAAATGGGTATCACAATCAGATGTTTCCACTGATTCAAGCAAAGACTGGTGCACAGTTTACCAGATAGTCCTTCCTGTAGGTTACTGAAAACATGTATTGGAGTTGGCACGTGAGCACCCATGGTCCGGACATCTTTGGGTCACTAAAATGTATGATTGTGTTCTAAAGCATTTCTTCTGGCCAGGTATGAAAGCTGATGTGGTGCAGTTCTGTAGTACCTGTCACACTTGCCAGGTTGTGGGAAAACTGAACCAGGTGGTGCCCCCAGTTCCTCTCCATCCTGTTCCTGCGATGTCTGAGCCATTGGAAAATATCATTGTGTGTGGTGTTTATTGTGTATTATGTGTTTTATTTTGTGGAAACTTCCGGTTTCCGGAGTTGGTTGCTGGCGCTAACTTTCCTCTGCTTCTCCTGAGGCTTTCACCCTGCGTCTTGTCTACCATACCTCACGGTAAACGTCCGCTCCAGGCTCCTTCTCCGATCCTCCAGAGAAGTTCTCGTGATCTTTTGATGATTCTAGTTATCTCCAGTGTTTGTACTTACCTTGTGTCGTTCACTACGAGCCTCTCCTCCTTTTTCCAGTGCCTCCTGCTCAGATCACCACAGCCAGCTCCAGCTCACCCTCACCTCCTCTTGAACTCTTGGAATCCCCCTCACCCTGTATATACTTGCACAATAAACTGTTTAAAACTGCTTCCGTCTCCGCACCTGAGTCCTACCACCACTCTTACATCACAGAAGACTCAGGCCAGAAATGGACTCAGCGGAATCGGACACCCTCAAGACAGCCATCACCCATCAAGGACAACGACTAGGACAGCACGAATCTATGTTGAAAGGTATCATGCAATCTCTCCAGACACTCAACACCCAGGTCTCCAACATTTCTGAACAATTACTCTCTGCCACTCAGCCTCACCACCCTGCTCCTGAGCCTCCACCTGTTAGCCTTCAGCCACCCTCAGTAGATCCCTTACCTTCACCTCCCCTCCCCCACTTTAGAGAGCCACATGTCCCTCATCCCGATTTCTTTTCGGGAGAAATAGGTAGCGCTAGTGGGTTTTTGTTACGTTGTTCTCTTGTGTTTGACCAGCAGCCCCTGAGTTACCCCACCGACAGGGCCAAGATTGCTTTTGTTATTAATTTGTTACGCGGGAAAGCCTCCCGCTGGACCACTTCTGTTTGGGAGAGAGAGTCCCCTGTGTTAGCTTCCTACTCATCGTTCTCTAGTGAATTGTGTCGGATTTTTGATCACCCCCTCCAGGGCCAGGAAGCAGCCAAACGTTTATTCTCCCTCTCCCAGGGCCGCCAGTCTGTAGCTGATTTCTCCATTGATTTTCGCATTATAGCCTCTGAGAGCGGGTGGGGGGAGACCGAACTCAAAGGAGTCTTTCTTAGAAGCCTTTCTAGTGAGCTGAAGGACGAGTTAGCTTCCAGGGATGAACCTGACTCCCTTGAGGATTTAATTTCTTTAGCCATTCGTATTGATAACCGTCTGAGGGAGAGACGTAGAGAAAGGAGTCAGCAAAGGTCTTTCAGCCCCCGTCCTATAGCTCCCTCTTCTGGTCAGTCAGCTCCTCGGTCCCCTGAGCACTTTAGGTCTTCCCGTGATTCTCCCTCCACACCTGTTGAGGAACCCATGCAGCTAGGTCGAGCTAGACTAACTCCCAGTGAGCGCCAAAGGCGCTTCAGCCTCAAGCTCTGTATTTACTGTGGTCAGGCAGGTCACTTTCTTATAAATTGTCCCCAGACGCCTAAAGACAGGGCACCCGTGAATGAGGGCACTCGCGTGAGCCAAACCTCCTCCTCCTCTAGCCCTCCTCTGCGCATAACCGTTCCCTCCAGTGTCCTCTGGGGGCGCGATTCAGTTCCCATTCAAGCTCTTGTTGACTCCGGAGCTGATGACAATTTTATCCAGGACACCTTAGCTCTACAGCTTCAACTCCCCTAGAACCCTTACCCATTCCCAAGAACATCACTGCCTTAGACGGCCGACTCATCGCTAAGGTCACTCACAAGACAGCCCCCATTACCCTCATTACCTCCGGCAATCATAGTGAAAAAATTCAACTTTTCGTTATTCCGTCACCCCATGCTCCCGTTGTTTTAGGTCTCCCCTGGCTTCAATTACACAATCCCCAGATCAATTGGAAAACCGCGACCATTAACAATTGGAGCGTATACTGCCACTCTCACTGCCTGCGTTCTGCCAATCCCCCAGTTAGTCGCCAGTCCGCCCCTCCCACTCCTCCCGATTTAGCCAATGTTCCTCAAGAGTACCATGATCTAGCTGAAGTCTTCAGTAAGGATTTAGCTGTCTCTCTCCCTCCTCACCGACCCTATGACTGCGCGATTGATTTACTCCCCGGCGCGTCCCTGCCCTGTAGTCGCCTATACAACCTCTCCGCCCCGGAGAGGGCGGCCATGGAAACTTACATTCACGACTCACTAGCCACAGGTCTCATCCGCCCCTCCTCGTCTCCTTTAGGAGCTGGTTTCTTTTTTGTTAAAAAGAAAGACTCCACACTCCGCCCCTGTATCGATTTCAGAGGTCTCAATGACATCACAGTAAAGAACAAATATTCACTTCCCTTGATCGACCCCTCTTTCAAGCCTCTCTGTTCCGCCCAGGTCTTTTCTAAACTTGACTTAAGGAATGCTTACCACCTCATTCGCATTAAGGAGGGAGACGAGTGGAAGACTGCCTTTAAGACCCCCATTGGCCACTTTGAATATCAGGTCATGCCCTTTGGTCTTACTAACGCCCCCGCGGTTTTTCAGGCTCTGATTAATGATGTGCTTAGGGACATGCTCAATCGTTTCGTGTTTGTTTATCTCGACGACATCCTCATCTTCTCTTGTTCACTCCAGGAACATCAGCAGCATGTCCGGTTAGTCCTTCAGAGACTCCTAGAGAATAAACTCTTTGTTAAACCCGAGAAATGTGAGTTTCACACCCCCTCTGTCAGCTTCTTAGGGTTTATTATTGCCCAGGGTCAATTACAGCCTGACCCAGCTAAGGTAAAGGCAGTCACAGATTGGCCCGTCCCCTGTAACCGTAAGGAACTCCAGCGATTCCTAGGTTTCGCTAACTTCTACAGAAGATTCATTAGAGATTACAGTAGGGTGGCTGCTCCCCTCACCAGGCTCACTTCCCCTAGCTCCCCCTACCGGTGGTCACCTGAGGCAGCTGAGGCGTTCACGAGATTAAAGACTCTATTCACGTCTGCTCCCGTCCTCAAACACCCTGACTCCTCCCTTCAGTTCGTGGTAGAGGTGGACGCCTCGGAGACCGGAGCTGGGGCGGTGCTATCCCAAAGAGACCCTGAAACTAAGAAGCTCCACCCATGTGCATTCTTCTCTCGCCGTCTGTCCCCGTCGGAGAGGAACTACGACGTGGGAAACCGTGAGCTGCTGGCTGTGGTCTGGGCTTTGCAGGAATGGAGGCACTGGCTGGAGGGCACGCGACAACCTTTCATCATCTGGACTGACCACAAGAATCTGGCCTATCTGCGCACGGCTCGCAGATTGAACTCCCGTCAAGCCCGGTGGGCTCTATTCCTCAGTCGGTTCCACTTCACCCTCTCCTATAGGCCTGGCTCCCGTAACACCAAGCCTGATGCCCTGTCTCGTGTGGACTCCCCTCCTCGTGAAAGCGTGGAACCGGACCTGATTCTTCCCCCCTCCTGCATCGTCGGAGCTGCCACCTGGGACGTCATTCAGACGGTTAAGGACGCCCAGAGGACTCAACCAGATCCCGGTACCGGACCCCCTGGCCGTCTCTTCGTTCCTGACTCTGTTCGCTCTCCAGGGCTCCAGTGGGCTCATGCGTCCAAACTCACCTGTCATCCCGGTTTCCAGAGGACCCTTGGGTTCCTGCAGCAGAGTTTCTGGTGGCCTGGCATGTCTAGGGATACCCGCGAGTTCGTGGCTGCCTGCGCCACCTGTGCCAGGGGGAAGTCCTCCCATCAACCCCCTGCGGGTCTGCTGCATCCCCTGTCCACTCCTGGTCGACCATGGTCTCACATTGCCTTGGACTTCGTCACCGGTCTCCCGCCCTCCGAAGGCAACACCGTTATCCTGACCATTGTGGATCGGTTCTCCAAGGGCGTCCAGTACGTTCCTCTTTCCAAGCTCCCCTCGGCCTTGGAGACGGCTCATCTCTTGGTCCTCCATGTGTTCCGTATCCACGGAATCCCTAGCGACCTCGTGTCGGACCGCGGGCCCCAGTTTGTATCACGGGTCTGGAAAGAGTTCTGCAAGGAGCTGGGGGCCACAGTCAGCTTATCCTCGGGGTACCACCCTCAAAGTAACGGGCAGACGGAGAGGGCCAATCAGAGCCTGGAGGCTGCCTTACGTTGTGTGGCTGCGCACCATCCCTCCTCATGGAGCTCTCATCTCCCCTGGATCGAATATGCCCACAACTCGCTCTCCTGCTCTGCCACCGGCATGTCCCCGTTTATGTGTTGCCTTGGGTATCAACCCCCCCATTCCCAGAGCAGGAGACCTCAGTCTCGGTTCCCTCGGTGCAGCACCACCTTCAGCGCGTCAGAGAGGTCTGGCGGACGGCCAAAGCTGCACTCTCGTGCACAGCTGAACGCAATAAGAGGCTGGCTGACACGCACCGCACTCCTTCCCCCGAATACACCCCTGGCCAGAAGGTCTGGCTCTCCTCCAGAGACTTACCCCTCGAGACGGAATCCAAGAAACTGACTCCACGCTATGTTGGACCTTTTGAGATCACCAAAATCATCAACCCCTCTGTCGTGCAACTCAAGCTCCCAGAATCTATGAAAATCCATCCCACCTTCCACGTGTCTCTTCTCAATCCGGTATCCTCCAGTGACCTCAGCCCTCCTACCATCGCCCCTCCTCCCCCCCGGATCATCGATGACCACCCTGCATTCACCGTCTCCAAAATCCTGGACGTCAGACCTCGAGGCCGGGGTTACCAGTTTCTGGTCGACTGGGAGGGTTACGGACCAGAGGAGCGCTCATGGATCTCCAGAAAACTGATTTTGGACGATGATCTTCTTCGGGATTTTTACAGGGAGCACCCAGACAAGCCTGGCAGGACGCCAGGAGGCGTCCATTGAGAGGGGGGTACTGTGGTGTTTATTGTGTATTATGTGTTTTATTTTGTGGAAACTTCCGGTTTCCGGAGCTGGTTGCTGGTGCTAACTTTCCTCTGCTTCTCCTGAGGCTTTCACCCTGCCCCCCTGGTGCTGTGGAGAGTCACACCTGCAGCGGATCAGCTATCAACTCACGCTATTTAAGACCAGCTGCAGCTCTCTACAGCGCCTGAGTCTTGTCTACCATACCTCATGGTAAACGTCCGCTCCAGGCTCCTTCTCCGATCCTCCAGAGAAGTTCTCATGATCTTTTGATGATTCTAGTTATCTCCAGTGTTTGTACTTACCTTGTGTCGTTCACTAACGTGCCTCTCCTCCTTTTTCCAGTGCCTCCTGCTCAGATCACCACAGCCAGCTCCAGCTCACCCTCACCTCCTCTTGGACTCTTGGAATCCCCCTCACCCTGTATATACCTGCGCAATAAACTGTTTAAAACTGCTTCCGTCTCTGCACCTGAGTCCTACCACCACTCTTACATCACATTGTGGACTGTGTGGGTCCCTTGCCCAGGACCAATGCAGGTAACCAGTTTATGTTAACGATCATGTGTGTTTCAACCCGTTTTCCAGAAGCAGTTCTCTTGAGGAAGATCAGTGCTACATCCATCACTAAAGCCTTGACTAAATTTTTTACGACCTTTTGGTTACCAAAAGTTGTACAGACAGATCAGGGAATACATTTTCTATCCAAGACTTTTAGGGACACTCTTCAGTCTTTTGGTTTTACTCACTCAGTGTCTAGCGCTTATCAACCAGAGTCTCAAGGAGCGTTGGCATCAGACCCTAAAGTCTATGCTAAAAAAATACTGCCATGACACAGGGAAGGGTTGGGATGAGGGTTTTCCCTTCGTTCTCTTTGCTATCGGCGATGCAAAGCAGGAGTCTACTGGGTTTAGTCCAGCTGAGCTAGTGTTCGGTCATAATGTTCGAGGGCCACTGAAGGTGTTAAAAGAACAGTTCATGTCTGGCGCTTCCTCACGCACTAATGTGTCTTACTTTGTTTCAAAATGTAAGAAACGGTTGCGTCATGCTACCATGTTAGCTAAGGAAGCCCTCTTCAAGTCTCAAGACAGCATGAAGAAAAGGTTTGACAAGAAAGCTGTTGAGTGTCAGTTCCAGCCTGGGGATAAAGTACTCGTTTTATTGCCCATACATACCAATGTTTTACTGGTCTGTATATAGTGGAGAGAAAAGTGTCTGATACGAACTACGTTATCCATACTCCAGAAGACAAGGTTGTGTCAAATCAATATGCTAAAATCCTATCTTTCCAGGGAAGCTGCCAAGGGTGAGCAGCAGATTACTCCGGAGGCTACAGTGACACCTGCTTCGATGGTTTGTGTGGGTTCTGGGATGGATGATGGGGTGACAAATATCTCTAACGGCCAACAGTGCGGTAGGTTGTCAAATTCTGAATTTCTCTCCAGTGTCGATGCACAGTTGTCATACTTACCTCAACATCAAGGAAATGAAAGTATAACTTTGCTTCAAACCTACCCTACTTTGTTTGGTGATGTCCCTTCAAGGACGAATATCTTAGAGCATGACATTGATGTAGGCAAAGCTGTCTCTATTAAACAAAACCCTTATCGTTGCCCTGTTAAGCAAGAGCTAATGAAAAAAGAGGTATGTTATCTTGTGGAGAACAGTTTAGCCAAACCAAGTCAAAGCCCATGGAGCTCTCCTTGTTTGTTGATCCTGGAGTCTGATGGTACCCCTCATTTTTGTACAGACTTCAGGAAAGTAAATGCGATAACAGTACCTGATTCTTTTCCATTGCCTCGTATGGAGCACTGCATAGACAGCATTGGTCCAGCCCACTTCATTACAAAGTTGGACCTGTTAAAGGGGTACTGGCAGGTCCCACTTACCCCCAGAACCTCAGACATCTCAACATTTGTTACCCCAGACCACTTCATACAGTATACCGTCATGGCATTTGGTATGAGAAATGCACCAGCCACCTTCCAGCATACGATGCATCTGGTGTTAGGCAATGTGCCAAATTGTAATGTGTATTTAGATGATGTCGTCGTGTACTCCAGTGACTGGAACGCCTATATAGCCCGTCTGCAGGAAGTTTTTCAGCGTCTTGCAAAAGCATTGCTGACACTTAACCTTGCCAAGTGTGAGTTCGCTAAGGCTACTGTTACCTACTTAGGTAAGCATGGGCAGGTCAGACCTGTAGATGCTAAGGTTGAGGCTGTGTTGTCTTTCCCAGTTCCTACCACCAGACGTGAACTGAGACGGTTTTTGGGCATAGTTGGATACTACCAGTGTTTCTGTAAAAACTTCTCAGTAGTTGTAGCCCCCCTCACCAGGCTGTGTAGTCCTGCCATCCCATTTGTGTGGACTGACGAATGTAACCATGCCTTTAATGCCGCCAAACACTCCTCTGCAGTGCTCATGTCTTGGCTGCTCCTGACTTCTCTCTCCCCTTCAGACTTGAGGTGGATGCCAGTGCCTCTGGAGCTGGGGCGGTGTTGTTGCAGGACAAGGTGTAAGGTGTGAGGCATCCTGTGTGCTATTTTTTCAACAAAGTTCAAGAAGCATCAGCTCAACTACTCCACCATCGAGAAGGAGACGCTGGCCATGCTACTTGCCCTGCAGCATTTAGAAGTCTATGTGGGGTCCAGTGTTCATCCGGTTACAGTCTACACAGACCACAACCCCCTTGTCTTCTTGGCTCGGATGTACAACCACAACCAGCGGCTGATGTGCTGGCCTCTGATGGTGCAAGGGTACCATATAGAGATCAAGCACAAGAAGGGGGTGGACAACGTGGTGGCAGATGCTCTCTCTTGTGGGTGAGATGGATCCTTTTTCATTGTTGAAGAAAAAAATGTATGTTTCAAAGTCATTTGTGAGAAATAATAAGATGTATAAATGAGATGCTAAGTGAATATGCAGTGAGATGCATTTTAGTTATGGTAGGTCAGGAGAGACAGTTGTCCAAACCAATACCTCTGGGTTTGGTCTTGTGTGGTGGGGGGGTGTTAAGGGAAGTGTGTGTTTTGTTTTTCTCGTTTTGTTTTACTCCCTCTTCTCTCTCCTTTTCTCTCTTCCCCTCCTCCTCTCGCCTTCTCTCTCCTTCTCTCTCCTTTCTCTCTCCTCTGCTGCAGGCTTGTTCCTCACCTGCCCAGGGAAGCTAATTGGCTCACCTGTGTCAGATCAGCAGTCAGGCCTGCAGCAGAGGAGATTACAAAGGAGAGAGGAAAGCTGGCAGTCTCTCTGGGGCTGAAGATGTGAAGGCCTGCAGAAGTGAAGCTGGGCCTTATGTGTCTGACCTTGTCCAAGAAAGACGTTCTTTCTTTTTTTTTACTTTAACTCAAAGAAAAGGTTGATTAGCTTCAGTTTCTTAAGAGGCTCTTTTTGGTTGATTTACTTATTTTTGGTCAATAAATTTTTGCTTATTTTTGAGTGCTTCCTGCCTCCTTCTTCCTTCCCGTTTTTTTTCTACAAATCAATTGTTAATCCCCCTCATCCCCTAGTTACAGGGAACGTAACAGTAACATGCCAAAAAATAGGCATATCCTGCATTTGTTAGGCTTGATGATCATATTTTTTTCTTTCAGAGTGTTCTAGTGAGTCTCTAAAGACTTTTCCAGAACTTTTTGGTCTAAAATGCTGCAGCATGTGTGCTGACTGGAAGTAGGAAAAGAGATTGCATTACTTCTGTTTTTGCTTCTATTATCTGGCTCCAAATAACATCTGGAATAGATTTAGAAATCTAAAAAACTTTCTAAGATCATCGGCAGGCCCTTTCCGCGGACTTCAAGGCTGCGATTTCGACACTCGAGGCAAAGCTGGACAAAGTTAATTCCACAGTGTCGGACCATACACAGAAAATAACATTGCTGGAGGCGAATGAAAATTTACAAGACGAATGCCTGTTAACATTGGAAGCAACGTGTGCTAAGCTAGTGGAGAGCAACGCTAAACTGCAAACAAAAGTCAGCGACCTTGAATCCAGGAGCCGGAGAAACAACATCAGAGTGGTCGGCATACCTGAGTCCATGGAAGGGCCACGTCCCACCGCCTTCTTTGCAGACCTTCTTATGGAGGTTTTTGGCGAGGGCTTTCTGGAATCACCGCCGGAGTATAACAGGGCACACCGGACACTTTCCAATAAACCGAAGCCAGGCCAGAGGCCAGAACCCGTTATCATCCACCTACACAGGTACCAGGTGAAGGAGAGGATCATTCGCGAGGCCCGTGTTAGGAGAGGCAGGCTGCAGTTCCGAGGCTCCCCTATCTCCATCTATGAGGACTATTCCCCAGATGTGATGGAACAGCGCCAGAAATACCGAGATGTGATGGCGGAGCTTTATAAACTGGGCGTCAAACCCGCATTGCTGTTCCCTGCCAGGCTCACCATTGTGATAAAGGGTGGAGGTAGGAAGAGGCTTGCTTCGGTGGCAGAGGCCAAGGATTTCATCGCTTCCATCCGCGCTCAGGACACCTGAGTGGTGCGGGCGGCTTTGCCTCTCGTCGTAAGTGAGCTAATGTTTGGCGAACTTGGGAGTTAACGCAATGCTAACTGATCAGTTGTTACAAGTATTGATTACATCAGTTTCCCACCGAGCTAATTACTAGCATGATGGACGATAAGGGGCTAAACAGACTTGTTATAGACAACACCATTCAACTGTTTATACACCCTGAAAGGGTTAAAAAGAACCAATGTCATCATCAGTGCTGTACTTCTGAGTTCTGAGATTTGCTTAAAAACTCCTAGCGATGTGAATCCATGCCAGTTTGCAGTTATTTTTCCACTGTTATCTTTTCTAATTGTATTTAGCCATTTAGTTTTCTCAGCATTCTTTCTTTTTTTAAAATGATTTATTAATTTTATATTATAATTTCATTTTTTAATTTAAGGTGTGTGGAAATATTGTGTTTGTTATAAGTCTTCTATTGAGGCTGTTTTAGAGGCATGTAGGGTGATGGGCTGTTAGTAGAGGCATTTTTTACCTCTGTTTGTTTATTAAAGTATTCACGCATTAGTCTGGAATGTTAAGATATACGGATATACAAAGAGAAGTTTTTCTCTATTCTTAGGGGGTTAGTTGTGTTTGTTTAAGAAGGGAAGAGGCCCCGGATGTTTATTCATGGCTAACTTAAAGGAATGTGTAGTTGTAGATTGTGGGCAAGAGAGCTCAGATATGTTTCTTAGTTTGGGTATAGGCCTAAGATTGGTTAGGTTAAGTGTGTCCTTTTTATTTAGTTTAGGGGTTTTTGTTTGTTTGTTTTTGGGGGGGTTTTCTCTTCTTCTTCTTTTTCTTCTGCCTTTCTCTTGTTTTTTTTTTGTTTGTTTCTGGTTTCTCTCTCCTTCTCTCTCTCTCTCTCTCCCATCCCCTCGCTGTGCAGTGTAGGATGGCTAACGTGGTATCAGATCAACCAAAGATCATAGTCCTGCCAGATGGCTGGTTCTGCTGGGATAGCAGGAGGTGGAGTGCAACTAGTTTCTTGGAACACAAAGGGTATGAACAACTCTATTAAAATTGGTAAAGTTTTAGTGCGCCTGCAACACCTTAAAGGAGATGTCATGTTTTTGCAGGAAACACACCCTAAGACATTTGAAACCCTTCGTATAAAGAGAGCGTGGATGAGCCATATATTCCATTCGAAATACCCTGATAGATCTAGAGGGGCAGCCATAATAATCTATAAGAGCGTAATGTTTCAGCCATGTAGTGTTATACAGGATGCCGATGGATGTTATGTTGTGGTATCGGGCACATTACAAAACACACCTGTAGTTTTAATTTCTGTTTATGCACCTCCGTGGGATGATGACCAGTTGTTTACGAAGCTCTTTGCCAAGATCCCAAATACTGATAGTCATCACATTATAATGGGAGGGGATTTCAATTTAGTCCAACACACGAGGCTGGATAGGTCCTCCCCCTCACATACTACACAATCAAAATCAGCAGAAACTGTGTTGAAATGGGCATCTCAGCTAGGAATTTCTGATCCGTGGAGATTAAGAAACCCTGATGGAAAGGCATTTTCTTTTTTTTTTCATATGTGCACCACACATTCTCACGCATTGACTTCTTTTTGATAGATAACAATATTTTACGCTACATGAGTGCATGTGATTATCATCCCATAGCTATCTCAGATCATGCCCCAACCACAATCGACATTAATTTTCCACGTAATATGGCCCACCCCATCTTGTGGAGGTTAGGTTCCCACTCGCTTACAGACAGCAAGTTTAAAAACTTTGTCGCAACACAAATTTGCTCCTATATGGAATTAAATGACATGCCAGATGTCAGTAGTGGCACTCTGTGGGAAGCGCTTAAGGTTATAGTAAGAGGGCAGGTTATATCTTATATCACTCAAGTGAGAAGGGCTGAAAGGGCTAGGTTGGAGGAGATCACTCATAAGCTGCTTGAACTGGATGGGATCTATTCGACTTCACCGTCTCCAGAGTTATACAAAAAGCGGCTTTTATTACATTCAGAACATGACAGATTAATGACACATATAGTAGAGAGACAGCTACGGCAAGTCAGGCAGAATTTTTTTGAGCATGGGGATAAGGCGGGGAGATTATTGGCACAACAAGCCAGGGCAGTAAGTGCCTCTAGGCTAATCCCCCAAATCAAATTGCCCAACTGTAAATGCTCTTCTGATCCAATGGACATTAATAAATCTTTTTTTGAATTTTATACTTATTTGTATACTTCTGAATGTCCCCCTATTGACACTGTCAGTTCCAATCCACTTGAAATTTTAACATTTCCTCAAATTGATGAAAACATAGCTAAGGATATGGGTACGCCCATCACATCGCATAAGGTACAAGAAGCCATTCAGTCCATGCAAAACTGGAAATCGCCTGGCCCGGATGGCTATACTGTTGAATTCTATAAAGCATATTCATCACTACTTGCCCCGGTTTTAGCTAGAATGTTCAATGATTCCTTTTCCAAAGGTAAATTAAAAGTAACTCCTTCAGAAGCATCCATTTCATTACTTTTAAAAAAGGACAAAGACCCTACCTCTTGCAGCAGTTATCGACCAGTCTCTCTTTTAAATGTGGACTGTAAGATTCTTGCAAAGGTTCTGTCTACCCGGCTCCAAAAGGTAATGGCATCCATAATATCATTAGACCAGACAGGATTTACAGCAGGTAGACAATCCTTTTTAGATACTAGAAGGTTAATAAATATTATTTTGTCACCTGTATCTAAGTCCCCTGAGATTGTAGTGGCTCTTGATGCAGAAAAAGCCTTCGATAGGGTGGAGTGGGGCTATTTTTTTATTTTATTTTAAATAAATTTGGTTTTTATTCTGATTTTATCTCCTGGGTCAAACTTTTGTATGTTGCCCCACTGGTCTCAGTAAACACTAATGGTATTCACTCACCCTATTTTACCCTTAAGCGTGGGACACGTCAGGGCTGTCCACTCTCACCCCTATTATTTAATCTAGCCATCGAACCCTTGGCCATCTGGCTTAGGAGTCAAGATAGGTTTGAGGGTATCAGCCGATTTGGTAGAGTACACAAAATTTCTCTTTATGCCAATGATTTGCTGCTATTTATTTCAAATCCTATATATTCCCTTCCTCCAATATTGTCAATTTTGGACCAATTCGAGCATCTTTCTGGGTACAAATTGAACATACAAAAAAGTGAAGTTTTCTTTGTAAATGGTATGGCAAGATCACTCTCACACTCCATATTTCCTTTCAAAATAGCTGAAGAAGGATTTAAATACTTTAGGGGTGTTTGTTGCAAACTCCTCTAAAGAGCTGTTTTTGAAGAATTTCCAGCCACTGGTTGAGAAATGTAAAAAAGACTTTTCAAGATGGGCTTCTCTCCCTTTGTCTGTGGCAGGGCGGATTAATCTCATCAAGATGGTGGTTCTCCCCAAGTTTTTATACCTGTTTCAGAATATCCCAGTTTGCTTAAGTAAGTCATTTTTTATTTCCCTAGATCAACAACTTAATACATTCATTTGGAGTAATAAACCTGCCCATGTTAGAAAAAGCATCCTTCAGCTTCCTAAATCTGAGGGGGGATTAGGACTTCCAAATTTTCGCAGTTATTTTTGGGCCTGCAATATTACTAAGCTGTTATACTGGGTGCACTACAACCCATCAGAAGATTGTCCACCTTGGGTTCACATTGAACTGTCATCTGCTCACTGCTCTCTGTATTCTGTGATCTCCTCAAGTCTGTTTGTGAATGTCCGCAGGGTGTCTCGCAACCCAGTTGTGACAAATACACTGAAAATTTGGCTGCAGTTTAGGAAACAATACGGTTTACACAGGGCTTCAATACATGCTCCCATTCTTAACAATCATACCTTTCTCCCAGCCTTGTTCTCGTCCTTTGCGTCATTGTCATTAAAGTTCACTCTCCCCACCAGCCATTTCTTTCGCTTCCTCCAAATAAGACACTTTATCCAGAAATAGTTTCCGCATTTCCCCAACCCCCTGAAGCAGAAATTGATCAGTTTCTTTCTCTTGATTTTGAACAAAAATGGCTGATATCTATTATCTATGAAAAAATTACCCTTTTGAGTCCACAATCCAGTATTCAGCTCAAAGAGATATGGGAAAATGACTTGGGGACAAACATTTCTGTGAGTCAGTGGAGAGAAATATAAAGTTGGTCTATTTATCATCTATATGTGCTAGGCACGGTCTTTTGCAATGTAAAGTGCTGCATAGAGCACACCTTACTAATGCTAAACTGGCTAGAATATATCCTAATTGCAATGATGCATGTAATTGTTGTAAACAGTCTCCAGCTAATTATGTACACATGTTCTGGACTTGCCCGAGGTTAAGCTTTTGGTCTGACATATTTGACACTCTCAAGCAGGCTCTAGACAAAAACATACAACCAAACTCTTTGTCAGCACTCTTTGGCCTTTCCCTAACAGATAATGTGCCCGTGACCACTAGGCGAGTTATTGCTTTTACTACCTTGCTGGCTAGACGCATTATTCTTTTGAAATGGAGACATAATTCTCCACCAACTCACAATATGTGGGTTCATATGGACAGATGACATATTTTGTATTCTGTTGAGCTTGTGTTCTGCAGTATTGTCCTAAAAACCAATAAAAAGAGTAAAAAAAAAAAGAAGAAATTTTCTTTATACTTGCAAAGCTCTTAATGGTCAGGCCCAAACTTATAAAAAGCTCATAGTGCTGTATTACCCCTCTTGGAATTTCCTTTCTCAGTATGCAGGCTTGCTCATGATATCTACAGTCTCTAAAAGTATAGTATGGGAGGTTGAGCTTTCAGTTGTCAGGCCCCTCTCATTTGACCCACCAGATCTACTGTTTCAAATATCCATCGCACAGATATATTTCAGATTTCTCTAGGAAAGCTCCTATAGAAAGCATTTAGGTAGTGCAGGACTTTTCAAAAAATTCAGAGAAGGTGATTGAAGAAACGTTCTGTCTGTCACATTCATGACGAGCCAGTCAGAATGACAAGATATAATTACGTTGTACACATGTGCTTCTCTTGAGCTGAAGATGCTATTGGTTTAGACTGATAAACTGAGTTCCCCCCTCCGTCTCTTGGTCTCTTTCACTGAATGCATTCATTTTCATACACAACATGACTTTGTTCTTGCTCATGGTTACTGCCTATAGAAGGAGAGTTTGTCCATTCCATCGTTACTTTGCAAAATGTTGCCAAGTGCTGAGCTCATAGTAGATCAATGTTGGGTCTATGTACATAACAGTGAGAACAGTCTAGACCTGCTCTTTTGACTTAAGATATGTCTTGGTAACATTTATTATGAACTGGTGCTTTTTAAATGAGTATTGATTGAGATGATGTCAAATAAAAAATGGAAACTAAAGTGTAACATTGGGAACATAAAGGAGGCCCCAAAATAAAAAAAAAAAAACAAAAAAAAAAGAAAACAATCATACATTTTCTAGACTGCACACCTGAAACAGAACTCGAAGTTGTGGTTTTAATTTAGCTGTCCATAACCTGGTGTTTCAGTGGAGAATACTAAAAATGATCATAACTACATGAAGATCCATGTTTAGTTACATAAGAGGCATTGCAGCTGTACGATGGAGCTGTGGATTTTTGGTGGATGGTCTCAGACTAGAATTAGCCAAAGCAAGAGATTTCAGTTGGAGGGCCTATGGTAAGGTATAAGCTGAACAGAAGACCTCAGGCAGACATTTTGGAGGCATGACAGTGGTATGGGTATATTAGCCTGTGGTCATATAGATAGGAGGAGCAGGGCAACCAGCTTTTTAGTGACTAAGCAAATACCATAAAATACCAAATAAACTCCCAACTCCCCCTCCCTTCCTGTTCTTGTCCCTGTTTGAGCTTCGTAGCCCCGCCCCTCTCTTTACGTACCTCCTCGCGGATGAGAATGTCCACTAATTTAAACACTGACGGTGACAAAGCGCTTGTGGAGTGATTTTCGCTGAAATCAATGGCCGGATCACAGGCAAGAAAACACTTCATCTCATCATGAACAAATTTTACGCAGGACCGAACACCACCGTAATTCCACCATTGAATCAACTTCTCACTGAGCTGAGATACGGAAGCTACAGCGGCCAATAGGAATGCTCCCTCTGACCTGAGCCTGATTGGCTGTGAGTACTAGCCTCCCCATTGGCTGGGGCGCCCCCGTCCCTTTCTGGTTTTCTCAAGTGAGATAGCAGTGCCATGCCCCAGTGCAGCGAAAAAATAAAAAGTACAACATTAACTTTAAACTGTTGTCAACTTTGTGTTTGTTTAGTTCCTTACAAGTATTTTAAGTTTTCAGAGAGTGGTGAGTTGACAGAAGAAGACAAAAGTATAACTATGGTACTGTAATCTTGTCTTAAAAATGTAAAGGTGATATTCATACTGGTGTAAATAAATAATTTGATTAAATTTACCACATTTTTCCAATTTTTGCTAAGCAAGATTTTTGTGAGAAAGGAATTAAACGCCTGTTCCAAATAGCCGCCTGGTCCCAAATAAACGCCTGGTCTGCTCAGGGATTGAGACAAATAAACGCCCTGGCTATTATTGGGTATTTTTTTTAAGCTGACTGTTTTGGGGATACTGGCATGATCTCAGGCAGCATGCTGACAGTTGCATCTAAAAAAAAACAGAGACTAGTGTTAGTTTTTGCCTTTGGAGATTAGGAACCAATGTTGACTGGGCTGCAGACGGACAACCAGGAACAGGTGTTACAGCTGATTGGAAACCAGGAATCACACTTTGGCCAAATTCCCATCTGAGGACCAGACACAGGTGTTAGTTGGACTTGATAACAAACAAAGAACAGATGTTTTCCACTCTGGGGCAATGGAAACCTGGATCTCTTTGCACTTTGAGGATCAGTCTCTTTTGCACTTGGAGGCTGAGAAACATTAGGGCAGTAGGAAGTGGAGACTATGAAACTGACTAAACTGTTGAGAGAAAGCTTTCTGTTTTAGAGCTATGGAGACCACATCCCTCTGAAGGGAAAACAAACTTCTGCTTAGAAATAGTAAGCCAAGTTAACTGAAAAGAAATCCACCAATGGGCATCAGTGTGACGCCTACACTCATCAGAAAAGGAAAAAACAAATTCTGGAGAGAAACACAAAAAATTAATATTAAAATAAAAAAAATAAATTGATAAATCTGTTAAACTATGCCGTGTTTTGAAGTGCACAAAACGATGTGCTCATGCTCAAACTAAACACAAAAAGTAAGGAATTTTATGTTTGATAGTTTATTTCTTTGTTGTAACAATGCTTCTTTGCAATAACTCATACATTGTTAGAAAACCTGTTTATTTCCCTTTGAAATGCTGCCACATTTGTTTCCTCATCCTGTCAACCCTTGGGAATTGTAGGCTGTCTCCTACATATTTGCAGTCAAAGTTTGCAGGACGGTATGGTTGTTGGCTCTCTGCTTAGTCAGTCCAGAACAGACTGCACGCAGCCAATCTCCGGTCTCATAGGGCTGCCAGGAGCTCTGCCACAACTGTCTTTTACCATCAGGCCTGTTTGCACTGGAGTCTGCAACACGTGTGCTGGGACCTGAATATGTGGAGGAGTGTTATTTTCAGTGATGAGTCCAGATTCTGCCCAGGGCAGTTGGGTCAGAGTCAAAGTATGGAGAAGATGTGAAGAACACTATGCTGATTGCTGCACTGATACAGTAACATCTTTTGGTGGAGGCGGTGTGATGGTGTGGGGCGGCATCTCCCTCACTGGAAAAACTCAGCTTGTCATCATTGGAGGCAATCTCAATGCAGAGAGATATCAAGATGAGATTAAGCAACCAGTGGCAATCCCATAGCGCCACAGTCTGGGACTGAACTCTATCCTCCAACATGACAATGCTCACCCTCACAGAGCGAGGTTTATCAGAGACTACCTCCAGAATTTGGGAGTGGAGAGGATGGAGTGGAATCAGCTTGGGCATGCTGTTGGTGTCAGAGTTAACGACACAACCACATTGGCTGACTTATGACAAATGCTGGTTGAAGAATGGGATGCCATCCCACAGCACTGTGTGACCAGGCTGGTGACCATCATGAGGAGGAGATGCCAGGCTGTTGTGGCTGTGTATGGTTCTTCCACACGCTACTAAGGCTCCTGTTTGTAAAATTAATAAACTGTTAAATTGCCAACATGTCTTGTTTCTTTGGACTTCAATCATTCGATCAACAAAACAACACCAAACAAGAGTCATTGGAAGAATAAGCTGTTTTCATTGGCAGAGAATATTTAGCAGATTTTCATGGGTGCAACCCACATACTCAGCTCTGCTGCTCATCCCACAAATGCATGTTCCTTACAAATGTGGCATCATTTAAGAGGGCGATAAATAGGCTTTCCAACGGTATAAGATTAATTTCCGAGAAGCATTGTTACAACAAAAAAATAATCAACTAAACACAAATTTCCTTTTTTCCTTTTTCTTTTTTTTTTGTGATAGGTTGATGTACATTTGGGTTTAATTTTAACCTATTCCTACTATTGCAGGAAAAAAAAACCAGGAGAAATAAAACATGTGCTGGGTACAATCATGACAAGCATGACAAGCTGGTAAACACAGCAAAGACCAAACAATCCGAAGTTAATGTGAAATTATGGCAGACTGATAAACTGGCAGGAGACTAGAGTATTGAAAACATCTAAAGGCCAGTCAAACAACATTATGTGTTCCTGGCCACATGGCTGTTTTTCCTCTGAAAACTGAACTCTCTGCGAAGATGTTGTGTGACAAAATCTGATTTGTTGCTAAAATTTTAATAAACTACTTGTGACAACTCGTAATTAACAAGAAAACACAAGAACCATTGTTTGAATAATCTGAATGAACAAAACTGTGTGCAGTATATACGGTCTTTTGTCCAGCGTGATTTTCCACCATGTGGCGTTTTTTTTTTTAGAGCCAAACCTCAGTTTTTACTCCCTCAGGGGCCACTATTTGTTTACTGAAGTCTATTTGGTCTGAATAAACTGTGACAGCCTGTTTAAACACTGTGCATATATACAGCTCCTAACCAATTTACCATGGGACAAAAACAGCCTTCAAAGAGCTGATACATTCACGGCAGGCAGTGAAGAATGTCTCAGAGAAGAAAACTGACAGTCTGACAGGAAATTAGCAGAGTGACCCAGTTTCACTGCACGTAAGTGGACTATTTACAGTGTGTCAGACAAAGTTAGATCTGCGCTCCCCTTGCTTTAATTATAAAATGCTCGTTACTTTAGCAAACTTGAGATCCTCTTCAAAGAAGTGACCCGTCTCTGATTTCTGTTAAAAGCAGCTGAGGGGTTTTACTGTCTGTTTCTTTTGACTTTAAACAAAGAGCTCTTTCTTTGAGTATTCATCCCCAAGCTTAAATTTGACCAAAAATCACTTTGTAGATTTGTTTCAAACTCCTTTTATGTATTTAAAAAAATACCACACCAACAAGCTCCTATCCACTTTAACCAATCAGATTACAGTGGCCTGGATGGCTAAGTTATAAGTCAAACAAGTCAATGTGGTGAAAGAAGCATTTTATTTACTTATGAAGAATTTATGAGAGAATGACCCTCTATGTCTTCGAAAAGCTGTGTGATCTTTGGGTTTGGCTTTGTAAGCCTGCTTTATACTTCTGTGCTGTAGCTGCATCGTTTTGGCCGCTGTGAGCACTATACATACTTGTGTGTTCATGTTCCTGCATCACTTATGCTCAAATGCTGCACACCATCAGGATTTTTCTAACAGTTTCTCATCCTGACACCACATTTCCTGCTTGCTTCTGGAAAGATAACCGTAGCAACTAAAGCCAAGCATTGAATGTTAAACCTGGAGCTGCTAAATATTGATGAAGTGTGATTGAAAGTGTGTATCAAATATGATACAATAGGCATTAAGGGGTTAATATTATTTTTCTATTTTTTTGTTCGATATACAGTTTGGTTGTGTTATTTCATTTTCATATATCTTAATATTGTGTTGTGATTTCTCTTTGGGCTTTCTGTCTTTATTTGGGGAGGGCAGGACAGAGAATAGTGCAGGATATCAGGAAGAGAAAGTAAGGAAGAGAGTTTACAATATGACCCACAAACACTCATATGCTAACTGACCACAAGATAATCTATTAAAAATGTTTAGTGTAAGGGGGGATTAGCATATTATTTGCATTTGGTTTCAGTTTCAGGAGCTTCATTAAATAATAAGTTTTGTTGTCATCTAATATAAAGTTTAATTATATGTTAATTTCCCTGTGTGATGTTTGTGTGTGGGTTGAACTCAGGTGCGGAGACGGAAGCAGTTTTAACAGTTTATTTGTGAGGATAAGTGCACCAGGGAAGGGGATTCCAAGAGTCCAGGAGGGAGTGAGGGAGTGCTGGAGCTGGCTGTGGTGAATTGAGCAGGAGGCACTGGAAAAAAAGGAGGAGAGGCACGTTAGCGACAATATAGACAAAATGCAAACACTAGAGATCACTGGAATCATCCAAAAAGCACAAAGAACTTCTCTGAAGGATCACGAGAAGGAGCCTGGAGACGACATTTACCGTGAGGTAATGTAGACAAGACTCAGGCGCTGTAGAGAGCTGCAGCCGGTCTTAAATAGCAGGAGTAATCAGTTGATTCGCTGCAGGTGTAACTCTCCACAGCACCAGGGGGGCAGGGTGAAAGCCTCAGGAGAAACAAATGATAGTTAGCAGCCAGCAGCCAGCTCCGGAAACCGGAAGTTTCACCAAAATAAGTTACTCAATACAAAATAAACACCACAGTACCCCCCTCTCAATGGACGCCTCCTGGCGTCCTGCCGGGCTTGTCCGGGTGCGCCTTGTAGAAATCCCGAAGAAGGTTGTCGTCTAAAATTAGTTTTCTGGAGATCCAGGAGTGCTCCTCCGGGCCGTACCCCTCCCAATCTACCAGAAACTGGTAACCACGGCCTCGAGGTCTGACGTCCAGAATCTTGGAAACGGTGAAAGCGGGGTGGTCATTGATGATCCGGGGGGAGGAGGGGCGACAGTTGGAGGGCTCAGGTCACTGGAGGATACCGGCTTGAGTAATGACACATGGAAGGTGGGATGGATCTTCATGGATTCTGGGAGTTTGAGTTGTACGGCAGAGGGATTGATGACTTTGGTGATCTCGAAAGGTCCAACATAGCGAGGGGTCAATTTTTTGGATTCTGTCTCGAGGGGTAGGTCTCTGGAGGAGAGCCAGACCTTCTGGCCAGGGAGATATTCCGGGGCAGGAGTGCGGTGGGCGTAAGCCAGTCTCTTATTGCGCTCAGCCGTGCGCGAGAGTGCCGCCTTGGCCGTCCGCCACACCTCTCTGACGCGCTGGAGATGGTGCTGCACGGAAGGGACAGAGACCGAGATCTCCTGTTCGGGAAACGGGGGGGTTGATACCCGAGGCAACACATGAACGGAGACATACCAGTAGCAGAACAGGTGAGGGAGTTGTGGGCATATTCAATCCAGGGGAGGTGAGAGCTCCAGGTGGAGGGATGATGGGCAGCAACACAACGTAAGGCAGCCTCCAAACTCTGATTGGCCCTTTCAGTCTGGCCGTTGCTCTGTGGGTGGTACCCAGAGGATAGGCTGACTGTGGCCCCCAGCTCCTTGCAGAACTCTTTCCAAACACGTGATACAAACTGGGGCCCGCGGTCCGACACGAGGTCGCTAGGAATTCCATGGATACGGAAGACATGGAGGACCAACAGGTGAGCTGTCTCCAAGGCAGAGGGGAGCTTGGGGAGAGGGACGTAATGGACGCCTTTAGAGAACCGGTCCACTATGGTCAGGATGACGGTGTTTCCCTCAGAAGGTGGGAGACCGGTGACGAAGTCCAAGGCTATGTGCGACCAGGGACGACCAGGAGTGGACAGGGGGTGCAGCAGGCCAGCAGGGGGTTGATGAGAGGACTTTCCTCTAGCACAGGTGGAGCAAGCAGCCACGAATTCACGGGTGTCTCTCGTCATGCCCGGCCACCAGAAACTCTGCTGTAGAAACCCGAGGGTCCTCTGGAAACCGGGATGGCAGGTGAGTTTTGATGCGTGAGCCCACTGGAGCACTGGAGAGCGAGCTGAGTCCGGGACGAAGAGACGGTCTCGGGGTCCAGTTCGAGTCGGTTGGGCTTTCTGGGCGTCTTTGACTGCCTGGATGATGTCCCATGTGGCAGCACCGGCGATACAGGAGGGGAAGAATCAGGTCCGGCTCAACACTCTCACGAGGAGGAGAGTCCACGAGAAAGGGCATCCGGTTTAGTGTTTCTGGAGCCCGGCCTGTAGGAGAGGGTGAAGTGGAAGCGGCTGAGAAAAGAGCCCACCGGGCTTGGCGGGAGTTGAGTCTGCGAGCCGTGCGCAGGTAGGCGAGGTTCTTGTGGTCTGTCCAAATGATGAAGGGCTGTCGCGTGCCCTCCAGCCAGTGCCTCCACTCCTGCAATGCCCACACCACAGCCAGCAGCTCTTGATTTCCCACGTCGTAATTTCTCTCGGGTGGGGACAAACGACGAGAGAAGAAGGCACAAGGGTGAAGCTTCTTAGTTACGGGGTCTCTTTGTGACAGTACGGCCCCGGCTCCGGTCTCGGCGTCCACCTCCACCACGGGTGGAGGGAGGAGTCAGGGTGCTTGAGGACGGGAGCAGACGTGAACAGAGTCTTAAGCCTGGTGAATGCCTCAGCAGCCTCAGGTGACCACCGGTAGGGGGAGCTAGGGGAGGTGAGCCTAGTGAGGGGAGCAGCCACCCTACTGTAATCTCTAATGAACCTTCTATAGAAGTTGGCGAAGCCTAGAAATCGCTGGAGTTCCTTACGGTTACATGGGACGGGCCAATCAGTGACTGCCCTAATCTTGGCTGGATCGGGTTGTAATTGGCCCTGGGCAATGATAAAACCTAGAAAACTGACAGAAGGGGTATGAAACTCACATTTCTCAGGCTTGACATAAAGTCTGTTCTCTAGGAGCCTCTGGAGGACTAAACGAACATGTTGCTGGTGTTCCTGGAGTGACCGGGAGAAGATAAGTATATCGTCGAGATATACAAACACGAAGCGATTGAGCATGTCCCTGAGCACATCATTTATGAGGGCCTGGAAAACTGCGGGGGCGTTAGTGAGACCAAAAGGCATGACCTGGTATTCGAAGTGGCCGATAGGGGTCTTGAAAGCTGTTTTCCATTTGTCTCCCTCCTTAATTCTGATGAGATGGTAGGCATTTCTTAAATCTAGCTTGGAGAAGACCTGGGCGGAACAGAGAGGCTCGAAAGAGGGGTCGATAAGGGGAAGTGAGTATTTGTTTTTCACCGTGATGTCATTGAGGCCTCTGAAATCGATACAGGGGCGGAGTGTGGAGTCTTTCTTTTTGACAAAAAAGAAACCAGCTCCTAGAGGAGACGAGGAGGGACGGATGAGACCTGTGGCTAATGAGTCATGAATGTAGGTCTCCATGGCCGCCCTCTCCGGGGCGGAGAGGTTGTACAGGCGACTACTCGGCAGGGACGCATCAGGGAGTAAATCGATCGCACAGTCATAGGGACGGTGAGGAGGGAGAGAGACGGCAAGATCCTTGCTGAAGACCGGGGCTAAATCGTGGTATTCATGAGGGACATTGGATAAGTCAGGAGGAGTGGGAGTGACGGAAGGGCGACTGACCGGTGGATTGGCTGAACGCAAGCAGTGAGAGTGGCAGTGTACGCTCCAGTTGGTAATGGTAGCGGTTTTCCAATTGATCTGAGGATTATGTAATTGAAGCCAGGGGAGACCTAAAACAACGGGAGCGTGAGGGGACGGAATGACAAACAGTTGAATCTTTCGCTGTGATTACCGGAGATGATGAGGGTTATGGGGACTGTCTGGTGGGTAACCTTAGCTATCAACCTGCCGTCTAAGGCAGTGACGTTCTTAGGAGTCGGTAAGGGTTCAAGGGGGAGTTGGAGCTGTTGGGCTAATGTGTCTTGAATAAAGTTATCATCAGCTCCGGAGTCAACAAGGGCTCGAATGGGCACTGAATCGCGCCCCCAGAGGACACTGGAGGGAACAGCTATGCGCAGGGGAGGGCTAGAGGAGGAAGAGGTCTGGCTCACCCGAGTGCCCTCGTTCGCGGTTGCCCTGTCTTTAGGCGTCTGGGGACAATTAACAAGAAAGTGGCCCGCCTGACCACAGTAGATACAGAGTCTAAGGCTAGTGCGTCTTTGGCGCTCACTGGGGGTTAGCCTGGTGCGACCTAACTGCGTGGGTTCATCGACAGGAGTGGAGGAAGAATTACGGGAAGACCTAATGTGCTCAGGAGACCGAGGAGCTGACTGACCAGAAGAGGGAGCTACAGGACGGGAGCTGAAAGGCCTTTGTAGACTCCTTTCCCTACGTCTCTCCCTCAAACGGTTGTCAATGCGAATAGCTAGTGAAATTAAACCCTCAAGGGAGTCAGGTTCATCCCTGGAAGCGAGTTCGTCCTTAAGCTCACTAGGAAGACTTCTAAGGAAAACCCCTTTTAGCTCGGTCTCCCCCCACCCGCTCTCAGAGGCTAAAATACGAAAATCAATGGAGAAATCAGCTACGGATTGGTGACCCTGGGAGAGGGAAAATAAACGTTTGGCTGCTTCCTGGCCCTGGAGGGGATGATCAAAAATCCGACATAGTTCACTAGAAAATAAAGAGTAGGAAGCTAACACTGGGGATTCTCTCTCCCAAACAGAAGTGGCCCAGCGGGAGGCTTTCCCACGTAACAAATTGATCACAAAAGCTATCAGAAACTGGTAACCACGGACCATGGCCCTGTCTGTGGGGTAACTCAGGGGCTGCTGGTCAAACACAAGGGAACATCTTAACAAAAAACCACTGGCGCTACCTATTTCTCCAGAGAAGAAATCAGGGTGAGGTACATGAGGCTCTCTATAGTGGGGGAGGGGAGGAGAAGGTGAGGGATCTACTGAGGGTGGCTGAACACTGACAGGTGGAGGCTCAGGAGTGGGGTGGTGAGGCTGAGTGGCTGAGAGTAACTGCTCGGATATGCTGGAGACCTGGGTGTTGAGAGTCTGAAGAGATTGCATGATACCTTTTAACATGGACTCGTGATGTCCCAGTCGTTGTCCTTGGTGGGTGATGGCTGTTTTGAGGGTGTCCGATTCCGCTGAGTCCATTTCTGGCCTGAGTCTTCTGTGATGATTGTGTGTGGGTTGAACTCAGGTGCGGAGACGGAAGCAGTTTTAACAGTTTATTTGTGAGGATAAGTGCACCAGGGAAGGGGATTCCAAGAGTCCAGGAGGGAGTGAGGGAGTGCTGGAGCTGGCTGTGGTGAATTGAGCAGGAGGCACTGGAAAAAAGGAGGAGAGGCACGTTAGCGACAATATAGACAAAATGCAAACACTAGAGATCACTGGAATCATCCAAAAAGCACAAAGAACTTCTCTGAAGGATCACGAGAAGGAGCCTGGAGACGACGTTTACCGTGAGGTAATGTAGACAAGACTCAGGCGCTGTAGAGAGCTGCAGCCGGTCTTAAATAGCAGGAGTAATCAGTTGATTTGCTGCAGGTGTAACTCTCCACAGCACCAGGGGGGCAGGGTGAAAGCCTCAGGAGAAACAAATGATAGTTAGCAGCCAGCAGCCAGCTCCGGAAACTGGAAGTTTCACCAAAATAAGTTACTCAATACAAAATAAACACCACACCCTGTCCATGTTGACATCATGCAGCCTGCTGTTAATAAAATTAAGGGGAATGTTTTTCCTAGGCTACTTAAAGCACAGTAGCAACCAATTATTTTTACAAATAATCCTCAAGTATGCCCAGTAAATACAACTGTTTCACTGCTCCAGTTAAGTAGAGCCTTCCCAATCTCTTTTTTTATACTTTATTGTGTCAATTAGTAGCTTAACAAATTTCTTAGACCACCTGTCATAAAAACGAGAAAACATGAATATCTTAGAAATATTTCAAAAACTTGCTTAAAACTAAAAATATTATTGTTATTTATTTGGCAAATAACAAACTGAAACAACTAAATAGTCATTTTTCACACATAATAACCAAAAACTTCATATTTTGTATGGCCTCATTTGGCCTTGATAACAGCTTGTATTCTTGCTGCCATTGTTTTTATGTACTTTTCCACAGTCTCTTTTGTTATTGAGTTCCAAATAGTTTCTAGCTGTTCTCACAGATTTGCTTTAGATGAAACTTTTGTGTCATCAATCTTTGAATCTACTAAATCCCAAATTTGTTCAGAAGGATTCAAATCCGGACTTTGACTTGGCCAGTCCATCAGTTCCAGTACTCCAGATTCCTTTTTCTTGGTCAAATAGTCTCTACACAGCTTCGAAGTATGCCTGGGGTCGTTGTCTTGTTGGTATAGGAACCCACGACCAATCAGATTCAGTCCAGAAGGGATTCCATGATGCACTAAGATGTTGTGCTAGACTTTCTTGTTCATGATACCATTGATTTTCACTAATTTGCCCATGCCGTATTCATAAATGGAACCCCCATACCATAGTGGAATCTCCACCGTGTTTCACTGTGGGTGTAATGCATCTGGCATCAAAACGTTCTCCAGCTTTTCTGCGGACATAAACACGATGATGCTGACCAAAGAGTTCAAACTTGGACTCATCTGTCAAGAGTACCTTCTTTCAGTCATCAACAGTCCAGTGTTCGTGCTACCTGGCAAATCTTAGACATTTCTGGATGTTTGCAGGCCTCAATAATGGCTTCTTAGCAGCTATTCTTCCCTTTAAGCCTTGTTCTGTCAGTCGTCTGCTTATGGTCAATCTGGAGACTCTCTCAGACTCTGATCTAGAAGCATTCATCTCTGCCTGAAGATCAGCAGTGGTCTTCCTTCTGTCTCTAGTACTTCAAATGTTGAGGTGTCTGACATCTGCTTCAGTTAACTTTGGTTTCCTGCCTCTTTCTTGGCGCATTTTGTAAGTACTAGTCTCGGCAATTGACTCCAAAGCATACCTGACCACACTGTGAGAACACTTTGTCTTTCCCTATTTGTCTCAGAGACCATCCAGCATCATGAAGTGCTTTAATGCGGACTCTTTCATTTTCAGTGAGTTTTCCACGTTTTACCATTTTGAACAGGAATGGGGAATTTCAAACTGAATTTGCCTTTTTATACCCAACTTTGAGCCGGCTCACTGGGCTTCTCTTAGAAGTCAGAAATGAATCAAGCATAACATTCAACCACTAAAACTCATTTTTCTGTTCAGGAATGCAAGTAAATAACTATAATTTGACATATTAATCAAGAAATAATAATGTGCTTTACTATTTTTTCAGTTTTTTTGTAAATCAGTAAATTTGAAAATTCATGTATAACAATAATAGTTATATTTTAGTATTAAAAATATCATTTGGGTTAAAGAGCTTCTACATATTGGTGTATTAACCATTGCAGCAACATAAAAAATGATTTTGGTAATTACCAATGCTGTTAATTTAGGACAGCTGTGGCATAAACCTTACTTTGGTTGGTGGTCTAATAAATTTGTTAATCACTGTGTATATATATATATGTATATATGCATATATATATATGTATATATATAAATATATATATATATATATATACACATACACACATATGCATACACATGTACGTACATACATGAAAACACATACTCATAATAATAAAATAAAAATGACATCAATTTCTAAATAAGTGGTCCACAGATTGACATAATTTTAAAACTAACTCTGTTATGAATTCAACAAGTATTCAAATATAGGTGTCCAGACATTTCCTTGCTTTTAAATAAATAAATAAATACCTCCACTGACCTACATGTAGAAAAAGGCTTTTTATTTCATTGTGTAAAGGGCTAAGCACAGTACATTTACATGTATGCATGTGTTATTTTATATCATTTTATATATTACATAACTTGGTTACATTTTCTCAAACAACATTTCTTTCATTTCCATTTTGTCAGTTAATTGTTCCATGCTATATATGTTTTCTACAGTTTCTAACCACTTATTCAAATTTGAAGGTTCCATTTTCTTCCTGTTTCTGGTAATTTGTTTGAATGCTGTTATTCTCAGAATCCAAAAAAGATATGATTCATTTCTGAGACCTTTGGGACTTAATCCCAGTAAAATATTATGTTTCTCTCTACATCCTGTTTTACCCAACATCTGTTCAACCTCTCTAAAGACATCTGGCCAAAACATTTTTAATATTTTGCATGTAATATATGTAAATAATCTGAATTATTTTCCCCACACTGTCTCCAGCATCTAGCTGTAGTTCCTGTATACTTGGAGATAGCTGATGGTGTCCTGAAATACCTTACATTTATCTTACATGCATACTCCTGCCAATGTGGGGATTTAATGTTGAGGTAGATGTCTTTGAAACTCTGATTCTACTCCTGTTCAGGTAAAACTGTGCCCAGCTCCTTCTCCCATTTCCTTTTAATATCCCTCATACCTTCATTTTTATCTTCCTGGAATGTTCGGTGGGACTGAACGATAATGTTTTTAATCTTATGGCTTTAGTTTATCTTTATCATGTTCCTCAGAAGGGGATGGAGATCTCCCAAATTTCCAGTTTGAACTTTTCTTTAATGTAACTCCTGACTTGCAGGTATTGATAGAAATGAGCCTTCCCAATCTCTAATCCCAAACAAATGAATTATTTTTTGATTCTACAATTTTAGGTCATCTGCCTCTGAGAGAGAGGTCAGGCTGCAGACCGTACATCTCTAACGGCCACTCTCACAGGCTGCCCATTTGAGACACCGTTTATCTCAGAAAGGAAGTTCTGCTGTTTGTTGGTACAATATATATTCTAGTTTTAGATTTGTTTAAACAATTTCAACTTTATCCACAAAGTCTGACAGTTATATTCATGAAAATAAAAACATTGCAAGCACTAAAGACTTGGCAACATTTCATTAACAAAACAGAGGAAAAGGTGAAATGTATAATCCAGGATTAAGTATGGATGGACCTGTTTTACTGTAAGTAATTACACGAACATTGACTTACTTCAGCATTGTTAGCTTTTGCCAAAGCTTTTGCTAGCTACATAACTAATGATACTACATAAGCCACTTTAGCTTAGTTATCTTTTGCGACATAAGCTTGTTGCGAATTTAGCCAGCTACATTAGCCACTCTGTAGTTAAGTTTGCAATGTAGCTCTACACTATCTATATAAAGGTTAGGTTTAGCAGCGTGGGCCATAGCAAATGTAGCTGAAGCTAACAAAGCCACATCATAGATAATTTTGACACATAGCTTATTTGTGAGCTTAGATTTAGCTGTGTCAGCTACTTAGCTACATTAGCTACGTAGCTATGTTAGCTTCTAGCTTGCTGTGTTGAAATTTTTTCATGGAGGACGAGCTCTTTCGTTTGCAGACTGTTTATTTGGCTTCATTAAACATTACATATAGGTTTTCGGTGTTAAACTCCTGGTACCCTAACTGTTACCTAAACACTTACCCTAATCATAAACCAAAGTTTTATTTGATGTTACGTAGAAAATTTGAGTGTGTATTTCAGTCTGTAAGAGTGGCTGTCAGAGATGACCAGTCTGCAACCAGACTGTCAAAGGGATTATCTGCATAATCAGTGAATGTAAACTGAGCACAAAGCATCACAAACCAGTACCATTACAGTTAACAAACATGCAAGGCATAAACACAGATTGAACACAAGGACAATCATCTGACGATTTCAGTTGTCCTCCTTGGTGTGTTTTTCTTATGAAGTCATGGTGGATTGTCAGTTTCTATGAGGTCTTGTGTTATTGAAATGTCCCCTGTAACGGTCATTGTAATAGACAGCAGGTGTCCGGTCTCATAGTCTGGCAAAATCTTTTACTGTGTTTGGGGGATTTTAAAGTTGAAAATCAGTTCAACTATCTCTATGCCCCAAGACCCCTTTATTTTTATAAATCAGTTAAGATTTGAAAATTGTCTAATTTGTATCCAGCTTTAACCATGAGGCTTGGTATGAGTTTGAATTTTAAAAATCAGAGACTAAAATTAGAGACATTTTTTGGGTCATATCATAATGTTGTTTTTGTCACACACTGCTTTATTGTCTTCAGATGCACTACTTTTTTGTGGTCTGGTAATTAAAAATCTTTCTCCATCTTTTACTCTCTCCTGAATAATACAGCTCCACTGAGCACCCTGCAGGCTTTAGCACTGTGATGACTCATCAAGCAGCATTTTTTTCCTAAGCTCATGTTTTTGTTTTGACTTTTATTTGTGGCACGTTCACAGCTGATGTCAGTCTTCTGGCTTTTTACAACTTGTTTTTTCTCCTTACCGTGCCTTTCCATTGTTGCATTAGATTTGGACTTTTGCATTTACTGTGTGTAGAAAGGTAGAATTTTCATACATTTTTGAGCTAGTATTATTTTTTACTTATGATTGTATGATTTAAATCACAGTAAGAGGTTTAAAACCATAAATAAAACAATACATTTTACTGCTTTTCACTTCCCACATATTCCCAGCAAGTTTTTTTTTTTCTCCTTTTACTTCTGGTGGACTTTTAAGATACTTTACAAAGACTGAAAGACAAGCTGCTGAGGGTGTATTTTAGATAAAAAATTGCTTATTTATTGTCTTTTTGGGCAGTGCTGTGAGAGTATTGGAGTAAGAGTCATTTTTGTAAGGGATGAGTTGTTCTTTTTTGCAGTAGTACAGGACGTACAGTAAATATCTGACATATTTTGTTTTTTTTGTATTTGTTTTTGTATTTTTGACAGTTTTTCCTTTTAAATTTTTTTATTCATAACCTCGTTAAATCTCTCTGAAATAACATGGCAGAGCAGTATAATGATAGTATAGAGAAAGACCTTCATTTCTAAGAAAGTAGGAAGTATGCATCCATTTCAAAAGACACCCTGATCTCTATTTAACAAGTAGAGGAAGAGAGAGAGAATGCCAGTGGGCTTTACACAATTTGGAGAAGCGATGCCATGATAACATTTCAGAAGTCAAGAAAACTGAGGGGCCTTTCTCTCTGTGTGCGTCACAGCACAGATAAAAATACACAAGCAGCTCAAAATACATTCAATAAAAAACACAACCCCTGTTGCAAACACTATTGCACTTTTAACAAGTTTCTTTTAAAAGGAGCCAAAAATTCTACAAGCAGGAGGAGGGCTCGCGTTTGTAGGGTAAGGATCAGAATAAAACGGCAGGGAGCTGTTTTGTTTAGTGACACATGATGTGACAGGCTGGGCAGTCTAGAAAGTGTTATTTTCTGTTTTCAATATGGAAGTCTTAAAAGTCTGACATAGTTCAACTCCAGCTGCTCTTGAGGCTCCAGCCTGCTATTAACCCTTCTGTGAGCTGTTTGTCTGTCTCACTTTTTCATCACCTGAACTCGAGCATCACCATGACCCATCAGCATGTCCTTTAACCCTGCTCTTCTCAAATCATGAGAATATAATCTGAACATGTCCTTTGATGTTGCTCCAGCAGTCACATTCAAAGCCTTTTCGTCACATGCACGTGGATTTACACAGGAATGTCCTCACAGAGAGGCTCTTACACACACAATGTATTTTTCAAGGGACACTACAGACTTTAAAGATGTTTTTCAAGATTGCAATAATTTACGAAAACTTTAAAAGATATAGCAGCAGGAATGATGTGATGTCATTGAACTGCAGACAGGGTAATGTTTATAGATCCAGCTAAAACCTGGCCATACTTGGAACAAATTTCAAATACTGGACATTTTTTTCTGTGCTTTTAAGAGGAAAAATTAACAAGGCTACAGACCAAACTGTGTTTTTTTTTTGTTCCTCCCTCAATGCTTGGCTTCACTGACTGCCAAATATTTCTCTCAAACACTCACCAGGAAGGATCTGAGGTGCTGTCGGTTTGAGTAAGGCTGCACTAAATATCAGGTTTGTAGTAGAGCTTGACTGAAACATGCGTGAAGGAATGGAATATTTTCTGCAATTTTCCACAGCCTCCCATAAACCGTCTCCTTCTGAAAAAAAGATCAAACTATTTATAGCAACCTTAATGTACAGACTCATGGTAGTAACTTGGTATGTATTCATATTTTAACCTGAAATGCTAGATGGACTATTTCACCTACTCATAGCTTGGGATTTATTTTCCTTACATCTGGGCAACAGCCCATACATGCTGTTGTAGTTTTGTTTACATTTTGCATCAGCATGTTGATAGCAGAAATATGAACTGTTCTCCTTTATTCTTTGGACTTCTTTAAAATATTGTTTGAGTTCTCTGTCTCTGAGAAATAATACTAAATCCCTTTATTGATTATCTGGATGAGAGAGAGAAACAGCTGCTGGATGAGTTGGGTGGAGATGCAGCACGGGGCCATCCATAAGGGGGGGGGCAAAGGGGAGGTCTCTGGGGTCCATTAAGGGGGGCATGGTCCAACAACCATATCTTATTTTGAACCTTAGCCCTCCCCATCAAAAGCTGCTAAATTAAACAGTTTTTTGTTGGTGCTTAAGTTGCATGTAAAACCAGTTTTCTTAGAGCTGATTGAGCCCTTTTTCTTGACTCTTTGGTATTGTTAACAATGTAGAATGGCCTATGAACAAAAAATAGCTCGTGTTGCCAGACTTCATAGTTAAGCTCTGGCGTGCAAAAAGTCAGAAAAGAAGAAGAAACTGATGCAGCTTCCAAGGGAACATTTCTGCACAGCAATAACTTCATTCTTTTAAGCTCCAAAAGGAAGTGAAAATTAGCCAAAAGGTGAGCACAAGCACTCCAGATTTTACATAAAGTACCGGTCAAAATTTTGGACATGCCTTCTCATTCAAAGGTTTTTCTTTATTCTCATTATTTTCTACATTGTAGATTAATACTGAAGACATCAACACTATGAAAGAACACGTTTGACATAATGTAGTAAACAAAAAAGTGTAAACAAATCAGAATATTTTGTATAGTTTAGACTCTTCAAAGTAGCCTCCTTCTGCTCTGATGACAGCTTGGCACACTCCTGTCATTCTCTCAATCAGACCTATGAGGTAGTCACCTGGAATGGTTTTCCAACAGTCTAGAAGGAGTTCCCAGAGATTCTGAGCACTTGGCTGCTTTGCCTTCACTCTGTTAGGTTAAGGTCAGGTGATTGTGGAGGCCAGGTCATCTGATGCAGCACCCCATCATTCTCCTTCTCCATCAAATAGCCCTTACAGAGTTTGAAGGAGTGTTTGGGGTCATTGTTCTGGTGAAAAACAAATAATGGACCTACTAAGCCCTAACCACATGGGATGGCGTGTCACAATGCTGTGATAGCCATGCTGGTTACGTGTGTTCTGTACATGCATTATCACTCCTGTTGGGGCCCTGACCATGACTTCTGACAAGCTCAACCATCTCTGTGGGCAAACTTAAGGCAAGGTGTTGCATTGTTGTTCATGATCATGTCTTAACATCTGTTTGCCCTTTCATATAAATTCAGACCAAGTAGAAACATTTGTTATCACCTCCTTTCTTTCACTGGTTTTCAAGTCTGCCACTGAGGAGAAGATTAATAAAGGAAAGAATTATTGTTGAATTATTATTTAGGTAAAAGTTGCGTCCCTTTCCTTAGACCTTTCTGTCCAATCAACAGAAGTCTACATAGATCCATCAACTGTTGAGTCATTTACATGACATGATTGTGAGCTTTGTTGTAAAAGTTTGACATCAGACAAGCGGGGGCAAATCCACTCATATCTGGGGTGGGGGGGGGGGGGTGGGGGGGGTAAAACTTGAAATACTGATCTTGAATTGTTTTCAAATATTGAATATAAATAGACTAAATAGAAGCAAAACCAAACAGTGTTTAAGTATTTTCTTGTAAATTATGAGATTTTTAATTTTTCTGGGTTGTCTTGCTCCTGAAAACTCTCCATATTAGGCAGAAAACTAAAACTAACACTACAACAAATAGAAAGAAGAAATAGAAAGACTAAACTTGAATAACAAACCAACATAAAAACTGTCAAATTCATTGTGAGGGAGTGGCAAAATGTACATTATGTTTAATTTAGTAAGCTATGCAAACATATAATTATCCCCAGACTCCCTAGTTTCCTTCTCATCCATAGCTCATTTAAGTATATTGTTGATTTATGTTTATTAGTGTTTCAGACTTTTTCTTGGTTCCCATGAAATGCTCTCACTAATGCCCAAATTAGAATATAATGACAAAAGGCTGACTAAAAGAGCCAACAACCAGCGTGAAAAGACGTATCAGATTTAGAGCCGAGTATTTTCATCTGTCATTAATAGACAATAAGGAACTAAAAGGACTGTGAATATTAGACGTGGGCAGCATTTTATTATGTTTTTGTGCAGCAGCATGGGCAATTTAGAGTCACCAGTGTACCTCACAAGCATGATTTTATGGGAGAAAGCCAGAGTACGCAAAGAGAACTCGCACATTCACAGGGAGAGCACGAATGCATGCATAATGGGGAATAAACCTAGGAAACCTCTTGCTGTGAGGCAACAGTACTGGCCACTCTACCACTGTGCAGCCCAACATTAAACTGACCATGATGTGGTACTGTGATACTTTAAATGTCCAAGTCTAATTTACTAGTCATGTGAGTAAACAAACCTGTGTTGTGAATAGGCTATATGTCACCTTCATTGGCTCAATCAGGTTTATTTTCAATAGTCTGAAAGACAAATTTCTACCCAAGGACACTTTTAAAAAGTATTGTGGGAAAAGAATCTCACATCTTCAAGGCTTGGCATGTATGAGGAAATTAAAAGTCTGGATATCTCTGCATCTTTGGCAACAATTTTGAACATTATCATCTTTAATCTGTCTCTCATGAGTCCCTAAACTTTAATAAAATTCAACTGTGGTAACTGCTGGTGTGTTCTTTTGAAGTTTAAGGATTGTTTTGTGATTAACTTTGTATTAATCACAAAGAATTTTGCAAAGTCTGTAAAATGTCTTCAGTGCATTGCTCATTGTGAGTCTCATTATTGAAGGAAATATACAAAGCCTAAAAGCATGTATTAAACAGCATGACACAAAGGCCGACTGCCAACACACTGAAGGCAGCTCTGGCTTTTAACTCACATGGTGAGCATTACCACACTGAAAAACTTGGTCCTCTCCCCTACTCCAAGGCAAACATGCTTTTTCCCAACTTTCCCAAACACCAATTACTGCAAAGGCCAGATCACTGAAGGGGCAGATATACCAGGGCAGAGACTAAAATCTAAAGTAATTGTGGGGTTTTTTTGGCTGCAATGGGGTGCACTGCTCTTAAGAAAGAAAGTGGAGTGAGATGTGCAGGGGCTTTCCCGTCCTCTAGTCACTTATCTCTGCTGTGAGGTACACTACTGCACAGTCCCATCTCAAGAGCCCGCTATGGCTTTCCAGTCTGAAACAAACATCTTTTTGTGCAGATAGAGGAGCGAGCGGATCATGTGCTCGATATAATCTGTTTATGAAGAGGTAATACAGTGGTCTTCTATGTTCTAATCAGCAGGGTCAGCAGCAGCTGTCTGTTCTCCCAGTGTTGCTTTTCATTTCTTATTAACAAATGTCTGGATGTTGTGGCCTCTTGAAAAAAGAGGAATCTCCAAAGAGGGGTTCATTCACCAAGAACAAATGTAGAATCAATAAACCAACAGTTTAACTGGTAGACCCTGGAGTGCCCAATAAAAGAAAAGAAAATAAAAACGTGCGTTGTCTAAAACAACATTTTTCAGGCCAATTATATTCTGAGGTCCCAAAAGCACAACTTAAAAATGAAAGGATATATAGTTCTGGAAATACTAAGTGGTCTGAAGGTTCAGTTCCGGGGTAGATGTGAATTAAAAAGATGTTCTATCAAAGAAACAAACAGAAATGTCTTCACTATCGCAGGGAAATAGAAATAACAGCAAATACTGAAAAAATCCTTTCAATTTCAAATCTGTAACTAAACTGTGTGCTGGTGCGACACCCAGTGGACAAAGTCTGTAACTTCAGAAAGCCAGTCTGAACTTCCATGCAGCTGAAATGAGACCAAACTGAGACTTTTCTAATCATTTATTCATTCATTACAGTTCATCACACAACATATAGTTTGATACAGAAGTAACATCTTTTAACAGGAATAGATTACTCTCTTACAGAGGGTAAGATGAGAAAAATAATACCAGCCTTACATCAGAGTAGTCCATATATGATAGCATCCTGTATGTTTTCTTAACTTAGCATGAGGACTGGGAAATGAAAGCTAACCAAAAACTACTAAACAATTTATGTATTAAGTGCCTATTTATGAACAATAGTGCAGTTCCTTTCATCAGGATCAGGCTTTTAATTTCCTTCAGCGTCGCTATGCTAACCCCATCAGACTGTTTCATATTCCCTGCTGATCTGAGACTAATGTCTCAGATAACTTTGCAGACTGTTCAGTCACTCCAATGTAAATTCTCAGAATCCCAAAATTTCCATGTGGCTTAGACAGGTATTACTACTCTGAAACTCTACACACATCGCAGCATAAAAAATAAGAAGTGTGCCTTAAAGGGGACATATTTTACCTCTTTAAGACAAGTTTATATTGGTCTCAGAGGTCCCTAAAACATGCTTGTGAAGTCGGTTGCTGAAAAAAAAAAACCCAGTATAGTATTTTTGTAGTCTAAAACCACCTCTTTTCAGTCCTGCTTAGAAGGAGCTATTTCTTCAACTGTGGCTTTAAATGTTAGTAAGCTGTCTGACTCCGCCCCTCTCAGGAAATGGATGTGGCTCCCTTAATTGTAGCTGAGAGGAGGATCAAGAGAGGAGGGTGGAACTTTCTTCCAGGCAGGAAGGGCCAAATGAACCAGGGGACGGTGCTAACTCCTCACATGAGGTCATGAGGGGAATTCAGAGAACAGCTTGTTTCAGCACACGTTCTCTGAAAGGTGGAGAAAGAGAGTGTGGGATAGAATGGATTTTTCTGGTACTTGAGGGATTGTGGACAGGACAGGGGCACAAATTTTTGTTTGAAAAGCCTGAAAAGGTGATTTTTGCATAATATGTCCCATTTAAATGAGGTTTATGCTAATGAAAACATCTTTTACAACATATTCAAAATCATTAACAAAAAAATATATACAATTTGTATGAAGACAAGACTTTCAGTAGCACAACAGGAAGTATTAACCCAATTGAATACAAACATAAATCACAAGACGTTTGTTATTATATTGTATAAAAAAAAAGACAAAAAGCATCTGCAAATTCATCGTTACAATACGAATTTACATTAACCTTTCACTATTTTTTGCCTTCAACTGCAGTCAGCTCTCCCCTCTTTGTTACTGAGCCAACAAACCCTTCTGAAATCTTCCAGTATCTGTGCATTAACTGTCTTTCAGCTGGTAGGTTTCTTGGGGCTCTGGGCCTGTGACAGCTTTCTGTCTGTCTTTACGCTGCAGGGTGCTGTTCTTCACAGATTTTCGCATGGAGGACAAACGTCTACGAAAACCCTCTCCAGAGAAAAAATACAGCAGTGGGTCAAAGCAGGAATTGGCTGCAGCCAGGCACAGTGTCACCACAACAGACTTCTGCATGGCAACCCGTTCTGAGCAGGTGGTGTCTGTCCGAGACAGAAAAGTCAGGTGGATGGTGCGCTGCACATGGTAAGGCATGAAGCTGACTAGGAAGGTTAACAGGACAATGACAATCATTCTGATGGCTTTAGTGCCAGTGCCCCGCTGACGCCTGGTAACATGGTTGCGGGACAGCAGGGTGCGGACTATGCCCGCATAGCAGATGAGGATGACTAGAAAAGGCAGAGCAAAACCCAGCACCAGAGACACATAGTTCAAAGCAACTAGTTTCTGCACACCTTGACCTTTTGGAGGCTCAAAGCACTTGGTTTTATTTGTGGTGGAATCAAAATGCTGGCCAGACATCAGGAAGGGTGTAGATAAAAGACAGATAAACACCCACACACCAGCACACACCAGACGTGCACGGTGCTCTGTCACAAGCTGTAGGTTCTGGACTGGGAAGACAATGGCCAAGAAACGAGTGAAAGACATGGCAGCCATGAAGTAAATACTACAGTAAAGGTTCACATAGAGAGTGTAGGAGCTGATGCGACAGAGGAAGTCCCCTTGGTTCCATTGACCCTTGTTGACATAGTAAAGAACTCGCAGTGGCAGGGTCATGACACACAGGAGATCTGACACAGACAGGTTCAGCATGTAGACATGAAAAGGTGAGCTCTGGCGGTAAGTTCTGATCAGCACCACCAGAGCAAAGCCGTTCCCAACTAGGCCTAATACGGTGATGATGGAGTAGGAGGTGGAGTAAACCTGGTTACGAAAGTCATCAATGGATGGACAGTCCGTGGAGTTTCTCCCTGAGCTGTCTGTAAGGTTTACTTGTTCCATTTTTTGTCCCCACCTGTAGCTGAGAAACAGACAAAGAGACAGGATGATGTGTGCGTAAGCATTTGTCTCAGCAAAGGAAACTGCAACAGATAAAAGAAAAAAAAAAGAGTCCGTCTGAGTGTGATGACTCTGATGTGCCAGATTGTTTCAGAGATTGTTTGCTGATTCGCAGACTTGCAGAAAATTTCTGAGTAGATAAGCACCTCATCCTGTCACATGACAAGGCCCTACTTTTTTATAGGTGATAAGGTTTTTTTTTTTTTTTTACAATCCTGTTTATGCTACCACAAACCATATTTGAAAAAGGGTGTTTTGTTGGTCATAAAAAAAAATCAGTCAGTCAAAAATGACCATGGCAGTCATTTTGACAGTTTTAACATTTATATTGCCTAAAGGTTTTTTTGAATTAAAAATGTAAATGCTGCTAGTCCCTGTTTTTTCCTATATGTGTCTGTATTTTCATTTCAGATGTTATTTTTTACAAACTTCACAAAAGGCAGAGAAAATGTGATCCCTTTTACATAGAAAAAACACCAGCAGTCATGTTGACAGATGATAGATGTAGTTGCACTTGATTTACACATTTTCCAGCAGTGACTGCTGCTTCTTTGTTGTTTTGCCACAATCATTGTCTCTCACAACTAAGTTTCCTGTTTAACAGATTTCAGGTGTTGAGTCCTTTGATCGAACTAGGCTGAGGAGGTTTTAAGCTGTTGCCAGGAAAAATGTACCACTCTGTGGTGCTGATCAATGCCAACGGAAAGATCGATTTAGGGGTAGACATCACTTCTATCCAGCTGTTATGGAAAAAGATGCATCAAAAGACACAGTTTTGACTTTCTTTATAACATTTCATCCTGATAAGGTATCCCATTTACCTAAAAATGTACAAATTAGAGTTTGTTATTTCAGCACAGACCAATCCTGTGGAAGAGTATAAGGGCCACTGAAAAAAAAATTGAGATGATTTTTTTGTTTTTCACTTGTGAGAAAAAAGTCAGAATTCTGAGATCGAAGTCAGAATTCTGAGTTTAAAGTCAGAATTCTGAGAAAAAAGTCAAAATTCTGAGATTAATCTCAGAATTCTGACTTTTTTTTCACAAATGAAAAAAAATATTTTGGTCTCAAATTTTTTTTTCAGTGGCCCTAATACTCTTCCGTACAATCCAGATAATAATAGTACCTTTTTTACAGTGAAGCTTAATTTTTTTGAAAAATAAATCATTGTTTGAGTTAATAGGACATTTGAGTTTACTCATTAAGCTTTCATTTATGAATAAATGAACAAATAAATCAGGAAATACTAGATAATGTGGAAATAAAGCGTTCCTTTCATGTGAAGTGATTACGGCTTGCTGTAAGTGGCATTTTTTCTTCTTTGTTTGTTTTTTTTATCCTTCATTGGAGTTAATGGAGTTTGCCGTCTAGCATTTGCTATGACCTCACATGGTTTAGGGCTTTAGAGTTCTGGCCCTATATGTGGTAATTCACACAAAGAATGCTATTTCAAGACAAGAGCTATTGATGTTTACATCCAGTAATAAATATTTTATTCTTTTGCACGCATAAAATCTAAGCCTCATTTTCAAATGCATAAGCATTTTATAATACTCTCTTCCTCCCTTCTTTGCGATTGACAGAGTGCATCAACTCAGTCAGCATGCGGTGCACTTTACAGTAAATGTGTTTGTCTTTGTAGCTCTGTTTCTTTGACTTTTATGTTGTCCTCCTGTCATTTCTGACCTTTTTCAAAAGTTTTTACCAAATAAATATTTTGATTCTTTTATGTAGTTGTCTAAAAATAGCATGGATGGTTTCTTACCTCACACTTTGCAAATACCTTACATGATCAATCCTCACAATAAATTATGGGTGTTTTATAAAAACTTAAATTGTTTGTTGTCTCTGTGAGTCAAAAACGGCCCAGGGAGGTTATGGGGTGTCAGGTCGGCCAGTTATACTTAACAGCAAATGTTAACACACACAAACCAACAAATACACATGTACATCAGCACAACACACACAAATGCACAGAAACTTGTTCTGTTTATCTGCGTTTTTGAAATTCTTAATAAAATGATTTTACATTTTTCTGACAAGTATTGTTCTATATAATAATGTGCATATAACAACTCAAGTTTTTTTTTCTTTTTTTCTATTACTTGAATCTAATTGTTGTCCCTCATCTGTCATCTGTGATTGAATTAGATCAGTCAGATATGAGCTGTGATTATCCTGACCACTACCGGTCATGCACCAGCTTATAATAATCAAGATTTGTCCAGAATTTAAGCTTGTTTTATGCAAAAAGGGGCTAGAATTAAATTTAATCCAGGTCATAGATTGATATTTCAAAAACAAGAGTAAAACATGGAGTAAAGTCTGCTAAAAAAGATGTAACAGAACTGTATAATATATCTCATGCTCTATAACAAACCTCACCGGGTCAGTTTTGGCTTTTTAGTACAAGAAGAGTAATTATGTGCAGTCAATGAAAAAGTAATTGATATTTGTAAAACAATATTTGGACAAAAATCTGAACAGACCTTTTAGTGATAATTCGTCATCAAATGTTCATGTCTTTGTTGCTACCATCAAAATAGTTCATTGCTTCTGCTTGATTTGACCCTAAAAAGGCCTAATTTGTAGTTACTGAGGACTTAAAACAATATGGACTTCACAGACTATAAACTATAAAAAGGGATTTAAAATTTTTGTGAATGACTTGGGAAATAGTTGGCTAAAAAGTCTAAACTCAGAAATGGGTGATAAATTGTTTGTATGCATTATGATAAGGAAAACCAAACCAGGTCATTTTTTTACCAGTGAGGTCAACAAGTGTGATTATTTGCTTCCATTAAAATTAGATTTATAGTTTAAACACAAAAAAAATCTAACTAAAATTTAACATATACCAGTCTGCAATCATTGAATGTTCCTCTAAACACGCCTAGATTAAAAGAAAAAAACATTTTAAATTTAAACTCCAAAAACCAGGGACGATCTCATGTAAATGAGGCATAATGGCCATAAATTTAAGGAAAAAGTGTCAAAGCTGTGTTGATAAAATGAAATGCAGTTGGAGAAGGTAACACAGAAATAACAGACACTTTATTTGATCATACTTTAAACACAGTGAGACCAGGGTGGGTCTGGTTTGACCTGGGAGGACAATAAACGTGTCGTCCAAACGAACAGAACACACGGGTCAATAACAGTGCAAAATTAATGACAGTTATCCTATCAGACTCATTAATACTCTCTATCTGATTTAGAGAACTATAAAAAACATTTTTATTCTAATTACCAAGGCTAGATCTGTTCTGTTACGTAATAGCATGCATTAACTTTAAATGTCCTGTTTCTGATTTAGACACACTACTGTGATAAATGTAGACACCCAAAGCTTTTCTTACCATGTAATTCCAGTGTGGTAGTTTGCAGCCAGTCTGTTGATCTTCTCTTTCTGTAGCTTTGTTAAACAGCAGCAACTCTTCACTCTGTGTCCAGTCTGCTTCTTGAACTCATCTACCAGATGTCACAGTGATAGTGGGAGGAGGCTGCAGCAGGTGGCTGTCCCTTCATATGCTCAGTTATTAGGAAATGGGACGGGTCTCTTTTATCATCAGGCTGCATGACATCACCAACCATGCTGCCATACATTTAAATGGAATCAAAGAAAACAGTATGAGGAAATGTGTATCAAAGCAGAAAGGTATTTTCTTTCACTTTTAATAACTGAGTTTCAAAGCAATGTTCTTCCTTTAGCTTTATCTCATATTTCTCCTGACAGTATAAGGGCATGTTTGACTTGTTCTACTACACAAAGATGTTCTTGTCAAATGTTGACAGAGGGGAACTCTTCAAATAACTTACTGCGGTGCCATGTTGATTTATACACTCTAAATTGTTTGTTGAGTGTTGTGTAGCAGCACTGTTTGGTTAATCAAAGAATAACATGTGACCTTAGATCTGATGCTATGAGATAAAGAGGAGTCAAGCAGTCTGACACTTTATGACTTGTGATAGAGGACTGTTCATTTCTCTGCATTTCCTTTGTATGCTACTAATGAGCACAATTTAAAGTTGGTTAATGGTGTGCGGATGCTACAGTGGAAATGGCCTACTTATGTTTGCAGCTTAAAGGACTGTGTGAAAGTAGTGGTGGTAGTTGGAAGAATCATTTATCTGTAACTCATTTAGTGGTTACCAGCAGCAAAGAAAAAAACACTATCGACCCCTCTAACATTTATGAGCTTCCTGCACTTGATTGGACAACAGCTCAGATTTGTTTGATAGCTCTGTTAGCTTGATTGTGCATTAGTGCACTGGAAAGAATAATAATGAGGCAAAGAGATGCAAAAAGTGTTTTAACCCTTCTAAGAGATGTTTAGAGTGCACTTGTGGTTTTTGAGTAAATTCAGCGGAGTAGCCAACAGAGACCCAAGGAGCCCAAAACAACATGAAAAGTTAAGAAGTCCACTCTGTAGCAATCCCCAGCAACACCAAGAATGTAGAACATATTCCACAAGTCCTCAAAACTCTGTACCATCTTTCTGTGAGTCGAACAATAGATTTCCAAATCCTCATAAAGCTTGGCCCAAACTACCTCTCAGATCTTCTTGGCACTTACAAGGTATCCAGACCCCTCAGATCCTCAAGGACAGGTTTTCAAACTATTTCCAGACCAGCAGTTTCTCAATCCTCTCCTGTGGAACAATCTACCAGAGCACCTTCACATCTGTTAGCTCTATTAAAATAGGTCCTAGAGCATTTACTGCTGTGTTCCCATAAGTTCAACATCCTCTTTGCTTTTAAACAACTCTTTTAATTCATGTAATATTTATTTCTTTTTGAAATAGTCTAATATTTTAATCTACTTTGTAAGTGATAAATACATATGGACAGATGATGTTTTGGTTGTTTAGTTTCCTGTACTGCCTGCATTTTTGCAGTGATATAAAAAATACAAATATATTGATGGGACGTTAAAATGCCTCATAAATTAAGTGCATCCTCTTGAGGTTCACTATGTTTTAAATTGCTGGTGAATTTCAGAGTAATTGACCACGATATTCCCCTTGTTCCCACTGTTTGTATGATGTTAGGAAGTTTCCGAATCTTGACATGGAAAAGGGGGATGGAGGGTGTGATATCTTTCATGACATGGTGAATGAAACATACACCTGCATTTCTGAGAAACACGTATACTTCCTGGCTGGATGTCTTCTGTTATGTTACACTGAGGATATTAGAACAGATCTTTGAGGATAAATGGATCTGAGGTGATTTGCAGTCTTATAAGCTGTGGAACTGACTAATGTGTTTCGTGTTGTGAGATCCCTCATTGAGATATATTTAATATGATGATGATTGAATATATGATATTTAAAATGTTTAACAGGGATTCGGGAAATCACTGTTTGCAGGTGATGGCACCTTCTGGAGGAGACTGAAAACATGTCACCTGTTTTGTCAATTTCAACAGGCCTCAGATCAAGTTGTAGAGTGAGAAGATAAGAGGGGATTTAAACTATGTCTAACAACGAGTAAATTCATGAGACTTGAATTAAAATGGAACATTCCTCATCTAAACCTCCCAATGTGTGGGAATTCTTTTGAAATATTAAGTCATTTTACGTTTCTGGTTGTGTGGTTAGATGAGAAACAAACATGGAAGACTAACATAAATAAATAAATTTTGAGAGAATAATCAATATTCTTCAAGGTCTAGCAGGAAGTGACTGTGGACTGAGAGAGAAACATTGTTAATGATTTATCAAAACCATGATAAGGTCTACTTTAGATGTGATGTATTTGGCTCAGCCTCCAAATCTGTGCTTGAAAATGTGGATCGGCTTCAGGCCAAAGCTCTAATTTATTGTGGAGCTTTCAGAACAACTTACATACCAGCCAGGCTTATTGAAATGGGGGAGTGTCCTTTAAGAATGATGAGGAATACACTGTGGCTCAATTATTTGTTCAAACTGTGTACTATTAAATGTGACTCAACTGCTTTGTCTCAAAGAAAACAACAGGGAGTAAGAGGAGGGTAGTTCCTTGGTGGAACGAGGAATGCAGCAGAGCCATTAAAGAGAGAAACAGGGGTTTCAGAAAGTTAAAGAAAGACATGATTCAAGAGAACCTTATAGAATTTCAAAGGAAAAGGGTGTTTGCTCAGAAAATAATTAGATACAAAAGATACAACAAAGAGATAAAGGAGGGATTTCTGTTCCACCATAGGCAGAGAAACAAAATTAGGCAACGTATGGACTATGTTTAAACAAATGAAAGGAAACAGGAGGTCAGGTAAAACTCCTACTTTGGTTAATGGAGTTGAATTGGTAGTTTCAGATAAAGAAAAAGTAGATTTACTTGGAAAAACATTTATTTCAGTGGTGATTACCTTAATGATTTACACGGACAAAAGAAAGAGCATGTGCTCAGGGAGAACAGAAACATCTAGGAGAAAAAGGAGGATTTCAGTTCAGCAATAGATGTTAAGTTCACAATGAAGGAACTCAAAACAGCCTTACAAGGTACAGGAAATACAGCTCCAGGAAAGGATCAGCTATGCCATGTTCCGACAACTTCCAGGAGTAACATTGCAAATAGTACTGAGTCTGTTTAATAAAATAGGGAGAGGGAGAGATACCCAGGAGCTGGAAAGAGGCAGTAATATTGCCATTCAACAAACTGGGAACAGCTCCTGGTAATCCAAACAACGATAGACCTATAGTGTTAACGTCACACATTTGTAAATGGATGGAGAAAGTAATTGTAAATAGATTATCAAATTTTCTGGAACAGAGAGAGCTGCTAAAGAATTATCAGTATGGTTTTAGAAAAGGTCGCTTAACAGTGGATACCTTAATAAGAGTGAGTAATGAAATTGAAAAGACTTTTAAAATGAAAGACGTAATGGTTATAGTGTTTTTTGACATTGAGGAGGCTTATGACTCCATGTGGAGGGACAGATTACTCATAAAGCTAAATCAAATGGGTATCTGAGGAAGAGTTTTTAGTTGGATAATGAATTTCTTGAAAGGAAAATCAAAGTTAAAATAGGAACAGTGTTATCTCAAGATTTAGAGATAGAAATGGGTATTCCCCAGGGGAGTGCCATCAGTCCACTTTTGATTTTTAATTTAATGTTTTGATTAATGGTATTTTTTCGAAACTGAATGGATGTATTAACTCAGCTCTGTATGTAGATGATGGGACTATATGGATGAGAAGCAGAAATGTGACTCACGTTATCAGAAATATTACAAAAGCAATACAGGAAGTGGAGAGATGTTTATATGAATGGGGGTTGAAACTATTAGTCAGTAATTCATGCTACATGATGATAACAAACAAACAGAGGGTTAATACCCAAAGCTAAAACCCATATCAAACACTTGGAAATAAAATGTAAAAAAGTCCTAAATCTCCTACATGCTGTTGCTGGATGCGACTGGGGCGTTAACAAACAAGCTCTAATGGATATCTATAAAGCACTCATGATGTCAGCAATAGACTATGGAGCATAATATATGGATCAGCAGCAAAAACCACACTACAAAAAATAGATGGATTACAATACAGGGCTTTAAGAATATGCACAGGACTCATGAAGACAACACCAATTAATGCAGTTCTAATAGAGGCTGGAGAGATAAGGAGGGACAAACTCTCATTAACATACTGGATTAAACTCAAAGGAAGTGGTGATAAAAACCCCTCAAAAACGACATTAAAAAGGTGTTAGGAATACTCTAGGTTTCAGAGGAGAGGCTTTGGGTGGGAAGTAGAAGAGAAGGTGAAACAGTATAACATGGAAAACCAAAGTTTACGATGAGTAATGTTCCCCCATGAATGTTCCCAGAAAGAAAAGTAGACATAAGTATTCTAGAAAAGAAAAGAGAATGGCACCTGACTGAAACTGAAGTTAAAACAAATGTATAACTAAGACAAAACTATTACAGTTATCTAAAAATATTCACTGATGGCTCTAAAAACAAACAAGAATGTGTGGGTATTGGTGTACTTATTCCTGAGTTTGAAATAGGTATCTCCAAGAAACTTTCAGATCAGCTATCAGTATACACGGCAGAGGTGGTGGGGGTCATCGTTGGTTTGCAGTGGGTGGAGGAGGTCAGACCAGACTGGGTGGTGGTGTGCGCTGATTCAGCAGCAACTTTAGAAAGCATTCAATCAATAAAGTCAAGCAGAGAAGACTTACTTATAGAACTGCAACATAGCCTACTAAGACTTCACAGGGGCGGTGTGGACGTACAGTTCTGTTGGGTCGTACAGTTCTGTTGGGAACCAGCACATGAGGGGGTGAGGGGTCATGAGATGGTGGACACATTAGCTAAAGAATCATTAAGAAAAGAAATTACGATACCAATTCAACTAGGTAAAGGAGAGAGGAAAACAATAATCAAGAAAAAAGGAATGGAAACATGACAGAAAAGGTGGGAGAAGGACCAGAAAGGAAGGGGATTTGATAAAATACAAAAGTCAGTAACAACAAAGATCTACAGAGAAAGGAAAAGGAGGGAGGAAATCTTCATTTCAAGACTTAGGGTAGGACACACTGGGCTGAATGAAACCGTGTATTAACTGGGGAAGAGGATAAATGATTTATGTGATATGTGTGGAGTAAAGGAAAATGTTGAACATACGTTGTTACACTGTATGAAATATGAATTAAAAAATGAAAAGATCTGAAGAAAAAATTAAAGAGGCAGGTAGAGAGTGGTGCCTTAAAGGAATTCTGGGAACAGAAGGAGAGGGAGAAGAGAGAAGAAACGGGAGGAGGGCACTGGGCTTGCAGCTACAATACAATCTAGGGCAAGTGACATGATGGTGCACACTCTTGTACAGTAGGTGGCGGTATGCACCTTAAAGTTGTTTGCGAACCGCAATAAAACAAGGGAAGAAAAAAAAAAGGGGGAAGAAGAAGAAGAAGAAGAAGCAGCAGGACATAACCATAACCTGTGGAGGGCAGCATTGCATTTTCCCGTGTACAGCCTGCCAGAATTACATTTGGAGAAGATGCTCACTGGCTTTTTTTTTTTTTAAATCAATGCTTTATTAACAATTCAGCATTTACAACAAGAAGGAAACAATTATTGGAACAGACGTACAGAGAACCAGGGGTTTAGGAAAGCAAAGTAAGCAGAACGACAATTTAACTAAGGAAATAAGTAAAATGCAATAATAATTAAAAAAAATCAATACAGCATAAGGGAGACAAATAAATAAACCGTATCTTTACATGAATTCAAACAAATGTTTTAAATTTGGAGCACAAGGTCACAGTTTAGCAGCTTTTTTGTTACAGGAGTTTGCTAATGTCTGAATAGAGTTCTGACTCTTTTTTAAAGGCACAAAAAGAGGGTTTGGTTTTTAAAACCTTGCATTTATGGATATAAAATTTAGCTAACAAGATAATGAGATTACAAATGTAGAATTCATTTTCAAGTTTTCTCTCAAATGCTTTGAAGCCAAAAGAGACATTTTTTTAAACAGAGCTCAAAGTAACTATAAATAGGCTATAGGCCAACACAAAGCGGCAGATGCTCCGCCATAGAGCTCTAGTGTGATCACAAGTCCAAAATAAATGATAAACAGTCTCTGAATTGGCATTAGAGAAAGTGCAAGATACATCAATGTCCTTCTGAAATCTTACCAACCATATTTTTACAGGGTACCACCGGTGAATGATCTTCAAAGACACTTCCTTGACTTTATTGACTAAAGGGTATCGAGTTGTGAGCGACCAAGTTTTGTCCCAGGAAATGCCATGCTCACTGGCGGTGTGCAGAGTAGTTGCGCGTCTATGACGTCAGCGTCGTTGCGTTTCCATCATGGCAGCGGAGGGCTGTGATGAGATGAGCGGCAATGGGGAGCTCGCAGAGTCCTCAGGTAGTTTTTGTAGGTTATTAAATTTAAACTACAGTTATTTTCACAAAAGGCAATATTCATTTTTGCTTCATTTAGAACTGTTTTGAATTATAGCTTCAACCCGACCAGTTTGTAACGGCAGGCATGTTAGGCTAGGCTAGGCTAACGTGGTATCAATACAGCACAAAATGCCAGTGATGCTCTAACTAAGTCAAACTTTTTTGCTTTGATATGTTCAACAGCTTAGTATGGCTCAGTGTATGGACAACGAATTTAAACAAGTTTTTACAACTACCTGAAGGCACTTTTTTAGCACACCGGCTTTCATTTTACTGAGGTATTAACGAATGAAACACATCTTTACATATGCAGAAATGAATTGTTTCAACATGAAAACCTACATTAAATCTTTTGTTTTGGGTTTGCCTGATGACGTATGGGGTGGACCACAAACTGGAGTACTAGTTTGTTTACATCCAAGTTGAACTATTTTGATTATTGTTATCTACAGATTTGCCTTTCTTTTAAGTGACCCACTGTAAAGTATGATTTGTTTCGAGTGGTTTTTCCAACGAGAAAGAGCAGAGTTTAGTCCGTGTGACTGGTGGAAAAAAGTGGCATAAGTGGTTTTGTTTTGCTTGGTCTGATTTATTGTTGGGACTTCTGTTGAACCCTTTCCATATATCTGTTCAGAAAATAGTGAAACTTTAAAGTTTACCAGTTGACATTTCATGTCCTATGCAGGTTCATTACATTTTTCAACAAGCATCACAGAAGTGCTTTTAGCCTCCTTGAAGATGACTAAGATTTAAAAGTGCCATGAGCAGAACAGAGAGAGCACTGGCAATGTATTTGTGTAATTTTCATTATTGGAATTATTTGGAATCTAGGACTTCTAAGTTTGCTGCTGTGGTATTGAAATATTTGATTTTTACTTGTAGTTTCCAATCTAGGTTTAAATACTGGTGTATTGACAACCATGGCTATGGGAAGGTACAGTTTAACAAGGTTTAAGGGTGTTTCCTGCAGAATGGACCCTACTTGAGTGTCAGGGGGTTACTTAAGAGGCTTGATTTTTATGTATTTCTGCTCTTATGACAGATTTAATCTGCAGTAAGTTGTTTAAGGATACTCAAAAATATGACTTGGCTCTTGGAAAGTTTTCCTCCATATTCTCTCATCATAGCTGTTGATCTGCATGTGTGATGACATATTGCTGATAATAAAATGTTTTGCAACCACCATCTTATAGTGCAGGAGTACATAATAATTTCAGCGGAGAGCAGCTACAGAAAAAAACGTCAAATAAACATTAGAAACACAATTTTAAATTAGGGCTTAATGACTTTGAAAAAAACATATCACTTGGGTTATGCAGCAGGAAAATGATCTGAAACACACCTCCAAGTTTGCCTCTGAATGGCTTAAATATAAACAAAATGAAGGTTTTGGAGTGGCCTAGTCGAAGTTTAGACTTAAATCTGATTGAGATGCTGTGGAATGACCTTAACCAGGTCATTCATGAATGAAAACCTTCCAATGTAGTTGAATTAAACAAATTCTGCAATAAAGGGTGTGCCAAAATTTCTCCACTGCGATGTGAAAGACTCACTGTTTGTTAACGCAAACCCTTGTTTGCAGTTTTTGCAGCTAACGGTGGCATAACCAGTTGTTGATTTTGGGGGGCAGTGGCTTTTTCACATAATGCCAGGTCTAAAAAGTGCATTTTGTATTTACTTGAGTTATCTTTGACAAATATTAAAATTTGTATAATGATCTGAAACATTTACATCCAGTAAAATTACACCAAAGACAAAGAAAACATGGCTTCGGTGAAAGTGTACACTTTTTATTTATTTAGGTTGAGTGGTAATTGCTGTAACATGTTGAAAATAATTTTAGGTGGTAGTATCATCATATACGGGGCTGTGGCATTCTTCTTTTAATTGGTCATCCATTGTAATCTCTTACTCAGTGATAAAGGTAAGAACAGGTAGGGACTATGGTCAGCCACCACAGGTAAAAATTATATTTCAAGGAGCATCATTTAAATGTCAGTCAGAATCAGCTTTATTATAAAAACAAGGAATATGACTTTGGATAGCTTTGCTCTCATTGCACAGAATTAAACATTAAATATGAAAATAAAAACTGAAAAAATAATAGAATTTTAGTATAAATATGTTCAAGCTCCAATTAGACATTTTAGCCCGCTTGCATTAATTGGATGGTTGCAAGGATGCTGAAAGACATGGTCAGAAAGGATAAATATGCAATGATGTGGCAGATCAACCTGAGGTGGATAAGCTACATTTGCTCTTAATCTGTATTTGTTGCTGATACGACATGGAATTATAATTTAACTTTGAATCTCCTATGTACAGCCATGGAGTCCGAGATTCCTGTGCTGCCACCACCTGAGATTGAAGAGATGTCAGAAGAAAATGGCAGTGCTGCAGAGGCTCCTGAAGCCCCAACAGGCCCTGACACCACTTCCTTCTCCATGCCCCAAGTTGCAGAAGATGAGGAGGGAGAACTGCCTGCAGACTTTGAGCGACTGTGGAAAGCCGCCCACGACAATCCTCAAGACTTCACCAGCTGGACTGACCTTCTACAGTACTGCGAGCAAGAGGTGTGATGATTATTTTGATTCTTTTCTCTAGAGGGACAGAGGAGAAAATTGTCTTAAATGTCATATTTCTTCTCTGTAATGGTGCATTTTGACCTCAGGTCATCTTTGATGTGGGCCTGCTCCATGTGAGAGCTGAACTTAATTTTTCTCCCATCCTTTAAGGGTCACATCACAGCTTCACGCAGAGCACTAGAAGCCTTCCTTGCTCGCTATCCACTCTGCTACGGCTACTGGAAAAAATTTGCTGATCTCGAGCGCCGTGCTGGGTACAATGACAAAGCAGAAGAGGTAAGGCTGAGGAAGAAGGCTACAATCTTTTAACTGTTTTCCAGTTTTTTTCCCCAAAAACTACTAAAGATAATTCTTGAATGGGTTTAGTTGACAGGTTTTTATTATCTTCTGTTTATGATTTTGATTTTTTTGTTCCAGGTGTGTGTTCAGGGTCTGAAAGTCATCCCTTTGAGTATAGATTTGTGGATCCACTACATTAACCTGCTGTTGGGAACACTGGACATGAACCTTCCTGAGTCACCTATACGTATTCGCAGGTAGATTAAAGCTTTCACACATTTTTAAACAGGACTTTGTTTCTATATTGTTTTTGTGAACACAATTAAGAAGTACATAAAGAAAATGAACCAACAAAAAGCAAGAAAGCTGCTGGTTGTGAAGCCTTTTACAAATTAAAAAAAAAAAAATCCCAACTTGACCTGCAGTGTGTTTGAGGATGCAGTGGCAGCAGCAGGCTTGGACTTCCACTCAGACAGGCTTTGGGATCTTTACATCGAGTGGGAGAAGGAACAGGGGAACATGAGGAACGCAGCAGCCATCTTTTACAGAGTCCTTAAAGTCCCTACACAACTCTACAACACCCACTACGAAAAGTGAGACAACACATGCAAGCACTGGTTAAACCTCCTCCTTCCTTCTCTCCTCTTTCAGTATTTTCATGTCCACATCCTTCTGCACTCTGCCCTCTGTTAGGTTCAAAGAGCACCTAAACAGCCATGAGCCCAAGGAGGTGCTCACCCAGGAGGAGTATGAGGAAGTTAGGGCCTCGTGCCGTCAGAGTCAGAAGGCAGAGCGGGCTGAACAGAATCAGGAGGAGAAGGAGGAGAGACCACCAGGGGAGGAGGAGCCTGCTACACCTGAGGGTACAGACACAGTAAGTGACATCTTGTAATGGCTTAGAAAGTTTGAAACATACATATTTTCTAAATGCCAATCAAAGAAACAATCAAAATTTTAAATACAATTTTGTTTAGGAGGAGTTAATGCAGAAGATCAGGGAACAAGTGCTGGCTCGAATGGACAAAGTGTACCAGGACAACGAAGGAGAAGTCCGCAAGAGATGGCACTTTGAGGATGCTGTTAGTTTTTTTGACCTTTATTTTAATCCTTTTTTTCTTCTTACACCACATTCCTTTCCATTCTTTCAGATTAAATCTCTGTTGTCATGTAGTCTTCTTCTTGTTTTATGGCCATGTTTGGAAATCTTTTCATGTGCTTGATGCCCCTTTTTAGGTTCAAATAACTTTAATCACATTTTTAAATACAAAAGCCACCCCTTATTTCTTTAATTTGGTTAAAGAATTATAAACCAAGCATGCATGAGGAGAACACTGCACAGAAAGGCCCTGACTGGGAGGCAAACCAGGAATCTTTGTGCTGTGAGGAAACAGCACTAACCCTTATGCTGCCGTGCAGCCCACCCAAAAACATACCTTTAAAAAATTTATAAAAGGCCTGCTCAGTTATGCCAGATAGTTTGAAGTTTTTATTTCAGTATTGTGGCATACGTACTATCATAATCAGCCAACATGGGCTTGTTTTTCAACAATAAAACCTTTTAGATCATCAAATTTTGTACTGTGCAAAACAAAGTTGATTTACTTTCCACTTCAGCGAAATCACACACTCACAAAACCTGTTTACTCTTGGAATATTTGGACTATTTTAAAAGCAACCAACCTAAATTACTTGAGGAAGAATACCAGATCGTAACTGTGGGAACAAGGACTTCTAGATAAATTAGATATTATAATCACAATTATTGTGATTCCGAGGGAAGAAATAAGACAAATTTCCACTTTGTGTGTGAAGTTCACATGATTAAATAAATTTTGTTGCCTTGTGGGCCATCCACAGCCATGTAACAATTTCTGCAAGTTATTTTACCTCGCTCCACGTCCAACTCCTCAAAACATAGGTGATAAAATATGACTGAGGTTGTTTTACCTTTTATGTTAACCTACAGCTCTCTTTCTGTCATCTTCGTCAGGTCTCTTGCTTTCAAACTAATGGGAGTACATGCAGTGACTCCCTCTGCTCCTCACTTAAATTAAAGAGAGAGCTGTATTAGTGGGCAGGGTAGATGATGTGGTATGAAGGAAGGGAAGAAGCACTCCATTTATCACAGAACCTATGGCCAAAGCAGCACAGCATGTGGCACAGTAACTGTCCAGTTCCAGTTTCTTTAGTTAAAGAGACAAAATTGTGTTAGAAATTAAACCAGATTAATTGTCTAGTTCTGCTTGATGACCAAATCTAAATCTAGAACCTTGCGACAAGGCCAAATTTGACCAATTAAAAAATTACTTTCTATATAAATTCTTTGCTGCGTAACTTTTGCTATAATTTGCGGTAAAAAAGAAATTTGAAGAATATTTTTTAAATGTACATATGTATTTTATCTCTGTGATGAAAACATATTTCTTTTATTTGCTGCAGATCAAACGTCCATATTTCCACGTCAAGCCACTCGACCGCCTTCAGCTGCGGTCCTGGCACTTGTACCTCGACTGGGAGATCGCTCAGCTGAACAAGGACACTAAAGACCCCACCCAAGGTGGCCAAACACTGAAGATACTGACAACTTTGTCAGACACTCTCAGGGATCCTATAAAAATCTGAAGGAGACCAAAGTTTGACATTGGTTTCTTTTTCTAGACTCAAATGAGGCAGCTACAGAGGTGTCAGAGGTCACAGCGCAGCCACAGGAGGGCTCAGAGGACTGTCTTGTTGCTCATGATGACCACAGGGTTCGTATCCTCTTTGAGCGTTGCCTGATAGCCTGTGCTCTGTATGAGGAGTTCTGGACCAGGGTAAGGAGAGAAGTCTTTTGGATCATTATTAAAAGAAAGCACAAATAAGAGTACATTTACATTTTAGTGCATCCTGAACTTGCATTTGTGTGTTTTTTGTGTTTGTCATTCAGTACACTCAGTACCTAGAAGCCCAGAGCGTGGACCAAGCGAGGGCTGTTTACAAACGAGCCTGTGAGATCCACCTGCTCTACAAACCCAACATCCACATGCAGTGGGCCACCTTTGAGGAGCGGCACGGTAAGACAACATACGAACACAAAAACTTTTCAATCACTTTTCCTTTTCCGTTGAATGTTTTTCATAAGTCTTAACTCTTCTGGTAAATGGTGAGTGTGTTTACATGCACACTAATAAACCAGTTGGCCAGATTTTCTGGAGTTACCAAATTACTGGTCATGTAAGCAGTATATTCCAATATCTTTTATCAGATAAAGGCTGTTACTGGACTTTGAAAAATGGGATTGACACATGCTGCTTTTTCCCAATAATCTGACTATTCCGTTGAATATAAGCAGTTTAATCTGGTCTCTTCCGTTTTAGTATATCTGCATATGAATGAAGTCTGTAACCGAAGTGGTTAAGAGTAAACAAAATCTGATTTTTTGGGGTAAAACTAGACAAACAAACCATCTGGAAATCACATATTAAACATGTACAAACCAAAGTATTATGAAGCATCGCAATAATTAACAAAGCAAATCAGGTTTTAGACCACCAATTTTTCTGCAGATACCTGCTTAAATTCATCCAGGAAGCAGCACAGGGTTTTGGAGGAAGACCACAGCTAAGACAAAAAGTAGATGTTAGCTGATTAAAAGCTTGTTAAGTTTTGCTGGTTAAAGAGGTGAGGTGAGCACTATTAAGCATCTTTTGCATGTAAAACAACTCTGACATGCATAGCAAATTGAACAGCTCTGACCAACATTGGTGGCATGGCAGAAAGTTTTAAAAACATTTCCTGAAAAAGCTTCTACTTCTTCATGGTGTTTCATTGTGGATGGCAAACAATGTTTTGGTGCCACCATCTGAGTTTTGAAACAACAGGAAACTGGATGCTGTTTTTTTTTTTTATCTTGTGCCTGTCTGACTTTTGACAAAATCATATTAACAAGGTTTTTTTTACAGAAAAGAGATAATTGAAGTGCATGTAAACATGTCATATTAGATTATTACCATTACCTGATATGAGAACATAATTAGGCATTGCAGTCCACACAAATCTTTCTTAGTTTGTCAATGCCTGGATGACTATGTAACAAATCAGGAAATGACTTGCTGAAAACAATCTAGTACTTGGGGTTAAATCAATCATCTTTACTTGCTAATTTTGATTATAAGCTCCTGTTCATATTCTGTGTAATAATCCAGCTTTTAGTGTATCCTCAAAGTACACCAAATGCCCTTCATGCATTTAAAGTAATGATTCGTATTTTTTTGTCCTTAATATTTTTTTATAATGCATATTTACAAGCTGTTAATTTCTTTTCATTCCAAGTGTTGTGCACTTTTGTTGCATATGGATAAGTGAGGTTACATTGATCCAGTCTGCTAATTGCAGATATAGATGTTGGAAATATTTTTGTCAACAAGGGTTGTCACAATGCCAGGATTTTAAACTCCAGTATGATACTAGTAGAAATGAAGCAATATTGACTCCTCTAATACCACAGAAACAGAAATAGAGTTTATTGAGGGTGCACCGTTATTATTATATTATTATAAGGTGCACACCATGTACGCAGGCGACCTGGGTTCGAATCCGGCCCGTGGCACTATTTCCTGCATGTCTCTCCCCACTCTCTTCCCTGTTTCTGACTCTATCCACTGTCCTCTCTCTAATACAGGCACGAAAAAGCCCAAAAATAAATCTTTGAAAAAAAAAAAAAAAATAGAGCTTATCAGCAATGGTATCCCCTCATTCCTCCCCAGTGCTCCTGTCCTATGAAATAGATGTCGTTTTTGTTAAAGCTTTGTTTTTTGTTTAAATATTATTGATCATAGAAATAACAGAGATGGTATCATTTTTAAACCTAGTATCAAAAATTCTGACACCCTGCCAATACTTGACAGTGTCACTGGTGATTTATATTATCATTATATTTTCATGTTTTGTATTTACCACACTCATAATCTCCATCTTCTCCTCCAGGTGACCTCACTGAGGCTCGGAGAGTGCTGGAAGCTCTGGAGAAAACCCTGCCTGGGTTGGCGGTGGTCCGTCTTCGCAGGGCGGCTTTGGAGAGACGAGCTGGTCAGCTGGACCAATCAGAGGCGTTGCTGCAGGAAGCAGTGGCAGAGTCCAAAGAGAAGCCCACATTGCACGCTTTCTACTCAATCAAACTGGCTCGTCTGCTGTTGAAGGTGGGCAGGAACCCCAGCAAAGCCCGCAGGATTTTACAGGAAGCACTGGAGATCAGTCCGGTGAGAACAGCAACCCCTCCACCCACAAACACACACACACACACACAAATGCTGGATTGTAATACTGTTAGAATTTTTCCGTGTATGTTTATTCTACATTTACTGTTTCCTTACACCACATCGCATTTGCTCAATACATGATTTGATGCACACTGTTAATTTTATTTTACTTTTATTCATGCACTACATGTTCGTATCTTGGGAATTGAAAAACAAGACTTTTTTGTACACCTCTGTATCTTTTTTGCACACTTCTCTGTTGTTATTTGTTCTTGTATGCCTCTATATAGAACGAAAGTGTAATAAAGATATTGTTTAAAAAATAGATAAATAAATAAAAAACAAAACAAGACTTTAAACACAGCATCTCTGGCTTATTTCCTTCCTGTACCTCAGGATAATGACAAACTACACCTAAACCTATTGGAACTGGAAGTGTCAGGGGACCCCTGGGCCTCAGCAGAGGCAGTGCAGGAGTGTGTGACACGAGCCCTTGCAGCTCCCCTGGCCCCACACACCAAAATCCTCCTCTCACAGAGAGGTTTGCAGTTCGCAGAGGACTACAGCAACTCTATTGAGAGGTCAGAAGTCCTCTGACTGGTCATGTTTAACCTGATGGTACCTTAAAACCAGCCACCATCTCACAGTTTTCTGTCTCGTGGCTCTCTCTTCTACAGTGTGCTGTCTGTGTATGAAGAGCACCAGAAACTTCTGAAGGAGCTAGGTGGAACAAAGAGAGGAGCCGAGAACGGGTGAGAGCTAAAGAATTAAACTGAGTCATTTTAAAAGTTGTTTTTGGGACAGATATGGCCTAGTGGTTAGGTTGCACCCAATGTATGTAGGCAGCCCAGGTTCAAGTTTGGCCTGTGGCTCTTTCATCGCTTGACATTCCCCCCTCTCTCATCCCTGTTTCTGTCTCTATCCTCTGTCCTATCTCTCTCTAAAGACCAATGCGCCAAATAAAATTGAAGAAAAAGAAAAGGTTTCTTTTTGGATCCCATGCATGTTGTCCACACATACAGCACTATTTAAGACAAAAATCTAATTTGCAGAGGTATTTTGTATATTCCTGAGTCCTAGAAAAGAATACTTTATTTAAACATATAAACTTAACTTGATTTAAAGTCTGCTGTGTAACAAACATCTGAATTTTATCCTGAAATAAATCTTTACACATTTTATTTTTAGGGATGAGGACACAGAGAAACTGAACAAAGGTGACGATGGCTCTGCTGTTGCTGAGTCTGAACAAGTCGCGCCTACCATGCCGCATGTTCCTATCACCACTCCGCCTCCTCCTGTGATGGGCACTGATATGAGTTCGCAGTCTGGCTATGGGGGATACAGCAGCTGGTACCAGGTAGAGTAAAAGATGGTGACACATGAAGATATTTTAAGATAAACCCCTTTCACTCATGCACCAAACCCCTGAAAATTTTCTCAAGTTATTGGGATGAACTGTTTGTTTGAACAGCAAACAGCAATTTCTTACCTACATTAACTGCCAGTTTTACTACCAGCCTCCTAGTTAAATTTCTGCAAGACGTCAGGGTGAGACAATACAAGTCCAGTCTTTGAGCTTGTAATGAATCTGTCATTGTATTTATTTTTTACTGATACTGTGTAAACATTTAATATTATGGTTTAAAATGTCATCATAGTACTGGACTTAATTCTCGTGTTCTATCATGGCAAGTCTTTTGTGCCATGTCCAACAGCAAAAATTCTCTTTGTGAAGCATGTGAATAAGCAAGGATATCTGAAATGCCATGAAAGTTTGATGAATGCAAGTGTGAAAATGGATCTAGAAGACGATTGTTCTGATCTGGTGCCTTCTGTCATTGTCAGTGGGGCTTCCAAATGCTTGAAGTTCAGTCAAGAATACCATAATCATTTAGATCACTGTCCTGAAGAAAAAAAATCAGCATTTGAATAGGCTTATGCCCATAAGCACTGCACAGGAAACATGCAGTTTTGTATTTTAGTTAGACAGGTATGCTGGCATGTCAGTGTTTTATAAGGTGTACATGACCATTCAGTGAAAATAGGGGCATTTTAATTGTATGAAGAGAGTGTATCTTGTTAATAATGATATGACCAATCCCTCTGCCCTCATATGGATGTAGAATGTTCATTTTTTAATCAGTTTTCACAGAGGTGACTTCAGACTTTTAAAGGGTGCCTTGAGAGATAAAGATTAAGAAATGCTGCTTTAGTCTAGCATCTTAAAACTTAATGTAAACATAAACTCAAACTCATAATCAGGCTTTGGATTGTTTTTTATGACATATCTGAGGTGTTTTGTTCCTTTTTCTTGTTTGTTGAATTTTTCCAGCAACCACAGTACGGCAGCTATGGCTACCAGAACACCTGGAACTACAACCAGGGCTACTATCCGCCCAGCTAAAACAGAAGTCAGTGATTTGGACTCCAAAAAGGTCAAAGAAAGCATCCAGAAAGACTTCTAAGCATCACAACAAAGTGAACTTTCCAGTCCTGCAGGTCCACCTGCAAAAAAAGACATCCCAGCATCTTCCTCTCACTGTCCTGGATTTTTGAGTCATGAGCCTCCTGACTGAGCTCTTTTAACTTGTCATTTTTCACTGCTGTTTCTGATCAAGATGAAAGGACACCAACTCTCAGCATGTCAGTCTGTCTGCATTTTAATCTTCAATATTTTTGTATTTCTTTGCAACCTCCTTGGTCAACATTTAAAGGCATTGTGGTTTTATTAAACTTGTCTGTTGATGATGTTTGATATTTTGTACCATTCCAGAGTAGGATATTTGTTGTTTTTTCTAATGTATATAAAAGTGTTTTTTAGTGTGTCAAAAAATTTGTGTGGTGTATGCTTGCTCGCACTTGTTGTTGATGGAAGTCCGAGAGCCTCAGTTTTGTCTCGGCTCAAAGCAGGGAATCTATTCACATTTTTATGAATTACAAAGAAACACACACACTCACAAATGGAATTAAAATACAAATTATTTATGCCTGACTTATAGAAGAAGAACTCCACCATCATGGTTCTCAGTCAGCTTTATTTTAAGTAGACTTGTGATGATAATGCAGACAGAAATTTCAATATAGTTTAACTTATAAAATTGCCAAAATGTCACATAAACCAGATAGATTGAACCATTTCAGTGCATCATTTGTGATACTTTGCAACTTAAGGATGAGGATAAAATTGAATTCTTTTATGCATCTTTTTTATAAACGTGAAACCATTAAGTATCCATCTTAAGCCACTTTTCTTCACTTCAATCTGGAATAAGTACACAAACCACACAGATCAATCTTTATCAAGCATCATTCAGAGAATTTCCCAATCATTTTACTGAAACAAAAGTTCTTAAAGAGTTAAAACACCAAATCTCTGCTTCAGTTTATTTGTTTATAGAGTGAATATTGAAGGTGGAGGCGCCGTTTCTGGATTAATCTGTCTGTTTTCTCGTGTTGATGTTGTGAAGGGGATGAGGTAGGCTCAAAGAGCAGGCCGTGCTGTTCTCACTTTTTGGTAACTACCAGCACAGCTGAAGGCACCAGACCTAAAATAAACAAGAGGGGAAAATTACAGCCAAAAAATTCTGAGACAGATAGAACAGTTTAGGGTTTTCATTGAGGACAAATCATAACTCACCCAGTTCTTTGAGGGGTTTTTCCATGTCCAGTTCAGTGTAGACGTGACGGGGATAAAGCGACAGCAGCGTGAAGTCCTGACCCTCTGGTGTGTTGCCATTCATCTGAATATAGACACGTACTGCAGCCAGTGGCTCCTGAGCCTTAAACACTGTTGTGATGGTTGATCCGTCCAGCAGACGTACCTTCAAACCAAAAAATAAACCATAAGTCCAACCTGGTGATGGTTAATAATGAATATCTGTTTCAGATCCCAACAGGTGAGTCTATTATTTATGTTTATACGATAAAGGAATGCAAATATTCCTCTGCAAAGAGCCTGCATGTATTTCAGTGGTGTAAACAGCAGCATGTAGGTGTATACTTCTAATCATAATTTGCACCTGTATCCTGGATTCATCATACTCCTTCTTAGTGGGTGGAGGACCATGGCTGGTGGGTGATGAGGGACTGGGCTGGGCCGGTTGCGACACTGCGGTTGTGCTGGTGGTTCCACCACCTCCAAACTAACAAAGTTTTAAAGCAAAAAAGTAAATAGTTTTTGGTCCCAAAAGGGGGTAGAATAAAAGGAAAATCATGAAGTGAATGGGTAAAAAGGTTAGTAAAGAGCAGCATTATTGGGCTACCTTTTGTGCTCTCTCCTCTCTGTCTCGTGCTATCTTTTCTTTAACCCTTTGTCTGTAAGACAAGAGAACATCAGCAGTTAGAGACATACAGAAAGTACAGCAGTTCAAAGGATTTATAAACTACAACAGTCTAATGTGATTGTATTTTATTTTTACTTGTTACTCAGTCTTGACAATCTATTTAGATAATGTGAGAGGAAGTATCCACTACCATCCTGAAAACCCTGGGTTTTATTTTAGCTTGAATAGTAATCATCCTGTAGACATAAATGCCTGACAAGCAATGATGAAACCTACCCATCAAAAATTGGATTTCCTTGAAATAAGATTGTCTGCTGTGGATTTACTGGTAATTTCCTGACTAGGTTTTTTAACTTTCTCAATTGCTCTCTTCATTTACAGTGTTAGAAATGCCAATTAAGGAAAGATGGTCTAAATACTAGGCCAGTCATTCGTCTTTATCTTGTAAAATTTCCTTTTTGCCTTCTTGAAATGCACATTTAAAGAGATTTAAATTGTGAAATTTTTATTGAGGGGATAGCCCCTTCCGATGAATCATCTCGTTCTCAAGGGGGGCCCAAATTTCAATTGGGGGGTAAAATTTTCTTTGTGTGATATTGTACTTGATTATTCATCCCTGAAAAAACATGACCCAATGCTCTATGAAAGTGCTGTTAGAGATCAAACAAACTTATCTGGAGAAATTGAGTGTTAAAGAGTATCTAACCTTGCCAGTTTGTCCTCCATTTTTTCTTTCCTGCGCTGGTCAGCAAGTTTTTTCATTTCATCGTCCTGCATCTTCTGACGAATTTGCTGAAGCTCTTGGCCCTGTTTCCGCCGCTGTTTCTCCCTCTCCAACTCTTCCGCTCGTTCTCGCTCTCTTCTCTCTGCCTGCTTAACCCGCATTAGCTCCTCTAGCCTGTGAAACAGATACCATCATAGACCTCAGATTATTAGAGGGACCATGTCTTTAAAGTGTTATAAAACATTTTCTTACACATTAAGTTGTTCCCTCAAAAAGGGGAATCCGTCACTCAAACTGAGTGTATTCAAATAATGACTGAAATAAAACATCAGAGGGGATGTCGTCTGGTGGGTGCACTCAAACCTTTTAACTTGCTGTTGCCTCTCCTCCTCTGTCATTGGCTTCTTTTCGTCCAGCTCATTTTCATTGAGGGTGTCTCCACCTGCAATTCCTGAAGTGAAAACAAAAGCATATGAGAAACGACAGACAAAAAAAGAGGATGATATGTATTTTATGTCATACTGTAACATCTCACCCACCATCACCAAACCTAAAACCATCAGTGCAGACAAAGAAAGCCAATAAAAGACAAAGAAAAATTATGATCTCAACTCTCTTGGTGGAGGAAACAGTAAGAGAAAAGATTCTTACAGGGGAGTAAGAGCAAAAAAAAAAAAAAACATTCTGAATTTATGTCATGTTCTTTGTAAATTTGCAAAGACGGACAGTTAAGAAAACAAAAGAGATAATAATATATATTATAGATAGTATACAATATTATACATTTTAATATTAGACAAAGCTAACCTGAATAAAAACAAAATGTATTTGAAGGGTGATTTCATTTATTAAGGTAAAAAGCTATCCAAACTTGCCAGGCCTTATGTGAAATTAATTGGCCCTTTCGTTAAATTATGAATTTACAGTAATTAAACACATTTTTAGGAGGATGATTTCAGTATCACTAGCCACACCCAGACCTGATTACTGTCAGACCTGTCAAATCAAGAGCTCACACGAATAGAATAGAACCTGACAAGGTGAAATAGGATAAGATCTCAAAAAGAAACAAATCATGTCACCATCCAAAGAAATTCAAGAACAGAGGAGAAACAAAGTCATTGACATCTATCACTCTGGAAAGGGTCACACAGCCATTTTAAGGAAGGCTATAAGATTACAGCAAATCATGATGGGAGTCATTACCCACAACTGGAGAAAACTTGGAACAGTGGTGAACCGTCTCTGGAGTAGCCAACCTTCCAAAATTACTCCAACAGCACATCAACAACTCATCCAGGAGGTCACAAAAAAACCCCAGAACAACATCTAAATACCTGCAGGTCTCACTTGACACAGTTCAGGTCAGTTTTCATGGTCCAACAATGAGAAAGTGACTGGGCAAACACGGCACTCATGGGAGAGTTCTGAGGTGAAAACCACTGCTAACCAAAAAGAGCACAAAGGTTTGTCTCACATTTGCCAAAAAACATCTTGATGATTCCCTACACTTTTGGGCAAACATTCTGTGGATTGATGACACAAAAGTTAAACTTTCAGGAAGGTGTGCATCCCATTTCATCTGGAATAAAACTAACACAGCATTTCATAAAATTAACATCATACCACCAGTTAAACACGGTAGTGGTTGTATGATACTCTGGGGCTGCTTCTCTGCTTCCGGACTTGGATGACATGCTATATTTTATGGAACCATGAATCCTACTCTCTACCAGAAAGCCCTGAAAGAACCTGTTTTGCCATCACTTTGTGAACTCAAGCCCAAGTGCACATGGGTTATGCAGCAGGGCAATAATCCCAAGCACACCAGCAAGTCCACCTCTGAATGACGTCGAAATAAAAATTAAGGTTGGAGTGCCCAAGTCAACGTCTTGCAGTTATTTCTGCCGAGGGGGGCACAACCAGTTCTGAGGCTTTTTTTCCCTTAATAAATGAAATAATCATTTAAAATGTTGTATTTACTGGGGTTATCTTGTCTTGCATTTAATTTTTCTGGGTTATCTGAAACATTAAAGTGTCAAATATGCAAAAACAAGAAAGAATTCAGGAAGGTGGCAAATACCTTTTCACAGCATTATATATTTTTTAAAACATGACTAGGCACACAACGGATGGTCTATAAATCAATCTCCGGTAACAACAGGTGTGTATATGTCCATTATGTTTTATCTATGAATTATCAATAAAAACAATTTAAAAAATGTTATTTTTTCCCGTGCAAATCCCCAGGGGCCTGGCTTTTTGAGATACAAGTAAGGAGGGTCCTAAGGAAAAACAAGTTGGGAACCAGTGTCTAAAGCAGAATGTACAATTTGGCAACATTTTTTGACTAAAGACTAGTGCTGGGCAATTAATCCGGTTTCAATTTCAAATAAAATTTTGGCTCCCCACAATCTTGAAAACAAGATAATCATGATTTAACAATTTATGTGCCACATGCCATGTTACACTCACAATACTACTTGGCCATGAAAGTCAATCTTTTCATTTATTCATTGTTTTTGTATGCCATTATTTTACAAATTAATGTTGTTAATATTATTCATTTATATATTCTTTGGAAAGTGTTCAATTTTTCAGTTTGATAAATATGTGCCATGCAAATGCTGTAAAATCCATGAGTAACTGTGTGTAACAATGGTGAGCTCAGTATCAATCAAAATTTATTATGAAAAGGATTTTTGCCCAAATTTAGCTGCCCAGCTGAAGACTACATTATATGTCCTCATGGTGCTTTTCATAATATTGCAAATCACTACGGGTTGTGATTGTGATTGTGAAGTACATCACACAACAAGGGTCTTCCTACCCACCAAAAAAGCACAACAAATCCTGACCTTCAGCTGTGTCTGCTAGTGTAGGCTGTCCTGTGGTGGACTGGGTGTCTGCTGTTCCTCCCAGGACGTTACCCACAGGTGGCACATAGGGCTCATCAATGTCTGGGTCATTCTCATGTTCCATTAACCTGAACAAAAGCAAATACAAACAGAAAAAATATGAGCAGTTAAATTACTTTGTTGATTGTATGATGCCTGGGGTCTTTAAATATTTGAGCAGCTCAACAGACTCACCAGTCCATGGCTTGTTCTATTCCCTGGTTCCCTGTTTTGGCCACTGCCTTCTCCCTGAAAACACGAGATAAGGAAAGGCAAGATAGGTTCCCACAAATGTTACCCTTTTACTTTCGTTTTATTTGAACCAGTCAGAAAAGTGTGATAGTGTGATGACCAGAATCATTTTTGTGACTCACGCTCTGTTTCTGTCAAAGCCCATCTCCAGCAGACTCTCTAGTGTTGTTAGCTCTGCCATTTTGACCTAAAACATGATGCATAAACACAAGGTTTGTCGACGTTTTACATATTTTGCACCTCTGTTGCTGTTGAAACAAGGTAAGCTGAATCACTTAGCCTTGTATAATTCTATCCCAGTTATCGTGAACTTTACTAACACTAGTCAGCCAGCGGTTTGCTCATACATGTGTAAAGGAGCTTTATTTCACTTTTATAAACAAATCAAAAGTTTTATTGACAAGCACCCTGGAAATATATAACTAACATCTAAGCTCACCTGTTGTTGCCACTTGTTATCTTATCTATCGAAACGCTGAGTGCTAAAATTGGCTTTAATATGGCTAGCCTTCAAATTAGCCCCAAAACTAGCAGGAAAGCCTCGCTGCCTAGCACGAGTAAAAAACGTCCGGTCGCTTCTTCAAGCGCTTATCACGTTAGCTATAAATGCTGACATGCATGTAACACGTAGAGACGCACACCTCTTATTTAATTCCTGGTAATTACAATATCAGCTTAAGTAAAAATGAAGACAACGTTAGTTAGCTACTCACACATCAGTCACACCGCCTTAGCAGTACGGGAACTCACATGGGTCAAAGCGCACAGCAAGAGAAAAGCGTTTTCCCCCATGCTAGTCATTGCTGTTTAGGAATCTAGAATGGACTACTGTGCCCGATTCAGCGTTTTACGTTGTTTTCTTTTATAGCCCTATTGATGAGTAAATAGACTTGTAAGTCCATCGCGGGTTGTTTAAACTTGTTTATGTCGTTTTGCTAAACCTGTACAACAATACCAAATGAATTACAAAATTACAATATTTGCCTCTAAAATGTTGAAGGCCGGGGGGGGCGGCACATACTGCCAAATGTACTGTGAAAAATACAGGTGAAGAAGTGAAGTTACTTTTCATAGTAAAAGAAGAGCCTGATTTATTTACTTTTCTATGTACATTTTTTATGTATATTTGAAATTTAACAGCTTGAAAGACAACCCTTGCTGTCATACATTGCCCAAAAAAAATAAATTAATCGGCCATTGATTCAGGGTCCAGCGACCTCTGGACATTAACCGAACATGTAATTCAGGAATTAAGGTTTACTGTCTTCCTTCTACGATATACTTTATGAGTGAGAAGGAGATGATAGGTGGCTGAGATGCGGCCAAATGTTTCATGACTTCATTCCTTTTCCCCCCTCATGAATTCAGTTTTAAAACTGACAAAATATCTAGGTTTTACAGGATCATTTGAATGTGCACCATCCTCTTAAAGTCCACAATGCGACAATAAGAGAGTTTTATATAGCATTACAATGAAGATGACATCAAATTCAACTACAATGTTTAAGTGAATTAGTTACCACTGCTATGATAGCCAATAAAAGTCTATAAAAATTGGTCCATCCGATTTGTAAGAATGTCAGTCTTTATCTACAGAAAGTAAAGAGCAAAAAACCTTGGACATAACATTTGATTTTCTTCCACCTCTCTGTTCCTTGGAAAAATACCTGATTGCCTTTGTAGAAGTGGTGCATATCTTATGAAGATATTTATGGTTGCAAGTAAGAAAGTACTACCAAATGCTGGCTTCAAAAGAATCCACCAACTGTGAAACTTCTTGTAAACATAGACTCTATTCGCATAATGAAGAAAATGATTTTCATTGTGTCTTCAAAAGGAAAAAGGAGAGAAATACTGGGAAAATTGGATTGCCATAAATGAAGGAATTCTTTATTTTCATTTAAGATTGTCTGACTGTGCTCATATGTACCGAGCGCTGTCTGTTTTTTGCGTTTACTTTTACAATTCTGAGATTGTATTGTACCTACCTTTGTCTTTATCTGTTCTGTCAATTTAAAAAAATAAAAATAAAAGTATAAAAAAAAGAAAGTAAAGAGCAAAAGAAGGATTTTGTTTCACTTTTGCTGTCAGGTGACATGACTGTGACTAATTATCCTTCCTTTCAAGTTTGTATTAAATTATGTATCTGCATAGTATACCTTTTGGAAATTGTGACACCAGTATCAGGAAGCAGTTATAGGCTGCTGAATGAAGAAGCCAGTATGTGTACAGGTTGATTTGAACCACCTCAAAGTTAGATTGGGTTTCTTATTGGCTGTTCTCTATCTGATACAAACAGGCCTATATCCTCTCCTCTTGTGTTCCTGGGCTTAAACAGAAACAATCTGCTGACTTTTATGGGTATCTGTTACATATTTACAGTAAATGTAATGATTAATTTTTACTCTCCCCTCTACACAGTCTTAAGAAGCCTTCATTCACAAGTCCACCATTACTCAGGGACTGACTTCTGTCTCAGCACTTCTCTCCGACTTCTCTCCTTTTTCAGCGTTTCACTCATGAATGCTTTTCTGTCCTGTTTACCATGTATTCGATTGACTTGTTTTCTTTACCATTTCTTTTTGAGTTTTTTATGTTTTCATCTTTTTTTCTACTTTTGTCACAATGATTGAAACAAGCTTCACTATCTGTATTTGCTTGGTGAGTATGAATTCTTTATATAAGAATGTAGCTGAAAGTAGTTTTTAAAAACTGCATTTATTTGTTTCCACGTAAATGTCTTGCTGTGGTGCCTGTAATTAGCTACAGACTGGATTTCTACCAAGATTGACATGTGTTATAATGTGTTTTTATTCTGTTTGGATTAATTGTTAACTGAATCAAAAGCAAGCAACTTGTACACCCTGAAGGTGATTTGTTTTTCTTCCATCAGACATAAATCAATCACTGATCATAGCTTGAATACATTTCTTGTCTTATTATAGTGAACTAACTGGACATAAACAGAGACCAGAGTAGCTTTTTAGGTAAGTGTGAAGCTAATTGAGCTCCAGATTGAATTATTGGTTGTTAAGCAACAAGCAGCTTTTCCTCAGAAAATCAAGTTTACTGTCTTTAACAAAACAAAAAAAAAGACTAAACTACTGTTTATGAGGCTAAGCTAAACTTTCTAAATTTTGTTTCATAAAAGGATGGATCTCTCTCCACAGAATCTGAATAAATGTTAAAGTGTTCTGTGATCATAAGAGCTGTTTTCAATGGAATTCCTAAAACTGGACAAAACATGAAATTAAGTCTGTTCAATGTTGTCTCTTTAGACATTTAAAATATGGTTTCTTATTCATACAAGTCAGAATAGACTAGCTTCTCTGTTCAGGCTCGATAGGAAGTTATTTCACCGTAAATAAATCCAGTACTTGTGCTGAGATTCATAAATTGCACTGATAATCCTTTACAGTTGAATTACCTTCATCGAAAAAATACTGCTTAGTGGGCAAAGTCAAAGAAGGCAATAAGGTTGAAGGTCTCTTTAATCTACCCTTAAATTACTTTATGGCTTTGTTTTTTTTACAGAATGAGAGGGTCAAAGCTCACTTGGGATGAGTCAGGAGAGGTTCAAGGAAACTAGGAAGACAAGGAAACAATGCATGTTAAAAGCCATATCATGGCTCAATGTAAAAGATTAATTTTAAAGGACTAAAGGCTAGAATTCATTTGCTGGGATGGCACTCCCTCTTGACTCTCTACATACTTTCACTGAGTGAATGACCCTGACTTTATTGGTGTCATAATTGTATAATGTTTCTTAGATGCTGTAAAAAGGATCAGGGGATAAAGGTGGGAGATATTTTATTGGCTCTTTATTAGGTGTGGAGGGTATTATCACATGAGGGCCCTGTTAGAAGATACAGTGGTTTTGTTTCATGTAGTCAGTGAGACCAACCAAAAGAGGGCAGTATTATTTCATCTGTGAATGTTTTGTCACACTGCTGTCATTCATTTCAAAATGCGTATCTTGGAACTATTGTTGAGGTCTGGCTGTGTGAAAAAAATGCAACAGTAATCCTGTGATTCTGGGCTCTGCTTCTTTACACATGTCTGAGGCATATTTTTCTCCATTATGGTAGGTATCACAGTATATCTAATAATGCTGTTGAATGAATCCCCACACCACCACATTCTCATGATCTGCAGAGACATTCCGCTGTGCTCTTTGTGTGGGTCTCACCAGCTGTAACAGCATCTCCATATGGAAAAATTCTGGCTTCCAGTGGAGCTGCTGTTATCTGTGGAGGGACACCTCTTGTCGACAGAAGTCTGCTGTGACACTCTATAGCTTACAGTTCACACTTCATGCTCACAGTTCATACTGAACTCTCTCAAATGGGTTGTACAGTAACAACTTCTATTTTTTTTAACAGCCCATGTTTTAACAATACTCAAAATGGTGGTGCATCTTGACTTCTCAATCAAATAAAATCAACCCATGGAGAAGTTCTCTTCCTGTTTCTTTATTGTGTTTGAATAAAAAATAAAGATGGCATTAATGGAATTTTGTGTTTGTGTTTATTTGTGAAAGAGAGGAAGCAATCTCTTTGACAGTTACTATCTAAAATGACAATAAAATAAACCACAATAAGATCAATTACATACAGAAGGGGAATATGAGGTCACATATACAGTGGGACATCAAAATAATCAATCAAATTTTATGAAATATACAGAGGAAGTGATGTAATTTAGAAATAAAACTTTAAACAAAGGTAGGTGTGTGAGTGTGCATATGTGTGTGTAAGAGAGATCAGATCAGATATGGCTTCAAAATAAGCTACATCATACATTAATACTGACTTGGGCTACATTCACACAGCAGGCCTTAATGCTTCATTCTGATCTTTTCTCAGATGTTTTTTTTGTTTGTTTGTTTGTTTGTTTGTTTGTTTGCTTGTTCACACTGCAGCCGACTTCCAGAAGATTAGATACGTATATGATTTGAAACAGTCGGATTCATTGTGACTTGTGCTGTTCACACTGTCAGAAAAAAATCAGATACAAGACAAATGTGAGCAAAAAAAATCAGATTCAGGTCACTTTTAACTCCAGTGTGAATGTAGCCATAGTGTCATAGGTTTAGGGAGAAATATTAAAGACAACTGCACAAAATATGGTGTTGACAATTCTAATATTAGAAATATCAAAGCTAATTTTATTTAATATAACAACTAGATGGAGTGTATCAACCACAGATAGAATGTGTTATTTCATGTTAGTGTGTATGTTAAATATATATGTGGATGTAAATGCAAATGGATGTACCCATATACAGTGTTTAAAAACTTTATTAGACCACCACCCAAAGTAAGGTTTATGCCACAGCTGCCCTAAAATAACAGCATTGGTAACTACCAAAATCATTTTTTATGTTTCTGCAATGGTTAATACACCAATATGTAGAAGCTCTTTAACCCAAATGATATTTTTAATGCTGAAATATAATTATTATTGTTATCCATGAATTCTCAAATTTACTGATTTACAAAAAAAAAACTGAAAAAAATCAAGTAAAGCACATTATTATTTCTTGATTAATATGTCAAATTATAGTTATTTACTTGCATTCCTGAATAGAAAAATGAGTTTTAGTGGTTGAATGTTATGCTTGATTAATTTTTTAATTCTCAGAGAAGCCCTGTGAGCCGGCTAAAATTTGGGTATAAAAAGGTGAATTCAGTTTGAAAATCCTCATTCCTGTTCAAAATGGTAAAACGTGGAGAGCTCACTGAAAATGAAATAGTCCGTATTAAAGCACTTCATGATGCTGGATGGTCTCTGAGACAAATATGACAGGCGGTCTAATAAATTTGTTACTGTATATCATGGTATGCACAATATAACTTGAAATATATTTACCATACAGGTGCAAGAAACTGTCTGTCTTGGAAACTTGTTTTCAAGATTGGTTTTCCCTTTTTTCTTATGCTTCTCTCTTCTTTACTTTATTTTTTATCACAATGTTGTCTTGATTATATTCTTGGCTACAAAGTCTAATTGTAATATGGCGAGGTTTAATATAAACCCATCTGGTATCCTACCTCACCAGCCCATTTTTCTATTTTCACTTTCACCGTGAAAAATGTACCAGTGTTACAATTATACATCTCATGTGCCAATAATTGAATAAATAAAACAACTATATGCTAATTTATTTATGCTGTTATAGCTACAACAGGACGTGGTTATTTATTCGTCTATTTGAGATCATTATTTTATTTTCTATTTGAGTCAGATTGAGACTTTCTGGGACTTGATGTAGAAGACTGAAACAAATCCCAACATCTACATTTTTATGCATAAAAAATTAAGACATTATAACATACACTAAAGGAAAACAGAACTGTTGTGTTCCTAACAGCAAAGCTAACGGTAAACGTAACATCACGTACCCTTTGAAGATAATGCACCTACAAGTGTTATGTCAACCGCCATAAAAAGAAAAAAAGAAGAAGAAAGAAGAAAAAATGTTAGAGTAAGAATCTTACGACCTAAACCGAAACACGTGCTCTGCTATTTATTGTCAGCTGAACACGGTAGGCTGGACCAACTGGCTTTTACTGTGAAAGAGTTGCGAAACAGTTCCGGTACGTTCGTGCTTTCCATGGCGGGGTTCCCCAACTGTCAGCGGTTGCTAAGCCAGTTTGCCTGCCTTTTAGGTGAAACGTTATAACTTTGCCGTTGTTAGGAATTACAGTTAGCATCGGCATTAAGTCACTGAGAGCTAAATACTAATTGTGAACTGAACCTGTAGCCATTTCTGCGTAAGCCTACGTCAGCTGAAAAGGGGGTCCTCCCTGAATGACTGAGTCGAGTTGGTGTGTGGCTAGCTAGCGAGTAGGAGGGTGGGGACAAAAACTTCCAAGACCTCGCCCAGCCGTTGCTTCATTCCAGCAGGCAGCTACTCTCTTAACGGTGGGAGAGATCCACACCACCAAATCAGATAAGTATTTGTAAGAAAGGAAACCTTTGTCAATATAAACAAACTTAATCAGTCACAATGTTCAGGAAAACCATGAAGAAGGACCCCGAGCTGTTTCAGAACGTGTCTGACGGGTTGCGGCGCCTTTACCGAACCAAACTGTTCCCGCTGGAGGACACGTATCGATTCCACGACTTCCACTCCCCTGCGCTCGAAGATGCCGACTTCGACAACAAGCCTATGGTCCTCCTGGTGGGTCAGTATTCCACCGGGAAGACCACTTTCATCCGGCATCTTATGGAGCAGGACTTCCCCGGCATGCGGATTGGCCCAGAGCCGACTACGGACTCTTTCATCGCGGTGATGCACGGTGAACAGGAAGGGCAGATACCCGGTAATGCCCTGGTTGTCGACCCCAAGAAGCCCTTCCGCAAACTCAACGCGTTTGGCAACGCATTCCTTAACAGGTAAAGACAGTGCCATGTTCTAAAATATCATTTAACAGCTTACCTTGAGCAATTTGAAAAAATTAACTCCAAGGATTATAGGATTTGAGCCCGGAAGTGGCACGTTGTTATTTACGGGTGTACAATAAAAAGATTGAATGAACGTTTACTTAATATTACAGTTGTCTTGAACTATCATAAGGAACTCAAACTGTGCGTTAAGAAACTTGTCATAACAATACGTCACCCACTCATTTAAATGTCCTCTCTACATGTCCTTGCATGTACCACCTTTTTCGAGGTATGCTGTTGCACATTGATCACATATTTGAGCCAAGTATGTGTGAGTTTACGCTTTCAGTGTCAGTAGACAGGTAGAGGAACCACTCTGTGTATGGAAAAGCAAGGTTCTTTCCAACACCTTATCCCATAAAAAGGGATAAGTTCTTCACTTAAACCCTGAAACCTTGCCCTTGGTCTGGGTGACTTCTTTGTCACACCTGACAGAGTCATTGGTGACTGACCCTAAAGTCCTAATTTCACAGAGAAGAAATGGTTGTGATGTTGCTAGGCAACAGGTTGACCTTGTCCCATCTTAGGATGACAGTGCCATAAATTTCTTACTCTATGGCCATATAAGTGTTACTTCATCAGTAGAAGCCGACAAGAACCACCCCTTTACCTTACTTGTTAGTAGGCCAGGTGAAATCTTATCACAAAGGTTTAAGGTTTTTGTCTCTGCCTTTAGTACTTTTCAGTGAGTCAGCAGGTTAGAACGAAGGCATTTGGCTCATTGGAGACTGATCCACATAACTGAGGATGAAGATATCCTCAGGGGAACTTTCAGGGTATTAGGTAAAGTTTTATGAGTCATTTGGAGGGATAGTTCTTGGAAAAAATAATTGAGTCAGACTCAAGGTTATTACTCAGGTTTGGCAAACACCTGACAAAGGCAGCAACTGAAAAAAACAGCAGAAGAGAAAGTGAAACAAACTAGCAGTACGGGGAGAAACTTGGCAGGTAATGAGGTGCTTGCTTTTTAACTAAGAAACAGGATTATAGGAAGGGCCATTCTCACAGGGTGTATGAAATTACTTTCAAGTAAGTCAGGGTGGGACATACAGAGGTGAATTGCTGTAAGTCAGAGCCAGCAAGATGATGCCTGATGAAAGCTAAAACATCTTAATCCAATCTATTGTGTGTGTGGATTTGTGATGTCATCAGATGGCTAAGATCCAGTTGTGAATGATCTAACTTCCAGCAGAGGATCTGGATATATCCCCTCTCTTCCCAGGGGCTAGTATTGTGTCACCCTGATGGAAAAGCAGCCAAACAAATAAATTATACACAATCAATAAATTACCTCTCCTGAACTTGATCTGTCATAAGTTTCAAATTCCCAGGAGAGCTGAGTGGCTATATGGTGCAAACACTCAAATTGACACCTCCTCAGTTATGCCTTATTTGTCTTTATCCACAGTTATCCTTCCTCTCAGTTATGCCAAGTGTTTGCTTTATCTTGCGTGAATGCAAGTTTTCACCATCAGTCAAACTGAAAAAGTAAAGTCATGCATTTCAAATGACACTTCAAAGGGTGTGAGGTCAGACTTCATAGGCCACAAATCACATCTCTGGAGTTTAATACAGACTAGAGGGGAAAACAGATAAGATTGTGCATAAACAAAGGCTATTGTCCACCGCAGCATCATTTGTCAAGCTGTCTAACTTTGCACAAACCTGCTGCTTCATGGTTCTCATTGATTATCAGTGTTAAACTTTGTTCCAGAGGAAAATGAAGCACACATAATTAAACACAACAGAGATGTGTTTATGACAAAGTAAGTGGATGACCCGTTATAACAACTCTGTCTATGTTTAGGTCAATACATATACAGTCATTTGTTTTGGTAAGGAGCCTTGAGCTGATGAACCCTCTGTCAAGAACCTGATTTAGACGAACTTTTTGAGCTGGGCTGTTTTTCAGCTTTCCGCTCTGGAGACTTTAAATACTTAAACAGCGCTCTGGATGGTTGAATTTGTTTTTGCTCATAAAAGTCAACAGGAGATACTGAGTATCAGATTGCTAATGGAAGATTCATAGGTGGAGGAGAAATGTCAAAAGATCACACAAGGTTGTGTGGCTTTTTAACCATAGTTATTCAACCTGCAGATTAGCCTTTAACTACCACCCTCAGAAACTCTCTCAGTGTCATCAGGTATTTATGTCAAGAGTAAACAGAAATCAGTCCTGGGATCCACACACCTAGACATTGTTTTCAAAGCAATGATTTGTGTATACTACTTGCCATTTGCCAATTTTGCTATCATTTCTATCATAAAGCAGCCTAGTTTCAGATTGCACCCATAGGTATCTTTTTTCTATAAAAGCTTAAACTATATGAATGTCTTTGAATATCTAGATATTTTTATTCCAGCTCCACATAAACCCACCCATATTTTAGCTCTTGTTCTCCTCTAGTTAAAATGCCACAGCAGTCAGAGGGCCAGTGTGTTTGTGCTCTCTGTAAGCCATTAGATTGTAAAACCAGAGTCAGCAAAGTGTAAGTTCCGCACTGGCCCACCCCAGCCTTTACTGTCCTACTCCGTCCTGTCCTGCTCATGGCCTGTTATTCCAGGACACTGACTCTGCACTTTACTGAGATAGGATTCTACAGCTTAACAGGGCAACCAACACACTTTTATAGTGAAGTGCTGTACAGGTGAGTAGATATTTATTAAACATTCACAATTTATTCTGTCTCTCAAACACACTCAAGGCAAAATTTTACAGGAAGCAACCAAGGAAAAGTGACACATTTGTGACCCTTCCCGTTCACATCTCCAGTGTTAGCAACAGCTGCCCTGTTTCCTCTTCTCTTTGGGAAGTTGAGGTTATGATAGAAGAAAAGGTAATAGGTCAAGAGGTGGAGCAAGAGAGGAAGACCCTCTCTCCTGAGCTGGGGCCTGAACTCCAATCACATGAGAGGTCTGCTGTGGAATATTGACCTGTGCCTTCATGCTTGTCTTAAAACATAGTCACACAGCAGAGGATCTCAAATACCCTTAGGCTCCTGGGCCCCCTGTGTCTGGCAGGGTTTTCTGTTTCTAAGAATTCAGAGTTCATCTGCGCATTTTTTCCTAAAAGCGCTTTGTGGAAAATGTAGGGATAGATAGTTGAATGGAAAGCCAGTGCCAAAATTCCAGTCGGATATCATAGACCATCAGCTTTGTGAGGGAGTGGAAAAATCAGAGTGTTTATCACTTGCTGTCACTATTATTGTAAAGTAATAGCATATAGAGAGAGTGTGTACAAGAGGTCACACTCTCATATTTCTTTGACTTGTTCATTGTCCTTGGATTTTTTTCCTTTTTCCTCCCTGCGTGTGGTGTTGGATCTTTGTTAGGGTTTTGTGTGTGCGTGTCTGCCCTCAGTGTGGTTACAGCAAGAATGTAAAAGCAAAGTTCTCTGAGTCTTATGACCCAGTGCCTCTGAGCTCATGTTGTGAGTATCGGTTCAGATTGAGGGAAAAAGGCAGTGGAGTGAGAAGCACTGCTCAGAGCTATGGGGTTCCTTAACAATCCCTTTCTTTGTCCTGAGTGGGATACCATGGGTTTATGCAAAACCACTCATCCTCTCACTTTGTGTATGTCTGTCTGTGTTTGTGTGAGCGTGTTAACCTTGGCTCCGTTTCTGTCGGAGATGGAGAGCTACATTTCCTTTTTAAAGTTTAAACCCCAGTGTGCATGCTAGGGAGACCATTGTGTAGTGAATTATGTTTCATTCATTACTTGTTTCAATAACATTCTTCCTTTGGTGGTGGCTTCCTGGAAGTTCCCCCGTGTCACATCCACTCAAGCACTGTTAGGAAAACTTTACTGTAATGTCACATTGCCTCTCTGTTGAATTAAAAAACTAAAAATAGATTTTCTATAATAAACTGTTTAATAAAACAGTCAGAAAATGCAATAACAGCCGTTTGATTGGTCAGTAAATTAAACCACTACTCAAGTAGAATAGTTGATGTCAAAAAATTCCAACGTTTTCTTCTGTGATTGAAAAGTTATTTTTCTTTCAGCCAGACTATTTGAGAATGTCATCTTGGCTTTAAGGAAACTGTGACAGGCATCATTCAACCCTTTATGACCTTTTAAGGACCAAATGAACAATCGTTATTTATTTCAGAAATAAACAGGCAATAATAACTATTTGTTTGAAAAAATGTATCAACTAGCATTGAATGTTTGAAGAAATTAACCTACATTAACCAAGTAATTATAAAAATCTGACCAATTTTACCTGCAGAGCCTTCTAAAATGTGACACTGATCCCTCCAGTTGCTGTATTGTGTTTAAACTGTGTAGATATTCCACTAATGTTTGTTCGTGAGAATGAAGGTTTTAGTAAAAGCTCCAGAATAATGTCTGTTTAATGCCAAGTTTATGTATAAACATTCTCACCAACTGTTGTTTTTTTACGCCATACCTGTTCTTACTCTCTACAAGTATGTCTTGTTCTGTAATCCTCCCTATAACCTTCTGTTCACTTCTGTATTCCCATACATCCCCACACTCATCCTTGTGCTTTCTTGACAGGTTCATGTGTGCCCAGATGCCTAACCCCGTCCTGGAGAGCATCAGTATCATCGATACTCCTGGAATTCTGTCCGGAGAGAAGCAGAGAATAAGCAGAGGTCTGTCTGAAAAAAACAGCCACACTTTTACCATTAATGTTTTAGAGATACATGCTTTCTCTGCTCAAAAACTCTGAAATTATTTGAACAGATACTCTCATGCACTTCTCAAATTCAAAAATGAAAGGAAACATGCTTAACCTACATACACTTCCCTCAGTCTCTCTGGTATTTCTGTTTGGCATGTGTCTCATTAAGTAAACTTCAGCAGGCTGGCTTGTATTTAACTCTCAACACCCTCAGGTCAAAGCCTAAGAAAACAGGTTGTGCAAATCTGATAGAGGTCTTCTCAGTATGCCAGTAGCATGGACAGAACTCAAAACACTTGAAAGTACATTTCCTGTTTCTACATCTGTAGTTTTTCTGCAGCTAACATCTTTTTCACATCCTTTCCCTTTGTTGTTTTGCTCTTTCTTATTTCAGAGCAGACAGTAGCAATCTTAAGAATAAATTAACAACAGACATTCAAATTATTTCCTTTATGCTGGTAGTCTTCCTTGCTTTTCCTGTACTGTTTTATTTATTACTTCATATTCAAGTCATTTCCCTTTGCTCAGTGGCATAAATGACTCTTGTTCATCTATTCTCTCCATGTGCTTCACCTCATTTTTGACCTACAGGGTCACTTCAGTTTTGCTTCATATGCAGGTTTTCTTTTACTTTTGATGAATCTACAAAATAGAGACGGATTATAACAGCACAGCTGAACACAGCTTCTGTTTTTGTTTTACCTGGTTTGAGCCTCTTTTAAGAGGAAGTGAACTTACAGGCACCAGAGTTTTTGTGTACTCTAGGGAAAGGATGTGGAGTAAAACGGCAAACATAGCAGAGCGTTTCTCAATACTTCCTCCCAGTGCCACTACTGCCTGTATTATATTCAGAGAAGAGGAGACAAGAAGGAAGTGCAGAAAAAATATGAAAAGTATAACTGAAGTAATAGCCAGTCAAATGAAATTTAAATTGGCTAATATTTTGGTAATTGATTAATTATCTAAGATATTTTTCAAGGAATGTTTGGCCTGATTAAATGCACCATATTGTCTGTTTTTTAAAGCGCTCAACCGAGTGGTCAGGAGTTTGATTACCAGCTCCTGCAGATGCATTTTGATCCCAAATTGCTCCCAATACTGTGTCAGCAGCGTATGAATGAGTATGGATGCGAAAGAGTAGGATTTGTTCATAATGGGGCTGCCAAATAACCACATTTTTAATCGAGACTGATCACAGAATATCTGTAGTAAATCACGATTAATCAATCACATCCCTTTTTTGCATTTTAAAATGAATCTTTTGCATTCAAAACAAGTTTTTTGCATCCTTTTGGATTTTTCTACTGTCTTTAACTAAGGGTTACTGATTTCCTGTTTAGATAGAGACCGTCTTCTAAAGATGGATTGTAGATTATAATGTGAATTTTATCACAGAAAAAGTAACCTTTTTATGGATTGAAAAGAATATAAGGGGACCGTAAATATGTCCCCTTATTTCTGATGAGTTTTGAATTGTCCACTGAGCTGTCTGTAAATTTCTTAAAATTGAAAAGACATTAAGGAGCAGTGGTGGACTTGTTTTACATCATTGTTACTGCAGGAGATGCTGCAGTGACTCAACTAAAGTGTGCTGAAAGGGAAAATAAAGCATGTGTTCAGTCATGGTTTTTAAAAACTAATTGATTCCAAATAATGTGATCAATCTTGACAGCCCTATTAATACTGATAAATACTCTACATTGCCTTTGCCGTCAGTATGTGAATGCGGAGTGAATGGGTAAGTACGACCAGCAGTGTATAAAGTGCTTTGGGTAGTCAGACTACCAGAAATGCTCTTTACAAGCTCAAGTGCATTTAGAATCAATGTTTTAGTCAATAAACAATAAGCAAGTGACTTGACACATGCAGGTATGAATGAGTTTAATCAAATAACAAAAAGTATTAGGGATGCACGATACTGGATTTTTGCCGATATCTGGTATGTTGACATTTATAAATTAAATTTTAGCCGATACTGATACCCATTTAAATGTAGTTCAGACCTAAAACCTCACTCCCTAAAACACACAATCTAAAGTTTGAGGTAGAATAAATGAACAAATATCAGTCCTTAAATCAAACTAAAAAAGTGTGAGGAATGATGATGAATAAAGAGAAAGACTTCAGCTGATGGAGGTCTTTTGGATTAGCTTTAAACTCCACAAACTTATTTGTTTGTACAGCCAATATTTACAGCTGATATAGGCATATTTTATAGCCAAAATATTGGTTGTAAATATTGGCAGAAATTTTCATACCGTATCTGCTGATACCAGTATCATGCTGATTATACCATACATCTCTAAAAAATATGTATCATATGAATGAAAAGATCAGCACATGTAGAGGTGACTTTCTCTGAGAAGAGGAACAGATGAAATCTGATGCCCCATTCCTCAGACAGTTTTCTGTCTATACATATGTAGGTTTTATGTTGGTATTTTCAAGGCATACTCTCTTTCTCATCCTCTCTATCTCGCTCTCTCACACGCTGATATCCTTTTGACTGTTTCTATATAAACAAAGATACAATACAGAACCAGCCAGACATACTGAAAACTCTACTGTGTCATATATAAACAGGAATAGGCTCGTACAGCTGAGCCGTGACGGGCGTGTGTCACTATTCTGCTTACTGGCTCTATCTGCCCATAGGTCTGAAGGTCTAAAACAGCTTTACTCTTAGAAGAAATGTGATTAGTTGTTCATTCATAGATGCCAGGCTTTGTCATTGCATAACACTTGGAACGTGAATTCCTTTTTTGTTGAAGTCAGCAATATGGCTCAGAACTTCTCCCTTAGTGAACTGTGAAGCGACAAAGACTATGACGAAACTGGAATTTTGCAGAACCAGTTGCCATCTTTCCCATTATCGCTGTTGATGACTTGACATAAAAGCACTTACATGTTCAATATGTTCACGTTCTCATACTGCAAATTTTCGCAAACAGGAAAGGCAAAAATGAGAAGCTGAGTTGAAGTTTAACTTGTTGTAAGAACATACCCAACACATTTATAATGAATATCTTGGTGAGCTGAGCTTAAGATGCGAATATCAGCCAACACTATGCTAAAATGGCCCTGACTAACATCAAGGCCATTAATTAGTTTGGTACAAAGGTGTATCAAATCACCATTCCCAGAAATCAGGAGAAATCAAATTGAAATCTTGTCAGAGCAATTTTTCTGCATGGGGCCTTCAGCAAAATCTTAATGGCTACTGAGATGTCTCTACAAGTAAACAGAGCCACTGACTGTGTATCCATGCATTAGTGAGTATTCTAGCCCCGAAGGCTACTAACCTTAGCTAACTTACAACTGTTGACAGAAAAAGAACAGGTGAAGTTCAACCTCAGTGTCTTGTTGAAACACTGTATAGACAGCCTGTACTCTGACCAGTTATCCATTCAGACCTGGGAAGCCTTCTGTTTCTGCTGTTCTTACTGCACAGCATTTGACAAGAAGTTATAAGCAGTTCAATCTAAGTTTTGTGTACATACTATACCATAGACTGTAAAATACCATAAATGGTACATACACTTCCACTTAGGATCATAAGTGGGCTGACAAGACTGTGTTAGTGGAAAGTATTTTTTTTTACCTCTGGTAAACAACAATCTTAATAATGACTCATATTCAGAAATATTTTGTTGATCAAAATTTTTTAGCATTTGCTTTTTTGATGAGAAATAATAAAGATTCTCCCTGTGTTTAGGAGGTGAACAGATTTTAACTTTAGCTGTCAAAGCCTAGCTAGACTTAGCTAACCAGCTCCTGGCTTTAGCTTCATATTTAATCACATCAAAGTGGTATCTATCTTACATAAAAGTTGGTAGTAAGCATATTGTGTAAAATGTCATATTATTATCATTTTTAAGTGTCCCTGAGATTTTGTAACGTTTTTAAATAGTGTCTTATTTAAAATTTTTAAATAAGAGGGATAACTCTTGAACCTTTGTCTTTCAACTTCTTTACTCTCTATCAATGATTGACACAGACTGTTGAGGCCTGTCCAAATTCATCATGAGTGAGTGGCTTTATCCCTTCATGGCTTTGAGTATGGGAGGGAAATGGCAGTTGTTGATGCTATGTGCTAAAAGTAAGTCTAAGTTTGAGCAGCTGTCTCTCCCTCTGACTCCCAGACACGTGTTTTAAAAACAGACCTAAGAAAGAATGAGCAAATGTCCTCGACTGGCTCCCACGGGGATCTTGGACTTTAAATATTCCCCTTTTTATCCCCCCTCTACTTTCACTTGTCATCATGTGCACAAACATGCACAAAGTCCTATTTGTTGAGGGTGATTTCCTGAACCCATCCTCATGCCCTTCTCTTATTACATCCATCTTTTGCTTTCACTTTTAGTCACCCTCTGTGTATCCCCTCCTTTATCTTTCTCTTCTTTCAATTTTATCATTTTTAACTCTCCATCTATAGACTTTATCTCTCTGTCTCTCTTTTGTATACATGTGCTTAGACATAGACAAAAGCCTGCCATGTAGGAATGCATGTGCAGCAGATCTGGCGCTGATTGTACATAAGCCAAAATGAGCTTTTAGAGCAACTGCATTCTTCTCTGATCAGATGACACAGACTCTAATCAAAACCATAATCTCCTCTTCCTTACTCCCTCCACAGCTCATTGAGGCTAAATAAAGTTCATGAAAAAGACCTTTTTTATGATTTTATGAGTCAGTCCCTCTGCTATTCTTAAAACCAAAGGAAGTGAAAAGTAAAACCAGTTTCTGTTTCACAGCAGAGATAGAAATGTGTTTGCAACACAGTGCACTTCAGGGTGACACTGACGCAGCATAGTGTTTTATCGGAAATGATTTCCTGCCTCTGTCAAGTGATCGCTCTCTTAGTTCCTTTCTTTATCCTTTGATACCCTCAGTCCGTTTAAAGTAAGCTTTTTCAAGAAGTTCAAACTGTCTTATCCTTTTTTTCTCTGCTCCGCAGTCTCACTAACGCTTGTTAATCAGTAACCAGGATAGAAGGCCCTGCCTCTTGAAAGCTCTTATCTCAACATTATTGGATCAACATGACTAATACATGCTCTAACACAACATTTCACTGACTGATTAGAGCACTTTAGCTCTTTTTCATTTTGAATCCTTGTATTTATGCACACAATTTAGCCTTGTATGTCTATGGTGAGTGCTGTACTTGTGCTAACATGTCAGATTTGTTTCCAAACTGGCATAAATAAGCCATGAAAATCCTTTGTTAGTAGGGCAACATGCAGTACTGTATGTCATTGTACATCTTCCTGTGTTAACAAGTCATTTTACATTTGCTTGCACTTGTATTTCAGTGGTTAATAATTTCTGATTGTTCTGGAAATAAAGCAATCCTTTAATAAAATGGAAAAAAAATAAAGAGCCCTGAGCTTCTAGTAAGGATTTGTTTTGACAATGTCTTTATCTGTTCTAATCCAAATAAACTAATTCAGCACTGCAATGAATTTAATAGCATTTATCTGATTACCAACCCAACAAGGCTTAGTATATGGACTCCATCAAACTCAACAATAATGGATCCACTATAATCCTTCAAAGTAAAAGGCTTTTAACAAGTACAATAGAGAACACAGTAGCTTGTAATAGTAAGTCAGTGACTTAAATGCATCCCTTTTAGAAAACTCACTAAGATCTGGTTAAAAAACAAAACAAAAAAAAAAAAACTAAATACAAAGCTGGTAATAGGCTTGTATTAAAGTCATTAGAGTGCTCTTTAGCCTCAGAGTAGATCTGATCTGTAAACAGACTGCCTCTTTTCTTTTTCCCCCCCAGGCTATGACTTTGCCGCTGTGTTGGAGTGGTTTGCAGAGCGCGTAGACCGCATCATCCTCCTATTTGACGCCCACAAGCTAGACATTTCAGATGAGTTTTCTGAGGTCATCCGAGCTCTTAAGAACCACGAGGACAAAATGCGCGTGGTTCTGAACAAAGCAGACCAGATCAGCACTCAGCAGCTCATGAGGGTCTATGGAGCTCTGATGTGGTCTTTGGGGAAAATCATCAACACACCTGAGGTAAAATGCACATAAAACGTACACAGAAGTTCAAATGGACTGCGTGTCACTCTAATTGTTAAAGCCAGCAATCTCAGTTTGTCATTGCTTTAAAAAGGAAAAACTTGCATGTATATATGTAAAGAATGTGAAACTCTCATAATACCGTGTTTCACAAATCTCATCTGAAAATTGATATTGTGACGTAGTTGTCTTGTGATTTTTCTTGGCTGGTTTTGTTAATGTTTGATCCAGGGCCATTGTCATAAACAGATACCAGGGGCACCTTTGGATCATGTGGAGAATTATTCATTGACTTTGAGAGTGCATAGTTTGTTTTAAGCCTGCCGACAGAATGTGAAACACTGAACAGTTACACTTCAAATTGTTTTGTTGAGTCGCTGTAAACCACAGTTCTGTCAAACACCCTGGATGTCTGTTTTAAGCACACAAATTTACAAATACAATTCTGTGTCTGCGATGTCATTGAGCCAGGTTACAACCTCATGTGTGTGACCTGGTGTGAAATTTTCTTCTGTTGTGGGTGTGGGCAGTAAAGTCTAAACTGATGAACGCCTGAGATTAATGGAGGTTAACGTGTGCAAACTTCATTCCAGGTGGTGCGTGTGTACATCGGGTCATTCTGGGCCCAGCCTCTTTTGGTCCCTGACAACAGGAAGTTGTTTGAGGCAGAGGAGCAGGATCTTTTCCTAGACATCCAGTCATTGCCACGTAATGCAGCACTACGCAAACTCAATGACCTCATTAAACGAGCACGTCTCGCCAAGGTCAGTATAAAGTTGATTAAGAGTCTACAGCAATGTAAGCTGAGCTGCAAAACATAACTACCGTTGATAGGAGTGTTGTTAGTTTTATAGGTGTTTAGTCAACAAATTAAGTAATCCCCAAATAACCATTTTGGCATGATGATTACAGTAGGTGAACAGGAAATAATAATTACTCAACTTTGGGCTACATGGCAAACCATTCAATACTTCTCAGGGCATGTAATGCAAAATTTCACAATTGCACTTGCAGAAAGTCACGGATCCTTTATAAATGTTCTCTACAGGACACCTAAAAGTTTCAGGATATTTTCTGTAGGACAGAAGTGATTAATTACTTACAGACTGTACTATATCTTCCTTCCTCAGATAGACATATCTGATTAAAAAACTGCATGTTGCATTTTATAGATTCTTTCTTCCTTATTTCTTAACACTATCAGCTCATCAAGGCCCACAAGAGAATGGCAACCTAACACAGAATGTCCCCTTTTTCGTAACTCTGTAAATGTTCCCTTATTAACCAAAAAGGCAGAAGTGAGTACAAGTGTATGTCCTAAAAATATGGCTACTTTCAAAATGTTTACATTTACAACTTGCAAAACCTTTTTTAGTTCCCCTTTAGGTCAGTATTTTAATTTACTAAGTTTAAAAATTCCTTCAGTACACAAAAAATCAACTTTAATTCTTAAGATCCTAGCAATCTAACTCCCCACAGTTTGACCACAAAATCGCATTTCACTGTAATATTATTATTTATTTATTTATTTATTTTTTATCATGTGCAGGTGCATGCGTACATTATCAGCTCTCTGAAAAAGGAAATGCCGAGTGTGTTTGGAAAAGATTCCAAAAAGAAGGAGCTGATAGCCAACCTAGGAGAGATCTACCTGAAGATTGAGAAGGAGCATCAGATCTCACCTGGAGACTTTCCCAACCTCGCCAAGATGCAGGTGAGATAAAATGCCTTATCTATTCACATTGACATGATTGATGAATTAAACATCTTTAACACTTTAGATAACATGTCAGAAATAGAATTAAAGTTCAGAGTGACATGACCTTCCAACCTTTACTCTCGTCACATCTTTGCCCTTTTTCCTGCCCTTTCCGTCCAGGATGGGCCAGGACGGGGATGAGATTTATTTTTCCTGGTTTGTCAGGAAATCCTGCTTCTTGTATACGACTCCTTTTGGTAGCAACTGAACACTGATCTATTTCTATCACCAATTCCTGTTTTTTCTCGACCCCCATCCCTTCAGGAGCTGCTTAACGGGCAGGACTTCTCTAAGTTTGCAGCTATAAAGCCAAAGCTGCTCGAGGCAGTGGAGGACATGCTCGCCAATGACATTGCACGTCTCATGGCCTTGGTGCGTCAGGAAGAGGCCGCCATGCCCAGCCAGACTGTAAAGGGTGGAGCCTTCGAGGGAACAATGGGCGGTCCGTTTGGTCACGGCTATGGAGAGGGAGCCAGCGAAGGCATTGATGAGCTAGAGTGGGTGGTGGGCCGTGACAAGCCTTCATATGATGAGATCTTCTACACTCTCTCACCCATAAATGGCAAAGTGTCTGGAGCTGCAGCCAAGAAGGAGATGGTGAAGTCCAAACTTCCCAACACAGTCCTGGGAAAGATCTGGAAGCTGGCAGACGTGGATAAGGATGGCCTTCTGGATGATGAGGAGTTTGCCCTGGCCAATCACCTGATCAAGGTGAAGCTGGAGGGCCACGAGCTGCCACCTACACTGCCTGATCACCTGGTGCCCCCATCCAAACGTGGAACAATCCAGGAGGCTTAAGGAGGAGGGTGTGGGACCAGCACACCAGCGCTTTGCACCGTATTACGGACTCTCCAGACAAAAGGCCAACCACAGGCATGAACAGCATCATCTTCCATCATGCTGAGAGTCTCCAGACGTCCTGACATGGCGGGGACTCATTGTTGCAATCTTTTCATCAGAGAGAGACTGAAGGGATTCTTGGAGAGGGGACAGGGAGGGGATGATTAAAAGATATCTATTAGAAATAAATGGAGGGAAGGGGGGGAGGGGAGAGTTTGATTTGAAAACAGATGAAAGGACATTACTGGATCATGAACTGATGGGCAGTTGGACACTGCATGACGGGGCTGAACGTGGATTTTGGAACCCTGTGTTAGAGATATCTTCTATGTACACAATCCATAATATTATTATATGTTGATCCAAAGATATATAGTTTTTTTGTCCATTTGGAGAGAAAAGAGGAAATAAATCAAAACAACTGTTAAAATTGTTTTATCTCTATTTTTGTATTTCCTGACTGTTAACTTTGGCTCTTTCCAAATGCTTCCCTTTTTATTATTTTGCCAGATAAATAAAAAGGATTACTGTAACATCTGACTCATGGTTATGTGGATTTTTACCGGATGAAGTTCAGCAGATGTTTGGCTCACAGGAGAAACTCTCACTGCAAGGTCAAAAGTTAATAACAGGAGAAAGTTTTATAGTTTTGTGCTTTTCAGTTTTTCGACATTTGTCTTTGAGGGTCAAGTCAGGGCCTGGGAGGTCATGCAGAGGCTGACTTTTATTTTGAAGTGCTCTTATTTTTGTAGTTTATATGCAGTGTACTGCCCCCTGCAGGACTGGCTGAGTCATTGTCACAGTAAGTACAAGGCCTAATGTAGACTAGTCGCACATTCTTAAGGGTGAATTAAAAACAACAGTGAACGAAAATTCATGTGGCGTTATTTTAGCAATTCAAAGACATGAAAACAATTTACAAAAGTAGAGACTGAGCCTGTTATATAACCTGAAGAAGTTTAGCCTGCGTTAAGGTCCGTTTGCATTTTAAAAGAGGATATAGGGGCAGATAGAGGACTTCTGCAAGAATTATGTAACACCCGCACTTACCTTCGCTGCACTGCACGTCGGCTCATGTATGCTTACATTTTTTCACACTCGCCGTCGCCTTTTTCTCAGTTATTATGACCCTCCCTGAAACAAGGCGCGCATGTCAATCCTCTGCAGTAAACAGTCTTGTTTCGTTCCTGCTGCACTCAGAATCTTGTGGCTCTCACTCATCAGCACAGAGACTCATTGACATTCTGCTCACTGACTGACTCACTAGATAGCTAATCGCTCAGATACACATGGTATCCACCAGCTGTTTCCCCTCACCAGCAAGAGAATTTGACATTGATAAAGTCCAGGGGCGCTCTCTTGTGTCTCGATAAGTCATTACAGGTGTTAGATACAAACCAAATTTCACAGATTGTTTATATTTAGGTCTCCCCGGGCAGTTTAGTTTATGGTCTTTGGAGTCGTGGTTATAAAACGGGATAACCATGAAAAAATATTTATACTGCTATATTATTTTAACTTTACTGTAGGAATATCTAAGCTAAGTTTGTTGAAGTAATTAAAATACACCCGTTTAGAGCTCTGGCAATGACCATGTTGGATCACAGAGGGAGTGGGTAAACACTGAATTGTTATCTTCTAACTCATCCCTGATCACTGAAGAGGTAGTGAGGCAAGTCTCCCAGTATAACAACCATACAGTATTTGGTCTCCTGCTTTTTTGTTTTACTTTTGTTCATCTGATTTTGACCCTGATGTTGAAAAACACCTTGTATTTCATATTATATTTTTAGCTATTTTCAAACAAAATCAAAATAGCTACGTAGTTGTCATTATTTAATTACTGTTGAAAAACCAGAGCAAATCCAAAGACTTCAAGGAACATGGACCACTGTCCTTTGTTTTATCTCTGTTTTCTCTAGCACATGGCTGTCACTCACACACTGACCTATATGGACAAGAGTTTTCCTTTGACACTTGCAAACACTTTAGTTGATGACTTAATTTGTGTAAATAAGACAAAAAAAATGATACTTTACTAAAGCGTGACCCCACTGAGATTTAAGATATTTTTAATGAGAGTCTTAACCAAAGTCTTTCCAATCTTTTTAATTTGTTAAGAATCTTTCTGATCCCTGCTTGGTGATTATGTTTGTAGTGTTGAATTATAAGCTGTTACATAAATTCAGCGTTTTTTCCTTCTTTGATTTGTTCAATTTAAGTAATTTAAAGGGTCCCTTGAAGAAATGATAAAGTACTTTGCAAAAGAAATTGGCAACTTAGGCACAAATAATCAATATTTATTATACACTCTGGTGCTAACTCCTAGGTCTGATCCAAGGCAACTGGTTTATATTATAGGTAGAAAAGTTTCAAAATGTGCCAAAAAAAATATCCCTCTCACCATTGCACCACCGACAGCTGCCTGGACCGTTGATACAAGGCAGGATGAATCCATGCTTTCATGTTGTTTACACCAAATTCTGACTCTGCCATCGAATGTCACAGCTGAAATCGAGACCAATCAGACCAGGCAACATTTTTCCAATCTCCTATTATCCAATTTTGGTGAGCCTTTGTGAATTGTCACCTCAGTCTCCAATCCCTTGGTGACAGGAGTGGTACTGGTGTGATCATCTGCTGCTGTAGCCCATCTGCTTTCAGGTTCGATGTGTTGTGCATTAAGAGATGGCATTCTGCATACACCATTAATTGAGTTACCGTTGTTAATTGAGTTACTGTTGGCTTTCTATCATTTCAAGTAGTCTGCCTATTCTCCTCTGATCTCATCATCAACAACACATTTTTGTCCACACAACTTCCACTCACTTCTCTTTTTTGGATCATTCTCTGTAAACCCTGGAGATGGTTGTGCGTGAAAATCCCAGTAGATCAGCAGTTTCTGAAGTACTCAGATGAGCCTGTCTGGCACCAACAACCATGCCATGTTTACAGTCCCCTTTCTTCCCCACTTTGATGCTCAGTTTGAACTTCAGCAAGTCGTCTTGACCATATCTACATGCCTAAATGCACTAAGTTGCTGCCTTGTGATTGGCTGATAAGCTATTACTGTTAAAAAGCAATTAAACAGGTCAACCTAATAATAAAGTGGCAGGTGAGTGTATAGGGCTCTTCTTCCAATGGGATTTGAGGTATGAATGTAATAACATAAAAATTAGCCCAGTTATCCCAGCTATGATGAGGTCACTGTATATAAACATAAGATCTCCAGAGAGAAAGATAAAAGATTTGGTTGAGTAGATATGTAGAACATAAAAGCAAATGCTCTCCTCTTGGAGAGTGTCTGGATTCAAATTGTTGGGTGGAAGATGCAAGTGAAATTCATACAGTCTTGTTAATTTGTGGTTGTGGGGATTCTTGGATGTGCTTTTTGGTTTTGTCATACTAGAACAGCGTTTACTGTTCTCGGAAAGACTATCATGTGATTTTTGTCCTGCCTTCTACAGTTTGTTCCCTGACATCGGTGAATTTGACCAACAAGAGCACAGAGAGCTCTGCACAGTCTACAGTCCCAAAATAAAAACAAACCAAATGTCAAATCAAAAAACAAGGAATAAAGCTGGTTCTGTGAGACAGAATTATCTAAGACGGAGTAAAAGTTGGTAGAGTAATGGACTAATTCCAGTTCTCAATCGCCGGAACCACCATCCCGTCCGTTACATACAGCCAGTCAAGAGCCTTGGAAAGATTTTTGACTGCAGCCTCAGAGACACTGCATCCATGAGAAAGACCAGTGAAGAGCTTGGGACTTAGCTAACTAAGGTAGACAAGTCAGGCTTGCCAGGGAGGTTCAAGGCCTAGATATACCAACATTCTATGCTACCCTGAATCCTGTGGCCCCTGCTGTTATACTCAGTACCAATCTCCAAAGTTGAGTCTCTGGAAAGGAAAGTCAGCAGCTACTTATGAAGGTGGCTTTGTGGAGCGCACCTAGGTCCTTGGAATTGGCAGTCTCACCTACATCAGAGGGCACAGATGGAAACTGTTGCAGCAAGACGGGCAGGAGTCGGCTACTTTCCAGCAGCCAGAGCTGACACAGCCTAGGGTAAGGAGCGACAAGCGCTCATCCAGGAGGAAGTCCAAACAGGTGTGGAGAAAGTCCAGGCCAGCAAGATGACTGGACTTGGACAGCAAGGAGTATGGACAAGATGGGACAATGTTCTGCAGCGACGAATCACATGGTCTTACACCTAGTGAGCAGACTACTATCGAAGAAAGTGCTTAGCCCGAGCAGTATATGACACCTTACAAAGTCCAGCAAACCGCCATGTCTGGGGCAAGAGCGAAACTCCTGCCTTCCCCCAGTGCTCGAAAAGAGGCACCCTGGAGCACTTCCTCAGCAGCTGCCCAAAGGCCCTAGGAGATGGTTGCTATGGCTGGTGCCATGATCAGGTCCTAAAAGCAATAGCTGACAGCATAGCCACATCCATCAGTACTAAAAAAGGCCACCACTGGTTTGAGGGAATCACCTTTGTGAGAGCTGGTGAGAAGCTGCGTCCTCAGCCAGAACAAAAGGCAGGTCTCCTTACCACCGCTACCAACCCACACCTGGAAGTTGACCATGGAAAGCAGCTGAAATTCCCAGCCCACAAAACATTAAAGCTAAACTAGTAAGGTAGACCTGAATCATTCATCTTTATTTGTATTGTACCATTTCATAACCAAGGTCATCTCAAGAGACTTTACAAGTTTACTTTAAATGCATAATAAAATCTGTTAATTTCTTTTAGCAAAACAAGTACCTGTTGATAATGTTACTCAGCATTCCTAAATGGTTGTTACCTTACTGAGTAAAGTATTTAATTTGAAATCACTGGTGGTTTCAATATTTGACTTTTGAATGAGAAAAGAAAAAAGAAAGTAAAATCAGGTAACAGAGAGTAAAGATGTTATAAATTCAACTAACGTTATCATCAGTGCTGCATCCTAGAAATCATGATAGCTGGTGTACTAATCAATAAAATTTAAACTTTGAAATGAAGCCTTTTTTTCAACACAGTTTGTATTTGCTTGTGGAAAACATTACAGAGCAACATCATTGTGTAATTACCCCATCCCATATTGTGTTACAGTCAAATGCTGTGTTGCCCTGATAAACTTGTTGTGTTTTACATCATTTGATTCAGATGTTTGCCTCACTCTTAGTTCAGACTCTGTGAACATAATTATCAGCCTGCTGTGGCAGCAGGTTCCTCTGTTCTAGGATGGTAATGACAGAGAGCTGCAGGAATGCGTAAAGTGGTGTGAAGTAAGCAAAGAGGCCTCCCTGTTCGTCCCTGGGCTTCTGTACTCTGTTTAGATAGCTGAGCTGCTTCCCCACTGTATATCTCTTCTATACACTCTTTCCTTTTTCCTGTCTTCCTCTGTTGGGGTTTCACTATTTCCCACATGTTTCTCTTTCCCCTTTCCCTCCTTTTCTCCAACTGTTTATGCAGGATGGCTCTTTGTTTTTCCTCTGACACACTGACCCCTGCAGGTAGTTGACTGGGTCATGCTTATGTAACGCAGTCATGTGATGGGAGTGCCAATTCAGGGATAGGTGAGGAATGAGGCACCTAACTGTATGTGTACTCATATTAGTACAGGTACACAGGAAGAAAATGATTTTAAATGTAGCATAGTTTCAATAGAGCATCTTTAACCACACTGAAAAAACTGATATTTGGTAAAGCATGCCTTTTTTTCTAAAGAACTACAGTTTCTCTGCAGTGTGACTGAAGTCTTTGTTTGTGCTTTAATGACTTAAAAACATAAATCACTTTAAACTGAAGACATCATGACACTAATGATAACTGATAAAATAAAATAATTAAAGTTTCTACTGAAGAAAGTCATGAATATCACACAGAGCCAATAAATTAAAAGAACAGGAATTTATTCTTTGGTAAACTGATATCTTGATATGAAACAAGAAATCGGAGCAGGGTCAAATTGACCTCCATGTTTTCAGTGAGTACCTCAGGAGTCAGGCGCATAATTTCACATTTTTAAAGGGAAGAGGAGAACAGAAAGGGAACCAAAGAGAAAGTAATGATAAGTGCTAAGAGAAAGTCTGGACGTCTGATTACCAGCAATGTATATTTGGTAGTTTTACACTGTACTGGCATTACAACAAGGTGAAAACATTAAAACGGATGCTTTAAGGTTAACTGAAGGTCAAATGTGTAAATGTATAACCTGTGAAGAAATACAACAGGCAAACAACATCACAATTTTAACATTTTCTTCAAGATTTTAGAGCAACAATGCATGATCAAAACATTAAAAAAAAAAAAAAGATTAAATCTTTTAAATTTGTTCAGAAATTTACCTTAATTTTGCTTTCTAACCAGGAGAGTCTTGGCCACCCCAGTCCAGTTTCGGCTAGCTGAGGTGGCAGAGCTTGTAAATACTGGGGGATGAAGTTATTCACTGACAGTCCACAGAGATTCCTGAGGTAGGCAGATATGCAGTTTGGGGCTTTAAAAAAGGATGAAAGCGGTCAGGGCTTGGCTCAGTTTGTTCAGTTTGGTGGTCACCACCGCTGGTTTGGGTTCAGTTCATTTTTTCTGCCTCAGACTCAGCAGGGTGGCCTGGCTGCTGCTGGCTGAGGTGCTCCAAACATGTCCTGTGATGCGTAGGTGATGTAGAGGAAGCCGTCAGTGTCTCTGTAGCGGGAGTAAACCTCTCCCATGCTGGAGGACATGCAGGACATGCTCTTCTCTGCCACCAGAAGGAACAGAGCCTGGGTGGAGTCTAAGGCAATCTTATTCCTGAAAGATGAGACATGGTTAATGTTACTGTTTGGTTTATAAAGGGACAGTTTCACTGAAAGCTAAAGGCTTAAGAAATTAAAAACAAACTTTTAAAGTCAGTAGAAATTATTTACCTTAACAAGCACAGGAACTGACCCAGGGTGAGCTCAAATGGGACCAGGAACTTTGTTTTGTCCAGTAAGGGGAGAGTCTTTTCATTGATGTAACGTTCAACAATCACCTGAACACAAGAAAACATTTGGGATGAACTGAAAGAGCCATCACTTGCAGTTCAAACTTTTATGAACTCTTTGATGAATATGAGAATGAAAAGCAAACTCACAGGCAATTTGTTTGGAAATTTAGACCGAATACTGCACACTTCATCTTTTCTCGTTTCTGAAAGGAGATTTTAAAGACATTCACACTTCTAAAACATGCAACATGGATTGTTAATTCAAGTAAATATAGCAATTACATCTCTGCTAGTCTTACCAAGGCATTTCCTTTGCTTGAAAGGCATCATCTCCATGGATTTCTCAAATGGAGCCATGTTTGAGTTGCTTGGGGAAGTTTGCAGACACCAACAATGATGGAGGCGGTGCAGTGGTCTTGCCCGGGCTGACAAAGAAGTCCCCTCGGGTGGAAGTAAGCAAACCCCACTGATCTGCCCCGATCACTGCTGTTTTATAGGGGACAGAGCCGGGAGGAGTTCAGAAGTGTCACCACCAAACAAATACACACTCCTCATACCGGTGGGCTGTTTGTGTGTGCTCCTGCCCTCTTTACTGGTTCAAACCAGATTCACACATACTGGTTATCTCACAGCGTATTGTCACATCTACTTGTGATATTGGGGCTGCTGTCACGTACACATTCACACAAAAGGGTACAAACATGAGGAGAGATATAATGAGGGCAAGCTGACCATGTGAAGAGCATAAACAACTCATCATGATTATGGTTCAGCTCAGCATGCACAGGAAAAAAAATGCCTTCTGTCTTTACAGTTACATAACCCTGCTGCCACCTCTATCATGATTAGTTTGATATCAATGAACACAAACACATTTTCTAAGTCCCCGACCCTTAACCTCACCTTCTGATCACTATGTTGATCACATTATCACTGTTTATCAACCTAGTCAATAACAATCATGGTCAGAACTGACGGAGACAGCTGTATGTGTTCTCCTAACATTTAAAATAGGTGTATTTAGGGGGAAAATGTGGCAGATCTGATTCTGAAATATTTTCCCTGTAAAGATTTATTTATTTTTTACTCTTTTTAATTTGTAATTTCTATATTTGAATAGTGAATGTTTTTTGGCGTACTACACTATAGGAAAATCCCACACAGGAAGCTGTAATACTCCTGTGCCATCAGCAACACTAACATGTCACAGGATGAGAAGCATAGGTGTAAATATTCAAAATTTAAGATGGCTGACATCCATTTAGCTGCTCTTTACCATGAATACTGGCTAACCCTCATGGCTTAGACTATTTGTATAGATCATGATAAACCTTTTTAAAAAACTGAAATGATTACAGAAACTTAACCAGACACTACATTTAAGCATCAACGATCACAATCCAGTGATATAACCTGAAAATGCCCATTTATCATAATCAGTATTTTACTTTTTGTAATTTTTTATGCAAAAAAAATTTTTTTAAAGAATACATACAAGTGGTTTTCAACCAATTTCGCCTTAGGACCTACCACTACCTCCTTAAAAAGATTGCAATGCAAATTTAAAGAAGGGTCCAACTTTTGACATTTTTTCAGTTAAAAAGATTGTACTTTGGACCTTAGGTGGAACAAAACATATGACAGAACAAAGGAACAGGACAACACAAACAAGTTTTAAGTTATTACAGAGGCCCTTGGAGGACTTGCATGCAAATATTTTTTACTCTATTTCACTTGATGATGTGTAAATTTTGTTTTTGTTCAGAGGTGTTGAGAAACACAAATTATTGTCATGAGATTTTGATAAAACAACCTAAATTTACTCATTATCACTGTAAAAATGAGTAAAATAAATGAAGCCTAGCATTAGTTCATACAGGACACAGTAGCCATATGCCCAGTAGTATACATGATGGCCAGCTGATCCTAATGATCAATTCCTAGCTCCCACAACCAATCACTGCTCTTTCTCTCAAAAAAGTGGTTTATTTTAATATGACGTACTCCTCACTAATCCCTACTTGCATTAATGCTGCTGCACCATACAGCTGCTGGCAAAGGATAACCTCCTCCACCCCAGCCTCCTCCTTTATGACATAAAGCTTGGTGCACCCTCATATTCAGACTCTACTGTTACAGTAGAGTCTTCTCTGCCAAGTAATACATTATAATCATTTTGCAATAATAGTTGAATGTACGACAAGAGTGTTCCTAACTCATTTATTCATAGGTGTATGTCCGCTTAGGGCTTCCATGATAGACTTTTTGCCATTTTTTTTTTTAACCTGGCACACTTTCACATCCCACTGAAAAAAAGCTTGGTAACCCACTTTTGGTTTATAACCTAGTAAAAAAAAAGAGTGTGATACCTAAGATTTTTCAAATGGCAGAGATAGTGCCAAATTGTGCCCAAATGGCATAAGAGGCGATTTTGCCTAAGTTGAAAGAGGTAATGTCAAAATGTGGTGCTTTGGCCTACTGGAGATTTTTGGACTTCAACTGCATTATTTCTATGAGATATATTTGCTAAATTGCAAAAAGAAAAAAAAACTAGGTGAAAATGAAATTTTTCATTTGCCAACTTGATTTTCTCTGATCCAGTAACATATATACACATTTACACATCTGAACAAATTTCACAAATGCCCTCTTCTTTATTGTACCTTGATCATTCAAATAGACCTTTTAGTTACAGAGTTATACTCATTTAAAGATGGGCTGTAAATTTCGAGCAGTAGCCTCATAAAAGAGGCTAGGGCTTAACAGGTAAGTGTGACCTGCACTGGAAAAGCGCTGAGTACTCAGACGATTTGAAAAGAGCTACACAAGTTCAAGTCCATTCTATTTCTGTTGTGTTTTTATATTTGTATTATCATTACCATGCCTAAACTATTCAAAACAGTCTTGCTGTTGTTTACTGTTTACATTCCTTACTTTGTTGACTTTAGATACACTATGCTGACACTGAATGTATAATGTTTATATAGGAGGTATGTTGCCAATCGACTGTTTACACTTAGTGTGACACTGGATGTATTATGTTTACAACTGAATGGACCATGTTGACACTCGTTTTACAATGATTACATTGGATGTACTATATTTACAGTGTATCTACTATATTGCCATTGGATGTATTGTGTTTATACTGAATCTACTATGTTTACATTGGATGTACCATGTATGTAAACACTGGATGTACTATGCTGGCATAGGATTAATGTTTAAATTGGATGTGCAATGCTTACAGTGAAGGTATGTTGAAATGGAAGGCACCATGTTGACACTAGATGTGCTATGTTAAAACTGGCTGGACTGTGCTGACATTGGATGCACAATTTTAACACTGGATGTATTATTTTAACAGTGGATGAAGACATTGGGTGTGCTATGTTTCACTGGCCACATTGTTTTCATTGGACATGCCATGTTAACACTGAAAAAGAATCAACTCTTTGATCATGTTTTAGGACTGCAGTCTGTGGTACTGTGTAACTGTAAAGAATAATACTTGTGTGTCTCTGATATTCCTCTATATGATGGAAAATCATCCTCATAAAGTGTCCTGTTATGTAATGTTCTGTCATGTTACAGTTGTTGAATGTGGAAGCATGTTCATGCAAGTAAAGATCACCCTCTACTGGTCAAAAGATGTCACTAAAGCAAAGTGAACTGCACCTGTCACACAAAACACAAATAGACAAAGACTCAGTAACATTGACTATATTTTCATGGAGAAGAAAAATCTTTTTTTTTTTTTGTAAATGTTATCACATCTATAAAAAGGGCTCTGCCTGAATAATATTGTGGTACTGAGCTTGTTTTAGGCAAACATTTGCTGTTGGGGCTCTGTTGACACACTTTCCAGCCACCCTGCAATCTTCTGTACAAACTTTACGTCTTCTTTTAGTGCCAAAGTCAACAAACGGTAAGGGTAAGTTATTTTTGGCTAACTATTGATTAACACTTGATTAGCCTAAGGATTATCCATTTGATTACAAAATAAAGTAACTTGAAAAATTTATTTATGACATTCATCCCTTGCTGAAAAAGCCATAATCTCTGATCAGGTTATTGGGCAAAGTTCTTTAATAAATGTCATCCCATCTTCTAATATCAATCAATGCATATCTAAAAAAACCCAATAGGCTACTGAGAACCCTTTCAGTGAACCAAATATGGTAAAGTACCCTTCAAAAAGCCCTTCTAATGCACAAAATATGATCTAGTGTCCTCCAGAGTACCCCCTCACAGGCCTAAATGTGATAAAGTGCCCTTCCCTACTCTGACCAAGTGTCTAAAAAAGCTGTAAATTCCACATGGTCTCCAACCTAAAGATGATGCTGACACCCTCACTGGTATAATTTGATAAATAAATGGCTAGAAAGTTCATAACACCTTGTCTGTTCAATTATAGAGGTGCGGCATTCCCCCATGATAATAACGTTAAAATTTAAACAAGAAATTGTAACTGTTTCACCAGACGTTTTGTGCACTGGTGCCCCACTGCATCAGCAAGTGCCCTTTTATTTTTTTTCTCCTGCCCCTCAAACATCCTCAGTCTGTCACTGTGTTGTCTGGTCTAAAATCATGTAATAATAATGTTTATTGCAGCATCTTTTACACGTCATGTCAGTGCACTAGTCTTTTGTAGTCTAGTTCAAAAGACTGCATAAGAGGAAAGTGTTAACTAGTGTCAAACTCCTTGTCCTTGCTTGTCCACAGCAATCTGCAAAGTTGATTCTGACGGTTTTGTTGCAAGTGTCGAGGTTGGAACTGTAAAAGTAAACCAGCTGATACCAGGACCCTGAAACAGAAGCAGGCAAAATGAAAGTCATGAAGAAATATGTCCCCTAGTTGACATATTCCGTTGTCGCCAGTGGGTAAAATACACTTCAGCTCACGATGAGGTCATGTTTAAACCTCACCCCCTCTGTGGGAACACTGTGGGAATGTATTTGTCCTCTGGCATGCTGTACTGTGAAAGTTAGACACTTTTTCTCCACGCGTCCATTCGAAAAACTTCCCCGACCAATCCGAGCGCAGCTCTGGTGCAGTGGCTCCTCCTCCTCGCTCTCTGCTCGCACATGTAACGTTAGCAGCCTCTCCTCCGTCTGTTGCGCTATTGTCTCATTGGGGACGCAGCGTACAGAGCGTAGCACCATGGCAACTCCACTGGACCGGGGAGCTTATGAGTGATAGAAAGAGGGACGGTGTCAACAGGAAATGAAGCCTGGATTCAGGAGAGACATAGCTCGTTGATTTGCCTCGGGTGTACCGGCGGATTCCTTAATTCCAGTCTTGTGCCAGTCAGCAGGGCAGCCTGAGGCTTAAGCTGCATGGCACGTTAGTGATGGTGAGGATTATATTTCTCTCATAATTAAACGGCTTCAATGATGGCATCTCTCGCCAGGACCCGTGTTACCTGAGTCTGGACCTCTGCCCATTCATCCCTCCATTGCACTGAGCGCTGGTCACTGGTGCGCCCGGATCCCCCTGCCAGGCACCCAGACGAGGATGGCCGGCCGCCGCGGCTGCGTGAACTCGCTATGGTCGGGCACCGAGCGCGTCCGCATCGGAGAGCGCCTCAAAGCGACGCTGGCCGGGGTGCTGGAGCTGGAGGTGCTCAGGTGCAAACACCTGGAGATGGTGGACCGCGCTCTGGAGAACCAAGCCCACAGTGGCGCCAACGCAGAAGAAGAGCCACGGAGGGAGGAGAAGGAGGAGGAGGGTTGCGGGACCCCGGAGAGCGCCGAGCATGGTACTGCGACATCCCGCAGGCAACAGGTCAGTCAGTGCGTCTGTCAACCCGGATCTCCACATGACGAGATTATTAAATATGGATGTAGGGAGGATTGTGATCCGCCAACAAGCCTGTCCCTCTGCTGTTCGGTAGACAGATTTTATCGCTGCCTGGCGGCGCATGGCTGTGTCCACAGATCAGCACCCAACTAATTGAGGTGGTGCTAGAGACCATCCATGCATGCAACGCAGATCAATTTACACAACAGCAGTGTGCGCGGCCGTCACATGAAGCAAATGTCATTGAGGTCAGGGCACCAGGAGCAGCTCCTGACTGTCTGGCCCTGTGCCCTGGCTCAAGGTTATGGAGCAGGATGTGGTGGGAGGCAGGCGCTACAAATCAGGTGGAGGTCCTAGCAGACAAGCCAGAATCCAGACAGTGCTCTTTGTGTTGGCTCTGGTGTGTGAGCTCATCAGTTGTAAAGGTCACTTTGGCACCCAGTTAGCATTCAGATCACTCTGCTATCACACCAGCCACTATCTAATCCTGAGCTAAAAGTGCAGTTTTTCTGTTTCTGAGAAATCCTGAATACTCCAGTAGAGTCAGAAAGGTGAGGAAGGATGTGTGATCTACCCCCAAACACACCCACATATAAAGTAACCCATTTCCCAGCTTTGTCCTGAAATCCACACTGAGGACGTCTTTGTGTGGGGAATGACAGGAATGTGGGTTGACATGGAATACAGTGGGAGAGGATGTGAACAGGTCCCAACCTGGGGTCTTGACACTTGACACAGGTGGTGTGTTCCACTATCTCCGATCATGAAAACATAGTTTAAACTTGTGATGTCAGACAACAGAAACATCTCTAGCAGAAGAAAATAGCCAATTTGTAATTCTTTCTAGTTAAACTGAAATAAAAACTAGAGTTGCTACTTTTTAATGTAAGAATTTGCAGCTTTCCTTTCTTTTCCCAAGGGGTTAAAACATAGTTTGGTTGAGCAAGACATGGCTTTCTATGTCGCCAATCCCAAGACAAAACATGTTTGGGGCATTTTAAGATTTTCTGGACATTAAATATAAACCCATTGATGGATATAACATACCATATGAAAATACTGCCAGCTTAAATGTTTTATGGATTATTTTTATCATAGAGGAGCAATTTAGCTAGATTATTGGGTACTGTGTTGTGATACAGGCATTCGGGAGCCTACAAGACATGTCATTGTAAATCGATCCTATTCACTGCATAGACAACCTGTTTGGTTGATGAAATGATCCTCTTACTGGCATCACATTGCTCTATTAGACAAAAAAAAGGAAAAATACAAAACCTATTCTATGGATCCATATTTTAGAAGATTTTCTGCCATTGCTGTCCTTTCTTTCCATCTCTGTGTTTAAGAAACTGACATGATAAGTTCACATAGTGGTCAGGGTCTGCTGTTGAGGGTCTTTTTAACTGGCCATGCTTGGCATTTTAATTTATTCTGAGAAAGTATAAAGAATTTCCTCCAGTATGGTGAGTAATGATGCTAATGAGTGTAGTTAGTCAGCAGCCAGCAGCAAAGAAATCTTTTTTCTGTCTAAGCCAGACAACAACTAAGGTCAATTTTCAGTGTAGATGTTTTTTAAAAGAGGCAAAATCCCTCAAAGACTGCACTGAAGCAGGGAAATAGTGTTTTGCAATAATAATAAAATCTGTTTTTATCAGTGCTGGGACTGAAAGCCCCATCCCAGTCTGAGTGAGGGTATATGCATGGACATGCAGCTCATAATGTTTTGCCTTCCTCCCCACCTCCCACATACAAATATCTCCTCTATATTCACCCCCCCATGCTGTCCCATGGAGAGGCCGAGCAGCATCGCTCATTCTCACCTCTGAAGGGAGCCGACAGTGTGTCAGAGCAGGCTGGCACTGTGCCCTCTGCCCAGGCTGGCCTCCGCCCACACACAAACCAACAATATTTGCATTAATGAAGAAAAAATAATGTTCTTGTATGAAAAGTAAGCAGAATTCTGCAGCAGGTAGAGAGGACTATCATCAAATAGAGTGGTTTGTTTATTACCATGAAGGCTTACTGTAAAAGATTTCATCCCAAAACATGAGCCAATCACTTTACCTGGAATTCATGATCTATCACCATGAGAAAAACTGGCTTCACCGCTTTTAAAAATACAACTATTTTTTAAGCCGAAGGGGATTACATGACTCACAACATAATGCGCTCTACTCTACAGCAGCTTTGTTTTTTTAGGCTTTAAACACTTGAAATGTGATTCACCCTTTCTCTATCTGAAAGCAGAGAGAGGGCAGACTTTCTCAATGTACAAATCCATATTTGGCCAGTCAGGATTACACTGTAAAGTATAGTGTATTCTTCAACAGAATAAAGGAATTTAAAACAACCTTTTTAAAAACATGTTGGCATGCTTGTTTCTAAAAATATAGCATAAGTGATGCAATATTGTTTGTGGAAAAAAGGCAGGAATCTGTTTTCATTAATAGTCTGCTTCCATTTCCATATTAAGCATTCTGCATGTATTACATAAACTAGGGAAAAAAAACTTCTCAGTGTGACATTTTCACACTTTACAGAAGCACTTCTTGCCTTCGGAGCAGGTTTCAAGGCCAAGTAGGAGAAGTTGGTGATTCACTGGTTGTCGCTGCAGTTGCCATTCGATTTTCAGTGTTCAAAAATAAAACTTTTTCAGCTCAGATGCTACACAGAGGACAGGAGTGGGAGAAGAAGGGAAATTGATGCAAGCTCACCTTCGCAAACAGATACACTCCTGAGCTAAAGTGATAATCTTTGAGCAAAAATGCTCGGACAAAATTTTTTCTCTTTTCAAGTATGCTAACATAGCTTTGTTGGGTTTAGCCTTAGCTACTTAAGCTGTGTTACAGTGTTTTCATAAAGGACAGGTCTTTTTCCTGTAAGTAGACTTTTTAGTCAAGCTTTATTAAACATTTTGTAATCAGGTTTTTCAGTCAAGTTTTTGGACTTAACTTTTTGTATCCAAACCGATGCCCTAACTTTAGAGCTTAATCAGATATTATGTTATTTTGAAAATTTTAGTGTGTATTTCTGTCCTGACAGAGGCAGCAGCTCACAGTAGCGGATTGCAACGGGGGCGTCTGAGCTGTGGTCTGCAGCCAGACTGTATTGATTGTTGTGGATAGTGAACCTGTATCACTTTATATCCCCTTGAAAATGAGATACTGCATCTCAAGGAACATTGCTTCAATAAATTTGAATTCATGGATATCTTGTGTCCAGTCAGTTTTGAATTGAATATCTTTAGCAGAACAACAGTTTAAAAAATAATCATATGTGAAGGACAATGAGATGTAAAACGGACTAGATAACTGATTAATGGAGAGGGTTATCAGCAGATTTTATGTTGAAAATAACTTATTAGCTGCAGCCTTTATCTACAGTAGTTAAACCTCTTTGAATTATCTGCTGTCTTGTGTTCACTTATTTAAAGTCACTCTTAGTCACTCTTGAAATTAGTTGTAGTATTGAGAAGGATCATCTTACACAGGGAGCCACGTCCCTGATTTGTGGAGTGACACAGCCTTTGTCTCTTTTTTTTTTTTTTTACCTCAGGATCATTTTGGTTCTCCCACCTCACTCCAGAAAGCAAGCCTGTTATGTTGATACTTTAGTGGGCTGCTAAAAAAAATACCTGAATGTTTAATTTGAGAAAAAAAAACAAACAAACAAACAAAAAAAAAAACACTGGAGCACATGACTCTGTTCAGTGGTGCAGATGAAGATACACGGCGTGGGATGTCTTTAAATTTCAATAGCACATTAATAATGCATGAAACAATAAACACTGACAGCGCTGTTGAACAAGCAAGTACATCTCACAGACCACTCTCTTCGTCCCACACTGTTTGACCAAATTATTCAGCCCCTACATGGAAAGTGCTGCACTTCGTCTCTCAGCAATGCCGTAATAGACTCATTAAGAGGTGCTATATTATTTGTGTAGCCCTGATTACAGTTGCGTTGTTGTCCGGTCAACCCATACATTTTCTCCATACTGCTCCGAGAGGCAGAGCTGCAACCTCACATAAAGCCATATCATATTACAGAGCTCTGAGCAAACCCCCACCCACTTGTCTGTTAGTCTCTCATAATTTGATCATGCACTGGTCTCTGTGTAACATTATATCCTGTTATGTGGAATAGATGTTGTTGGGAGGAGAAAATGGAGCAGAAAGGATTTTGTTTAAGGTTATACAGATAGCTAACCTTTAAATAGATAGAATAGGAGAGAGGGATAACTTCAGCCCAGGCACACACTATTGCAGGGGTGTATTTGCTGTGAGCTGGGATTTTGATGCCACAGACAACAGAGTGGAAGCCAGACTGGAATGTGTGTGCTCAAGCAGAGGATGAGTTAAATATTTCGCCATTCGCTGTGCTGTTGTGGTTCTGTGTGGGAGGAGAGGTGAGCAAGAGTTAGATAGAGAGCGGCTGTAGCTATGGTGAGTACGGGGCTTGAAGGATATTACAGAAGTGGGGGGGATTATTTGTCAGGGTGTGGGGGAGGTGGGGGTCCTTCAAGATGCCCTTCTCTCTCACCCGGCAACCGCTCAGCCAGCCCCCCTCCCTGCCTCACCCCCTCCGCCTTCACTCACTCAGTGACTCACTCTTTTATTTCCCAGTTTGTGTCTCTTATTTCCTCCCTTACACTTGTTTTTGGTCACCCACTCAGCCACGACTAGATGCACTAGAGAGAGAGAGAGAGAGAGAGAGAGAGAGAGAGAGAAAACGGGACAGTAGTGAGTAGAGGCTGCTTATCTCACAGCAGAAGAAAGGAGATAAGCCTAATACAGGTCAAAGTCTGCCACTCTTTCTCCCACTTCTTTTCCTTCCTCCCCATTCCCCCCTCACCCCTTCCCTTCTGCCACTCTGGCTGCTCTTTGTTACGTCATCTGTCTTCTTCCATTATCTTTTCAACCCCTCCTTATTTGCCACCCCAGCAGTGAGTCACCTGTATTGTTCCTTCAGTAACAAGGGGGATTGATCAGTACCACTAACAGTGTTTCTGTTGTCCACGCTCGATCAGTCTAATGCAGGGGTTCCTCTCAGTTGCCATCCTGAACGGGTGGGGATAGGGGATTTAGAAGATAATTAGACACTTGGAGAAGGGGGGGTTTCTCCACAAGCCCCAACTAATCAAGGAAATGGAGGCACTTTTCTAACTTGACAGGGTGATTGTTATTGTTGCTGTTAGCGTGCCTGGTCTCATTCCTGACTGTTAGGGTAAGAGGTGTTGCATCATGGCAGTGTAGGCCTATCTTGTAAATGTTATCATGGAAGCACAATCCTACTGCTCACAAAGACATGCTGTGCCCTTATTGTAAGCAGTTTAAAGTGCCTAAGTGTCCTTACCCAAATCTTGTTCTTAGATGAATCTTAAACTCAAGTACATTACTTTACTCAAGTAAAACCACTTTCTACTCTCATTTTTGCCACACACTCCACTTTATTGTATTTAAGTAAGGGATGTGGTATAAGCCCGGCAGGTTCTTTCTGGGAGTACCATGCTTTAAGATGTAAATTTCTATAGAATCTGAATAAATCAATTTTAACTTCAAAATGGTTAGTGTTATATTTGGGGACAAAGGATAAGCCTTTTGACAGTACCTTAGCTTGATGTGGGGTCAGGTCAAGGGGGTAGAGGTTGATCACCGCAGCTTCTTAGATCATATAAAAAAACTATCATCTCCACAGCTCAGATCAAAGCAGCTTCCATCATACGTTGCCACCTTCTACAACCTTCTAATTAACTGAAAAAAAGACCCTTCGGGTATACATGCAGTGATATGTTACAGTAAACAGGCTAGGCAGATTAAACATGCCATCCTATCCAACTGGGGCATCCTCAGGAGTGACCCCTCTTTGAAGGAGATATTGGATCAGCCACCTAGCTTCCATCACAAAAGAGCTCCCTCTCTTAAAGATAAACTGACTCATAGCTATCTTCCAGCAAGAAGGGAAGCCCAGTGGCTCAAGAGAGCTATTGGAAGCTTTAAATGTCTGTAATCTAGCTGTAATCACTGCCCTAATCTTATACAACAGAAGGAATTTACAGATTTAAAAACAGGAGAGGTACACAAGATTAAACATTTCATAAACTGCAATTCGACACATGTAGTATACCGCCTCATCTGTCCTTGCAAATGCTTTTACATAGGATGCACAAAAAGGCATTTAAAAGATAGGGTAGCTGAACATAAATTACTAACAATGTGGACTACCCTATGGCCTGCCATTTCCAGGAATGTCATCAAAGCAACGACGGCCTTCTGAAGGTAGAAGGTTTGGTACTAGTGGAGCAGTCGGTTAAAAGGTGGTGATCATCTTAAAAACTGCTTCAAAGAGAGACATTCTGGATCTTTAGGTTTGGTGCTATTGCTTATCCAGGTCTCAATAAGGAGATTGATTTCAAACCTTTTCTAAAGAAGATGTTTTAAAAAATTGATAATAATTTAGATCAATGTTGTTAGATAAACATATTTTTATATAACATCTACCTCATTAGGATATAGATCGGCCTATATTCGAATTTTAAACTAATATTTTGTTTGAATTGAGGAACTTACTATGCTTTCACACTCATCCCTTCTTTGAGCGTCTTACCCCCCTTTTTGTGAATCTGTCTTAAGATAATTGATGTTTTTACTGTAACCTGTTACATCTTAAGTATGTGTGTGCATGTACATATATATATATGTGTATGTATATGTGTGTGTATGTGTATATGTATATGTGCTCAAGGGCGCCAAAAAGGGGAGAATAAGGAGAAGGATTCTAGGGGCCCATGATTGACAGGGGCCCAGAGAGGTCCCTACTACAATTATAATACAGACAAAATAATGACACTCAGTAATATACGTACAATCACACATATTTTATTTACTATGTATTGGTAACACTAAGTTTATTTGTTCTGGAAACAATTGATTATGTAATTATAATCGGGGTATCAGTCTTTCAGCAAATAACTGAATCTAAATGAATTTCATTGTATTTTCAGTGCTTCCCCTACCAAGTAACTGTCATGTTGTTCTTTTCACAAATATGGGAATGATAGTCAAAAATATCATTAAAATGCATAGTTTTATGAAGTCAAAATCCCTGGCAGCACCCCTGTATGTGCTCATATATATAGTGCTTAACAAATTTATTAGACCACTACCCAAAGTAAGGTTTATGACAGCTGTCCTAAATTAACAGCATTGGTAATTACCAAAATCATTTTTCATGTTTCTGCAATGGTTAATACACCAATATTTAGAAGCTCTTCAACCCAAATGATATTTTTAATGCTAAAATATCATTATTATTGTTATCCACAAATTTTCAAATTTACTGATTTACAAAAAAACTGAAAAAAAATAGTAAAGCACATTATTATTTCTTGATTAATATGTCAAATTATAGTTATTTACTTGCATTCCTGAACAGAAAAATTAGTTTTAGTGGTTGAATGCTATGCTTGATTCAATTTCTGACTTCTCAAAGAAGCCCAGTGAGCTGGCTCAAATTTGGGGATAAAAAGGTGAATTCAGTTTGAAAATCCTCATTCCTGTTCAAAATGGTGAAACATGGAGAGCTCACTGGAAATGAAAGAGCCCACATTAAAGCACTTCATGATGCTGGATGGTCTCTGAAACAAATATGATAGGTGGTCTAATAAATTTGTTAAGCACTGTATATATATATTTTATGTCCTGCATCTTTCGATGTATTTAGCTTATATTCTGCTTTATAGACATTTTACATATACAGCATATTTAGCTTTCTGTCATTCTCTCTTATAATTCTTCATTGATATTTGTCTTTAACTTTTTTCCCACAAATTATAAGCGGTTATATATTCATTCTGAGAATTTCTTTAGCATTGTACCTTCAAGCTGGTGTTGATTCAGCCTTCACATCACATGATTTTTTTTTAAATGAACCTCACCTGTGTCTGTGTCTTGTTCACGCCCTGATGAAGACCCTGTGTGGTTGAAACCGGTCAGCTTTCCTTGTGATTATATTGTTTTATTAGATATTCCCTGAAACATTAAAGGCTTTTTAACCAAATCCTTGACTTGAGTGAGTGTGCCTGAAGATAGCCCTGGTGGCTTCTCCCGTTTTTCAAAATAAAATTGTGGCCCTTTCCTGAGTTGACCCTGACAATATGCTTGGAATAACACAGAAAACACATTCTTCTCAAGGGCTAAAAATGTAACCAGCTGTAGTTCAGACTAAAACTGCAATGTTTGGCTTAGAACTACTTTAAAGAAGTAAACTTCAGTCAGGGTAGGGCTGTGTGCGCTGTTTAAAACTCCATAAACTCAATGCTTACATTTGTAAATTTTGCTGCTATGTAAAGCGAAAGTATCACAGCTGTAGCTTTTGACAGAAAGGTTCATATCTGCTGATACCAATGTTCGACTTTTTAAGCCATTATGCCCATATTTGGGTGCATTCCTTATACTAAGCAAATAAATGAACTGTGAAAAGCTAACATTAATTATCAGAATTAGCATTAAATGCAACATGGAGAATCTAAAATAAATCAATTGCACCACTAGATGTGCAACAGCAACTCTGATAGTAACTGGTAGCTGGAGTTTCATCTGACTACAAAGAAATACTGAGTGTCTAAAATGCACACATGCTGAGTGAAAAAGCATTGCTTGTTTGCATAAAATTATTATTCCCATTTTGCTTAAAAATCATCTATTTTCTTGAGAAGTATTTTCACTTGTAATGTTTTTTTGCAATGTTTCTTTTTGATTATTATTTTTTAAAGGACTGTGTCCTTATATTTCTAACTGTTTTTATGTAAACTTTTTTAAAATCTGTTTTTGTTAAGAGTACAATGGCCTCCATAAAGTGCTAAAAATCAATATTGTGCTTTTTTGGATTCATTGTATATTGTTATATTTAATTATGCAACAATACAGTCAGTTTATAGTGACTGCCTTTGATGGGAATTATAATACCTATTGTTATATTTTGTCCCTTCTGCTGTCCAATAGAATAATTTTGGTACTATAAACCAAACTCAAAATGCCAGATTTAAATTATTTTGATTTAAATAAACATTGGTCTTCTTTAACTGGTTTGCCCTTTTGTCCATAAAACTAATGGTTTCATACTATTTTGTTAAAATGGGGCATTTTAGACACGTTTAGATTGTTCTCAAAGACATTGTACTTTTTGATGTCAGTGTTGCTTGGACTTATTCTATCACCTTTTTTCTTTTTCAGGCTCCTTCTCCTTCTGATAATGAGGTTCTGCCCTGTCAGAGCAGCCCTGAGGACTGTAGCAGTAATGCAGGGGATGGAACCGTCCATACCTCATCTGGCAGGGGGAATAACTCACGCTGGTCAATGCTGTCCTGGGACGCTCCCTCTGACCTCCTCTCTCCCCCAACACCTGACCCTGGTGGTATGATCAATCTGGACTGTGACTCACGACCTAGTTCAGGTGACCTTGCACAGACACACAAACTCGCATAAGCCTCAACATTTCTTGTTCTTGTGCAATGAGCAACAGTTTTTCACCTTCTGATAAAACTGTAGCTAGTCTTGAGTAAGAGAAGTTCCTCTACAGATTAATCATACCCTTTTATACTTTTGTTTGCTTGCTGTGACTTGGCATTGGCTGCTTTTTTTCTCTCCCAGCATCAACTTTGCCGAATGCGTTGCCAAACTTTTATCTGGTCTCTCTGTAACTGTGCTCTTTGTATTAACACCCAACAGTCCCCCTCCAGAAGCAATCATTCACAGTTTCGTTTATGTAATTCTTTAACATCTTAGAGACTACCTGGCAAGTTACTAAAGCCAAACCTGAAAACTAAATGTCTTTTTTCATAATTCTAGGGCAGATAACTAAGTTTGGGTGTCTGAATACGATCACATAGTTTTTAACCTGATTTTGTTTATCACACTGACTTTTTTTCTTAAAAAGTCTAAACTATACTTGTGCTGTTCTCAAGGAAACCATTTCTTTCCTCGAGACAGCCAAAGCATTACCAAAGAGACACTAATAATAATAATACAATAATAATTTCTATGAACCACTTAAAAACACATGTAATCAGAGCACAAAGAGTAAAAAGTTAACTGCAACCAGAGTGGCCCACGACTCTAAGAGGTCCTTTTTCATATCTTGTTATAGAACAAACATGCATTTTTTCAATTTAGTATATACAAAGTCATATGTTTTCACTAAATTCCTTTCTCTTTGTCATGTCAAGGCTTCTACTCTGTGAGTGGCAGCTCTCTCTCCGACTCTTGCTACTCTGTGTCCAGTGAAGGTGCCCAAGGAGGTTTGGCACCACTGACCAGACCACTGAAGCTGTGGGAGCAGGTTCCTCCATCTTCTGACAACACTGACATCCTGTGGTCAGAAGGTGCAGTGCAACAGCAACCTGCACAACAGAGCATCCCGGAAAATCCACCAACAGATCGTACACCAGTACCAGGTGAGTTTGACTGGACAGTAAAGCTTTATCCTGTACATTCGTCCATGCAGCTATAAATTTGCAGCCATTTTCAAAAGTTTGTATGAAAAGTTAACAGTTTACGCCTCTTCTCTCTGACAGGCCAAAGTGACCTCGACAAAACTGGTCTAAGCTTCTTGTCTGACCTCTGCTCAGAACTCGGCGATTCTCTGATCTTTTCTCTTCTCCCACTTCTCGACCCCAACTCTCCTTCAAACACCACCACTCCCTCCAATTTGAAACCCCATTTGGACCCCCGCTATTGTACAGATCTGGTGTCCCGTCGGACCAAAGAAGTGTACCCTTATCCCAGCCCACTGCATGCAGTTGCCCTCCAGAGCCCACTCTTCACCTCCCAGAGCCAAGAGCAATCACCGTCTCAAAGCCCTGAAGAACCCCAACCCGACGACCAACAAGAATCCGACACTGGCTCTACTCTGCCTCTCCAGGCTCACAAGCCTCCCACTTCCCCTTCTTTTACACACCTGGAGCAATACATCTCTCGGCTGGCTCAACAGTACCACAATCGAGTAACTTCATCCTCCTCAGATTTCTCTACTGCAGCAAACCCTGGCACTGCCACAAAGAGAAACCTTTGTACCTCTGGAAAAAGTCAAGGTTCTACCCAGTCTCTATCTGCCTTTGAGAGCTGCAATACACTCAGCATCACTCCCTGCAAATCACTACTAGGTAACTCTGCCAGAGTCAGCCTCAGCACTACAGGAAAAAAAGCCACTAGGAATTCAATCAACTTGGGTAACCTACCTTCAGCAACTGGAGAGGACTTGAATATAAATCTGCACCTCAACCTGAACTTGAACCTGACTCCTGGACTGAATTCTAGCCAGGGTCTTGTGGACAATTCAAAATCAGGCAGTTGTGGAGCTTTAAGAGGCGACTGTGCTGCTGCCTCCACGACTTCTGCTACATCAACATCTACAGCTACACCCATCCCAGCACTTAGACCTCGCCCTCGCATTTCAACATGTCCAAGCAGCTTGAGCCATCGCAGTTCATTAGAGGTCCCATCAGGGCCTGGACCCAATCCAGCTTTTGGGTCATCTTCCTTCTGTCGCTCATTAGACTGGAGCAGTGGTGCTCCCTCTGAGACTGGACCATCAGTGTTTGGTGCAAACTCTGGATCTGCTCCTGGGTCACAGCGCAGCAGCATGATCCATGAGTACAGTTCCAGTCCCAAGGTTAGCGAAGACTCCCCCATGGTGGGGGAAATCTCCCGTCTCTCTGGACTGTCCAGGGCCGTTGTGGTCGGCCTGATGGAACAAGGTGTCGAGCTAGATATTGACTGCTTCCAAACAGATGCTACAGGTGAGGTAAAGGGTCACAGTAAAACTCACCTGACAACCCAAACAGATCAGTCACATGACCATGCTAGACTGACCGATCTGAACACCCAGAGACCAATACAGCTGTCTCTTAGTGTCACCCATTCTCCACAGTCTCAGTCCAGCCTCACTCCTCCTTTGTCGCACTCCAGCAGCCCCATACACCCTTATCAGTCCATCCACATTCCCTCACCCCACTACTCTTCACATTACCATTACCAGCAGATCCCTTCCACATCGGACATTCCCTCTTCCACAGCCTCCTCCCCTGCCTCTCGCCTTACCCCACGGGGCCACTCCCCTCCCAGGCCCCTTCAGCCATCCCCTATGGGTGCTACCCCGCTATCTGTTTTCCGTCGTGATGCACCCTTCCAGTGCTCTCTGCCTCGCACCCACACCAGAAGCTCCCCCTCAGAGCATAGTGGTTTCCAACATAGAGGTGGATCACTTCGACAGAGTGGGGGAGGAACTACAGGTAGTGGTGGGTGGAAGAGGGTGGAAGGGGAAGGGCTTTATAGAGGAAAGCATGCCTCTCACAAGTTGGTCAGGGCAGCTACCGTAAGCAGCTATGCCCGAAAAGAGGACTATTGCTCTGATTGGGGAGAGGAACAGGAGGCAGAGCTATCAGCAGCCCAGACATCAAAGAAGACCTCAATCAAACTCTTAAAGGGCTTTGAGGGACGTTTGTGGGGGAGAGAGTCTGAAAACGAAAAAGAGGAGATAGACAGAGCTGAGTATGGCTATGGGTGGAGAAGGAATAGTGTTGGAAGCTGGAGGAGGGAGCATAGAAAATTGAAGGCTTCATCAAGTAGTGACAAGAGGCCAAAAGTTGATAACTCCCCCATTTTCCATAATAAGAAAGGGAAGGAAGATGGGGAGAGGCGCAGCTCCAGTCTCAGGCTTTCCAGGAGGGCTTTGTTTAGGAGTGAGTCTCAAGGCTTGTTGATGCCCCGTAACCACAGCGAGGAGCCCACAAAGCGGGCACACTGGGTCTCCTCATTAGATGTCGGACAAGGTGGCATGTACATCAGCAAAGGCGAAGGGGTCAGACTGCTGAGAGCAAAGGGCGAAGACAAACACCTGTCCTCCACGGCCAGTCTCTTTAACCTCTCTCGTTCTCAGAGCCTTGAGGGCAGTTGCCATTCCATCTCCCCTCTCTCCTCCCCTTCCTTTTCTCCATCTCCTCCTCCACAGCTGCCCCTCCAACGCTCTAGATCCCTAAGGGACTTGGGAAGGAGAGTGTTTGGCTCAATGAGGTCCCTGAGTCTCAAACGGAAGCCATCCAAGAAGTGACTCTTGTACAATAAATAAACTCTGCAGTAAATGCATTTCAGATGTGTTACATTCAGATAATCGGTAATGAATAGTATTATATTTCAAGTAAAATGAACCATCCTCATTTTAAGATTTCAAGTTTGTGAGATAAATGACTGATACAATTCAAGTACAGTTGTGAAAATTACAGCCATAAGTATCTGTCAGTACTTTTGACAACCATCAACTAAGCCTTATCATTTAATATTGTTCTGGGCTCAAGCAAGTATTTTGTATATTTCAGAAACATGCACATTTTTCAGCCTCTAATCTGGATCTGCAGCATCACCTGTGTGCTTTCTAGCCAAACAAGTGCATTACCTCCTAAATTCTCCACACTGGCAATACATTATAAACATACAGTAACATCAGTGGCACTGTAGGATGCAGCATTTCCCATTAAGAATATCGATAAACACCATAATAGTTTCATATTTTATAAACCTTATTAAAGATTGTATTCTTGAGAGTATCAGTGGGGATTTTACAGTCTGAATGTTGCTTCAAAGGATTTGACATCTCCATGGGAACATTTTCCTGTTTCTCTATTTTTTGGCTAAAAACTAGTCTGATTTGAGGATATTGAACACAGACAAATAATACTTGCTGTGAACAGTGAGCAGTTCTATTGCATTTTAGTTGAATGATGCTGTAAACATGAGTATGAATGTGTTTGTGTGAATCCCTCTCCTGCATGCTGCTCTGTAGCTTGTTCAGTAATATAGCTATTGTAAGAGTGTGTTTTCCTGTTTGTTTAATGGCAATTTTGCCTCTGAAGTACAATCATATTGGCAAGATAATGACCAAAACAAAGCAAGTACTCTTTAACTTGATATAGTGCTCAGGATTTTCAAAGTGAATACTGAATGATTAAAATACTGTTGATATACTCAAGTGAAATGTGGCTTTTCATGGCTAATAATTATTAAAATATATGTATACTAAACTTTTATTGTGCCTGTAATACCTACATTAAAAACATTTTACAACAAGTGAGTCTGCCAGAAAGATTTCAGAGCGCAGAAATTTTTATAAAAATACTTTACTTGGAAAAAGAAATCAAAAATTAACATTCACAGCACTTAACAAAAACTGCAGGCAAGATGTTCTAATCAGACTCAAAGTAGTGCATTAGGCGTCTCCATCTACAGTTACACAAATTTGTGATATATCCAAACTAGATCTTTTGGACTAAACAACAGCATGTCCCTGTTGCTAGGAAACTGACGTTCCTGTCCTTTCTATTTTCAGCAGTATCATCTTTACTTTCCAGTTGACAGCTTTCCTGTAATCTGGAGACATAAGACATTATAATATTTGTGTTTCAAGTGTGCGAACATTCTCTAGTGGGTTTGTGATCAGCTAAGGTTTTAAGTCTGTCTCAAGGTAAGAGACTATTTGATGGATTGCACAGGTAGTCTAGACTCCCTCACCAGTTATGTGCGCTTGGTTAATCTCTTCTACTGAGCTGCTCTTCATACTGGAGGAAAACATGCCTCGATACATGGCCTTTTCTTTTTGTAGCTCTCTATTAAGCTTCTCTTCAGCCCTCTGCAGGTGCTTTCTCACATTGGCATCTGTAACACACAGAAAAGATTTTGTTTGGTAAATACATACTTCATTTTGTCCCATAGGTGTTTAAATATTTGGTGGAGACATTGACAATCATCAATTATGCTCAATTTAAGTTACTTGATAGTTCTGTAACAGACATGTTTATCCTTTAGTGACAAATCAGCATGGTTAAGAACAACAGGCTACTTTCTCAAATCAAGAACCTGTCAGAACCAGGACTAGCTGTTTGGACATGCATCATAAGGTGGCAGAAAAAAGGTCAACCTTCAAAGTGCACTGCTGGTTGTGATGTGATCCATGGCCATGTGAGTTTAGAGAACTTAAATTCTTCCTTTACGGGGTGCATCAGTAATGGATAATGATCTGAAGCTTATGAGTAATAATCATACATGCTGGGTGTTGCAGCAGCATCTTTCTAAACATGTTTAAACTTATGTTAACCCCTTTAATGGGATATGTAGAAGTTAACCAGGCATTAATGCCATCATTTAGCAATGGGAAAAAATAATATTTACCACCTCACTTTATCTGTATAAGCACACATTACTAGATCCTTTCTGAAAATAGCTTTTATTAGTTATTATGTATTTATTAAAGTACATATATGCCTTTGTACACAGATGAAGAGGGGGAAAAGACAGGACATCATTTAAATATCTGTTCTGAGTAACTTAGTTTACCAGTGAAATTTAAAAACAATACTGGAACTTACTTCCAGCACTTCTATAATAAAGTTTGTGTCCTAATTGTTTTGATTTTTTATGAGAAAAATTTTCTCAAAGGTTGAATAAAATGTATGTAGAGGGGCGCTGTGCTTGCAGGGCATGTATGCATTAGCTGCAAGGAACTGCCTTCTGTACACTGTTTTTTTTTAAATACCTGGCAGTTATACCAATTACCAAGGAAAATTTGGGGACAATTTAACGGTATTAAAAAACTAAATACCGCCAAATCTAAGTCTACATTATTGGCTTTGAGTTTTGTCAGAACACATCAGGGCAACTTCACTGAGATTAACACATCCTGTACTCACAGGATGACAGAGGATGGAAGTTTCTGATGCTTTGCTTTTGCTGTGTTAATATACAAGTCTTGCTGTAAATGATCCAGATGTGCTGACTCTTTTCTTACCATTAGGCTGCTCTCTGGAGGCCTGGGACAGGTACTGTTTGGCAGTCTGTGCATCTCCCATCTCCAAAGTGGCTACACCTGCCCTGTACAATGCTTTTACATCACCTGGTCGCCACTGCAGGACCCGCATGCTGTACTCCCGCACACGAGCATAGTCAACACTCTGTCTCTGCAGCAAACAGGCTGAAAAAGATATGCATGTGCATATGAAATGAACAAAACTAAAACCAACCAAACGCATGATATAGTCAGTGTAAAAATTTGTTAAACAAGGTTGTGCATTGTAAGGCCCACTGAATCTCATAGGGCTGTTTTAGGGCATTTCACACTAAAGCTGGGACATACACTGTGATTTTTGAACCACTTCAGACACAACTTCTGAACCGTATGACTCACTTTGAAGACAAGCTGAGTTTCAGCCTGATCGTGTGTCATTTTGTGTGGTGTGTACAGGAGACAAGAGGGCTGACCATGGCCCGACCTGACTGGTCAGATGGATAACTGGCATGTTTGATACACTGGTCATACGTCTGCACAAACTCACATAGTGACAGCAGAGCCACAAGCAGAATCCCAAGCTATGAGGCATTTTTTCCTTTAAAAGTGTCAAGACATCATCTTAAACCGCCCTGAAAACTGCAGGGATGCCTTTTCAGTGTGTCTTCCTCAACTATACTACCAAGTTGACACAGACTATTGCTTATTATTTAGCTGCAAGTGGTGTTTGCTGGCAATACTGTTTATGTATGTGGCAGAGAGATGGCGGAAGTGGTTTTGCTGTGTTTGTAGCTATTAGAAGCATGACAAAAGACAAAAGATCTGACTTTAACCTCTGTCTGTGAGTCTTCTCAAGGGAAACTCCACCGGCATTTGTTAAAGTCTGTCCTGACTTCACTCGTGCAGTGTGAGCACTCAAGTCATGCATGACTGTAGGACTGTACAGCGTGAGCACATAAATTGTGCGCAATAGTCATGGGCTGTAAACAATACAGTTGTGCAGAGTGAGCTGACATTTCACCACGACTGTTAAAGAGTCAGCTTGAAAATGCACAGTGAATGCCCAGCCTAAAACAATAATTCAAAGGTTTCATTTGATGCTTGTGCATTAAACTAATGAGCCTATAAAACCTTTAAAGCAATGACTTAAACTTTAATTTCAAAAGAACCAAGATATATGTAAATCAAATCGAGGGATCTTTCCCCCTGGTACTTGTTATCTACCAGCCAAGTTGTTGTAGCAGTCCACTTGTGTGTTTCTCAATAAAGCCTCCTGCTCTGGTGTGAGAGTAGGGGTCCCATGTCCAAATCCTTTCACTGAAGCAAGAACATCAGAGTCAAGGCCTCTTAGGATCAGCAGCGCACGGTGATAACGTCCAATGGCTGAGCGGATGTTCTTCTCTCTATAAAATGCATTTCCTTCTGTCTTCAATTGCGCTGCTTCCTCGAGTGAGGCCCAAACAGGTTTAGCAGAAGTCTGTCTACGTCCACTAAAGTTTGGCTCCTCTGCTGCTGCTGCTGCCCCCTGCTCATCCATATTCTCCTCTCCTGTTGCCTCCATTTCTGTTGAAAAGCTAGTTAGCTGTTGAGATAAATAAGTACACATGGATTTATTTTGATTAGAAAGTGCTAGAGACTGAGAGCAGTCCCTGACATAAACTCAGCCCCATGTAGGACTCAGGAGTTAAAGCAGTTCCATACTGAAATGCACAGTTACAAGGAAAAATAACAGGGGCTGTTGCATTTAAACGTCTAATTAAGAACTAAAGAACTATCTCCTTCGACCTGCCATTTGCACAGGACCTCCTCTTTCTGATCAGGTTTAAAACATTTTTGTCAATTTGGACAACTTACGAACTGATTACCCAGCAGCGATACCTTAGTATCACACCACACATAGAAGTGTTAGTTGTTTTCAATTTGTACACCAGCAACCACTTTAACCGTGATACAGAATGAATGCTCAGAAAAACTTTTACTGTTATTACAACCACTTTTCTATCACTAGCTTGAGCATGGCTTAATATTGCTGACTAAAAGTTACACTGTACTCACTTGGCATGAGTACAGGCTCTGGTGGTTAGCTGACGTCAAATTTAAAACGCGAAGGAACACTGCAAAGGAACCTTCCCTAATATTTTTATACGTTAGAAACGTTACAAGATATGGACAACGGCTAAACGAGCTAGCAAATAAGCCATGCTAACCTCAGCTTTCCTTATAAAAAACACACTCACTAAGTATCAGCCTGGTAAGTTGAGGCTGTAAAATAATTTACAGTACTGTACACATTAATCGTATCACGTAACAGAGGGTTAAAAAAAAATATACAAACCAGGGTAAAGCTACTTTTAGCAGCTTACTACCATTCTGCTGCTGTGGCGCTTCCTTCTTCTTCTTCTACTTCTTTTCTCCGTTTCATGACCAGATGGCATTCAGATGCATTATCGCCACCTACTGTTTCCTTTCTTTCTTTCTTTCTTTCTTTCTTTCTTTCTTTCTTTCTTCAACCCCATTAGGACTTACACAGACATTGGCCATTCTTTCAAGGGTCCAACCAAGGTTACCATAGTTAACTATAACTAGCTAAATGACCAAAAGTAAAATTTGAAAATCATTTTAGATAACTGAAACTAAATAAAAACTTAGCTTTACCAAAAACGAAAACTAACTAAAACTGTATAGTGCACTTATAAAACTAAACTAAAATAGAAATAGAGTAAAAATATCCTTAGTTTTAGTCTCTTTCACAAGCATACTGACTGGCACCTACATCCAAGTCTGAACGCCTAAATTGTTTGGTCAAGACTTCACACATCAACTTTAAATAAACAAATTATAGATGAAGACTAGCCAGTTTGAAAATGTTGTTAAAATTAATGATGTTCACTCAGCCTTGGCATGTATAAATAAAAAAAACTTAAACACATAAAAACTAATGAAAAATCCAAGATTATTATAACCTTGGCTGCAACACATAGTCGTACACACCTTTACAAAATACAGCATAAACAAACAAACATGTTCAAAAACAAAAACAGCTCCTCTTGGAAACTATAAAAACATACAGAAGAGAAACAAAACTGCAGGAAAACAAAATTATATTTACTCTTCTTCAGATTCATGACATCCTTTCTTCTACTCCTAAATAATGACAGACAAATGTAGACTTATAGGTATGCATACACTTTAGTAAACATCGATCAATGGATGAATGACCTTCTAAAATTACATTTCTTTATATCGATTGTATCTCTAACATTGGATAAATACACTTTATACTGTGCCAAATATCCATGTATTGCTAACTAACCCCATGATTTTAATTATTTTACTCTAAATACAAGGAGGTATTGTGTCACCAAAATTTTAAACAAACTCTATTCTCTTGAAAGATAGTCTCACAGTGCTGTGAAAAAAAATGACTTTTTTTTGCATATGTGTCCCACTTGCATATTAGGTCATAAGACATTTTTTTTATATCAGACAAATATAATATGAGTAAATACAAAATGCAGTTTTTGAATGGTGGTTTCATTTGTTAAGGGAAAAAAAGCCAGCCAAGAACATAAACTCAGATCATCACTTGAGCAGTAAGAGAATTACTTAACAGTAAAAAGCCTTCCTAAAAGCAAAAGACTTGTTTCAAAATTTCAGTGAAGTACAAAGTATAGGTGTGAAATGATTTCTAAAGTAAAAGAATATCATTCATGTGCTTTTTGAAATTATTGCTAAATTCCTGATAGAGGGCCTGGTTAGTAAGTGACAGGACCAATCAGTGAAGAGGGGCAGTACTTTCAGGCACAGCGGAGTCGTGACATAAGCAAGCAGCAACAAGAGGCCGGTGCCCTTATGGCGGAAGACACTAGCGTTGATGACGATAAAGCACCAGTTTTATCTGAGCTCAATGACATTTCTTCGTTAAAAGAAGAACAAAGAACAGCGGTGAGTTGTTTTCTTTTCAAAAATGACAAAAGTCGTGAACTGACATGTCTATAGAGTTTATTTCTTGGTAGCTGCACACGCACACCTCGGTAGCGGCGACGACATCACGTGTTTTGTTGCTCTGATTGGCCCGTTAAGATGTGACAGACAGAACGTTCATCTAATCACCCTCAGAGTTTTTTTTTTTTTCAAAGGCTCCACCCTTTCCCAAATGCTGTATATCTAAGATTTTCCAGATGGATGTGTGAGGTTATCAATGTTTGGTACTCTTATGCAATCAAACTTTTGGCTATGTGTTCTTCTGCCTCAGCGTATTTTTATCAACTTATCAGCTGTTTTAAGTGGTGATGACAACAACAACTAAATAAAACAACTTAATATGAGCAATTTTGACTTGAGCGACGATGATATGTCATTTACAAAGCCAGGCATATAAGGTGTGATTTCAAGTTGACTCTGTGACTGTTGTGGCGAAATGTCTGTTGGTCAGGTCTAGACAGAGTAATTTGTGTAGATGGAGAACTTCTGCAGTTGCAGGCTCACTGGATTGAAAGAGAGAGGAGAGACACTTAGTGGAAACTGGTGAACAGGAGTGATCCCAAGTTACCTGCAATTGGTTGCACCAGCTGTGTGTAAGATCAATCATAGCCAAGTTTGAACCTACAGTGTCGTGAAAAAGTATTTGCCCCGTCTCTGATTTTTTTTTTTTTTTTGTTGTTGTTGTTTTATTTTGTTTTTTGTTTGTTTTTTTTGTTTTTGCATATTTATCACACTGAAATGATTCGGATCATCAAACCAATTTTTATACTTCACATGGACAGCCCAAGCAGTGATTGAATGATTATTAAATTCTTTAAGTGAGGAAAAAAAATCCAAACCTTTCTGGCCCTGTGAGAAAAAGTAATTGCCTCCCTTGTTAAATCATGAGATAACTGTGATAAATCACAGTTTTTGAAAAGCTGAGTTCAATTTCACTGGCCACACCCAGGCCTGATTATACTGCCAGATTTGTTGAATCAAGAAATCACTTAAATAGAAGCTGTCAGACAGAGTAAGGTAGGCTACAAGATCTCAGAAAGAAACGTATCATGCCACAATCCAAAGAAATTCAGGAACAAATGAGAAACAAAGTGACTGAAATCTATCAGTCTGGAAAAGGTTACAAAGCCATTTCCAAGGCTTTGGGACTCCAGGGAACCACAGTCAGAGCCATTATCCACAAATGGAGAAAACTGGGAACAGTGGTGAACCTTCCCAGGAGTGGTCGGCCAACCAAAATTACTCTAGGAGTGCAAAAATGACTCATCCAGGAGGTCACAAGAGAACCCAGAACCACATCCAATGAACTGCAGGCCACACTGGCCTCAGTTAAGGTCAGTGCTCATGACTCAACCACTGTGCAAAAACTGCATCATGGGAGAGTTCCAAGACCAAAACAACTGCTGACAAAAAATTACACAAAGGCTCGTCTCACATTTGCCAAGAAACATCCTGATGATCCCCAAGACTTTTGGAGAAATATTCTGTGGACTGACAAATCAAAAGTTGAACTTTCTTGAAGGTGTGCGGCCTGTTACATCTGGCGTTAAAATAAAACAGAATTTGATAAAAAAAGAACATCATGCCAACAGTCAAACATGGTGGTGTCAGTGTGATGCTCTGGGGCTGCTTTGCTGCTTCAGGACCTGGACAACTTGCTGTGATTGATGGAACAATGAATTCTGCTCGACAGAAAATCCTGAAGGCCAATGTCCGGCAATCAGTTCATGCCCTCAGACTCAAGCGCCTAGCAAATACACCTCTAAATGGCTCAAGAAAAACAAAAATTAAGGCTTTGGAGTGGCCCAGTCAAGGTCCAGACTTAAATCCAATTGAGATGCTATGGTGTGACCTTAAATGGGCAGTTCATGCTGGAAAACCCTCTAATATGGCTAAATTAAAACAATTCTGCAAAGAAGAGTGGGCCAAAATTCCTCCACAGTGATGTGAAAGACTCATCACCAATTATCATAAATGCTTGATTTCAATTATTGCTGCCAAGGTTGACACAAATAGTAATTGGGTTCAGGGGCAATTACTTTTTCACATAGGGCCAGATAGGTTTGGATTTTTTTCCCCCTTAAAAAATTCAATAATCATTCAGACACTGCGTTTTGTATTTACTTGGGTTGTCCATAAAATAAAAAAATTGGTTTGATGATCCGAAACACTTCTGTGTGATAAATATGCAAGAAAAAAAAAATCAGGAATCAGAAAGGGGGCAAATACTCATGGCATTGTAGGTTCTTACTTATAACAGGGTTTATGCTCTGCCAACATTTAAAGACCCTTTAAATGTTAATAAATCTGTATTTAGGTTTGTTGTATGACAGACTATGGACCCCCCAATCAACTAGACTTAGTCTAGCTTTTGTCATGGAAAAAAAGGTTTTCGATGGATGAAATTAACACGGTATTACATCTACCCCCTGCTAGGTCTAAAGTATTTTGGTTAGTATGGATTTAAAGCTTGACATAAAACTTTGTTTGATGGCCTATATATACCTGAAAATCATTAATAATGCAGAGCAATTGTATCCATCTGTAGCTCTGTTTATCCTAGCTTCACTATATTGCCAAAAGTATTCGCTCACCTGCCATGACCTGCATATGAACTTAAGCGACATCCCGTTCTTAATCCATAGGGTTTAATATGACATTGGTCCTCCCTATGCAGCAATAACAGCTTCAACTCTTCTGGGAAGGCTTTCCACAAGGTTTAGGAGTGTGTTTGTGGGAATTTTTGACCATTCTTCCAGAAGCGCATTTGTGAGGTCACAATGATGTTGGACGAGAAGGCCTGGCTCTCAGTCTTCATCCCAAAGGTGTTCTATCGGGTTGAGGTCAGGACTCTGTGCAGGCTAGTCAAGTTCATCCACACCAAACTCTCTCATCCATGTCTTTATGGACCTTGCTTTGTGCACTGGTGTACAGTCATGTTGGAACAGGAAGGGGCCATCCCCAAACTGTTCCCATAAAGTTGGGAGTATGGAATTGTCCAAAATCTCTTGGTATGCTGAAGCATTCAGAGTTCCTTTCACTGGAACTAAGGGGCCAAGCCAACAACCCCACACCATAATCCTCCCTCTACAAAACTTTACACTTGGCACAATGCAGTCAGACAATACCATTCTTCTGGCAAGTGCCAGTTCCACACTTGTCCATCAGATTGCCAGATGGAGAAGCGTGACTCATCACTCCAGAGAATGTGTCTCCACAGCTCTAGAGTCCCATGGTGGCTGCTTTACACCACTGCATCCGACGCTTTGCATTGCACTCGGTGATATATGGCTTGGATGCAGCTGCTTGGCCATGGAAACCTATGCCATGAAGCTCTCTACGCACTGTTCTTGAGCTAATCTGAAGGCCACATGAAGTTTGGAGGTCTGTAGAGACTGACTCCACAAAAATTCGGTGACCTCTGCGCACGATACGCCTCAGCATCCTCTGACCCCGCTCTGTCATTTTACATGGCCTAGCACTTCATGGCTGAGTTGCTGTCATCCCAATGGCTTCCACTTTGTCATAATACCACTGACAGTTGATTGTGGAATATTTAAGAGCAAGGAAATTTCAAGACTGGACTTGTTGCACAGGTAGCATCATATCACAGTACCACGCTGGAAGACCCTGAGCTCCTGAGAGTGACCCATTCTTTCACAAATGTTTGTAGAAACAGTCTGCATGTCTAGGTGCTTGATTTTATACACCTGTGGCCATGGAAGTGATTGGAACACCTGATTTCAATTATTTGGATGGGTGAGAGAATACTTTTTAGTGTACTTTGCTGGTATCCCCAGTGTGCTCTTCAAAAGGGACAACACAAACATAAATCTCTGGAGGCTAACGCTGGTACTATTGCAGGAACCTTAAACAACCACACTTCAAAAATACCAAAATATTCCTCCAATTGGCATTTAAAATCTATGTGCAAAAGATTTCTTTCCACAGTTAAAGAGGAAAAACCTGTGCATATTGATAATACAGAGCTAGAATATTAAATTTGGGCAGCAACCATAGACTCTAACTTTCTATCCTTCCATTATCTACACCAGTGGTTTTCACTGTTGGGTCAGGACCCAAAAGTTGGTCGTGGGGCCCTTTTCAGTAGGCTGTGAATGAGTGCCTGGGAAAAAATTGTGCCAAGAGGTGTGGTGATTGGCAGTTATGATTTTATTTTGGTACCTTCCTGCATGACCAATTCCTGTTCAGAAGTTGTTTTTTCTCTTTAAAGAGATTGGGCGTCTCGTCCTGCCCTGGCTCACACGGCCCCGGCACACCTGCAGCTCATCACGGCAATCACCACCCTGCACTTAAGCTCTGCTCTACACCAGCGCCAGATGATTCCCACTCTCATAGTGGTATTTGCCAACTCTGTGCCTCAAAGTTACTTTGAGTAATTTACTAGTGATTTATCTACTTGTCTTACCTGTGTTTCACCCTACTTTCTCCTCCGTTCCTTCCAGTGCCTCCACGAGCCACCAGTACAAGCCCAATCTCTGCCACGCTGCCGCACTCTCACTACTGGATTCACTCGCAGCCTCTCAAGCCCTCACCTCACTTCTTCTTCAAAACTTCTTCAAAACGTGCATGTATTGTTCTGTTTTCTCACAACTTTTGCACTGTCTTGGGCCCAATCTGTGCTATTTTTCATTAGATAAATCTGATGGTTAAAAAATATTAGAATTTTGGGTCACAATTTCTTTTTTCATTGATGAGTTGATATTGGGTGCTGGGGCCAAACCAGTTGAGAACCAATGATCAACACTGCTTATCCAGTTCAGGGTTGCAGGGGCTGGATCCAATCCCAGCTGTCATTGGGTGAGAGGCGGGGTACATCCTGGGCCTGGACTGGTTGCCAGTCAATCACAGGGCTGACACGTAGAGAAACAACCAGGTACACTAATGTTCACACCTATGGACAATTTAGAGTCATGGATGCACTTAACAAGCATGTCTTTGGCCAAGAGTATGTCTTCCACCAAATTATTGGCCAAAATATTTTGAGAATAGATCTTCTAATATCAAAATTGAGACAAGATAACATAGTTAAACAAAAAACATCTTGGAAATATGTTAACATTTTTCTTCAGTGCCGCTGAAACGTCTCCATTAACACCAATTCATTATCCCTCTGATCTTCCAGTTTCTCCTCTTCATCTGTTTTTATGCTTTGACTGTTCATTGATGAAAGTCTCTGTTGTGGTTTGTATCTTTTCACTTTAAACACATCCCACCTCTCAGGGATCAGCCCTCTATTGAAGAGCAGTAAGGCCAAATAGGAGAACAATAAAGTGGCAAAGAAGGTGGAAAACATGCAGATAGTGCTGACAGGAGCATGCTGAACATATTTACCATCCTCAAAGGTGCATCCTGGGAACTCAAGAACAACAGGCAACCCAATGGATGGCTCGCCACTCAGCACTCTCAACACCACTCCAAGCAGCAAGCCCATGATGGAGCCATAGCCGTTACAGATTTTAAAGTAGAGGACACAGATGAGTTGAGGAAACATGATGGTGTAGGTTATGCCTGAGCCCAGGATCCAGAAAACCATGATGCTGTTCTGTAAGAGGGTGAGCGATGTGCCAGCCAAGCCCACCGATACCACAGTGATACGGATCACCCACTGGATCTCCCTGTCTGATGCCTGCAGAGCAGAAAACAAACTGAAGTAGTAGAAAAGGAAAGAAATTAGTATTTTCTTACCAGTTTTTCCTACCCCGGTCCTCAGGATGTTTTTATAGATGTTGGATGCAAAGATTGAACTGGCTGACAACAAAGAAGAGTCTGTTGATGACATCACAGCAGCAGCCACAGCGCCAATGCCGACGATGGAGATGTAGGGTGGGCTGAGATGCTGCAGAGCAATGGGAAGAATCTGACCAGCCTCTCCACGTTCATATGGGGATGGAGAGCCATACGTGGTCTTATTCCAGTCTGATGCCAGAAAGTGAGACAAAAATCAGCAAGGCCTTTTCAGTGTTTTTGTCTTTAATCCAGTACCTTTACCTGTTGATGCTGCGACTGCTCCAATCAAAACAGATGGAACTCCAAGTATGAAGACGAGTGGAGCTGCAATGAAGCAGGTGATCCTGGCTGTGGATGATGAGGATGCGGACAGGGTCCTCTGGTGAAAGTCCTGATATCCAATATTTCCAAGAGCCTTGAAAACAATCAAGAAAAAATGTACATTACAAATTTACTTGCTCCACTCAATAAATCTGTGACTCCAGTGCAGAATAGATGGGTGGACTCTACATCAAGGAAAAAACATTTCCGAGTCCAGTCCTTACCAATATTAGGAAATTATCAATCCACCTCCATGCTCTTTCTTTATCAACTGAACCAATCCAGGGTGCCTGGTAGGTAAAGTTTAAAGCCGTCTTGGTTATGTCAGCTGAATAAGGGTTCATCATGATGAAAGGGACACATAACCACTGCAAAAAACCCAAAAACAAGAACTTGAGGAGAAGATATCAAAAGGGCAGACAGAGGGCCAGGAAGGCACTGTAAGGCTTTCATATCATAAAGTGACTACATGGAGCTGCTTGACGCTGGAGGGTATTTTTGAAGTGTGCTCAATCTGAACTAGCAACTGGTTAAATCATGCTTCAAGATGTTTGTCTCAGTTCTTCAATGATAAGGGCTTAGAGAGAGTAGTTTCAGTGAACTCACCATGCTAAAGAATATCAGGGTTAACTGGATGATGTCTGTGTAGGCAACAGAGTAGAGACCTCCCAACAGTGTGTAGACGATGGCTACAGCAGCAGAAATCAAAATACAAATAGTGTAGGACAAATCCAAGATCACGCTCATTGTTGCTCCTGCAAATCAAACAATTATATACTCAAGAAAAATAAATAAAAAGTAAAACAACAGGGATGCATGATATTTTCATACTGGTGTTGACAGATTTCTTTAGGGCACCACAAACTCAAGGGGGACCACCGTGAAGCCCCAAATGTAAAACAACTACCAGCCCAGCTCTCCGCTTGACCAAACGTCTCTTTGCATCAGAGGCACTTTGTGTTCTAAACAATAAAAATGTGTGTATATTTCGGTATCAATTATGAGTCTGGTAATGTTGACCTATTAGATATCTGGAAAAATCCAATATCATGCATCCCTTATAAAACCATTAAAATCATATCAGAGTAACTTCTCTCTATGGCTGGCATGATCAATCCATGATTGTTGATGATTCTGGCTGTCTTTCATTGTAATTCCTAGCTTTTTAAAAATTTCGAATGATTTTTGAGACAACTGGCAAAGGGAGTAGCTTAGATGCAGTTTAAGCGTCAGTTTCAGCAGAACTAGATATATTTCTTTATTTTAAAAAAAGAGAAAGGACCACTATGAAGACTTTTCTAGACAGGAAAGATAATTTGCTTTTCTCCTGACCAGCTTCAGCATGAGTTTGATTCACTCTGATAGTTAACAACGATAACAGCTGCTTGTGAGCTTTCGATATAGTGTACTCCTGGGGCTGCCCATGCCCTCTACGTCATATCCTTATATGCTCTGATTGGCCCATAATGAATTCGACAGACAGACAGAATTCATGCAATTATTAACTGAGTTTTTTAAGATCCTGTCCCAAATACAAACTGGACTCTCGCACACATGGATGTGAAATATATCCAGTGCAATGGATTTGTGAAACAGTCCATCTGGAACGTCAGGTCAGGTTCCACTACCTTACTCAGAGTTAAACATTAATACCTTCCAGAAATTATTTTACATTAGTCACAACAAGAAAATGGTGTCAGGAAGAATAAGTTTTAAAAATCTGAAGATTAGAGAGGGTTGATGTGGGTGAATCACTTACCCAGGCCAATAAGAGTTCCTGTAACCCAGAGTATGTCTGAGGTCAGCAATGCCAGGGAAAGAACTCCACTTACTAAATTCCCATACTTGATCTGGAATGGATCCATCATTGTTATGTATTTTCTGTCTCTCATTGTCTTGGCAAATAACAGTCCACCTAAGTTATCAAAGCAAACAAAGGCAGATAGATTTGTGTCATTTAATTTGTCTGTTAAAGTAAATATTCATTATTGAGCTTTGCACTGCATTATATTTTCTAACATAAAATTAATTCACAAAGTGTTGAATTTTATTTTACATTACAAAACTGAAGTGTAGAGCCCCAAGCAGCACTGAAAAATATAAAAAAATGATCAGACTTGAACATTTCCCTCTAGAGCCAGTAAAGGCTTCATACAACTGCTACTTCTCTAAATTCATAAGCTCTTCTCCCCAAAAGTAAAAAGATTGGGATGAGCTAAATTGATTGAGTGTGTTTTAAAGTTAATTTGTACAGCTCTCCTGTGTTTTATATGAAACGTGTAAAGCCAGTAAAAACTGTATTTTAACGGCGTACATGGGGTGCAAGTATAGTAAAAGAAAGATGTGTAAGAAAGTCAAAAACATGACTAATTGTTGAAACTGGGACATTTTACCATTTCATGAGAAATATTAGCTCCTTTTGAATTTGATGGCAGTGAGTGATACTAATGAAAAAGGTGGAGCATTTTAAAACTAATTAGGCTGATTGGCAAGATGATTTGGTATAAAAGGAGCATTTTAGAGAGCCAGAGTCTCTAAGAAGTAGAGATTGCCAAACTTAACTGAACCAGGGAAAACTGTCTAAAAATTATAATACAGTTTCAGAAAAATGTTCCTCAAAGCAAAATTGAGAAGTTTGACTTTCCTACCATCTACTGTACATAATATCATCAACAGATTCAGAGAATCTGGAGAATTCTCTATGCACAAAGGTCAAGGCCTGTTCTTATTTACATTTTTACACAGCGCCCCAACTATTTTGTAATTGGGGTTGTACTTTGAACAATTATAATCCTTATAGTGGTGTAAACTATGATCATCTTACCAACAATGAAAGACAGGGCTGCTGTTACTGGAATGACAGCCCAGATAAGTCCCATGGTTGGCGAAAACACGGCCTCTGTCAGACCTACGATGAAGCCTCCACCAACAAAAGTAGCTGTGGAAAGTATGCACATTGATTTAGTTATCACCCCTCCACTCAAACATCCTGACACAGACTTACTGTTTACATCATTATTTCCTGAAACAACACCTTTCAACAATTTTCAATCACATTGTTTTACTTTCTTAGTGTAAAGTCACTTGCTTCATACTCCTAATTAGTTGAAACCAAAAAACTGTTAAGCTTCCATCCAAATCTCCCACTATAGGTATAAAAGCTATGTTAAATCATTTAAACATAGTGGGGAAGTATATCAAGTTACAAGAAAAGTGTCACTGGCAGTTGTTGATGCATAAAATATGGGCTTCTGACACTTAATTTTAAAAAGTGCTGTCACTCGTAGTATGTAAGCAACTGTAAAGTGGTATTAAATCACATATAAATCCATATATCATTAAGCTTTATTCCACTTCCTGCCTTTGGTTCACAAGTTGGACCACTTTGCTTTTACACCTCAAACGAACCACACCAGGGTTCATTTGGAAGCGGACCGAGACCCCCCTGTTTTCAAGTGGAGTAGGGTCCGCTTGTTTGGTCAGCACCAGAGTTCGTGTGAGCTTTCACACCACTCCAAATGAACTGGATTACCCGTGAAAACGGACCAGAGTTCGTTTAAAGCGGACCAAACAGCTTTGGTGTGAATGTGCCCTAAAAGTGGTACACTCCACAGGAACACTCCAAGCCACTCAGACAAAAGAATTGAAAAGTATATTCCAAATTGTCTCTGAGACCTTTATAAAATATGCATGTTCTGTCCTGTTTCATTGTTTTTACACCTTTTGTACTGTCTTAGGCCCAAGCTCTATTATTTTTTATCAAATACATCTGATTGACCAAAATAATCTCCAGGATTTGGGTCACAATTCTTTATAGATAGCTTAGCTGTTGTCCTGGGTGTGGTGCCCAAAGTCCTGCAAGCACTTAGGGTGCCAAAAACGGCTAACTCAAGTGGCATGCCCTCTCAGAAGCTCTCCCCGATGGCTGTGAGCATGACAAAAGCTGTCCTGGGTGGAGTCTCCTCTTCATTGACCCCCATGCTACGTCGGGCCACCTTCTCTCGGCCTGCCAGAGCCACCATGGCCCGCTCCATCGAGGAGAAGGTGAGGAACACGTACCCTGCTGATACTCTGAGGAGGAAGCTCAACAGCTTTGAGGCAGAGGTGCTGAAAAAGATCTCAGATGTAACAGTGGAGCATATCTGTGGTTTGTTTGAGCCAAAAACTCCCTCAAACACAGCCATCGCTCACCCTCCAGCCTTCACTGCTGATGTGGAGTCCGTGCCAGACCCACAGCCAGACCTTACTGCTCAGATGCCGTCACCACAACCTCATCATTCTGGCCCAGCTGAACTCTCAGCCATGGATTCAGTCCTGGGGGATGTGGCTGTGGAGGAGCAATCCAGCCAACTAACAGGCGATGCTGCTTGGACGCCATCCCCACAGCCTGAAGATCCCCTCCCAGCTGAACCTCTTCCACCTGGTTCAGTCCTTGGGGGGGGGGGGTGAGGCTGTGGAAGAGCGTCCAGCCAAAGACCCAGAACCAGACATGGTTCCATCTCCACCATCACCATCAGTCAATGAATATTCATCTCTCTATCAGGATGTTCATGAAGAGCCTCTAACAGGCCAACAGACAGAATCAGCTGCTGTGATGCTGAGGGGATTATATAGAAACCCATTCTGGCATCATTCAGGCTATCACAGAGAGCCTAAAGAGGATCTAAACTCTGTTCCTGTGATGCTGGTGGAGGAAACCTCTGTGATCGTTCAGGCAGCAGAAGAAGAATCTGTAGCTGTCTTTGTAGAGTTACAAACTTCGACACCACCTTTAAGCCCACCTGCTGAACCATCACTCATGGTTTCAGACCTGGAGAGTGATGTGATCATTGGGCAACCGAAGAAAGTGCCACCTCTTCTGGTCCACCTAGAGCAGCTCTTCAGACACCCCCCTGCTCCAAGGCAGGAGGACTCTGAGGCTGTAATCTACCAATTCTACAGGTGGTTTGAAAAGTCAGTCCTGTGCTGCTTTAAGTCTGCAAAAGAGGACTTAGAATTCTTTTGTATTTTACACCTCCCAAACTGATTTTTAGCTGCTTGAATAGCTGATGTACTCAAATATGATCATTGACCCCCAAATATCTCAGCATGTCTGCTTACAAAGTGACACTTCAACCCTATCTCCTTTGCTCATATCCCCAATCTTGTAGTCATTGTTGACAGTAACCTCTCATTTGATCAGCACATCAAACAATAATTCTAAAAAGTGTGCTTTCACAGGAAAAAAAAACATAGGCCACAACCATTTATTACTTTCCTTCTCTGCACCTGAAACCCAGACTGGTTTACTGCAACAAAATCCTATATGGTACATCTTTAACAGTCCTCAACAAACTTCAATACATTCAGAACTCTGGTGCACACCTCCTAGCCCACAATCATGACCACATCAGCCCTGTCCTTCAAAACCTCTGCTGGCTCCCCATTCAAAACTGCATCCAGTTCAAAATCCTGCTTCTCACCCAAAAAGCCCTAAACCAACAACCCCAAAATATAAATTATATAATGAAGCATATCACAAAAATTGAATTCAATTAAAAATACAAAAAAGTTAAGTAACAAAAACAAAACAGGCAATTATATTTTGTCTGTTAAATATTTGTTTCTTTGGTATCTAACTCTTAATCATTGAATGGTCTGATCTCACATAATCACATTAATTTACTTCGTCTTCCTTGTTGTGTCAGGATGCCTGATTAAACCTCCATGGGTCTTTAGGCCCTGGTGAAAAAAGGTTACAAGGTGCAACAACAAATCCAAGTCCAATGTGAAAACTTAACCCCATTCCTGTGTCCCATACTAACCTGTCATGGTGAAGACTCCCACCACCAGACTAATCCCTCTATTGCCCAGAAGAGTGATTTCCCTTGGGTCGGCTTGGCTGCTGTCCTGCAGCCGCTTTGACTTCATGGAGGCCCAGATCCCTGTGCCCAGCACCAGCAGGTAGAAGAGCAACATCACCATCAGTCCTGGGATGTTGAGGCCCATCTTGCACAGGCAGACTGACAGATTGAAAGATAGTCTCGACCTCCTCCTGTCTTAATATGTGTTGAACAGGAAAGACTGAATTCCAGTTTTGATTAAGTCAGCCTCGAGCAGCTCAGTTAAAGACTGTAAATGTGCAACTCCTTAAACTAGTCTGGTAGGTGTTCTTTAGCCTGTGATCAATCATACAGCTGCTTAACATGGGGGATTTTTGAATCTGCGCTGCAGGTTTGGAAGGTGACTCCTTTGATAGAGTTGTTGAAATGTTCTCATTTTAGCACTTAAAGGCTTGGACCAAATCTATCTCTATTATATTGTTGGTTTTGGTTGTTTTGTATTCAAACATATTTACTATGAAACATCTCAAGCTCTGAGCTATACAATTAAAAAGTTCTTTGCACTTATATCTCATTAGACAGGAATGTACCCAGGACAATATGTCAATAAAAGGTTCCAGGTCAACTCCCATGAACAGCATACCCTGCAAAAAAACAAACAAAAAAACATATTTCTTCAGGCAAACCATTTGTTTGAAGACCTACTACTAAAATGTTGCAAATAAATTGTGTTTGCTAGATTCAATTTGTCACTTGAAGTTAAGGATATTTCTGCAAGTTGCAGCTCAATAAAAATGTGCAGTCATAAAGTAAATAGAGCCTAGCACATTTCATGTGAAACTAGTGGATGTGGTTTTGTCATTCTGTTACAGGTCTCCTCAAGAAACCCTGAATACTGATTGTTGAAGACTGAGGACTATCTTACATGTGAATGATAATGATTACAAGATAGAACATTTATTATTACATCTGTTCTCTGTTATTCATTCATTGTTTGCCACTGGCGAATGTTTGCAACTAATAAGGAATTAACCAGAATTGGCTGTATTAACGAATGGTAAAATAAATGCACAGAAACACCAAATTTAGACAAAGTGAAATGTTATTGACTGTAAGGCAAATTTGAGGCACAATTTTCACATTTTCAGTGATTAATCTGATTGTAGCTGAAGCACCCAGAGTGAAAAAAAATCTTTATCGAGGTAAAAGAATTAAACCCCTATATTGAAAAACACTCAGTTACTATTAATGGTGGTATTGGTATTAAATGTTGTGTTAACTGTTCTATAAAATAGGGCCACCATTTAACACTGTTTTAAGGTGGTATGCTGATGATATTGACTTCTAGTTAATTCTCCCTTTTTTGTATCTAAGCCAGAATTTTGTTATCTTAAATCAGCAAGCTAACTTAAATGCTTTCTCAGCCCTGGCTAACTTCTGCTGCAGCTAAAAAGTAAACAAAGCACAAAAGTAGGGACATTTTTGTTTGGCAGATCATTGTTGCAACAATGCTTCTTAGCAATAAATCTTATACCATTGGAAAGCCTGTTTATTTTTCTTTTAAATGGTGCCACATCTGTAAGGAACATGCATTTGTGGGATGAGCAGCAGAGATGAGTATGTGGGTTGAGCTCATGAAAAAAATCGCCAAATCTTCTCTGCAAAACAGCTTATTTTGCTGTTGAGCTTCTGGTACTTGCCTGATTGGCAACTGATTGTGTCAGCACCTGTGAGCATTTGTGCTGCTACAGTGGTCAGTAGGTGTCTGCTCCAAGATTCGACATGTGGCAAGCCATTCTAACATTTAGAAGTTAAGTTTGACTATCCTGAATTAAAACTGTAGATATCACCAATGTCTTTATGACTAGTCATTGCATTTTGAATAGGAGGATTTTTAATTCAAGATATCTGTAATTCAATTTTGACAAGGCGAAATAACAAATACAGATATCTATCGCTCTTCTCTGGCATCAATAAGTCCTCCATTTCACATCTTCAGTCTGTACAAAACGCAGCAGCTAAGTTGTTATCACACACTAGTCGTCATGCCCATATCACTCCAGTTCTTGCATCCAGTTCCTTTCAGGAACAATTTCAAAATGTTATTAATCATATACAAGGCCCTGCATGGACTAGCTCCTACATATATAAATGATCAACTGAGTCCTTATTCCACCAGTCGCCACCTTTGATCATCTGATCAGTGTCTTTTAACAGTCCCTCGTTCAAATTTTAAATCTAGAGGTGATTGTGCTTTTGCTGTGGCAGCTCCTAACTTTGGAACAATCTCACTGGTAACATCAGGGCTGCTGAATCTGTAGCCTCTTTTAAAAAGCTGCTTAAAACTAATTTTTATAGATTAGCCTTTTTGTAATCTCTGTATGTCATCTCAGGTATCTACGTCATTTTGACAAGGCGAAATTGCATCACTTTTGCCATTCATGTGTATGGGGTTTCTTATTACAGATATCTACAATGTCATTTCGGATAGCCACAATGTGACATTACAGATTTGGGGGTTTTTATTCCTAAATTCCATACATAAATGTAATGTACATCGCTGAGTTTCCGTTAGCCGGCATTTGCCGGTCATTGGCCGGTAAAAAGGCCGGAAGTCCGGCAGATAAAAATATATCCCGTCAAAATGTCCGGCAGAAAACATGCAAATGACCAGATAAGTAAATATTGAATACTTTCATATTATATTTTGTGTAACCTTGAAGATATGTTGCGAGAATGCGTTAATATAAACTAAAAGTTGCCTAATCTTACTACGTCTACTGTCCTGCAGTGCTGGGGTTGTTTATCTCCTCAGACGGCAAGCACATGGCTAATTATGTATGCACGATGACGTCAAAGCTCTGTGCAGGCTCAGTATTGCTGGGGACTATGCAGGGAAAGTGGAGAGTTTGACCAGAGCTTTCTTGTAAAGCAGACTTTTAATATAAGTGAGGTTTTCCTGGTTAACCAAAGGCTTAATATCATCAATGGTATGGAGGGATTTTATGTCATCTCTGCAAGTAATGGAGAGGCTGAAATAAAGGTAATTGTTTAGCAGAGCGGCTGAAACACCGATGCAGCAGCAGAGAGAGAGGCCTACGCCGGACAGAGTTGTAGTGGACTTCGATAAACTACCTACCAATCCTCAGATAAAGTTGGATTGTAGTCAACACAGAATCACATTGTGCAGAATGGCATGGACTGCTTGGAGCTTTTAACACAGGCTCTGTCTCTCTTCAGAGAGGTTACAGTTCATCTTGAGGACTGATATTAGCAGCTGACGGTAAGACTCATTTTTCATTTGAAATGTAGAGTTCTACCACAGTGTCCAGTTAAGAGAGCACTTTTGTTATGTGTTTGGATGCGTCGTTGTTGTTGGTGGAGGATGGTATTTGGCTGTTGTAAGCTGCAAAGTTATGATAGCGGCCAATGAGCTAACAGGCAAATGGTGCTGATGTGAAGCTAACTGTTGTTGTTAATGAGTTTAACGTGGGCGTATATTGTGTAACTGACCGTGTGTGTAAGGAAAAGCGCACAGCTTTCATTTTGATACTTTAAACCACTTACACAAAAAACATAAGAGAGAGATTTATGCATTTTGCTGCTGTTAATGCAGCAAATAATGTTAAAAAGCAGATGTCCGGTAGTTGTTCTAAATGGTGGGAATTCTTGAGGACTGCCGGTCATTTTGACCGGGGACAAAAAAGTCTAGTGAAAATGCTGCTGTACAGTATGTCTTATGCCTCATATCAATGAAATTGTGAAATGATACCTTATTGGATTTAACAACAAAGAGAATCTCTTTTTGCCACATAAACACAACGTCTATGATCTGCTAGTAATAACAAGTTTCAGCTTTTTTCTCGTCATTTCGACTTTAATCTTGATTTGTCCAAAATTCTTTTCTCTTTCGAAAATGGCCCTAATCAGCTTCTGAGTTTTCTCTTTTCCTTCTGTTTTTTTCTGGATGGTCACTCCTTAAAAACTGAGGTTCCTTGTGCAAAGCTGGTTCCTGTATAGAAAGATATGCTAAATTATTAAAGAGACTCACACTTCAGCTGTTTATTTTGACATCACTTTCAAATCATTTCATAATTTGGAGTTGTTCTGTGGCTCTGTGATGGGAACAGGGGCACAACTGCCTACTTTCTGAGGGGTATGCAGATACATCACTGTAGTTATGTGACTCCATTAACTTAAAGGGATGCAGCTCCCCCTCACAAATCGTTCTGTCCAGTCAGTTTGTTGCTTTCATTTTTCTGTTTCTGCCCTTTTGACAGTATTTATCATTAATACGTTTAAGATCAAATAAAACACCCATGTTTGGACAAGTTTTACTCAATTTTTACATTATTTTATGATGTGATCCGTGCATGTTTGGCTCGTTGATGATGTGCATCACAAAAGCCATCATCAAATATGAGTATGGGAGAGCATTGGCAGGAAGTGACTGAAGAAATGTGTTAAAATGAGGGCATGAGAACACACTAAAAATGATGGGTCAAAAATAACCCAATTTGGGTTGTTTTTAACTCAACCGCTGGGTCAAAATAGCACCAGCCCAGCATTAGTTAATTTGACCCTTCAAGATGGGTTGCTCCATTTTAACCCAACAGATGAGTTAAATAGTCCACCCAAATGCTGGGTCAAATTAACTCCAAATCTGGTTAAATTCAACCACACGTATTAGTTATATACTCTACCCAAATGTTTGGTTAAATTAATTACAATTCTGGGTTGTTTCTACTAAATATTTGTTATATTCTCTAACCAAATGTTGGGTCAAATTAATTATAATTCGGGGTTCATTCAACTACACATTTGCTCATTAATTTTAACATTACAGTACAATCTATAAGAACACAAATTGCAATAACTACCCATAGCTATAAAAGTGTTAAACTACAAACCTATAACAAAATACATGATAGATTTGGTCATGCAAATCATATATAATGCAATTAAAACGTAAACAATACTTGAACTGTCGAAAAAACATTATTACAAAAAATGGACAATAATAGAGCAACTGCCCCTTTAGTGCTGTTAGGTCTAATGAGGTCTTATCTGGTTAGATAAAGATTAAATAAAAATTAAAATAAATACAATTACTACGTAGACATTTTTTTCTACAAAATCATCAACAATAACAAAACTACAACCTCTTTAATGAACTGGGTGAAGAATCTTGTAATGCAGATGTAAAACGCTGTAGTACCCTTAACTTGCAAGCAAGTATTCTGCTTTCCAGAAACTGTACTAGTTTTGACTCCCCTCCTGGAATTTTATAAATAACAGTCTGTAAGAATTCCCACACATGTGTACACTGCTTCAGGTATTGAATGTCAAACACAAAGAATGCCTTGAAGCAAACATCAATGGCCTGAAGCAGTGTGTCCTGTTCCAATGCCTGTTCATCAATGATCACAAAGGCCTGAGATGCATGGTGATGGTCATTGCCCAGTGTCAGGACATAGGGGTATGGTGTAGATGCCTTGGCCTCATGGAGGTACTCCACCATGTTTGTTCCAGGCTAAAAAAGAAACAAAGAAAGAATGTAAGAGATCAAGTGAGAGTGTGAGTAAGTACAAAATGTCTACCAACTAGTATAGTAGAATTTAAAAAATAGAAATTGTTTGAGAAACCTAAGCCTAGGGCCAGCTCTAGGGATCAACTGCTTGATGGTAGCCTCATTTAATAGATGACAACTCTCCTCATCAATTTCCTCCTCTGAAAGAGAAAAATAGAAAACACTAAGACATCTTTGTTTTTACAACAGAAGACCAGGAAACAAAAAGGTGTGGCTAATTGCATGAAAGCTATAGTCATAAACGTGCATGTTCCATCATTTATTACAAATAGAATGAAGCACTGAAAGCCTGCAAAAGACATGTGCCCTATGTGATTTATTGGAGTCAATGTGACACATTACATGGAAGCTATTGAAAAAAAGAGGAAATTATATTTCATAAGAATCATACAAAAAAATAATTGCAGTCAACTCCGTGACTGTCCAAATCATCACTTTGACTAGCTATGCAGAATTAATTGATGGTCTTCAAGCAACAAATAATATTCATTAATGTTCATCAGAAACTAAAGTTTACATTTAACACAGAATTTATCTGCTCAAACAATCATAAATTAGATAAAATGTATTTCAAAAAGTAAACAGCATCAAATAACACTCACTTTTGACGCACTTGACAGCCAGGGTAGAAATGTATCTTGTCAGAAACTGAACAATGGTCTCAGAAGTCCTTTATAGACTCCTGATTAGGCCATAGTGGCTACACCTGTGGCTGATTGCTGCAGGTTGCACACGTGTGCCTGCTGATCTTTGGAAGAGTCACAGCAGACATGAAGCATCTTAACACTTATCTTTAAATTTTTCTATGAGGTCTGTCAGCTGCCACTCAATCGTGTTAATAACATGGCTGTCCATAGATCTGAAACAATCACAAAAAGAGCTTAAGCAAAATAAAATTGCTATTGTATTAACTATTCAGATATCACTCTCAACTCAACTCAACTTTATTTATAGAGCACTTTAAATACAGAGTTTGAGCCAAAGTGCTGTACAGCAGGAAAATTTAGAATAGAATAAGACAAAAATTAAGAACATATGGAGCATACCAAATGATAAGATAAGAATGTGGCAGAAAATTAAAAGACAGATTAACGAAGTGGTAACACGTTTGTGTCTGGAAAGCACAGACACATTACACACAGACTTCCACAGCATTATTAGATGGAGTCATGGCTGAGAACCCCAACTACCACAGACAGCAGCATGCCAGCAGCTGCAACAGCCAACAACATACACTCATAAACAGACAGACGTAGATGCATACATACACGCATATTCTTACACAAATGACAGGTTAGCAAAATAGGTTAAAACTAAGGGAGGCAGAAATCACCTTACGAGAAGGTGAGAGAATAAAAATGAGTTTTTAAGTGTTTTTTAAAACAGTCCAGAGAGCCAGCAGATCTAATATGTAATGGGAGGTTGTTGCACAACCTTGGTGCAGCGACTGAAAAGGCCCTGTCTCCAAAAGTTTTTCTGTGGGACCTTGGTACAGTAAGAAGTCCTTGAAGTGATGATCTGAGGGGCCTTGCTGTGTTGTATGGTGATATTAGTGCAGTGATGTAGCTGGGAGCAGTGTTGTGATAAGCTTTAAATACAAACAGAAGAATTTTGTAGGGTATTCTAAACTGAACAGGAAGCCAGTGCAGTGATGCTAGTATAGGTGTTATATGATCCCTTTCTTTACGCCTGCAAAGTAATCGTGCTGCAGCATTTTGTACAAGTTGTAATCGCTGTATGGATGCCTGGTTGATACCAAAATACAAGGAATTACAGTGGTCTAGCCTGGAGGATATCAGGGCATGGATAACTTTCTCCAGATCTTTATGTGACAGAAATGGTCTGATTTTTGATATGATCCTGAGCTGGAAGAAACTAGATTTGATGACAGAGCTAAGTTGTTTGTTGAACTTTAAGTTATTATCAGATATCACTCCAAGGTTCTTTGCATGAGGTGTTATGTATTCTGATAAATGACTGAGAGACTACAGGACGGTGTTGGTGGAGTTTGTGGGATGGAAAACTATGATCTCAGTTTTACTATCATTTAACTGCAGAAAGTTGTTTGCCATCCCTACCCTAATGTCCTCCAGGCATTTATCGAGGTCTGACGGTCCAGAATGGTCATTGGGGTGAATGGGCAGATAAAGTTGGGTGTCATCTGCATAACAATGGAATGAGGTATTGTAATTCTGAATAATTTTTCCTAAAGGAAGGATGTATATGGAGAACAAGAGGGGGCCAAGGACAGAACCTTGGGGAACTCCACAAAAGAGAAGAGCAGGGGAGGAAGAGGAGTTGCTAACTGTGACTGAAAAGGATCTGTCAGTAATGTAGGATTTAAACCAGGCCTGTTCCATACCAGAGACTCCAGCCCAGTGCTGCAGACGATGTAGGAGGATGGAATGATCTACTGTATCAAAGGCAGCACTGAGGTCAAGGAGGACAAGGACTGAGGAGAGGCCACCATCAGCTGCTATAAGAAGATCATTGGTTACCCTTAGCAGAGCAGATTCTGTACTGTGGTTAGTACGAAAGCCTGACTGGAATTTTTCAAAAATTTTATTGCTGTTAAGGTGAGGGGTCAATTGATTAAGAACTATTTTCTCTAAGATTTTACTGTGGAAGGGAAGTTTTGATATGGATCTAGACTTTTAAAGTAATAAAAGACGATGAATTTTCCTCAAAGGGTTTTAAAATCCATAAAACACAGACGTTAGGCGGATTGTCAGCACACACCCGGCGTTTGTCACCGCCAGGTTAATTTCTGTGTTGCAGTATGTTTATATCTCGTTGTTGTACAGTGTGATTACTGAAAACTCAGTTCCATATAAAACTTTTGAGATATAACAAGGTGCCGTCTTAGCTTCAGGGTTAAATAAAAACGTAAAAGCCGAATAAAACGTTGATTACTGACAGAGCCTCTTACTGAACCTCTAACAAGCCAACGCATGCGCATTCATTCATCGTCACCATACCAAAAGCAATGCAGACTAGCAACAGAATGTAATCCAATGTGAAGATAACAAGCTTGTTTGTGGCTGAACAGTGACTATATGCCCATGGGCACTGTGAACTACTTTCAATAATTAATTAACCGAACCGACAAACTGTGTCCGTATGTGCTTCCATGATAAGGAAAATATAATGATACTGTGGCAAGCTGTGGTGAGGAATAACTCATAGACAAACTGAGAGAGTTTGACAAGCCCTCATGCAACGAGCATGAACAGCTTACATTTATTTTTCAACACAGACACATATAGAGAGGGGAGTCTGCACCATTAACCCCCTCACTCATGGTGTGACACTTAAAAGAAGACCCTCCCCCAAAAACATGAACCAACAAACAAAACATGCACAATTACAAACCCCACAATGAAACATGAACATTAAAGAACATCAGAAGAGTGAATTCCCTTGCACAAAGTTATACCCAGAAGTCCCTGCTCCAGGCGACTGCTTCCTGAATCGCCATAATACTATTTTAAAAGGTAAAGCAAAACAGACAATGTGAATTAGATATGTAGTGTGCAGAAACCTTTGATTATTGACTTGGCTCTCCAAGAGGATGACCAGTCGGGTTTCCCGGTGTTGATATTCATATCGCACTTGGTGCTTTCGTGGTGGATGGCAAGAGAAGTCGATGTGATGACGCGATTACGTCATGATGTTCAAAGCACAAACAACCCAGGTGCTGAGTCAACCGATGTATGTTGGGTTGATGGATTTTGACTCAGTGCATGGGTTGCACAAAAATAACCCAAATCCCATAGAAATAACCCAAAATAATCTAGCTGTTTTCAGTGTGAAGCTTCAACACAAGACAGCACACCTTTATGAAGGTATTATGGACTTACTGAAGAGACCCACCATCAGTGGACTTCCTCTGCGCTCTTTTACACACGTTCCTCCGTCCTGGGCGCACCTGACTGTAATAATACACAAGTTTTCATTTTAATTTGGCGGTTAAAGTCTGTCTTCTTTGTGTGGACTTAGATTTATTGATATGACTTGTTGCAGTCTTTAGGCTACTGCTGACAGTTTTCACCTTTATAGAGGATTTTGGGAGGATTTGTTTTTTAAGTATGCCTTTTAAGAGCCACGATTCAAATGAAAGCACCTGCAAGCTCGAGGGGGCGCACACTGGAGCGCCTATAGTGTGTGTGTGGGGGGCGAGAGGAGGGGAGGTGAAGGAGTGGAGGGGAGTCTAATCAGAGACATGCCTCTGTTATTGATCATATCGTTTACACATGCACAAACAGCTGTTAAATACAGAAAATGCTGACTCAAAATAATTTTACCTCCATCACTTTGGTGCGCCCATAGCGCGGCGCCCCTATGTGCCGCATACAGTGCATACCCACTTTTTGTGCCACTGACAAGACATAAAAAATGGGTCTGCTCAACACGCGGACAACAAACTCTACCTGCAGCAGTACATTGAAAGTAGCCCAATTCTGAAGAAAAACTGCAGACTTGGCAACCCTGGCATGGATGCCGCTAAAGTGCCAGTTTTATCAGAACTCCATGACATTTCTTTGTTAAAAGAAGAAGAAAGAACAAAAGTGAGTTGTTTTCTTTTCAAAAACAACAAAAGTCATGTACTGTCACGTCTATAGAGTTTATTTCTCTGTAGTGGCGATGACGTCACGTGTTTTGTTGCTCTTACTGGCCTGTTAAGATGTGACAGAACGTTCATCTAATCACCCTCAGAGTTTCTTTTTTTTTCAAAGGCTCCACCCTTTCCCAAACACTGTATACCTAAGGTTTTCCAGATGGATGTGTCAGGTTATCAATGTTTGGTACTCTTATGCAATTAAACTTTTGGCTGTGTTCTTCTGCCTCAGCGTAGTTTTATCAACTTATCAGCTGTTTTAAGTGGTGATGACAACAACTAAATAAACCAACTAAAAATGAGCAATTTTGACTTAAGTGACGATGATATGTCATTTACTAAGCCAGGCGTAAAAGGTGTGATTTCAAGCTTACTCTATGATTGTTGTGGCGAAATGTCTGTTGGTCAGGTCTAGACAGAGCAATTCATGCAGAGGGAGAACTTCTGCAGTTGGAGGCTCACTGGATTGAAAGAGAGAGGAGAGACAGTGGAAACTGGTGAACAGGAGTGATCCCAAGATACCTGCAATTGGTTGCACCAGCTGTGTGTAAGATCAATCATAGCCAAGTTTGAACCTACAGTGCCGTGAAAAAGTATTTGCCCCTTAGCTGTTTTGTTTTGTTTTTTTGTTTGTTTTCCTATTTATCACACTTAAATGATTCGGATCATCAAACCAATTTTTATACTTCACATGGACAGCCCAAGCAGTGATTGAATGATTATTAAATTCTTTAAGGGAGGAAAAAAATCCAAACCTATCTGGCTCTGTGAGAAAAATTAATTGCCCCCCTTGTTAAATCATGAGATAACTGTGATAAATCACAGTTTTTGGAAAGCTGAGTTCAATTTCACTGGCCACACCCAGGCCTGATTATAGCGCCAGAATTGTTGAATCAAGAAATCACTTAAATAGAAGCTGTCAGACAGAGTAAGGTAGGCTACAAAATCTCAGAAAGAAACGCATCATGCCACAATCCAAAGAAGTTCAAGAACAAATGAGAAACAAAGTGACTGAAATCTATCGGTCTGGAAAAGGTTACAAGGCCATTTCCAAGGCTTTGGGACTCCAGGGAACCACAGTCAGAGCCATTATCCACAAATGGAGAAAACTGGGAACAGTGGTGAACCCAGGAGTGGTCGGCCAACCAAAATTACTCCAGGAGTGCAACAACGACTCATCCAGGAGGTCACAAGAGAACCCAGAACCACATCCAATGAACTGCAGGCCACACTGGCCTCAGTTAAGGTCAGTGCTCATGACTCAGCCACTGGGCAAAAATGGCATCATGGGAGAGTTCCAAGGCCAAAACCACTGCTGACAAAAATTACACAAAGGCTCATCTCACATTTGTCAAGAAACATCTTGATGATTCTCAAGACTTTTGGAGAAATATTCTGTGGACTGACGAATCAAAAGTTGAACTTTCTTGAAGGTGTGCGGCCCATTACATCTAGTCAAACATGGTGTTGTCAGTGTGATGGTCTGGGGCTGCTTTGCTGCTTCAGGACCTGGACCACTTGATGTGATTGATGGAACAAAGTATTCTGCTGTCTACCAGAAAATCGTGAAGGCCAACGTCTGGCCATCAGTTCATCCCCTTAAACTCAAGCACCTAGCAAGTCCCCCTTGAATGGCTCAAGAAAAACAAAATTAAGGCTTTGGAGTGGCCCAGTCAAGGTCCAGACTTAGATCCAATTGAAATGCTGTGGTGTGACCTTAAATGGGCAGTTCATGCTGGAAAACCCTCCAATATGGCTAAATTAAAACAATTCTGCAAAGAAGAGTGGGCCAAAACTCCTCCACAGTAATGCGAAAGACTCATCACCAATTATCACAAATGCTTGATTTCAATTATTGCTGCCAAGAGTGACACAACCACTTATTAGGTTCAGGGGACAATTACTTTTTCACATAGGGCCAGATAGGTTTGGATTTTTTTTCCCCCCTTAAAAAATTCAATAATTGTTCAGACACTTCGTTTTGTATTTACTTGGGTTGTCTTTGTAAAATAAAAAAATTGGTTTGATGATCTGAAACACTTATGTGTGATAAATATGCAAAAAAAATCAGGAATCAGAAAGAAGGCAAATACTTTTTCACGGCACTGTAGGTTCTTACTTATAACAGGGTTTACGCTCTGCCAATATTTAAAGACCCTTTAAATGTTAATAAATCTGTATTTAGGTTTGTTGTATGACAGGCTATGAACCCCCAGTTAACTAGTCTTAGTCTAGCTTTTGTCATGGAAAAAAAGGCTGTCGGCAAACATTTTTAGTGGACCAAAATTTACACGGTATTACATCTACCTGCTACTAGGTCTAAAGTATTTTGGTTAGTATGGATTTAAAGCTTGACATAAAACTTTGTTTGATGGCCTATATATACCTAAAAATCATTAATAATGCAGCACATATGAACTTAAGTGACATCCCGTTCTTAATCCATAGGGTTTAATATGACATCGGTCCTCCCTATGCAGCAATAACAGCTTCAACTCTTCTGGGAAGGCTTTCCACAAGGTTTAGGAGTGTGTTTGTAGGAATTTTTGACCATTCTTCCAGAAGCGCATTTGTGAGGTCACAATGATGTTGGACAAGAAGGCCTGGCTCTCAGTCTCTGCTCTAATTCATCCCAAAGGTGTTCTATCAGGTTGAGGTCAGGAATCTGTGCAGGCCAGTCAAGTTCATCCACACCAAAATCTCTCATCCATGTCTTTATGGACCTTGCTTTGTGCACTGGTGTACAGTCATGTTGGAACAGGAAGGGGCCATCCCCAAACTGCTCCCACAAAGTTGGGAGCATGGAATTGTCCAAAATCTCTTGGTATGCTAAAGCATTCAGAGTTCCTTTCACTGGAACTAAAGGGCCAAGCCCAGCTCCTGAAAAACAACCCCACACCATAATCCTCTCTCTACCAAACTTTACACTTGGCACAATGCAGTCAGACAATACCGTTCTTCTGGAAAGTGTCAGTTCCACACTTGTCCATCAGATTGCCAGATGGAGAGACGCATCTCGTCACTCCAGAGAACGTGTCTCAGAGGACAGCTCTAGAGTCCCGTGGCGGCTGCTTTACACCATTGCATCCAACGCTTTGCATTGCACTCGGTGATGTATGGCTTGGATGCAGCTGCTCAGCCATGGAAACCTATTCCATGAAGCTCTCTACGCACTGTTCTTGAGCTAATCTGAAGGCCACATGAAGTTTGGAGGTCTGTAGAGACTGACTCCACAAAAATTCGGTGACCTCTGCGCACAATGTGCCTCAGCATCCTCTGACCCCGCTCTGTCATTTTACGTGGCCTAGCACTTCATGGCTGAGTTGCTGTCATCCCAATGGCTTCCACTTTGTCATAATACCACTGACAGTTGATTGTGGAATATTTAAGAGCGAGGAAATTTCAAGACTGGACTTGTTGCACAGGTGACATCATATCACAGTACCACGCTGGAAGACCCTGAGCTCCTGAGAGTGACCCATTCTTTCACAAATGTTTGTAGAAACAGTCTGCATGCCTAGGTGCTTGATTTTATACACCTGTGGCCATGGAAGTGATTGGAACACCTGATTTCAATTATTTGGATGGGTGAGAGAATACTTTTGGCAATATAGTGTACTTTGCTGGTATCCCCAGTGTGCTCTTCAAAAGGGACAACATAAACATAAATCTCTGGAGGCTAACGCTGGTACTATTACAGGAACCTTAAACAACCACACTTCAAAAATACCAAAATATCCCTCCAACTGGCATTTAAAATTCATGTGCAAAAGATTTCTTTCCACAGTTAAAGAGGAAAAACCTACACCAGTGCCAGATAATTCCCACTCACATGGTGGTATCAGCCAACTCTGTGCCTCAAAGTTACTTTGAGTAATTTACTAGTGATTTATCTACTTGTCTTACCTGTGTTTAACCTTGCCTTCTCCTCCGTTCCTTCCAGTGCCTCCACGAGCCACCAGTACGAGCCCAATCTCTGCCACGCTGCCGCACTCTCACTACTGGATTCACTCGCAGCCTCTCAAGCCCTCACCTCACGTCTTCTTCAAAACTTCTTCAAAACATGCATGTATTGTTCTGTTTTCTCACAACTTTTGCACTGTCTTGGGCCCAATCTGTGCTATTTTTCATTAGATAAATCTGATGGTTAAAAAATATTAGAATTTTGGGTCACAATTTCTTTTTTCATTGATGAGTTGATATTGGGTGCTGGGGCCAAACCAGTTGAGAACCAATGATCAACACTGCTTATCCAGTTCAGGGTTGCAGGGGCTGGATCCAATCCCAGCTATCATTGGGCGAGAGGCGGGGTACATCCTGGGCCTGGACTGGTTGCCAGTCAATCACAGGGCTGACAAGCGGAGAAACACTTAAGAAGCATGTCTTTGGCCAAGAGTATGTCTTCCACCAAATTATTGGCCAAAATATTTTGAGAATAAATCTTCTAATATCAAAATTGAGACAAGAAAACATAGTTAAACAAAAAACATCTTGGAAACATGTTAACATTTTTCTTCAGTGCTGCTGACACGTCTCCATTAACACCAATTCATTATCCCTCTGATCTTCCAGTTTCTCCTCTCCTGTTTTTATGCTTTGACTGTTCATTGATGAAAGTCTCTGTTGTGGTTTGTATCTTTTCACTTTAAACACATCCCACCTCTCAGGGATCAGCCCACTATTGAAGAGCAGTAAGGCCAAATAGGAGAACAATAAAGTCGCAAAGAAGGTGGAAAACATGCAGATAGTGCTGACAGGAGCATGCTGAACATATTTACCATCCTCAAAGGTGCATCCTGGGAACTCAAGAACAACAGGCAACCCAATGGATGGCTCACCACTCAGCACTCTCAACACCACTCCAAGCAGCAAACCCATGATGGAGCCATAGCCGTTACAGATTTTAAAGTAGAGGACACAGATGAGTTGAGGGAACATGATGGTGTAGGTTATGCCTGAGCCCAGGATCCAGAAAACCATGATGCTGTTCTGTAAGAGGGTGAGCGATGTGCCAGCCAAGCCCACCAATACCACAGTGATACGGATCACCCACTGGATCTCCCTGTCTGATGCCTGCAGAGCAGAAAACAAACTGAAGTAGTAGAAAAGGAAAGAAATTAGTATTTTCTTACCAGTTTTTCCTACCCCGGTCCTCAGGATGTTTTTATAGATGTTGGATGCAAAGATTGAACTGGCTGACAACAAAGAGGAGTCTGTTGATGACATCACAGCAGCAGCCACAGCGCCAATGCCGACGATGGAGATGTAGGGTGGGCTGAGATGCTGCAGAGCAATGGGAAGAATCTGACCAGCCTCTCCACGTTCATATGGGGATGGAGAGCCATACGTGGTCTTATTCCAGTCTGATGCCAGAAAGTGAGACAAAAATCAGCAAGGCCTTTTCAGTGTTTTTGTCTTTAATCCAGTACCTTTACCTGTTGATGCTGCGACTGCTCCAATCAAAACAGATGGAACTCCAAGTATGAAGACGAGTGGAGCTGCAATGAAGCAGGTGATCCTGGCTGTGGATGATGAGGACGCGGACAGGGTCCTCTGGTGAAAGTCCTGATATCCAATATTTCCAAGAGCCTTGAAAACAATCAAGAAAAAATGTACATTACAAATTTACTTGCTCCACTCAATAAATCTGTGACTCCAGTGCAGAATAGATGGGTGGACTCTACATCAAGGAAAAAACATTTCCGAGTCCAGTCCTTACCAATATTAGGAAATTATCAATCCACCTCCATGCTCTTTCTTTATCAACTGAACCAATCCAGGGTGCCTGGTAGGTAAAGTTTAAAGCCGTCTTGGTTATGTCAGCTGAATAAGGGTTCATCATGATGAAAGGGACACATAACCACTGCAAAAAACCCAAAACAAGAACTTGACGCGGGAGGATATTTTTGAAGTGTGCTCAATCTGAACTAGCAAAGGCGTTAAATCATGCCTCAAGATGTTTTTCTCAGTTCTTCAATGATAAGGGCTTAGAGAGAGTAGTTTCAGTGAACTCACCATGCTAAAGAATATCAGGGTTAACTGGATGATGTCTGTGTAGGCAACAGAGTAGAGACCTCCCAGCAGTGTGTAGACGATGGCTACAGCAGCAGAAATCAAAATACAAATAGTGTAGGACAAATCCAAGATCACGCTCATTGTTGCTCCTGCAAATCAAACAATTATATACTCAAGAAAAATAAATAAAAAGTAAAACAACAGGGATGCATGATATTTTCATACTGGTGTCGACAGATTTCTTTAGGGCACCACAAACTCAAGGGGGACCACCGTGAAGCCCCAAATGTAAAACAGCTACCAGCCCAGCTCTCCGTTTGACCAAACGTCTCTTTGCATCAGAGGCACTTTGTGTTCTAAACAATAAAAATGTGTGTATATTTCGGCATCAGTTATGAGTCTGGCAATGTTGACCTATTAGATATCTGGAAAAATCTAATATCATGCATCCCTTATAAAACCATTAAAATCAATCAGAGTAACTTCTCTCTATAGCTGGCATGATCAATCCATGATTGTTGATGAGTCTGGCTGTCTTTCATTTTAAAAATCTGAAGATTAGAGAGGGTTGATGTGGGTGAATCACTTACCCAGGCCAATAAGAGTTCCTGTAACCCAGAGTATGTCTGAGGTCAGCAATGCCAGGGAAAGAACTCCACTTACTAAATTCCCATACTTGATCTGGAATGGATCCATCATTGTTATGTATTTTCTGTCTCTCATTGTCTTGGCAAATAACAGTCCACCTAAGTTATCAAAGCAAACAAAGGCAGATAGATTTGTGTCATTTAATTTGTCTGTTAAAGTAAATATTCATTATTGAGCTTTGCACTGCATTATATTTTCTAACATAAAATTAATTCACAAAGTGTTGAATTTTATTTTACATTACAAAACTGAAGTGTAGAGCCCCAAGCAGCACTGAAAAATATAAAAAAATGATCAGACTTGAACATTTCCCTCTAGAGCCAGTAAAGGCTTCATACAACTGCTACTTCTCTAAATTCATAAGCTCTTCTCCCCAAAAGTAAAAAGATTGGGATGAGCTAAATTGATTGAGTGTGTTTTAAAGTTAATTTGTACAGCTCTCCTGTGTTTTATATGAAACGTGTAAAGCCAGTAAAAACTGTATTTTAACGGCGTACATGGGGTGCAAGTATAGTAAAAGAAAGATGTGTAAGAAAGTCAAAAACATGACTAATTGTTGAAACTGGGACATTTTACCGTTTCATGAGAAATATTAGCTCCTTTTGAATTTGATGGCAGTGAGTGATACTAATGAAAAAGGTGGAGCATTTTAAAACTAATTAGGCTGATTGGCAAGATGATTTGGTATAAAAGGAGCATTTTAGAGAGCCAGAGTCTCTCAGAAGTAGAGATTGCCAAACTTAACTGAACCAGGGAAAACTGTCTAAAAATTATAATACAGTTTCAGAAAAATGTTCCTCAAAGCAAAATTGAGAAGTTTGACTTTCCTACCATCTACTGTACATAATATCATCAACAGATTCAGAGAATCTGGAGAATTCTCTATGCACAAAGGTCAAGGCCTGTTCTTATTTACATTTTTACACAGCGCCCCAACTATTTTGTAATTGGGGTTGTACTTTGAACAATTATAATCCTTATAGTGGTGTAAACTATGATCATCTTACCAACAATGAAAGACAGGGCTGCTGTTACTGGAATGACAGCCCAGATAAGTCCCATGGTTGGCGTATACACGGCCTCTGTCAGACCTACGATGAAGCCTCCACCAACAAAAGTAGCTGTGGAAAGTATGCACATTGATTTAGTTATCACCCCTCCACTCAAACATCCTGACACAGACTTACTGTTTACATCATTATTTCCTGAAACAACACCTTTCAACAAGTTTCAATCACATTGTTTTACTTTCTTAGTGTAAAGTCACTTGCTTCATACTCCTAATTAGTTGAAACCAAAAAACTGTTAAGCTTCCATCCAAATCTCCCACTACAGGTATAAAAGCTATGTTAAATCATTTAAACATAGTGGGGAAGTATATCAAGTTACAAGAAACTGTCACTGGCAGTTGTTGATGCATAAAATATGGGCTTCTGAGACTTAATTTTAAAACGTGCTGTCACTCGTAGTATGTAAGCAACTGTAAAGTGGTATTAAATCACATATAAATCCATATATCATTAAGCTTTATTCCACTTCCTGCCTTTGGTTCACAAGTTGGACCACTTTGCTTTCACACCTCAAACGAACCACACCAGGGTTCATTTGGAAGCGGACCGAGACCCCCCTGTTTTCAAGTGGAGTGGGGTCTGCTTGTTTGGTCAGCACCAGAGTTCGTGTGAGCTTTCACACCACTCCAAATGAACCGGATTATCCGGGAAAACAGACCAGAGTTCGTTTATAGCGGACCAAACAGCTTTGGTGTGAATGTGCCCTAAAAGTGGCTGTTGTATAAAGACACCTGTGTCACTGGTTAATCTGTATTCCTGGCTACTATTACACCATGGAGACAAAAGAACACTCCAAGCCACTCAGACAAAAGAATTGAAAAGTATATGCCAAATTGTCTCTGAGACTGTATATACAGTTGAAACCAGAAGTTTACATACACTATATAAAAAGGCATATAAACCTTTTTTTTTCTCACCGTCTAACATTAAATCAGATTAAACTTTTCCTGTTTTTGGTCAATTAGGATTACCAAAATTATTTCTATTTGCTAAATGCCAGAATAATGAGAGAGATCATTTTTTAGACATTTTTTAATTATTTTCTTTAGAGTCAGAAGTTTACATACATTTCATTAGTATTTGGTAGCATTGCCTTTAAACTGTATGACTTGGGTCAAATGTTTTGGATATGCTTCCACAAGCTTCTCACAATAGTTTGCAGGAATTTTGGCCCATTCCTCCTGGCAGAACTGGTGTAACTGAGCCAAGTTTGTAGGCTGCCTTGCTCGCACATGCCTTTTCAGCTCTGCCCATAAATTTTCAATGGGATTGAGATCAGGGCTTTGTGATGGCCACTCCAAAACATTGACTTTGTTATCCTTAAGCCACTTTGTAACCAGTTTGGCAGTATGCTTAGGGTCCTTGTCCATTTGGAAAACCCATTTGCGCCCAAGCTTTAACTTCCTTGCTGATGTCTTGAGATGTTGTTCAGTATTTCCACATAATGTTCTTTCCTCATGATGCCATCTATTTTGTGAAGTGCACCAGTCCCTCCTGCAGCCAAACAACCCCACAACATGATGCTGCCACCCCCATGTTTCACAGTTGGGATGGTGTTCTCAGGCTTGCAAGCTTCCCCCTTTTTTCTCCAAATGTAACGATGGTCATTATGGCCAAAAAGTTCAATTTTAGTTTCGTCAGACCACAGAACATGTCTCCAAAAATTAAGGTCTTTGTCCCTGTGTGCATTTGCAAACTGTAATCTGGCTTTTTTATGTTTCTTTTGGAGTAATGGCTTCTTCCTGGGAGAGTGGCCTTTCAGCCCATGTCAGTACAGGACTCGTTTGACTGTTGATAATGACACACTCTTACCAGCTTCAGCCAGCATCTTCACAAGGTCTTTTGCTTTTGTTCTTGGGTTGAGATGCACTTTTCGGACCAAAGCACATTCATCTCTGGGACACAGAACCCGTCTCCTTTCCTGAGCGGTATGATGGCTGGACATTCCCATGGTGTTTATACTTGTGTATAATTGTTTGAACAGATGAACGTGGCACCTTCAGGCATCTGGAAATTGCACCCAAGGATGAACCAGACTTGTGCAAGTCCACAATTCTCTTCCTGATATCTTGGCTGATTTCTTTTGATTTTCCCATGATGTTACACAAAGAAGCAGTGTGTTTCAGGTGTGCCTTAAAATACATCCACGGTGTGCCTCTAATTAACTCAAATGTTGTCAATAAACCTATCAGAGGCTTCCAAAGACATGACATCATCATCTGGGCTTTCCCAAATTGTTTAAAGGCATAGTAATCTTAGTGTATGTAAACTTCTGACTTTGAAGAAAGTAATAAAAATTGTCTAAAAAAATCCTTTCCTCATTATTCTGGCATTTAGCAAATAGAAATAATTTTGGTAATCCTAATTGACCAAAAACAGGAAAAGTTTAATCTGATTTAATGATAGACGGTGAGAAAAAAAAGTTTATGTGCCTTTTTATATAGTGTATGTAAACTTCTGGTTTCAACTGTACATGCATGTTTTGTCCTGTTTCATTGTTTTGTTTTGTTTTTTTTACACCTTTTGTACTGTCTTAGGCCCAAGCTCTATTATTTTTTATCAAGTACATCTGACTGACCAAAATAATCTCCAGGATTTGGGTCACAATTCTTTAAAGATAGCTTAGCTGTTGTCCTGGGTGTGGTGCCCAAAGTCCTGCAAGCACTTAGGGTGCCAAAAACGGCTAACTCAAGTGGCATGCCCTCTCAGAAGCTCTCCCCGATGGCTGTGAGCATGACAAAAGCTGTCCTGGGTGGAGTCTCCTCTTCATTGACACCCATGCTACGTCGGGCCACCTTCTCTCGGCCTGCCAGAGCCACCATGGCCCGCTCCATCGAGGAGAAGGTGAGGAACACGTACCCTGCTGATACTCTGAGGAGGAAGCTCAACAGCTTTAAGGCAGAGGTGCTGAAAAAGATCTCAGATGTAACAGTGGAGCATATCTGTGGTTTGTTTGAGCCAAAAACTCCCTCAAACACAGCCATCGCTCACCCTCCAGCCTTCACTGCTGATGTGGAGTCCATGCCAGACCCACAGCCAGACCTCCTCTCGGCCCGCCAGAGCCACCATGGCCCGCTCCATTGAGGAGAAGGTGAGGAACACGTACCCTGCTGACACTCTGAGGAGGAAGCTCAACAGCAGACGCCATCACCACAACCTCGTCATTCTGGCCCAGCTGAACTCTCAGCTATGGATTCAAGCCTGGGGGGTGGGGTTGTGGAGGAGCAATCCAGCCAACTAACAGGCAATGCTGCTTGGACGCCATCCCCACAGCCTGAAGATCCCCTCTCAGCTGGACCTCTTCTCCCTGGTTCAGTCCTGGGGGGATGAGGCTGTGGAAGAGCAGCCAGCCAAAGACCTAGAACCAGACATGGTTCCATCTCCACCATCACCATCAGTCGATGAACATTCATATATGGAAACCTCTTCTGGCATCACTCAGGCTATCACAGAAGAGCCTAAAGAGGATCTAAACTCTGTTCCTGTGATGTAGTTGAAGGAAACCTCTGTGATCGTTCAGGCTGCAGAAGAAGAATCTATAGCTGTCTTTGCAGAGTTACAAACTTCAACACCACCTTTAAGCCCACCTGCTGAACCATCACGCATGGTTTCAGAGTGGAGAGTGACGTGATCATTGGGCAACCAAAGAAAGTAGCACCTCTTCTGGTCCACCTAGAGCAGCTCTTCAGACGCACCCCTGCTCCAAGGCAGGAGGACTCTGAGGCTGTAATCTACCAATTCTACAGGTGGTTTGAAAAGTCAGTCCTCTGCTGCTTTAAGTCTGCAAAAGAGAATCATTAATTGTATAGAACTGATGTGAATTAAAGATATCTGTAATTCAAATTCTGCCTAGTCAAAATGTAATTAGAGATATCTTGAATTAGAATTACAAATATCTACAATTCATTTGCAGATTTCTGTAATTCACATTGTGGATGTCCAAAATGACGAACCCCATTCACATGAATGGCAAAAGTGACGTCATTTGGCCTAGTCAAAATGACGTTGTAAATATCTTAAATGACAGTTTTGGATAGTTAGAATATATTTTTGGAAATCCGAAATGTTCTTTTTGACTAGGGGAAATTGAATTACAGATATCTACAATTTGTATTCCGGATAGTCAAACTTAACTTTTAATTGTTAAAACTGCTTGCCATAGGTGACAATACACAGCCTGTAGAAAAGGCCCAGGGTTGTAAGCCACACCTCCAATGACAGACTGTGATGTCACAGTTACAGATCAGTGTGGGGGTTGCCTCTAAGGAGAAGTGACAGCATCGTATGGACTCAGGTGCATACTCTTGTAGCTGAGCCAGTGTGGACTTTATTTGTGTTTATGTGCGTCCAAACTAAAGTACGTACAGCAGTTTCATCAATGTTATAGAGTTTCTTGGTTTGAGTTGGTAAAGGTTATAATATGCTTATGCCATATACATTGCTCCTCTGCTTTGCTAAGCCTTGTATTGTGTGCTTACTAAGGGTTAAATTACTTTGTGACGCAAGATGTAGTGTAGAACCCAGATGGAGAGGCGGAAGAAGTTTTAACAATTTATTTGTGCGGGTAAAGGGAAAAAAACAGAGGTCCAGGTAGTGTGAATCTTCGTGAGGGGAAGAGAGTGCTATATACAAATTGCAGGTGAGCTGGAGTGAGGCACTGGAAAAGAACGAGAGGAGGACACGTTAGCAAACAGTCAAACAACAAAAATCACTGGAGAATCTGCAAAGTTACTCATGTGAAGAGAAGTCGAGCTCAGGAGTTACCACAGGAGTGATCAACGAGACTCTGACACCGAGGAGAGCCAACTGCAGCCTCTAGTAGAAGTCCTAATGAGCCAAACTTGCTGCAAGTGTGATCCTCTCCTCAGTGCCACAGGGGGATGGTGTCGCCTCGAGAGAAAGCATGTCAATAAACCCGAAAATAAACATGGTTACCGGAAACTGGAAGTCATATCAAAATAAAATCATGAATAAGTAGAAAACACCACAGTACCCCCCTCTTAACGGACGCCTCCCGGCATCCTGCCTGGCCTGTCCGGGTGGGCGATATAGAAGTCGCGAAGGAGGTTGTTGTCCAGAATCAGCTTACGTGATATCCAGGACCTCTCCTCTGGTCCATACCCCTCCCAGTCGACCAGATATTGAAAACCACGACCCCGCGGTCGAACGTCCAGGATCCTGGAAACCGTGTAAGCCGGATGGTCATCGATGATCCGGGGGGGAGGTGGGGCGACGGCAGGAGGGCTCAGGTCGCTGGAGACTACTGGCTTCAGTAACGACACGTGGAAGGTGGGATGTATCCTCATGGAGTCAGGCAACTTCAAAGTAACAGCTAGAGGATTAACAATCTTCACAATTTTAAAGGGTCCAACAAAACGAGGTGACAGCTCATGTGACTCGACGTCCAGAGGCAGGTCACGTGATGACAGCCAGACTTTCTGACCCACTTGATACTCGGGGGAGGGCGCGCGGTGCGCGTCAGCCAGTCTCTTGTTTCTCTCAGCAGTGCGCGAGAGCACAGCCCTGGCGGTTTTCCAAACCTCCCTCATTCTCCTCAGATTCTGCTGAACCGAGGGGACTGCCACTTGAGACTCCTGCTAAGGGAACAGAGGGGGTTGAAAGCCAAAGCAGCACATGAACGGGGACATACCTGTGGCCGAGGAGGTGAGAGAGTTGTGCGCATATTCCACCCAGGCCAGATGGGTACTCCAGGTAACTGGGTGGTGAGCTGTCACGCAGCGCAGTGCAGCCTCCAGGCTCTGATTGGCCCGCTCTGTTTGCCCATTAGTTTGGGGGTGGTAACCAGAGGAGAGACTGACCTTCGCGCCCATCTCCTTACAGAACTCCCTCCACAATAGAGAGCTGAACTGAGGTCCGCGATCAGAACCGACTCAGAAAGAGGACCCACCGAGCCTGCTGAGGGTTAATACGCCGAGCTGTTCTTAGATAGGCGAGATTCTTGTGATCAGTCCATACCAAAAAAGGTTGACTGGTGCCCTCCAGCCAGTGCCTCCACCCCTGTAAAGCCCATACCACTGCAAGCAACTCTGTTCCCCACATCGTAATTCCTCTCAGCAGGAGAAAGGCGGCGGGAGAAAAAGGCACATGGATGAAGTCTTTGTGTCTCTGGATCTCTTTGGGAGAGTACAGCTCCCACCCCAGTGTCCGAAGCGTCCACCTCCACTATAAACTGTCGAGAAGTGTTAGGGTGTTTGAGCACAGGTGCCGTGGTAAACAGAGCCAACTGCAGCCTCTAGCAGAAGTCCTAATGAGCCAAACTCGCTGCAAGTGTGATTCTCTCCTCAGAACCGCAGGGGGATGGTGTCGCCTCGAGAGAAAGCATGTCAATAAACCCGAAACTAAACACGGTTACCGGAAACCGGAAGTCATATCAAAATAAAATCATGAATAAGTAGAAAACACCACACTTTTTATGTTAATCTGCAGCAGTAACCTCTCTGTGGTTCATATTATTTCTTATTTAGTAGTTCACTGTTTAGAGTTTGTGGTATGCAAGTTTCAGCGTTCATTTAACGGCAGTTGTAAGTCCATCCAAGAGTTTTAGCAGTTAATTACTGTCAATTGAGTCGCCTTTGATGTGAAGCGCCTGCTAGGATCGCTGGTGACGCTGCTGGTTAGCTCTCCGCCACTAGATGGTGCTCTTGCCTAGTGGGATAGAGCTGAAGATTACAAGGATTTATTCCATCTCTGTGAGCAGAATTGTTGATTTAATGGTTGTTATAAAGGTGCAGCTTTTGTGCTTTGTTGAATAAGAGCAAGCTATGTATGTGAAGGCATAGTGCAACCATTCAGGAAGACAGACTATATGTTTAGTTTAATGTAAACATTTATTGTAAATTTAGCATACCCACTCAGCTGTTGTACACCTACCTGTAGTTTGTCCTCATTTCTTCAATGCTTATGTATGTTTTCTATTTCTGCTTACAGAACCACATGATAACAAATATAACTGTCCAAATAAGTGCCTTGTGAGTTACTGTACTGGCAATTGGAGCAAATAAAGAGCACTAAGTGTACCCTGGGGTCCTGCCTTGTACATTCTGACTGGTGTACCACAGTGAATGCCCATCCCACGAACCAGAAATTGCAATCCCTTGATCCTCCCTCCATTTCACAGCCCTGGGGATGTCCTGTTTTTAAAACTGACTGGCTGGACTTAAAACCATTTAAAAACACATGCTGTGGCCTGTCATATAAAAAATCCTTAATCCTTAAAATCTGAGTGGTGTGAACTTGTCTAACAGCTCAGACACTAGTTGCTCCGCAAAGACCCTCTCCATGCATTTGCAGAGGATCGAGGTCAGGGCCACTGGCCTATAGTCCTGAAGATCCTTGGGCCTTGCTTTTTTGGAAGGGGGATAATGGTTGATTCCTTCCAATGTCTGGGGACAGTGCAGGAGGTGCTGGAACAGCCTGGTTACTGCTCCGCTGAGTTAGGTGTGACACTCTTTGAGCACCCTACCTCTGAGCCTGTCTGGTCCTGCTGCTCTCGACACAGGATATTGGTTACCAGCTGCTCACTGATGGTGAGTGCTTGAAGGGGGGAGCTGGGGTCCAGGTGACTCGTTGGCAGGTGTTGTTAAAACGAGTGAAGAGGATGTTTAACTGCCCTGCAAAAGAGGCAGGATCTGGACAATCAACTGTTTCAGGTTTGGCAGTCCTGCCCATCATGTTATTTAGGTCCTGCCATGCCTCCCTTGCCCTCCCTGAAGTCAGTTTCCTCTTCACTGTGTCTTTGTATTTTGTTCTGCCTTGTTTAGCCTGCCTCCTGAAATCTTTCCTCAGTTCTCTCTCCTTGTCCTTGTCACCCTGAAGGAAAGCTATTTTCTTTTCTTTTAGACATTTTTTCATGTCTTTAGTGATCCACCTTTTGTTGTTTGAATAGATAACTACATGCTTAGTGAAGGTGACATTTTCTTCACAGAACATGATGTATGAGGTGAGCACATCAGAAAGCATACTAAAATCATTTCTACAGTCATCAAAAAATAGATCCCAGTTAGTCAGCTTGAAACAATCCCTCAATGTCTCGGCTGCTTCCTCATTCCAGACTTTGATGGTTTTTGTTACAAGTCCCTCTGTCTTTAGCTGTGACTTGTATTTTAGCAGTAACAGGATGACAGCCCTAGTGGTGGGTGTGGCTTTGAGACGTATCCCCTGTGGATATTCCCAAAGCACAAGTCCAGTTTATTCTGTCCCCTTGTTGCTGTTGTCACATATTGTTCCAAAGTGGGGAGATGTGAGGCAATGTCACACCTATTAAAATCCCCCAGTATGAACGCTGGCTGTTCCCCTGTTTGAGTGACAGCTCTGTTGTAGCTCTCTACTATGCGTTCAGCAGCTAGATTGAAATCAGGGCCAGGGACATAAACTAAAAGAACAGTTATTTGTGTGAATTCTCTTGGCAAGTAATGGGGTCTGAAGGATTCTGTCATTAATTCATAGTGTTTGCAGCATTCAGTCTCTCTCACTGTGTAGTTCGTAGCCCACAGCTTACTCATCACCATGCAGACTCCGCCCCCAGTTGACTTCCGTGTTTTGACAGCATCTCTGTCAAACCCAAGCTGCAACCTTCGGTCGTAAAAAATGAAGCCAATGCGGAAGTGCAAAAATTGCTGTACTGCGAGTGTCCACTTGAGGCTGGCTGCAGGGAACACCGGAAGTTCCATCTGCACACATGTTAAACAGCCAGTTTTGACACACAAAAAAAACTGGTTTACAGCCTGGTTCAAAACACCAAACATGTCTCATTAGCTAGTGTCTTATTGTGCTCCCACTGTAGGGGGCGTGAATTTTTTTTGTACCATAATCGTTTGGATTATATTTAGGATGAAAGCTGATTGGCATGTCTCATTTGATTGACAGATAGCTCGGCAGGCAAAGGCTCCGTTTCTGTCAACCGGAATACTAGCTAGCAGGCTGACAAGGAAGTCACGCTTAATGGGCAGGCCGTTAGGTTGATCCAAAGTTCGGTTGAGACCCCAATTTCAATATGGAAGCCTCCCTGGATTGGCTTCAAGAGCTGTTTGAGTCTGCCTATTGTAAGCAGATGACTGACGTCACACGGGGTTTGTCCAATTCTTTCTACAGTCTATGGTCAAACCGTATAATGTTGTAGCCATCAAGCTGAATGTCCGCCTCTCGGGACGAGCCATCTCAGTAAAACAAAAAAGACTTGTCCATTGGTAATCTGGATCGGACGTTATTAGTGCTGAAAGCTCATCTGTCTTGTTCCGAAGCGATCGTACATTTGACAAGGTGATCGCCGGTAAAGGAAGCCGACTGCCCCTTCTCCTTAGCCTGTTGCGTATCCCTCCTCTGGAGCCCCTTTTCCTTCTTATCCGTTTTTTTCTTTTGTCCGTGATGTAATTAGGGAGGTATGTTCTGAAGGAGTATAATCTCTGGCTTTGATGTCTTGGTGTTCAGCTCCAGTAATAGGTCACAGGAGTAGGTGAGCCTTGTGACTAATGATGGTCATGCTGGAGTTTGCAAACAATGCCCATTCACAGGGCATAGAGTCACAAATAAAAGCCATATTGCGCCCAAGTAAAGCACTGTTTCTCTCCACATCATTTTCAGGATACCCAATGTGCAAAAGATGTGCTGGATCACACAATAAATGCCAAATACTCCACACACATACAAGCCGTGTTAGGAGTCACCTTCCTCAGCGCCCCCAAGAAATTGGTCTTTTATGGTACATCTTCAACGGTCCTCAACAAACTTCAACACATTCAGAACTCTGGTGCACACTTCCTAACCCACAACCATGACCACATCACCCCCTGTCCTTCAAAATCTCTGCTGGCTCCCCATCCAAAACCGCATCCAGTTCAAAATCCTGCTTCTCACTCAAAAAGCCCTAAAACCAACAACCTCCAAATATAAATTATATAAAGAAACATATCACAAAAATTGAATTGAATTGAATCTACAAAAAAGTTAAGTAACAAAAACAAAACAGGCAATTATATTTTGTCTGTTAAATATTTGTTTCTTTGGTATCTAACTCTTAATCATTGAATAGTCTGATCTCGCACAATCACATTAATTTACTTTGTCTTCCTTGTTGTGTCAGGATGCCTGATTAAACCTCCATGGGTCTTTAGGCCCTGGTGAAAAAGGTTACAAGGTGCAACAACAACTCCAAGTCCAATGTGAAAACTTAACCCCATTCCTGTGTCCCATACTAACCTGTCATGGTGAAGACTCCCACCACCAGACTAATCCCTCTATTGCCCAGAAGAGTGATTTCCCTTGGGTCGGCTTGGCTGCTGTCCTGCAGCCGCTTTGACTTCATGGAGGCCCAGATCCCTGTGCCCAGCACCAGCAGGTAGAAGAGCAACATCACCATCAGTCCTGGGATGTTGAGGCCCATCTTGCACAGGCAGACTGACAGATTGAAAGATAATCTCTATCTCCTCCTGTCTTAACATGTTGAACAGGAAAGACTGAATTCCAGTTTGACTAAATCAGCCTTGAGCAGCTCAGTTAAAGACTGTAAGTGTGCAGCTCCTTGAACTAGTCTGGTAGGTGTTCTTTAGCCTGTGATCAGTTATACAGCTGCTCAACATGGGGGATTTTTGAATCTGCGCTGCAGGTTTGGAAGATTACTCCTTTGATAGAGTTGTTGAAATTTTCTCATTTTAGCACTTAAAGGCTTGGACCAAATCTATCTCTGTTAAATTGTTTGTTTTGGTTGTTTTGTATTCAAACATATTTACTATGAAACATCTCAAGCCCTGAGCTATACAATTAAAAAGTTCTTTGCAATTATATTTCATCAGACAGGAATGTACCCAGGACAATATGTCAATAAAAGGTTCCAGGTCAACTCCCATGAACAGCATACCCTGCAAAAAAACAAACAAACAAACAAACAACAACAAAAAAAAAAACATATTTCTTCAGGTAAACCATTTGTTTGAAGATCTACTACTAAAATGTTGCAAATAAATTGTGTTTGCTAGATTCAATTTGTCACTTGAAGTTAAGGATATTTCTGCAAGTTGCAGCTCATCCATTAACTAAAAATGTTGAGTCATAAAATAAATTGAGCATAGCACATTTCATGTGAAACTAGTAGGTGTGGTTTTGTTATTCTGTTACAGGTCTCCTCAAGAAACCCTGAATACTGATTGTTGAAGACTGAGGACTATCTTACATGTGAATGATAATGATTACAAGATAGAACATTTATTATTACATCTGTTCTCTGTTATTCATTGTTTGCCACTGGCGAACGTTTGCAACTAATAAAGAATTAACTAGAAATGGCTGTATTAACTAATGGTAAAATAAATGCACAGAAACACACAATTTAGATAAAGTGAAATGATATTGACTGTAAGGCAAATTTGAGGCACAATTTTCAATTTTTCAAAGATTCATTTGATTGTAGCTGAAGCACCCAGCGTGAAAAAAAAATCTTTACTGAGGTAAAAGAATGAAACCCCTATACTGAAAAAACACTCAGTTACTATTAATGGTGGTATTGGTATTAAATGTTGTGTTAACTGTTCTATAAAATAGGGCCACCATTTAACACTGTTTTAGGGTGGTATGCTGATGGTATGGACTTCTAGTTAATTCTCCCTTTTTTGTATCCAAGCCAGAATTTGATTTAAGAATTTTGACTAGGCGAAATGACATTGCAGATATCTGTAATTACGGCAAATTTGGCCCGCCTCCCACTTTGGGCGGGAGCGGAGCGGGTTGTTGTTCAAATCATCAAATCTATGGAAATCCACTCACCATACATGTCACATTGTAGGCCTACCTGTGTGAGCCAACGCCATGACTGCTTCTTTCTTCCTCTATTCATAGAAATAAGGAAATGAACCCACTTCTTGTTTGATTATGGCGGGGAGTGGAAATGACGTATTTCTGGATATCCAAAATAGAGCAGCATCATTGATGATGTCCTTAATGATGTTTGAGATATCTTTAATTCACATTCTGCCCAGGTGAAATTGAATTACAGATATCTGTAATTGTCATTTGAGATGTTTGACGAGTTGAATGACGTTTTCGGTGGCGTCATTGCAGATATCTTTAATTCAATTTCGCCTAGTCAAAATTGAATTATAGATATCTCTATTTGTTATTTCACCTAGTCAAAAATGAATTACAGATATCTTGAATTAAAATTCCTCCTATTCAAAATGTAATAACGACTAGTAATAAAGACGTTTTTGATATCTACAATTTTACTTCTGGATAGTCAAACTTCACTTTTAATTTTTAAAACGGCCTGCCTTACCCTTGTACTATCTCCATCTGAAAGCGAGGTTCCATATAATAGAGGATGTCCGAGACAGACCACAAAGTGGGCGTCCCAAGAAGATGACTCCCAAGAAGACCATTTCCCCACCCTGTCAGCATTTAGGAACAAGAGGCTGGCTTCTACGGATTTGTGGTAGGGGTTTGCACCAGGCTGGTGACCAGCATGAGGAGGAGGTGCCAGGCTATTGTGGTTGTGGTTGGTTCTTCCAGACGCTACAGAGGCTCCTTTTTGTTCAATGACTAAATTGTTAAATTGCCAGTATGCCCTCTTTCTTCAGACTTCAATCATCCAGTACATCAGACAAGAGTCAATGGTAGAATAAGCTGTTGGCAGAGAAGATCTGGCAAATTTTCCATGGGCAAAACCCACATACTCAGCTCTGCTGCTCATCCAACAAATACATCTTCCTTACAAATGTGGCATCATTTAAAGGTGCAGTGTGTAAAACTGAATATCAACATCTAGAAGTGGGTTCTAGATTGCATTTCTCTGCTGGAAACTGTGGCAACCAGTTGAATTTAATGTGTATCTGTAATATGAATACAATACGATACAACTACAATAACTTTATTTATCCTTTTTTCCTTTTTTCCTCTATGTTATTATGGAAACATGTAAAAATCCAAGATGGCGGCATCCATGGAGGGGACCCTCCCTATGTATGAATTAAAGGTTTATTCTGAGTTTTTTTTTTTTTTCCAAAATAGCTAGTTTTGAATTTAAATGACTAAACATTTATTTAGATAGACCGTCTTATAAATGTTTTGCTTTATTTTACCAAGTTTGTTCAGCTAAATGCTACTAGGCTAAATATTACACACTGCACCTTTAAAAGACAATAAAATAAACTGGCTTTCTAGAGGTAGAAGAAGCATTTGGCAAGAAACATGGTTGCAACAAAGAAATAATCTACCAAAAACTAATTCCCTTACTTTTTGTGCTAAGTTTATTTTGTTAGAGATGTTAGCTTTAGCAGACTTAGTATTGCAGACAGCTAACTGATTAGGCTAATTATCAGTATGTTTGTTACTACAAGCTCAGGCCACTGCATGCCTCCTGGACTATCAGTGTGACTGCCCTTCTCTTCTCTGTGTTATGATAATTCAGGTTTATCTTGAACTGAGGGTTTAGCCAGTGGTAGCTACTCTTTAAAAGTTTTTGGCTGCATATTTGCATAGTTTATCCCTATAACACCATTCCTTGGTCAGTTGTAAGAAGGAGAGAAACAGAAAATGTCACCTTGGTGTTTTCTACGGAAGCGGATTAGGGCCATTTTTGATGGAGGAAATAATTTTGGGCAAGTCGAGATTAAAGTCAAAATTTCGAGAATAAAGTCGAAATTTCGAGAATAAAGTTGAAACACAATTTCGAGATTAAAGTCGAAATAATGAGAAAAAAGTCGAAACTTGTTTTTACTAACAGCAGATCATAGACATTGTGTGTTTATGTATCAGTGAGAGAATTTCTTTGTTGTTAAATCCAATAATGAGGTATAATTTCATGTATTCATTGATATGAGGCATAAGCATTTTGTAGAGACAGTCATGATTCTCAGTTATTGTCTTAAATACTCATACATCAAAAGGAGAGAACAGCTCTCGTCTTTCTCTCCGTCTGATCACCTGTAGAGATGCACAGGTGACAGGCTCAACCTCAGTAATGGGAGAGCGAAGGGAGATTCATCACTTGTTTATTGATCAGTGTTTGTTGGACAGACAATATCAATATAAACAAATCTACTGACATATCTGAAGGGAAGCGTGGAGGTGCTGCATGAAAGCAGCAATAAAAACATATGGGGGTTTTTATTTCTAAATTCCATACACAAATGTAATGTAGATCGTGTACATGGCGTTTTGCAGGTAACAATTTCTGTATTAGACACAATACTGTTAACTAGAGTTTCCAATACAACACGTGACAAAGTGTTCCCTTTTTGCCGTTTTTTAACATTTTGTCATAACAGCAGCCTATGATCGATAAAAGAGCGATCAATCTCCCTTCGCTCTCCCATTATATAACGAGGTTCAGTCTGTCACCAGTGTGTCTCTACAGATGACAGACGGAGAACAAGAGGAAGAGAGACACAAGTGCTGCTGAGCTCCTGTTGATGTATATTTAAGACAATAACAGAGAATTGTGCCTGTCTCTACAGTATGTCTTATGCCTCATATCAGTGAAATTGTGAAATTATACCTTATTGGGTTTAACAACAAAGAGAATCTCTCTTTGCCACATAAACACAACGTCAATGATCCGCTAGTAATAACAAGTTTCGACTTTTTTCTCGTCATTTCGACTTTAATCTCAAAATTGTGTTTCAACTTAATCTCGACATTTCGACTTTATGCTCGAAATTTCAACTTTCTTCTCATCATTTGGACTTTAATCTTGAGTTTTCCAAAATTCTTTTCTCTTTTGAAAATAGCCCTAATCAGCTTCCGTAGTTTTCTCTTTTCCCTCTGTTGAACTTATTTTTTTCTGGATGGTCACTCCTTAAAAACTGAGGCTCCTTGTGCAAAGCTGGTTCCTGTATAGAAAGATATGCTAAATTATTAAAGAGACTCACACTTCAGCTGTTTATTTTGACATCACTTTCAGATCATTTCATTCTTTGGAGTTGTTCTGTGGCCCTGTGATGGGAATGAAAACAAACTTACCATACTTACTAATATAAGAGTGACAATGGGATTTATGAGACAGTGAAAAGGTGATATGGAAATAATTGTGTAAGCACAGGTTAAAATGTTATAATTATCAGACATAAGTTTATATTGCCATTGATATTTTGTTTACATGTAGCTATGTGGAGCTCACAGTAATATTAAGTTAAAATTTTTTAGCTAATACTTTATAGGAGTCGTATTCATAAAATGACATTTGTACAAAGTTCTAGTTCACCTCTATTGTAACGACGACACTGTTTTGCCAGGGGGCAGGGGCACGGAATAACAGAGAACGGAATAATGGAGTGAATGTCAGGATGTAAGGAGTGGATTAAATTGTTTTGAGACTTTACTAAAGTTATAAGTAAAACCTAGAAGTTGGATTGGACTTATCTATTCTTCCACACACCCACAATGCTTACTCTATCTTATTGAATTTACCCACACTGGAGACAGAAGACTGTTTCACAAGTTAACAGTCATTGAGTGAGCCAAATAACCTCTAAGGATGCAACAAGAATAAACTTGTCTGCAAAATGTGTTATAATACAATATAAAGAGCCAAACGTGGAACTTTCCACTACTGGGGCTTTTCCACTCGACAAACCAGAACATGCTGATTTACTTTCCATCTCAGGTGTTGCTGCGCCAGATTTGTGTGTGTGTCTTTGGGGGGAAGGGGGGTTAAGAGGTTACTGAACATAACGTTGTTTCAATATATTTTTATACATGTATTTTTAGATGCTGTTTATCACTTCAAGTCGAAATGTCTGTGCACTTTTTAATGCCAATCTTTCAGCTTTACAAGCACCGACACACAACTCAAACCACTGTAATATTACTGGAGCCACTGCTGCGGAAAGGATTGTGGGTGGAACTTCCAGTGAAATAGCAGATCAATTCCGCTCAATGAATAAATGCTACAGCAACTGTTTTGAAATGAATATAACCTTAGCAAACACTCTCATGCTCTAAATCAGATGTCTAGCTTAATATTGAAATAAGCTGTAAGTTATCTTGTATTTTCTGAAATGTTTGAGTTTCTGTACCTGTTGCTCTCTTGGTTGTACTTGTAAACTGTTGACTGCCAGACGATTATGTGGCTTTAGCTGTTTTAAACTGTTAAGGCTGTTGAGTGCACCAGGGGCGTGAATCTTCATAAATTGCTGGGTGACTATGTGAATCATGGACAAAATTAAAACATAAAGATGGAATGTTTGTTAAATAATTGGAACATCCACAAATTACAGGGAGAGCGGTGAAGGCTGTCCCTGAAGTCTAGTCCCACATCCTTTCGCAAAACACGATCGTCCTTATTAGACATTATAGACGTTTCTTGATATTGTTCTCTCATTCTTCGACAATACAGGGCAGAGGAATATTTACATTTTCCTGTTGGAGGTGTGACAGGTGACGTTATTTGAAAGGTGCTAATAATCAGGATTAGCACCGGGGGTCACACTGCGCCTAATTCTCACTGAGTATCATGGGGGCCAAAGGAATAAGTTGGATGCTATAATTTAAGTTGTTGTACCACCAAAAAGAAAAAAAAGAAAACTAAAGAAAACAAAAAATCCTAAAAATTAAAAGCTCACCACACTGAACATGATGACTAAACTACTGTTTATTACAGAAGAAAGACATATTGAATGAAATGTTAAAGAATAACTGAGAATAAAAAGTGTAGTTTACTATTAAAAAAAGAAAAACCTAAACATTATTTACTGTAAGAAGTAACTGAATGATGTGATATACAGTGCTTAACAAATTTATTAGACCACCACCCAAAGTAAGGTTTATGCCACAGCTGCCCTAAATTAACAGCACTGGTAATTACCAAAATCTTATATGTTTCTGCAATGGTTAAAAAACCAATATGTAGAAGCTCTTTAACCAAAATTATATTTTTAATGCTAAAATATAATTATTATTGTTATCCAGGAATTTTCAAATTTACTGATTTACAAAAAAAATGAAAAATTGTAAAGCACATTATTATTTCTTGATTAATATGTCAAATTATAGTTATTTACTTGCATTCCTGAACAGAAAAATTAGTTTCAGTGGTTGAATGTTATGCTTGATTCATTTCTGACTTCTCAGAGAAGCCCAGTGAGCCGGCTCAAATTTGGGTATAAAAAGGTGAATTCAGTTTGAAATTCCTCGTTCCTGTTCAAAATGGTAAAATGTGGAGAGCTCACTGAAAATGAAAGAGTCCGCATTGAAGCACTTCATGATGCTGGACGGTCTCTGAGACAAATAGGGAAAGACATAAAGTGTTCTCACAGTGTGGACAAGTATGCTTTGGAGTCAACTGCCAAGAATGGTACTTGAAAAATGCACCAAAGGAGAGGTAGGAAACCAAAGTTAACTGAAGCAGATGTCAGACACCTCAACATTTGAAGTACTAGAGACAGAGGGAAGACCACTGCTGATCTTCAGGCAGAGATGAATGCTTCTAGATCAGAGTCTGAGAGAGTCTCCAGATTTACCATAAGCAGACGATTGACAGAACAAGGCTTAAAGGGAAGAATAGCTGCTAAGAAGCCATTATTGAGGCCTGCAAACATCTAGAAATGCGTCAGGTTTGCCAGGGAGCACAAACACTGGACTGTTGACTGGAAGAGGGCACTCTGGATGGACGAGTCCAAGTTTGAACTCTTCAATCAGCATCGTCGTGTTTATGTCCGCAGAAAAGCTGGAGAACGTTTTGATGCCAGATGCATTACACCCACAGTGAAACGCGGTGGAGATTCCACTATGGTATGGGGTTCCATTTGTGGATACAGCGTGGGCAAATTAGTGAAAATGGACGGTATCATGAACAAGAACGTCTGCCACAACATCTTAGTGCATCATGGAATCCCTTCTGGACTGAATCTGATTGGTCGTGGGTTCATATACCAACAAGACAACGACCCCAGGCATACTTCAAAGCTGTGCAGAGACTATTTGACCAAGAAAAAGGAATCTGGAGTACTGGAACTGATGGACTGGCCAAGTCAAAGTCTGGATTGGAATCCTATTGAACAATTTTGGGATTTAGTAGATTCATAGATTGATGGCACAAAATTTTCATCTAAAGCAAGTCTGTGGGAATGGCTAGAAACTATTTGGAACTCAATAACAAAAGAGACTGTCAGAAAGTACATAAAAACAATGGCAGCAAGAATGCAAGCTATTATCAAGGCCAAAGGAGGCCATACAAACTATGGAAGTTTTTGGTTATTATGTGTAAAAAAGGACTATTTAGTTGTTTCAGTTTGTTATTTGCCAAATAAACAACAATAACATTTTTAGTTTTAAGCAAGTTTTTGGGAGATTTCTAAAATATTTGTGTTTTCTCGTATATATATATGTATATATATATATATATATATATATATATAGCCTATGTATTTTTTTTTTACACTTGTGCCAAACTAGCTGCAAATTAACCTATACATCATGACATACATATGACATACTCACTTGGAGGTTTTCTGCTCAGATCCCTGTTTATTTGTTGCAGTTGCCTGTTTCTTGTCATAGCCAAATCTGTGGCCATTTTTCATTAGTTTGCTTTATTCGGATGTTTTATGGTCCATTTCTGTTGGGTTGCCTAACTGACCACACAAAATGTCAGGAGGATCTGGGTGAAGACCTCGAGCAGACCTCTGTGGTGGGTCGTTCAGCAGCAGACCTCTACACTAGGGCGATGACGTAGGCTATATTACCCGGCCGAAATTGCATGACTTGGTAGATTTTCGATCTTTTTTGCCATTAAACTTTGCTGTTGTGTAAAACAGCCACTTACCGGCTCTGTCTGAAACCGAACACTTATTCCCTACTCACTATGCACAATATAGTGAGCAGCATAAAGTGGACTGTATAGTGGGCTCAACTGCAAAACACAAAAATGATTTCGGACACTCCTCCGGCCACGGGAAATGACGTCATCGCCGTCTCACAATTAAAACTTTTAGCGTCAACGGCTCGTAGATTTCCACGCCAACGGCTCGAAATTAACGGTAGAATTTCACTGGAAACTGATACTGAACGTAACATATTTTCACAAAAAAAAAAAAAAAAAAAAAATACTGAGGATAAAAAAGTTTTGTGTCTTTAGTGGTAAAATAGTAGGCTACACATTTTTGTGTGTATTATCACTTATTCAAAATGTTCTCTTCTGAAAATAACAAGCTTATAACGTTATTCAAAGTATCAGTAGTTTGAGTGGTATTAGTGTAAGTGTCTGCTGCATCACTTCAAGAGGATTTCAGTGGTAGCGTTTGGTGCCACTTTATGTTTATCATCCTGGGAGGCAGTAACGGAGGCAACGTGTGTGCGCAGGCGCAGCAGCACTTCGCTCAACCGCAATAAGCAAACATGGCGGCGGCCGTCGACAGTGTTGTGAAAGTGTAAGTTTACCTTTATTATTGTAAGAGTAAACCAATCAGAAATACTCAAATGAATGTATAGTTGCTCGGTTATAATGATGTTATCGCTTTTCTTAAAGAGCTGTGAGCACCAGCTCCTCAGTCTTGAATACAATATTTGTCCCTAGAGAATAACGTTATCCGCTGAGCTAAGGTTAGCTTGTTAGCTGTGGGTGAATAACTATGGGCAGAACCCATTGTGTATCTCTCTTTTAGCCCCTACTTTTCCCAAACTCGGAGCTGTATCATGCTAGTGTTACACATTATTTATCCAAACTGTTGGAAGCCAGCCTCCTGTAGATATAGAAGAGAGTAAATTTTCCACTTCACTGTCATCTTGGCGGGTGCTTTGTTGTTAGAGGAGGATTGCTAACAATCAACCTTTTGTTCTGACGTCCCTCCACTGATACTATCCGTGTTTGCCTTTGTAATAAAGTTAGGCTTCGTTTTACGCACTGGGAAAAAAGAGTAGTTCGGATAATCAGAACAGCAATCTTTGATGAGTCTGCTTGAACACTGCCACAAAACTCATTTGAGAGTGAAGCCGAGAATAGTATATCTTTGAGGAAGGGCGCTTATTCCTGCACCAGAGTCATCATTTATTCTAGCCACTTAACGGTCAAAACAAAAATTTGGATAGATGAATATTTACAGTACAATATGCAAGAAAAGTCAAATGGTCAAGTAAAGCCATTTAAAGAAAACCGCCACTTCTTTACATTCAACTCTACTAAAGTTGTCAAATGGTCAATACTCTGATACTTTTCAATACTACGTGTTTTAAAATGATACAGTACTTGTTACTTATAAATATTTAGAAAATAAAAACTAGAAGAAATGCAATGTCATCACTGAATAGTTTGATTATTTTCTCGTTTTTAAATACCTCTGTTGTTACATACATTTATAAGACTCCTATAGAGAGTTGAAAATCTGACCATGTTTACAAATTTAAAAACAACATGCTGAGCTGGATTAATCACTTAGGAATGTTTATTCTTTATATTCAGTTATTTTTGTTTTAGAAATTAGCTCAAACCCTTAATTGTACACAAGTAAAAATGTGTTAGAAGAAAATAAATTACACAGTATAAAAGTTGAACTTGCAACAGGACATTCTTCCTTGCTTTACATTTATGACTTTCGATTAACTGTGTCCAACTAACAATATTGGCATGTATCAAACAGTGATTATTAACAGTTTCTCCTGATCAGTGTTATTTGACTTGTTAGTGTCCCACTTTCACATTCAGGCTGGGAGAGCAGTATTACAGAGATGCCATGGAGCAGTGTCATAGTTACAACGCTCGATTGTGCGCAGAGCGCAGCATCCTGATGCCTTTTCTGGACTCTCAGACGGGTGTAGCCCAGTCCAACTGTTACATATGGATGGAGAAAAGACACCGAAGTGCTGGTAAATAAATTAAAGTGCTGTAGATTTTTCATGTGTTATTATTAATTGACTATAGTTGCTCAAGTAGTCTGCAAAATTGTTTTTAATAATGTATAATATTTACCATTATATTTAGACCATAGCTTATACCACAGCTAACATAACCTGCTTTTCTTGCTTGTACTTCTATGTGACATATCAGGTGTAGCTCCAGGACAGTTGTACACCTACCCTGCCCGTCGCTGGAGGAAAAAACGGCGTTCTCATCCCCCTGAGGACCCCCGTTTGGCTTTCCCCCCTCTCAAAGCAGGTTTGACCTTGTAGAACAAACTGCCTCCAACCACAGATATCGTCAATATAATAGATGGATTTATGGCTCTAAAATGTAATTGCATCAGTATAGTTTTTATAGGCCTTGTTGCAAGCAGTAGGTTCTGCTTACCAATTTTCTTTTTAAATTCATCGGTTATTTCATTATAGGCAGATATCATTCTTCCATGTTTTTCTAAAGTTTTAGAAAACTTTAAATGAAAATAATATTCTTTAGAAGCATCAGTAAAGATTGAGAGAATATGATTTTTCTCATAGATGAAAATCTCACCTTACGCTTATTTCTAACGCTACACTTACACTATGATTTAGCCATACATCTCATACTGCAACATTGTTTGGGCTAATACCTTTTAAGCGCAACTTCAGCTGGGTTTTTTCTTTGCAAAAATTTTTCATCAAAGTGATCACATTCTCCAACAGATTCACGAGTTCAACTCCTTTGTTCTAGTCCTCACAAGTCCTCTGTATGATATAGATTTGGTTCAAATTTGTTTTTATTTCCTGTCTGTTCACAACTTCCTCCAGTATGTTTTCAAAATAAATTTCAATTCAATTCCCAAATACATTGTTACATCACAGGGTCAGCCAATAACCTTAATCCAGCCTTTTTTTAGGATTTGTTTTTGTCACAATTATCCATCCGATTTCAAGGACCTCATTTCTGGAACACCTTACCAATTGGAAACTGCACAGGCATAAAGTGGTTCAAGAATAACAATATTTTGTTAGACCAGTTAAGCACAACGTTTTAATTATCCTCTTTCATAATTACTTATTTCACTTTTTATAGATTTTTTTTTTCTTGACCTCATATTTTACCTGATATCTTTTAATGCTTTTTTCTGAGTATCAGCATAATAATAATTTGTACTATTTTAATTGATCATCTGAATGCCTATTTTTCACATAGGAATAAGAAATATATCAAAACTATCATTTACTTCATGCACGCTTTAATTTTCTTATTCCTGTGCCTAGCGGATTTGGACTTGGGGTTGAAGCGTGATGCATTGGGGACGGTGGATGGCAGCAGTCTAGAGGCACTGCTAAAGGGCGAGCCCCTCGACAGGAGGAGTGGAGTGTCAGAACTCCGTGGTCCTGAGGAAGACCCAGCAACTGTGGAGCCTCCTGCCACATCAGCGACCACTCACACTTCCTCTGGACGTATACGCAAGGTCTAGCTCAAATGGTTTAATACACTTGTTTTCTATCAGTGCAGTCCATATCTTTATCATAGCTGGACATAAAATATAATGTTTCATCTTAACTAGATCTGCTCATAGCATAAATGTATAACTTTCAAATCAACATGTCTTCCTGCATCCTAATGAGTCTGTTCATATCCCCGACTTCTTAGCACACTGCCAAAGCTGTTATTTACTAGCAGAGTACCTCCATCATTTTCAACCACAGTGGCTAGATTGACAACAGAAAACAGTAACACATTACCACAGCTACAGCTATGTGCTTGTACAATATCAAATTCCAATTAATTTGAATCAGTAGCTGTTTTTTGAATTTCTTTTTAAGTAATAACTTTGCCTATATTAAGTACAGACAGACTTAATCCAAACCTTCTAATGGCAGAGAGTCCTGGACCATGATGACTACTTGGACGACCTGGATGATGAAGATTTTGAAGATGAGACCCCCAAGAGACGAGGCAAGAGCAAATCCAAGGTGAGAGCTGTGTGTTGTGCTGCATGCAGCACACTACCAAATACAAGAGGAGCAATGTGGGATAATTAGATCATTCATCACAACTGTTTGATATCATAACCTTGAGGCTTTCTTCAACACGAGAGGCTTTTTAAATCTGATTTTTTCCAATATTTTGACCTTTTTTCCCTTATTTTATCCATATATTGTTTTTTTAATTTCATGAACTGGATTTAAAGTAACCTAAATTGTCAAATGACTCTTGCAGGGTCGCAGCGACAAGAATGGCAAGAAGAAACAGGAAGCTGCAGCTGCAGCGTTGGAGGAGAGGGACAAACCATATGCCTGCGACAGTGAGTAGAAGCCTCCTTTTAATTGGGAGTGTGAAGCATGCATGACAGCAAGAGAGGCTTTTGCTTTTTTTACCCTTGAAAGATAAAAACAACCCTTCTGCCATGCATGGTGTGATCTGAAAGACCCCATCTGGAACTTAGGTTTTAAAGCTGAGAAATTGGAGAAGTTGCCCGCCTGATTGCGTGATTTTTTTTTTTTTTTTGAGATGCAGTGCCGTGTATGCTCTCTAACTCCCTGCTGGCCATAAACCTTTGTGCAAACGCTCACCTCCGCTGATTAAGTTTGCTGCTAAGCGCGTCATCCAAAAATTAACGATGTAAAAACATAACTGAATAGAACCGTTTGTGAGACACTGAGCAGCACTCCTTTGTGGTTCCACCTTGGGCCTTTTTGGACGGCAGCTCCAAATGGCCGCGACTATAACACTTTTGTATGACCGTGTGTGTGTGTGTCAGTCTGTGGGAAGCGCTACAAGAACCGTCCTGGCCTGAGCTACCACTATACACACTCTCACCTGGCCGAGGAGGAGGGCGAGGACCGCGAGGAGATCGAGGCACCACCCACTCCTCGCCAGCCTGAGGAGCAGAAGAGTGAGTCACTCTTAAGTGCTGGAAGAGAGAGAAAGGGAGGAGGTTTGTTGCATGCTGTGTAGCATGTGTGTGATTGGAGAAGGGATGTCTCTCTCTCATTTTGAAGAAAAAGTTCTATTCTTTTAATTTTTTTCTGTTATTTCCATGATGATTTCAAATCCTGAGTGCGGCCAGTGTTCCTGACTGAAACATGCTTGCACAGCTGGGAACCTTGTTTTTTTTTTGTTTTTTTTTCCCCAGCATTTCCATCTTTTTTTCCACACAACATGCCATCATTTGTTTTCTTTTGTGCACGCAACATCGTGTTAGCATTCAGGTGTGTTTTGTCAGTTTTCATCCTCATTTTCGATCATATTTATTATCTGCCTACAATGGAAATAAAAAGAGGTTGTTGGCTGATGGGACATGAACAGCTATGTAAAACTGTATTTCAGTGTTTAGATTGTTTGATTTAAAACTGTCTTATATCACAGTAACTTTCTACATCTTAAAGAATATATTGGTATTTTGCTCCTCTTTATGATTCAATCTAATGTGCAACAAATCGTTTCCTCACTTTTTCTCTTGCTCAGCAACAAAGAAAGGTCCAAATGGGCTGGCATTACCCAACGATTACTGTGACTTCTGTCTGGGAGATTCCACCTTAAACCAAAAGACGGGGCAATCAGAAGAGTTGGTGTCTTGCTCAGACTGTGGTCGCTCAGGTATGAACTTGTCAAGACTTTTTAATTGCAATTTTACCTTTTTACTAAGCTCTACTGCCCCTTGTTATTTTTGTAATATGAGATGCACTAATTATGAAAATGTGGGCTGATTCAAAAGTTTAGAATAACAATTGGGCCAATTGCTGAAACTGGAGCTGCACAGTTAATCTAATTTAAATTGCAATTATGATTTTGATTTTTTTTATTTATGTAGTTTTTATTCAGTTATATTTTTGTCACAAAAATATAACTATAGAAAAAAAAGCACAGACTTGCCTAGAAAGGAAAAAAAACAGTCAACAAAAACAGAGAGAAAAAAGTGTTTCAGGTCAGCGAGTTGCAGTAGTAGTGTTCTTAAAGCACAAAAGGGCGATTCAAGCTCAGGAGTATCTCCTCTTCAGACTGTATTTTTTCTCTTAAGTAATGTCCTCTAAGATCAATTTTGTCGGTGTTAAAAAAAGACAGAGTCCCTTTTATGACATAAAGCAATGGCAGAAATTACATGTAGGCAGCATGACTTAGATAAAGGTGTTGCATCCATTTATTGGTATTATTAGAGCGCACTAAAGGGCAGAGATCATATCAATATTAAAATTAAGGGATAGGATGTTAAAGCAAGAATATAATGTAATTACCTCAAATGTTAATGGTCTTAAAAACCCAGTTAAAAGAAACAAATTATTATCCAAGATGAAAAGAGAAAAACAACATATAATTTTCTGGTAAGAGACTCATATCTGTGACAAGGATTATAAGAAATGAAAACGCTTAGGTTTCAAAAATATCTATTATTTATCTTACAAACGTGGCAGAGCAAGAGGGGTGGCAATACTGATCTCAAATAATGTAATATTCCAACTTTCTAAATAGATAATAGATCCAGAGGGAAGGTATCTTCTGGTCAAAGGGCATATTGATCATAAAATGGTGACACTCTTAATGTGTACGGACAATACATCTTTGAAATATTCCATCTATAGGTAACCCTAGCGACACATATTTGATTAAAATAATCTTGGCAGCCAGTAAAAAAGCCCTAACAAGAAGGTGGCTAACTACCCCAACAAAGGAGGAATGGATTAATATTGTTAATGAGATATATAACATGGAAAGTTTAACTTTGGTCCTGAATTTATGTGTGGACATTTTTACTAATCACTGGAGTAAATGGAACATTTGTTTTAAAAAAGGGCTCCTTAGCACAATACATCATCAGATTTACATACACAGACAGGCGAGCATATACGAAAGGGAGGATGTAAAGTGTGCAGATGTTTAAACGCATGAATGCGTAAATGTTGACCTGTACATATGTGCAAAGGTATAGATGCTGCTGGAAATGAAGAAAAAAGCTGCGTTTTTCATACAAATTGAACACTGAAAGGTGATCCATTCTGGTTTGGGAAGTATAAAGCTCTCTGACTTGTAAAGGATGCCCAAAATCTATGATTTGTGAATAAAGGAAACAGACTGGAGTTTTGGCCTGTCATCAGAGATAAGTATTGATGCATATCAGTGTTCCTGTTTGGGCACAAGAATGGCTTGAATGAACGTAAACAAGTAATGTCCTTAAAAAATTGTGGAGTAAAACAGTGCCCTCTAGTGAGCACTAATAATGATTTTGACTTTACCACAATCAAAGAAACACAACTGTGCATCACCCGTAGAAAACTCTATTTGGGCATTATTTCAAAAACATATTACTCATTTTAAATTATGTATTGTTTTATGCCCTGTGGATTTTCTATTAATTTTTTATTTAACTATGACTTTAATCTGTTAAACATGCCTTTTTCATCTCATCTCGGTGAGTGTGCACACCAGTCTGCATCTCACACATCAGCCTGTGCTTTGCTCCTATCATCTTTACATGGACATCGCCAAAGCAGAAATTCACCGGTTATATAGACTTTCAAATTTAGACTGAGCAATCAGGGGAGGAGGGCCTTAGTAAGGGAGGTGACAAAGAACCTGATGGTCACTCTGACTGGCAGAGAGGCTAGATGGAGGCCTCTCCTCAGTACAAAACACACATGTGGAGTTTGCCAAAAACTCTATATGTGTTTTGCTAAGGCTAACTAGGGCCTTTCTCCCCCGAATACCCAGTTTGGCCAGATGTTTAGCTTTAGAAGAGTCCTGGTTGTGACAAACTTCTTCCATTTAAGAATTATGGAGGCTGCTGTGCTCTTGGGAACCTTCAGTGTAGCAGATTTTTTTTTTTTTTTTTTGAAGCTTTCTCGAGATCTGTGCCTTGCAACAATCCTGTTTCAGAGCTCTACAGGCAGTTCCTTTGACCTCACGGCTTGGTTTTTGGTCTGATATGCATTGTCAGTTGTGAAGTCTTCTATAGAGAGGTGTGTGTGTCTCTTCAAATCATGTCCAATCAATTTATTTTACCAAAGTTGCACATCTCAGTGAAGACCCAGAGAAAAAGGGGACCACCTGAACTAAATTTTAAGTGGTTTGCAAAGTGTCTCAATACTATGCCAGTGGGATATTATTCTTAATACATTTGCAAAAAAAAAAAAAAACCTTAAAATTCTTTTTTCACTTTGTCCGATGGGGTACTGAGTGTAGATTGATAAGAATGGAAATGAATTTAAACAACTGTACCATCAGGCTGCGACTTGTATGCACTGTATGAAGTTCTCACAACAGCATACTGCAGGTCCCTACAATGTAAATTAAATGCAGACGTATAAACCAGATTTTACTCTATTTTTTATTGAGATCTTTTATTTAACATCATCAACTAGAAAAGCACTCAGAGAGCGCAGACCTCTGCCATTAGCTCTATCTCCCAACAGTACAGAATCCTTTAAAAAATTCCTTGGGGAGCACAGATAAAACTCACTAACTTGTATAGCTTAGATCTTAAACAGAACATTTAGTTCCTTTTTCAGAAAGTGGTTACAGCTTATGTTTAAGAAAGAACGCAATATTTTTCTGTTCATTCCACACATATTCTCTCCTGTTTTTGTCTTTAGAAATGCTATTAAAAGGGATAGTGCACTCCATATAATTGCTTTTACAAATGCATACCGCATCTTCTTGGGAAATCATGATCCTAATTTAGATACTTTTCAAGGGGCTAGTGTTCGAGCACTTTCATGGACATTATGTAGTATATGACTACATTTCTCTTACATCTTCTATCCTTCCTGCAGGCCATCCAACATGCCTTCAGTTCACACCAGTCATGATGGCTGCAGTAAAGACTTACCGCTGGCAGTGCATCGAGTGCAAGTGCTGCAACATTTGTGGCACCTCAGAGAATGACGTAAGTTTCCCTCCGAATCTGAAATATTCTTGAAAGACTCTATTTGCTTGTTTTTGGAGGGATTAAAAAAGCAGTCTTTGTGCTCTAGTGGGACATAATGGAAAGAAAAGGCCAATTATCATTTTTGCATGCTGAAACGGGGATTTGCCTCTTTCTTTCACCCTGTTTGCTTATTGAACTGTCTGTGATATATTTGCATGTTTTTACTGCATTTTAATTTACAAGTTGCTCAATATTATTGATTTAGAACAATCATTGGTTTTGTATATAACCTTAATAATGGCTCCTTCTGATGGTTTCTGAGTGAGAGTGAAAACATATGACAGCATTCATTGAAGTTTGACTTGATGACAAGGACAGTTTTCTTGTCTGCTTTTATTCCACCTAAGTATGCCCATCATTGTAATAAACACTTAGTCGGAGATAGTCACAAACAGAATGATTACAAATGTATCACTGCAAGTTACTCACTGTCATATTTTTATCATCATTTCCAAGATGTGTGTCAACAAACCCCAAACCTAAGCCTCATACAAAATGGACTGTTTGATATTTCAGCATCTTTACATTCAGTTTATAAGACTCCATAAACACTTTCAACATGGCTCATCAAATGTAGTTAACAAACAAGTTGGTTTTTCAGTCATAGACCCAAGCGTTCCCAACTTCAAAGTGCAAACAACACATATTAAATCTGTCTTTATCCTGATGTTTACAAAGGAACTTTCTTGTTTCTATCCTTGGCTATACAGTAGAGTGAACTTGTTGTGTTTTTTTTTTTTTTTTAGGACCAGCTGCTGTTCTGTGATGACTGTGATCGAGGCTACCACATGTACTGTCTGAGTCCCCCCATGACTGAACCACCAGAGGGTAAGCATTATGTAGCATTACATTACTTTATCCTACATTGACGTGGATGAGGTGACATTATGGGACTTTGTGTTGCTAGGTGTAATTAAGGAATGAGAATAGGTCAACAAAATGACGTGATGTTGTTAAACCTAACCAAATGACATCATGAATTTTATTCTCAAAATTGTCAAATTTCTTGTACAAATGTTTAAAGGAATTATGCAAGACACATTTTCAAGGTTAACAGTAGGTGTTCAACACTCAGTGCGTTTACATGCATATTTAAGTCAAGCTACAGTTATGGCTCAGTTAAGCCATTTGAATGGACTGCCATCTTTGTCTCAGTGTAAATGCACAGCCCTAGTTACTAAAGACTCACATCTCAACTATTGCAATTCACTTTATTCTGGTATCTCCCTAAAATCTATTTCCCGTCTCCAACTCATCAGAAATTCAGCAGCCAGACTATTAACAAACTCTAAGAGTCAAGACCATATCACCCCCATTCTCGCTTCTCTCCACTGGCTACCGGTCAAGTATAGGATTGATTTTAAACTTTTACTTATTATTTTAAAAGCATTGCACGGACTCGCCCCAACATACATCACAGATTTACTAACACCCTACGAGCCTAGCTGCTGTCTTCGTTCCTCAGGTAGCAGCCTCCTTCATATTCCAACAGCTCGTCTTGTGCTACAGTATATTACTGGTTTTATTTAAATGGTTATGACCTCACGGGGGGAATGCGGAAAAAAGTGGTGCCAATCCTGCTAGTATGGTTGGTGTCGTTTTGTATTCTAGCACATTCTGTGAAGCTAAAGTGACTTTTCAGTTGTGTCAGGTCTTGTGTAGTGTGCAACAATGGCAGCTGCATGCACTTGCGCTAAAGATGTTGTATATCATCATATTTTATTCTGGTATACAAGTATAAATCTGGTATATAACCAGCAGCCAACTTTTAAGATTAAAAGGCGGTATTAAAAGTTAAGATTTTATAATAACATTTTCAGTCAGTTTAACACATTTCCATGCATTTTAGAAGTCCGGTTTTTAGCTGGATTAACACAGTAATAATTGCATGTAAACATCCAGACTGCAGCAGTAAGGATCCAGTGATACTTCACATGAAGCTACATCAGCAAAAAAAGAAAAAAAAAATTATTGTGTTTTAAGTTTGTCTAATTGTTAGTAGGATGTTGCTGATGATGAATTTCCCTTAGACTGGCCACATGCTAGATGGTTTTCAAATCTTCAACGGTCTTAATAACATATGAGACCACAGACAGAAGGACATTTTAAAGAATTTATCATCTTATTATCCTCTGAATGCACACAAATAAATCACCCAGGCCGTGTAACCACACACCTGCTGTTCAGGGCAACAATCTGACGATGACCATTCCCTACACAGAACATTGTGCGGTTTAACTGTGACTTTAGAAGAAAATAAACATGGAGGACAACCACAATCCTATGCTGGCTGTCCCAGCATGTGTTATAGTTGCAGCAAAAAATACGAAACAAGGAAAATAATATGGGTGAAATCCTGGCTGAGATGAAGGTATTGATAGAACCATAGACTGTAGAAAGAATGGAACCAGTGCAACGTCACTTCCTGCTCCCCAGAGTGAACACGCCTCTTTTTGGGTGAAGCCAAGCTCTGTGTTTGAACGGGCCAGTTTTTTTTTTCTTTTCTTTTTATCATACTACGGAAGCCGTCATTCTTAACTACACGATGATGGCACAGGTCCTTACAAAAAACAAAACAAAGCATGGACAGGGTAACTAGGGTTAAATGAGTAAAAATCAGCGATAGCTTCAGCAGGCTTTTTCACATTAGCTGTTAGCCGCTAAGCTATCGCTATGATGTCTCTCGCTAGGGTTCGTCGTGTCTTCAAGTATTTCTCTCTGGCGTGGTATATCTTACAAACGACTTGAGTCCTGTAGAAGTCTGTACCGTCTTTAATCTTTTGGAAGCCAAAACAAGTCAAAATAATGGTGTGGACAACACAAATTCAATGATTATTTGGAAAAATAGTCGTTGACTCTGGGTCTCCCTGAAAATCAGGCTTAAAACCATGTAGTGTGTGATCAGTCTAATTTAGATACTGTTCCACTCATGTTTACAGCAGAAGCAGATCATACTGCATGTCATGCTTCCCCAAATAGAAACCCCAAGCAGACAAGTATTTCCTCACAGTGATGCATCACAAGCCGATGATTTCTTTCCTTTTTTAAAAAAATGTGATTACTTTTCCAATGATGTTTTTCTTCTCACACCTTACTGTATTGACATGCTTGACAGGGAGCTGGAGCTGCCACCTGTGCCTGGCCCTGCTGAAGGACAAAGCCTCCATATACCAGCAGAACCAGAACTCTGCCCCAGAGTGACATCATGCAGCTAGTCCCACCCCCGTCCATACAACACACCCTGCCCCACACAACTTCCTCCTGATTGGAAAGTCAGAACTCCTCTCAGTCCGGAGCTCCAGGCTTAGTCCAGATGTAGCTGAGCCAGATCTTGGAGCAGCTTCTCAAGTCTTCATATCTGCAGTGTCAGAGGGGGATCAGTCAAAGCGGGGTAAACTATCACTACCAACCTGCCTCTAATGCCTCTGAGGCTCACCATCAAACACATACATTATTGTGCACATATATAGACACTCTCTCCCCTGGACTGTTGCACACACAGTAGATACAGAGAGCGTGCAGTAACCATAGAAACTGCTGTCTCCATGGGAGCTCCCAGGATTAGCATCACAGCTAATTATCTGTACCCTTTCACAGTCAAAGACATGGTGCGGACTGTCAAGAAAACACAGAGTCTCTTCTGCCAAATGATCTATTTTTACTCTGAGCGTGGGATAAATAAAAAAATCACCACCTTTATGGTGGAGCATTATTATAATTATTATTATTATGACTATTGTTATTGTTCTGGTTACTAGTGGACTTTTGTAGTGGCATTCATCTGTGTTCTTATGTCCAATTGGAGCATTTTTTTTTGTTCGTTTTGTTGTTTTTTTTTTTTTTCAGTTTCACTGAAGGGAGCTGATCAGTGCCAAGGTCCACCACCATTTGGAATTTGAAGACCATCAGAGCCTTTCACAATCTTAACATTTTACGTCTATTTAAATGCAGTGTGATAAACACAGTCGAAATCTTTATTATCAGCAAACATGAAAACAATATTAGCCTTGACTTTATCTGCTGTTAGCACAAAATCTTTGGCCTTGCTACTTATTTGAGAGTTGCAACATATCAAATTCTCTTTTTTCTTCTGTTACTTCAACCAAACACTATAAAACAGATCAAACACTGAATGATGTTTTGGTAAGACACTTCTTTCTTTGCTGGCTTATTGTCCTTTATTTAAAAACAGTATGCCAGGTTAAGACTGATAATGCTGTTCTTGTCAAGATTTTTTTTTTCTCAAAGTCCAATCCAGGAAGTTAGTCACCACAGAGGTCCGTCTTCATTTTTGGTGCAAGCTTTTTAGAAACTGCAGTGACATCAAAGTTGCTACAGTCAAACCAATGTTGTACAGAATTTATGGCATGGTTTGACTGTAACAGAAGCTGCTTTTATCATTCGTCACAATGCGGTGGATTTGCATGCAGATTGCACCGGTATGAATGCACACTCATATCACAACTCTTTATTTTTGATGTATTGTTTGTTTTGTTTTTTACATTTTATATTACCTGATATTCCATTGGTACTGGGAGTTTTTTCTAGTAGAATTTTGTAAAGTCTATTGTATGGCAACACTTCAAGTATATAGCTCCTATTGCATCTTATGTACTGTACTGACTTTTTCTATTTTTGTCATGACTGTGACATGTTTGATTTTATTTGATTATTCTGGTATGTCAGACTTCCATTATGAGTATTTGTAAAATGATGTACTTTGTTGTACTATTTTTATTTTTACATTTCTTTGTTATCAAAACCAGTTTAGCCTGTCTGAAATAAAAATCCATTGAAATATGTGTTCTTTGCTTTGCTTTAATACAGTTAGGTGGGAAATTCATCATAACCCTCGATTTCAAGTGTGGTCCTGAAAAATCTTCATTTCAAGGGCTATGCAGACCTTTAGCCCAAGCCCTTCATTCAAAAGAGAATTAGGATACCCCTTCACTTTATGTGAATACACAGAACCAAGGGGAAATGCTCAGATGAGGGCTAAGGGGTAGAAATGAGATTGGCCCAGAGACACTCCCTCCATGTTTCTCCGTGTACTTTAGTGTCCACATGATCCAACTTGTTGAAAGTAACTCATACCAGTAAGTATCAAAAGTGACAAAAACTAAAATCATTATGAAACACTTATTTAAACAGTTTATACAAAATTTACATTGAATTTGAAAACAATGTACATTTCTTTCTCTCTCTCTCTCTCTTAAAAAAAAAATTAATAACGTGTGTCATTGGGCTGTAAGTCAATTTATTTTTCAGCAAAGGGGCTCCAAGAAAAAAACAAAAAACAAAAAGTTGCTCTAGCCAACCCTGACACAGTTGGAGCTGATGGTTGTTTGACATGGCTTGGTTCTGCTCAAACTTTTAGCTTGTTAAACCACAGTTCTTTCTTGCAAATGTTACTTTACTCAAAGTTTTAAATTGCCTCATGGTGATTTAATGTTGGGTCTTTATGAATAAATCAACAAAGAGTACAGTCTAGACCTGCTTTTTCTGTAAAGTATCTTGATTTGGGCTGTCAAACAATGTCGTTAAAAGTGACAAAATGTATCTAAAATGGCAAACAAATTAAAGTGACAAAAATGAACAGAAAAGGAGGTTGAAATGGTTCATAAAGTGGCAGAATGGCTTAATAGTGCAAAAATGTGTTAAAAGTGACAAAAATGAGTGGAAAAAAGTGGTTAAAAAGTGGCACAAATAAATAATTTATATATTGGACCCAATAATATCTTGACACACTTTTGAGCTCCAACATGAAGTAACTGCACCAATGCTACTGATCCAACAAACGTTCACTTATATTTTTAATAAATCATAACTGAGGAGGGCCCATTCTCTGGGTTTTTCAGGGGCAGGCCTGGCTGCAGTGGCTTAACCAAAATCCCAGTAACAAGAGTATTAAAGTACGAGTTTCAGATGTTAATTCATTGTAATTATTTCATGCATAAATGCTGACAAGTTGAAGTTGGTGCTGTACAAATACAGATTGATTTAAATTCACTGGACGCATTTTTTAAACTCCGTTAGTAAAATGGAAACATAAACAGATTCTTTCTATACTATAAGAAAAATGGGTTCTTAGCCACTAAAATGTCACAAAATAATGCAATGCAATGAAGGAATTTTAGAGCTAATTTACACTTGTAATTCACTACATCTAAGATTTAACATTATGCAGCTCAATGAAATAAGGTAGTCAAATTTTTGATACTTTTCAAATACCACAGAAAGAAATGCTATAAATTTCACTATAAATAGTATCCAATAGCCTACAAACTACCGAAAAAATGACCATATTAAAAGCTAGAGGACTGTCTTAAATTGCACAAAAATATTGGCAGTGATTGCAAATCTTTTTGAACACCTTGTACAATGTTTAGTTCTGGAAATCAAACAGACATTACTCAATAATAATGGCCAAGGAATTCATATTTTGTTGCTTTGGTTTTAAATTTTATTTCATTTTTACTAGGATTGAAGTTTTAAAGATTTAAGTATAGTACAAACTACTTAAAATACTGTACAAGATATCTAGTCAAAGTCCATTTGGGCTTTATTATTTGGAAACTGACCATTGTCAAAAAGGACCTACTTGTATTTCTATTAGAAGTTTATTTTCATGCTCTTACAGGCGATTTTATGCAACTCAAATTTGAATGCATATCATTAACTAATAACAGCATATTTATGTAATTTCTTCTTCTACTGTCATTACATTAAATACATGGCATATATTTTACTGCTTAAATGCAGCTTTTTTATACAGTTTAGCACAAAAGTAAATTAATTTAAACGGTAGGATAAATAATACAGTACATGGATTGTCAGATGTGGAGGTCAAACTTCACAGAAAGAAAAATATTTTATTGCACTCAACAATACACACACCAGGAGTCTCTCCAAATACAGGCATTCAAAATCAAATTGAAGCATACAGTGTCATTTGTTCCTTCACAAAATCACACCCATCTGTGCTGCAAAGCTTTTAGGAAACAAGAACAGGGCTATGTTTTGAAAAAGGCCAGAACAGTGGCTCAGTGCAATTATCTGGAGTGTGATGGTCAGCCATGCTATGTTGTTTACAAATGTATGATGAATACTTGACATTTAATCTGACATGACAAAAGTGCACACTGAGAAGCAACAATAGAAACTCACATATAATCATCTGGTGTTTGAGGTTACTTGTGGCAGTCATTAAGTATTTATAGGTAAACTAACACACTCTTGGGTTTCTTGTACAATATTCTTTGTCTCGGAATGCAAATTCAATACTTTCTAAATTTTTTTGGAGATAGTGCATCTTCAGCTGGGTTTATTTCACAAAATCTTGGTCAGGGGTGCTCGGTACAAAACTATGTAAAATTTTTGTTTTATCAAAGGTAAACAATGCAGCTTTAAAGATGTGAAATGCCATGAAAAGTCATCTGCCTACACATCTGATGAATAATGACAGCAGTGAATGTGGAAATCAGATAGCTTTTTTGTGTGACTCAGTATGTGGAGTGTGAATATTTCTTTTAAAGCCTCTCAAAACCGATAGAGCAGAGGAGGAAGATGGCGTAGAGAAGAATGAGGCAGAGTCCCAACCTGCGGTCCAACCTCCAGCAGTTCAGATGGACACACAGGACCTGGGGGGAGAGACAATCAGACAAAAAAAGAGATAAAAAGATCTCTATTCCAGTTGCACTGCCATAAAAACAGTTTCCACTGAAAACACTTTTAGACCAGGAAAACAGATATCAACAGTTTTCCCATGTCACAAAAAGTATTTCAATCACGGTACTCACAGTGAGAGTGACGGAGGCTAACAGCAGAATCACTGAGTACACCAGGCCTTTGCTGTTAATCGTCACCTGCAAAGCAGAGAGCAGAAAGTCTTGACATTAGAGATGCACAATACTGGACTTTGCTGATATCCAATATGCTAATATTTACAAATTAATTCTAATGAATACCGATATTAATACGATACTTAAATAGAGTTCTGACCTACAATTTAAGTCCCTAAAAAAAATTAAAGATAAAAGAATGAGGATATTCAAAGTATAAGACTTCAGCTCATGTAGGTCTGTATGTCTACGTCTAAAACTCCACCAAGCCAAGTCAATAACAATGAAGCATTCTTATACATTCAAGTAAAAACTAATTTTGAAAGGCCAACTTATAAATACTATGTTTCATATTTACCAAGTTTGTTCTTCTAAATGCTACTAGGCAAAATGTTATGCACTGTACCTTTAAAGACTCTCTTTTTCAGCCACTGGCTTTATTTGCCTTTAACTTCAGGACACTGAATGTCTTCTAACCAGTACAATTCAGGTAAGTCCAATGGGATGAGGATTCAAGAAAACTGTAGCTTCACAGTACATCTGTCCATTTCATCTATGTTTATACTTTAAACACTGAGTATCAGTTGAGAAAAGTTCCAAATCCTGAACATGAATGTCTTGAATGGACAACACAAACACGATATTATCCCATTTATATCATACTTCAAGTCAACAATTTACAATATTGGGTGGAGAGAGCAGCTGAGTTTACCACTGATCCATAGCTGACTATGAGAGTCCTCAGTGCCCAGGGAAAACCCAGGCCCAGCAGCACATCAAAAATATTACTGCCAATGGAGTTGGACACAGCCATGTCGCCCATCCCTGCAACATCAGAGACAAACAAACGCACAAAACGGAGTCCATGTAAGAATATGAGCTTTGAATGATATCATGTCCAGGTCATATTTCCGCAGTCATGTACTTATCAGACAAAGCTTCTAAGATGAACAAAAGCACGATTCATGTGGTATGAAGAACTTGGCATCTAAGACAATGTTTTTAATAGTGTCCCATATCATATTGTATCTTATTGTATCATTCACTGTTTAAGAGTCAGTATCTACAAATGCTTCTATGACACTGCACCTGTAATTTACCTGTTAGGGGTATTAGGTATTTTCAAGAGACTTAAACCAAATGTCTATTTATAATTATTGAATGTCATATTCGCCAGTGTTGGTAGTAATGATTCACAAAGTAATCCATTAGAGGAGTGGTTTTCAACCTTTTTTTTGCCACACTTAAGCTCAAGCCAAAATCTCAAGGCAAACCATATCCATTTCCATTCAAAATAGCCTCCTTCAAAACTGTAAGAGTAACTTAAATTTATGTAGAGCTTAGTAATACTGTGTGGTTATACAAATTCCCATGGCACACTTAGACCTGCCTCAAGGAACACTACCACACCATTTGAAGTGTTGGGGTACTCAGATTACTTTTATGTTGTAATAAGTGACATAATGTGTTACTTTCACAATTCAAGTAATCTGTTATAAGTTAGGCTTTTTCATAAAAGGCCACAAACAAGAAAGAAAAGAACAAAGCTCCACTAAGCATCTGCACTGTTTCTGTTTCTCTCCTTCCTGTGGACACGTAGCTGCATGCCAGTGGAAAGTAAACACAGCTGTGTCAGTGTGTGTGTGCATCGCCCCTGACTGAGCTAGTAAGATGGTAGGACAGGACAGCATTACACAGTGGAATTATTCCCTTAATGTTGAAATTTTGGGCAAAAGTAACTAGAACAGAATCATGGTGGAACATAAGATCAAAAGCTCATGATGTTTTTCAACATATTAGCTATGCAGCTGTTCCAATTACCCACATCTATTACGTGCAACATTTGTGAATTTATTCAGGTGGCAACCTCTGGTCCTGAAAAATGAAGTCAATGCAGAAATGCAAAAAATTGCGATGCGGCGAGCACAGCTCTTCAGCATGTGGAGCAAAAACATCAATTTTACCTGCAATTCAAGAACACCAATTCTACCCGTATTTTAATAAGGAAAATGAATTGAGTCATTGTTGAGGTGATTCACTCTGCCAGTTGGCAACCTGATAAAAACAGGTCCATGACACGTTTTGGGTCTCAACCCTTAGTTTAGGGCAAGATGCTTTACATGGTTACGAAGGTGAAAGTCTTTAAAAGTACAGACAGTTTCATGTATTTTCAATGGGTTTGGATGAATAATCCTGTCATTTATGGCCATTTCAGATGGCTTGTTTTGCTGCACACTCACGCTTTTTTTTTTTTCAAGATTTATTTTTAGGCCTTTGCATGCCTTTATTAAATAGAGGACAGTAACCTTGCAAAGCAGATGGATATGCCCGTTCCCTAGTTTTTCTCTGGCGGATCCATCTTGCAAAGCTCCCATCTGAACTGTTTGGGCCTGATTAGAAAGTGACAGGACCAATCAGCAACGCGGGGCAGTACTTTCAGGCGCAGCAGAGTCGTGATGGAAACAAGCAGCAGCAAGAGCTGGTGCAGTTATGAAGGAAGAGAGTAGTGTGGATGCTGCTAAAGTGCCAGTTTTATCAGAACTTGACGACATTTCTTCGTTAAAAGAAGAACAAAGAACAACAGTGAGTTGTTTTCTTTTCAAAAATGACAAAAGTTGGGTACTTACTTGTCTACAGTCGCCATGTTTCATGTTGTTCCTCAGTAGCTGCGCACATACAGCTCGATAGCGGCTACGTCACGTGTCTTGTTGCTCTGATTGGCCCGTAGAGATGTGACAGACGGAACATTCACCCAATCACACTCTGAGTTTTTTCAAAGCCTCTGCCTTTCCTCAAACGTTTCCTATTGAAGCTTTCCCAGATGGATGTGTGAAACAAATCCATCTGGCATGTCAAGTTAGGAGGACAGTGGATAGACTCAGAAACAGGAAAGAGAGTGGGAAGAGACATGCGGTAAAAGGGCCACAGGCCGGATTTGAACCTGGACCACCCACATACATGGTGTGCGTCTTCAACCACTCAACCATCTGCGCGCTGGCATCCACGCTTTTACACAAGGCAGGAGTTTGCAGTGTGATGGCAACATCTCCATGCTGTCAAAATCCTGCCATTTCTCATAAGTTTTACCTTAATAAACCTCCCTACAAATGACATATTTTGACATAGAACTGTGCCAGAAAAAAAAAACGAGGCTTGCGAGTTAGTTCTGTCAGTAATCTCGAGGGCAATGATTCACACCTGGCATGCATCTTAATGAAATCACATGACTCACGTCCTCCTAAATTAGTGGCCTATTTAAGCTGCAAGATTTCCAGTCTCTTCCTCCGCTGCATCACTTTTTTCCCTCCATGTTTCACAGTTGGAGGTCTGACTTTAAGCAGTGTCACAGCGCACGTATTTACATCGACGATCAGAAACTTCAGAGTACCGAGCTCACTTGAACACATCATGGAACTTTTCAGATGCTGCTGTGAGCAGAGATGTGTCTGCTCTCTCCTCTCCTGTACAGAGTGTGATCGGCTCTCTAACCTCGCAGTCTCTCCAATTAATCCACATTATTCTTTGTTTTATCCCCATTGTTTTCTACGATGAAATGCTGCTCGATTAAACCGCGCTGGTTTTTAAATCTCCCGTTTATTGAGACAGCAGCGCACACTCGCTGTTGCGGAATGCCATGATGTCCTTTCACAATTGCCGCGGAAAAGTCTGTTACGGCTCTGATACTACCTCTCGATCCAGATCAGAGGAGGGGCGAGATCTATTGGTAGTTTTAATGGTCCATTTTGTTTTAATTCCAAAGTAATAATCTACATTCTCTGCCAAATTGTCAATTGTTGTATAAATGGCTTTGATTAACAGAGTAAATAGGTTAAACAGGGATTCATATTAAAGACTTTTCAAGACCATTTTTAGACCTGAGCTGAGAAAAATTAATACCATTTTTATGAGACAAACTGTCAAAAGTAAAAGGGTAGGTGAGATATCTTGGCACACCAGACAAAGCTGAATTTTCTTGTTTAAGTTACTGTTAATTAAATTTCAATTGATATAGGACAAACAGATTTAGGCAATGAACCCCCAAATATATTGAATTCTGGAACATTTAATGCCTATTTTGTATAAATGTATGGTATTAGTGATACTTATCATAGCATACCCAACAAGCATAAACTCAAAAAAGAATGATTAAAATTGAATAAATGTAGGATAAAAGACTGGATAAAGACATTTCTAAGTCAAAGTTCCTTCTAAAATGTAAGACCACTCTTTAGTAAAAATTAGATTTTTTAAAACTTTGTAAGGATCTGCAGAAACTCTGTTAAAAAAATACACACAATCACTCACCTTGTCGGGCGACTATGAGGCTGGCCATACAGTCCGGGACACTGGTGCCAGCTGCCAAAAAAGTGATTCCCATGAGGACTTCTGGGATTCCAAGAGTGTAGCTGATGATGGTCACCTAAACAGACACAGAGGAAAGAGCCTTTGTACAAACATGTTAGAGTGTGAACTAGATTGTGTCAAGTGTGCTGGATCTTTCCTACCATCCAGACCATGAGGTAGGAAAAGAGGGCTATCCAGAGAGTGGATGACAGGAAGGTGAGCAGGTACCAGCGCTCCCACCGTGGCTGGTTACAGTCAGGGATGGTGAAGTGAAGCAGAACGCTCACTGGCCAAGAGAGCAGCCATTTCACACGCATACACCAGCCATCTGAAGAAATTAACACAGACACATATACACACAAGTTTCCCTTCATAACAGATTCATCCAAAAGTTTAAATGATTCATGTGGCCTCAGAGTGTCATCACTTTTTAATTAGCTGCATTAGCAATAAATCATTGGAAAACTATGACAAGAGGGAGAAAGTGTCACATAGAAGTTGTCTGCTATTATGTCATGATAAATCACTTCTTATACAAACAGATTAGATTAAATCCTGTGGTTAAGTGCGGGACTGTACCTCAAACCTAAATCTTTTAATATATTTTTTTCAGATTGATCTCCCTGTTGCATGAGAGCATGTAAGTGTGGATGCTTCTGTTTGTGTTTCTGCATTTATAAGAGTGCAGTGGAGTGGGCATATGGGAAGAGAGCCTGGAAACACAATTAAAATTATTTTTATAATTATCATAATTAAAAACACAAAAACATATGAGAGGGTTCTTAATCTTTGTGTCACCGTGTCACCAAGACTACTATCTTTAATGGTGAGTCTGGAAAGCCCAAAGTGTTGTATGATCACATACTACTGAAATCACACTCATTTCAACACACCTCCCCTCAAAATTGCTGTTGAAACTGGAAGGACATTTTATGTCCATTGGGTTCAAGTCAAAAGCATGAAGTAACAATTTGCCAAACTCCCCAAAATTTATGCAACTTAAAGCAGTGGTTCTCAAACTGGGGTCCGGGGAATCAAGCCATCTTATTATATTGCCCTCAATTCAGCTCATCAAGTCACAGACAGCTGGTGTCAAGGCAGATAAATGTGAACCCGAAATGTATTTTTGAAAGGCTGTAAGTGCCAACAATTATTTGTTGAAGTAGAGTATAATTACATACAACTTTTCACACAGAAAATTCAGAACAGAAACACTCCTGTCTCCTCCATGTTAGCAGGGGGTGCTATATGAGCTTATACATAAGAAATTAAAGGCTTTATAAGCTAAGTTTGTCAGTGGAAACTTCATTTTTAGATATCTTCATTATAACAAGACTGAGCTAGAAAAGCATTGTGTGTCCACATGTGCCTTGAAATTGTGCTACCACCTTACCATGGTGATGACAAGGACGACTTAGTGATCAATCACCCTCTTGCACCTGTATATGTTTTAAACATTATGCATTATCATGACAACAAAACACATTAAAAAACAATTATTGTGCAGTACTTTCCCTATTGCAGAGACAGATTTATTGTACAGTAACTTAAGAAATAAATCACTTTAAATTGAGTGACTGTGAGAGTTGATGCTAGGGAAATGATGTATCGTCCACTCTAATGGAAGCAGTGTGAACTGGCCAGCTTTTGACCCGTTTCAAGTTTCAATCTGTCTTGTTGTGAATCTTTGGTCAGAACTGGACTTTATATTTCAGTTTCATATTCCAAATTTTACACACAGTACCTCTGATGATGTGGAGTAAGGCATAAGATGACAAGAACGGTAGAGGTTTAAATCAAGTGTGATATTAGGAAATTTACGGCCGTCTGAATATAGTAAATTGAGAAATTACTTCTTAATTTTGTACTTAGCAAATTTTAGTGGCAGTCTTATTTTTCAGTCTCTTTGGGTGAACTATTAACTCAAACAGTCAACAAAAAGTCTTAGTTTTTCAATTAAAAATGGGTTCAATGTAGCAGACAGGCTGCAGCATCCACAGAAACTCTGACTTGTATCAATGAGCTTTAGATATATTCTAAAAGTCATGCCGTTCTGCAACTGGCCAGTTGCTGTGGTATGCTGGTCATTAAGAACTCACCTGGTATGACAAAAGGTTTAAAGGGAGCGTTTTCATCATCTCCTTCCTCTTGCTCTTCCTCCTCTTCATCCTCCTCATCTTTAGGCTGGGCCATGGCATCTGCCTCTCCCATGGTCTCTTTACCTCTCTCCCTTTCTCCCTCCGGCAGCTGCTTGTCTCCCTCGACCACAGTCCCATTAGCACCTACACCTTCATCCCCTGAAGCTGCTCCCTCCTCCGAGGCTCCCCGGGCTCTAATCAGCCTCTGCCTCTGAGGGAGAAGTGAAGGGGTGATTAAACCAGGGAAATAAAGGAAACAAAATTAGGAGAGAAATACTGCAGCAAGCTTATGCAAAGGACCTCATATGACTGTAGCAATGATGTGAGCAGCAGTGAGGGGCGCAATCAGGCACCAAGTAAGATACACCAGCAGGGAGGAGGAAAGCAGAGCTGTGGCACAGAGCAGGGGCAGCACTGGCAGTTGCAATTTAATTTGGATTGGCAGGCACACATGCAGGAGAGCAGGGGCAACGAGGAAGGAGACTGAGATCTTTGTTGCTTTTGTTTCTGGGATATAAACATGCATAAAAGCAGCTGTCTGTGTGCGTTACTTTATGGGCTTGTCAGATGGTGTATTCAAAATCTTCCATAAGATCAGCTGATAAGGACACGTCACACTACCATCAGATGACACTTCTGACAAAGACGGAAGCATTCCGTCGAAACTTGTAAAGGTATGAACTAAAAACTTTTTTGTCTGTTATAGAAGAAAGTATAAGCATATCAAAATCTTCCTCTTTACCTGAGAAGTATCTTATAGCTGATAAGCCTTCACCAAACTTAAGGAGCAATACTGCGACAACATATTTAATAAATATGAAAATAAAAGCTTAACAACAGTCTAAAATTAACTATTTTCCAGGGTGAAAGAAGCTTAACCTAGAAAGTCTGTTGAACTTAAGAAATGACGCCAAAAATAGTTCCAGTTCTATGACAGATCAGTGGCACCATTGCATTATGCAGGGCTGTACGTTAACTTTTTTTGCCTATAGCGCAGCTGCTACAGAGGTTGACAATCTTGTAGCACAGAACACAAAACCTGTAGCACATAATATAAAATGTTTGTTACAGCTATGAAACTAACATGTAACCAAAATATATGCTTAGCAAGTGAATGTACTTGAAAAACAAAACCAAAACAGCCTAAATTACAGCTCTCATTAATGTCTACCAAAGCAAACAGCCAATCACAGAGAAGAGATGCTGATGGTTCATCTCCACATTCAGACACAAAACAAGAGCCAACTGCTGGAAGCTGACTAACTTTATAGAAATGGTGGTGCTTCAAAATGATTAGAGCAATATGATTTGGAAATCAGACCTTGAGATCAGACAGAGGACCAAATGAGCTCAGTTTGTGCTATTTGCCGATGGAATCGTTTTGTTTGTATTCATTATTTTTTTCCTACTTTAGACAGGACCAGCTGACAGCTGAAGTCTTTTTCTGTGTTCATCCTTATTACTTAAACTTTAGTGTGTTCTAGAGACTAAAGTATGTTTCTTTGTTCATCCTTAAACTGTGTTTCAAGGACTGAAGTGTTAGGTCTGTACATTTATATATTGGTATTGATCTGTGAAATTTAATTTGTATATATCTCCATATTGTATAAACTCCAATACTGTGTATTCCTAATCAAACTTAGAAATATAGTTAAGTTTTAGGGTCTTATGTGGGCCTTTTCAATTGATTTCTTGCAGGTCAATTCAAAAGGACCAAGGGCCACAGTTGGCCAACGGGCCATAGTTTGGACACCCCTTATATATTTACTGATACTCAGAGTAATGTTCCTAACATTATTAGACACTCATTAAACACTGTTAGAGTTTGGTCCATACTGTAGTATCACACTAGGGTCTGATGTTTATAGAGCTAATGTAAATGAATAAATCCCTCTTTTCTGTCTAACAGCGTCATGATAACATGAGTACTAAAGGGGATCAATGGTAATTTAAAAAAAATCTGTCTCCAAACTGTGTCTTTACCCTAACAATAAACACAAAGTTTATGCAGTGTGGGGCTGAATTGTTAAACCCCTCTGTGCTCCTCTCTCTCTCTCTCTCTCTCTCTCTCTCTCTCTCTCTCCTTCATCTCTCCGTCACACTGCTGTCTGTCATATCAGACCTGTATGCTACATTCAGACACATATTAGCTTGTTGACCAAACAGAAGCAGCTACGATATTAGTGGAGAAAAAAATGCATTTTTTTACACGTTAATCTTTAATCAGAAGTTTATGCAGACTGAGTGCTCTGTCCTCTCACTGACAGCCAACTCACTGTGACCGTCTGTGCGTAACTGGAAAGGACGAGGCTAACAGAGAAGGCAGCTATTACACGTTTATAACATCGTCTAGCCCATGTGCCTTAAAATAAAACTTGGGATTATAGCAGCACTCCTCTTCAACATGACACCTGTACTGCATCTGCCCTGAGCCTACGCCGTCTGTAAGAGCAGCAGCAGGTCAGTCTCTCAACATCGCGGAGCGTGGCCAATCGCGCTCCAGACATGCAGGATTACTTATTATTAGAGGAAATAACATTCCGCTTGAATCTAAAATGTACCAGAAATAAGAAATAAATGGACTGGGCATGAAATTCAAATTTCAAATCAAAGTAGAGTGAATTTTTTGGAGCAACAAGTCAGACTTAAAGTCTTATCTGCACGTCTGGCATTCACACACCTCTCTCACTAGTCATAGCACCTGTGCGATGAGGAGTGAAAACCTCTTAGCACAGACCAATTTTCTTGTAGCATTTGCGACGTATATGTCCCACTGTACAGCACTGGCATTATGATGGATTTTTTTTTGGAAAATTTAACTAAAGGTTTCAGTTTAACACTGAAAGCTCCTCTTTTGATTCCACAACTGCAATATCTTTTTGTTTAGGCAATGCAAAAAAAGTATGCTGGGTGAACCCACAGAAGCTACAGGTGAAACACATTGTTAACAAAGTCACAGTTGAGTCATTTTCAGCATGCAGTAGATTATTTCTCTCATCTCTGCATTGTATATCTAGCTTTTTAAAATGGTTGGCAAAAGTTAAAGTTTTGGGTTATTGTTGAATTAATTATTTTAACTACATAAACAAAGTGCTGTGTACAAGCTGGAGAAATAAGATCTTGTTTCTGATTTTGAACAACTAAAAATGTAAGAGTTCCTTCTTCCTCTCGTGTTAAACAGAGTTCGGTTTCTATTAATATCTAAGTGTTTGGAGGGCTAACAAAAGTGCAAACACATTGATTCTCACCAACATCCACATACCCACCGACCCAGCTGAAAAAACCAGGAGAACTTGATGTTACGTGAGCGAGGTGAGCTGCGTGCAGTGTACCTCATTGATGACCATGCGTCCTGCCATGCGCAGGCGGGTGAAGGGGGGGAAATGTGGGGTGATGAGAAGGCGGAGGCTTGCCTCTGAGAAGGAGAGCTGATGGGGGTGCCTGTTCAGCAGCTCATCCACCCTCATCACCCCTGAATCTTGGCCGGCCACCACACTGGAATCTGGGGAAAGTGTAAGGAGATGTACAAGATGTAGCTTAGCAGGAGACAAACGTTTAGAGAAGAGGATGATTTAGGATGACAAAGAGTACAGAGCAATGGAGCATGGTAAAATCTACATCAAAGTGGTTTATTTTAGTGTTTGAAATCCACAGGGAAACAAAACTGGGTTTGAAAAGCAGCCTAAACTGTGTCACTAGGTCTGCTGAGAACTGCTAAGAGACAGAGAGAACATTGTGATGATATGGATGACTCATGCACACGTACAACCACGAGCTCCTGCACCTGGCTTCAGCGGCACCATGTCGTTGTCACAGTCTCCAATGCTTCCGACAGCCGTCGTCCTTCGCAGGCTGCTCAGACACGGTTGACCTGCTCTGCTGCAGTGTGTCTCTACCAGGCTGTACAGAGATCTGTTGAACCTACACAATGAGACAAGAGGGGATCATGTATTATTTCATGTACGAATGCACTGATATGTTGCTGATACAAAGCCAAATTCATTTTACTCATAAAACATTGCCGATTCTATAATCGATTTTAATTTTAAGACATGAAGTTAGCCACTCATCATTTGAGAAAGCATCTGAAGTTAGAGCCATGTCTGCAGATTGGTGATATTTAACATGAATGAGAATGACAAAGTACATCACGGTGCAAACTATGCACTGCTTAATCTCCAAGAGGAGGGGTAAGAAACATCAGATGAAACTTAAACAATAATTTCAAGTATTAATACTGGTACTCAGTATTAGGAATGGGCAGTTATTTGGTAAGATTGTAAACTGGGATATTCAAAAATACCCACAGTATTGCTTTAGTTAATGTCATTCAAAAAGGTGCTGTGTAATGAGCAGATGTAAATAAAATCCTCCGGTGTGTCTGTTTCCAGAAGCGGCACTACAAAAATGTGTGTGAAGATAATATAAAAGTGATGACAGAACTCTTGCTAATGATGTCGGGCTTATTTGTCAAACATCGATCCAAGGACTTGCTATTTAGACACGTACTCATGCGTCACAGCGTGGCACTGTGCTCTGGTTTTCTCCAAAGTCAAACTGTTAAACATGCTGAGCTGGTTTTAATGTGATTCACAGCAATAAGTATTTAAAAATGTGTGAGTTCTTCTTTCTGGGGGGAATCAGTAACGATAAATGATAAAAAGTTAAATGTTAATGACATACATGCCACTTGTTCAAGCAGCATCATCAGGCACTGGTAAAAACACCTGCAACTTTAGAAACATTCTACCTATGTTAACCCATTTTATGGGAGCTGTAGAAGACATTAATTGGTAATTGTTGGTTATTTTGGTGCTAAAGTAGTCTGTAACTTTTTATAAGCTTCCTGTAGAACGAACTCACAACTGGACAGAGCTTCCCATTGTTGTGCAATGTTACAGTTAATAGTATTTACAGCCTAGCTTTACCTTTTCAAAAAACATGTAAAATTATTTCTCATTCCTGGTTCCTATATGACAATACCTCTGGATTATTTCACAAATTACCTCTGAGCAGGAAGGGCAAGGGAGTGCATATGTGCCATTGTGCACAAAGGAAGAGAAAAGGGACTACACTTAGTTCGATCCGTTGTCCTAATGTAGCTCTGTACACTAGTAAAGCCTTAGAGCAACACTGCACCCCTATAATAAACGTCCTTATTTTAGTAAAAGGATTGACTGAAATCCTGCAGAGGTATGCATTTGCCTTGCTGTTCTTGCAAGTGATCAATGTCAGCAAGAGCTTGCTTGGACCTGCTTCTTGTATAATCTGTTTTCTAAACTCTTGGTGGTAATGCTGTGTACTGCACGAAAATTTTGGGGAGCTTTACCTGTATTTTTAAAAATGGATACCGCAAATTCCAGCTCAGCATTGGTAAGACCCCAAATGTAAGTGCTTGTACTTGGTCAAAAAACTGTGTTGCCAGTGCATTCCTTGTTTATAGTAAAGAGAAAAAGAAAAAAAGAAAATATATGTGTGATTTAAAGGGACTCACTTCATGATGATTATGTAGATTCCATACATTGAAATAAGGATAATGGTCTCCCACCTATAACATTCACAGTAACACCAACAAAGTTTTATCAATACCAATAAAAATCAGATTAGATTTAAAAAACAACAACATTATAAGAGTAACTACAGCTTACCACATGACTTTTTCATCAAAGATAACCTGGAAAAAAGATTGCATTACATCTTGAAAACCAGCTTTTCACAAGTCATCAACAAAAGATAAACATTACTTATTTTCTAATAGCTACTGATATATTAACAGTGAATAGGTGTTTACATTTATATTAATATCTGATGAGTGACAGCAAATAAAAAAATCCAGGGTCAATCAATCAGCAAACAGCATAGAGTGAGTATTTTCCTTGGGTGAGTTCTTACTTTTCATCAATTCAAAATATATCAAACTGTTGTTTGTTTAAATTACGTTACACAAGAACTTCACTCATCCGTCAGTTGTTAGTTATATGTGAGTAGGTAAAAGTTTCCATTGAAATGTAACAAATTGTTATCTTTAATCCAAATATTTAGTCGATGCATGTTTTTTAATGCTAAAAACTAAAAACAGTCAAGAGTGAAAGCATTTCTGACAGGAGAATTTCTCACCAGGATGAGCACCACTATGGAAAGGATGTAGAAAACAGCATCCCGAAACAAAGGCCACCAGCTAAGAGAGATGGGCTAAGGACAGAGGACGCACACACAAAACATTTTCATTTGTTTAATAAAGCAACGGGAATGAGATGTAACTGCATGATCATTGTCTGGGTCAGCAAGTGTTTCACCTGTCCAGAGAAAATGCCACAGATGCCAATTATGACCAGGATGTTAAAGACAGCCGATCCCACTATAGTTCCAACGCCAACATCTCCTTTTGTTATAAACACCCCTAAAAACACAGGGTGGGAAAGAGTGACCCAAAAAAGGTTAATCAAAAATAATTCAAATGTAAGTAACTTGTCAAAGCAAGAGTTTGAATAAAATATTTCAGAAACAGTATGTTGTTCTAAGGAAGCATGGCACTGAAGTAACTTTTGATTTTTACACACAGTCCATTTATTTAGATAAACTGCACAGAGACAATCGCAATTAAAATTTCTGTCCTATTATGTGTTTGGCTGTATCCAAGATACATCATTAATGCCCATCTTGTTTATTTTATCTTAAAAATTTAATCATGAAATTTCTGCCTGTTTGAGCTTGAGTTTCCATGATGAACAGTCCGTCAACGACAAGCACTTGTCTATTAAAGTTTTATTCCCAACTAAATCTAGGCTCAGTAAAATCTTCACTGATTTATGAAAAACATCTGAGAACATCTGTGTCATAACTTGATGAGCCGGAAAAACGTTAAAAAAGCTTAACATGCTTGTTCATTACCTAAAATTAGCCAATCAGTGCTGTTTCTTAAACACACTTGACTCTTTGACCTTTAATACAGTAAAGTGGCATAAGATTGTCGGTAATCACAGTTTACAAAGAAATTCACAAGACAAAGTCTTACAATAAGTGAATCATTAGATAAGTGTCATACTGACCAATCAAAGAGGTGAACAGTTCTGGAGCAGAGCTTCCAGCTGCCATAAATGTTGCCCCGGCAACATCCTGACTGAGCTCAAGGTTCTAAAGGACAAACAGGCAACAACAGTACAATAGAAATAGATTACAAATAAACAAGTCCCTAAAAGTGAACTGATCTTACTAAAAGTCTGTGTATTCAAAGCTTAATATAACCAAAGGCTTTCTTATTTTATACATATCATTAAAAAAACATAAATCAGCTACACTTCTGGCTACAATTCTCTCTGCTGTAGTGAGCACAGGCACTGTAGTGTAACTAGAATCAGTCCCCATGCTTAATAATCAATCACTCAGACACAATCACAAAGCACTGGTCACTTCAGGTTGGGTTTTGACATCTGAAAACTACCATGCCAGACTTTTAATAAAGATTTCTATTGCAACAAATGTTGCTTGTTACAATCTGTAAAGTTAAAGAGTTTTTAAAAGATCTGTCCACAGTCAAAATAATTCACCAAAGGCCAAATGTCAATAACAGAGAGGACAGGAAGTATTTTTTAAAGGTAAAGAGTTAAATAACAATAATCATACTGTAATATTGCAAAGATTATAGCAATTGCAGAATGTGGAAACTTCTAGCAAAAACAACCCTTTATCTCTTAAATTGCAGTGCACTCAGAAAGTATTCAAACCCCCCTTATTTTTTTTCAATTTTCATGTTGCAGCCTGATGCTACACTTGAAAAAAAAAAATCATTTTATTCTCACTAATCTACACTCGGTACCCCATCATGACAAAGTGAAAACAAGAACTTCAGAAATGTTTGCAAATGTGTTAACAACAAAAAAACTGAAATATCACATTGACAGAAGTATTCAGACCCTTTTCAAATACACTTGAAATATTCACTCAGGTGCCTCCCATTTTGATTAGAGTCCACCTGTGGTAAATCAAATTGATTGGACATGATTTGGAAAGGTTTACACCTCTCTATAGAAGGCTTCACGGCTGATTATGCATATCAAAGCAAAAATGAAGCCAAAAGATCCTGTCCCTGAACTCAAAGACAAGATTTTGGAGAGGCACAGATCTGGGGAAGGCTACATAAAAAGTTCTGCTGCACTGCAAGGTTCCCAAGAGCACAGTGGCCCCCATAATTCTCAAACAGAAAAAGTTTGGCATAACAAGGACTCTTTCAAGAGCTGGCCAAACTGAGCAATTGGGAAAGAAGAGCCTTAGTAAGAGAGGTGACCAGGAACTCGATGTTCACTCTGATTGAGCTTCAGAGATCCTGTGTCTCCACACAGGATCTGAAGCTCAGTCCAAATGGCAAAAAGTTCTAGAAGGACAACCATCACTTGAGCCCTATACCAACATGGGCTCATGACAGAGTGGCTAGATGGAAGCCTCTCCTTAGTACAAATAACATGAAAGTGTGCTCTGTTTTCACATTTTTTGGCGAATTTCAAGTGAGTTTCATGTGTTTTGCACTGAGGAGAGGCTTCCATCTGGCCACTTTGCCATAAAGCCCTGATAAGTGGAGGGCTGTAGCATCAGGCAACAAAATTGAAAAAAGTGAAGGGGGTCTGAATACCTCTGTAAATGTGAAATTTTAGTTTTTAATTTTTATGAAATTCACAAACATTTCTAAAATTCTTTTTTTTACCTTGTCATGATGGGTTACTGAGTGTAATTTCATAAGGATAAAAATGTTTGTTTTTTTTTCCAACCACAACATCAGGCTGCAATGTAACAGAGTTTTAAAAAGTGATGGGATCTGAATGCACAGTATCTGTTGCCACACTCAATAATTCTTTATTTCTTACCTCTGATATTTTTTCCAGTGATGGCACAAAGTAAACATCACACACAATGGCCAGTGCATGAAACATGTAGATAGCCTGGGAGAAAACAGAAGTATATTTGGATCTATTTGTAAGTTTAATGCAACAAATGGAGGCTCCTTTCATTTGAAATGGGCAATGAGGCAGAGCTGACACTTACACAAAGAACGTGCAGGAGTACTGCTCCCTGTCTCCTCTGCTCCAGAGTAAAAACATCATCAGGAAAATCACCAAGAGCTGGAGAAAAAGGTATAATATTAGGGAAATCCCTGAACAAGTGCTGAAAAGGATTAACACATTGTATGAGTAGAGGGGAAAAACACAGGTGAACTCTAACACTGCAGTGAGAAAGTTTGTGGCATTTCTCTAAAAATGGATGAAGAGAGATAATCAGCAGATTGATCAGTAGTGAAGATAATCGTAATCTGAAGCGCTACCTTGACCGCCCACTCACGTGTACAGGAAATGTGTGTGTTTAATAGATGGGATGAGGGCCAAAGACAGACTGAGTAATGTCATGAGATTAGATCAGCTCAGTTGCATTAAAATCTAGTTTTTCCACTGCTTTCTTCAACATTGCTCTCCTTGTGACCTCAAACCAGATCCATGCAAATGATAATATTGACATTTTTGCTCAGTTCTTTCTCTTTTTTTTCTTGCATTTAATTTGGACGAGTTAGAAAATGTGTCACAATAACACACTTTTCAACAACAAATGAGTGTTTTCCTGGACTTCATTGTTTTGCAATAAAGCTAAAACAAATGCTACAACTCACTGCATCTAAAAAGAAGCTTTTCATTATAAGGCAGTGCAAAACAGTAATCTGGATCACTGCCTCATACATGGGCTCCCCAGCAAGGTTTCCTGACTTGGTAGTGAGTGAGGATTTATAAAACCTCCACTTTGAAGCAGGTCACAGAGAGCATTGGTAGAAGAAGTGTGACAAAAGTGGGTAAGATGCTGCACAGAGGCATCCTTGTGCAGTTGGAGGTATCACGTGCAGGGATGGTGTGATATTTTGACAAACTATCACGTGGTTTTGTTTGCACACTCATTAAACTGTACTTTAATCACCACTAACAGGATGTTACACTTGAAAATAGGAATTTGTCAATGGAAGACAATATCTCTGAGGTCATTAAACATAATCAGTACTGTAATTACCCATAGCTGCTTTTTCTAGCTCCATATGTTGCTCAAAATATTCTCCGCAGATGGCCAGAAAATCTCACATCAGATCACGACATGCTGTTGATGTTTCTCTCTTAATCAGCTGAAGAGATCCAAGCATACATAAGAGATGAGAGGCCACTAATCAGTAGGTCATTACAACAGGACAGACACTATAAAAAGCTTCACGTGTTAACGACGATCCAACCACAAATTCAGCATTCAGTTTCCTAGCAACCGAGTCCCCTCAAAAGCCCAGCTGTGTTGAAAGATCGAGATGTTCAGAGTTTGAAGTAATGAAAGATGACGTTGATTGATGCATGAAGGAGATGCATTTTGTTCAAAGAGATAAGGAAGGAGATGGGAGCCACGTTCTCAAACTGAACTGGGACTCACACATACACATACTGGTGTTAGGAAGATCACTTTGATTTTACACTCATTATGGCATCTTAGCCTGTCACAGTTAATAGGGTCATTAAGCATACGAACTACTTCATTTTTCTACTTATGTGAAGTCTGTTTGCTGGTCATCTCAAGTGACTAGTATCCCCCCCCCAACACACACACACACACACACACACATCTTAATCCTCTTCTTCCTTTAGCACTCTCTCCTGTCACACAGACACATAGTGGTAAAATGTCTCACCAGATGTAGAAATAGTGTCAGTGTGGTTGGCCTCTTTTTCCTGGATGAGCCCTCTCTTAAACAAGGAGATATCCTCCTCAATTGAGGCTCCATGTGCACCTATAAACAGAGATAGACATGCTCATACACAATTGATAATAAATGACATACTTTACTCCAGGCTGTGTATTTCTTTTTTGTAAAAAAAAAAAACAGTCATCTAGTAACATATTGACCAAACTTTATTTGGTCTGCTGTGCAGCAAAGATACTCTTTCAAGATACAGAACCATTCATTGTTGTGTAATATTGATCACTGATACAGTAATTGGGTTGTGGTACTGTAATTTGCATAGATGATTGTGACTTTAAAGATGAACTAATGGATTTTTTTCTCGAGCAGCACCTGTGTCATTTTTGAAGTGGAGGATCCAAGCGGCTGCAAGCAGACCGACTCCGCAGACGCAGAACCGCGGGAGGAGGCGCGTCTGCCTCGGTCTCCTCGGCGCCTTCATCCCGCCAGACGCCGCCACTCCTCCGCTTAGAACATGTCTCCAGAAACCACCTTAAATCCTCTGCACTACAGTCGTAAAAAGACTGGAAAGAGCTGGTCTAAAGATTCCTTATTCCTGTCCGTCGTTTATCAGGTGTTTTAGCTTTGGGCTCCATGCACGATATGCGAGCGTGTTAAATAGATCCGGCCTGTCTCCAGCATCACAACATCCAGCTGCGACGCAGCATTCACTTCTATACACACATCACACAATGAATCATCGCAGAGATAGGCGTACCTCTGGTTTCGGCTATCTTTACACACCCACTGCCCTGAATCTGACCAGTCTTTATTATCCTCCGTCTGAGAGGAGGTATTTCCTTGATTCACAGATAAGACCACCAGGGAGCGCCTTCCTTCAGCTGGGTGGGGCGACAGAAGACACATGGTAACACGGGAAGGATGGGAACTCAGTGCTGCTGTTTGATTCAGAAGATGTAAAAGATGTACAATATATCTTGATTACAACAAATTAAATAGAATCCTCTGTAAAAGGCAACGGACTGCTTTAGTATACTATTATTCCTTTAATCGCGCGTATCTCACTGACTGACTTTGTCATGTTTGTAAAATTATTGTTTCTATATCCGTTCATCTTTTGAACTATTTAATGTTCCTCCACGTGTCTACAGAAATCCCACTGAAGTTATTCCAAATACAGAAATGTGGCTGATTACATAAAAGTTTCTGCAAAATAAAATGAGTAAGAAAGGAATTCTTTTCATTGATTGAAGTCAGTGCAATTTAAATCGGTAGTGTTTGCCTAAAGATTAAAGGTGCTTTTAATTTGGCTATAGTGGGAAACATTTTTCTCAAAGTAAATTGTAAATTTGCCAAACCATTCTTCAAATTTTATGTAGTCTGCTAAATCGGACCTTTACATATAAAATTTAGAATTTAGTCTTGGAGTAAGGAAAGTATAAAAAAAGGGCTGTTAAACTACTAAATTCTTAAAACTATAATTAATCTCAGCATTTTTGTAGTTTGTTGTGATTGATCTCCCAATTTTGCTGAATTTTGAAATTCCACTGTTCATTCTGAATTTTTGTAGCCTTAAACTAAGTGAGACTGACTCCATATTTGGATACCTGCTTTTATTCTGAAAGAATTGAGGGAAATTCGGGTAGATGGAAGATTATGGCATGGACTTAACCACAGAAAAAGGAAGCTGAAGATCAGAAAAAGTAAACTCTTGAAAACACAAGGTGCAGATGCCTTTTGACTTGTCCAGTGAGTTGACTTTTGAGTTATTTTTAGTGATATAATACATTAAGTAGCAGTGCTGGACTTACCTTAAATAAGCTAAATGGTTTAAATTCCTCAGCATTTTGTAGCAAATGAAAAATGAGCTAAAGCTGATAAGCAATTAATTAGGTGCAACAAAAGGTAGAACAAAATCAGCCAGATATATGTTGTTTACATGTTTAGATCAAAGTGGAGGTAAGGCTCCATAATGCACAGTCCAGTAAGGCTGCAACATCAGACGAGCACCACTCCACAAAGTGTTGACGGAAAAAGGTGATCCTACATGGCTTCCTGAAGCCACAAACACACAAAAAAACAGCATGAAGAGAAAGAGGAGAAAAAGTCCAGCTCTATGTAGCCTGGTTTCCAAGGGACCAGCGCACCTAAGATAAAACAGAAGAAAAATAATGAACGAGAGTAACACAATGTACACGTGTTGTCAAAAGACATTTTGTGGTGTCAGACAAGGGTACCTTTTCATCTGAATGTCAGTTGTGACATGTTTAGGTTCCAGCTGATCCTCAGCTTCAGTTTCTTCCTGCAGGCACAGCATAAAACATTACAACTGTTCCAGTTCTACATCTCCAGCTAAACACCTTCAACATAAAAGCTTTGTGTGTTGGACCCCAGGAAGAATAGCCAATGCTTCTGCTAGTGCTAATGGGGATCCTAATAAAGAAAGAAAAAAGAAGTAGTGAACATTTTTTCAGCTATACACTGAAGTATGACTGAATTAAGATAAAAGACATCAATGCTGGTGTTATTTCTGACATTTGCACCAAACTGATAAAAATCAGCATTTTACGACTGTTAATTATCTCAAACAGACATCTGCTTTTACAATTTTTTTCTGAGAAGGCGGTGCTTGTGTGATGTAGAATCCTACCATTGGTAGGTTTCTACGTCAAAAATCTATATAAAAGGTAGAACGTTGCCACCTCTAACTGACTTTAACACTCAAAGACCACTCCCATCCTCTCCTGCCTGCACCTGCACTGCCTCGGCTCCGAGACCTCCGGCTGTAGTAATGATGGTTTTGGAGCGAACAGACCAAACAGGTACTGCTCAGGACCACTACGGTCCACCACCACACTACAGCCTGCTTCAGGGGACTCTGGAGGGGAAAAATCCTCCACCTCAAAAGATCGCTCTGAGGCAGCAGTGCTGCGGGACTATGTGTTACTTTCTGGCGAAGGGAGTCACTGTCACTTCCACTTCATCTGGAAAACCTTGTCCTTAAAAAATAAAATAAAATAAAAAGCAGTCCTTTTCCCCTCCCTCCTCTCAGTACCAAACTGCTCACTTTCTGTGCATTTTTTTTAAATTTGAAGTGGGCGGAGTTAGCTAAGCTGGGGGTTCACTTACACCTTAAACTGGGATTTCATAGTAGTGCACTCTAGTGGTCAATTTTGGAAGTACAGGCTATAAAACTGAAAACAAGTTCTCTCATTGATCTTTTCTTCTAGAATTGTGATCCAACTCCATGTTACGACCAGAGGCAGGGACTTGTAGTGCTGCTGAATTCACCATGGATTGACCATATAGCTGACTCAACCCCTCTCAATTAAAGTATCACAACATTCATAAACTTCAAAAATGTAGAATTTAAGCAGGTAATTAAACAGAATAAATTAGTTTACGCCATGTGTCCTCTTCAACATACATGTCTGAGATCTGTAGAGTGTGAAATGATGGTTTGGATTTCAGCTGAAGATACCAGCAGCTTCATTTCCTCTGCGAAGGACAGGGGTGAATTGACCAGCCCATCTTTGTCTACCACATCATTCAGAACAGGGCTAGTGAAACATCACAAACCATACAGTCCAGTTACAAACAGATGACTTGAGACATACTATTGTACTCTAAGAAGGTAAAATGATTTTATCTGTCAGAGCTTACAGTGAGGTCTCATAGAGTCTGTCCTCCATGTGTACCCTCAGCTCCTGATTAGTCAGCCTGAGATCCTGGAGTAGAGAATCAGAAACAGCTCATCATATTAAAGTTATATCTAAAATGTTCAAATACTTGAGTCAATAGTAAGCATGTCCGGTTGATCATAGACTCAGGTCAGACATTATGTAATTAAAGAAAATGTAATCATTAACAATGTAATTAGAATGTAATCATTAACATTATATTATATAACACACATAAATGCTAAATAAATTGTAAGCCATAACTTAAAAGTATATAGACAACAAAATTAGGGATGCAGATTTGCATCAGTTTAACATCGATATCAGGAAATATCAGCCCTTTTGACAAACATAAACCATCAGCAAATGGTGTGGGCATGAAGAGATGTTTGTCTGTGTCATATCAATTTAATGCTAGCATTTAGCACAGCTAACTGCTGATTCAAAGACGAGATTTATCACTGGCCAGAATATTCTTATTGTATCTTGTCTAACCTTTTTTCAAGAGTGTCCTGGCCAAGACAGGCAGCAGCACAATTAAAGTGGGGGTATTATGCCTTTTTCAAGGCTTTACACCATCTCTCTGATACCCACGTAGTAGCATTACATGGTTTACAGCTCAAAAAACTCCTCATGTTTCTCACACTTGCGTCCTGAAAAACCCTTATTTTTATTTTTTTTAAAGATTTATTTTTGGGCATTTTGGTGCCTTTATTAGATAGAGGAGGACAGTGGATAGTGTTGGAAACAGGGTCAAGAGTGGGGGAGAGACATGCGGTAAAGGGCCTCAGGCTGGATTCGAACCCAGGCCGCTCGCATACATGGGGAGCACCTTTAACCACTAGCAGATATTGGTCTATTTTTCTCTCGTTTTCGCCCGCTTCTCACAGCAGACTTCCGTCTTTGAAGCCCGGAGGCGAACAGCTGAGTCGCACGCTGACATGACGTCAGTGCAGCCCCTATTGTTGTGTGTGTAGTTCCACCTTTTGGTACGGTTAGGTAAGATTGGCACCCCTACGGAAGGGTGCCGAAAAGTGGGACGGTACGGGTCGGTTTTTTGGGACCCTTTTTCTATGGAAACGCCAAAAAAAAGCGTGCCGTGCCGCACTGAACTGAGCCGGACCGCTCGGTGGAAACGACCTATATATATTTACAAGGATCTAGTGTTAACTTTACGGGAAATTCTTAGAAATGTCATTATTCTTAGACTTTTCTTGTCATTTCATCATCATTCTATAGGGCAATTCTTTGTACCTATAGGAAGATTTGTTAATATGGCGCTAGATGTCAGTCACCACTGTGGGGACATGCACATATGGGAAATCTGTATGTTCTTCAATGTTTTTTAAAGCCTTGCAACCAAATTTAATCTCAAATCAATATTTTTTGAATATCATTTTAAGCAGTTTATATGAGGAATGGGAAGATACCTTACACATTTTTATCTCTGTAAGAAAACAGGCTGTTTTGACTCATGTAATTCAAACACTTCATTATTTCCTTTCATAACTGAGTAGCAAAAGATGAGCTTACCTTAATGATGTTAGAGCATTCTTCGACCATTTCTTCAGAGTGCTTTAACTTTGTGCTTGTCTATCACAAACACACATTCAAAATTATGTAGTGTTTAGTGTAACACAAACAGTCAAGGTAGGTGAGTTAGATATTTAGAGAATGATTGTATCTTTGGGACAATATCAAACTTTTGTTAACTCTGCAGTGGTATCTGCGTTATTACCTGCTGAATAATCTCATCCCTATGCTGTAGGTCAAACTGAGCATCCTCCAGTCTACACTGATAACACAAACACAACATAAAAATGTGGATGTGAAATGACTAACACAAAAAGAACAAGACAAAATTGTTAACACCTGAACCCATTAAGTTACTTCAAGGTTTTGCAGGTCATCCTTGAACTTGCTTAAGTTGGTCTGGTCCTTGATTCTCTGCTGTTGAAGGATCTTTAACTGAAACATTAAATTGCCATTTTATGTAGGGTCTTGAAATCTTTGAATTTTGTGCACTTGTTGTTTAAAATGACCGACTTAAGTTTTCATGTATAAAACTACAAATTTCATACCTCTTCAGTCAGTTTCTTATTTTGTTCCTTTAAAATAGTATATTCTTTTTCCTGCACAAAACAAACACAACACTTATCATTTGAAGAAGTTTAATGTGAGAACCATCAGCCTAATTAACTGGTTATATAGCACATATCCATATGAATTTACTGGGATTAACTTGTGCATGACATGATTGTTTTTTTGGCAGAGGTAAACAAAATGCTGTTTCATAGAGGGTCAACACAAACATCAAGACCTCACTGATCATTCAGCCACCCTCTATGAAAAATGGGATACTGTGGGTAAGTGTAAAAGTTTTGAATTCTCAAAACATATCTGACATTGTATTTTACATAGGATCCTTTTTAAGAGAATGACAAAAGTACATGGGTAATATAAATGGTATTTAAATTCTGTGTTATCGAGGATTTTGCTCCTGATGTGTTACAAGTGTAATGCAAGCCACATCTGTCATTAAGGGGAAATATCAACACTGAATGCAACATCACATCTGCACTGTTTCAATTTGTATTAAGGCTTGAATATTCCCAAAATATTCCAGTAATTCATAGTTACTCACCAAAGCTTGAATCTTTTCTTCACAGCATCTCACTGAAACATGGTCATCGGGCAGAAGTGACCTGCAAGGCTCTGCTTCAACCTGCTGTGCTACACTTACCATCTTCTCAAGGCTGCAGGCCAGAATAAAACATACACACCCTCCTGAAAGGTTCTCCACAAAACTGTGTAGATTTAGTAACAATAAATCCAAAGAAAACTGTTCTGACACATACTAGATTAAATAAAATCAAACAATTGTGGAATTAAGTCTGAGTTTGAATTTGAGTTTAGTTTTTTAAATAATTTAGTTTTTTATTCAACCAGCTAAATTAACATAAAAAAAGAAAAAGAAAAAAGTCCCCATGGAAACAAAAGGAATTGGTTTGAAAAGGAGCAGGAAGAAGCCAATGTTTATCTTACCCTGTCCTTTATATATACCTGAAAAAAGGTTAAGACCTTTAAAGCTAGGGTCATATGAATACACGGATGTGTTTATCACATTCTGAATGGCTGAAGTCTGCAGGAGCTCTGCTTTTCATTTATTTAGCAGTGGCTAGCTTTAATCCATCCATAATTTAAAATTCCAAAGGGATTTCAGCTCAAACTTGAACAAGTATAGATCAGCAGGTTTTAGTTTAATGTGTAATTAATTTCAATAATCTCTGCAATTGGTGTTTCTCCTAAATCAAAGCCCAGAGGAAGTTGATATTAAGAAAGCAAATTTAAGTGAAACTGCCCATGTGGAACTAAAATGGGGTGTATATGAACATGCAAAAAATGTAAACATATATAGTTTTAAAGGAAAACTGACAAAGCAGCAAAGAGCTAATAGAGAAATATCATTGATTTAAGTGCTTCAAGTTGATAACAGTAATTAGTTAAGCTTGATAATCATGCTTAATGTTTGTCCAGTTACGCTTTCACTTGCTGATGAAGGTCAATGTTCTCTGAGCGCAGCGCTGCCATGTCATCATCTGCAACATCCAGCCAGTGCCTCATCTTAGCATTCAGGTCTCTCAAGTGGCTTTGACTGTAATCCAGTTCAGCTATTTTCTCAATCATCTCCATCTGTGTCCTATATGCACGAATATGTGACAAAATTTTTTTATACCACCATAAAGAAATTCTAACAGTTAATTAATGTGAACATATGGACACCAAACACTTACATATTTTCCTGTATGTAATCCATCCTGCTGGCTCACTTCTCCCTGCTGCTTGTAGTCCAAAGTACAAACTTAAACATTACACTTAATCATCCATCAGACTTATACTCTTATAATTTGATTGTAAACGCACTCGGCACTGACATTTACCCACGTTTGCCAGTCAGTAAGGAGCATGTTATCAATTCATTAAAGTATGCTGTGTAGAAAGGTGTGCCTCATACTCTTTATGCTGACAGCGAAGGTTGTATATGTAAAAGATGTTGTATTTAATACATGAATATACCATATAAAAAGAGTTATCTATGAATACATAGATGTGTTTATCACATTCTGAATGGCTGAAGTCTGCAGGAGCTCTGCTTTTCATTTATTTAGTAGTGGCTAGTTTTAATCCATCCATAATTTAAAATTCCCAAGGGATTTCAGCTCAAACTTGAACAAGTATATTGCGAAGGTTGGATAAATGTAAAATATGTTTTAATTCATACATAAATATACCATATAAAAAGAGTTATCTTTAATAATTTCCAAAGGTCTTGGCACATTTAAAACAATTAAATAGAGCTTTTCACGAAACAAACGGACAGCTGTTATCTTTGCTGCGAGTGAGCTAACTTCAACCTAAAGTTAGCTATAGCGTCAGTTTGCTAGCTAAAAAGCTAGCCGTGGGATACGCAGGCCAATTGATATTAATGGTCCGAATTGAGCTAAAGTTAAGAACGTACTAAATTGATTTTAAACAATTTTACTTACTTACTATCGATAATGTTAATCGACACTTACTATCGATTAACATTAATGCTGTATTCGGGGAGCGACGACGTAAATTTGGCAGCCAAACCAGTTGCAGGGAGCCCAACCGTTCACCATGGCGTAACGATCGCGAGTCGCCTGATAGGACACGCCAAGACAGCGCTATTTCCCGTATTACTATTATTTCCCATAGTACCTATCTCCCACTATGTCAATAAAACACGTTAAAAATACGATTACCTACTATATAACTTTATTCGGAAAAAATAGGACACACTATATTAAGAAATCTGCAATTATGAATGCACACGAGTCAGGAGAACTTTATTCTTGATTTTACAACCCTTAATAACGCAAAGTCAATTGGATTAAACAGTTAAAAAACACTAAAATGTAAAAACACCCCACTTCGTATTTTCCAGATTAGGTGGCCCTAATTTATGTTAGTCTGCAATCATGACATTGCTGACATTTTAGTCTAAAATTGTCCAATTTTCAACAAATTACTTGCCCTTACCCTTTTATACAAACACAGCTTCTCACAAATATTTTATTTGGAACAACAGAAACATATTGTATTAGAATATATCCTTATCTATGAAAATAGTTCATATATCATTGTCTTTGTAGCAGAGCTGTTACATGATAATGGTTGAGCTACAGAGAATTTGTCCCCAAATATGGTATGCCTGTAAATCCAAGGGTATGCTAATAGATAAATGGTAACCACCTTTTATTGCTTTTTAGGATGTAACCAAACAACATATCACAAAACAAGGCTATTAAAATGTCAACTCCATGTACCTCTTATAATGTATTTATGTAAATCTATATTTTCTCTAGCTTTAAAAAGGTTTTAGTATATCCCCTAGCACCTATTCTTATTATGTCTTGATACTTTTGTATGAAGTGTATTACCTCTCTCTGTAAAGAAAAAAAAAACCCAAAACACTGTACTTTACATTTGGACAATGAAAAAAGAGACTAAAAAAGACATGATACCATTTCGACATAGACATCAGGCTTTGAATAAGAAGACATTGTCCTGATAATATTTATGTTTAAGCATGGTGCAAAAATGATTCTGTAATATTTACTGTTGTCTGAGTGATATTAATTTTTATGTGTTAAGTGTAAATAAAAAAACCCAAACAGTATATGATTTTTAAAAACAATACAATTTAATTTCCTTTTAACATTCTCCCTTGACACAATTTATTGAAACACTTTCAAACATAAAATTAAAACATCAAATCATGTAATCCATTTGACAAAGCACAAAAATAAGCAACAAATTAATCAGATTGGTTGTGCAAAAAAACTGAACTTTCAAACAATATTTTTGGCTGTCATGTAATATATTCATCATCTTTTAAGGCCAGAGATCAAAACAACAAAAGCAACAGAAAAAGGACTGAGATGAGGTAAATACAAGTCTTATGTTGGTTCAAGAACAGCAAGATGTATAAACCATGTCTAAAGACCATATGCATAATAATATACAAGAAGTAAACGAGTACAAAGTGGGTTCACATCAGAAAATTGACACAGTAAGAATTGGCAACATGGAGGTTAACAGATAAAGGTGCTCAGCAAACAAACATAAAAATAGTTTGTGAAAAAAATTTTTTTTTCCTCTCTCTTTTTTTCAATTTAATGGTCAGTGGCACTGTAAAGCAGGTCTGTAATATATACTTTACAAAATGTATTTTACCTTATGTATTGTATAAAACAGTACATTTTCTGTATTCTCACTTTAAGAACACAGTACCCTATAAAACCATGTATACAGTATATACAGCAGTTGTTCCACAAGAGGTTAGGTTGGTTGCTCTGAAATAACCCTAACTGAGTCACAGTTGGGCAACAGAAATTTAACTAACTGTTAACTTTGAAGTCCTATGGTAAGTCCCAATTGTGTATTTACTGCATGCCTCCAAACTAGGCTGTAAACTGCTGCTCTAGAGGTTAAATCTCACTTTCTGATTTGCACTTTCTAACTCATGTTGTCCTGTAGTATTCTAAGATATCACTTTGAAAGCATTAATGATGTACAAAATTGATAGCACAAGTTCATAATGACACTTGAAGGTTAGGCACAGCTGCGTAAAAGAGGCTAATAATGGTGTATTTTATATTCAGGAACAGTACATGTCAAATTTGTATAATTTTCAAATTTCAGCAAAATAACACGATGACAGAGATTTATTTAAGTAGCCACTATCACCTATTCCAGAAAAATAACCACGCAGAAGTCAGAGAAAAGTGTTTTCTACTGGTGTCCAGGATTTAAAATGTCAAACTTCAATAATCAATAAAATACATTCTCATTTCAGTGCTGCTCATATATTTTTAGAGCTCAATACTACAGAAGGAACCTTTAAACTTCTGTTTAATATCCAGAGGCCAGTCTCAGTGAATGCTACTGACCAAAAATGTATTTGTCTGAGCCCAAGTAAAAGGCTGCAGAGAACATACTGGTAGACAGTTTTACCCGTGACATAATACCTCAGACTATTCTTGCAACCCAAGCTACCTCTCTATGGACAGAGGTGATCTTCCCTGCTGCTGCTGCTCCCAAAACACGAACTATCACCACAAATATAAAGACGCATGGCCTGAAAATGACCCGTTTTTAGGCATTACCGGATGGGGTCCAGGGATCCTGTGACCTTAAAATTTATCCCGTCTCCAGGTAGAGGTGATGGGATGAGGGGGGAGAGCCAGCAGATGTACCACCGAAGTCCCAGAGAGTGGCGCAGGTTGCCAGGGAGTCCAAGGCTGTAAGGTCGTCGGTTTGAGTACCACTCCCTGGTGGTCTGCCCTCGAAACATGAGGAAGAGATGAAAGAAGAAGAAGGCGGACACAAGCAGGAAGCCCACCACGCAGGTGTCAGCGATGAAAGCAAAGGCAAAGGCACGTGCCGAGACCTGGCCTTAAGACAGAGAGAACAAAAGGACTTGATAAACCAAAGCCAGTAGTGCATGTATGAGTCTGACAATCAATAAGGCTAAACCCAGATTCTACCTGAAACTAGCATGATCCAAGGTATTAACAGCAGCAAGACGCTGTGCATAGTCACACCCTCCTTCAAAATGACGATGAAAACCTCTGCGTTCATCAGAGTGGCATACAGGAGTCCAGACCACATGAATAACAAGCAGCTGAGGAAGTAGCGGTAGTTACGGAAACCGACACATCTGCCAAAAAAGACGCAGTGATGATCCCGGCGCAGAACACACACATTGCAATCATAGCAGTGGGAGCAGCGAGGAGGAGTGTGGGTCTCACAAGTGTAACAGTACCTGCATGAGAAACAGATGACCAAAGATGCCCATAAACATTATTTCACAGATGAAGTTAGCAAAGACAAATGGAGAGAATAGTCTTTATCAGATGTGACACTCTAATAACTTAAGGTTGTCATTGCACACTTGGTGGAAATTTGTAATACAAAGAGCACGGTCTAGACCTGGACTTGATATAACACTGATTATGAATTGGTGCTTTACAAATAAAGACTGATTGGGGCACAGACAGCCTAGTGTTTAGGTCATGCTCAATGTGTGCCTGCACCCTGGGTTCAAGTCTGCCCCTTCAATACAGATTTTCTAAAATAAAATTAATATCTAAAAATGTTTTTTGAAAAAAAGTGTACAGCTGTGTACACTCAGGGAGTTTCTTGGTCGGGGTGTCAGACCCAGACACAGCAAACTGTGAGACTAAAACTTCAGGAAAACAACCTGAGGTGGATTGTTGTGCAAAATGACTTCAAATTGAGGCAAGTCCAAGTGAATCTATGTCCGTAAGGAAGGTCAGAATCAGAAATGCACAGATGCCTCGATTTAGCATCAGATATCAGCCCTATTTACAAACACAGACAACCAGTTAAATCATGTTGCTTGCACAGATATTGTTATCTGTATTGTCTAATCAATTTTATGCTGGCCTCTAGTATATCTAGCAACTAACTCAAATACTTTTTTTACAGGGCAGAAAAAGAGACCTGATGGACAAATTTTGACCTGTTTTCATGGTAAACTGAGAGAGAAAATATTGACAAGAAAATATTGGAGTGTTACAATAGATAAAGTATCAAAAAACATTTACTTTTATTATTACTTTAAACATTGATATCAATATCAGCCCTGATTTTCAGTGCATGTCTAGAGTCTGTAGTCAGTGATTTTAGGGCCTAACAACAATGAACAGAAAACTAACAAGTGCCTTTTTCAAAGAAATTCTAATACATTTTGTGCTTTAATATTAGCCAACGTCACAAATTTAAATGCTCTTAAAGCTAAAAGATGTTTTGGTTTTAATTCTGTAAGGCACTTTGAATTGCTTTTTGTATTAATGATAGTCTACAAACAAACTTGAAATGTCTTGAGTTGATATACATATATATATGGAGAGAGTTTGAGAGAGAGAGAGAGATAACATTGATCATTTGTCAAAAGATTGCTGTCAGGATTTTCAGTAGTCATATACTAATGGTAATGCCTCTCAGATGAAAGAACACTATTGTCTAAAATATATTTGTATGTTGCAACCAACAATCACAATGAACAGGTATCTTTAGGCAAATTTCTCTTAATTTCTAGAATGTTAATCAAAAAAAGTTGACAAATAACACACAAAAGAAGTACACATCATGGAAAAAGAGACCCTGTCCCAAGTGTGACAAACATAACATTTCCAAAAGTGCTGAAATGTAAATAAATACTGATGCCCCCTTATATACATATAAGCCCCAATACATTGATAAGCACTGAATGTATTCTATTTTTCATGAGATCCTCACAGCTGCCCCTCTCTTACCTCCAGCCTTGCCCCAAGCCGTCTCCTCCCAGGAACACCCCCTTGATGCTGGGGCTGGTCCTCATGAATAGCACGGCGTTCCAGCAGATGTTAACCAGCATGAAGTACTGGGCTAGCAGGTGGACGGCTTTCCACCAGGAGGACCACTCTGTCTTCTTCTGGTCGGGCTCCAGCGGAGCCTCGACCAGCACCAGGTAACTCACCTCCCCGGTGATAGAGAAGACCAGAAAGGTGTTGAGGAAAACGGGGAGGTGATGACACATCCTCTCCACCCTGCAAAAAGCTTTACTCGCAAAACTCGTCATGTTTCCTTCCCGTCCGTCCACCTGAAGACAGCTCAAAGGGCGATGAGCTCACTGGAAGGACTGGTTTGACAGACGCACGTTGGTAGTCGTTGGTTAGCTTTTAGCCTAATAATACAAACGTTACCGTTTATGACAAATGCATAAAAGGCAGGAAATAACCTTTATCTTGTTCTCCTTGAAGACAAATTAAAAACATGTAAAAGCGAAAATGAGTCGCTGTTACTTCCACCAGAGTCCACTTCCCACCATGGTATGTTAGTGAATGGAAACGCTCCTTCTGCTGTGTGTTACATGAAAATATATCCGTAGTCAAACAACAAATTTTGATTCCTAACGTAACACGTCCTGTTTAATCTACAGTTAAAGAAGAAGCGTAGGTTTTTTGTGTTTTTATTTACCATGTTAGGTTGTAAACCGTAATCACTGGAATTATTTGCTGCTTTTCTAATGATATTTTAATTCCATGTTTATTTATTTCATCATCCCAAAAAATTCAACCAGATTCAAAGATGCCGCATTTTCAACTGATGCTATGAGGTTTTTATAACATCATTAAAAAAATTTTCAGGGAAATGCTAAATAAAATGCAAACATGGTATTTCAATTGAATGCACAGTCTTTTATTATCAAATTGAAACTTGTTCTGAAGGGAAAGCAGACATTTCTTATGAAAATGTTACTACAAAGTAAAATATTAATTGTTTATCCGTATTTCCATGGATGTTTTCATATCTTATCATCAGTTTGGCATTTTTACAAAGTGTCATTACTATCTAACCACATAATCCCACCCAAGTGTGGGCAGCATGCCTTTGGTCCCTCCCCCTCACACAGACCTTAATCCCTGATAATCTCGGCATCCAGTGAAAACCTGCAGTCATGGCTACACAGAAAGAGAATTTACTATCTCCGGGGAATCTGACCGGCATAGAAAGAAACACTTTCTCAAAACAAAGACAGAATGGTCTGAAGAAGAGGTATGATGAATGGCGCAATCGGGCCAAGAAGTGGTGATCAGGAGTTTTTAACTTTTCTATGAAATAGATCTGGACTTTGGATGGGATTTGTAAAGCTAAAGCTAAAAAACGGACCAAGAATGCAATCATAGCCAAGCACTTATTCATCTATTCATTCATTTAAATAGCAGTTTAAGGGTGTTGCAATGACAACTCGGGGGGTTATATGTGTATATCTCATTTATCTCATTTATTTTATGATGCTTTTTTATGATGCATTGCCTCTTAAATTCTCACCAGGCCAGTGCTGCCACAGACTGATTTTTCAACTCTCAGGAGACATCAACACCTGTAAGGGCACAAACAAAGATAACAAGATGCTTGTTCTGTGTATCTGACAGTCTTGAGTTTTGTAATCCATGTCTTTGTGTGTGTTTTACCCGCAGTAGGGCCATGCAGCTGCAGCAGCATTGGCAGGAGCTGAAGGAGAGAGAGCTAAAAGCCAAACAGCATAACTGGCAGTTGATGATGCAGTTTGAAGAGGCACAGAACACACTGAGAGAGATGATGACCCTGACTGCCACCATGAAAACTATTCGGGTGCTTATACACACAGAAAATGTACAAAAAAAATTTAAGGAAGTAGCTTGGGAAATGGAGTGCAACTACTAAGTTAAGTTTAAGAGACACTTCTTATCTGTACCTTGGTCCTGCCTCTATGAAGCTGAGCCTTTCTCTTGAACCTTGTCCCCTCCAGATGGAGTATGAAAGATACCTGAAGGAGAACTCCCCCATCTGGCAGCAGCAACTCCAGGAACAAACACAAGCTGCTCAGAAGAAGGTACATATAAAGAGAGAGGGTAACATAATATAAATCATTATTAATGTTAACATCCCTCTTATATAAGATGTGCAATGTCCTTACCATCAATTTGTGAGAAAATTACTGATAAAAGAACTATACATGTACAAGAATTTCTGTGTGCCATGAAGCTCCATGGAAGCCCAAATTGGAAATACATGAAGACATTTGATGTACTTCAGTTTTACTGTGGCCTTAAAATGACACACATTTGGTTTTAGTCCATTCTCGCATGATAGTGAAAAAATTTGGTTTTCTTGAGGTCTAGTCTTAACTATCTTGGTATTGACGGATAACAGCATTGGCTTATAACAAGTCATTTACAGGAGCTCTGTAGAAAAAGATGTAACATATGACTGAGAGTTTAATATCTGTAGAAAACAACATAAATTTATCATTATCATGTGAATAAAATAAACTGAAATAAATATAAGGATAACTGGCATCCCAGGACTGCTGTACCTGATAAAGAGAATTGTCTAACTGTTCTCTGAGATATCAAATAATTTCTTGATGACCAGAAAATTATTTTATCACTAGAAAAAAAGCTTTGATGCTGATGTTAATAACTGCGCTATTCTGAGGGAAGAAAAATAAATAGAAATCAAGAAAAGAACCAAAATTAACTCATTATTGCAGGAAAACCAGCATCATTTCCTTGAGATAATGATATAAATGAGTGAGGATAGTGTGAGATAGTGAGAAACAAACTGTTAAATTAATTGATTCCTCTAGAAAACAGAGAAAATTAGATGTATAGATATGTGTCAGCTCAGGGATTCCACAGCTTAGAGCTTCTGCAAACTCCTTGTAATGAGACTATTTTGTGTTCAACAGAGGATGGAGGACTATCTGAGGTCATGTCTAAAGAACACACAAAGGATGACAAAGTCTTCATCAGAGCAACCTTTGGATCCACAAGGTTTGCCCTCCTCTTTACTGACTTAAAAATATCAATAAAGATATAATAATTTTGCATTTAATTTAATAATTTAGGGTGCCAGTTTAGCTCAGTTGGTAGAGCAGACACCCATATACAGAGATGAGCACTGGTCACATTTGCTGCGTGTCTTATCCCTCTCTCTCAGATTTTCTGTCTCTCTTCAGTGGTTCTACTAAGAGTAAAGGAAAACGCCACCCCCCTAAAATAATACTTTAATAATTTGTTAACAAATTTTCCTCAGAGAATTAAAAGTCACACACAAAGTTTGAGCATAAAGAAAGCACTAAACTCCAACTCTTTTTGATTGCAGGCCTTGCTGTGAAGACTCAAAACATCGCTCCCCCTCAAAGTCAAAACAACCACTTGGACTACAACCAAGATGGCTCCCCTCACCTCCCCTTTATGCAGACTTCCAGGATGATTTATCCTCAATCCCAGACTGCTGGGTTTCCCATCAGAGTGCCCCATCAACCTCAGCATTCTTCTCACGCCCAGCCCACCATCCCACAACCTCAAATGTACCCTTTCCCCCACCTTGCCTCCACTTTGGGTCCTTGCCCCCCAGGCTGGGGGGCCCTGCAGCCAGACTGTCCCTGGTTCTCCATTGCAGATGCAGCTGGACTCCCCTCAGACTTCGAGACACTGTGGGGTCATCTCCACAGGGAGGAAGAGCAGGCTGCTGAGGAGAAGGCTGAAACAAGCAGATCGTTCAGCTCACAGAGAGGAGAAGGTGGTAGAAGCAGAAGAAGTCATTCATCCCAGGAGCTGGATGTCAAACCAGGTGAGACGAAAAGGATGTGAGTAGTGGAACTTTGTGTTTTAGTGTCCTTCCCTTTGTCTCTTGATTAACTCATGCATGTAAACACTGTGCCTACAGTTCGTCTGTCCAGTGGCCATGCAGAGAGCAGTGAAAGCAGCAAGGAGTCTGATCAGGCAAGCAGCAAGAGCAGAAGGAAGAGGAAGGAAAAGAGAGGAAGAGCACAGCATGCTTCCTCAGAGAGAGAAGCACTCAGCTCTCAGGGGTAAGAAGCATTCTGAATGAAGTTTCAACAAATTAACCCACCCCTGTTAATCTCTTATCCTTAAAACTGCACCACTCTGTTAAACTTTTCATCTCTGGGTCCTACACTGACTTGTGAGGTTCTGTGTCCCAGACCATTCCTAATCCACAAAACAACAAAAGAATGACGTCTAGATACACTAAAGGGGAATGTCTAAGTGTAACCTTTGTTGGTACACAAAAGCTCCACACTGCTGTGTTTTTCAAAATTAAACTGTGATGCAGCTAAGAATCTAAGATATGGACGTTTAAAGGTGTTGTTAGTTGATAAAAAAAAAAAGATTCATCACAATTAATTACAGGCTTTGAGATTAATTGCATCACTAATGTGAGGACTGCATGACAGATATACGTACCTAATGAATTACCCTGTTTCCAGAGATGGTCATTTCTGAAACTCACATTTTAATTTTACTCTGTTCTTTTCCTTCTTAAGACATAATTCTGCAATTACTTAATGTATCAGTGTGTCCCAGGTGTTGTTGATTTTGCTCTGGGATAGTAAGAAAATTGGGGAGTTTAGTGCACATCAGGCTTCTAGCACAGCTGCAAAATGGGCATCTGCAGTAATGTCTGAACTGTCATGTCTGTAATCACAACATGAAGTAAGAGCACACAGTGTAAATGTCAGTGAGAATAAAATCATGTCCATTGGGTGTGGTTATGACATATGTAGTGCTGGCATATAGTTAAGAAGATTTCTGTTATCACACTAGTACAGTTTGAGGCAGTTTTGACCCTGTATGTTTTAAATAACAGCAACTTCCTGTTACATGGCAATATACATCAAAATTTGCTGAGCAGTCAGAGCTATGCCCCTTAAGTTTTGTTCATCAGTTGAAGCAATTATTTCTCTTTCAAGGTCTTTTGGAGCTTTATACAAGTTATGACATAGTTTCAGATTCATTTTTGCAAGGAGTAGTTATTCCCAAATGAGGCATGGAAATGTTAAATTTTAACCAATCATGTTTACTATAAATCCAAAAAGTCAGACTTTCCTGTTTTGATAATATGGTTCTGTGAGGCTTTTTTGCATGTCTGGGTGTGATACATATGCCTGACCATTTTATTAATCCTAGGTTGAACGCATTGTGGGGGCTGAATTCTTAAAATATTGTAGGGGGTGACAATGAGCAATTTAGCCATGCTAACTGAAAAACTCCCTTTGAAATGTTTAATTTCTCCACTGGGTTCATGTCGGGGCTACACGGCGGCGCGGGGGTTAGCACCGTTGCCTCACAGCAAGAAGGTCCCTGGGGTTGGCATGTTCTCCCTGTGCATTCATGGGTTCTCTGGCTTCCTCCCACCACCATAAACATGTGTTTTGGTCAATTGATCACTCTAAATTGGCCGTAGGTGTAAATGTGAATGTGAGCGTGCCTGGTTGTCTGGCTCTTTATGTCAGCTCTGTGATTGACTGGAAACCAGTCCAAGGTGTACCCCACCAGTCGCCCAATAACAGCTGGGATTGGCTAAATAAGCATCATTCAAAAAGTTTGCTAGTTTTTTAATGTTTGAAAATCTCTCCAATCTATCTCTTTAACCCCATGGAAAACACTCATCAATGACCACCTCCAATCCATATCCACTAATATGCATGTCTATGTATTTTTGTCAGGTCATCTGGGACTTCCAGTGCAAACATCTTTGCTGCAGCCACAGCCCGAAGCTCAGAAAGTGACACCTCATCAGAGAAAGGCAGTAGCAGAAGAGAGAGAAGAAGTGAGGGACTTGGTGTTGGATCCCTGAAGTCTGAGAAGGAGATTAAAAAAAGAAGCAGAAGAAAGGGAGATGAATCAAGGAGTCACAAAGATGGCGATCAGTCATTTGGTGAAGAAGTGAAGAGCCAGACTGAGAACTCCAGGAATGAAAAAGCAGAATATCCAGAATGTGGATCTCGGATGGAGGAGGAATCTGGAAGTGTCAGTGTTGATATTGACAAGGGAAGTTTAAAAGAAACAGAAAAGGAGGAGGGTGAGAACTCTGAACTCAGCAGCATGGGAGAAAGGGAGGAGGAGCAGGAGAAAGATCTGGGAGATGAAGATGATGTTGAAAAAGAAAACAGTAAGATAAATGAAGAGCAAGAGGAGAGAGTTGTAAAGGAGGCAGGTGATGAACCTTCAGATAGAAAAAATACAAGTGAAGAAGAGGACGACACAGGAGCAGAGGATGAGATGGAGGAGCAGGAGTCAGAGAAAGAGGAGGATGGGCTGAATGGAGAAGATGAGCTCAGGAAGCAGGGTTCTGCATCTTCTCAGGATGAAGAGGACAGTGAAGGAGGTGAGGGCAGAATGGAGAAGGACAGGGAGTCAGATGAAGAGGGCGGGAGTGATGATGAAGAAGAGCAGAGAAGAGACAAAGCAGGAGAATCAGAGGAGGAAGAGGATTCAGACGACAGCATCATTGCACCTCAAGAGAACAGGTAAAATTATTACAGAAGAAAGGATCTCACTGACTGATGACAGCCTCTGAATTTAATGGTATCTTGTTTTTCAGAACCAAAAAGATCTATGTTTTTCCAGAGGCAGTTGAAGATGAAGAGGAAGATGAGGAGGAAGAAGACAAGGAGAGTGAAACAGCTTCATCTGATGACAATTCAAATGATGACAGTGATGATGATATTGAGCATCTACTTGCACCTAAAGAGGAATTAAAGGATAAAGAGTGAGTGCTGTCTATGCTTGATTTTAAACTTATACTTGCAAAACAACTCATGTTTTATTTTTACCATTTTTCAGAAACAAAGAGAAGAGTTCTGGTGAGAAACCCAAAGGTACAGAACAATCGTTCATTACAGCTGAAAGATGTTTTGGAAGCTTAAGGAGCTGCTTTTCAAAGATGTTCTCATCAGTTTAATTTCTGTTCCAGCGAATGGCGACAAGGTGGAGATATTTCAAGTGGAAAGTCACGAATCAACAAAGACAGATCTACAAAGTGACTCTGATGAGTTTGACCACTTCTATGACTAAATGTTTTAAGTTCAACTGCTTTCAAATAAAGAACAAATGTGAAAGATGTTGCAGTCAAAGTTATAATTTTCAGTCTTTTTTATTCTAAACTACTGGAATAATTAGATAGGGGTTGGTAAAACGTGATACTGCAACACTTTTTGATACCATGTGTTCAAAAAATACAACCTATTTTAATGATCAATGGTACTGAAGCCAACCCCTGCATCTCATCCAAACTGCACAAACATGTTAGAAAAATTCTGTACAGAAACACGGGTATAGATACTGCAAGACGTGGCTTACTTTTTTGAGAATTGAGGAAAAAGGAAAGAAAAAAAAAAAGAAATTATTCACTGGGTGCCTTTAATCTACCCAGCATTTAAAGACATACAGACCTGTAGACTAACATTAGTGCATTTTATATTTGTGTTACACACACAAAAAAGTGATTTTTTTATATTTTGAGAAAAAAGAAAATGACCGGGTCTCTGGGTAGAGTCTGTGCAGGTTCTCATTCATCCAGGTCATGGCTATCCAAATCTTGGTCTAAAAAGAACTGAAGGAGGCCAAATGCCTTCAAGAACTTCAGTAGTCAAGTTGTTAGTCCCCCCCACCTTTGGATCAAGACTTGGAAAATCTTGGTAGTGATGTCAAATGGTTGCCCCTTTCTTTTTTTCCACATCTTCCACGTGCTCACCTTGATCTATGTCACATTAACTTCTCCCTTCTGTCCTTTTCACCAGAACTTCACTTGGGTTAAGATGAAAAAGGCTTCAAGGATGAAACTCTTTCGAAAAATATGTGGGAAGAAGAGCACACAGCAACTGTATGACATCACAACCTGGAGTTCATTGTGCAACAATGGCAAGCCACATGTGAATTTACTTTTAATATTTTCTACAAATGTAGAAATCTGAAGTTCCCTTTTAAAATATTGTTTTTGGAGATTCTGCCTTTATTTTGATAGGATGGCCAAGAGAGGCAAGAAATGTGGGGCAAGACGTGCACCAAGACCTTGAACCGATCCCGCAGCCAGTGCATTAAGGAATATATGGTAGCCTAGTCCACCAACTGAGCTAAACTGGCACCTGTACTATATGAATTTAAAAGACATTTAGGTTAATTTCATAAAGTGCATGTGCCTTAATATACAGAGTTTTTTAAGTTGCCAAGGTAAAAGAATGAATATTGGATATGTAATGTACACTAAATTTCGGTTGCATAACAAAACGAACATTAAGCAAGATCCTTTTACCTAAAATTTGTCAGTCGGTAATATAAAAAAAAGGAATAGGCTGAATGTTTTGACTTTTTTTTTTTTGCCAGTTCTGCACCATCCAAGGAATAAACCCAAGTAGTTTTCCTCAAGGCTCCTGTTGACCTGACCCTAAATGTTTGGAGATGTGAGTCTGCCTTCAAATTCAAACAGAGCCAATATTTTTCATATTGTAAAAATTTCTGTTTCAACATCTTATATTTAGGTTCTATTGTGAATTATTTTCTAAAAATATGGGTTGAGATTTGAAAATCACTGCATCCTGTTTTATTTATATTTTACAGTGTCCCAGTTTTTTTGGAACTGGGGTTGTATATGAAATTATAATAATCAACTATCTTACAGTTTCATCAATTGACATAAGTTTTATTGAACATTTTAAAGTTTTTTTTAACACCAAAAGAGTTAAACTTATAATTCATCATTCATTTATTTTTGTTTTTTAATTTTCATTGAACGGCACTTTGGTGAACTGTTGCTGTCGCTTCCAAAAAAAAAAAAAAAAAAAAAAATTGGTTTGGATAACATCACCCCCGAACTGGCCCACATCTGTATCTAACTTTTTTCTCACTTTGCATGTTTCCAACATTAGCAGTCCTGTTAAATTATAATTTCCCTCCTAGTTAAAAAAAAAAAATAAAGTTCTTAATCACCACGTTTGAATATGTAAGGAAATGTGAAAGTGGAGCTTTCTCTCAAACTTTTTAATAATTTTAAAAGCTTTTGTGCAGTTTTACTGTAGGATCTACATTTGTTTTCTACATATTTCCCACATTTCAGAACAGTTTGACTTATAAGGAATTACATATAGACAGTTCAATATCTGAAGGCAGTTCTTACTCAATAAATCCCTTGTTCTGTTGAGAATGCCAACAGACTTAGATAATATTGGAATAATTGACCATCATTGGTATCATATTGAAGTTTAAAGGTCTAGTATCATTACATCCCTCAATGCTGCTAAATAACAAAAGCTGGGGTTTTTGCAGACTTCAACTCATAATATTAGAAACTAAGAAACAGAAAAGTAATGCACAGACCAAAGCAGTTTGTACAAAGAGTCACAATAATTTATTGAAAAATGTGTTATGGTTTTATCTGAATAGTTTATATTCTGACCACATTAAAGTACACTCTCAAAATGTTTGTCATAAGAAAACAAACAAAAAACAACTATTATTGTTGCTTAAACAGTAGAGTGAATTATTTGGGGCATGTTTGCCTTTAAACTTTATATTTTAAACTTGTTCTAGATAAGCAGGCTTGTTTCTGCCAACATTGAGTACTCAAGTCTTTCATTTACTTTAGATTTTAACCACCTGTGCAGCCAAACATGGGCTTACTCTCTTCCCGTCATCTGATGCAGCAGTGCGCTGAATGAGCAGTCTGCCGTAGGTCCCGCCCACCCGGCCTTTAGTCAGCCGTGCAGGATTAACACACACACAGCCGACTACATCCTGAACAGGGGGGAGATGAAGTTAAGAAAACATCAAATGTAAACAATGAAAAAGAAAACTAATGGAGGAAGAAAAGAGACAGAGAGATTTATCTGATTTCTTCACATTGAGTAAAATGTGCATTATTTTAGAGGTTTTTCTGCAGAATTCCCTACAAAAGTCAACATGAACCTACTTCCTTTTAGAATGCTTTGTGTTCTAAATACTGCTTTTAATTTGATTCTGCGTATAAACCAGAGCCTATGTTGGCTCTCTAATCTCTCCATTTCTTTGTAGGTTGTTGACACGTGAAAAGGTGTTTTACCTTCACAAAGTAGCGCAGCTCAGAGGGAATGATCAGAACATCTGGGGTGAGTGGCATCTGTCCATAGCCCTGAAACTTCTCATAATCCATGTTCACGTCCTCCACAGGCGGGTACAGCGGGTAGTAACTGCAGAAAAAACACAAACACAGCAGTTATTTATGCTTGGCAATGCTCAGATATAAAGAACATCTGAACTCTTTCAGGACTCCTACCTCCTCTGGGTGAGCATGTGTTTCAGTATGCGTGAGAACCGTTCTGTACCAGTGCCACTGCAACAAAATTAATTCAAAATGTAAACACAGAATAATGTTTAACTTAAGTATTAATCAGTTATATACAACAATTTCTTTTAACATTTGACTACAACTTACAAAAAAATAAAAAAAATTAGGCAGCTGAAAGCAACTTTGTTGTTTGAATAATTAGAGATGCACCATATTATTGGGCTGATGTCGGTATCTGCAGGTTTTAAAACAGATACTTTTGCTGTGAATATCAGCACATATCAACCATGCAACATATCGCCTTGCCATCTGTACCAATAAGTTTTTTAAGTTTTAGGCTGGAGCAATAAACATACGCAAGTTGCCAGCATTGATATTGGCTTAAATTAATCGGCAAATATTAGCATATAGATTACTGGCAAAACAGCAGGTATTGAGCATCCCTATAAATAATGGAACAAAAATGTTCAGTCTGCACGTTTAAAACCTCCAACTGTTTAGCCAATCAGAAATTTTATAATCTAGCGCTTTTGCTGGATGAAGGCTAAGATAACTGAAGACAGTCCTCCTCACCAGCTGATCTCCTCTGCCCCCATGTGGAATAAGATGTCTGTGGACGTCAGGCCAAAGGTCACACCGTCGATCAGCAGGGTGCAGGGGTCAGGGACCAGGGTGACACGCTGCAGACATTAAACAGAAACACAGGATTACATAACATGATGTGCGTCATGTGCATTTAAGACAGAACCAACGAGAGATGTTTCTTCTCTGCTTTAATTTGCCAACTCAAGCATCACAACCATGTTTTGCTTCAGAGCAAAATGTGGAACTCGTGTAGGACATACTACAGTGGCCCTGAAGGCCAACAGGATTAATATTTCAAAAGTGCAAAATAAATTTCACAAAACACAAAACTATTTCACAAAAGCTTGAATCATTAAAACCTCTTTGAGGCTCTTTATATGATAGATCTAATTCTTTTCTTTTAATGCAGACATCACTGTTTAAATGGGCTGATCCCCTTTTTAGGAAGCAAAATACATCAACCAAATACAGAAACACTAGGATTCAGGTGTTGTACCAGAGGATTTAAAAGTTGCCAAAGTTATTCCTTTGTTTAAATCAGGTGATACACATTGTTTTAATAATTATAGACCTATATCTATTTTGCCTTGTTTTTTGAAAATATTGGAGAAAATTGTCTACAAAAGGATTCTTTTTCGTTTAGATTCTAACACAATTCTTTACAAGCACCAGTATGGTTTTCGCAGAAATCACTCCACATATATGGCTCTGCTTCATCTGACTGACAAAGTCACCTCTGCACTTGATAATAATGAATTTGCTTGTAGTATATTTTTAGACCTCTCAAAAGCATTTGATACAGTTGACCATCATATTCTTTTGGACAAACTGCATAAATATGGTTTTCATGATACTACATATGAATGGTTAAAAAATTATCTTTTTAACAGAAAACAGTTTGTCTGTGTTCAGGGTTGCTATTCTGACAAAGCTAGATTATTCTGTGGGGTTCCACAAGGTTCCATTCTTGGACCTTTATTATTTCTCATTTACTTAAATGACTTATCGAGTGTTTCAGATAGTGTTTTGCCAATAATGTTTGCAGATGATACAACCTTAGTTCTATCTCATCCAAATTTTAGTTCTTTAATTAAGAATGCTAATATTGGTTTAACTGCTTATTCTGATTGGTTCAGATTAAATAAACTATCTTTGAACATAAAAAAATCAAATTTTATTATTTTCAGTGGTAAAAAGTCATATAACAAGAACCTATCTCAAATTTCAATTGAGTCTGTTAAGATGCCTCAAGTGTCAAATACAAAATTCTTGGGAATTATTATTGATGAGACTTTGAGTTGGAGAGAACACATTGACTGGGTTAACAGAAAAATAAATAAATCTATTGGTATAATAAGGAGGGTTAGTCACCTGGTCACTACTAATTGTCTCCTCACTCTTTACTACAGTTTAATTTATCCTTATCTTTCATATTGTAACTTAATTTGGGCAAGTACATCTACTACTACTCTTCACAAAACTTTGGTCCTCCAGAAACATTTTGTTAGAATTGCAACCCGGTCTGAGTCACGTACATCATCAGTTCCTCTAATGAAGAGACTCAAAATTCTTACCATTTATGACATTAATGTTCTTCAAATATGTGTATTTACTTACAAGATACTTTCAAGTGAGGGGAATATTCCTGAACAGTTTAAAATATATTTCAAAGAAAACTCAATGGTTCACTCTTATTCTACTCGTCATTCTTCTGATCTTCATCGTCCAAAAATTCTTACTTGCAGAGGTCAATTTTCATTCAGGTATAGAGGTACCAAACTATGGAATAGCTTTTCTCATCTGCTAAAGAAATGTTCCTCTACAAATTGTTATAAAAGATGTTTAAAGGATCATTTAATAACTGCTTTGAAATAGATTCTCTTTTTCATGCCAGTTATGTGTACATTTTATAAATTATTTTTTTGTTTTTTTATCTTTATCCCTTGAGTCATTGGCAATACAATCCCTCATAGAACTCACACACAGTCATACACACCACTCACATTTTCTATGTAATCTTCTTATTTTTTATTATTTTTCTTTCTTTTTATAATTGTTGTTGCAAGCTTGTCATAACTTCCGAGTAACTTGTTTTTTGTTTATTTTTATTTATTTATTATAATTTTTTTTTCTTTCTTTCTTTTTGTATGTTATACGTGCATATAATATTGTGTAACTTTAATATCCTTTAGGTGGAGGCTTCAAATAAGCCCTTTGGGTTTTTTGCCTCTCCCTGCACCTCATATAATTTGTCATCTTTGTCTTTTGTGTATTTCATAATTGTGCAAAATAAATAAAATAAAAAATAAAAATAAAAAAAAACACGAATACATTTCACAAAACACAAATACATTTCACAAAACACAAAAATATTTTACAGAGCACGAAATGAATTTCACAGAGCACAAAATATGTTTCAGGAAACCGGAAAGGGTAGGACCCTGGTACTTGTCTCTAACTGGATGAAACCCCAGTCATTTTTTGTGTCCAGTTGATACTACAATAGCCGATCTAGTGCGAAATTTAAAGTTTTACCAGGTTAGAAGAGGACATTCAGCTGATGTAAGGCTTTAACAAGGGACATAGGTATCATGTGATTCTGAAATGCTCTCTACGTATCTACACATTATTGTGTCACTCTTGAATGTCATTTCCGGTATGTCAAGTCCCAGCAGTTCTGAAATAGTATTTCCCTCCTAATGATATTTAATGAAGAATATCCGCTACTTCTCCCAGTCCGAGGTCCTTCCAGTGAGATTTAAGGGTTCCAATTAGGACAGGGTGATATTCATGTTTTGATAATATCCTCTTCCTATTTTAATAGCATGGCTTGACAGAGGGCCACTGCCAGCCATTCCGTACCATGACGCGCAAGGAGATATGCACCGGTATATATGAGTGTGTTTGTCGTTCGCCAAATTAGCCCTGAATCATACACATGTGTTCTTTAATCATTTTAGGTTCCAAGTGATATGTGTATTTGATGATAAATAGAGAGCATTTCAAGAATCACACGATATGTATGTCCCTTCTTAAGGCCTTATATCAGCTGAATGTCCTCTTACATCCTGGTAAACACTTAAAATTTTGCACTAGATTGGCGATTGTGGTATCAAATGGACACAAAAAATGACTGGGGTTTCATCCAGTCAGAGGCAAGTACCAGGGTCCTACCCTTTCTGGTTTCCTGAAACGTATTTTGTGCTCTGTGAAATATTTTTGTGTTTTGTGAAATGTATTTATGTTTTGTGAAATATTTTTGTGATTTCTGAAATGCATTTGTTTTTTTGTGAAATGTATTTTGCACTTTTGAAATATTAATCCTGTTGGCCTTCAGGGCCACCGTAACATACAGCAGCATCTAAATCAATTAGAATATCATGAAATTTTTTTTTTTCCTGTAATTTGATCCAAAAAGTGAAACCTACATGTATTCTAGATTCATAACACACCGAGTGAAATATTTCTGGACATTTTTGTCACATTGATGCAGTCATTCATGCAGAATGAGCCCTGATCAAGTTCTAAGTGCATAAATGAAAACAATTTTCCAGGAGGTCATTTCTGTATAATAAATCCTTTTTTTGAACTGGTGTTTCACAAACAAACAACGAAAAAGAAGCAACCTTTGCAAATTGGACTTTTCCACAATATTCTTGTATTTTTAGCTGTAAGCTGTAATCATCAAGACTAAAACATCAAACCTCTGAAATATTTCACTGTGTGTGATAAATCTAGAATATTCAGTATACAAGTTTTACTTTTTGAATGACATTCCAGGAAAAGATTAGCTTTTTCATGAAATTCTCCTTTATTGAGCTGCACCTGTACATTTTGTTAGGACTACCAAAACCACTCAACCAACTCTAAGATAATTAGTGGACAAAACCTACGGTTCAAAAACTGTGCTTCTATTAATAAGTGTGGTTTATGATAAGCCTGGTCTTCTATATAATTATCAAATAAATATTGTATGAACATAGTCTTGGTGTGTCTTACCTGTGCCTGGTCTTTGTTAAGGTTTGGCAGGATAAAGGGGGGCTGTGGGTAGATATAATGGTGGTGGACGTCTCTCTGGGATGGCACAAACACCAGACGACAGCCAACACTGTGGAAAAAAAGAGAACATATGGCTTCATGATGGTGAGTTTCTGATTCTGACCAAGGAGCTGGTTGTGGACTTTCGTCAGTGCCCTCACCCCCCTCACGTTTCAATATTCCATATTTTGTATTTTTGACATTATTAGTGCTCTTGAAAACTACTTTTATTTGCCCTCGATTTCCATTGTGTTTCTGTTGCCAATGGCCTGCTTTGTATAAGACACTTTTTCGCTGCTGTAAATTGGAATTTCCCCTTGTGGGACTAATAAAGGAATATCTTATCTTATGGTGCATCAAAGGGTAAGGAGATCATGCATTAATAGAGGGACCACTACGATGGGAGATATGAAACATACCTTTTTGTGCCATCCACAATGCTTTCAATACATCTTGAGAAAATGGTCTCAAACGTTTCAGTCACCTGGCCTTTCTATTAGAGAGAGAGAGACACGTCACAGTCAGAAATGTTCGAGATACAATTTTTCACCCTTTAAAAGACAACAAAATATAAGGCTGGATTAAAAACATCAAATGAAAATTGTAAACTTGAAAGAATGTGGGTCAATTTTTACACATTTTCACTCGTAATCCACTCAGTATCACTGCTTACATGTAATTGGTCTTGTCTAGCCATGATTCAAACAACCCATTATAACAGCACTTTATATTAAATATCCATGCATGCCAATAATGTCCCATCCTCATCACTTCAGTTTTCATGTCCAAAAATAATAACATAAGTTAGACAAACATCTTTTATTTCTCAATCTGAATATAAAAGACTGAAAACTAAAAAAAAAAGATATTTAGGTTTTTAGAGCAAATAAAGCACTCTATAGCAGAGTTTGTTAAGCTCACAGCTGCAGAGGTCAACAGGCTGTTACATAGCCTACATGAAGTTTGATCAATTTTATATGAAGCAAACAGCTGATGCAAATGCGACAAAAACAGATGCAATGATATTATCACTTCAAAAGCCGTCTGTCAAGAGCCTGTGTGCAGATGTGCACTTATTAAATGCTGTATTCTTCTCTTGGAGACTGCACAGGTATCTAGCATTGGCAGGTGTACTCCGTTTCTCCATTTCCTGCCTCATAAATGATTTGAAAGTGTTAGGGGCAACTAACTAGGGGTGTAAATTACCAATTTTTTTCATGATATGATACAATATCGATTCTGTGTACAGAAACACTATTTTCCAATATCAAACTCTGCCTTGAAAGAATTTCAATTTGATTCAGTTCAAGAGCCTATGATTGAGAAATCTCCAAGCTGTGACACCCCTACTGAGCAGTAATCAGGTAATCAATACGTTGAACAGATGAAGTTTAAATTACCATGCAAAGACTTGGGGATGTGCATTATTAGCTGACCAAACATCATTATCAGAACCACCAGTCAGGTAAAACAATTTGTAAATATTTCCATATGTTAGCCCTCAATGTCAGTTAAATATGTCCATGCTGTGAGTAACCACCTTCCACCAGCTGTAGCCATAGACTAACAGCAGCCCTGCTTATTGGACTTTCCCTTCATGAACTACAGCCAAGATGTAAACAAGCAAAGTGAACAGATTGCATCCCTTATGAGCAGCACAGTTTTTTGATCCAGGACATAGAGATAAATCCTAAGCAGGCAGTGTGAGTGAACCTGGCAAATAACTTCTGACAGAGTATTTGGATTAAACCACACTCTACGAACCCGTACAACATGGTTTTCACACAAGATGCAGCGATAGCTCTAGGTCTGAGACGTAATACAAAAATATGCTTATTATCAGCCGCAAAAAATGTTGACTGATTTTAAATGCTTGACTTGATGAAATCAGATTAAAAATGAAAAAGCAACAGATCTAGGAGCAGTGGGGTAAAGAAGAAGCAAGCACACTTTGACATCCAGATCGTCAGCTGTCATTACTCCATGACTACACCCATTCCCCTCCATCTACTCCACATTTGCCCATCAGTCACACCACCATTTAGTTCTGTCCCTGTGTATTCCCTGTATTCGTAATTCCCTCTCTTATTTTTTATTCTGTGAAATACTAAATGCTTTGACTGGAAAGTGTGATTATTGGCAGTTTTTTTCTGAGTTTTTAATACAAGAGATTTCTACTTTGAATATCTTTGATACTGTGTATTTTTTGTGTGGGTTTAATTTGTCATTCAATTAAAGGATCTGCATTTTATATGTTTAATCCTTATGTTACATTTTGGTTTAAACAAACTTAACTAAAAATAATAATTATACCAAAAACAATAATGACTTACCTTTACTGCCAGTAGGGAGACCTAAAAATAATAGTAAGACCTAAACAAAAAAAAAAAAAAAAAAAAAAAAAAAAAAAAAGCTCTAACAAAACTGTCACAAGGTGTTTGGTTTCACTTGCCTCAATTTGTTCATGTTTGGAATCCACAAATGGTCCAAGCTGCAGGGGAGAAAGTTTCATTAGAAACCAGTCCATAAGCTACTTCCACTTAACATTCGTATGTGTGAGCAGCTAAACTGTGACAGAAGAGCTTTTTGTCTAACTGCACTAAAGTGAAATTAATGAATAAATAAAAACTGTACCAGCAGGCAGACATCAGGACGATCTCTGATTATGACACTAATGAGGTCCAGTAAAGGGTCATAAGCAAGGCTGTCAGAGGGAGTGTACGGCCCACACGCTACGAGGACATTCAGCGGATCTAAAAATGATGAGTGAGGATGGAATTAACACAGGACTATGACCTGAAACCTACTGTAACACAAGCAGGCTGAAACAGCACCAAAGTTATGATGTTTTCAGGATTTACATGCATTTATTTCAGCAAGAGTCAGTAAACAGTACCACAAAACAATGAATGAACCCTACCTTCATCTGTCTCCATTTTCACATCAGGGGTGTAGAAAGGAAGCGGAATCCCCTGTCAAAAGAAAAGACTTTTTACTTTAAGCAAAACTTCACATTAATGCTGCTTTACTTACATTAATCTTTACATTATCATTACTAACGTTATCTTTATATATCAGTACCTGGGGTGGAAAGTAACAATGACATTGACTCATGTTACAGCAAATTAGCTTTTTGACAGACTTGTACTTTTATAAGTAGTTTTTAATGAGTTATTTTACTTTGACTAAAGTGTACTCTTTATAGATTTATTTTGGGGCATTTTTGTGCCTTTATTTTCATAGAGGAGGACAGTGCATAGAGTGGGGGACAGGGATGAGGGCAGGGGAGAGACATGCAGTCAGGCCGGATTCAAACCCAGGCCATCCGGGTACATGGGGCGCGCTTTAAACCACAAGGCCACCTGTGCCCTGACTAAAATTTACTCTTGAGAAAGTTTCTACATTACTATGATTTAAGTTACTGAGTTATAACTTAAGAGTAAAAACATAAAATTTAAATGGCTTAAAGAGGAGGTCCAAGCTTCACATCAACTACATGAAACTGGCCGGTTGTTAGTTTTACAGGATCCACATGGTAGTCAAAGGCACACACTCTAGGGGTAGGATGTCCCGGTTCTTGCTGTAATTGAAGGGTAGGGGGAAGTGCTTGGGTTACACAACTTTTCAAACAGAGATTTTCCAGGGCACTCTCAACACTGAGTGTTATGTTGCTTCGCCAGATTTGAAAATTACAACAATCTTATTTCATGATTTAATGTTGGTTTAAAACATTATGGTCCTTTTGATTTCAAACAAGTATTTCAAGAAAATCCTTCACAGTAGAAATTCAGGGTGTAACGGTTCACAGAGGTCACCGCTCGGTTCATACCTCGGTTTTGGGGTCAGATATGAATAAAATGACAAAAAAATGAACATAAAGTCTCAGATTTAAAAATCTAAATCTCCCAAACTTACATGTAGTGCAGCTTATACTGTGTTCCATCTAGTATTATTTAGAACTATCAATAATAGTTGGTAGAGCCTGTAATATATCGAACATGAGACAAAAAGGAGGAAAACAAAAAATCTGAAAAATAAAAGTCAACCCAGAAAACAGAAGTATATCTCCTGATTTTGAAAAATTCAAAATAAACACAAATAAAATGGAAATTAAAAATACATGCTTTTTGGAGCAATGTATCATATTTATGATTTATGAAGTGTGCCGTGACACTGTTGATAATAAAAAGCAAGTCAGTGCAGAGCAAGCGAACCTGAGCAGAGCACTTAAATGCACCTGTAGTCGGCATTCTCTTCTACAGGTCCATGTATAGTAGGGGTGGGTAAAAATATTGATTAATTGATGCATCACAATATTTCCTCCCCCAATTCAATATGGATTCAGCAAATCCTCTGAATCGATTAATCTCCTGGCCAGTGGGGGTCGCTGTGCGTGTGATTCGCGTTGTATGGACAGAGGCCGCACTCGACCAAACAACAACAACCAACTATAACCATGTTATGTGAGGTTTATCATAATTTCCAAGAGGACAGAAATAGTATTTAAGTTTACATGCACTTTACTTTTTCAGCATTTATACAGAACTGTCATGTTTTTTAGTTTTGTACTCCATATGCACAATCAAGTTATTGTGCAAATTTTTATTTTCAGATGTTTTGTTGCTCAAAAATGTAAGGTGACTTACCAAATATGTTCATATGGGCATGAAAATAATTATTAAAAATTGTCAACGGGTTTTTGGTGTATTTCTACTTCTGACTGAATCGACATTGAAGCATTTAAATCAATATCGAATCGAATCGATATCAAATCGAATCTCAACCTAAAGAATCGAAATCGAATCGAATCATGAGTAGGGCTGCATATTGTTAAGAACCTCACGATTCAATTCGATTTCGATTCTTTAGGTTGCGATTCAATTCGATATTGATTTAAATGCTTCAATGTCGATTCAGTAAGAAGTAGAAATACACAAATAACCCGCTGACAATTAACTTTAAACCTCACATAACATGGTTATGGTTGGTTGTTGTTGTTTGGTCGAGTGCGGCCTCCGTCCATACAACGCGAATCACATGCACAGTGACCCCCACTGGACAGGAGCTGAATCGATTCAGAGGATTTGCTGAATCCATATTGAATTGGGGGAGGAAATATTGCAATGTATCGATTAATCGATGTTTTTACCCACCCCTAATCGTGAGGTTCTTAACAATACCCAGCCCTAATGTATAGTCCTTAAAATGTATTAGAAGCAGTAGTATTCTCAACCCTCTCTGCTTTTGCATCTGGAGGCTTTTTAAAAACAGCGCAGAGACAGGGGGAGAAAGAAAGGGCCGGTGGGTTTTGCTTGTCTGCTGTGGAAGACAACTTTTCTTCTTCTGTTTTGTTATGCCGACTTTTCCCCCTTTGTCGATGTTTGTTTAATAACGGTTAACAAACAATTACCAGCATTACTGTCACCCAGATTGGTGGGCAAATGCTGTCAAAATTGTTTTGTTTCTTTATTTTTTAGTGGTTCAGATGTATACATCATGTGACTATGTGCAACAACTCAGAAATCATACATTCAAAATACTACCATTTAGTTGCATTTTTGTTTAAGACAAAATAAGTACAAGTATGGCGTTTAAATAAAGAAATATTAAACTACAGTTTTTAAACTTTAACATCTCAGCTTAGTTGTAATGGGTTGTAAATCAGAATGTCTTCATTCTCAGAGCAATAATATCTATAATCTGCAGACGAGCCCAGAAGACAAACGCATCAGGTACAAAATAACTTCTGCTGTAAAGTGAATGATCAGGTGTGCTGTTACCCCGAGGTAGTTTAGACTGATGTCCAGTGGTCTCTCAACTTAATTTCCCCATTTGTATGTGACATTTGAATGCCTTATAATATACAGAATACAGTAATCTAATTTACTGAGGTTACCTGAACGCCTCATATTTTCTGTCTTTCAGCTCGTCAAGTTTGCTCATTAACTCCAATCTTGCTGATTCTACCACATATGTCTACACTAGAATAATATTTTTAACCAACAGGAATTGCTACAAAGTTTTGGAGCACTTTTCAGCATTTGTCTGAGAAGGTGAAGAAGAAAACTGTCCTGAAGCTGCTGAAGAGAGTAGTATGAGTTGAAGGTACCACATTCTGGTTTAATGTGATACACAATATTTATGTGCTATTATGTTCCCCTTGCAAGAACTGATACATTTTTCACACCAGTTATATCTTAAAATGATGTTGCGGCATAGAGCCAGTGAGATTCGATAACAGTATCAATAAACTAAAAGGTTACTGATTTTCAGGTATTTCAAAAACACAGAACCCGGTATCGATCCACATCTGCAGTCTCTAAGCTCCTTGTTGTCAATGATGTTGGTGGTCTGCAGTCTTTGGTGACCTGTTACCGATTGCATTAGTTAGCTTAGACGTTGTCATTGTGTGGACAAATCCAGGTCTGCTGGACTCAGCCAGTGTAGCTTGACGACCATGGCTTGATCCTGTGTTGTTGTTAGTGTCTTTGCTAACATTAGCAAAGATGTGCTTTGCCCGAAGGTGGTACTTAAGACTCATTGTGCTTCGGTGTAAAGACAGTTAATCACTGCAGCATGTACCCACAATTTTGGTTTTATCTTAATTAACACTCGCCAGCTTTTTAAAAAGAAAATTGCCATTAAGCAGACCTGGGTTTGTCTCCTCACTCATTGCTGCTGGCTGTGTCTGACCCGTCTCTCACCTCTTCACCCTAGAGCTGGGCGATATGGCCTAAAATTGATATCCTGATATATTTTTGCTATATCCCGATACCCAATATATATTGCGATACTTTGAAATGCCCTCTACGTGGCTGTATGATGTTTAATTCAGCTCCAAATGACACTAGTTAGGTGATTAAAATAGACTGTTCTATTGGATTTTTTATAAAATTGTTTGCAGAATGGGTAAAAATCAATATAACATCAAATTTAACACTGTTTTATTTTGAAAAAGACTTCATTCAAACTTTTACTAATAAATCAAACATGCATAAATCATGAAATACTCAGTCTTTTATAGCGTATGGACAGTTCTGAAATGTTTTCTGAGTTATGTTTACTATTGCTGATTATAAAATGATTATTTTCCTCATTAAGGGTGAAGCAAACCTTCACAAAACTCACCAATCCTGCATGCAGCTGATGGCTAAAACCCTGCAGTCTAGTCCACCATTCAGGCTCACAGCTGTGATTATATTGGTCTGTTATCTGTGCTGATGAACGCTGGACCATTTTCTGACAAGTTCATAACATGGCAGCATCTTTAGAGCTTATTTAAGTAGCTCTCCTGTGATATCATGGGGGAAGAAAGCTTGTCTGGAGGCAGGAACTTTCTTAACTCCGTGTTGTCGGTGTTTTGAGCTGTTAGGCTGAGATCAGGCTCCATAGCTGTGGAGAAGTGGATCACATTTGTCTGCTGCTGGGCCGTCTTCTTTCTGACATGTACAACTCTGGCAGGGAGTGTTTTAGCACCATGCTCGTGCCCAGGCAACTCATGTATTCTGGGTTAACTGTCTTTGTGAGATTTTTAATCCTGGCTTTTCAACAACTCTGGGCTCATGTCTTTAGCGATGTGTTGTGTTACTACTGCTGTTAACTTGGAGTCATTTTGTGGCATATTTTAACGATTACCACGTGAGTTCAACCTCTTCCTTTTTAAAGCTGAACCCCTGGCAGATGACAGACCCAGCACTGTTTCTCGTCCGCCTCTGAATGCAGGTAACTAGCTGCTAACTCGCCACGCTGCTCTGTTTACCCGTGGACATAATATACGTAGATGTTGCATTGGCCAGTGGGCTGTACATCAACGCCTCCGCCATTTTGCCAGAGGCATTCCTGGGCAAGATGCCTCACTCCTGTGCTGCGTGGGTCTGCACTAATAGATGCACAGAAGAGACAAGATCCCGTGGAAAAACATTTCACGGGTAAATTAATGTGTTTACCCATAGTGTTTACCTCCTTCCTTCTCCACTGATACAAAAATGTGCATGTGCGGAGGAAGGTTTTCTGGATGGGCAGAGGAGTGAGCGCTCTACTGTTACAGATGCATTCAGGGACAATGGGAGAAGCGAAACTCCAGTGAGAAATGCAGGCTGACGGCTCAAAACTTCCACATAATTTATACTTGGATGTCAGAGATATAGTCATTTTATACATCGTGCGTAGCAAAAGACGCGATACATCGAGTATACTCGATATATCGCCCACCCTTACTTTACCCTCAGGCACTAAACATCCACGCTGGAGGACTACGAGAGGAAGTTGTGGTCAAACTTATTCATATGATTAAAATGAGTTTTTCTTGTTTTTTTCTTTTTTTTTTACGCATTAAGGTTACAAGATTAATCACAAGTGTTAACACATTAATGTTAACAGCCCTAGTTATAACTCAAATCTTACACCTAACCTCCTACTAGGTATTAAGTCCTCTGTAAAATATGGCTGTCATAGTGATAGTTCTGAGAGACAAAATAACTCAGAGGATGACGAGGGGCTGAGGATTTTGCTGGCAATTTGGTGTCAGCAGTGTGCTCCTCATGATCAATAACACTGTTGTTTTTGATGAGTGGAGATAATTTCCACCGACCACCGTTGAATTATCTGGCATTATTAGCAATTTCACCACATGATGTCGGTGTTGTTATTTTTTACTGTCTCTAGGTTTAGACCGTAGGCATTAATCATCACCATGGCAAAATTCTTAATCATTTTTTTATCCACACTTGGCGCTGTTTGAGGATTAATGGAAGTTAGCATGAGTTATTTTAGCCATTAGCCTGTTATGAGAGAATTCGACATGAGAGGCAGCATTATGTCAATCACTGGGTTGAAAAATTATTTTCATTGGTTAAATTAAGTAAAACGTTATATCTGAGAAAACATTTTGGTTAGTTTGGCTGCAGTAGCTTTACCTCTACTTCAGACAACTTAAATCAAAGGAGCTGTACTTTTACTTCAGTAAAATACTGTTGTACTCTTCTCTCTCTGGTCAATGCATAAAAATGATTTTCTTACTAACCTCATAGAGTTTGGAAGCCATCAGTTTTCTTCCTGTTGTGTTCATACCCTCCATGACCACAACCTGAGGAAATGAGAACAGACAAGGACATGATTATAAGATAAATACTTCCGATAAAACATTAATATCATGTAGCAAAGGTGGAAGAAGCACAAGACTACTATACCAAAGTAAAAGTGCAGTTACTCAGGTAAAAATGTAAGTAAGTAGAATTAAAAGCAGTGGTCTATAAATCTACTTAAGTAAAAGTAAGTCTTTAAAAGTTTACTCATAGTACTGAGTAGCAACTTTTAAAACCCAAAGAGGCTTGAACAGTGAATTTGATCTTTTTTATGTGCAATAAGTGAATATAAATACCTAACCAGGTTCTTTATTTGTAACTTAACCTAAAGTAAAATGTTACAGACATTTTATGATTAAATGTGTAGTCATTCTCCTGTACGTAAGGTGTTGTAAAAACCAAACAATTGACTAGTTTCCTGTTGCTACCAAAAAAAGCCCGAGTGCCTCATTTTGGCTTTTAGTGTTTTTCTTTAAACTCAGTGCTTGATGCTTTTCAAAGTGTAGTGAAGTACAATAATTTCCCAAAAGTATACTGAAGTAAAAGTTAAATGACTGATTTGGAGAAGTACAGGCACACAAAAAGCAACATAATTACAATAACATGAGAAAATTTATTTGGTTACTTTCCACCCCTGCTCTAGCAGTGCTGAAAGGTTGTCAGAGTTCTCGGTCAGACACTGGGTGAGACTCGTGTCCAGGTCCTTGGCATGCTCTGTTACTCTTGGTGGCCTTGTATCCTGCTGCACACACCTCAGTGCACAGGAAAAGGAGAGACCACCGTATCAATGCTCTAATCTAGTGATTTACTCTGACACAATACAGAGCAGAAAGGGAAAGTTGGATTTTACTGTGGCAGGTCATTAGGTGCTTGATACACTGACTGTCCTAAGGACTTAAAGTAGTAGTACTTTTATGGTCCTTTTACTCACCTGACCAGGAAACAATGAGTACTCTTTCAGCTCTTGTAAGTCCACAGGTACTTGCTGTCCACCTTGTTCTGGTCCTGCCTCTAACAGTATGGACTGAGCATTCAGTTTGCCATTGCTGTCACAGCAAATCTGCCCCAAGACTGTAATACTGTCCTGTAGGGGAGGACATAAAACACAAGAAACTAATCGGACAGAAAATGTATTAAAAAAAAAAACAAAAAAAAAAAAACATTCATTTAGTTTAGATCATCAACATGGTAAATCTATTAGCTGCTTAAGTAAAGTAAAAACTTGGACTATACCTGGGCAGGCAGAGAGACAGGGGAGAACTCCTCAATGTTGAAATGAGTCCTGAGGCCATCGCCAAGCTCCTCTATCTTCTCTGTCAACACTACAAAATGGAAGGGCATTAGATCTTCAATTTTTAAGAATGTTTAAGCAGCATGTTGGATTGCCAAAATGACTTTTTCATAAACACAGTAAGAAAAAGCTGCTTATTTTATCATTTAAAGAAATGTATGGTCATCAGGGTATACCGTACTATGGGAGATAATGTCCAAGGTTTTTAACTCTGTATTTCATTTAACAGAAAAGAGAAGTCTTGGTATAGATGTTTCACTTTTTCTATTTCTTTTGTACAAATGCCCACGACTGCATTTATCAAATATGAGCCTATTCCTCCTAAAGTTGAAGTAGGAAACAGTAAGAATCTGTTACCATTTCGGACATCACGCAGCCTCTGGAACATGTACTTGTAGCTGCAGTTGAGTGAGTGTTCAGGTCCCTCTAGCAGCTCCACCTGGACATTTGCACCTGGAGCCTTCCTGCCAACCCAGCGGGTTCCCTGCACAGCCCCGAAAGTAGCCACCACCTCCCCTTTGGCTCCTCGCTGACTGTACTTCTGTGACGGTGTGGCACTTCCAAAGGAGTGGAAGAAGAGCGGAGTAGGATCAAAGTAAAACAAAATCTACACTAACAAGCATCGTCTAGTGTTTAAAATCAGTTTTCTAAAGATTTATTGGCATACTATTATACAGTGCTTTCACTTAAAAAATGTACAACCCAAATTCTTAAAAATGGGGCACTGTGTAAAATGTAGAGTGATTTAAGACTCTTCAGCAGTTGATATTTCTTAAGTAAATGCTGTAACAATGCCATAATTTTAAACTTGGATACGGTTCTAGTAAAAATCTAATGGTATCAATATATGTTTCAATACCAAAGCAACTACAAAACACTAGTCACTGGCACTCAACAGTTGACATTTGTTTTGTAATTTTTTAATCACCCAGATAATGCAAACAAACCCCTACAAGCCATCTACTGCACACAAAAGGCTGGCAACATCTCTCGACATTTTTGGGCACATTCCTCACCTACGTACCTCAACAATTAAATAGATTAATTTTCCAAGCTTTGGCCATGTTATTGTGAGTACCTGGGAGAAAAGCTGGCAGGTGACAGTAGCAGGCCAGGGCTCACCATCAGGGCTGCTGTTCTTTTTGATTGTGGGTGTTCAGGAGTGGTCAGGGCCCGCTTCTGAGAGCCCTAAACACACACACACCCACACACACAATCATCAATGCACACAATCAGCCTAGTATCTAGTTCATTTGGTGTAAAGGTATATATAAAAAGAAACACTTAGGTTAGGGCTACAGTAACAGCTAACCTTAGCAGGAGTAGAGTAGGCATCCAGTAGATTCTCCTCTTCTTCTTCTGCTTTAATTCTGAATAAATAACATCAAGGACTTTCTCACTGAAGTGCATTAATGACTGAAGACAGACAAAGTCAGAACATTAAAGCAGTGTTCATTTTGGCAGCTATTTAAAATTTAGTCTTAAGATTAAAATTCATTTTAAGTTTAGCACAGTGGAGAAATATCATGGATTTGAAACCTCTGACAGTCCATCACTGACACTTTAGTTTTTGTAAAGCTGAATGAAATGAGACTAAACCTACTTTTCATCAGAGCTTTAAGCATTAAAGATCCAGATCTAGTCTAGTCTTCCAAACGTAAAAAGGTTGCCGATTAACATTTTCAGCCAAAGTTTTAGCCGACGGATTAACGCAGTGAAGCGTAAGAAATCATTCTGAAGGATACAAGTCTTGTAGTGAATGGATGTCCCTGGTTCTATTGTGAGTCTCCTCTTTTCTGAAGCTTTGTTTGGATTTATTTTTTTTGTTCAACACCTGCAGAGAAAATAAGCACACTGTAAATGAAATACTGAAGTCTGTATCATGTTTCTAATACAATGAAACGTTTAAATTCATCAAATAAAATGACAAAATTTGTTATGACATATTAACAGTCAAAGTATTTTCTTTTCACCTCATGTTCAAATTGCTCCAGGGTGTCCATGGTGAGTTTTAGTCCATTTTTTGTGGTGCTGTAGGCTACCCACTCCAGAACCATCTCATCTGCCTGTATCCTGTTACAGATACACTGTTCCACCACTGGGACAGAAGAAACATATGAGAGAGAGGAAGGTGAGTGGGTGAAAAAAAAACTCTCATTACACACTGAGGCATCATAAAGTGTAATTTCTCCAATTATTGTATATTGAATGAAACTTAACTGTGGGGCAGACCAAAGATTTATATTGAGTGCACTATACCGTTGTTATGATACTGGTATCTGCAAGTATTAGCTTGGAAATATGCTTATCGGTAGATATGACAATTCTGCTATTTACAGCCTATACATCTATACATCGGCCATACATACCATATATATAGGCCTTAAATATCAGTAAAATGTACCACAGTACCATCAGTTCTAGCGTCTAGGGCGCCACACACTAAAAGAAGCCTACCATAAGTGCTGAAAATTTTGAAAGAAGCCCCAAGCACAAAAAACAAAACAAAACAAAACAAAAAACAGAATGTATATCCTCCACTTCTCTCTCAGCTCTGCTTGACTCAGCCTCTCTTTGCACAGGTGACTCTTGGACTTCTTTAAAATAAACAAAGTGTCTACACATTGCTGTCAGCTGAAATGAGTTTTGAAATATCAGTATATAGGTTATCAGCAAAACTCCAGTATCATGCATCCCTTATATATTGCTGTCACTTCAAGCTGAGTCTACTTTAATTAAATATGAACCATATTCAAGATATCTGAGAGGCCTGGAGATAACTGCGTTTGACTGATAATGTACAATACCCCACAATTAAGATAAAACAGGTGTTTAGTGTTTATTTTCGTTTCTAAAATGCAAATTAGATGCTCTACAAAAATATAATCAATCTATCCATAAAGTACACACATAGGAATGCGCAATATCATCGCCACTGGCAGATACTACCTGAAAAGTGAATGACCAGTTTCTGCAGAAAAAAAATTCTGCAAATTCTCTGGTTATAAAAATCTGCCTAGATGAGCTGTAAATATTAGCCACACAAATAATATAATGGATTTTTAAGCTGGACCAACAGGCTTTTGTCAGCTGGAGACTTTTTCTTTATTCGTTATCATTCCTTACAGTTCTAGTGTGTTCTAAGGACTTAATTTGGTATTTTTTTCATCTTTAAACTTTGAATTGTGTTTTCAGGACTGAAGCTTTAGATCTGACCTACATTTAGAAACGGTATTTATACCGTTAATATCGACATAAATCTAATATTGTGCATCCCTAGTGCACACTGGTTAACGCGTGTTTTGCTAAAGTGGGCACCTATAAGCTATTAAGGTAGTTGATGTTGGTTAATGAAAGGGTCATATGATGGAAATTAAAGAGACAAAACCAATTATGTGACAATATATCATACCATGATGCAGTAATGTAAAGAAGCTTAGACTAATCATCTCAAAGACCCATGAAGTGTTGCATAGCGTTAGTCTGCTCGCTTGTGTGTTTACAGCTATCAAACCCAGGAGCAGTGGAGGAAAATAACTAATGAGCAACTTCTACAATGAGCAGATTTTAGCTACTTACTTTTGTCAAGGACAGAGTCATCTTGGCATGTTATGTCGAACATTTCCAGCTCTGACTGAAGGCTTTCTCCGGTTACTGCTGCCATTGTTTTATGCTAGTTACTTTCTCTGTTATGGATAAAGGGCTATGATCCACTGAGACGTAGTTAGCTACTTCATACCATCGCCGGATATCTAAATATTTCAGAAAATATCCAAATAGTAACTGAACTACGCATTCAATACAAGATATGAAAACTCCAAATAAACATCAGATGTTTTGTTTCATTTTACCGCGAAAATGTGCTGTCAGTGTTGGCGGCCGGAGCTGACGTCAGAATGTAAAGTCACGAGCGGAAGTGATCTCCTCCGGATTTCGAGTAACAGTCTACTGACAGCCAAAAAGACAACTACCGCCAACTATTGGACTGGAGTTTGAAGCAGTCGAAAGGCAGGCTTATAAATGAACTACAATAAAAGCTTAAGTGAACAAAAAACTAAATGCGTCAGTCCTTTCAGAATAAAATTATCTATCTAACGGTTAGGGGTTTTAAACGGCGTGAGATGATGAAAATTTAATCCATTAAAACCATCACTAAAATTCCAGTTGGCAACCGTTTTTACATGAGAAGGATGAGACTGAAACCAGCTAGTAACAGATTTGTGGTGACAAAACGTTGTCAAACAGTGAGTTTAGTTTTCATGAAGGAAACTAACATTAGACAAAAATGTAACTATTTCTATGTTCTATGTTCACCTTTCAAAATCCATAATAAATCTGTTGAAATCCAAGTAAATATGAGGGTAAAAGAGGTAAGAAACAGAGAGAGCATGGGCTGTTAGGTAGGATGAATCTGTAGCTTGTCTAGCTGTCAGTGATAGAAAGCAGGGGTCACAGATTTTGCAAGGTGCTTGGAGACTATAAGTATAATGTGGCATCAGATTCAGATAATAAAAATAAAGGGTCTGACTAAATTTTAATCACTTTTTATTGACTCAAAATTAGAGTTTTCTTGTCAAGTAAAACTAGAGTACATCTATAAGTGTAGGAAATTACCAAAATGTGACATAAATTAATAAACATTTTAATCTTGAAATTAGGACTAAATTTAAATAACTGTAAAAATTATGTGGTGGGCAATAACAGAATTAACATCTGCCACAAAATTAATATATTTATGTTCCTTCGTAATTGGTCAAAATAATTTTTATGTACTTTCAGGCCTGTTTGAATATTTTCATTATTGATTAGTCTAGTGATGTGTGCAGAAGTGGGTATACCCTTAGTTTTAAAGCAAAGTATGCTCTATGGTGACAAAAAATAAGTGGCTCTACCCCGTACTCCCGCGTATACCCTGCACACCACTACTAGCCATATCATAACTATGTTATTATATAATGCATTTTGTTTATTTTTGGGCGTACACTGAAAAGAACATGAATGCATGGCTATTTCAGATTATAAATAAAGTTTAATACAGATCTCTTCTGTAATGTTACCTATTTGAGAATTTATATTTTTTGCTACAACAACAACAAAAAGAAAAAAAAGAAAAAAAAACCAAAATATTTTAAAACAGTACACTTGCATTAATTAATAACTATTTCTACTGCCAGCCCATTTATGACACTGCAAATGCTTACAAATAAATCTAAAAAAAAAAAAAACAGTGTTGTCTGCCTCCTCATTTATTACGAACTCGACACAGACAGATGTTCTCAGAGTTCGGTTCTTGTTGGTTCATCACTCTCCAGGTGTCCATCCATCTTTTGGAAGCAAAAGTATTTAGAAAAAAAAAAAATCTAAAATTAGATGTCTTAGAGAACTGAAGTGCTGCTTTAGTCTCTGAGCACAACAAACATCCAACTTACCTGATCTGAATAGCACCCACCCCTGGAGACAAATTTCCATGATGTCACCCTCCTCAGGGATTCACGGAGGGAAGCCGACAGTTCATGAGTGTCACGCACCTAACCAGCACATACATACATTATGGATGCAAGTATGACTTCTGTCACACCATCAGCCTGCTTGTACCTCAACATACATATGCTTGCTAATATCGTCTGTAAAACTGAGCTGTGAAAGTTAATACCTCTTTTATTTGAGTCAACATTTTCTTTCCCATTTGAAAAACTGATATTATTACAACCCCAAATCCAGTAAATGTATATGTATAAACGTGGTGTAAAATGTATAACGGAAAGCAGAATGCATTGATTCGCAAATCTCATAAACCCCTATTTTATTCACAATAGAACATAAATAACATATCAGATGTTGAAACCGAGACATTTTCACCATTTCATGAAAAACATTAACATATTTTGAGTTTTAAGTCCCATTTTTGTATGATGTAGGATCTAGCTGCTCCACAGCCCTGGTTCTGCTTTGACAGATTTTTTTGTTTAATGATGTGCCAAATGTTTTCTGATGGTGAAAGGTCTGGACTGCAGGCAGACCAGTTCAGCACCCAGACTCTTCTGCTCTGAAGCCATGCTGTTGTGATGGATGTGGAATGTGGTTTAACATTGTCTTACTGAAACATGCAAAGCCTTTCTTCAAACAGACGTTGTCTGGATTGGAGCCTATGTTTCTCTAAAACCCCTGTTTACTTTTCAGCATTGATAGTTCCTTTCCAGATATGAAAGCCCCCCAAAATAAAGACCCTAATGCAACCCCATACCATCAGAGATGCAAGCTTTTGAACTGCACTGATAGCAGGCTGAATGGTCCCCCTCCTCAATGGTCCACAGGAACTGGTGTCTGTGGTTTCCAAAAAGAATTGAAAATTTTGATTAATTAACCACAGAACAGTTTTCCATTTTGCCTCAGTCCATTTTAAATTAAATCAAGGGAAGACGATGGTGTGGGAACTTAGCTGTAACTTCTAAAAAGGATGACCGGACACTGCGTTTGTCTTTTTCTTCACTTTACTTCGAACAATGAAGCATTACTACAAGGTTGCATGGCATACTCTCTCTTGTTTCCATTCATTCTTGTTACATTTCTCAGGCATACTTTACATCACTTTTCTACACTGCTTTATGGCATACAAAACTGCAGTTTCAAAAGATTAACAGATGCATACTGCCACCTTGTGGTCAGTAGAAGTAACTGTTCAATAGTCTAAAAATCATGAACTTAAGTGCTTCTAACTGAGATAAACCTATTTTAGCCTTTTAACTAAATGTAAACTACGTTAACTACTGTATCAATGAATTAAAAATACAACAAGTGGCATTTCTGGATTGTTTTCACATATGGCTTCTTCTTTGCATGATACAGCTTTAACATGCAGTTGAGGATGACACAGCCAACTGTGTGGACAGACAAAGACTTCTCGTAGTGATTCTATACCCATGCAGTGATTTCCAGAACAGAATCATGAATCTTTTGATATTAGGTTCTGTATATAGTGGGTTATTCAAGGTCTTTGCATGGTCTTTGTCTCTGTAAAGTGTCTTGAGATAACTCCGGTTATGAATTGGTGCTATACAAAGAAAGATTGATTAATTGACTGACTGAATTTCACAATGAAGAACATTTTTCTGAAATTGTTCCACAATTTTTAGACTTTTTTTTTTTTTTTGCAGATTGGTGAACCCTTCTTGACTTTTGAGACTCTACCACTCTAAAACACTCCTTTTATACCCAGTCATGTTACTGATCTGTTGCCAATTAATCTAAAAGGTAACAAAATATCCTCCAGATTAGCACCACTTACTTTTCTAGTGTTTTGTTGTTCTGTCCCATGCTTTCAAAATATCTTGCTGTCATCAAATTGTGAGCAAATATTGTTCATGAAAAGGTAAAGTGTCTATGTTTCTATATCTTTTATGTTATGTTCTATTGTGAAAAATATGGGTTTTTGTAGAGATTGCAAATCATTGCATTCTGTTTTAATTTACATTTTACACTGCGCCCCAACTTTTTTTGGAATTGAGGTTGTAAAATCTCTTCACCCCTCACCTTCATGCAGTTCAAACAGGCATCTCTGAAGTCTGTGCTACTGCTGCAGCTCACAATACTGATTGATGAATTAAGAATCACTTCAGACGCTGAACGCAGCTTCTCTTGTTCCTTACATGCAGCACAAAACACAAAAACACACCATAAGGTCCTCAATGACACTCTTATACAAATGTTTTTTCTTTAAACAGATAAATGATCATCAGAATAATAATAAATCAAATTAATTTCCCCATCTCCAAGAGCCCAAAATGTGCTTTTCCCATAAAAACCGTGCACAACTTTGTTTTTCTTAGTTTGAAATGATAAAATGTTGATCATAATACTGGTTGTAACCCAGTAATGTTTGCCATTTTCTTCCTGATAAAAAGGAAATTTCAATAAATTGGTTTTAACTTTTGTTGATTTATTTTCCTATCAAAAGATGCCAACAGAAATCATATCACATTACTAGAAAATTACCTAATCAAAACAAACAGTGACAAGCATGAATAAAGAGATGTCTGTATTTCTGGTGTGTTTCTCAGACTTGCTTCTTGTCTGCAGTTTTGGGCTTTCAGTGCGTTCTTCAGCTCAGTCTGCAGGGCTGTTGTTACTCTCTGCCTGTTGTTGTTCAGAATATCCTCCAGGTGGTGCTCTATCAGCGCCTCTGTGACTTTGGGAGGAGTACAGACAACAAAACAGCAATCAAATAACAACTTCAATCCAGTGTTTTTGATTAAAGATATGGGCCTCGTCTCACCCATGATGTCAGAGAGCTGGCAGGTGAAGGGGTCAATGTGCTGCAGGAAGAGGAAAAGCAGGAGGCTCTGCTGTATGGGGGAAAGATTCAATTCTTGTTCTGGCTCTTCAGAGTTTTCTTGTTCAACCGTGTAAACAGTGCCAGAGCTGTGCACAAGATCTGCAGAAGATGTTCAAACAAGTTTTTTTTTAAGTAATAAATGAAACGGGAAACGAAAAAGTTAGCATGGTTTTAAGTATTTTTTACCATACATGGCAAGTCTACACTGGTTACAAGCAGAGATGTACAGCTTTGGGTTACAAAATCAGAACAGGTACGTCACTTTGTGGAAATGGGGGCCGTACCTTCGGGTGAGGCAAGTGATTGCTTTAAAGTTTGCTTATATAATTCTAGCTATAAAACTTGATGTTGCTTAAGCTGAAAGATTTAGCCAATGTTTACAAAGCCTTCTCCTCAGCATGTATTAACAGCACCATCTCCTCAGACTAATGTAATCCTGTTTCCTCACTGACAGCAAAATTGTGACAAAGGTTCTGCAAACACACAGCCAGAGACTGCAGCTGACTTAAGTTTTTATTGTTACTATGAATGAATGAACTGACTGTGATTAAGAGTATGTGGTTTTACTTCAATTGTGATTCATTGTGTAGTCTAAAAGGGGAAAAAACAGATTATGCAAGAGACGATTCTAAGAAATCAGCCAGTTCTTTGCTTTATCATGACTTGACTGGACATCTCCATTGCATAAAGTTTCCGTAGCAGGGAGGGTTTCATTTGTGGTGATTATGTCAAATTTCAGACACATTTTTCTATATTTGGTTTTAAAAGATTCCAATTCAGCCTGCTGTCTTTGTAAGGATTTTTGACAGTTTTTTTTAATTAAGGGTCAATTTTGGACTAAACTCATGGATGAATACAGTGAAGCTAACTGTTGGAAGGAGTTCAAGTATCTTGTAGGTCGTTTCCACCAAGCAGTTCGGTTCAGTTCGGTGCGGGACGGCATGCTTTTTTTGGCGTTTCCATAGAGAAGGGGTCCCAAAAAAAGCGAACCGTACCGTCCCACTTTTTGGCACCCTTCTATAGGGATGCCATTCTTACCTAACCGTACCAAAAAGGTGGAGCTACACACACAACAATAGGGGCTGCACTGACGTCATGTCAGCGCGCGACTCAGCTGCTCGCCTCCGGGCTTCAAAGACGGAAGTCTGCGCTGTGAGAAGCGGGCGAAAACAGGAGAAAAATGGACCAATATCTGCCTAAATGGGAAATATTTGGACTCGACGGAGATCCTAACTGTTTCCTAGTCTATGGATATTGATGTCTGGCCACAAATCAAGTTTCCTGACGTTTGGCTGGATGATTTTAAGAACACAAAGCAGAACCTGAAGGCTCACATCAGCCTGATCCATCCGCGATGGATGAGAAACTAAATTAATGCATAAGTTTTGTGAATACGAAGCCTTTGAACAGTTCATTCACATCAGTAACTAGTTATTAATCTACATCTTACGTTAGATAAACTGTGAAAACATCGCTCTGTGGTTGTTTAACGGGCTCGTAAAACTTCAGGCTGCAGACTATTTTTAAATGAGATCAGCGCACCCCAGATTTCTGACTTAATCTAGGTTGATTTTAACTCCAGCAGAACTTTAACTTTATTTTTTAATGCGGCGAATTCTCACAGTACAGCTCTAAACTTTCATAGTTTGTCGTATAAACTGTTCTAGACTAGATATATTCACATGTTAACGTAGCGTTACAACTCAAACCATCTCTATACACGTATTCCATCAGCTGAGGATCTTTACTGACAGCGGTTAACATCATTCAGATGTACTTATTTTTTTGAAGCACTTTCAGCTGAAATAAAGCTATTTAATGTTTATTCCCGACTGATTTCTGTCCCTCATCCTTTCTATAACTCTGCAGCTGGAACAGCTGACTCGCGCTGTCTGTGACTTTACATGCATGCTTTCACAGCCCCACCCACCAAGAGAGCACGGGTGTCTGTGGAAACGCAAACTATTTTGGGGTTTAGCGTACCAAACCATACCAAACCGAACTGAATGAAACCGGACCCCCTGATGGAAACACGGCTCTAGGGTCTTGTTTAGGAGTGAAGGTAGAATGTGATTGACAAGAGGGTTGGTACAGCATTAGCAGTGTTGGAGGCCTTTTATAAGACCATCCTGGTGAGAAGAGAGCTGAGTCAGAAGGCGAAGCTTTTGATTTACCCTCACCTACAGTCATGAGCGTTGGGTAATAACTGAATGACTGATGATGAGCTTGTAGATACAAGCGGTCAAAATGAGATTCCTCAGGAGGGTGGCTGGGCACAGCCTTAGAGAGGGTGAGGAGCTCGGACAGTTGGAGAGACCTCAAAGTAGAGCTGCTGCTTCTTTGCATCGAAAGTTGCCAGTGGTTCAAGCATCTGATCAGGATGCTTCCTGGTCGCCTTCTTGTGGCATATCCAAGGGGGAGGAGATTCTGTGACCCTGGGGGCAGTCCCAGAACTTTCTGGAGGGGTTATATAATCCATCTGGCCTAGAAGCACCTTGGAAACCCTCAGAAGAAGCTGGAAGATGTTGCTGGGGAGAGGGATGTCTGGGTTGACCATGACCCAACCTTGGATAAGCGGAGGCAGACAGTGGATGGTTGGATTGATTTTAAACCAACCCGTTCCTTTCCAAGAATTTGACATTAGAAATCAGTTCGGTATTTTTCATGCAATACATTTTCAATAGGAATGCGCAACATTATTGGCATATTGGTATCAACAGATATTTGCTCAAAAAGGTAATTATTGATTATAGCAGATTTTAACATTTCTTTTGATAATTGCAACTGATATATCAGCTGTAAATATAAATCTTTATTTAAATTTGTCATATGAACAAATAAGTTTGTGGAGTTTAGGGCAGGGCCAACAGACTGACATCAGCAGAACTTTTTCTTCTGTTCATTCTCATTCCTTTCATTTTAGAGTGTGCTTATGGGACTGGAGTTTGTTTCTTTGTTTATCCTTACACTTTGAAATGTGTTTTAGGGACTAAAGTTTAAGGTCTATATTCTTTTTATATATCAGTACTGATATCAGTGTCAGCTAAAAGAAATTGGTAAATACTGGCAAATGTGGTATCTGCAGAAATGCAATACCCTGCATACAAAATCCACAAGCCAGTTTTGTGCAAAAGTACCATTAATTCAGTAAATACTTGAATGCAACACAGATTACCATCTGTGATGCATCCTTTTCAGAAAAAAGAAACACAGATGTTGATCACAGCAACACAATGTTTTTAATAATTTTTAAGAGGAAACGAAGAAAAGATTTAAAGTGCAGCATAATTGTATGGTTTCAAAACCACACACACAAGTTATTATGGTCAAAAATAAATATGAATCTTTTAAAATCCTTTTTTTTTTTTTTGCTTTAGGACATAATGGAAACCAGACAGTGCAATGTCAAACTTAAAACACAAAACTTTTCCCACACTCCAGACCTCTGCTGTGAGATTTTTTTTCAGCGTGGATGTAAGAAGACTTTATAGTTTCAGGAATAAATGTTTAGAATCAGCATAAACCACTTGCGCAGATTAGTTGCACATGGAGATAATTCAAAAAAGATGTCTTTCCCTCCTGTAACCCAGATTTGTGATGGGGTCATGTCTCCAAGTGCTGTCCTTAAATATGTTGTGATTGTTTGTTCATTGTTCTGTTTGGTGTTTTTTTTCCTCTGTAAGCACTCCTCTTATTCAAACTATGGGCTTTTGTGATCCATTAAAGTTTTTTATGGGAAGCTCTAGGATAGGGCTGTGTTTACATTCTCCAACAAATAAACCCAGGTGGTTGGAACTAGTATTTTTCCATTCAGGCCTTGTAAACCAGATGTAACAAATCTGAGTCTTTCAGGGTGTCTGTTTTTAAGACTGGATTAACTGTCCTTGACCACAAACCAACTTCAAGATGAACATGCATCCTGTCCAAGAAAACTGGCCATTACAGTTCCCTTAGCCGAAGACCAAAAATGCCTCCTTGTCATGAGTGAGTGTTGTGGTTTTTGTCTACCTTTAAAGGGGGAACAGTGAAGGCTGTGCAGGCCCAGGTCTTCACAGTCCAGATGTGCAGGGAGGGTCTGGAAGAAGGTGGAGGGGCCTGTGACAGGGACAGTACTGGGGCTATACACCAGCACCTGAACACGTGAAGTCAAGGAAGACTCAGATATTTAAGAAACCTGGGCTACAACAACTGAATTAACACAAAGCAGAAGCACTTTAACATCAAGGAAAAGATTAGGGGTATAGAATATTAATGGCATGTTCAAGGTATTGACAGATATCTTATAAAGTTAATCACAACTATTAGCAGATATGAACACTGTACACATTTACATCTGAAATGCGACTACATATTGACAGAGTCTATGGGAAAGTTTGTGCAGTTTAAAACACATACAATGGCCCCACCGGAGTTGATTTTTTTTCTCATTCCTTAAAAATTTCCAGTGTTTGGAGGAGTGAAGTTTCTGGTCAGAACTACAGCTAGTTAAATTTTTTGCGCTTGAGAAGAATGAGTTCTCAAGTGTTTATTTCAAGGCTTTGTCAGGGAACCACCTTACAAACCTGTTATTTTGAAGAATACATTTTAATTTGAAAGGGTATGCTCAATGAAAAGGGCCACTTTTAATTTAGCACTCTGCATGCTCACTGTTGTCAGCACACTGCTACAGTGCTGCCTGTGGCTCTCAAAAAGGAAGATGAAGTTTTGATTCTTACAGTTAAAAGTACATTTTTAAAATGACGTATGTTTACTCCAAAGAAACACATTGTTTTTCATTCCTCAATGTGTAGAGCTAGGAAAAAAAAATCTAGTTTATGTTGTTTGTCTAGTCTGTCTGTTTTTAAATCAAATACAATTATATATAGTGTAATAACAACATTAAAATTAATATTCATAATAATTGTAGAATGAAGAAAGATAGGGTGTAATACAGAGGTTTTCAAAGTGTGGGCGAGTGAGCCTCCCCTAGGAGAATGTAATTTATTCTGCGGACCCCCACCCCACCCCAAAAAAGGATTTGAAAAATGTAAACTATATTTTCAAACCTTTGTCTAATCTGTAAAGATTTTTATGTCTAACATTTAATATTCTTGATACTTAGGTTTGCCTGTATCTTTAAACATCAGTTATTTGGTTTCAGTAATTAACTTATTGCCAGTACCACCTGATTTTTATGCTCTGCACTCTAATTTAGTGGGAACCATGAGTGTGCATAAGAGTGGACCATCCTGCACCTTCAGCCCTGTCTGGAACTCACTTAAGATCACTGTTGGTGCCAAAAACCTGCACCTGCAGAGGCTGTCCTGGTGTTTAAGGTGCTAAACATTTCAGTTACCTTCAGTGACCAAAATTCCTTCTACCTCCTATCAAAAAAGTCCCCTGACTTAGTGCCTTGACTCATGACCCCAGGGTTTGCAGAGCCTTATGCTATCATTAGTGCATACATCTTTGCAAATTAAACAGAATCAATGTTGAGCATCATCAGGACCAATGCAGGAAAATCCTTACTTTAAAAATCGACTCTAGTCTCCGAAGTAACTATTAATCTGTCCACTTTGCACCACACACAGCAAAGTTAGCAAAGCAAATCACCTTTTTCTCTAGTTTATGGGTCCACACCTCCCCTGAGGTCCTGTGGCGCCCCCCAGGGGAGGCCCGCCTCACGCTTTGAAAACCCCTAGTGTAAGATAAATAGTAAGTCACTACTCAAAGCTTCAGACCGAAGGTAATGTTTGAATTTAGGTCAGTCATCCTCTGTCGCCGTGACAGTCCTCTCTAAAATCCATGCTACTGCTGACCTGGCACAAATGTGCCTGTTGATCTCACACTACATCTGAAGCTGACAACAAACATCACCCTTCCACCCACAATGCCCAATTTAGGTTTCTCTGAAAATTTTCTGGCTTTGTGAATCATACTATCAAACCCATAAACATGACAGCTAAACTGCTCTGTAGTTCTCCCAACTGGCATTTCTTTAACAACTAAAAACACATTTGATATCCAAAGTGGTGCTCCAGTCTAGTTGTTTTCAGTCATGACTAGCCCTTACTCTCTGGTGAGTGAGGACTTAAGTTTCCTAAACCTCACCACACAGAGGAAGAGCGCAGCCCCAGTCCAAAGGGAGTAATCCACTGTTTCCCAGCTGTGCCCCATGACCACAGACTTAAAGGTGCTGACCCTCATCCCTGCTTACACATTCAGCTGGAGACCACATCACGGTCCAATGATGTGAGCTGAACCACGTCCTCTGTAAAAAGCTGAGAGGCCACCACAACAATTATACTCGGCAATTCAGCTGCAACTTCAAATTCTTTCCATGCAAACAGACAAAGGATATTTGAATGCTGGTAAGTTGAGTTGTCAGATGTGGGTACTGCAGCACACAGGGGCTCAGGAGTGTGACAGGCTGGATGCAGAGTTCCCCAAACAAGCCGTGATCCATGGCTGCAGGGGGGATACTGAGGGGTATCTGACCTCCACAAAAAGGGTGACCTCCGAGACACCAGCGTCCTTTTATCACACTCCCAGGAGGCCTTTAAACCCAAAAAATTTGTTTCATTTGTTTGTGTCATTATTAGATAAGCATTGCATCAGTTGGGTTTTATTATTGGAGTGGAAAGTATTACTGGCATAATATTGGTATCTGCAGATATTAGCTTAAAAAGTTACAAATTAGTACCTGAAATAATACATTTCTGCAGATATTTCCAACCAATTTATTGGCTGTTAGAGAGATATTTTGGTATTTTTAAAATTTGGTTGTATAATGTACTGGGCAATAGTTATGGCATTAGCGTTTCTGTGTGTGTTGCTCCAAAGCGTGCTGGGTGCATGAGCAAGCACGCTAGGCTATTCAGTACTGTAGACAGGTACAGTTTGTCCAAACAATTTAGTGAGTTTTCTGTAAATGCCAAAAAAAATTTATCTCAAATGTACACAATATCGAAGAATTTTGAAGTGTTTATTTTTCCCCCAGAAAAACTCTGCATTATTGTGCAATGCAACTTTCAGCTATGTGTTCTTCCCCCTCAGCACGTCACTATCTCCTAGTCTCTCTTTTTGGGAGAAAAACACTTCAAAATTCATTGATAAAGCGTGAATTTGAGCCAACATTGTTTTATTTTGGTCCATACAACTCACTAAATTACATGCAGAAACTGTACCCTTCTTCAGTGCTGACTAGCCTAGCTTCCTTATGTGATTACCCCAAGCATGCTCTCAAAAAGGGGCAACATACTGAAATCACAGAAGGTTAATGCCATTGTTAAAGCCAAGTACCTGAAACAAACCAACTTCAAAGTACCCAAATATCCCTTCAAACCCCGCCTATATCAGCAATATGTGCGATTAAGTTTGTGGAGTCGTATTAGGCAGGACCAGCAGACCTACATCAGCTGAAGTCTTTGTCTTGTTTGTTTCTTTATTTCATCCTTAAGCTTTAAAATGTGTTTTAAGGACTAAAGTTTGTATCAGCTAAAATTAATCTGTAAATATCGGCATACTGGTTATCTGCAGAATTCCAATATTGTGCACCCCTTGTTATCACTTCTCTACTAAGAGTGATATAACTTTGATACACACAAAAACTGCCCATTGAAAATAATAAAACAGAATTACTGACTGTGTGCGACAGGTGACATCCAACACCAGCGGTGGTTGGTCAGCCCATGCGATTCTTCTCTTAATATTCCCTCTACAAGAACACACACTCAAAAAATGTTGCTTGTGAGGAGCAAAGCAGGAAAAGGCTTAACTGAAGTAGCAGGACACGTTATCATTTCATTTTTTAAGCTAACACACAGAGAGGGATTTTGATTCCTCTGTACTCTTTCTGATCAAAACAGATTTGTATCTGTTTGTTGAAAGTGTTTGCAAATCCAACTATTTCTCAAAGCAGGCTTGTAGAAGGTATAATTATGGTCTTGAAAAGACAAAATCCCACACACAGTTCTTGCTTTAAATTACCATTGATTAGAATAGTCCTTCTAATGGTGATGCAAAACAAGAGCAGCATGTGTACATTAATTTTCAAAATTCAAGTTACTTTATTTAATAAATCAAATTAAATTGCAATTAAAATAAAAGTTTCTGTTTTTAATCCCAATTCAACTCCCTTTATTAAAGGGAAGGAAAATTTAAGACCAAAAAATATTGGCAGAAATAATTCAGGTTCAGGCACTTAAAATGTTTTTTTTTTTTTTTAAATGTAAAAGACCTTTAATTCATTGTTCTAGAAATATTAAAAATACAGCAATGCATATCGGTGCAGTTATCATTTGGATTATTTTTGCCAGTGGTTTTTGGTCTTAAACTTTCCACCCCTTTTCTGAAGTTTCCCTTCGATGAGTCGGTCTGAGAGACACCAGAAATGTCCAGTTGTATCTGCTTTGCATATGTAGTCTTCTGTTTTTTGAAATTCTGTAGAGAATTGTTTGTGGTGAAAACTTTTCCCAACATCTGTCTGATACTAAGAGTAAGTGACTTCCTAAGTGGAAACAGACCTGCTTTTAATTTGAAAGAAATTAAAGAACCTTGGGCAGCTCAAAGACTATGACATGAACTTAACCATGGGGAAGGGAACTTGTTATGGATTGAAAAGGAAACAAGTGAACAGGAAAAAGGTGAATGTTTGATAACACAAGGTGTAAATGACTTTTGACTGGTCCCCTGAGCTGTCTAAGAGTTTTTTTTTTTTTACATTAAATGAGACATGAAGGAGCAGTGGTGTCCTCATCTTTCATCACTGTGGCTGCAGGGATAGGCTTGAACAAAATGATAAATGCATTAAGCTGACAGCCCTAGTTTTAAGTGATACTAGTTTATTGATAAATATTATTTATCATAAAAAAAACATGCATAGTTAGAAGCCATACCTAAATTCTCGCCGGAAGATCTGTTGACCAAGTTTGAATAAGAAGTTGATTTTGATCTATGAATTTATAAAAAGAGCACATCACATTTCTGCTGCCCACTTTAGAAGAATATTGTGGATGCTACTTATCGGGAGGAAAAGACCCTACCTTTGCATTAGCCAAGCTGAATGTGTGTAGGAGTGCTTCTATGTAAGCACACCACCCTGGACCAAGAAGACTTGAATCTGTCACCTGAAGAGTGCAGTAGGGACAAAACGTTTAAAAATTGTTTTAATCTTGGTAGTATTATTAAGGCCAGCAAAATGTTTGTTATTGTTTATTGTTTCTAATACCTGAAAAGACAGGAGAAATCTGAGGGAACCATGCCGTTCAGTGAAAGCACATAGCTCCTCAGGGTCAGGCTGAGGACATGACCATGCACAGTGAAACATGCTCTCCTTCAAATCTGTGAGGACTAATGCAGAAGAACAGATACTTCACAGTGCAACAACAACAAGTGTGGCATTTGAAAGTCAGATATGTGTTGCTACCCATACCTGGCTGGAGTTTGTCCATGTTAATCCCTGCACACCAAGGACCAGCTGCTGCAACTGGACCAAGAGTAAACCATGTTACAGCATTCATGCTTCACATCATTTCTAGAGATGAAATCCCAGCAATTGTTGATATCTGCAATTTTCCATTTTATCATCAGCACAGAGGGAAACAACACTTATTTTTTAGGTGATGTTTTCTTTTAATCTTTACTTTACAGTATTCTGTTACTGGCTTAAATTAAAACTCCTTCTGCCCAACAGTGACCAATCTGTCATGCATTTTCTCTTTTAACTTGCATTTATCATTCGATTCACCAGAAATTCTGCATTACACTTTTCACTACACCATATAATTTTCACCCTGTTAAATAAAAGGGATGGTAAAAATTACAATATCATTCCTATTTTATACTGAAACTAAGCTAAGATTAGGTTTGTGTTTGTTTTACATGGAAAACGCATCAATAGATTACTACTGCAAAAGTTGACTGCTATTAAAACTTTTTACAGGGGGCTCACTTCTAAATTTAAACCTGGGCTCATTTTTTCATTATTTATCTGAAAATAAAAATGCATGTGCTTACTTTAGGCTTTTCATATCCTTTGAAAACTATGGGTGAAGTCTTACCAGTGCAGTTCAGACTTTGAACAGGAACTCGTTTTTCAGTCCACAAGAGTACCAAAAGACCTCCAGTACTCTTTAAACCATGCTGCTGCCTCTGCCTTCTCAAACACATGATCAACCGCAGCACCTGGATTAATCAACACACAAAGCACAAACTCCTGTTTATAGCTAGCTAATGCTAGCACACACGGTAGGCTGATAATTTATGCTAAATAGCTTCAAAGCTGGATTACAACCCTTCAGTTTAGAAACAACAGCACATACCTTAAGTAAAAAATAACCGAACCCATAAATGTCAGTGGCAAGCTTTATGTTAGAGGCTAAAGCCTTAATTTAAACGATTACCTGCTGTATTTCTCTAATCATCTTGAGAGAAGAGTCACAATTGAAATGTGACGCGCGCTAAATGGAAGATTTAGGATGCGCGCGATCAGCATGATGACCACTAATCATTTTTCCTTCAAGCTCTACCACAGGAAACAACACTGTAAAAATAAGGGGGTTGGAAGTCAAACTATTATCTAAGATTAAAATTAAAGGTTTGTCTCATGAACATAACAATTTACCTTAAAAGGCTGTAAGGCACCTATATGAGAAAACTAAATTAGGCTAAGAAATGCTGACTTAATCTACCAACTAAAGAAAGGGTGTCAAACTCAAGGCCCGGGGGCCAAATCAAAAATCAAACGATCTTTCTATTATAACTGGCCCACCAGTATGAGGTCTGCAGATTTCCTCTAGTAAACATGGAAATCTAAACTTGATGATTTAAAATATCCTTGTTAAATAAAAAAATATGGAAAAACTAAAGACTGAAAATTACGGAAGAGTATTAGGGCCACTGGAAAAAAAAAAATTTTGAGACAAATTTTTTTTTTCAATTGTGAGAAAAAAGTCAGAATTCTGAGTTTAAAGTCAGAATTCTGAGATTAATCTCAGAATTCTGAGAAAAAAACATTTGAGACTTTTTTTTCATTTGAAGAAAAAACTCAGAATTCTGACTTTTTTTCTCAGAATTCTGACTTTAAACTCAGAATTCTGACTTTAAACTCAGAATTCTGACTTTTTTCTCACAATTGAAAAAAAAAAATTGTCTCAAATTTTTTTTTTTCAGTGGCCCTAATACTCTTCCGTAGAAAATAATTCAATAAAAAGTTAAAAAAAGTGGGGAAAGAAATTAATGTGGTCTTTTCATATTTCTAATTTTGCATATCACAATTCTGACTTAAAATGTGATTTTGACTTTTTTCATGTTTTGACCTTCAATATTAACAATTTAAAATTCTAAGTCATATTTTTACCTTTTAAACTTGTGATTTTGACTGTCTATCTCATGTATTTGCCTATTAAAAACAGTGTTTTGCCTTTAAATTTCGTGTTTTGACCTTTTGAACTAAAAATTTTGACTTTATATCTAAGATTTTGAGCCTTTAAACTTATCATTTTGCTTTTTTTTATCTCAGAAGGATTTATTGTCATGTTATTTATATTCCTTCATATTTTACTAATGGTGAAATGAGGTTGACAGTCTATGTTTAAATGTGTCGACCTTGTTTGACTGTAAGGTTAGGCCTAAATTCAGAATCCATGATTGACTTTCACACTCCTGGCCTAAATATTCTGGCCCTCAGAACATCTCATTGGAGCAAATCTGGCCCCAGACTCAATTTGAGTTAGACAACCCTGAACTAAAGTAAAACTGTAAGGGAGAGCTGGGCACAACCTAACACTTTTGGATTTGGTTCAGTCATTTAAAAAGATTATGTCAGTTACATTGATCATGTTGTTATAATACTAACATACACACCTCTACCACAAACTAACACTGGAATAGTGTTCATTTTGACTGCTATTTTTAATTTTAGTCTTAGTCATAATCTTTTGATTACATCTTTTAGTTTTAGTCACATTTCAGTTATTTCTTCCCCTTTTTTTAGTACAGTTTTAGTCAAAGAAAACTCCAAAATATTTTAGTGTAGTTTTGGTCCATAAAAGGTTTTTACATTTTTGTCTTTACATTTAGTCTAAGCATTTATGATCTTGCCTAAATCTGGTACCATGTCATGGTGGTGTGTTCTATGCAAACTGCCAAACCTGGGGTCCCTGCTTTCTTCTGCTAAGAGGCAAAGAAGATACAGATGCATTGTTTTTCGACAGATTTGCCCACAGTGGAGAAATATTGTGGATTTTTAATGTCCGATGAAAACTAAATTATATTTTAGTCTAGTTTTAGTCATCTTGAAGAAAACGTAACTTTTTGTCAGTTTTAGACATCACAGATCTGTCTTTGGCTAGTCTAGTTTTCGTCATGTAAATAAAGGGCTGTTGACCAACACTTTTAGTCACAGTTTTAGTAAAAAGTTAACCCTGCACTGGAATTGTGTTTTTATATTTAACGGCTTTTTGGAAGATTGCACTGAAGGTGACTGAAGTGAAATGTTACAACTTCCTCCATATATGGGGTTAACTGTAACATCAGTAGGGGTTGTTATAACACTTGAAGTTTGCTTGAACCCAATTATTCATATTTACGAAAAGGTTGAAATATAGATTGATATTAAGCATATGTAAATATTATCTCTTAGTGATAAAATATGTAAGAATGTAAATAATATAGAGAAAGATGATATGTATATTTATATATGTATATGTCACTGAAGGTCTCTTGCTTTTTCTTGGTTTTATCTGCAGAACTTATGTCAAAATAAAATGCATGCACATTATTTGACGCCTTTTTAAGATTTTTTTCAACACTTGCATATCCAGATATTTATAAGAGTAAATAAAAATTGGTACCACAAACATAATCTAATATTCTTTATTATATAAAATTTTACAACAATGACGCAGCATATGAAAACAAGATATAAAAACAAAACATATGAGAATGTTTCTCTATTTTTCCTGCCTAGCTTTAACATCACTTTATATGTAAAACTGTAAATATAGACATAGTAGCTATGAATCAATTTCCTTCTTTGGCAGACCATTCCTTGTATCCACCTTTATAGTTACGAGCACTAAAAGAGAGGAGAGAAAAACACATTTAACAACAATAACAAAAAGGAGAGACAAAAAAATATAATAACTGTGTCCTAGAGGAAATATGTACACAGGAAAGATATGTATTTTAAAACATGAGCGATATTAATGCAGTTAACTTGACTTGCCAATTCAATGAAAATATGACTGTATGTGTACATTGACAAATTTAAAGTAAAATATAAATTATTTACTTCACATATCCAAGCTCCTGGGCTTTGCTTGTGGCTTTACCCCCTCGCATTCCCATCTGGCAATGGAAAACCAGCTCAGGAGTATCCAGCGGTGGTTTTGTCACTCCATATTTTGCCTTGAATTCTTCTGGCTCCAGAGCAAAAGCAGCCTCCACTGAATCAACTGAGTAAGGGAGAAATAAAGGAAGCAAAAAGATTCTGTTACATAAATGGTGAGCAAAAAGGAAGATCAAACACCCAATGCAATACAAACAGACTATGGTACTTATACAGCTCATACAACCATACCTCAGAAAGAACTTTGGTCCAAAAACAATTTGGATTAATATCAACACTTGAGTAAAGTGTGGTTATTCAGTCTTGAGTATGATCCACTTTCCTTTATTTTGTGTTTATCTAATTAACAGAATGTTAAAAATCACCATGGATATGAAGTGACCCTGGAATATGTCCCTTATCCACCTCCTCTTTGGTGCGGACATCAACCAGGAGGAGATTCTCACTCTTTCCCAGAAGAGCTTTCAGATCCTCATAGGAGATTTCTGCATTACCTGACAATGGGAGAAGAAACACTGATAAAAAAAACTTTGCAATGTCATACAAAACAATTTTGAATATCTTCATAAAAATTACACATTTTACATGAGTTTAAGTCAAAACTTTCTTAAAATTTCAACACCATCAAAGCCTGTAGAACACACCCTTAAAACCCACCAACTACTGCAGGTAATACGGATCATGCATTAATATGACACCTGACACACCACAGCAGTGCACTAATCAGCCTCACAGCAAGAAGGTTCCTGTTCCTAATCCTCATTTGACAGGGTCTGTCTTTTCTACCTGTACATCCTCCTTTAAGCTTGTGGATATTCTTAGCTGAGGTACTGTTATCTGTTCATCTGAATCTGAAGTTATTGAGAATAACTTTGAAAATCATTACATAGTTGATTTCAGACTGTAGAGGGCTTAGCTGGTAAAGTGTGTTTTCAACTCTCTAATGCTGGCACTCCTACTTTTACTCATCAGACTCTTTGAGTGAGAAGATATGGAGAGAGAGTATGTGGCCCCCACTTATCTTTGATCTACCCGGAAATGGAAACAGTTGCCTTGTTCAGCTTTACTTCAAGGTGAAGATATGAAACTCGTTTGGTGGTTGTTGCTTGAACAACCAGCTGGCATTCCCCAAGGATATGCCTCCAGATGGCTCAATCTGCTGAGTCATTCACAACTACTACGCCATAAATAAAAAGAAACAGGCTGTATCGCAACATGTTTCATGTTAAAGAAGTGTTACTAAAGGCTACAAAACATTTCTTGAACTTGAATAACCTACTATGTGAGGCAGTAAGCAACGACTATGGACCTGTGTTAAGTTATTTTGTCACAAGAACTTTACTTTTCATTGTAAGACTATCCGCAATTCTGCTCACCACAGTTAGATTTTAATCAAAATGTTTTAATTAAGTGTTCAGTTGAATTATTTTTCTTCTCAAAGAAGATCGTGGATGGTATTCAAAAAATCCGACAGGAAATCTGAGAGACAGCAGAAAATATGGAAACACTCACCTGAGCTGGCCATCCTGGTTGATTGAAGCTGTCCTCCTATTGAGGGGTCGTTTCATACGTTATAAACAAACATCTTCTTCCTTATACTCACGACAGATCATTGGATGAAACGCACATGGAAGGCGGGACTTGAACGGAAGGACTTCTGTTGGTAGCCAATAAAATCCATATCATAAGAGTTCCGGAAATCGCCCTTCAAAATAAAAGAGACGTTGAAAGTAAGGGGGGTTACTTCTTGTGCAGGAAAAAATGGAAGCGCTGGTCAGAAAAGAAATTAAAAATAAATGGCTGGACAGGTAAGACTGAGATAGTATTGAAAGGAACTATAATTTGCAAAAATATCTATCAGCAGTTCAAGGTGTCATTAGAAAGAAAATAAGAGAGGAGGAGGCAGTGTTAACTCCACTTAAGTTTGACCATACAGGTTTGATTCAAAGTTTTAAGACATTGTCTTTGGTAGGTAAAAAAAAAAACAAAAAACAATCAGAGGAATACTCGGATTGTAAAACCACAGAACATATACAACACAGTATTACATTGTGGAAAATATAGTTGGGAGAGGATAAGGTGTAATCAATAAATAAAAGCATGAAGGAAGAGAAACTTTAGTATGGAATGGGAACAAAAGGAGAAGGGGCAAAAGAAACAGAAAGTTGTTTTTAAATATTTCAAGGATATATGGGTTTATTTCAAAGCAATTAGTTGTTCTTTGAATGTAGTATGCTTGTGCTACACAATCCAGTACAGTATGTGGCAATAAGCACCTTGTCTGAATCATGATTCAACACACAGTAAAACCTTAAAAAGAAGAGATGAAGTAGTGGTTTCATGAATAAAGATAGGGTTGGATGATTTAAATTCTCAAGAGAAATCAGAAATTACACAGTTCATAAAACATTTTCTCAAAGGGACATGTTTTATATTCATAATTCCAAAAGAAACATGATAAAATATAGGTCTACTTAATGTTTCCAAAGCAAAAGTGCTTCCCTGAGAATGACCTAATATTTATTTAAACATTTTTTTTCTGTAACTTTTATGCTAAACTATTGCATTTCATATTCTATATGTATTATTATTCTTTCTAATTATTGGTCATAAGATCTTTAGCATCCATATTGCGTCCATTACTTATATTGCTTATTCCGTAGGAGGTCATAGTGTGCTGGAGCCGATCCTAGCTGTCATTGGGCAAGTGCTGGGTCACACCTTTTACTGTTGGCCAGTTAATCACAGGGCCGACATATAGAGACAAACAACCAGGTATATTCATACCAATGGGCGATTCAGTATCACCAATTGGCCTAACAAGCATTACTATGACTATGAAGGAAGCCAGAGTTCCTAAAAAAAAGCTCATACATGCACAGATAGAACATGCAAACTCCACACAGAAGGACCTATTGAACTGGAATTAGAACCAGGAACCTTCTTGCTGTGAGCTGACAGTGCTAACCACCAGCCACTCAGTGCTGATTATAAAATGCCTTATAGCTTAAGCCACACTTGAAAGTATGAATAGTTTTAGGTGGCAAAAAGGGAAAAAAACTTTTGAGTTTTAGTCAATTTACTTAGCCATATTTCAAAACTGATATTGATGTAAAACACTCATATTTAATATTCATTTAACAGTCCAGCAATAACGTTCTACTTCTCTGCTGAAAATTGAATTCACTTTTCTTCACAGTTTTTATTAATAAACATCTTTTTTTAGTTTGACTTTGTCTTGTCTTCATAATGATAAAGGTTAGTCAGTGAACTTTTTTGTCATATTTTCAGTTGACTAAATTAACACTGCAGTTACTGTGCTTCCCTGAGATCTTTACAGTCAAAGTAAAAATAATCACTATACAAACTGTTAAATTAAATATCTCTGCTCACAGATGAATAACAGCTGAGATGAGAAAAAGAATAATGACAAATGCAGTTATTTCACACAGAATGAGGAAAACAATGGATGAATTGAACTGTTATAATTGAACAGTCACTAGATCTCAATCCAAATCTTCATTAATTCAATATTTTGGTCTTATTATTGAATACCCCCATTTTAGTTGAAAAGACATAAGTAACCCCAGACGTTGGTAGAGTTTTTATCAAAATAACTTTTATTTATATCAAAGGTTTAGGTCAGCATGTAAATAGGAAAAATAATTAAACAATTTAAAGAAAATCCAGCCACAAAACAATAAAAGCAAACAGTACATTAAGTAAACAGAGGTTAATTTGCCAGCAAATTGACCTGTAGTTTGAACCACTATTTTTTAGCAAAATGACTAATTTGTTAGTGTTATTCAAGGAATACAACTCATCTTGATCCCATTATGTTTAAATATCCCTTGAACATGGAGTGTAAACAACATTTTTATTCTAAAGTTAATCATCAAATATCCCAGAGCTATTTTTTCTAATTACAACATTGTCCTCCCAGCTTTAAGGCCCCTTGAGAGCCCGCCTAAGGGGCCATTTCAGTGTGAAGGGATGGATTGTCAGTGCTGAAGCAGTCTAGTTCACAGAGTCTCCTGAGTGCTGTACGAAGGGTTCCCCAAACCATCAGTGGAGTCTCCCTTTGCCTTTTTGTGCATCTTATACTTCCATATGATCACAGCTGCTATGATGAGAATTAGAAGTAGGGCAACTCCTCCTACTATTACCCCAGCAAACAGCTTCTGGTCAGAGGATTCATGATGGTTGAAGCGCATACAGGAGAACTCTGATTCACCACTACTCCCTGCTTTGTTCACAGCCTGTACACACACTCTAGTCCCGACTTCCACTGAGCTGATCACTCCTCTTCGTGAAATGTCTTTAAACTTCTCGGGCTCCCCTTCACTTCCTTCTATCACCACTTTGTACTCAGACACCACAGAAGAAGGAGCACACCACTTGACCTCTATCTTCCCCCTGTCCGCCCCTGTGCTGATTGGATTCAGCGCCATGATGCGAGGTGGCTGAGGGGGTCTATCTTCCCTGCTGACCCCAGGGCAGAGGCACCCATATTTCTCTAAAAGGCTTGCACAGGGCTCCTGATTTTCTGAGCAGGAGTCATATTTGCAGGGCTGTAGCGGTCCTTGTTGGACTGGAGTGGTCTTCTTGGCAATTTGGATGTCCTCTTCATCTTCATCTAAGGAACTGTAATTGATGCGATGGCGGGTCGTGGGAGGAGAAGTGATGGCAGCATGACTGAAGAAGTGAGAGTTGGGAAGTGGAGAAGCAATCAGAAAAAGGAGAAGTGTAGTCAGGATCCTGCACAGTGACATCATACCTATGGGCAGAAATGACAACTGGTGAGAAAAATCATACAGACATAAATTAATCACAAACATTGTTCATAGTCGACTGTGAAATAATTCAGTCTGGGGCAGGAAATGGCCTACATATTCATGATCAGTGCATCCTCAATGGTATAATAAAAATGACAACAGGAAGTCTGAACATTGAGGTGGAATAAGGGAGCTATGATAATTGTACCAGTGCGTCAAAACACACGGAAACAAAACTCACAAATGAAAGCAAGTGTAACGAAGACTAACAGTGCACCCAACAGAATAAAGTTTATAAGACACAGAACAAAAAAAAACAGCTTTTTGTAAGACTTAAATAATTCTTCAGTGTGTTTACCAAGATATTATTTAATCAAAGTCTATGGCTCGGAAATGCCTCTTTTTTTATATCCAAATATTTGTGGTTTTCTGGTTTCCATCCTGTGCTATAGATAAATAAACACTGAGTGATGGAAGAAAATAATACATCTTTTGGGGTGACCCTATCAGCACCTCTGCTGTCTCCTGGAAACAAGCTAAAAGAGAGCTGTGGGAACCAAAGGACAGAATCTAAACACAAATAGGTTTTAATGTTGAATCTCTTGTTGAATTTAAGAAAAACCTAAAAGTTTTTCTCATGCAAATAGAAGCTATACACAAGCTCACCATTGTTTTGCATCTGGTCAGCATAAGAGTATAAAATCAATTTAAAATGCTGAAAACGTTTTACTGTACCTCTTTGTTGGTGGTAGATTTTTAAGTCTTAGCTCTCTCTTCCTTCTTGTTCGCTCTCTTTCAGTGTGAGCTCACTCTGTTCTCACCGTCTTAAGTTGTTTCCCTTCGATTCCCCTCCTCCTTGACACCCCCTCTTTTTCTCCCCTTAGTGCCTCTCCCACCACCCGCCCCCTTTTCAAAATCGTTTTCATGCTTTTCTTCGTTTTTTTTTTCATGTCATGCCTCCTTCACTTTCTCAGCAGGGCTCCAACCAGACATCATTAGTCTTCTTTTATGTTTTTAGTTTACGTGGAATTTTTCAGGGGATGTGTTTAAGGAGGAAAAGGATTGGGGGCAGACTCACCAGTGCCAGTGTGCTGCTCAGCATATTAATTTGCTTAGCAGCAGCAGGAGGCATGCATGTGCGTGTTCCAGCATGTGTTTGTGTAATCCAAAGGTGTATCTGCCTGTTTTTGATTACGTCTTTAGGAGCTGAACTTCCTGAGTGCTCTCCAGGTGTTGTTGTGGAACTAAACGGCACATAAGGTCACTTCATTGTGTGTTTATGTGCGCCTTTGAGAGTAGGGGGTCAAGAATGCGTACTTGTGTGTTTATATGGACCCCCCCTTCTTCATCTTGTGGCCCCTATTGTGACAAGCTGGAGGGGAACGATAAATTCTCCCTCCATTCTCATCCTTTTATGGGGTGAAGCTGGCAAAGCAGGCGAGTTCTTGCTTTTTCAAAGTGCCTGTGTAGAGCATATGAAAGGAAAAGTACCAATGCAGAGGCCTTTGTCTTTTTCCAACTTTAAAACTCAAAGGAATTACTTTTCCAACATCACTAAAATCCTGATCTGTCCTTTTAGATTAGAGTTCAGCTGAAACAGTGTCTGTTTATTACGAAGTCCATGACATGGAATTTCTCTAAGAGTTTCTCACCAAGTACATGGAGCCAAAGTACACCATAAAACAGCTGACAGTCCAGAGGGGTTGTGAGAGTGTGTACTTTTATGTAGAAATCAACTTGTTATGTAAATAATAAGGAAAATGTTTTATCAACATGTTCAACAGCTGAAAATGGAGACAAATAAATTATTGGTAAATGAATGAAAATGGAAGACAGACTTGAACTTAGAGTCATATATATGTATACAGCAGGAAGTAGTAAATGGATGATGTACAAAAAGGCATAGTTGGGGGAAAACATATCAGATTAATGCACTTTGTGGATTTGTATCCAAATAATAAAACGAAGAACAGTTAAGGGTCAACAGCAAAGATCTAGCAATACCTCGCAAATAGAGACAATGACACAAATATGAACAACTTAAAAGATTTGACAAAAATATAGTGCATATTACAATGCTTTCTCTCTATGACTGGTTTCTCTTTGACATTGATAACTGAGCATTCTAACTTTTTATTGTCAATTTTTATCATGAAAAATTAGGGCTGTCAAACGATTACAAATTTTTAAGTGCAACCAGTCTCAGTGTTTCCGTAGCCAATTGCGATTAAGCTCCCCATTTTCAATTTTCACAATTTTGCTTTTTAAGATTGTTTTGTTTCATTTTGGATTTTTGGAACTAACACCTGCAATTATTTGTAAAGAAAACTTAAAAACTGGGTTAGAATAGAGATTATGATTTAAACTTGACAACAGAAAAAGGAACTTTTGAAGAGTTGAAAAGATAAGGAAAAAATAAAGAGGTAAAAGTTTTGAAAACACAGGGGGCACAGAACTTTTGGCTGTCTGTGTGTTCTTTTTTAAGTGTAATGAGATATTTAGGCAGTTTAAGACTTATTTAACATCTTTATGAAGCCATGGAAGAGATAGAAAATGTGGGTTTTTCTTTCAGTAACAGATTACTTTTATGAAAATTTAACTAATTACGGGATTACTTGAATTGTAAAACTAATGTGTTATGTTACTCATTACAACAAAAAGTAATCTGAGCACTTTAACAGATTACTTTGTAATGCGTTACCCCAACACTGCATGTCAGTACACGACTTTTGTCGTTTTGAAAAGAAAACAACTCACTGCTGTTTTTTGTTCTTCTTTTAACAAAGAAATGTCGTCAGGTTCTGATAAAACTGGCGCTTTAGCAGCATCCATGCTAATGTCTTCTGTCATAATTGCAACGGCCTCTTGTTGCTGCTTGCTTACATCACGACGCTGCAGCGCCCGAAAGTTCTGCCCCTCATCACTGATTGGTCCTGTCACTTTCTAACCAGGCCCGAAGGTTCAGTCGGGAGCTTTGCAAGATGAATTCACGCGTGAGAAACACCAACGGGTGTATCCATCTGCTTTGCAAGGTTAATCATTTACTATTTTGACTGTCTTTCCAGATGGCTTGTGTCATTTCCATTCCTGTTAGTTGTGTTTATTTATGTTGACTAAATTTTGGTTTGACTTTCCAGAACTTCTATGTTTGGTTCACTGCTGATATTTATTTTTTATCATCCCCTGAGTTTATGCCTTTGCTAGTCCGGTAAAGCACTTGGTAAACGTCTGTTTTTAAAGGTGCTATTTACATAAAGTTGTTATTAAAAAAAGGCACCTCTGTGTTCACGCTGGAGACAGTCCCAGAATGCACATGCCATTACTAGAGTGGGAGTTTGGGCAACCTATGGCAGCAACTATAACAAAACACATCCTGTTATAATTTTAAAAAACTAAGAATTTCTCTCTTTGAAAACATTAGGAAATATCTGGGATACTTACACATACAGGAGATATATATATATATATATATATATATATATATGATTAATACTGATATTTCAGTGCAGAATTTCTACATATCGTATCTTTAATGATGACAGCTATAGAAATAAGATGATTTTTTTAATTAGTAACTATACAACCACTAAATAATGAGTATTCCGCCTAAAAAAGGAGGAATATGACGAAAAGGAAATTTCATGTTTTGTTTGTCAGAGAATTATAGAAAATATAATCTTATTTGTTAATAAATTGACTTAAATCTTATGTCTAGTAAAAAAAAAAGCCTGTGCTTAAATGGTATTGTGAGCCCAGCATAGTGATATGTACTATGTACTGTATAGTGAGTTAACAGTATCGTTAAATCCCTCATTGAAAATATCAAAAAGGTCCAAAAAGGTCAATTGCATTTCGAGACCAAATCATATCAAATATCAGCGAAATATCAATTATTTTTATCATAATATTTATTCAAACTTTAAATAGATTTAAAAAACCATGTAGGTCAGGAGCAGAGAGTTACTATGAGCAACTGGTCTGTGGTGTCTTTTATGTCAAATGCGCTTGCTGAGAGGGAGTGTATGAGTCACAGTTGCAGAAATGACAAGCTCCCTGTTACAAGCAAAATGAAAAACTAGTTGTTCATTTGGGAGGTTCTGCAGAAGAGCCTTGCATCATGAATTTATGTGGTTGGGTTGCTGGAAAAGGGTGTAAATCCTCTCATAAACCTGCAGGTCTACAGACAAATGGTAGGTACCTAAGGCTTAATACACCTTTTTATAGACTTCACAGGAAAGGAGAAGAAAATGTGGTGGGGGGTGGGTGGCTAAGTGGTTAAAAAGGAACTAAGCCTTCAGATCACTTCTTTTAGATGAAAACACATTTCTTTGGAGAATAAGAAGCACTGTTGATCAGATAGGGTCCAAATCTTGACATTTGAGCACAAAGTCTTTAAATTCAACATTTTTTGTTAAAAATGTGTATAGGGACTGTCCTCTACAGGTTGGAACCACTACAACTTTAAAAATACAATTTCTACTGGCTGATCTGGTGCCATGTGTTGTCACCACAGAGCTCAAGAGTAACAGCCCACTTTTTCCCCCACTGTTGACTGAACTATTAGCAGCTGGCAGCTGAAATTTGCAGGCCCACCAATTAGAGACTTTGCTGTGACACTATAGGACTGTGGGTAATGTAGTGGTGTCAACAATATACCTGCTTGTGTCTTCTTTATGATCATATATCTTTTCACCCTGTTTAAATCATCTTCTGTTAAAAAACAACCATTTAATTAACTAGTAGTGGCAGAAAAGGAGAAGTGCAGAAGTTTAAGTCATTAAGTCAGGATCAACCAATCAGAGACATTGCTATGATGCTCTAGGACTGTGTGTAATGACTGGACTGTGAGTGGAATGTGTCTGTGAGTAATGCAGTGCTGCTGGCCGAGATCCTGAGTGAACTTTTTTTTTTTTTTTAAAGACAAGGTCAATAATGTGAACTTGTGACTGGATCAACGCCATGTAAGACTTCATTCATTTGCAGTTGCACCACCTGACACAATGGTTGTGACACCTAACATTTGCATCTAAATTTCAAATTAAACAGGCAAATATTTTGGCCGGTACTTTTATTCTTGTTAGAAAGTGAATACATTTATTAGATAAAAAATGAAATGAAGAATAAAATGGTAAATAACATTTAACTGTTTTATAGAGGTTGTACCACCTGGCATGGAAAGTTTGACCGCTCACCCAAGAAAAACTGAAATGAATCAATTCTGTTGGAATATGTGATACCTCATTTACCTAATAAGAAGTAAGGTTCATGCTTTTAGAATTGTCAGTGATATTATTTATTTCATAAAGGGACTCTTGCAGTTTCACCACCTGAAACACTGTTTGAGACACCTAAAATTTATCAGTAATTTAAGATTAAACAGACAAAATTTTGACTCATATTGTTACTTTTGCTCTTGTTTGAAAGTGGACACGTTTTTGTAATAAAATCAAGCATTTAATGATTAAAATATTTTTTAGCTTTCTTACATTGCAGGGTGTATCCACCAACTTTTGACTAAAAATAAATGTTTTTATCTTGACTTGAATAATAATAAAAACTTTATTTATATTGCACCTTTAAAAACACATGTTTACAAAGTGCTTTAACAGACATAGCAATAGCAAGAACTCAGTCCTGATTATCAAACAGAAAATCAAAACTAACTGAGACACAAAAGTCTATGAAATTAGTGAAGTTGAAAGGGATGGGAATGACGTAGATGATCTTGAAGGCAGTTACAACACTAAAAGATGAAAAAATCCAGGAAAAGACAGTATGATATGATATGAAAGTAAAATTGTATACACACATATAAAAACATCAGATCATTAGCAATTAAACAAAAATAAGAAGATTACAAGCAGATAAAACAGAAGAAACAGGAAAATATTGAAAATAGAGGATACTGAGATTGCAATGGAAAGGCTAAGGATAAAAGGAGTAAGACCAGCAAAATAAGAGTGATAGTAAAAATGAGTTAAAGGAAGTGTCACATAAGAGCAATTCTTTAAAAGTGAGTGTTAAGGAGTGATTTAAAAGATGTTACTGAATCTGCCAGCCTTAGATTCTCGGGCAGGTCGTTCCAAGGTTGAGGGGCCCTGACAGCAAAAGCCCTGTCTCCTTTAGATTTTAGTCTCAACTTTGGAACGGCCAGGAACCCCCTGCCAGAGAATCTAAGGCTGCGTGAAGGCTCATAAGAGGTCAGCATCTCAGTAATATAACCTGGGGCTAAACCCATGAGAGCTTTAAAAGTGATCAGTAAAATCTTAAAATCAATTCTAAAAGTAACAGAAAGCCAGTGGAGGGAAGCGAGGATAGGTGTGATGTGATGTTAAAACCAGTTAAAAGCCTAGCTGCTGTGTTTTTGACCAGTTGGAGGCGGGACGGGGATTTTTGGTGATGCCAGAGAAGAGGGGGTTACAGTAGTCCAGTCGGGAGAATATTAGGGCGTGTATGATTTTTTTTCCAGATCAGCAGGGGGCGGGATGAGTTTGACTTTTGAGATTGTTCTGATGTGGATGAAGCAGGACTGTACGACTGTTCTGAATAGGATCTACAAACCATTTCACTCTGCAGTGAGTGTCGGCTGGAGTTAAATAGATGATAAGTAATGCTACAATCGTAATTTTTTTTCACTTCAAGTCTCATGATTACCATGCACCACCCTGACATTTAGGAACTTGCAAAGACAGAAATTTTTTTGATGATCATACTAACTTTATTTTGATAAGTTTAAATAACATGAATTTTTTTAAAATATTTCACCCCCCCCCCCCCCCCCCCCAAATAAATAAATAAATAAATAATGCTGAAGTATTCTAACTTGAGATCTCACAATTAAAATGTCATTTTTGATATCATCACTCTTCTGTTCATTCACTCAATAGTTGCACCACCTGACATTTTTGGAATTTGAGGTGCCAAAATATGCAATTAATTATTATTCAAATAAAGTGAAAATGTGTTCAAACAAAGTAGGTTTCATATAACATACTGATGTAATCCATGAACTAACTAATTTTTATTTCCAAAAAGAAAAAATAAGATTTGGACACACAAAAATATGCATGCCATGTCACTGATCCTTCTACATGGCCATTAATGATCATTTCACACTCAGGTAGCTCACTCTACCTTGAATGGCTATAACTTTGGCTAATAATTAAACCTGAAAAAGACTGAAAAATGTGGCTGTTGCTTTGTCCATGATGTTCTAAAAGCATATTATCTTTAATTCCAGAGTAAGTGCACCTCAGCTAAATCTACAGCTAACGACCTTGTTAAACCCTAGAGTTGCTTTAAAAAAACATCCTACAAGTACAGGAGAAAATCATGAAGAGAAAGATTTTGTGCTTTGTCCAAACGTAATGTGTCTGTTACTGACATCTGTTCAAAAGTTGTTCAAAGTATGCAGAAAAACTAAATCAAAACATTTTAATCCAGTTTTAGTCCCGTTAATGGCCTTTCCTTTCAGTCACAATGTTTATTCTCTCTGAACTAATTCAATCAACAAAATTGTAAAACTGATGTAGTAGTAAAATACTCATATTAATGATCTAGCAATACTTTAGTTGATTTGAAACACTCTGATGAAAATGCTGACCTTACATAAACAGTGGAGAAATATCATGGAACTTCATTTCTAACTGTCCAGCACCAATATTTTAATCTTGTTTTAGTCTCTGACAAAAACTATACTTCATTTTTATCAAAGTTTTATCTTCAAAGATCTATTTCTAGTTAGTCTTTGTGTCGTCTTCCTCATGGAAAAAGGTAGTGGACTAACATTTTAGTCAGAGTTTTAGTGCACAAAATTAACATTAATTGAACCATATTTTTATTGTACATTAGCATGCTCCATACGAAGATTCATACATCCTTAGCTTCTCCTCAGATGTTCCCTCATCTCCAGCTTTGTTTAGCTGCAGGTACCAGCTTGTTTTGGCTACTTTAGAGTAGACAACCATCTCCTCCACCCTTGCTAGTCCCTCTGAGTCAGGAGCTGACCTGCCTAGAACTGGATGGTACAGGTTACTGTGACTTAACAGATGTCTAAATGATTCATTTCAGCACCCATTCTTGAGCCACACAATACACTTCCAAGCACTTTGATTTCCAAAGCTTTGTTTACTTACAGGAATATTTTCTCAGTTGTTTACTGTTACATCCCCCATAAAGTATTTCAAGATGCAATCACTGAACAACACGAAAGCTATTTGACTTAGTGAGCTTGTAACGGTTTACTGGTAGGATTACATCTCAAAACAAAAGAGCGGCTCTTTTGCTCAAATAAGGAAAGAGGATTATAAACAGGCAAACACAGCCAAGCACTCAATTCTTTTCTTCTTCTCTTATCAGGGATATAAAGAAAATGACTCTGCTTATCTTTCTGGCCCATGACTTGTAATAAGCTACTTTGACCCCTTACAATCCCATTCAATTGTACAGTATGGTGACTTATAGGCATCTCTTTGTTTAGTCACACTCATGGTCATCCCTGATGAATTTCTGGAATCATCTTTCAAGTGAAACCAAGCACAGCAAAGGAGGCTGACTCACAGTCCCTACACTCAGACTAGAGCACTGATAACCCTGTTTTGTCTCACAGAAGTAAAGCCGAGTTCATAGTAAACTGGTTCAATAGTAGACTCTAAAGTTGGCGACATCACCAAGGAAGTATTCTTCTATGTGTATTACTTTCCAGCGTCCGTGACAGGCCTGCATGCTGAAGTTTTATACAAGCTGAGGCTCCAAGGCCCCCGAGGAATGAAGGAAGCTAGAGAGTGTGAGTCATATTGTACTACTTTAGATAATGACTCGCCTGCTGGTGCATTTTCTCTCTCCCACCCCTACAGCATGTTTGAGCATGCTACAGAACATGCACCCGACAGACGGCATGTACCTTCAACTCATCTCTTGATTATAGATAGCATCACCATTTCACAAGACAGTAAACTGAGTTTTAGTTTTCTTAACCAAGAGAAATAAATGTCATTTAAGGCAGAAATTCCCCTTCAGTTTCACATTTACTCAGCCTCGGTCTTTCTTGGGACTTATCATGTCCACTCAGAAATGTGGGGGCCTCTAACAGATGCTCATTCCCTCTCCTGCCCACACCTCTCTGAGGAGTTGAAGTATTCCAGTTCAAACAGGAAGCACTACCAATGGCTGTATCCCCCTCACCTTTGGCCCCCCACCTCATTCAAAAGGAATCCTGGGGTAGTCCCAAAACCAGACGCTGTGAAGTTATGTGAACTGCTATTTATAGTTTAAAAACACTGAGGAGCCAGCGTGGGCCACTCAGCCTTGCTATTCCTCAAGGGGATCATTTGAAACAGTCCTATAATGATGCGGCTACTCCAGTGGATGATGATGATGATGGTGATAATAATGATGATGATGTTGTTTTGCATTCCTAACTTCAATTCATGTTTGTGTGATTATAAACAATGCTAATTTTGAACCGTGGTAAACAGAGAAGCCATCCCGCTTCAGGCTGAGCTCAGTTTAATCCCACCAAGATGAAGTTACCCCTTCATAGTTGTGATAGATGGAAGTTTTATTTAAAGGTTATATCATGCTAAATGCTAGTGTATTATACGTGACAATGCAAACTTGATTGTTTTGACTTGTTTATGTGGTGATTGGGCCATTTTTCTCTGCTACAATGCAAATGGTAGGTTAACCAGATTCTGTCATCAAAATCATGATGTTGCAGTTCTATATTCTTGTTTGAAACTTCTATAATGTACAGAATCTGACATTCAATTCTGGAGACAACAACACATTTTACTGTACATTCAATGCTTTTTCATATCCAATATGTTTCACATTTAGTCTTAAACAAATGTACCAGTAATGTGGGTTGAAAACTCAATTTTTAACCCCTTTACTGTCATGTTACAATGTTACAATGTTACAATGTCATTTAGCAGACGCTTTTCTCCAAAGCGACGTACATTTGAGAGCAAGAACAACACAAGCAACGATCTAGACAAGAAGAAACAACATCAGTAAGTGCGATCAAGTGCTTCAGGTCCAATTGGACGCAAGTGCTGCCATGTAGAGTTTAAGGCAGAGTACCTAAAATATACGTTGTTGTGGAGGTTTTTTTTGTTTGTTTGTTTTGTTTTGTTTTTGTGGGTTTTTTTTTTTTTTTGTTTTGTTGTGTTTTTTTTTTGTTTTTTTTTTGTTATTAGACAGCAACAATGAATCAAGGAAAATGTGGGATCACTAATCGCCAACCATTAGACTTCACAACAACTATTTACCAAGTACCAAGTGCTGGATCATTCCCAAAGAGCTGGGCAAAGAAATCTCAGAAGTAGAGCAGGACAGTGCGAGCTAACTATAGTTGGGAAACTCATTCAACCACTGGGGACAGCAGTGGAGAACAGTCTGGCTGAGACTCAATCTACTACTGGGGACAACAGTAGAGAATTGCCTAGCTAAGTGCAAAGTGTTCTCTGAAGAGCTGGGTCTTTAGCCTTCTCTTGAAAGTAGAGAGGGAGTCTCTAGATCAAATGGAGTTGGGTAATTCATTCCACCATTTAGAGACAACAGAGGAGAAGAGTCGAGCTAGTGACTTGGGAGCATGATGTGCTGGAAGTACCAGGCGCCTTTCTCTGGCTGAGCGTAGTGGGCGAGAAGGGTTGTGGACCTGGATGAGGGACTCGAGGTAAACAGGAGCAGTTTTAGTTACTGCTTTGTAAGCAATGATTAGAGTTTTGAATTTAATGCGAGCTGCAACTGGAAGCCAGTGTAGAGAGATTAAAAGAGGCGTGACATGAGCTCTCTTGGGTTGGTTGAAGACCAGACGTGCTGCTGCGTTCTGGATCAACTGCAGAGGTATAACTGTGCATGCAGGTAGGCCTGCCAGTAATGAGTTACAGTAGTCAATACGTGATATTATAAGAGCCTGTACCAGGAGTTGTGTAGCATGCTCTGTCAAGTAGGGTCTGATCCTCTTGATGTTGTAGAGGGCGAAATGGCAGGACCGAGCAATTGAGGCCACATGGACCTTGAAGGTTAGCTAGTCATCAATCATGACACCCAGATTCCGGGCTGACTTAGTGGGCAAGAGCTTATTTGATCCAAGCTGGATACTGATCTGCGGTTCCACAGTGGGACTGGCTGGGATGATAATGAGCTCAGTTTTGGGCAGGTTGAGCTGAAGGTGACGTTCCCTCATCCATTTAGAAATATCAGCAAGGCAGGATGAGATCCGAGCTGAGACAGTTGTGTCATCTGGTGGAAAGGACAGGAATAGCTGTGTGTCATCTGCATAGCAGTGATAAGAAAAGCCATGGGAGCGGATGATTGCACCAAGTGAGGTGGTGTATATTGAGAAAAGTAGGGGACCAAGCACAGACCCTTGAGGCACCCCTGTTGATAAGCCATGCAGTTTAGACACTCCTCCCTTCCATGATACTCTAAAAGATCTCCCTGTGAGGTAGGACTTAAACCACTGTAGGGCAGATCCTGAGACACCAAGTGAAGAGAGTGTGGAGAGGAGGATTTGGTCGTTTACTGTGTCAAAGGCAGCGGACAGATCCAACAGTAAGAGAACTGAGGACTGACCAGCTGCTCTGGCCAAGCGAAGTGATTCCGTTACCGGCAAAAGTGCAGTTTCAGTAGAGTGACCCCGCCTAAAGCCAGACTGATTCTGATCAAGTAGATCATTGTTCTGCAAGTGTTCTGAGAGCTGGTTGAAGACTGTGCGCTCCAGTATTTTTGATAGGAATGGGAGAAGTGAGACCGGCCTGTAATTTTCAACCAGGGCTGGGTTGAGAGTGGGTATTTTGAGCAGTGGTGTAACCCGCGCTTGCTTGAAAGCAGCTGGGAAAACACCTGTGGACAGAGAGGAGTTAATGATACAACTCACAGCAGGGCTGATTGTGGGCTCAATCGCCTGCAAGAGATGTGATGGTATCGGATCGAGGGGACAGGTTGTGGGCTTAGAGTCAAGCAGAAGCCTGGTGACTTCGCTCTCACTTAGTGGAGAGAATGAGCTAAGTGAGGCATCACTAGCTGGTGGAAGACAACTGAGTTGGACAGGCTCAGAGAATTGGTTGCTGATGGTAGAAACCTTGTCAGTGAAGTAGGAGGCGAACATGTCTGGAGTCAACATACTGGAGGGTTGTGGGTTAGAAGGAGAGAGGAGCAAGTTAAAAGCAGAGAAGAGTTTGCGTGCATCAGTGGCAGCACAGATCTTTGATTGATAGAACGCCTTCTTAGCAGATTTTAGAGCAGAGGTAAAACAGGACAGTTTTTGCTGATAAGCACTCAAGTCAGTGGTTTGTTTGGATTTACGCCATTTTCTCTCTGAGCCCTGCCCTTTGGGTTCTGATGACCTCAGTGAGCCAGGGACAAGGTGGAGTATTTCGAATAGGCTTAGACACCAGAGGGCAGAGTTTGTCCAGAGAGGAGGTCAGTGAGGAGCAGAATGTGTCTGTGGCCTCGTTAACAGTGAGTGTGAAGGACTTGTTACATGAGGCTAGTGCAGCTGAGACCTCGTCAGACAGCTGTGTTGGGTCAAGTGACCGAAGGTTTCTGCGGTATGATCTTAATTGAGTAGTAGATTGTTGAAGTTCAGGTAAGCCAAGTGAGAACTGAATGAAATAGTGGTCAGAGAGGTGAAGTGGTGTTACACTCAAATTAGCCGTGGAGCAATTGCGAGTTAGAATCAAATCCAGTGTATTACCACCCTTCCTATCTCAAAGATCAGAGCTTGTTCTGCTGGCAAATTTAGATTCAAACTCTCTTAAAGCTTGGACTACAGTGAAACTCCGCCCCGGCTGTTTTCACTTTAGCAATCAATAGAGGGAGCCACACGCGTCAACTGCCTCACCTATTGTTGCAGAGAGAGTGAAACTAACACGTTCAGCCTAAGCAAAACTGCCAACAACCTACTTCCAACTGAAACAACCAAAAGCAGATTCCTCTTACCAAGTAGCTTCTCCCTTCCTATCTCAAAGATCAGAGCTTGTTCTGCATGTAACACTATTAAATGGTTATGTTATACTGTTTTATCTTCAAATATGGCCCATTGTCTCTGTGGATTATGTCCAGCAATCATCTTTGCAGGTTATGATCAATCTGTGTACAGAAATAACAATAATTTATCATCACCCACAACATTAAAAACACCTATTCAATCTTATTTAATCCATCACAATGGCTCTACCCTAATTTTAATTTTAAAGAAATTCCTACTTGTTTCTGTTGAAAAAGTCAAATAATTCTACTTTTATTTATTGCTTAAAGTTGTAATAGGTGTAATGGGTAATATATATATATATATATATATATATATATATATATATATATTAACTAGAAGTATCACCTTGTGGGTTCTTCTGTTGCTGGGGTTTTGTCTCTCTTGATGTGCTCGAATGTTCTCCGATGCTTTGTCTTATTTGTGATTCTGCTTGTTGTCAAAACACTTTGTATGTCAGTTTTTAAAGGTGCTATACAAATTAGGTAATGATTTTTCTTCTTTTTTTTTCTTCTTTCTTGTGTTGAAGTAATGTAAATCTTAAACGTCTGCCTGTTAAAATTTTTATTGTGTAAATAAAGCATTTGTTAAAAATAATAATAAAAAATCTTCTTCTTCTTCTTCTTATTAATTTCAAATCATTATCACACCTTATTTCAAGATTGGAACATGTTAATTCTTTTCCGCCCTTTATGCAGATCTATTTTCTTATTAAGCAATTCAAGCATTAATTATTGCTTTATATACTTGAAATAATATTTGTATATGCAGGTGAATATGACCTAAAATATTTGTAATTAGATTTTTCCAAAAAAAAAAAAAAGTTGGACAAAACACTTGCTTAGATCTAAGTTTTTTCTGTGTGAGCAAAAAAAAAAAAAAAAGTTTCCTGCAAATAAATCTCACAGTATGAATTAGGTTCAGTGTTCTTGTTGTTATATTGCACTGTAAGTCTTTGTCTGCTATTTCAGGGGCATTCCTTTAATACCAATCCAGACGTTAAACATTTTTAGGGCTGTCAAAAAATGATTATTTTAAAATCTTTTAATACTGACTAATCTCATCATTTCTGCCACTGGCCTCGCTTTGGGAAGCACTTTGTCAAACACACAAAGTTATTAAATTTTTAATTTACTAGTTCCTCTATTTTACACTTAAAACAGGTTTTGTTCAATTTTGGAATTTTTTTTATTGTTGGAAGACCTGATTTTATTTTGAAAAAAAAAAAAAAAGAGATTCTGAGTAAATTCAGGATATGACATAAATTTACCAACAGTAAAAGTAACTTATGTTTAAAAAAGGAAGTAAGCAGACCGTAAAAAAGTAAATGTTTGACAATACAAGGTGAATAGAACTTTTGACTTGTCCACTGGGCTGATTGTCAGGTTTTTAAAAAAATAAAATAAGCCATTAGGAAGCAGTGGCATATTATTGTACATAACTGTGACTGCAGAGAGATGTTCCAGTGATTTAACCAAAGTGTGCTGAAAGGGACAAAAAAAGCATGCAATCAATTTATGCTGACCGTCCTTATATTTTTAATTATTGATACTTACCCTGTTAAATTTATCATGATAGAGTCTAAAAGGGGTCTCTGTGTAATTCTGTTGAATTCAATAAAAAATAGGGGGGAATCATGCATAATAAATTCTTTGGAATAAACATGTCTGAAGGGCAGCAACAAACCATCACAGCCCCAACTTGAAGAAAGGGCTTTTTGGACTCAGCTCTAAAACTTCCAGTCACAAAACAGGCCTCTTTCATGTCACATGATCTTGCTTGTCAAAAAAGGAAAAACACAGGCGTTTTTAATTCTTTCAAGGATTGCTCAGTTCTAATCAGTTGTCACACTGAGCTCTAACAGCAAGACAGTGTGCACACTAACTCTTAAACCAGTGCAGTTAGAAAAACGTCATGCACTGATTTTATTGTTAACATAGTGGCTTTGGCATATCATTACATAAATGAATGCATACTATTTATTTGTCAGGCATGACATTAACATTATGTTTGTGCTGAAATATACTGCAGTAAGGACAAAGAAAATTGGCTTAGCTAAATTAAACTGAAGTACTGCATATGCAGAATATCTCTCTTCAAATACACAGAAAACATCACAAGGTTGACAATGGATAAGTATCATACTATCTACATTCGTTCCTATCCCCGTGGTCCTTAAGATGGATTCTTACATGGAGCTGTAGCTCCACTCAGTGGTCACATGTTGTTTTTGCATCCTATGTTAATTTAACAAAAACAAAATCCCCTTGAAAGACTTGGAAAATTGAATTGGATTCCTTTCATTGATTTGCTATCTGATTAAAACTAATAAGCTGGTAAACTGGCTGACAGGATTTTTATCTATTTATTTGTCAGGGGAAAAAAAGGAATTTCAAGCCCACAATACAGAGTCACTTTCCAAAAAATGATAGAATAGCAAACATGATTTCTTAGTTTTTTCATTTTAACTTTCTTGGAAACTTTGTGTATTGTGTAATTGTCTTAGCCTGGTCTCATTGCTCTTACTTTATGGGGTTGTACAGCAGGGCAGAGCATCTTTTGTTAGGAGACTTTACAGTTGACCTACATAGTTAGAAAAGCACAGTTATAACCCCCAACCCCAACTGTTAACGGTTGTGTTTTAACAGTCTGGTAAGTAATAACCAGAAGCTTACTTAAACAGAAAATGACAGCAGTAAAACAATGTTTTTCTGCACTTACTTGAGCTATTTACTTTAGCACAATTCTGAGTCAATTTTCAGGTACGTCTTCATGATTGTTTTGAGGGGATCTTAGGCACTCAGGGGGACTGTTGATTAAAAGCCTTTATTTCATGAGGGCTACAGAATCATAAAAACATGCCATGTTTCAGCCTTACAGGCCTTCATCAGGGCAGTTACAAAATGGCTGCCAAGCTGCTTTCTCAGCAGGTCACATGATTAGTAGTACTCACATGTTAAAGTCAAAGGTTACACAATTAAAAGATGTAAAGCAGTCAGTTAAATGATTTCTAAGTACATTAAACACATCAACATTAAAAATCTGTATCACCTTACATTGGATTGACACACAGAAATGATCTTTCTAAGCAGTTATTAAATTAATTGAGAACTAGAAAAAGGAGAGAAGTCCAGTTCCCCATTTAGACCAGGAAATTGTGTTGCTTTTAATGTATGTATCCAGAAAGACTCTCTTTATAAGAGCTTTTTTAATCTGTCTCCTCCTCTGATTGAATGTTGTATGTGCTCAATGCCTGATATTTTCAATCTTGCCTTCAGCTTAGTTCTCCCGATGTAAAAACACCCGCAAAGATATCCAAATCTGTAAACTACAAAAGCAATGCAGTTTATAAAATACTTCATGTCAAACTTCTAACCTCTTGTGACATCTGTAAAATAGCTGTTTTTTGTCATGATTATGATTTCCACATTTATGATTACCTATTTGAGATGGCTTCTTACCAGCTTATCATTTAAGGTAGGGGCTCGTCTGAAGCTGATAGTAGGAGCATGAGGACGGGCTTCTCTGAGAGATTTGTCACGTTGTTGTAAGCTGTGTCAATAGTCTTCTCTGAATATCCTCTCTTCTCAAATCTGTGACTCAGATCTTGGACATTTATCTCAAAATCATCTGCTGAATCACAGATTTGTTTAACTCTCTGAAATTGACCAAAAGGTATGTTATCAGTCAGCCAGGGAGGGTGAAAATTGTCTGCTCTCAGAATGGTGCTAGGGTCAGTCGGTTTTCTAAAAACGGTTGCACCAACATCACGATGCCAACATCATCTTTAAAGATCTTCAGATCTAGAAAATGTATATTGTCTGATGACAAAACAAGATTTAAGTTTAGATTGTTGTTTGTTTTATTGAAATATGAATGAAAATTCTGAAGGTCTGACTCTGATCCTGACCAAAGTAAGAGAATGTCATCTGTGTATCTACCCCACCAGATGATTTTATCAAAGCTAGACATTCTGGCTTGAAAACACAAACTTCTCCTCCCAGTGTCCCTTAAACATGTTGGAATATTCTGGTGCAAAGCATGCTCCCATAGCTGTACCTTTCTTCTGTTTATAGAATTGATTCTGAAAGAGAAAAACACTGTTAGTTAAAGTCCATTCAGTGAGTTGCAGGATGAATGCAGCAGGGGGCGTCTGTCCTAGTTGACTCTTTTCCAGGTATTGTGATAGAGCTTCCAACCCTTCTTTATGATCAGTATTTGTATGAAGGGATTCAACATCCATAGTCACAAGAAGTGCTGACCCTTTATTTCTTTAATTTTATTGAGTACATGTGTACTGTCTAGAATAAATGAGGGCAGCTCTAACACAAATGATATGATGTGAAAGTCAACAAATTTGGATGCTGGTTCTGCTACGGACTCATTCCCACTTATAATCGGTCTTCCAGGGGAGTTTTCTAAGTTCTTATGGACTTTTGGGAGCATACAGAAAGAAGGGATTCTGGGTTTCACACAGCAAAAAATCATGTTCACTCTGAGAAATCCACTCTTGATCCTTTATTTGCTCTGTTAGATTAGACATTAAAGGCTCGTAGTACTCACTGTTGTTCAGCTGCCTCAAGGTCTCTGTGAAATACTGGTCTCTGCCCCACACCACCACTGCTCCTCCTTTGTCTGCTCTCTTGATTATGATGTCATCATTAGTTGAAAGCCATTTTAGTGCCTCATTTACGTCTTTTGACAGGTTCCTTTCTCTTTTAGACTTTTAGTCTTTGTCCCCTTCATGGTGTTCAAAGTAGGGTGGAATGTGGTAGGAATGAAGGAGGACTTAGGCTTAAAAACAAATGCTTAGATTGGCTCTTAAACATATTGCATTTATATGAATTTAATTTTGAAACAGTGTACAATATTGGTTAAGTCATCTATTAGCCTTATGTCATATCAACATACGAGATAATAATACAATCTATCACAAAATGTATGCACTCAGAAAATAGGAAAGCATTAATTTTGATACTGAAGGCAAGACTGTGCAGATTTTTGTTACTATTTTGATGAGCATGGGTTTAATTGCTATTCTACTTTGTCATTCAAACCCTGTAAGTGGGTAAATGTTATTTTGTACTGGAAGTTAAATCAGTACTGATGCATTAGGTTTTCAGCATCTTCAGTCATGTACCTAGTTGAACTTCTTAAGTGAGGCCATTATAAAATGGTGATTAATACTAACACAATGCAATAAATTTAAAACTGTTAATATGGTTTAGAACACATGAGATAGACTAACTTTGTATGCTGATAACAAGTCCAGCTATTGATCAGTAGAAGACCTGATATTTCCTTCAAATTTGAGTCAATTAATTTTATTCTTGAAAACTTTTCCTGCATATTTAATGAGCAGATAAACCTACAGAAGTATTTACTAAATAAATCTATAAAGTATATTTCAACTAAATGTCATGTGGACTCATTTAGACACCTTTAAAGTGTAACTGTATGATGTTAATTCACACGGTCAAATTTTCTGTGTGTTTTGCTTCATCAAAGAGGTGTGACTTTACCTAAACAATCTGGTTGGAGATCTATTCTCTTGCTGTTTTTGCCAGTAAGTAAATATTATATTTTACTGTGCAACTACTCATTTCTCAGTACTGAGAGCACATTTTAAATCAAATACTTTTAACTTTTACTTGGGTTGATTTATAGACCAGTACTTTTACATAAGTAAATTTTAACCAAAATAACAGTACTTTTACTTGAGTACAGCAGTTGTGTACTTTTTCCACCTCTGCCTGTAGATTACTTGCCTAAAAGTGTTACAGGTTTCAGTTAAATGCTATGGACTGAATGTAAGCTTCCATAATCCAAGCTATAATTATAAATATACTTTCACTTAAACGTATTGAGGACAACCTTAACTGTAACTGTAACCTTCAGAAGCCTGTTTTTCTGAATATGTCAACTCAGTAACTTTCAAGTATTAATATTAAATTTTGAAACACTCAAAAGAGCAACCTTAATTGAATATAATATACGAAATCAGAGGGAAAATGGTACTCTTATGTAAAGAAGGCAGGCTGTAGCTACACTGGACAGACGCCATTACCACGAACACCAGAGGTCGCTTTAAAACTTTTTTCGTAGCTTTAACGCTCAAGCACTAATCAGAGCTAGCAAAGCCACGTTTTTGACAAAAAACCCTGTAGTTTGAACCCAAGGGACGCAAGTCCCTACCGAGCTTTAACAGCCTTTCTAGTTAATTGACACGCTTTTTCACATGACGCAAGACGACTGACTGCCTTTTCTAACCGTCACTTTCGACGGTTTGAGGCAGGGTATTTTCGTTAGGGCAGTCAGTCTCGCAGCCTCCGGCGACAAAACAATGAATAAGTGAGCAAAATGTGTCAGTACAGTTTGTGACGGCTGGAGCTAGGAAACGTTCGGGTCTATCCGTGAATCCGATCAAGCACGAAGCCTGCGCCCCTCCCACAACTGTGTCGTCAGTGTACTCGAGCTCCGCCATTGGCTCCAACCGTCCATCCACCGGGAAAAGGAGGCGGAGAAGTTCCGTTGAATGACAGTTCTAGCTATGTTGACACTCAAGAGTCTAGCCAGCCTCTGGGACCCACACGGGCCTTCCTATTTCACATTTACAGCCTGTAAAGATAGCGGATGAAAGAGACGGACCGCCTAATCGTTTCTCTTATCACCAAGGGGTGTTGCGGAGCGTGTGCGGACTGTATGAAAGGAATACACTGGGGCGAGGCGGAGCGGACGTTTCACAGGTTGATTTTTTTGGCAGCGAGCGGGGAAGCCAGCAAAAGTAAATACATGGTCTTGGTCTCTATAGGCTGCCTCTAGACACAGCAGCTCACATGTAAAGAAGAAATAGGCGGCGCCTGATGTTTCCTGGAAAAATACAGACTTCAGACCAGAATGTCACATTCTGAGTTTGTAGGTTTTGGTTTATCTACTCAAGTTCACACTCAGACTTGGGCTACAATCCGCGTGTAGGTAGCTTGAGGACCGTCCGTCTCACATATTTTGACAGATAGCCAATCAAATCTGCTATTCAAATTGGTTCTCTTATGTCAGTGACCTATATCTCATGCATGTGCGCCGAGAGCCCACAGTAACCTCTCCACCAGAGCAAACGGCATGGGGATCAACGGGTTAGACAACCAGGCGCAACCTTCCAGTGGAGAGTCCCGCACAGAAGAGCCAGGTGCAGATCCTCAGATGGAGCAAAGAGATGCACCACAAGAAGCAGACAAGAGCAAGGAGAACCAGGCGGCTGGCAGCGAGTGCAAAGTCGTACAGGAGGACGGCACCGTACAGCTGATAGAGGCCGGTGCCAAGCCGCCCCTCTGCCCGGCGTCTGAACCCGAGGCTGGGATCCAAGTGGAGAAGCCCGGTCATGGAGCCGGCTTCGTCCCACCAGAAGGAGGCTACGGCTGGTTGGTGGTCTTCGCGGCAACCTGGTGCAATGGGTCAATTTTTGGGATCCAAAACTCTTTTGGCATCCTGCATTTGATGCTGGTGAAGGAGCATGCCAACCCAGAGGACAAGACATCTCAGTTTAAAGTGGGTGAGTAAGCAGTCTGCTGTGGGGATCCTCACAGTGAGATAAAACAAAGCAACATACTCTGCCCTGGATGAGTGTCTTATTAAAACAACGGATTTAAAAAAAAATTCTAGGTAGAATAAGGGCCTGGAGTTATGGACTATCTTTTAGAAGAACATACTAAAAAATCACACCCATTAGTTTCTTATGATCTACAGGTTACTCTCTCTACTATATATCTATATATATCCATCCCTCAAGTAAATATGTAGGTCATCTGGGGGTTATGTGAGTTTAACCTGCACTTTAAAGTAGCACGCAAAGGTAGTGTTACATGCCTTTTACCCCTTGTTCACATGTACGTTTGGAGCGCACCATCACTGATGTTCAATGATTAACAGGCATTCATCTGACTAACAGTGTCCTGGCCATCCATTCATGAACAACCTTGTTAATCTGTAGGACAGCTGCTGCAAATGCATTTCAGTTTTTCACAGCTAGCCCTTAGATAAAGTCTCCCACTTGAGATCTGAGAGTTACAGAAATGTACTTTACATTATTCAGCAGTCTGTGAACCTTTGAGCACACTTTCAAAGTGTGACCCAACAGAGTAGCACTTGGGTTTTTACTCCTATGCTGAGTCAATTCTTGACATTATGTGAATTATCCGTTCTTTGCTTTCACTGTTTTCCCTTTCCTACTAATGACCTAACTGGAACACTGCATCCACATATTGCATATAAGAAGATAACAGACCCCGTGACTAGATTTGATTCAAGGAATTTTCATCCTTTTGTCACTATACAGCTGTTGTTTTTGACTTATCCTGGCATACATGAGCAAAAGAGTCCAGTTTTTTACCCTTGTGTCTCCCAGCATGTTTTCCTTTAAACCATCCTGTTAATGATTTTACAGCTGGTTTTCACTGGTGGATGGTCAAATAATTTCTCAAGTTCACTGGGTGGGTGCCAGCTTGACAATGATAAAAGCTTACAACAGGGGAGATGCATCTCAATATAGAAATCACTGATGTTACTTTAAAGGAATGGAACAGTTCAGTCTGATTTTAAGGAGATAAATTGGTTTCCAGATTAAGTGTATCAACAAAGAGTGCAAGTACTCTCCGAGGCTGCAGCTCATGACTCCGAAATTTTCTTGGTTTTCCTTGTTACTAAAGTGAAAATGTTGGGTCCAAAAGGCGACATTTGGCAATCAATTAATGGCCAACTGGAAGGACTGTCAGGGAGCACAGACACCTGCCAAATGACCAAAAGTTCTATCCCCTGTAATATGCACATCTACAAGCACAACTACAGAAATAATGCATATCCCTTCTATTCAAGACTTAAATGTCTGCTTTATTTCTCTTCCCAAAATATTGTTGTACCAGTTTTTCATTGATTGTGTTCTTTAACTTTTAGGGTTATGATGATACCATGTTTTTTAACTTTGATATGATTCTAATGAATATGGAGTGATATCATTCCCTGTTTTAATACCATAGCAGCAGCAAAATGAAGTCACCCAGTACTGGACAATTTCTTTTTAATCATCAAAATTGCAAACATGCTTCTGCACATTGTCTATGTTACACAAACACACAGTCAAGTTTTACTAACTGGTCTCTTCCTCTGCCTGATAAAAATAAGAATGGTATTTGGTCCATCAGCTAGATTTACCAGATGCCAGCAAAACTGATTGGAAATAACAGATCAATTTGGTAACTGATGTCTCTTCATGTCACATAATTTGACTGATTAGGGCTGTGATCAGCTGATACTGATGCGTAGGTTCATCCCTAAGTTTTTTTTTTTTTTTTTTTTTTTTTTGCAGGATATTAATAATTTGGATGACTTTTGCTTGTTATCATGAATTTGTTCACACAGAAAAAAACTTTCACAAGGAAGACTGTGGATGATTGTTTTTTGCAAGACAGATAATTTATAAGATCAGATAAGATAATCCTTTATTAATCATTCAAAGGGGAAATTCAGGGGTTGAGGCAACACAAGAGAGTAAGTTGCAAATCGGTAATTAAGATTAAAAATAATAATGGAATAAATAAATGTAGGTCAATACAAGGGATTTACCAGTTAAAGCAACATAAAGCTAAAATGATCATTTGTTGCAGCTAGTTATGTCAGCACAGTGTGATGGTTGTTACCGTGGTATAGCATGGACTAGTATGACTTAGTGCTATCATGCTGTTGCTACAATTTGGTTTGCTTGCAGCAAAATCTATTCTGAAAGTCTAAAATGTAAAAGTTCAATAAAATTGTGAGCAGTACAGTTTTTACCCCCTACGATCCTGCTGTCTAACAAACATCACTATCAATAAATAGCTCCTTCATGAAGACAGTAAAGCATCTAGGGAGTCCACCTCTAGAGATTTTTGGTCTCTCGAGGTTCATCACCCTAACAACTGACTGTATAGGTTAATCATAAGACTGTTTTGTTCATGTTTTATTTTTTTATTGCTTTAAGCAAACCATTTTTCTGAGCCATGACATCCTACCCAGATATTAATGGGAAAATAAAAGTTGTTTTTTATAGGGCAGGAGCAGCCATGTAACAGGAGAGGGTATTTTTCTTCACATCCTGTTGAGTTCCACAATCACCAGAAAAGGTTAAGGTCAGGATGTGGGAAGGGATTATGTCGCTAAGACTGTTCTCTGGAACAAATTCAATCATTTTTTTTTATCAGTCTGAAAAAAGTAACTTAAGAAGAGAGGGGCAAAGACAGCTTTTTTATGATCAGTCTCATTTAAGATGCCGTTGTTAGCACAGACCAACGTCTCTTATGACTTCTTATTATGTTGAATTTAAATAAAGGAATTGCCTGCCGTTTCTCTGGGTGGCACTCTTGTATGATAGAGAGCCTAAAAACTGTCAGAACTTGAAAACAGATACAGCTCAGCTTAAACTAGCTGTTAACAAGTCATTTCAAATATATGGCTTATGTTGCATTCAACAGAAGGTAGTTCCTATTGAGGTATTTCTATACAGACTGCATCCCTCCCCTTTTTTGGCTTGTTAAGGATTTCATCTCCAGCCATTCTTTGGATTTGATTCCTGCTTGTTCTCATATGTGAAAGGATTAAGCTGAGCTCTGACCTTTTCCCCTCAGCAGCAGAACAATACCGACGAGAACAGCCTAAATTCAATGCTTACAATTGTAAAGCCTCATTTTTGAACAGGAAAAACTAAACTCACTTGTGCCGAACATCTAAAGACAGTTCTTCCTGAGCAAAACGCTACAGAAAGAAAATAGAACGGGGTGATAAGAGATTAATATAAGGTCTCTGTACTGACTCCATTATACTGGGTATTTATTAAGCCTTTAGGGGTAAACAAAATATTTTCAAATCACACAGGAGAATCAAGGTGGAGGATCAGATTTTTTTTAAATGATAGAAGTTAATGAGCTCCCACTGCAGATGGTGTTTTGCTCAATGAGTTCAACATGGCCCTGTTGGAAGTTCAATACTAAAACCACTGGCATGCCAAGGTGTGTGTTGAGTGTAAGAAAAATTCCCAGAACTCCCCCTGGAGTGAGCCCCTCCTGAGGTGTTTTGATTAAAGTGACTTTGCAGGAAATGCTAGAAAAAGTTCAAACTACAGCTCTGAAGCAAAGCTCTGTGTAAAGAGGTTGTAGAAATGGACTGAGTGAGCAGGTGATGAATTTTTCATTGATCCCTGAAGTTTCATCTATCTGAATATATATGGCGCTAGTGGGAGAAAGATCAGCGTGAAAGGCTGTTATGAGGTTAAAATACCCCAGAGGCTGAACTGAGAACATTATGTCCCATTTGTGTGAAATGTAGTGATGAGGACATGGACCAGCAATAACCAGCTTTTTTCTGTTATTATTATTATTATTTTCTAAATTCATTTCAGAGAAAATTAGGGCTTCAAGATCAGACTGATACTGTAGAACAGGTTCCACCTGTTATAGGTCTTTAAATTTTCAGATAATTTTCGATACCAGGTGTTTTAAATGCAACTGTCTCTGTTACTTAAATTATCAAAAGTTTAAGCTTAAAACATGAAAAAACACGTTTCTTAAGACAAGACTTTTTTAAAGGTTACTTCTAAGTGCACCTTTAACACAATATTGGATAATTTACTTTCACTTTGGGTGTAAACTTTAGGTATTTGTTATTCTAATTATTTCATTTCATTTCAGGCAGGAAGTGACCAACTTAGTGGATAACTGCACCCATAGTGCAGAACATGAGCAAATGAATGCCAGCAGTGACCACTGTACAACATGAACACATCTAAATACATTAAAACATGTAAACACTCCAGCACCATGATGGGAAAACTTGTCCACCCCAGATCTGAAATGGCAGTGGGCTAGATCAACTGAATCTCTACAGAGTTAGATTAACACTAGATGTTTTTTATTATTTAACTGATGCAGTGGTAAAGCATTTATAACCTTAACCTGAAACCTTACCCTAAATTTATCCCTTTACGAATGCATCAGTGAAACTTCTAAAACTTATAAAAGAAATAGGAATTAAAGTGCTTTATGAATGATGGGTTTAGTGTTTTTAATGCTTTACTAATTCTTAATAGTATTAAGTTATTAATAAGTGTTTCCAAAACAGAAAACATTAAATTACAAGATCAAGAAGCTATAAACCATTAAGCACAAATGTCTAAAAATGTCCTAAAATTTGAAATAGAGGGATATTTATCTGCTTACCTTACCTTACTCTGAAAAGCACATATAATGCAGTAATATTTAAGAAATTCAACATACTAAAAACTAGTCTGTAAATTGGATGTTGTTAAATTGGACAAAATGACTGAAACAGTGAATTGAACTGTTGAGCTCTGTGAGTGTGTCATTGTCCTGTGTTTGTGACCTGGTTCTGTGACATTTGGTCTGGGAGTCGTGGTTTCCGGCTTAAGTCAACATTACTTTAAACATAATTTAGTGAAGTTTCAAGCAGACAGTTTTCATCTGGTGTTGATTTCCCAAAAACAGCAAGGGGATTTTCATAAACACTGGAATTGTCAGACTGGAAAATCCTGTATATTGAAATAAGTATGACAGCTAAACCAAAACCTAATTTAGCACTTCTTTGTCTTGTTGTTGCTATTCACAATTCATGGGAACATGAAAGCTAAAATAACTCGTCGTAGTAATTTCAACTCTGTTACATTTTTTTTAAATGGAAGTTTTGATTGCATCATGAACAAAAAGGTTTGTACAACAGGAGGCTACCACTCAAGCAGTAATTGACAACAAGGTTTTGAGCCAACACGCTCACACATAAGCAAAGCATGAACTCATTACAGCTTCTGTGAGGAAATTCTGGTTTGTACTGGTTTTGTTGCCCTCTTTGGGTAGCATGAAGCCATTGAATTCTTGCTGATATGTGTAGGTGGTATTTTCTGATAAAAAATTTCATTCTGTGTACTTTTCACAAGCAAACGTGACACCCACTTAGAATCTTGCAAGCAAAAGCTGTTTCCATGGATGTCGTTAGACAGGTACCCTAAAATGTTCCTAAGTCTCCCCCAAGAATAATTACAGTAAAAACAGTGACTAAATTGCTTAAGGAATGCACCAAACCATTATGTTTTTTTCTGTTCAATGTACAGAGCAGTGATACTCAACCTGCGGCTCTCAAGCCACATGTGGTTTTTAGTAACCTGTTGAGACTCTTTTGAGGAAAAAAGAATCCTCCTGAAAAACATTTAAAAAGGCAAACACTGTCAGTAAAGATGAATTGTGGTCACACCAATAAATCTTTTCCCCACACAGAGAAGACGTGCTTTACTTGCCAAATTTGAATGAAAACTTGTATTTTTTTCGGATCAGTATACAGTCAGATGTGAACAACAGAGGAACATGCGTAAGAGAAAGACAGCAGAGGAAGTTCCCTGCTGTTGTGTCTCCAAAGTAAGTTCATTCATTGAGTTGTGTTCAACTTGAAGCTTCTTATGCCCTCATTTTAACACTTTTCTTCAGTCACTGCCTGATGATGCTTTTCCACACTCGTGTTTTGTAATGACCATTGTGATACGCATAAAAATCACCAAACCTAAAACACAAGGATCACATGTTGGCTTAACGGTATATTGAGTGAAACATGTCCAAATGTGGATGTTATATTTGATCTTTAATGCAATACTGATAATAAATACTGTCAAAAGAGCAGAAACATAAAACCAGAGCTACAAAATGAGGCAGGACAGTGTTTCTGGGAGAGCTGCAGGTGTGAGGCAAGGCTGGTTTTAGGCCTTGTCCACATGGAGACGAAAACATATTCCGGTTTTGTTTTGGAAAAGTTTTCTGTAATTATAGATTGTTTCAGGAAATGTCCGCGTAAGCACAGAACCACTGTATTGCTGCCACGGAAATGCACCAAAAGAAACAAGATCACAGAAACTGACAAAAACTGTCTTCTAGTTGCCCTTCTGGTTGTTCTCTGCGTTGGATTTAAGAACATATGGTTTATGCTGTTCTCAGTGGCGGTAAAGGAGCATCGGATTTTGCTGTAAAAGCCATAATAGCTAAATAGCTTCTGCAGCATGAACACACCCCTGTAATACACTATTGTTGTTTTGATTCGATATGCACATGCGGGGTAAGTGGCCTATGCCATAGACATAATATACAGGGATTAACAAATTTATTAGACCACCACCCAAAGTAAGGTTTATGCCACAGCTGCCCTAAATTAACAGCATTGGTAATTACCAAAATCATTTTTAATGTTTCTGCAATGGTTAATATACCAATATGTAGAAGCTCATAAACTGAAATGATATTTCTAATGCTAAAATATAATTATTATTGTTATCCATGGATTTTCAAATTGACTGATTTACAAAAAAACTGAAAAAATAGTAAAGCACATTATTATTTCTTGATTAATATGTCAAATTATAGTTATTTACTTAAATTCCTGAACAGAAAAAATAGTTTTAGTGTTTGAATGTTATGCTTGATTCATTTCTGACTTCTCAGAGAAGCCCAGTGAGCCAGTTCAAATTTGGGTATAAAAAGGTGAATTCAGTTTGAAATTCCTCATTCCTGTTCAAAATGGTGAAACTTTGCGAGCTCACTGAAAATGAAAGAGTCCGCATTAAAGCACTTCATGATGCTGGTTTGTCTCTGAGACAAATAAGACAGGTGGTCTAATAAATTTGTTTAGCACTGTATGTATATGTATATTATGTCTATGGCCTACGCTATGTGTGATATGCTATACTATGCACTATGCGCTATGCATTCACATCACTATGGCTGCAGGACAATGCTGACACCCCTTAACCAAAATGTGCTGAAAGGGACAATAAAGCATACTTTTAATTGCGGTTAAAAAAAGAAAAGATTGTGGACTTCAACCCTTAGAGCTCCAGCAGCATGGATCCGTGCGGGGGGCACACCCCTTTGAAAACTGCTTGATAACTTTTGAACCATACTTCATAGACACTTACTCTTTTTTTCTTCTGAAAGCTGACCATTTTGCCGTTTGTTTGCTACCATCAATGTCTCCGTAGTCCTTAAGGACGCCGTCCTAGCAAGCCCGGAACTTCGATGAGTTTTCGGGGTCTTTAAAGATTAAATCCTCTGTTAGATCCAGTAATAAGCATCTTTTTGTCCATTTTTTAAATCATTTTCGATATTATATCTTGGCTTTATTCAGTGGATTCCGCCATATTTGTTGAAGGCAACGTTTGAGATGCTTGAGAGTAAAGCACTGTGGGAGTTGTAGTTGACTAGTTGCTTCTCTACTGCTTAGAGGAACAGCACAAATGTATCTAACTGCAAAAATAGCGCATGGACCCTTTTTGTCTATATGTATATATTTTGAAAATCGTTTGTCACAGAATGTGTATTTTTTCACTGTTTTGTCCCCAAGAGATGGGAGAACAAGTCTGTGCAAAGAAAATGTCACTGTTGTTTACTGCGTGTTATCAATGAAAATCTGTGAGTTTCAAATTCCAATTTGTTTTTTTATTTTGTCTTTAGAGTCCTATAACTTTTTCGAAATTCAAGTGACATTACTGTGGTAGATATATTCTTAAAGCCCAGGTTGTCCTGAAACAAAAGATGTATAGAGCTTGACTGTGCACCACAGTGTTGATGTTTTACAAGCTTTTTAAGAAAAAAGTCTAGACGAGACATGATGGTGAAAAAAATAGCTGTGAGCTCTAAGGGTTAATTAATTGCAGTTACCTCAATTAATGTTGACAGCCCCATCTATTACACATTTATATTTTACTGAATGCATGAATGGATATGTTTTCCAGATAATAGGTCCTGATAAATGCTCTACAAATAATTACTTATTAATTAGTTATGCCTTCTAAGGCATGGTATAAAAGAGTGGATCTGTTTCTGCAGGTCCACATGAAAACAGCATCTTCAGGACAGCTGTAAGTCCCAGGATGGCAGATCAGAGAGTTCTAGGGCATTTTTGGCATTCCAGAGGGCAGGGGAATGGGTTCAGGTTGGATCAGAGTCAGTAAATGGCTCCTGACATTCACAAGCAGTTGTGTACTCAGGAAGGACAAGTGTAAAGAACACCAAGTCTCACCTTTTGTAGAACTGACCTGTTCATCTTATTGTGACAGTCTTTTTTTCAGACATGAAACAAGTCAACAACATTTGATTCCATAAATGATTAAAGTACTGTTTTTTTCTATCAGTAATGTAGTAATGCTTTAAAGCTTTGTAACAACCTGCGGACAGAAAAGGAGTTCGTAGGGCACTGACTGAGTGTTACCCCCTTTCTATGGAGCATGCTTTCAAATTCCAATTCTCCTTATTAACAACATTTTGGGTGGGTACCTGAGATAATCCTGACAAAGTGCTGTAAATACACAAAAACAAATCTTCTTAAGTAGCAACTTTAGTTCAGATCTTAAGTTCCAGTCCTTATAACAAACTTTCAAAATCATGGAGGGTGAAAAAGATAAAATTTCAGCTGTGAAAAAAATAGTTAATACTGCATAAAATGTTTTATCAATAATTATAATTACCTCCACCAAGGAGGTTATGTGATCGGGTGGGTTTGTTTGTTCGTTTATTTGTTTGTTTGTTAGATTGTTAGCAACATAACTCAAAAAGTCATGGATGGATTTTCATGAAATTTTCAAGAAATGTCAAAAATTGCATAAGGAAGAACTGAGCAGATGTTGGGAGTGATCTGGATCACCGTCTGGATCCAGGAATTTTTCAAAGGATTGTGTACTATTGGGAGATAGGGCTAATGGCAGAGGTCTGCGCTGTTACCACTTTACACCAGGAGATGGCGGACATGAGTGACTTCAAGCCCAGCAGCATTTTTTTGTGTGTTTCTATTCAAAGTTTTGGAGTTAATAGAGTTTGAAAGACGCACGCCTGGTCGAGGAGACGAGTCGAAGTGTAACAGAGAGAAAGACAGTGAATTGTAGCAAGAATACTCACAATGCTGGGAGGAATAGAGGAATATTCACCCTCTGCCAGGACTTCCACACGTAGCAATGCCAGTGCTTTGTCTCACTGTGTCTCCACCCCACTGGGGAGGGAGTAATTGGCGAAATAGATTTTGGGAGTGATTCGGATCTCCGTCTGGATCCAGGAATGTTTTTGAAGGATTCTTTACTATTGGGAGAAAGGGCTAATGGCAGAGGTCTGCGCTCTTTGAGTGCTTTTCTAGTTTTAAAAAAGTATTGTAATTCCCCCTACCCTTTTCTTTATTTTCTCTTTTTCTTTCTTTGAAGGTGTCACATTTAGCCAAGCAGCATTTTGCAGAATAAACTTGTTAAAAGTGAAACATAATGTAAACACATGCATATCTAAATTAGTGTTTAATCACCAAAAATTTTAAATTGTTTTCTATTTTGTTAACTTTAAATAAGCCATTTGTTCATACATAGAGAGGATTCCCTCCATGGAGTCTGCCATTTTGGATTTTTGCCTTTTTCATGTGTATTGTACAAAAGGGGGGAGCAAATAACCAAAACCCATGGATTGGAAAGGAGTCCACCTGTAGTAAATTAAATTAGATCTGATCTGGAAAGGCACACGCCTCTCTATAGAAGATCTCACAGCTGACAATGCACATCAAAACAAAAACCAAGTCATGAGGTCAAAGGATCCTGTCTTTGAGTCTGTTTTCCACTTGGAGTTTGCAAAACACTCCATGTGAAAGCCGAGAGGGCTTTCGTGTGTTTTGCATTGAGGAGAGGCTTCCACCTAGCCACTCTGCCATAAGCCCAGATCAGTGGAGGACTGATGTGATAGTTGTCCTTCTGGAACTTGGTCCCATCTCCACACTGGATCTCTGGAGCTCAGACAGAGTAACAATTGGATTCTTGGTCACCTCTCTTAAGGCCCCTCTCCCCCAGCTGCCTGCAGGGTGACCAGCTTTTGGACGAGTCCTCGTCTTGCCAAACTTCTTCCATACAAAAATTATATGGGCCACTGGACTCTTGGGAACGTACGGTGTAGGAGAAATTTTATTTGTTAGATCTGCCAAAATCTTGTCTCTGAGCTCTGCAGGCAGTTCCTTTGACCTCATGGTTTGGTCCTTGCTTTGATATGCATTGTAAGGAGGGTGTGTGCCTTTTCAAATCATGTCCATAAATTTAATTTACCAACCACTGACTCCAATCAAGGTGTAGAAAGAGAAATGGTACTGTAACTAAAAGCAAACCAAAATTAACTCTGATTTCTCAGAAACTGTGCACACCATGTGTACATGTGTCTACATTAAAGCTGATATTGGCATTGAACTGTATAACAAACAACTCTGCTGACATTTCGACCGTATGTAATGGCAGAATTTCCATATCAGCTGATAAAAAGACACACATATATGTATTTGCACTATTTATATGGTGTAGGGGTCAGGCAGTTTGCACAGCTGTGAATGACTATTAATAGCTTGGCACTTAATATAAAAAGTGAACATCAAATGGAGCTGTTCCATCTTAACACGTCACAGAGTTACCAGACACACAAGCTGTCAGAACACATCAGTGGGCTGGTAATGCTGTCTCATTTGAAGACACTCCACTCCCATCTGTGACAACTCAACCTCCAATTGACTAGCTTTACACCTGCAGTCCTCTGCAACTATGCAGCCTGACCTGATGCACAGTACGGTAATTATCCAGTTATGTAACTGATGCTAAAATGAAATGATATTATCTCATTGTACAGTAGTAGAGGATTAAAATATTAGGAACTCTGAAAACACAGTACTAACTTTCATTTTTTAAAATTTCTTTTTGGTATTTTACCTGATTCACTGCTATTTTGGCATTGTTAGCTTTCTGAATAATACTTTTTTAGCACTCATTATATTTCAAACATGTTTCAGCCAAGTTAATATCCATCCTTATTATGTGCCCATTTGATAATCTTACCAAACATCATAATTTCATAGGTGGTCATGTCATTAACAAGCAACAGAATAGTTAAAAATCAGAAGGAAGCAGGGTCATATTTGAAGTTTTAACAAATGTATTTCATATTTTAGTTACAAACAAGCTTCAGTTAATATTAGCATTCAGCATTCTTAGCCTTTGGCTAGGAAGTGGATGAAACTTAAAATTCACCAAGGATTTGAGCTAATTTCTTAATAAAAGTTGAGTTTTGCTGTTGACTTGATGAAGGGACTATTGTCTAACTTATTAATGAGCTGTGAAACATTGCAGATATGTTTCAGGATTTACTGTCTTCGCAGGGCCTCATTAATCAGAAAGTGGTAAAATGCTCACTACCCTTGGCAAAGCTGGAACACAGCATTTGAGTTCCTTACTCTAAATGTGTCATCGAAAGAAAACATGCCCTCATTTGAATGTCATTCAAGTGTTTTGAATAAATTAGATTCAGTTTATTTTTCCACACTGAACCAACATGCCAGTAATGTTGGTCTTTTCCACTGAAATGACTGTATAAACCAGGCCTATTAAATTGGCGGCCCAGGGGCCACATGCGGCCCAGAACCAACTCCCAAGTGGCCCAGCCTGTGGTCATTTCAGAGATGCAGAGGGCAACCTGTTTTGCAAGTTTTCATGAATTCCAACAGTATTTCAGACTATGAATGCAACACTCCGCATAGCCTAGCAACAGTCTAGAATTTGGCCCAGTTGAATTATTAATTGAATAGCCCTGGTATAAACTGTACTGTTGAATAGGTTTGGGTGGTATTACAGTAATACAGGGTACCAGGGTATTTAAATATAGCCAAAGTATTTCTTTAATTACCATCATGAAAATATGCGCTGTGTAATGTACACATGTTTCTAAGAAAGGCCTTCAGTGTCTTTTCAAGAAGCAGCATCACTGCCTGTGTTTGGAGATGTTGTAAAAGTGCCGAAAGAACTCCTGTTAATGTTGTAGGGCTAATTTGTTAAATGAATAAATTGTCAAAAGGACAGGCGTAGGTGGTCAAACCTTGATGCCATCATTTAAAATCCAAACACCAAGAAGCAAGAAAACACTGCAGTCCATAGCGCCAGCACTTACATTAATATATGTTTAATTTGTTATCACTGTCTGATTTTAATCAATTTAATTGTGCTGCAAAATGCACAGACGAAACAGTGAGATGGTTTCTGCTTCACATGAATTCATCTTTGCCCTCTCATCACTTAGCACATCTTAACACCGACATTTTTTTCTCATATAATTGAGCAAAATGTGTAAATGAAGCCCAGACAGCTCTCACACAGTCTTAATATATTGTCATAACCAGTCTTAGTTCATACTGAGCTTTTTTTTTTTTTTTATGGTAGCGGTTCCTACTGTTGGAAAATTAACCGTTAATGTTGTCTAACTGTCCTTTCATTCACAAACACCTCAGTTTTGGTGTCAATTAATTTTCTCTCTAACTTCCTTAGGCTCCTTCCTTAAATTCTTAAAAGCATCAATTCAGACACCATTAAGGCACTGGCACTGTTTAGTATCAGAAAAAAAGAACAGAACGATACCCACCCTAGCTTGGATCTCTCCAGAAGTCAGAATGTCAGGGGAACTGCCCATTGTAATGCAATCTAAGGTCATGTAAAACCTGGCACTTCTTTTCTGTGAGTGTAAATCAGCAATTTTGAATTAAATGGTTAAAACTCAATGCAGGACAGAGGCTGTCATCACGGCATGCACTGAGCTGTCTGAGAGGTCTAAATCAAAATGATGAATATGTTTCGTCACCCTGTCAGATGGAGCAGCATAAGAGGTTTCTGGCGTAAAGCTCAGGCATATTAATAAAAACATACTAGACACAGCCCAGAGTTCATCATTGGTTGGTTACAAACTGAGAAAAGTAAGTTGTAAGATTACTGCATAGTAATGTATTAGAGCCAGGGAGAACGGGGCTGGTTGTCTCACGGGTTGGTTGTCATATTCATTATATCTTACCACCAGAGGGCGCTGTCTCTCAAAATCTTGGTATGGAAATGTTCGGAATTGGCGGAATTAGCTCATCTACATAGACTTTTCTGAAGTAGGACACTTTGTGTTTTTCAAATTGTAAATAATCAGGTTCTCAGTATTTTTCTTCTAGGCTTTTACACAATGGGTTTATAACAAAACAATTGTTACCCTTAAAAAGTCTGGAAGGGAAAGCTATAGTTTAGATTGTTGTTAGCTAGCTAGTTGTTAGACAGTCGCTAGCCTTAATGCTTGCAAAAAATTGTAGAGCGACGCATTCCCTCAACGCAGAACTTCGAATGGTCAACGACAGCGTCACGTTGACGGCATACCTATGCTGTGGACGCAACGCAGAAGCATATATCAGGCTTAACTCAGGTAGTGAATAGGAGTAGCCTAGTTGAGTACGCTATTATTGTTAGGGTTATTTGTTTTATTGCTGTAGACCTATAGGCTTGACTAAAGAGGTTCCTGTTCATATTCCTTCCTCATTTTGTGTAAAGATGCATTAAGTTGTATATTTGTCAACTTGTCAATGCAATTAAAGCTTCAAATTTAGTTCTGCCTTCTTGCCTTCTTTTTAAGATTTTTCACACTAAAACAACATTGTGACAAACAACCCCATAGTGTGTGTCAACCATCCCTGTGATGGGGTTGGTTGTCAAAATGTGTCAGAGTGTCTTTGATTGTTACCTTTACACCTTAAGCTTCAATTTAATGCAGGAATGGCTATTGACTGATGTTTTGATGATGAGCGATTCACACTAGAGTAAAAAGTGTGACAGCCAACCCCGTTCTCCCCTTCTTTATTAAAACCCTTTAACCACTCAGTCAACTTGTCTGTTATTGAAAGGGCACGTAGCCAAAGGCACGTTTGGCCTTTGATTGTACAGTCATTCGACAGTCTAATTTAAAGCACATTTTCTAACTCTGCGCCTGATAACACCACTAACAGATGTCACAATACTTTACAGCTCTTCAGTTTGCTCACAATCTGACATCCAGCTGTGCAGAGGCATACACTATCACAATGACTGTGTGTAATAAGTAAGCTATGCAGCTGGTTTGCACAACCTATAATACAACAGAAGATTTTGAACTTGGTATTACTATAGTCTTTTCATCCAAATACTCAACATTAAGGGGATAATTTAGCAGTGTAATGCCGTCCTCTCTGCTATGTCACAAGCTCAATAACAGATCAGAAACAATGCAGAAGTTTCATTAAGCTTATTATCTTTTTCTTCTCTGTAGTCACAAGGGGAGATAGGAAATAGGGGATTTTTCTTTTAGTAACGTATTACTATTATGAATAAGTTAACTAATAAATTCCTTGAATAGTAAAACTAACGTGGTACGACAAAAAGTCATCTGAGTACTCTAGCTGATGACTTTGTAATGTATTACCCCTAACACCGATGGCCATGAAGCAGGAGCAAGAGAGAGGGAAAGACGGAATGTGCACCATTGTGCAGAGAGGAAGAGAAAAAGTGAGAAAACCTAATTTGATCCTGTCCTTATGTAACTCTGTTTACCAGTGAAGTTTGTGAGCAACTATAAATCACTTAAGTGTTGTAATGGTGTTCTTATTTATTTTTATTTATTTATTTATTTGTTTGTTTATTCTAGTCATGGTAAAATTTACAACCTGTCACAAAGGAATATTCAACTTCATTACATTCCATGGCCAGAAAGGTGGAGGGAGAAGAAAAATTCTTATTTAGCCTGCCCTTTATGCGAAACACAAATGTTCAACAGCTGGTCTACCAAGTTTACAATAACTGAGAGAATGACATTACAGCAACATTCAAAAAAGATAAAGTAACAAAAAGACTTTGACTACGTCTACCCTCAGTAGTAAAATAAGAAAACAAAATAACATCCTATTCACCATGTTCAAACTTTTTAGATTTGGTAATAGACCCCTTTTCTCCAAAGAATAAAATAAATTGTATGTCGAGGTGCGCTTATAGTCACCAGGAGTGGACTATATGGCAGCTGCTTGGCCTGAACTGCTTCTTGTGATTTTGATAACTAGGCAGGCAGTAATATTTTATGTTAAAGAATCTGCGGGGGGTTTTAACAGTATAAAAAATGGATTCCGCCCAGTCCTACCATTAAACTGACCACATGCTAAGGACATTTAACGAGGCTTTGAGGGGATGGGCTTCCTTAACCATGTTGAGTAGTGTACCACAGCCTTTCCTCTAATGTTACAAAAATACTTACAGCTATTGTTCCTTCAATTGAGAGTGCCCGAGACAGTTTCAGCTGCATTGTTCAGTTGATGGCACATTTCCTCCTTGTGACAAAGGAAATGTTTCTGCACTCAACTTGTCCACGAGAGCTTTTTCGAGTTGTTGGATTGTGTATTTGATGAGTTTGATGAGGGAAAGCCAAAAATACTGTCTTTCCTCATAGCGTTAGCTGCGCAGCTGGTATATCAGTCCCCCCAGATCTAGGAACAGCTTGCACCGACAACTAAAGGAAACGAACCTGTTACTAAGACCATAGGAATTCTGGCAATGGGTGAATTTGCCAAAATGTTGAAGTATTCCTTCAAAGCTTCAAGATTTCCAGTGTCCCTCTGCTCTGCTATGGACAGCTCTGCCCTGAATCAGTACTGCACTCTCCCTTTCTTCCCACCTCCACCCCAGCATCCACCTTTAGGGTGACAGAGGGTTTAAGATATTGTATCATTACAACTCAATTCTGCATGTGAAACATTGCAATGAGCAATGAGGTCGGAGCTTGATGTCAAGCAATCATTTTATCCTGCTGTAATCAATGCCTGAAAAATTACAAATGTGACTCACTAAAATTATGATTTTAAAATGCATGTGAAGATGGAAAGAAAGTTAAATAAAGTCTAACGTAGGACTGGCACACCCAAATGTGACTGCAGTCAAATTTCTGCAGCATGTATGGTACAACTGGTCCCCACTGGCCTTGGCATTTTGGGATTGTTTGAGCAGCCTAAATGAGCAACATAGAAGTTGTGTTGAATGAAATTACAGAGAATGTTGTCCATGTTTTCACAGTTTGACTTACTACCAGAATACAGCTTCTACCTTATTCACTATGTCAACCAGAGGATCATATAGTTACTGAAAGTGGGGAAATTCACTGTGGTGGATTGGACATGCTTCTGCCAATAAATCAGTTCTCCTCTGATGCTTTTAGACTGAGAAAGGACTGTATTCCAGTTAAATGAATTAAGTGAGCTTTGACCAATTTGAATTAAATGCACATGTAAATGTTATAGATGTACTTAAATTCTAATTCTTTGCCTCTTATAGAAACAGCAGTGCAGAGGCATTCACCCTTCACAACCATGTTAAATCAATGAAGAAGCACCATTGCACAACAGTGGAAAACAAGAATTCCGTTGCTTGCAGCTTTATTCAGCTTTGCTATCTTTGTAGACCACTCTTAATGTATTTGGACTGACTGTATCTATAGAAGACACAACAGACAGAAAATGTATTTAGTTCACAAATCTCAGTAGAGTATGCTTGCCCTGTATTCCTGATCCAAGCTAAGGTCTCTGAGGACATTCAAAAGCCTCCAGCATTGTTTCCCTCATTCAACAAGTTTGTCCCCTCAATGTACAGATGGCTCCTATAGGGTCTCTCTGGCTGTCACATTGCATGCATCACTTAAAGAGAGGAAAGCTTGTTAAGCCCCCTCCACTCTGCCACCGTAAACACACAGACAGTAATGTTGTGCACACACACAAATCTTGTCTAATTGTGTTCTTTTTTTTCTGCTGGGAAGTGTTCAGACCTAATGGTCTATAATGAGTACACCCCACTCAGTCTATTCACAAACCTTTCCTTGTTCCAAGGGCAGGCTGGGAATGAAGGCCAGAAAAAAGAGGAAGGAGTACGGGAATTAGGCTTATCTTTGCCCCCTTTCTGCTTGATGTAAATTGGACAGTGTTTTCTGTAGACAACATACTTTAGTATTTTTTCTTACACAACACTATGAAGTGTATATGGTACATTTTAGCACCTGAGAGACCCACATTGGTTTGGTCTATAAAGCTTGTGGATAAAAGCTTGAGTGAAGTAAAAGCATTTGTCATAACATGACAACACCAAAATTTATGGCACTGCTGGTATTATTGGTACTCAAGTTATTATACTGTCACAGAATCACAGAGTGCTGCATTCGCTGTAGTCATTTTCTTCCTCTGAACCAATTTCTACTACAGGAAGACTGAGAGTATAAAGAGTGGAAATAACCCTCTAGCCTAGTATAATGGGCCTCAAAAAATGCTGTCCGTTCCATTTTGTTCCCGTAGGTTTTTTTTTCCCACCATTACTCTATCCTGTAAAATCCCTCAGAGAAGGACCTGGAAAAGCAGATATGCATATATATGTTTTTGTATGTTTGATTCATTTTTGACTGGAATTCTATCATACTCTCAAGTCAATAGTTCTCTGTTACCTTTTAAGCATTTTAAAATGTTTATTTTGTTATTAAGTACAGGCAACAGGTGGACAAACAGTAATAAAAGGAGAACAAAGACAACAAGAAGTCATCTTGCATACAGCATATAGATTATGAAAAAGAAAAACAAAATAGGAATTTGCAAAAAATAAATTGAGCCCTCTCTGTCTGTCCATAATTTTAGCATGGGTATCAGAACAAAAGGTTATTCTTTATATTTAACAGCAAAAGTGTGTTAAAGGTTTCAATTCCCACACGGAACAATTTAATTCCATTTTATATAATTTACTTCTTTATTAGTTTGCAATTATTATTTTTTTCCCCAAAAGGTAATAGCATTGTAATTTATTTCTAACAATGGCTTGATTCCGATTTATTCTTGATTTAGCCTTTAAAATCAACATTTTAACAAAGCAAATGATGTCTTTTGATATTAGGGAAGAATTCTCTATATAAAAATACCTTTTCTTACAATCTCTTCAGATCCTGATGTCAAACAAAATAAGTCAAAAGCAGATAGCCCTCTTCACTGGTTAAAATAAGAGTATTGTTTAATGTATTTTTGTCCAGTTGATTTAGATTGACCATTTTTGCAGCAGGTTTTGATTGTATTGTAAGATAATGTTACATCATTGATGCTAAGCAGCTTTTAGTTACACAGTGTGTAGTGGCCTTTTGTTTGAAAGAACTCTGGCTGAAGACCACCACTGTCAGATGCAAAACCACCACTGTGATACACCACCTTTGTCAGGAAAAAGTGGAATTATTTGCTTGTACAATGAATTTGCTGTTTGAGAAGAAGTTGTGCTAGCTTTAACTGCATTAGTGTTAGTTGGTGCGTCACTGTATAGTTGGCCATAGTAGACTTTTTTGTAATTGGATTTTGCAAGTTATGTTAGTTACAAGTGGTTTAAAAGGCTTAAGGCTTATATTTATTAAATGATATATTTTACTGTCAGGCTGTTCTTAACCCACCCTACCATAACTAACCCTACCCTAATCGGAACAGTAATCTGGTTTGCTTTTGGAAGTTTTTTGGTGCATTTCTGTTCTGACAGTGGTGGAGTCTGACAGCGGTGGTCTGCAGAAGCAGGTGTCTGAGAGCTGCGGTCTGTCTTGATATTTTCTGGAGCTACTTTCACTGGATTATACTTTTCTTTGTCTTTCCTTGTTTTTTCGCCAAGATGGCCGTAAAAGCCAATTTGAACAGGCCACTTAGTCTGTGAGGACAACAGTATAAGCCCTTATTCTACAAAGAAGTTTCAAGACTTGGACTCACAACTGTAGGAAGTAACAAAGCAAGTGTTGTTCCATCTGGAGCCACAAACTGTTAAGTGTACGAAGAGGATATGGGAAAATACATGTGGTAGAAGCACTAGATGGAACAAGCAGGCAGACCCCAGACTGCTAAACCTGATCTGTGGGAACAGTTAGTGACTCCACAGGCTTCCAGTGGAAACAGGAGGCATATAGCAGAATATAAGTCTTGATTGGAGACAACACAATGGGTGGTAGAGAATGACAGTTGAGATCTTGCGGTCTGTCCAGACAAACCAACCAGATCTGTGGTAATGAACACAGAAGAGAAAGGAGGTGATGGTGAAACATCATCAGGAGAGAATATGAGAAGCTCGGGAAACAGTAGTGAAGGAAAAAGTGCACAGGAATGTTGATGTTAACCTGCAAATAAGATCTAAGTTGGTGTACAGAATGTCTTTACTTGACTGTAGACTAGCTGGCTAAATGCAGTCACTATAATTTGTGCTTAAGCAGATGGGAAATTATCAGCCTAGGGACATCATATTTAGGACCAAACTGGACAAAGTGGAAACAGTTCTGTCTGGAGGTTTGCAACTTTCTTATTAAACCATAGGGCTATATGTTTTATTTCTGACTACATGCAAACACAGTTGAGACTGCAGCTTTTTTCATGGATCATGTCCTTTCAGGTTTCTACCACTGAACAGGGCCCTTGCTGTAGTCAATTTAATGACTGCTAACACCCTCTCCTGTAAAGGCTTAACTGCCATACATGTATGCAAATGTTCTATCACACAGCACAGGATGTCTTACTGGAGAGATATGTGCACAGATCAGAACTCTTTTTAAAGGTTTCTTTTCATCCGTATAAAAACCCATCGGGAGCAGTCAAATGTTGGTGCCTTGGTTCCATTCTGGAGAGCCTCATGATGCATGAATTCAGCAGAGTAAACATGATGCATACAGTATAACAGGATTTTTTACTCATGTTTATACATGATGATCTGCCAAGGTAGTTTTGTCAAGAATACTAATCAATACCCAACAGCTCGATGATGCCTTTAATAAATGCAATATAAAATTGAATTGAATTAAATTGAAAAATAATATTAAAGTTGATGTCCTAAATAGAAAGCTGAATATGTTTGGGGATTGTGGACTCTTGGTCCAACAAAGCCAGGTATCTGAAAGGTCATTTTTACTGTCTTTTTTAGCACAAAATGAGAGAAATCATCAATAATTTCTACAAAAACAGAAAGACTAGGTGTACTTAATAAATTTGAATGTAAAGTCTTATCTTTGCAAAGCAGATGCACTGTCCAGGGTCCATGTCTGTCATTGCAAGGTGGTAGCAAGGCAAGGTTTATTTGTGCTACAGACAGAAAGCAATGGCTCCTGAAGGGTTAAGTTCAGATGTAGCTACAGTATAGTGGCAATTCTATGAGAACTGGACTAACATAACAGCACAGAAAGCTTTTCATAAGCTTTTCAAAAGGTGTTTCTCGCTCTTCTCTCCACCTGCTTTGGCATGAGTTTGCTATAGTTACAACTCAGTGGGGTTCAATGGTGCTGTGAGCTGGTATGGCTGCTGCTGGTGTATCAGTTGGCTTGAATGTAGCTATAGTATAGCAGCCATTTTAGGGACATGTTTATTTAGTAAAAAATAGCAAAGAACAGCATTGAAAGCTTCTCTTGGCAGAGAGAAGTTTTTACTGTTCTCCTGACCAGCCTGGGCATGAGTCTTATCCACCAACTAGCGCCACTGTTCACCAATGGCCTGCCTGTCGAGCTCAGGTTACTACTGGAGCTGCACAAGCCTACTACATTATTTTGTCTTGTTGCTCAGATTGGCCTGTAATGAATGTAACAGGCAGCAGGTTTGCCAAGTCACCTTCCAAGAACTGTTTCTAAAAGTACTGTCCTTTCTCAATACTTTGTATGGGAGATTTCCCAGATGAATATGAAAAATATCCATGCAATGAATATGTGAAACAATCTACATGGTGTGTCAGGTCAGCAAACTTCTAAACACTGTCAAATTTCACAAACACTGGTAATATTTAAGTATCATTTCCTATGCATTTTTGCATTTTAGACATTAATATCATAAAAAAAACTAAAGATTCATTTTTTTTTTAAAGCTGGAGTTCTTTGTGATGATATCAGTCACTAACATAGCAGAGATTGTGGAGTTTTAGATCAAGCCATGCAGGAAAGAATTGAAGCTCTGATCATTTTGTCAACCTTTCTTTCATGGGTGTCATTTTCTGTCATAGCAGCCGGCTGTTTCTGTCAAAGACAAAGGTAGCTTGGGTGCCGGTTTAGCTCAGTTTTCAGAGCAGGTGCCCATTAAAATGAGAATATAGTCTGCAACGCCCTGGTCCTGGGTTTGGTGCATGTCTACCTACATCTTTTCCCCTCATGTTTCCTGTCGGTCTTCAGCTATCATATCAATTAAAGGCAAAAGCCCAACAATAATATTAAAATAAGCAAATTTAGCAATAGAGTGCAGGATTTTGATGAAAGCCAGATATTTCTTTTAGATTGCAGGGAGACAGAAACAGACTGTGAAAGATATGTGGAAGATGGATTCAGGTGTCACACAAGTATTAAGTCTAAAACCCTCAGAATCTCTTAGAAGAGGGATTATTCAAGCTCTTTGTCAGTAGTGCAATACAGTGCCAAGTGAATTGATGTGCCTCTCTTTATTGTGCATTTTCATTACATTTATGTTTTAGATTAAAAAACAAAGTTATCTAAATGATACCTAGCATCACCAGTACCTGTTGATACCCAATTCTTTATACAATACTGTCTGATATTTGCCTTGATATGTTATATAAAAGGATTTTGCAAAGAACATTGAACAGCTTTTTGGACTTTGAACAATTTGTACAAAAAGTTCCATATCAGTGGGAGTACATCCCCCCTCTCTTGTTTCATTTGAATTAATAAACTATAGGAAGTCTAAGGGAAGGGAAAGTCCCACCCGTATCCTATACATAATCAGCCGTACAATATGTATCATAATATTCACATAGCACAGAATGTCAACATCTACAACAAAGAGTGTGTTTGTACAGTGCTCTATATGTTAAACACTGAACTCTGTGTCTGTGTGTGTAAGGAGATAAATCAGTTGGTAAAGTGACTTGTTTATTGATGTCCCAGGTCTGGTTCTCTTGGCGTGTAACCTGCATCCCAGACATCACAGTAGACATTAAGGCTACCTTTGCTCCCCAGGAGACTGGACCCAGACGATTGTTTGTTTGTACTTCAGGGTACGCAGTGTCCCTGTTGGATCGCTCTGACTGGTTAGGGTTCAACACTGGATGGATATTACACAACAGGCCAGAATTTTCTGCTTTTGATCCACTTTTGATCTGCTTATTCAACATGACTGATCACAAAGTGTTTCTGATCTACTGATCTGTTCTCAGGAAGAGACACAAGAAAGAGATATTAACAAAACTTCTTACTTCAACCTCTGCAAATGTGACAGATGCATGCATGACAGCAAGATTAAACATAATATTTACTTCTGATTATGGCCTTCAATAAGACCAAATGCAGCTAAGGTTAGGCAAAAATCATGATCACTAACATTTTGATTGAAATTCAAATCAGAATTTTTAAACATGATTACATCATCTCATCTGCATTACATGCATTTTTCAAATATGGCAAAACCTACAGACAAAATTAGTGTAACAGCATGTGGCACAGTCATCGTTTAATTGGGATTATCTTTTTTCATAATTTTGGGAAGCCAAAACTGTAATTGAAACATGAATTAGTTGCCCACCACTAGCTAAGGTTTTTGATGTTTTACATGCTTTGATACTTTTTGATACCCCAGATTTTAAAACAAAAAAGTAAAACACAAAAAAAGATTTCAGTCATTGTTTTAATCAAACACTGCCATTTAGAAAAAAAGCAATATCTAAATTTCAAAACAGTCTTGACGATGTTTGAGTAATACGTTAGAGAGTTTCATTGGGTGCCGAAGACTTAGATGACATGGGTTCAAAATAGGTATCAATATCCTTTGATTTTTACTAGAACTTTAAACGGAATAAAAGTTAAAATGTTAAAATTAAAATGGAATAAAAAAGAAATCTGGTGTTGTTACAGCTGCGTGCAGCACATGGGAAATTAAGATACAACTTGGAACAAATCAGGAGGCTGTGCGTAGCGTTGTTGCTGTTAAATAGTGTCTTTTAGTTTTGTACAGGAATAAGCTGTAGTAGTAAATGTTTTCATTCAGTAACAACTCAAACTCCATACATTAAACACAGTATACACATTTTAAACGAGGTCTGTTACATGACGTGTTGAGTAATGACAGGAAAGACACAGGAAAAAACACACTGCTTATAAAAGCTTATCCTCGTTTCTTATCAATTTAAGCTACCAACTTCAAGAAATGCAAAGAAACAACAAAAGATAAATCAGTCACGCTAGTAAGGAATAGGGGCTTGACAAACCATTTTCCTGAAAACCAAAAGTAAATTACATGTTTTTAGATTTATTTTCATATCAGAGTTAAACTTGCAACAGAAACACAAATCTCCTGTTCATACCTGTGTCTGCTTTTTGTACATTAAACTTACAAACACCTCTCATATAGACTCTCTTGAATTAAAAAGAACTTTTGCAGTGAGTCAGAGAACGTCTTTGATTTTGCTCTCAACATTATTTGCATTGTTTTAAATAGTAAAATTTAATTACATGGGAATTTAGAAAAAGTAGATGTGTGAGCATAGTATTCAAACTTATTTATAACACCTATGGCTTATTTTTACAGTTTTATTATTTAATTTATGGCTAAATTTATGGCGTAAAGGTGGATCCCCACATTTCCAAACATATAAGAAATAGTAGGTGAGCAGTAGATTAAGTGCACAGCCGTATAATTTGACGCAGTTCTGGATTTATACAGAACTGCTACTGACTTTGACATTTTCCCTTGGATGTATTTTTATAGGTTGTTTCTTATTTAATATGACTATCAGTTTCCTTTAGATCCCCAAAAAACATACATTTAGTTTTCTTAATAATTAAATACAGTTTTTTACATCACACCGAGTTTTGAGATTTACCAGCTCCCTTTCCACGCCACACAAAAGTTCCTTTAAATTCTTACCAGAGCAAAATAAATATATATCATCTGCAAATATTACATATTTAAAAAACATCAGTTCATTGCAGATATCATTGATATAAAGTATGAACAGTTTTGGACCGATCAATGATCCCTGGGATACTCTACAGGTAATCTTCTTAAATCCTGACACACTTTCATTAATTTGTATACACAGTTTTCTAAAAAGCTTTCCAGCTAAGAATATCCATCCTCATAACCACACATCTTTAATTTCCTCAATAATTGTCTGGGATTTCTGCAGGTTAACATTAGTTTACAAATAAACAGATTCAGTTGTTTCACAAACACCTTCTCTAAAATAGAGAAAACTGTGAATGAAGTGATACTGGTCGGTAGTTTTCCATGCAGTGCTATTCTCCTTTTTCAAAAAACTGGAATCACCTTTGCTAACTGCATGCTATTGGAAAAGATTCCCTTGTGAAAATACAGGTGAGAGATCTAGTTATATAATCAATAACCTCCTTAATAATTACTGTGTCAATTGTATTCATCATGGCTGATCTTTTATTTTTCAATTATCTCACAATTTCAATAATATCTGATTCATCTACCTTACTTAGAAACTAATGTTATTGTTTATCAAAGTATTGAACATGTCTTATCATCAGAAACAATAACCATTCTTGTCAAATTAGCTCTAACATCTACAAAATAATAATTGAAATCATCAGCAATGTCATTAGTATTATTTATGAAATGACATGGAAGTTCTACAGTACGTATTACTTTATTCTGAATAATATGATTGAGTAACCTGGCACGCCAGATGGATTTGTTTCAGTGAGAAACAAGGAAACAGTGTATCCATCTGCTTTGCAAGGTTAATGATTGAGCACTTTCAAAGTTCTTTGTATACTGTTTTACTATCCTCTAGTTTTTAACCGTTGGATTCCTCTTGTGCTCCCATGGTAGTTTGTTCTTTGCACACTTATATTTCTTCACTCTTCCTAGTTCTCAGTTGTAAAACTTCTTGTACGGTTGGTTTTTCTGATTACATGCCCACCACAGACCTTTCCTCATCCATGGTTTGTCATTAAATTTCACTTTCATCCTGCACTTTCTTATAGGAAAATGTTTTTTGTATAATTTTAAGACTGTAAACAAAAATTCATCATATGCTAGATTTGCATTATCAACATACAACTGATCCCAATTATGATTTCTTATTTCCATATTTAAGGCTTCAACTGGCTCTGGTGTTCTTAATCTCATTAATCTGGAGGAAGTTTGACTTTTGTCATCTGAGCATTTAACAGTTAGATTATGCACAACTATGGAAACAGGAGTGTGATCATTGATATCACTTGTTCCTTGAAAATGAAAACATAGTGATTAAATTGTACTTTGATCCTAGTAATCTGATAAGTATTGTATTAAGAGTTGAGTATATTCTTACATCCCTGTGTTCTTTAAAAAATGTACCTTTTCAACTGCGTTACAGGGAGTGATAAAAAAAACTGCCTCAAGGCACATGTTCCAGTGGCATACAATGAAGGAGAGGCTTTTAAGGGCTTTGAAACTGTTGAAATACTACACATGATGACAGGTGTGAGTGTATTGTTTCCATGCAGGAAAGGGAATCCTTTCCTTTTCATTGTTTTCAGTTGTATTGCCCAGTGCTCTTTCCTCTGTGTCCATTATATATTTATTAACGGCTCACAGCATATGTCGTGTTGCATGAACTCTGATCCTCGTATGTATAAGATTCACTTCAGCTCATAAATCTGACAAGCAGGACTCCCATATGTTTTAACAATTAATTCTTCTTGTCCTCCTTTCCTCTGCAGCCTGGGTCGGGGCCCTCGCCATGGGAATGATCTTCTTCTGCTCTCCTGTGGTCAGCATGTTCACGGACCGCTTCGGCTGTAGGAAGACAGCAGTCAGCGGGGCAACGGTGGCTTTTATAGGGCTGCTCAGTACATCCTTTGCAAAGTAAGCCAAAGCTACACCTGTTTGATGTTTAAATAAGCAGAACTGGAGTACTGGGTTAGCTCAGTAGGTGGAGCATGTAGCCAAAGTCCTTGAAGCAGCAGGCCTGGGTTAGGCCCAGACCCTGGGCCCCTTGCTAAATATCATCCCCTTCTCACTGCTCTCTGTATTTCCTGTCTGTCCTCAGCTGACCTTTCAACCAAGGCAAAAAAACAAAACAAAACTAAAACAATCAGGGAAAAATATCCAAGCATTTCAATGTATGAAAAAAAATCTAAGTCTTTGATACCATCGCTTACATTCAGGCAGTAATGAGTCTCATTGCCTCCCTCAAGTCTTATTGATAAAAGTAAATTTTGTCTGAAACACACAACAAAAGATTTTTTTTCCTGTTATAAAAATTTCAAATCCATGATCCATCTTCCAGTTTTTTTATTTTGTACAACAGAAGAACAAAAAGTACTTTCAGCATTTAGTTGTTCAGATAAACAAAAGTAGTGTTTTTACCCACCTAGGGGTCTGCAACATATGGAGCATACTCAGTTGGATAACAAGCGATGATCATCTCGAGCTGGACAAGGTAGCAAAAGGCTAAAGAGAGGGCAGCGTATGTAATAAAACTGCCATCATTTTGATAATAAGTTCCATTTCCGTTAAAACTGGGTAATATTGGATATTTAAGTAAAAGGTGATGAAATCAATACCTGTTTTGATATCAAGGTTACAAAAATAAAAGTCTTAGACATCTAATATTAGGCAGATTTTTGTTTATGATTATCAAAAGTTAAGGCAAATTCCTCCACAAAAACATGGAATTTAGACAGTGTGCAGACTTTTCCTGCAATTTATAGATGAATTAAACCCTCTTCTTGCAGTTGTCATGTGTTAGTACAAGGACAATTAGATATTTGGTCTACAAACTGAACAAACACACTGGTCATTAGAAACAACACATCCAAATGATTTGTACTGAAGCTGTCAAATTAAATGGTTGGTATTTGTTATGATGATAACCACACTTTATTGGCACTCAGATAAGATTAATTGTCTCTTATCTATTGAAAAACTGCCTGGACTTCAATGGTGAATTTCATCACTGTAAAGTCAAATCCCTCCCTTATTCATCAAAGATGTGAAGAGGGTCTCTGTACTTCCTTCTAAGATCATTGTACAACGTTTCACTCTGACAGCAGCTGCATATTACAAATTTTGGATGTTTTGTCATCTTTAAATTCTTCAAATCCTTTTCTGTAAAGCTATTAATCTTTTAATAGCTCATGATAAATCAGTTGAATAATAAGCAAAGCATTACATTTTTTACATTTCTGTTCTGTTGTAGCTCCCTGAGCCTCCGCTATTTCACCTACGGTATATTGTTTGGCTGTGGCTCCTCCTTCGCCTTCCAGCCCTCGTTGGTCATCCTCGGACACTACTTCCGCCAGCGCCTCGGCCTAGCCAACGGTGTGGTGACGGCGGGTGCCAGCCTCTTCTCCATGGGCCTTCCAGTGTTCCTCAACAAGGTGGTGGAGCCTCTGGGCCTCAGCAGGACCTTCCAGATCCTCAGCCTCTTCATGCTGGTCCAGGCCCTGCTGGCGCTGCTGTTTAAACCTTTACTGCCTCCCGGAGGAGGCATGGGACCCCCCGGCATGGGGCCTGGCAAACCCCAAACCCAGCCAGGAGCCACTGCCCAGGGGGGGAGCAGGTGGGGCAGGGTTGTCAGTGAGGTCAGAAAGTACTTCAACCTGCGTGTTTTCCACATCGTGACGTACAGGGTGTGGGCCTTTGGAGTAGCCACAGCTGTGTTGGGCTACTTTGTGCCATATGTTCATCTGGTAAGAATAATAATGGGCATGCTCAAACCTTCACTTCAGTCACTTCAAGATTGTATATTTAGAAAAAAATCTTTCCCCTATACTAGTTTGCTAAGCATGGCCACTGTTAAAGAGCTAGTCATATGTTTTGATTACAGTACATCTCAATGGATTTTAATGACAGATTGTCTGCAGATTTCTGGCTGTGTTCACTGAACAGCTCTCTTTTTATCCACATAATACTTAATATAACCTGTTATGAAATACATACCATAACTTCTTTGGTATCTGAATCTGTTAGAATCCTGACCTCTTATAGATAGCACAGGGTTGCATAGCATTTTTTCAGTTGTGTAGTCGTTGTCTGATGTCTAGCGTAGTATCTAACTTCACTGTGCTGTCACAGGTGATCCCACTGAGCTGACCAGACAAATAACAACCCACTTCATGACACAAATAGGCCTTAGAAAATAGAAATATTCCTGATGAAATGTGATATGTAGGCACAAAGCTTATCCTTGTAAGCAACCCCCCCCGAGTTGGCTTAGGGAAGACCATTTTATCATTTTTCTTAACTGCATTGTGCCTTTAAAGGCAGGAATTATAATTAAGTCTGGAATACTAGCACATTAGACATAAACCAAAACAAAACAACCCTAACCATTAAAAAAAACAGAATAAAAAAAAAGCCTAAGAGTAAAATCAGCCAAACAACAACAACAACAAAACCCCAACAAAAGAAGCATACAAAAACCTCCACAAGTATAATTAACCCAAATATTGTAACCATAGTAACACAAGGACCCAGTTTTATAATTTGAGACCAAGAGTAAAAAGGTGTAGGATGACTTAAACATTGAAAATAAAATAGAATTAAAAAGAAATAAAAAATATAATGAAAACACACCAAACAAAAAAGGTAGTAAAAGCAAAGGAAGTTAAATTAAAAAAGAAACAAATGAAGGTTAAGGCAATAAAATGATGAAATAAATTAAAGGAGGTCAAAGCAATAAAATACTAAGTAGTGAAAAGAGTAAAAAAAAGAAATAATCATAGGAAAAAAAGAGTTATAAACAACGTAAAATAGATAAATGGGGCTGTCGAATGATTGCGCTTTTCAATTGCAGTTAATCTTATAATTTTTTTCAGTTAAACATGATTAATCTCCCCATTTTGAAACTCCACTCTTATGCATTTAAAACTGTGTTTGGATTTTTGCACTGTCCCGAGTAAAGGGTACAGACTTTGACATAAACTTAACCATGGAAAAGGGACTTGTTATGAATTGAAAAAAAAAAAATCAGGGAACAGTAAAAAAGGTAAACATTTGATACCACAATGTGCAGTGACTTCTCCCCTGTGCTGTCTGTGAGTTTTTAAAAGTGAAATGAGACACTAATGAGCAGAGGTGGACTTATTTTACATCACTGTGGCTGCAGGGAGATGCTGCATTGGTGTAACTAAAGTGTGTTGTAAGGGGCACTAAAGCATGCGATTGATTGCAATTGAGTGCACCAATTATGGACCTTAATTATTAAAGAATTAATGGATTAACTGTGACTGCACTGAAATAAATGCAACAGGGGAGGTAAAAGCATAAAATAAATTAAATAAACTGATATAAAAGCATTAAAATGCTAGGAAAATACAAAGAGATTTAAAAAAGTTTTAATTAGAAAAATGGAGTGACAACATTAGGCAGTAGAATAAAAAATGCTGTTATAGGATATATATCAAATGTAATAAAAGCAGGAAAAACAGATGTCAATTATAAGTTATAGCCAAAATGAAATCAAGGATATTAGGGAGAGAGCATTAATCCATAATGCAATGGACTAAAGAAAAAAAAAGTAAAAGAGCATTTAAAGGCAAAAAGAAGGGTTCGACATCACATATACTGACCTAAATGTATAAACGTGAGTTTAAAGAAGTGACTGAAAAGATGTCACTGATTCTGGCCAGAAGGCTTGTTCCAAAGTCAAAGAGCTCTTTTAGATTTTACCTCAGCTTTGGAGTGGCAAAGATGCCTCTGCCTGAGGATCCTCAGTTGTGGGCTGTGGAAGGCGTTCATGCTGGGAAAGTCTTCAAATTAATTCTGAAATTCATTGGAGACTGATGTAGGGAGGCTGTGATTGGAGCAGATGTGATGCCGTCTGTTAAAACAAGTAAAAGCCTTGCTGCTGCAGTCTGAACTATTTGGAGGCGAGAGAGTGTCCAAAAAAAATGCACGGCCAACATCAATGTGCAGGCTCTGCAGCAAATAAGCTAGTTTTAAATCTTTAACAGCTTTCCATGCATGTAAGCTTTGACTACAGAAATATAATGGCAATTTTTCAAGTGAGTTTATTAAATTTCCTTTGCATGTCAATAAGTTTGTGTTTATTTGCTGCTTTAGCTTAACCTGTCAGCTAAATTTCTGATATCAATCCTCTCAATCACATAGCAGGATTTATTGTATGATGAATAAAGTCAGATCAGTCAAACAGTTAAAGCAATAAACAGTTTTTGTTCCCGTTGTCATAATAAAATCAACCAAAAACATTGTTGAAAAAAATATTACCTTTTCTTTTCACAACTATTCAATTCCAAATCAAGAGAACATAATCAAAAATTTGCACATGACTTTCAGCTGACTTTGGAGTGAGATAGTGAGATAGTGAAGGAAGACGATGAAGTGTAAAGCTGCACCTCAGAGCTGTGAAGTTGATCTCCCTCCATCCAGATGTCGGATGTTCCAGCTCCGGCCTCCCTCCGTCAGGCCTGTTGTTTCAGGCTCGGTCCCAGATGTAAACACAGCCCCGGCCTTTGTATTGGCTTGACCACCTCAGGAAACCTCTCCTGTATGTGCTCCCTGTATCCCTAAACATGCCTATCCTATGGCCATTGATGAACATCGAGGCCTTCAAAGGAGAGAAAATATTTCACAAGATCAGGAAAAGACTTCAGAGGGAGGTTTAATGTTTGGGATCAGAATTTTTGAGGAGGGGGGGTCAGCACTGAGGGGAGTGGGAGGGTCTGGCCTATATGCGTTGGGTCTTCCTGCCTGCTGTTACAAAGGTCTGTGGATGAGGACATTTTGTTATTGTAAGACTTGAGCTTTGCAACTATTCCTCCACTCCCCAAAACACACACGCACTAGCTGAGTTGATTGACGTCTGAGGAATGGAGCACAAAAACATAGCAAAAGTTCACCAGCAGGTTGTGGGAAATATTTGTAGGCATCTGGAGAGATTTTTACACAGCCTATTTAACCATCACTCTACAGTCAAGACCTCATGCTGCCATGTGTCTGTTTTCTCTCTGTGTGTTTCAGATCAACTTTGCCGAGAAGCAGTTCAAGGAGACCAAGAAGGAATGGGTGCTCCTGGTTTGTATAGGAGCTTCATCTGGGTTGGGGCGCCTTGCCTTTGGCAAGATTGGAGACCACATTCCTGGTCTCAAGAAGATTTATATGCAGGTGAGAATTGTGTACAGTCCACTTGTTTAGATTGGCCTATTAGGGCTATTCTAAAAATATATACACGCAAAATGAGATTTACATTTCCAAGATTTTGCTGCAATTTTTTGAGATTATAAAGGTGTAAATTTACAAAATAGAGAAACAAAACTCAGAATCTTTAAGATAGTAAGGGATAACATTTCTATAAACAAAGTCCAGAAATTATCTGTGACTGAAGTCACAAATGTTACACAGAAGAGAAACGAACCATAAGATATTCTTTTTCTTCTGTCATGCCGTAGTGGCATGGCTATTAAATGATGAGACTTCACTTATGAGGATAAACCATATGGTTCACAGTCATATGTGCAGTCTCATTATTTAATAGCCATACCTCGTAGATGTTTATCACACATTTATGTTTTTATGAACTGGCTCAATATTCCGTAGTGGTCTGATATTGTATTTATTCCTGGACAACTTAATATGAAAGAGAGTTTTTCCCCCCATTTTTCCTAAGTGACATGATTGTTTCTTCATTCAGAAAAGAGGTGCGGCGAACTCAGAAAAACAAGCTTCTTTAAAAGCTCACAGACAGTAATTCGATGTGTTAGCAAACATTTACGTCTATACTGTTCCCTTATTTCCTTTTAAATTCATAACAAGTTCCCTAACCAACGGTTTAATTTATATCAGAATCTTTAATCAAGCCAAAATTCCTTTTTTGTTTCAGATGAAAAATATGGTTTGCATCCACACAGTAATTATCAATTGCTTTAAGGTGTAAAAATAATCTAAAATGAAAAAAAAAAAACTGTTTAAGATGCAAAACAGTTTTTAAAATGTGATAAAAATGAGATAAATCCTAATTAAATGAAGAAATTCTGAGATTTATTATAATACAAAATGTAATAATTTGACAGCCCCTATATTGGCTGATATAAAAATTGTTTGCCATGACATTATTTTGAATCAGTCTAGTAAAGAACTTTGTGATCAGTATGAAAAGATGTAATGAACCTGTTTACTGAAAAAAACGATGATTTGAAATGTATTTAAAATTATGATTGAAGCCTTTTATACATACAAATTAAAAAACTTTTTTTTTCTTTTAATTATAAAACAGAATATCAAAATGCCACATTTTGCATAATAGAATTCAACCATTATAAAATAAAGAAAGCTTTCATGTGAAGAGGAAACCCTACCTGCTTAAGAGTAGGGAAGATTACATCTGGCGTAAATGGAAGCCAGATCACTGCAGTTATTCAAGTGAACATGATAAATCAAACCTGCTAGTGTTTGTCCTGTTGAGTGCCAGTATAAAAATCCATTGGCTTTATTGGCTAAAAACCATCAAAGGAAATCCCCATGTTGCTAACTGACTGTGTCATTTAGCAGTGGGATCTTGGTCAAGCTGAGACTGATCAATTCAGATTTAAAACCCTCAGAAATTTTACTCTGAAAATGTACTTCTCTTCATGGTGGTGATGCACAGAAACACAATGAGTGTTTTTTGTACAACTGGTCATTGCAGACATCTTTGTCCAGCACCTGTACACCATGCTGTTTGCCATAACTAAGAAATACTCTGTCATATAGCTGGAAACACTTGTTCTTTCTCTTATTCAGTGTTTAACACAATTCTTTTTGTAAGAGAAGGTTTCTTTGCACAATGTGGTTATTGTTTGAAGTTCAAGGTAACACCTTTTATTTTTGAGGCACACAGCCCATTTTCACAGTTCTCAGTATGAAACTCATAAACTCTGGGCTTTGTAAAATCAGCAGCAAAAGCTGAAAGTTTAGGTTTAGAAAACCAGGCCAGCAACCTTCAGCAGCTTCAACAAAGCACAAAGCACCAATCTTATTCCCTTACCCGCCTTGAAAATGCAGTTTAATCATATAAACGACCCTCAGCTTTATTTTTCTGCGAGCTTTGCTATAATCCACACATAATTCTTAATGCATAAATTGAACTGGCAATCTTATCAGGTTCCTGCCATCACCAGCCAACTACCCTTACCTCCCTCATGATGAACAGAAGGTTTGATTCAAATTTCAGTTAGTTTCACACTTTTGGGATATTTAGACATTTGAAAGTCATCTACACCCATTTATTTTTAGAGCTTAAGATGGTTCAGTGGTAGAGAAAAAATGTTCCACACTTTTATGCACTTTTAGCTCACTGGCACAGCTGTTGCCTGAGGATAAACTCTGTCACACAAGAAGCATACTGGAAGACTAGATCTTCATGTACAAGCAAGTACAAAGACCACAAAGACATAAAATAATGACAACCAAAAACAGGTTTTACATTCCCCCTTTCCTTACTATCACCAATGTCAAGTTAGTGTAGCTTTTAAGTTTACTCATAAGGAACAGAGGGAAGATAAAAAGAAGAGAACTTCTGTATGTACTGCACATGTTTATATTGACACAGCTAGTTTCAGTTTTTGTGCCTTGGTGGGTAATAATGGATTTAGCAAAAAGAAATAAATGAAACAGCAGCGACATCCTTCACAGTTATAGGAGGAAAATCTAACAGTTCACTATTTTGACCTGGCTGCTAAATCATCAATGAGCAACTATGGATGTAATGGTGTTTTTATTATTCTGGACCAGTCATGGTTCGGTGCACTTGGTCAAACGACGAATCTGTCTAAATACTTTCTAAAGCCTGAATGGAGAAAAACAGCATCACAGATGACAAAAGCCAGCCAGTTCAGGTGACAGTAATGATCATCACTGTTGAACTGTTTTAAGCAACCAACAAAGAAGAGAAAGAAGCATAGATGTAAAAAACATGTGACAAAGAAAAGTTAGTCACGGATGCACTAACAGAGGGGCGGAGAGATCTGTCGGCTTCTTTAAAACTGGAAGTGCTGGCAGTTTGGAGACTCCTCCGATACAGCCCTGTCTTATACTGACCTCTTGCCTTCATCCCATAGTGAAAGAATTAGAAACAGCAAACACCCCAGGTCAAAAGTGCAAAAAGCAAATTCGAAATGATTTTTCCAAAATGTGTGTGTGTCGGTGTGTGTGTGTGTGTGTGTGTGGGTGTTTGGTTTATTTATCATTTCAATTGGTGATTGGTGATGTTATGTACTTCTGGTAACCTGGCACGAGGAAAACCTCTCATACACAGTGTTTGGGAATGGGCAGAGCCTTTGGAAAAAAAACAAATTAATTGGAGGGTGGTTGTATGAATGTTCTGTTTGTCACATCTTTACGGGCCAGGCTGGGATTAATCCTGTCAATAAACAAGGAAGGAGAGGAAAAACATTTCAATTTTTCTTTTTTTTTTTAAATCAAAAACAGAATCAGAGGTCAGTGAGTAACTGCAAATAAATACGTGAAAAAACCACATAATTACTTGAAATGGATTTGGTACCACTTACTTAAATATGAAATATATGAATAAAAATGTAAAAATGTAGTTATAACCAAGTGTATCATCTTAATTTGATATGAAATAAAACTTTAAATGTACATAAAAGCAAATTTCATGTAAAAAACGTTATCTTTTATTGTGAAAATTATAGGTTTTTCCTCTTGATTTAAGATGGAATATTAAACATAGAAATAAACATACAAAAAAAAACATACAGTGCAACTAGACATGATCTTTTATTTGGAAAAGTAGAAGGATTTCTCTTTTAATTTAACATGAAGTATTGATATTAAAATAAACATAAAATGTGACTAGATGCAATCTTTTATTTTGAAAGTTAGAATCTCACTCTGGGGGCATGGCTTCTAGGTTGGCAATTGGAGGTCTGTATAGGAGAGGGCTGTACCAGAGAGCTCTCCAGGCTGCAGCCAAACACTCTATGCTTCTTCCTCTGACCATCTTCTCTGTGCTGCTTTTAAAAAGCCTCTGGATATAAAAGCAGAGAAGGTGGAGGACATTAATGATGCTAATACATTTTAAAGGCTTTACATGGACATGCAGAAATAGAGAACAGCAACTACAATTTGCTTACATTAGATTTTCTGCAGTCTCACACTGATGAACACAAGTCATGATTTTGCAAAAGTAGTACACATTGGAACCACTGTTATCTACCTCTACATATAAAGCCTTTCATATGCTGTTAACTAACAACTCTGTGTAGGTAGTTGTACCTACAATGGCAATACAGCACACTTTATAAATCATGAATATGATCCCTTCAAAGGCTCTAAAATACAGATACTTGTTTTCATTATAACACATTGTTTCATCATTCTCAAGAGATATTAGACTAAGACATCTTTTATATCTGTTTTCTCTTCTTTGTTTCATGCTATATACCACAGCCTGTACCAGCTATCAGGTAGTTCTCAATAACATAAGAAGGATCAAATTGTAAGCTACTATACTGTCAGCTATAAAAGCATTAAATGAGGGAAACTTGAAAGCATTTTCTTGGTCTGTTTATGTGGTCTTTAAAACACTGGAGTACTACTCAAACAAATGAGACCAGAAGTTCTGAGTCTTGTTTTATTTTATGTACATTGTATTTAAAGCTCATGAATGTGCTCTGGCTGTCTGTTTCAGGTGGTGTCATTCATGGCTCTGGGCCTGATGTCCATTATGATTCCCCAGTGCTCAGTGTTTGAGGGCCTGGTGGCTGTGTGTGTGTTCCTGGGACTGTGTGACGGATGCTTTCTCACCATGATGGCTCCTATTGCCTTTGAGCTGGTTGGGCCTATGCAGGCTTCGCAGGCCATAGGCTACCTTCTAGGATTAATGGCTCTTCCCATGACAGCAGGTCCACCCATCGCTGGTGAGAAGATGATCTTTTCTGTTCCTTTTTTGTATACAATTTTATGATTTATACTGCAGAATGAACTTGGGGTTATCTAGCTTGTTTCACAATGGAGTTAGCCTGTTGTCAGCTGAGAAAAAAAGAACATGTGTAAAACCTTACTTTCTGGTTAGAGATTAGTACATGAAATTTTTAATCCATTCTCACAGATTCGTTATCCATTTTGACTTATTTACCCTGGTTTAATTGTGGGACTGGTTCAAAAACATTTATAAATCCATGCCCACAGTTAACAGGTCTCTGACCATAACCCACTACTCAGTTACCATGGTTTGCAAATACATGCCACACAGAGTCTTCATATGTTTGGTGTAAATAGTGAATGGACTTGAGCTTGTATAGTGCTTTTCATGTCATGTGACTGCTCAAAGTACTTTACACCACAGGTCACACTTACCCATTCACACTCTTTCAGTCCATTCACTTCACATTCATACGCTGATGGCTGAGGTTGCTATGGAGAATTTGCCATCAGTGTTAGCCAGGAGTGGAAGGTAGCTAATTACATTTACTCAAATGACTTAAACTAAGTATTTTTTACTTCTACTAAAGTACGCTTTAACCAGAGTAACTGTGCTTTTACTTGAATTCATTACTCTACTTATTCCACTTCTGTTGACTACACAGTAGCACATAATGACAAAATGATTCCACATCACAGTCAAAAACAGCTGAGGACTACTGGGGTTCTTTTGGTCATGATTCTGATGGATTATTGTTAATTTTTGATGGGAGACACCTTTGCACCATAAGTGAAGTCATCCACTGAGTTTGAGTTCCTGTCTGTGACTTTAGGTGTTCCTAAGGGATGCATACTGACTATTTTCCATCAGTATGAATTGCCTTGCTATGAGGTTGACTCTCTGCTTTGTTCCTGCCAGAGGATACCCACCATGCCACAGATTTTCAATAAATATATAGTAAAATATTTCTTTTAAAAGTGGAGTTTAACTTTATGTAGTGTGACAGAATAGAGACACTTTTAAAGGGTTACATTTAACCTTTTATGAGTTTAATTAACACTGTAAATTTTTCAGTGTATTTTACTTTATTATAGAGGTGGGGTTTTACCTGACCAACCTGGCTGGAGGTCTGTTCTCTTCTTTTCCAGCCAGTATGAAGAGATCATATTTTACTGTATAATTCCTCAGTAGCTACTCAGTACTTAAAGTAATCTTTAAATGAGACTTCTACTTTTACTTGAGTAGATTTATAGTAAAAATCAGTACTTTAACCAGAGTAACTGTATTTTTACTTGAGGACAGTAGTTATGTACTTTTCCACATCTGGTATTAGCTAATCTCTAATTCAAATGCACTCATACACATTTACACACCACTGACAGAGCAGTGGGAGCAAAAAATAAAAATCCTCATGGAATACCACTGCCCCTGCTACGACATTCTCCTAGCAGCATGTAAAAGAGTGTTTTGTTTTGTTTTGTTTTTCTTTGGTTGGAGTGAGGGGATTGGGCCAAAAGTGATCTGATGATCTTGTAGTGTTATCCTACCTGTCATAACCTGGCTCAAAGGCCATGACAAATTCAGGAAGGACACAAAATTGACTGTAATTCTTGATTATTTATCTCAAAAATTTTGCAATGAACAGAAGACAAAATTTGTGTAGAGAGACAGCAAGCAGCAGGGGGGGGGGTGGGCTTTTATGCCCTGAGAGCACTCTGGTATTCTCAGTAAGAGAGGCTGATTCCTCACTGGGAACAAAGGAGAGAAAGAACACATAAGTCAAACTTGTTTAGAGGCGGTACGGCAGTGGCGGTCACATACCTGAGCTGACACCAGGGGGACTTTATGTTTCTTTGACTCGAGAAGGTTGATAGTCACTGGGCACAACAAGGTGACTGATATCAGTTGTATAAGGTAGTCAGAGGGGGTGCTAAGAAAGAGTAGAACAAATGCTGGCTGTCTTACAAACAGTCTGTACAAACAGACTGTACCCAGCTCTCTGTGTGAGTACTCTGCCCCCTCCTTCTTTTTCTACCATTCTTCCCTCTTTCTCTCCAATAGTAGGGTCGTGCAGAGGGCTCTGAAGGCAGAACATTTGATGAGTCACACGTCCTTGGGCTCTTTTTCTTTGCCATCCTCTTGCAGATCTTCCATAGACTTGGGCTGTTTTTACCACAAAGCACTCACTTTTCTCAAGCTGTTGAATGAATTACAAAATCACAAAGAAAATCCATGTTAAAAGGCTTGTTACTGGTTCAGTTTTCCTCTTTGACTGGAGCAAGATACTGCTAAGTATCTAAAGTAATAAATTCACAGAAAATCCCACATCATACTCTGGCTGAAACAGTAAGTTGACTAGTGGATTTAGATAAAATTAATCTGCACCTATTTTTATGTGTTTCTTTAAATACATGTTTATTTCATGTAAAAAAGACAGGTTAATTATATATTTTAAAATGTTAAAATGCTATAGAATGCATTTTGGGTTTGAATAACCTCTGTTAATGGCTCAAGCTGCTTTTTGGGAATTCATTTTCTGCTTTAAAAGTTATTTATTGGTCATCTTGTTGGACTTCAAATTTGGAAATGGGCGGTGCTGTTGACAATACAGACATATAGGCACACCTTGCTCCCCTTTTGTTCTTTACTAAAGTTCCTGTTTATCCGAATGGTGTCAGTCTATTTCTGTGAAAACGTTTCCTCTCAGATGATAGGAACAATAGCATCAAGTACATGTCTGACAGGTGAATGTTTTGTGTCCACTCACACAGAGAAGTATTGAGGCACCAGAATATTGTATATAATGGCATGTTTTCAGTTTTCCTGCATGCACATAATCTCTTTTGGTTACATTCATAAGTTAAAGACATTATGCAGACCATATTAATACCAAATAATCAAATTAATACCCAGAAAAGTAGATATGCAATAGAGTGCTTATGTTTCATTACGTTTAAAAAGCCATTTATTTACTCTTCATCCTGAAATAAAGGCTCCTCCATGTCTGAATGGGATTATCACTGGGTCAACATGTGTTTTTGTACAGTACAGTCTGTACAGTTCATGAGCAAGAATGCATATGTTAGAGGCAACATTGTAAGAGCACACCCCTCCCACTCCTGTTGTGTCACAAGCTCAGCAGTAGATTAAATATTCAGAGCAGCGTGTTGAACTTGTCGACCCTGCTTTGTCACTGTGATACAGTTTGTTTGCTTTGACTCGCATGCAGATAAATATAGGATGAGCCTACGTACCAGGGGCAGGGTGGGGCTTTTGGGTTCTATTACTTTTTTAAAAGAGCACAATCTACTCCAAGCTTAGTGTTTTTTGCAACAAACTAGTTTGGAAGTTACTGCATTGTATATAAGACAAAGCAGTCCCTCGGGAATTTATTACCATTAAATCAAGTTTTTTGTACCTTATTGGCTATGTGCATACAGTCCCTAACAAATTTATTAGACTACCTGTCATATTTGTCTCAGAGACCATCCAGCATCATGAAGTGCTTTAACAGGACTCTTTCATTTTCAGCGAGCTCTCGACATTTTACCATTTTGAACAGGAATGAGGAATTTCAAACTGAATTAACTTTTTTATACCCAAATTTGAGCCGGCTCACTGGGCTTCTCTGAGAAGTCAGAAATTAATCAAGCATAACAGTCAACCACTAAAACTATTTTTTTCTGTTCAGGAATGCAAGTAACTAACTATAATTTGACATATTAATCAAGAAATAATAATGTGCTTTACTATTTTTTCAGTTTTTTGTAAATCAGTAAATTTTAAAATTCATGGATAACAATAATAATTATATTTTAGCATTAAAAATATCATTTGGGTTAAAGATCTTCTACATATTGGTGTATGAACCATTGCAGAAACATAAAAAATGATTTTGGTAATTACCAATGCTGTTAATTTAGGGCAGCTGTGGCATAAACCTTACTTTAGGTGGTGGTCTAATAAATTTGTTAAGCACTGTATATATTGAGTCTACAGTCCTCCACATGAGCAAGACAGTCTAGCTGCAGACCTATCATCTCTGATGGCCTCTATTGCTGCCTGGTCATGTAAGACACTGGCTGTGTCCGAAACCATTCACTCATTCCCTACTCCCTATCCACTATATAGTGAGCAGCATATAGTGGACTATATAGTGGACTCAACTGCAAAACACAAAAATGATTTCGGACACTACTCTGGCTGCGGGCGATGACGTCATCACTGTCTCACAATTTAAACGTTTAGCAGCAACGGCTCGTAAATTTCCTTGACAACGGCTGAGGATCGAAATTAACGGTAGAATTTCAATAAAAACTGCTACAAAATGTAACGTATTTTTACAAAAAAAATAGATATACTAATAGATAAAAAAGTTGTCTCTATAGTGACAACATAATATACATTTTTGTGTGTATTATCACTTATTTTTGCATAAAGCTGATGGTCTCATGTCTTGTAATCATCATAGGGGGAAAAATTTACTCTGTTTTGAATCCTTAATATTATCTTACAGATTTGGCAGAACCAATAAACAAAAAAGCATTTTAAAAAGTTTTCAAATATGTTCCTGTGCTCCTCTCGTTCGTCCGTCATGCTTGAGAGCAGCGACCGCGATGCATTATGGTAAATATTGCTGAGCTGGTGGCCGTCGGTTGCTCACTACTTTTCACAATATATTGTGGGATAGAATGAGTGCACTATATAGTGAATAACAATGCTCACTCAAAATTCGGACACCACTACAAAATGGCGTATTCACTATATAGCGCACTATATAGTGAATAGGGAGTGATTTCGGACACGGCTACTGTCTCTGTCAGAATGGGAGTGCCATAATTTGCTGGTACAACATATTTCCAGTTTTACATTTTTTGAAATTCAAATTTATTTATAAACAAAGTCTGGCAGTTACATTCATGAAATATTGAAAACATTACAGACAAAGCAACATTTCATAAATGAAACAGAAAAAAAGTTCAGAGGTCTAACCTGGGATTAAGTGATGTCTTAGCAAGTTTTAGACGTAGTTACACAAATGGGGGCTTGCTTAAGCTTCGTGATCTTTACATAAGCCAGTGTTGCTAAGTTAGCTTTAGCAATGTGAGCTTTAGCAAACGTAGCTAAAGCTAATGTAGCTGTTCAGATAGCGTAGTTTATGTAGCTGCTTTGTGAGCTTAGCTATAGCTACATAAGCTTATTTTGAAAATTTTAGTGTGTATTTATTTTCTGGCAGAGATGGAGTTTCACATGAACAGTTTGCCAGAGGGGCCATCAGAGATATACAGTCTGCAGCCAGACCCTTCTCCAAATGGGTGGCCCGGGCTCAAGCAGGAGCTGTTGTTCGTTTTCTGCTTGCTATTCCTCACTCTTCTTATGCTATCTACTGCTATCTAAAAAGGATAAATGCCCTTAAAAAGAAGATTTTTGGCAATAAAGTACACTTTGACACAACTCCACAACAGCAAAGTGAGACAGCTAGAGGCAGGCAAAAGCTATTAAACCAAGAAGAATTAGCCTAGCTTTGCTACTGGGGAAAATGCTAGTTTGGTTTTTGCCAACTCAAAAAATAAAGTAACATTGTGTCATTGCAGGGAAAGTCAGCTGCAGCACCAACTAGTGTGGGATTAAAAAACTTTACTTAGCCATATTTTGGCCCAGTTACACCCACTTCAGGCCTTTATTTATGAACATCAGGGATGATGTAGTATAATGAACCCTGTGTCTGGTATGGCCCTCAACCAAATTCAGCGAGACTGGCACATCAACATTTTTCTTGCATCATCAGTTAAGTTTGACACACTGACATTCACCAATAGGAAAACATTTGCTCCCTATCTTTGTATAATCACTTGCTATTGTGATGTTATTTTAACCTTGCAAAGTAAACTTAAAACAAAAAGGAAGGAAATTTGTGTTTGGTACATTATTTCTTTGTTGTAACAATGCTTCTTGGTAATAATCTTATACTGTTGGAAAGCCTGTTTATTACCCTTTTAAATGATGCCACATTTGTAAGGATCATGCATTTGTGGGATGAGCAGCAGAGCTGAGTATGTGGGCCGCCCATGCCAAACAGCTGATTCTGCCATTGACTCTTGTTTGGTGTTTGGTGGATTGGATTATTGAAGTTTGAAGAAACAAGACATATTGACAATTTAACAATTTATTCATTTAACAAACAGGAGCCTCAATAGTGTGTGGAAGAACCATACTCAGCCACAACAGCCTGGCTCCTCCTCCTCATGCTGGTCACCAGCCTGGTCACACACTGCTGTGGGATGGCATCCCATTCTTCAACCAGCATTTGTTGCAAGTCAGCCAACATGGTTTTGTTGTTCACCCTGGCATGAACAGCACACCCAAGCTGATACCACAAGTGTTCAATGGGGTTAAGGTCAGGACTGCTGGCAGGCCATTCCATCCTCTCCACTCTCAAATTCTGGAGTGGAGAGAAAAAAAACAGTATTATTGGGGTGTCGTCTTCTTGGGACGCCCACTTCACGACCCGTCTCTGACGTTCCTCATTATATGGACCTTTGCCTTCAGTTTGGAGATGGTACTAGGGTTCCCTCCAACAATGCTGCAAATTGGTTTTGCGGAACACCAGCTTGAAGTTGCCCAACTGACGGGCCCTATCCAGATCAGTCAAACACGGCATGCCGATTCTTGAAGCAGACATCTACTGGCCACCACAGGGCCCATGCTCACAGGTGCTGCCAGTCAGGCACCTGATTGGCAGCACCTGGGGGTAGCAGAAGCTCAAAACAAGAGTCAATAGCAACAGCAAAATCAGCTGTTTTGCATTGGCAGAGAAGATTTGGCACATTTTTCATGGGCGGCCCACATACTCAGCTCTGCTGCTCATCCCACAAATGCATGATCCTTACAAATGTGGCATCATTTAAAAGGGTAATAAACAGGCTTTCCAACAGTATAAGATTATTACCAAGAAGCATTGTTACAACAAAGAAATAATGTACCAAACACAAATTTCCTTCCTTTTTGTTTTAAGTTTGGATGGATTTGCCAGACCACCATCAGGCAAATCTAGCTTGAAAAGCATGATTCGAGGAGAACGAGGCAGTGGCTATGGGTAGGGTTGTGCTGTTTGCAATGGAGGCTTCCGATGTAACATTATTTTGTAGCCATAGTATAGCAGCAGTTTTATCAGAACTGGACCTTTTATGAACTGCCATACCACCAGTGCATATCTTTACATTTTTACATGCTGTAGTGCCATTTTAGTATTTAAATTGGCTATACATCAGGACAACCCTTAGTACCCAAATTTTAATATGTATGCGATAAGTCCATAGTAACAAATTAAATTGTTCAAAAGTGCAAAAAACTACAAGAAATTTTTTTTTTTTGACACATTTTCCTAAATACAGATGTCATAGCTGTATCCCTCAAAATTTTGATTGTAAAAAAGTTGCACAAGGTCACTTCAACCCAAACATTTTTTTTTTCAGTATGGTCATAACTTTATTTTTGAAATACACTTATCTTTAAAAACTGTGGCAAAAATGAAAATAAAATGAAATTGTGCTCAATTTGCAAAAGATAGCATCTTTTAAAAAAATAAACTGTTTACAGTAGTGCAGTCAAATCTCTAAGTGTGCCAGATCCTTTTGAGCACATGTGTTTGCAGAAGACCATGTTAAAAACAATAATAAGTTTGACTCGTGACCTGCAAGAAAACAATACAATTATTACCCGGATTATATCATATTATATTGTTTTTGATGTGTGCGCATTATACTACATTTCTGCAAAAAAAAGAAAGGATATTTCTAGAAGGAAACAGTACTCTGGAAAACATTGAATGTGTGATATGTTAGTATTACTCCTCTGGTTTTATATGCAAAAATAATTATTGCTCTATCTCTTTTGGTTACAATTCTACGCACGGTTGGAAATAGATATACAAATGGGAGCGCAGGCGATCCTGTAGGTTTTTTTAAATAAAGAGCAAAGAGCAGCACTGAAAGCTTTTTGTGATGGAAAGGATTATTTTCACTCTCCTGCTGACCTGTTTTGGCATGAATTTGCGATTGTTGCAGGTGGGGTTGAATTGTTCTGTAAGCCAGTGCATTTAATGGCTACCACAACGGTAGCAATTAGCTTAGATGTAGCTGTAGAAAAGTGGCAGTTTAATCTGACCTTGACCACGTCTTTATTGAAACAAGCAAAAAGCCACAGCGAAAGCTTCTCTTAGCAGAGATATTTTTCGCTAGTCTGTTGGCCAAAACAGGACAATATTTTTGTTTTGCATAGTTTGACATGGCATCATTGCAAACCACAAAAGAATGTGTGTAGCCTTCCCAGCCATTAGTGGTATTTTTGTTTTTTGGATATCGCAGTATTTTCCCTGGGGCTTCTTACTGCCTCTTGACTTCAGCTCTTTACTAACACAAATATGATCTTTTGATGTCACTATCAAAGGACACACAAATACAAGTTTTTCAGCACATTTCTCAAAATTCATACTTTGATCAGAGCTAATTCGTTGTCTGTTTGCTTGCTTTTTCATTGTATGAATTCAAATCAGACATCTAAACTCTAGTCAATCTTTCACTGAGGAAATGAAGGATTTTTTATGAATCTTTTGTTTTCCACTGAATATCTTGATTGAGAAAATGATAACACTAACAATGTCCCTTTGTTTTCTGCCTAGGTCTCCTCCATGATTACTTTGGGAACTACACGGTGGCCTTCTCCCTGGCAGGAGTGCCTCCTATTGTCGGGGGTGTAGTGCTGTTCTTTGTCCCACTGATACACAGCAAGCTCCAGAGAGGCCAGCCTGCATGGACACAAGAAGAAACGTCCCCAACAGCCCACATGTTGCCCACTGCTCAACCAACAGAGGATCCCAAGGGCTGCTCCAATGGAGTCATCCTGCCTGGCTACACTGACGTAGAGACACACATCTGAGTCGCAATGTACAAAGGTGAACTATTTTTTTTTACAAAGTATGTTGAATGATTATTTTTAAAATGCAAATAGTACACAATGAATGGGGATGAATTTTCAAGCTAGAAATTGCTTTTCTCAGCACTTTTTATGGGTAGATAAGTTGTCTTAGTTTATAAGCCACAGCTAACTTTTGAAATGAAAAAAAATTGGCATTAAAAAAAGCGACTTATACACAGAATATATGGTATTTGATTACATAATTTTGACATTATTTTTAAAAAAACTTTTTTTTTAATTAGGGCCACAGTCAGAGAAATATAAGGCTGACCACTTTGATATCGCTTGCGTTTAGTGTGTTAGAGTTAGTAAAACCAGTCTGATATACTGGTATTTTAGGATGTGCTCAGTAATTGAATGTGCTGAAGAAAAAGAACAGCCATTTCAGTGGCTGACATGAATGAGCTTATAGTTGTTTAGTATTCTGGGCCAGTTGATTAGGTTTCAGGGGGGCCCTGGTCTGTCCAGGCTGCTAGTGGAGCTGCCTCTGGTCAAGATGGAAGGGAAGCCTCATGCATCACAGAGTAGAGATGCTGACAAATCATCTCCACATTCAGAACCAAAATTTGAGCAAACTGCACAAAGTTGCCAAACTTTATAGGAGTGTTGGTTCTTTAAGGTAATCAGCATGAAATGCTTTGTAAATCAGAATGCTTCATTTCTTCAGAGTGTTATAAATTAATAATTTTTGCTTGTCAAAATGTTTTCCAGTTACCCTATCATCTCAAATTAGTAATAATAAAATGACTAGTTCTTGTGTCAAATGTTTGTTTACAGAATTAAAACTGTAGCAAAACTAAAAACTACTACTAAAATATACAGTACAGTCATGCACAAGCTTCATGGTCTATTGCTGACCATATTTCATTTTCATTTTCATTTTCATTTTATTTATTCATTCCAATACAGTGATTGGAGCAGGATGAAGCGAACTTATAATACCTGCACCTTTCTTAAAACAAGAAACCGCTTACATCAGAATTAAAATAAACAAAACTAAGAAATCCATAAATAAAGCTATTCCATCACCACATGCTTTTATATAATTTCCCTATTCTCTGCTTATACATCTTCTTAAACTGAAAAATGTTTTTACGGCCCTTTTCTTCTACTGTCAGTGAATTCCACATTTTCACACCAACAACAGAAATACACATCTGTTTTGTATTAGTCCTCGCCATTTAGTGTTTGAAATTAAATTTTCTTCGATGCTTGTCGTCCTGTGAAACTAAAACAAATAACCTCTGCAGATTTGCAGGCAACAGTCCACTTCTTGCTCTGAACAAAGCCAATAACGTCCCTAATTCAACCATCTTTTTAAACTTCAACAAACCTGACTTTACAAACAACTCATTTGTGTGTTCCCTGAAATCAACATTGTACATTATTCTTATAGCTCTTTTCTGTAACAAAAACAATGGCTTTGTGCTGCTAATATAGGTGTTTCCCCAAATTTCACTACAATAACTCAAATATGGCATAATTAGCAAACAATACAAAATCCTCATTGATTTATTATCTAATACATATTTTGCTTTTCTTAAAACAGAAATATTTTTTGACACCTTATTCTGAATATAAGCAATATGTGGTTTCCATGTTAAACTTTAATCCACTATTACACCCAAAAAACAAATTTCTGACACCTTTTCGATCAAAACTCCATTAATAGACAACAAGACGTTTTCATCCTTTTTTCTATTTGTGAACACCATAAACTTAGTTTTACTCCAATTTACAGACAATTTATTCATATCAAACCATTTTTTGAGTTTTACCATCTCATTCTCTATACTCTCTGTTAAAATTTTTAAATCATCTCCTGAAATAAGAAAGCTTGTATCATCTGCGAATAGAGTAAACTCCAAGATCTTTGTTACAACATGTAAATCATTAATATGTAGAATAAACAATTTTGGCACCAAGACCGAGCCTTGTGGTACTCCACATTCAATATGTAAACAATTAGATGTTTTCCCAGCAAACTGTACATACTGTTGTCTATTATATAAATAACTTTTCAACCAATCTAAAAAAAGCTCCTCTCAAACCATAAGAATTTAATTTTGAAATTAAAATATCGTGATATAATGTATCAAATGCTGTCTTTAAATCAATAAACACTCCTATTGTGTATTTTTTGTTGTCTGTTGCAGCTGTAATTTCCTCTATTATGTTCATTAATGCTAGAGCTGTAGAACAATTTCCTTGAAAGCCATATTGGCTTTCATTTAACAAATTATGTTTCTCAATAAAAGAATCTAATTTTTGTATGAATAATTTCTCAATTAACTTAGAAAACTGTGACAGTAAAGATACTGGTCTATAATTAGTAAAGTTCTGTTTGTCTCCAGCTTTAAACAATGGAATGACCTTTGCCATCTTCATCCGATCTGGAAAAACTCCTATGCGAAAAGAAAGATTAAAAATGTAACTTAAAGGCTTTGTGATGCAATCAGTAGTCTTTTTCACTATGATCATGTCAATTCCATTACTGTCTGTAGACATCTTGTTTTTACATTTTGCGACTACAGTTCTAATATTCTCTTCGCTCACCTCATTGAGGAACATGGATTGTGAAACCCTGCTTTCACCATTCCAACCAAATCCTATTTGCCCTTTATGTTTCTCTATTGAGTTTGCAAGATTAGGTCCAATCTTTACAAAAAAAAGAATTAAATTCATATGCTATTTCATCCATATTCTCTATAACATCATTACCAGAAATAAAATACTTAGGGAGACTTGTAGGTGCAGAGGTATTTCCTATTACTTTGTTTAAGATTTTCCATGTGCCCTTTGTATTGTTTTTATTATCCTCTAGCATTTTGCTGTGATAGTCTTTTTTTGCTTGTCTAAATATTTTATTTTTATAATTAGCTTCAAGATAATAATGGCCATAGTTTGGACACCCCTGGATTAATGTGCTGCTTTCAAACCTAATTGCATTGCTTTTAAAGCTGACAGACTTTTGAAAACCATGTTAATATCTTGTGTTTATCTCTTATACTGTACTTTACTCTGTTCTCCCCCCTCAGGGATTCGGCCCACCAGCACCTTAACTCATCTTTAGATTGACCTCCTCCCAAACATGAACTTCCTGTTGGCTGATAAATTAACCCTCTAACCTTACTGGACTCTCAATGTCTGCTTGTAATTTTTAATGTGGAGGGAATTAAGAAAGGGGGAATGCTATGGCTACCAGCCACAGAGGAAGAAAGGAGGCGCTTCAGAGTAGGACCAAGGACCTGTGAATGGAGGAGAAGCACAACACAGTCCCAGCTAGGATTGCCTCCTGAGATGGGACTCTGTGGTTACATGAACCTCCAAGAGGAAAGAAATGAAGAGATTTTTTCTTTCACTGGTAATTTTTGTTTTCACAGCTTTTATCTCACTGCCATAGCTTTTTGAAGCAGTAGAAGTCCGTTTTTTAGATAACACTGATACATTAAGGTGAGAGGCATTTAGAACTAAGCATTAATGAAGGGATGAATTTACAGTTTGTTTTGTAGTACTTTTTTCATCTAATCTTTTAACACATTACACTCTGTTTAGTTTCAGCAGCTTGAAAGAAATTTCATCTTGAGTGATTTTTCATACTTCTTTTCTGAACATGGTGGCTGGTTACAAGAGTAACATTTTTGTTAAATGTCACAGGACAGACTATTCCTCTGAGAGATCAGCCACCAGACACCATCACCTCATCTCAACCGCACACTGTAACGCACAGTCCTCACAACACCATGGCTCCAAAAACGCCACCAAATGTTCTACTCTACCAGCCTGCCTGCAAGGGATGCATATGCCATAATCCCTCTATTTCCACGTAGGTCAGGGACCTAGCTTATAAAAAGTATGCAGTCAAAGGAAACGAGGCATGACACGAAACACTATGGTTGATACCAGGTCTTTTCTCAATGTGTACAGCCTTAACTTTCAGAGTTTTTATTCCAACCATCACACTCTACGATTTTTAAAGGCCTTTAATGGTTTTGGCAGGGTGCTAGACAAATCCGAGTAAACTGTGTTTGTAATAATTCTCTTTATTTTTTGTATTGTGAACACTGTGTACTCTTAGAAGCAGAAATCTTGCTTTTTGTAGAGTTTTTGGGAGATCGACAGCGTTGGGTAGACTTCAGAGAAGGCATTTTGTGAACTTTTCCTCTCTTTGAATGTGAGTTTGCAAGTGTTGCTACTGTGCAGCACCTGTTTTCCTTTGATTGTAGAGGCATTAATGTGGGTTTTTAGGCATCTGTGTGACAGTCTGTCGATAAATAGGGACTACTGAAGCTGCCGCATAGCTTGAGCCCTCATCAAGCTGTCTCACAGGTAATCAAATCAAATTGCTGCTTTTCATCGTGTCATGAGGGCGCACTCACTGTGTTGGCAGTAACGAAATATAATGTCTTAGCTTTATTGAGCGGTTCCTTTTTTAGGGTAGGAAGGACTGTTTGCAGTAATTTTAAACCCTTGGACCATGCCGTTTGCACTCTTAGAGTACAAGTTCTTGGGCAGGTAGTTTTTTTAATGAACGGATGTGAAGTAGAGCTGCAATAACTGAGTATTTGACTCTGGTTGAATGCGTAGCTTCGTAGCTTCTGCGTTGCAAAGCTTACAGAGCCTCAAAGCTACACAAACCTCACTGCTGAGTGTAGCTTCTTTAAGGAGGGTATTACAGTAGGAAAAACACCTCTGGATAGGAAACATACACCAATACCTCAGTGATCAAACAATCCTCAGCAATCCAGTCGAACACGTTGACATTCTGCATTACTCTATAGTGTCCGTTCTGTCTGTGTGTGTTGTGTAGGTGTAATCTAAATCAGGTCTCAGAGCCACAGAGTTGCCAAACACCTGGTTAATATTGACCTCTCTTCCTCAGAAACCTCATTAGTGTCTGTTTTGGTGCCACAATTTTGGAAACTTCCATTGGTCATATCTGAACAGTAGGCATGTTATGAGTTTAGAGATTTACTCTTCCTTCTAATTTTGCCTTTACACCGTTATCTTCTTTGCTCTTCATCTACACCATTCCTGTCAGCATCTCGTCATGAAAACCTTACTTTTCTTTGAAATGTTTTTATTCATGTGTAATATTCTTGAAGTTAAACGAGACACTAAATCCGAATCAAAAACCCTTCGATGGTTACAACATAGGCCTCTTGTTTGGTTAGGTTTTATTGGCAGTGCAGAGTAGAGGTATTTGATGAGCCACTTAGGATGTAAGCTAGCCAGTGTCTGCAAATCATCATTATTTCAGTCTTACTTTATATCATTTCAGATCAACCTCCAAACATACCAACGTGAAAAAGAAGTCCTGAATTGTCAAACAGTATCTCTTAACCAAAATCATCGTTCTTCTGCTTAATTAATAATGGTCAACTGTGAAAATTCTGATATTTATTTCTAATGAAGGTTACTTAGGCAGCTTTCTATAAAAACCCTTAGGATTTTTAGCTGATTCCCAGTTTTTAAGAAAGCATCCACTTTGTAAAAGTTAAACCTTCGTATTGAAATAGTTTTTAGAGTATTTGTTTTTAAAACTACTGCTCACTGCTTTCTATGGAAGCCCTAGGCAGACAAACATCCATGCAATTTATTTCTCAACATTTTCCAGTGAAAAGCAAATTTTGGTTGTTTTCTAAAGATCATAACACATTTATCTAGGTAGCTTGGGGTTTTCATGAGTTTCTTGAGATCTCAAGATAACAACGAAAACTAATAATTACCAGTAGGGATTCAGTGACACTTGAATTGGGTATCAGTGTTGATACCATGCCTATGTACTTCCACTCATTGCAGATATCGTTCTCTGTGTCATTTCACAAGATGTTAACCACTGGTGGTCTCAGTGGTGACTGTCCCTTTTGATGCCCTAATATTTGGAAAGAAAAGATTAAAAAAAATTACTAAAGTGCCCTTTAGGATGCCCCTATGGTACTTAAAAACATGATAAAGTGCCCTTTAGGGTGGCCTGTCAGATGAAAAACATGATAATACCCCCTCCCTACTAGGAGAGACTGAACCCTGTGTACATTAAGACTCAGTCCTGTATTTTTCAAAACCCAGGAATCAATAATGTTTTAGCTTATCCATACTGCTATCGAGTCTCATGGTTTCAGTGGCATAATATTATTTTATCTTATCACTTGAGTAAAAACGTACTTAGGTTCTTGCAGGAGGAGCAGAGGCTCAAATCACATCAACATTTTGCATGAAATTAAATTAAAATTTGGCACTTTCAACTGTCAGCTTGAAGGGAAATAACACTGGATGAGATGTGAGTAGCAAGCAATTATCTCACAACACTGGCTTTATCTGTTCCAAGATGATTACCCTCCTTATCCGCTCAGATAAGTGCAGAGAAGTGTTTCAAAACTTTGCAGCAAGTCCACTTACTAAAAATATTAATCCAATGTTGACATATTTGGTGAAATTGTCAGAATTAAAGCAGACTTAACAAGCAGACAGTTATAATGTGTTCAAGGTCAGTTAAGTAAAAATGATGAGCAGATGAATGTTAATAAAAAGTGATGTGTTTCAATATCACATCACTTTTGAGGAATTATACAATTTCAGCATTATAAATAGGTATAACAGAAGGACTCAGGACTATTTAAACTGAAGCACTACTCAGCTTATACTTTTGTTAAGATGTATTGTCATCTTCTACTCCCATCAATCAGCATAAAAGGATCGGTAGTGGTATTGATGAGGATATAATTATCAATGAAAATAAGTGATCCTTTCTATCCCTATTCCTACCCTGACCAAGTTCCTCCAAATACTGTATATGGCACATTACCAGTGACACGCTCAAAACTGGAGCAGATCAGGACCAAGCTCAGTGAGAGGGACTTTCCATCCAAACAGTGCTGTGAAAAGCATCTATAGACCTGCAGGCCTCACTTGACTCTGTTCAGATCAGTGTTCATCATCCAACAATGAGACTTAGCAAAACTTACATCCATGGGAGAGCTCCAAGGCCAAATCTACAGCTGACAAAAAGAACACAAAGGCTCGTCTCACATTTTCCAAAGAAAACATCTTGATGATCCTCCAAACTTTTGGGAAAATATTCCATGGACTGATGAGACAAATGTTGAATTTTTTGCAAGGTGTGCGTCCCACTACATCTGACATAAAACTAACACAGAATAGCCTACCTGGTTAAGTACCTGGAGGATTTGTCAACCTGACATGCCAGATGGACTATTTCGTATATCCATTGCATAGATATTGACTGATGACAGACATAGAGTCTGGTCAATCCTTCAGTTTTGCAAGGTGAGGAATCATAAACTATGCTCTCTACCAGAAAATCATGAAGAAGGACATCAGGCCATCAGTTCATGACTTCAGGCTAAAGTGCACTTGGCTTATGCAGCAGGCCAGTAGTCCCAAACACACCAGAAAATCCACCTCTGAGTGGCTTAAAAAAACAAAATGAAGGTTTGGAATGGCCTAGTCAAAGCCCAGACTTAAATCTCATAGAGATGCTGTGGCATGACCTTGAGAAGGCCGCTCATGCTCGAAACCCTCCAATGTGGCTGAATTAAAACTATTCTGCAAAGAAAAGTTAGCCAAAATTCCTTCATGAATGTGAAAGACTCATTTACAGTTGTTGCTGCCAAGAGTGGCAAAATCTGATGTTCAGTTAGGAGCCAATTACTTTCTTGCATAGGGCCAGGTAGGTTTGGATGACTTTTGTTGCCCTAATAAATTAAATTATCATATAAAAATTGCATTTTGTGAACTAAATGGTTCAATAATTCATAATTCTTCATCTGTTATTACAAAGGTGTGGTAGGTTGTAATCGTGATCAGTGAGTAACAAAATCCAGTCCAAAAAAGAGGTATCAGTGCATCCCTAATTAACATCTTAGTTATAGTAAGATAATGAAATGGATGAATTGAGTGAAAAACAAAATGAAATAAAATGTATGGGTGTATTTCCTCTTAGGGCGTCTGTAGCTTTCAAACTCGAGGCCTATGTTTCTGAAGTCTAACAATCTGGCAGATAATTGAAATGACTACATAGGTTTTAGTCTCTGGCAACCATAAAGGAGAAACTTCAGCATTTTGCCTCTGGGTGCCTGCAAAATGCTGAATGTGTCTCCATGCACAAATGTCTCGATAAAATGTTCTCAAAATGTTTTGTATTTGTTGTGTTTTGTCATTTGACTGTGAACTTCCAAGTGTTTTCCCCAACTGTTATGTGTTGAATTTGTTGTCACCTTGTTAAGCCAGCAACTTCACATCATGCTGTGTTATATAAAACAATCTCTTTAAAAAGGAGGCATGATTTAAAAAAAGAGACTTTAAAAGTCTAAGCAGTAACCTCAGTTTGAAAACAGATTTGCCTTACAGTTACTGAACAGCTGTGATACACCAGAACCAGATCAGACATGTTGCTTGTAAAGTGATTATTTTTTTAGATTTTAAATGTGATTTTTTTACTCATTAATTTTTGTCATTTCTGGTCCTTGATCTGTCTTCACCGCCTCCATGTTTGATTTCTGACTTACCCAGTTTCTGGTTAGAACCAGCTGTGTGCTTCAGTTAGGAAATATATCAACATATGTACTTTTATTTACTTTGTAATGGTTTTTAATCAACCTTAAATTGTTTTTATTGTGTTTTCCTGTTTTAAATAATTGATTTTATTTGTATTTTAGTGTGTTTTTGGTGATTAATATCAATGACTACTGGAAATAATGAGCTGTAAAGCTGCTTAATTGAATTAAATTTTAAAAAGTGAAGGAGCTGAAGGAAATGAAGAAAGACATTCACATCTGGATGGTCAGTCAGAACAGTGCTTGGCTTGTCTCCTCACCTATGCAGCATTGTCAGGCTCAGGGTCTGTAATCTGCAACTGCTTCACTCTTTAAAGCTCCTGTGAGGAGTTTTTGGCTGGTAATAAACAGTTTAAAATTAAAATAAGGCATATGACATGCAAAAGCGAACAAGACCATCAGTAGCAATCAGTAACCGAATCACCTTTGAAGTCAAAATTCCAATCTGGGAAATCATTTACAAACTCAAAACTGGAAGGCAGTCACCTTGGATGTGATGCCATTTCCAGCTCTGACACCTGACCTCCCAGGAAGGCATTAAAGACAGTCCTCATCAGTGTTAGCACATGCAGTTAACAACATTCTGTCAGTACAGCCAGAAAAAAATTAAACCAAATTTTATTGTTTTCACGGTTAAACATTTAAAATAAAGAAGGATTAATTTCTATAACTTGCATGTGCACAGGGCTGAGATAAATTATCCTGTTTGTATTTGGGAGTCGAGGAAATTGAGATCCCTCACTGTAGCTTTAAAGTCTGAACATGTAAAACTCTAAATGATGAATGTTAATTCATCTCTTCTCAGCTCTGCTGTTCCTCCGTACAGCAGGGACCCCACACAGACTTAAACTACTAACACTACTACATGATCTAGTTGTGAACACAAACTACATGTTACTCATGTTACTATTCTAATATTCAGTTTTTTGAACATTTCTCTTCAAAGTTGTTTCTTCTGATGCTTTCCTGCATCACACAGCAAGCAGGTCAAAGCTACAGAGACGCACAGCTGAACCATAATTACAGATGGGCTTGTATCAAACCTCATAACAAGATAAAGCTAATGGGCACTATTTGGTCTCTCTGATGTTACATTTTCCACATGTAGAGCAAACTTATCAATTTTAATAAAATCTGCATCTTTTTAGAACTTGATTAACTTGTTGTGTGTCATATTTACTCTTTGTGATCAGTTTTATTTGACTTTGGCTTTTCATTTTGCATTTGTTGATTAGAAATCAGAGAACTCATTACACTTCTCCTCTGGCAGAAAAACCACCTGACTTGATGTCAGGCCAGAATTGTGTAACATTAAACCTTGTTATTCCTCTCTGCAGCATGCCATTTCTCTGCTCCTCTGAGCTCAGTTTGTTTAACTGGCCTTCTTTTACTTAGCCATAGAAACAATATGTAGAACAAGACTGCTGAACATTTATGAATCATGAAGCAGACATGGGATTTACAAAAAGGAAATGGTTTCTTTTAAGTAAGCTGTCACCAGATCCACTCTAGTCTTTTTCAGATGGGCCATTATTTGCTCCACATATTGTTAAAGTCTGTTTCATGCATGCATATTTTTGATTAGCTTAACTGTAGCCTTCTTGTTTTTGCTCCTCTGGTGATAAAATCTCATGTTTCTTTATGGTCCCAGGGCAGCCCTTGTCCCGGGCCTCCTCACAGCCGTGTATGTTCATAAAAGAGTAAGATTTCTGTGCTGGGCTCTGCTAAACTTTACTGCTGCAGTTGGACCTCTATGGCCTGTCTATTTAGCCTGTCCCCTTAAATAAGCTATACTTTTATAGATATATGTATATAAATATACATTTATCTTAAAATCATGTTGCAAAATGTTCTAACAAGGCCAGTGATGCCACATGATCTGAAAGAAAGTCATGCTGCTAGAAGAATTTGTGTAATTTTGTGTTTTTGTCAAAGTAATTTTGAATCTGTGACAAAAGAGGCACATTTTTTTTCTATTAGACCAACAATAAAGATGTAATATGAAAACCACCCATGCTGTTGTTCCCTTTTGTCAGCTTTGTGCTTTCGAGTCCTCTAACAGCTCCACTTCCGCTGGCTCAGGTGTTCTTGACATGCAATCATGTGGAAGATTAACCCCCAGACACCTTTCAATGCAGCATGACTCGGCGAGTCAGAGGAGAAACAAAATACTGTGAGCGACTGTTTGAGGACACACTGAATAGGTGCTCAAACGTGTGATGTGCTCATTATCACCACAGCAACGTGGTGAGGGAGTCTATTCAGGCATCAAGACCTTCTCTGACTCCCAGTTTCCCTTGTTTCACCCTGAAATCTCACACAAATACTGAGCCTTTGCTGAGTCAATGATACAGGTAAGTACTGTGTGCAAGTCGCAGGTCAAGAAAACAGTTCATTAAAGAAGCATTAATACAGTGAGAATTCATCCTGAACTGAGACATACCACTTAAAATCACATTGAAGTATTGTTATTGAAAGATGAGGATGATCCTTAAAGTCTTTTTTTATAACTGAAATGAACTCTAAAGCCTTTATTGTTAAACTCATAATAAACATTTATAATGAATTGGTACAGATTGTCCAAATCTGGAGTGATGCTGTTATTATGTGCATGTGTGAGTCTGCATGTTGGCCTCCAGGCGTCTCCACAGGAACAGTTTCAATGCAGTCATTCATGTAACACAGTTTAATGTCCAGTAGAGGGCCCCGTGTATTTTTTCATCCCTGGTAGATGGTGGAGGAGAGAGGGAAAAGACCTGAAGAAAAAAACACTCAATCATGCTTTGTCATCATGCATCATTATACAGAATACATTTTCACATTAGCTGGATATTTGGATAAAGTGTAATCTACAACATTTGTCAGTAAAGAACAGTGAGTCATCACCAGAGGTCTCAAAAGTATTCACATTCATTACTCAGGTAGAAGTATAGATACTAGGGTTTAAAAAGACTTCTGAAGAAGTTGAAGAATCAACTCAAGCTTTTTACTCAAGTGAAAGTAGAAAAGTACTGGTTTCAAAACTACTCAAAGTATAAAAGTAAAAGTAATGTAAAGGGGAAAAATTCCATTAAGGACAAAAGCTTAGGCTGCGCCACAGGGGCCAATTGCATCCTACCATTCCATTCTACCATTCCAATCCATTATACTTTCATTCCATTCTACCATTCTATTCAGTTCTACCATTCCATTTCATTCTAGCATTCCATTCCAGTCGCCCCCCCTCATGGCCAAATTATAAAAAAAAAAAAAAAAAAAAAAAAAAAAAAACGCGTGCTAAAGTGCCCTTCTGGTTGGCAAAACACACGAAACTGCCCCCTAGGCTGGTTAAAACATGATAAACTGCCCACTTGGGTGGCAAAAAGGCGTGTTAAAGTACCCTCCTCATTGGCAAAACACACTAAACTGTTCTCTTGGGTGAGGAAAACACACTAAACTCCAGAAGACCGTCAGGACCAAGAAATACTATGAAACATTACTGTTGCGATGACTTTTATGTTGGACCCTTTTTTGATCTATATTGAGCCAGAACTATATCTCACAGAACCAGTTTAGATTATCTGGTCTTATGGTGTTAAAATGCACTAGAATACAAGAAATGGCCTCTACTTAATTGAAAATGTTCTGGGGGAAGAGATTTATTTATTTATGTGTGTTCTTCACAATCCAATGATGAATCTACACAGCTCTTGGGGATGCTGATCCTAACTACAAACTAACTTGAGTAGTCTGTCTAGTTAGTCTGTTTTAAGGCTACATAATGTGCCATTTGTATAACATTAACATGTCTAAAGTGCCCTCGAAAACACGTGAAACTTAGTGCCCTCTTCAGTGGCGAGAATGCGCTGTATGTGCCCTTTTTTTTTCTTTTCGCCCCTGCCCTTGAAAAAGTCTGTGCACGCCACTGTAGAAAATAAGCAAAATTTGACATTTAAAAAACTGTATGAAAAGAGAATATTATCACAATCAACAATCAACTACACAAACTGCATCTTGTAATGTGCCACTTTTTGCACTCATAGAACAACAAATAAAATCTTTTTCTTGAAATATGGACAACATATCATCCATATAATTGAGAATACATAACATAGGATCCATAGGGATATTCTCTTGAATTACAATTAAAAATTTAATACATTCTGCTTAAACGATAAATTAGAGATAGAAAAATTCATCCAGAATGCTCTACTTTTAGTCCGTGACTGGGAACATATGACTAACTGGAACACTTTGTGCTATTGCAAAACCTTATTTTCATCCGTTTCAAGACATAATTACACTGGAAGTTTGTGGGAATAAAACACTCACAGGGGACACTCTGCTTAGCAGTAGAGCTCTTAAATATTAACAAGAAAGTGAAATAAGAATGCTTTAGAGAGTGCTGGCTCAACTTTTAAATCTTTAATAAAGCTGTAATGAGTAGCAGAGAGTTTGCCTTGTGACTGTGACGCATTGGAGCAGAGATTTAATATTAAGGTGAAGAGTTAAAGTAAACCTCTTAAAAAATATTTTTAACAAAAAGTTTGTCATCTGCTGTTTGACTTTGTATGTAGGGTTTTGCCATGAAGATGTCTGATTTTTGTTAAAATATCTGAACAATAAAAAAAAAAGATATAATTGTTGTGTTTATTTACATTCAACTTCTATTAGTTTAAATGTTTTAAATGCTATTAAAGGAAGATTAAAAAACTGAGAGCTGATTCAGTGTAATTTCTTGTTGGTGAGTAGTTCACGGGTCTGGGAAAGGAAGTGATGTAAGAAAAGATGACAAAACTGTTGGGATTTTTTCTTCTTCAATCTTGTTTCATTGTGTTTCTCTTTCTACCACTTCTTCTTGAAATATCTACCCACAGTTTCTTCTTCAGGTCTATTTTAAAGAAGCTCGCTGTGTGAAAGGAAGTGTGTTAATCACTCATCAGGCTTTGAAGCTGATGACAGACCACTAATTCCAGTTTCATTATGAAGCCAACAATCATGGCGTTTAAATTTGGACTAGTTGGCGGTCTTTGTGTCTGATCTGGTAAAATAACTAAATCTACATCAAAATAAAAATTTGCCATTTACCTCAAATTTCTCTCTCTGAATGGCTCATCCAAACACGCCAGCATCTCTCATAGAAAAATACGTTACAGATTAGCTTTGCATTATACAGAATGTCTCTGTGAAACAGCAAAAGTTATTATGATAGGATATCTACAGATTTTATGTTTTCATATACCATGTTTTTCTTATACAGAAAAAAGTCTGTCTGACAGTTCCTGTTTTTTCATTCTCTGACAACAGCTGGTAATGAATACTAAGGTAGAATTATTTTCAGGTTTGCACCACAGCATTTTCAGAGCTTTGTCTCTGCTGGCTGTGGCAACCGAGGACTTCTAGTCTGTTGCAAACAAAGAAAAAAACTTTAAAAGGATTTTGAGGCTGATTGCAACTTTGAACTTCTTACCAAAAACCTGCAGTAACATCACTGACACCCACTTTGGACAGAAAGTCTTTTCTGTTTAGTCCTTTCCTTTAAGGTCGAATATAGTTTGATGGAGTTTTAAAGGTACAGTGTGTAAAAAATGGGACTATCAACATCTAACAGTCCATTCTGGAGTGTGATGCTCATTTCTCTGGTGATAACTGTGGGAACCAGTGAAGTTTAAAAATCAATACATGCTTAACTGTTATTTGGTTCCTTCTATGGTGCCATAGAAACAGGCAAAATGCAAAAATCCAAGATGGTAGCATCCTTGGAGGGGACCCTCCCTATATATGAATAAAATGCTTATTCTGAGTTAATTTAAAACATAAATTTAAAAAATGTGTTACCAGATGTCAACACTAATTTAGATCAATCTACTTGTAAATGTTATGTTTCATTTTAACCAAGCTTGTTTTGCTAAATGCTAATAGGCTAAATATTACACACTGCACCTTTAAGCAGATCAGTACATTTTATTTTACTCAGTTTTTCCTTTGTTTCCTAGAGCTTTATCGATCATCATCAGCTTGGATAACAATTCTTGCTTTTATAAATCAACATTTCAATTGTAGTTGTCTCTGTCTGGCAGGTAATCCAGTGTAATTGATAACAGGGATCTGTTAACTTTAGAGAAAAAGAAACTTGAAATTTTTGAGTTGATCAAGTTGTAAATTCATGAAAACTCAAACCCAGAATTTTTAGTTTGAAAAGTTGTAAAGGTTCAACTTTAGAAACTTTTAAATTTCAGGTTTATAAAGTAATAAATTGACAATATTTTAAAGTGGTTATATGCTTAAGTATTCTTTGACGTATGCTTCTGGTTATTGTCATGCAGGAATATTAATCTTCTCTGAAGCTGGGCTATTGAAGACAGAATAAGATTGTCCTCCAGAATTTCCTGTGAGATTAACAGCACCGACTGACTGGACCTCTGTTGAATTAGGTCAGTCATTTTAAATGGGGTGGATATTTTTGCATTTGACATTAAAAAGCTTTTTTGTAATTTTGGGGAGTAAAAAAATAGCCAAATTATGTTGACCATGACTGATTTATAATATCAATAAAAGGGTAAAACATCCAAGGAGGTGGATACTTTTTTAAAGGCAGTGTGCCTCCTGAGATGCTTCAATAAGGTATAAAGTCACTGCTTCTACACCATTTATAAGGATGCAGCAACCTTTGACCTCCAGATAGAAGTTCATCTCCAAGTCCAAGTGAAGGTTAACCTGACACGCCAGATGGATTTGTTTCACTTATCCATCTGGTAAACCTTTCATACACAGTGTTTAGGAAAGGGGAAAGCCTCTGAAAAAAATACTTGGAGGGTGATTGGATGAACGTTCTGTCCGTCACATCTTTATGTGCCAATCAGAGCGACAAAACACGTGATGTAGCCGCTACTGAGCTGTGCCCCTACCAAAGGAGTAAACTCCATAGAAAACTGCATAATGCGAACCATAACATGTCAGTACACGACTTTTGTTGTTTTCTTTTAATGAAGAAACATCATCAAGTTCTGATAAAACTGGCGCTTCGGCAGCATCCACGCTAATGTCTTCCGCAATAACTGCGCTGGCCTCTTGTCGCTGCTTGCTCATGTCATGACTCTGCAGGGCCTAAAAGTACTGCCCCTCGACGCTGATTGGTCCTGTCACTTTCTAACCAGGCCCAGACTGTTTAGATGGGAGCTTTGCAAGATGGATTTGCCAGATAGAAACACGTAAACAGGTTAATCCATCTGCTTTGCAAGGTTAAGTGTAGGTTTGTGCCACATTAACCCCAGCCCCCACAAAACAATGCATTCTGAGATCTGAGGTGTCAGTGACCTTTGACCTCCAAAATATGTTTATAAAACTGCAGAGCAAATGAGAATGCCACTAGGAAGCTTTCAGCTGTTTTCATTTTGAATCCATGTACTCACTGTCTTTTCTCCTTTCACATACTGCACAAACACTGTCCCAGCAGTGGATAGGTAGACAAAGCAGGGCAGCAGGTCACAGCCTACACTCACCTCTCCTACTTTTGGGTGAGATTGTGTGTGTTTGCTTTTGTTAAGATACATTCAGGTGTCTGCTGCTGAGATAATGGATGGTGTGTTACTGTTTTCATAGAGATTGAGTGTGCCACTGCTCTGTCTCTGCCACTGCATGTCCTGTCTGATATTATTGTCCTCTGAATAAAACAGACATCCCCCTTTGCCTGGAAACTTCCTCCACTGATAAAGAGGTGATAACACTCAGCTGAACACACATAGAGCTACAGCTCAGGATCATGTTTCACACAACCAGACCCAAATTATATCATTTAGACACAAACAAACATACACTTTGTTGTTCTTACTATTCCCCTTATGTGGGGTGCAGTTATTTGTCCTCTGTTCGACATGACGGCATAGTTTTACGTGTAACTGAACTTTGTTGGAGCAGAGAGGCTCATTGTTTCAGTAGGGAGGGCCTGGTGGAGGTGGATAAGCCATAAAAACAGCTCAGGAACGTTTTGGACTGAAGACGGATGGGAAGAACAGAGATTACGCAGCGGAAAGGAGGGAAAACAAAGCAAAGAGAGAAGGCGCTACATCTTTTTCTGATGTGAAAAAAGGCCTCTCGTTGGTATGATAACTTCAACTCTTGAGTTTTAAAATCACTTGATTCTTTTAATCAAATAAAATGACATGAAAAATAAAGATTCAAGATTCGTTGTTTATATAAAAGCTTAGAGCGCAGAAAAATACATAAATATATACTTTTCCAACAATGTACATCAACCAACTTTATACATCAATCGAGTCTGAAATATTTACACACGCTTAAATTCTCTATCGATAACACAACTCCTTGCTTAAAAGGTAACAAATTGCTGAGCAGCTCTGCAGTGTTTAAAAATACTGGCCCTGTTGAAACCCAAAATCTTTAAAAACCTCAAATCTTACCATGTGCATTTGTGTAATTTCTCATTAAAATATCTTGTAAACTTACACCGAATCAAATTTAATGGACTAATTGAGAAAAAGGTTTGTTTGTTGCACTGGCAGCTTTTTTTATCCACTAAGAAGCGGTCCAGGCTTCATTTTCTTTGTAATTTTCTAGACAACAGGTTCATCTGTTCATCATGTAAAATATATTTTATTTTAAGCATTATGAGATATATTTGCTAGGAAACAGACAAAAATACTTGATTTTAGGGTTTTCTTTGTGCAGTATTGTTGTCTCTGACTTACATTCCTACTATCCTTTCTAAACACAGCATCAAAACGCTTTTTCTTATTTAACACAACATTCATTTTTTTCTTCTCAAAACTGACCAGAAACCATGTGAACAAGATTGAAAATGTAAACAAAGTGGCCTCTCTAACAAAGGGTTACATTCACTATATTTAAATTAATCAGTGCTCTGCATTAAAAAATAACATTTTCCTTTTTGTCAAAATCACAACTCCAAAATGAAGCAAGGAAATGTTTAGCTACTACATTGCTGCTGTGTGGTGCTGGTGAGTTCAGCTGAGGGTGTTAAAGTCACTGCTGCGTGTCACAGCCCAGCACCTCGAGGCGCAGGGCGATGTGGTTGATCCAACCCCGTGGGTGGATACGGAGGAACTGGCCGAACAGAGGGGGGTCGAAAACATTGAGAGCTTCCTCGTCTGGGTCATTGTTCCCTGGGAAGATCTGCGGTAGTAGCAAAAATATAAATTGAGAGAAAAGACCAAAGTTTTTGTCTGATACATTTTCATCACTCGATAAAAAACCTTGAATGTGCCCCAAGCACAGGCTTACCTTTTCTCTTTGAGAGCTTTCCTCTAGCACGCTGCTCCACGAGTGTCCGTCATGGCTCACAGTCACAGAGAACTCAGTCACCATCATTTGGGTCAGCACTGAACGTGCTCCTTGTGATATGACTCCTGTGATGCGTTTTACCTTTCCCAAGTCAACTTGTAGCCACTCGTGGGGGTTGTCATTCTGGAATAAAAGAACAGAGAGGTTTTTTTTTTTTCAAATCTAAAAGATAGAAAATATTAAGTCAAGAGAACAAAAGCAAAAAATTCTTGCTGTAATTCTAGCACCAGTGCAAGAAGCAGAGCAAAGGTGTGACATTTACAACCCCAATTCCAAAAGGTTTGGGGCTTTCATAAACTTATATTTTACTCACAATAGGACATTAACAGCATATCAGATGTTGAACTGGAGCAACATATCTAAAAAGAGTAGGGCTGAGGCAACAAAATACTAAAAAAAGAAAGTACTAAAAAAAGAAAGTACTAATAAAAACAGCTGGAGGAGTATTTTACTACTAATTAATTAGATTAATTGGTAAGAGGTTATTAACATGACTGAGTATAAAAAGAGCCTTTTGGAGAGGCAGAGTCTCTCAGAAGTAAAGATGGGCAGAGGTTCACTAATCCGAAAAAAAAAACTGCATCTAAAAATTGTGGAACTATTTCAGAAAAACATTTCAGGGTAAAATTATGAAGACTTTGAATATGCTAACATCTATAGTAAATAATATCATCAAAAGATTCAGAGAATCTGGAGAAAGCTTTGTGTGCAAGTGACAAGGCTGAAGGTCAGACAATATTGGAAGCTTGTGATCTTTGGGTCCTCAGACATGATTCTGTACTGGAAATCACTTCATGGGCACAGGAACACTTCCAGAAATCGTTGTCAGTTCACCGTACCATCCACAAACACAAGTTAGAGCTGTATCATACAAAGAAGAAGCTATATGTGAAAACAATCCAGAAACTGCTGTCTTCTCTGAGCCAACACTTATTTAAAAAAAGACTGAGGCACAATGGAAAACTCTTTTTGAAAACCACAGATGCCGGGTCTTGATGACTATTGAGGAGAGGGACCATCAGGCTTGTTATCAGTTCAAAAGCCTGCATCTCTGATGGTATGGGGTTACAATAGTGCCTATGGCATGGACAGCTGACACATCTGAAAATACACTATCAATGCTGAAGAGTAGAGGTTTATGAGCAACATATGCTACCATAAAGACAATGTCTCTTTCAGGGAAGGCCTTTCAGCAAGACCATGCTAACCTACATACTGCATCCATCACAACAGCATAGCTTCATCATGGGGTTGTTTTAATTTTTTTATCAAGTGTGTTTTGTCGCTTAAAATTTCAGTAGACCTAAATATTCTAAGGTATAGCGTCTTTCAGGGTAGATGTCCAGTGAATGCTACACTTCAGTATGAGTATCCCAGACCAAAACATTTTTCAATAGCCCGTTTATTCTCCTTGAGCTGTACTCTTGCAACAGGACATCTTGATTGTGCCTCTATCTGTACTGTTGTGAACTCTTCCCCAGCGTGGTGAGAAGGCTGAATGGTTGAAAAAGGATAAGTCATTGCTCAATGATTCATTTAGAAAAAAAGCATAAAAAAACCACATCTTCTATTTCACTGAAGGATAATGGGACATGTAAGTCTTTTGTCACGTGACTGGAAATACAAAGGTTAAGAGCAGAATACATTTGGTAAACTGGAGAAAGAGCAATGGAACTGAAATGAATTGATACCAGCTTCTGAATGAAACACAAGTAGCCAAAGCAAATGGAAAACAAACAGAAAGATATTGTGATGCCAAAAGAGAACAGCGCAGCCCTTCCTCTCCCACATTCCTCTCAGACGAGTCAGAAACTTATAAACCAGGATCATGTTTTCTGGGCGTGCATCTTTTTCCACTTATATAATGTGGCTACAACAAGTAGAACCACAAGAGCTGTTTATAAGGGGATTTTAACCCCTTTGTCTATCATTCAGGAGAAACTTTATTAAAGAGTAGCTCAGCTACAGGAAAAGTTGCATATGCCAGTCCAAAAACCACATGTTCAAGTTTTTATAAACACATGTAAGAGAATGTTTTCCTGTTCAAACCGAAGTTAAAGAACAATGAGAAATCCTTGCTTGCTTGTTTTCATCGTAGACTTTTGACGACACTGCGGATAATATTTGGCCTCTGTCCATAGATCACAAGAACTACCGTTTGACTCATGACCTTCATTATCAGCTCAACAACTTGACAGAAGGAAAAGTCACACCTCTGCAGTTCAAGAGCTGCAAAGTGTGAAGGAGATAAGCTGAGGAGGAGGAGGTGACGAAGTACAGGGCAGAATAATTCAAAGACTGAGGGAGGAGAGATAAGGGATGCTAACGGTTTGATTGTTCCTATTACACAGTTTCTCTGAAAAAAGTCTTTCAGATGTTTTCAAAGTTTAATAAAATATTTCTAAATTCATCATTTGACCTCCAGGGTTAAACTGAGAGTAAACAGCACCAAAAAATAAATCCTGGTTCTGCTCTTCTAAATCTTTCCTCTTTGAGGTGGCTATAGCTGTTCAATCTATCAATACTGGCTTAAATATACACTACACAGAGAAAATTAAATTGTTTACTTTACTTTTCCTGTGTTTGGCACTATTTTACAATGCAACAAATATGTAACATATTCTTCCACCTCAGTGCTGATCAGGTTTTTGGGTCTGCAAACTTTTTAAGGGAAAAACAATAAACCAAACTAAAAATGAGCCATTTTGACTCAAGCGAGGATGACGTGTTGTTAACTGTGGATTTAAGAGGATACTCTTATAACCCAAAGTAAACGGGAGGAAGAACTTCTGCAGAAAGAGACTAGTGGAGCGAAAAAGAGAGAGGGGTGAAACTTTTGTGGAAAGTGGTAATAAGGAGAGACCCCAGGTTACCTTGAGGGGCATGTGTGTAAACTGTGAGCCAACTAAGAGCTCCTGCAGTCACAAGTGGGATTTAGATACAATACAGCGGCTCTGTATCACAGCTTTTTTTTTTTTTTTACCAGGGGGTAAATTCACTGTAAGGAAGTGGTAAAGGTACCAGGGGGAAAGGTTTCCAAATAAAGTCAGGGTGAAAAATGCTGCTGTTTGTGTGCACAAATGCAGCTCACCCTGAGATTTCCAGGATAAACACAGAAGTCTTGTGTATGTGTAATCAAGGTGTCATTATCATAACCTAAAACATGTTTTTCATCCAATTAAAAAAACGTAATAGTTTTGGTGCCTTAACCTAACCACTTAAGTTAACATTTTTAAGGTGCGACCATTTGGTTTAGGACAAGATCGTGGATTTGGTTGAAAACAATGAGTCAATGCTGATTTTTTAAATGGGACAATTAAAGGGTTGCAAGAATCTCTTAGGGAAAATTTCAGGTCAGCTATAGAGAGATAAAGGCAGCACAAGTAAAACTGAACTGAGAACTTTTAACCAGGAGGACAGGCTATCAATAAGAAAACTGTCTCTCATTAAAGTAACTGCTGCTTCTTCTTATGTTGTTAGTCTCAGGTCAAACTTGTCACTCATTTTAACTTCTTAGCTGAAGTCATGCAGTATGCTGCTTGTTGTTGCTGTTATTAAGTTATCCATTTTGCAAGAGAGCAGATTTAGTTATGTATTTGTAGTAAATTGAAATATCATGATCAGTCTGTTTGTGCTCACCCTTGGCCTCCAAGCGTTGGTACTGCCCTCTAGATGGAGGCGAGCAAGGTGGGGCACCCAGCTTCGCAACAGAGATGAATAATAGGTGGAAGCACTGAAGCTTTTGTCAGGAATCTCCTTCCTCTGTAGCCCAAGAGACATAGAGCAGCCTGGACCAAACACACACATAACAGAGTCATTCACAGCATGTTTACACCATTAAATGAGTTTGGGATGAAATTCTACGGCTGTTTGTATAAACTCACTGTTCAGATCACAGCCGAGCAGCTCCAGTCTCAGAGCAGGCCTTTGCTTGTAGTCTATTGGATGGATCCTGACGTAGCGAGCCATAAACGGTGGGTTGATAAGGTTTTGTCTCACTCTGGAGCTGTCCAAGTTGCCAAGAAATCTCTAAAATGGAGAAAAGTGATTGTTCAGCAAAGAAGGATCTAAAGGATCATCCTAATAGATTTGTGTTTTTCAGAGAAACACCTCTGCGTAATCACATTAAAGGAAATGGTTTATGCTAGTTTTAGACACTGAAAAAAGAACAGTCATTTCTTTAACTGCAAACTAAAGACACAGGATAACATGGTCCATAGTCTGTGATTGGGAAGGGCAGAACCTTTGAAAAACAATCTTGGAGGCTGATTGGACAAATGTTTAGGGTCAATCAGAGCGATGAAACACATGTTGTTCACTATTAGTTCATTGAGACAGCAGGTGGAATAAACTCATGACGAAGCTGTTTGGAAAAGAAAGAAAAAACAGATTTCCCACTAAGAAAGGCTTTCAGTGCGGTTCTTGCTCTTCGGTTAATACATAAATGTTGTCAAGTTCTGATAAAACTGCTAGTATAGCTACATCCACGGTAACTGTAGATTGAAGTTTTGCAAGACAGATTCGCCTGATGACAGACAAATTCATCTCCTTTGCAAAGTTACTGTTGACAAAAAAGTGCATCTTTCTGTCCGCTCTTGACCTTTAAATCTTTTAGTAAACTGCGGTTTACATTTGTAAATGTAAAAAAAGCTGCTTTTACAGCATGCTGTAAATTGACTTGCTTGACAACTACATTTAGCAGCGTTTAAAGGCACTAAAATTCACATTGCAGAAAAAGTCAGCCATGTTGCTGATGGTCTAGTTTTTTTTGGAGATTCTCTGGAGGCATCAGTGTCTCTAAGATTAATGACCATATAATATCTTGACAGGGCCATTAATGTTTTTCTTCCTCACTTATTTTGAACTTTTATAAACAGATAAGCTGTATGTGAGCACAACAGAGGAAGACATACATGTTTCTGCTTTATGTTCTTTCCTCTGTAAGTGGTCCAGGTTTCCTGGTCCATACTGTAGGAGATGCTGAAGATTCTGATGAAGTGGTCCCTCAGTCTTGAACTGACTCCCTGCGTCTGCACACCATGCAGGAGAGTGGGCTTCCGAAGGTCAACCTGATGACACAAACATGCATTATACTTCATCCTGCTGTGTTGTGCTTGTATTCTATTGAAGGGCATGTTTTAAGAACATATCCTATGTAAAAATTGTATTAGGCACACTATCATGCAGTATAGTGGGGAGTTACCTGCAACCATGACTTATTGTTCCTACCCATCCAGGCATTGATATAGCCAGACTGATCCAGCCTCGCTAGCGCAGGTTGCCAGCTATCTGTAAACATAATGTAAACATAATATTATATATTGTAATCTTACATCATAACGACAGGTGTTTTCTCTTCTTGTTTCAAAGTTATTTTTCCTGGAATCTGTAATTTTTAAGGTTTGTTTAGTTAAAACCATAGTCTTACCAATGTGATCTGATGCTGTGATCTGGGAATCCTCGATCAGTCCTGATTTCATCCCGAGAGGCATCAAACATCCTGCAGATGAGAACATTTCTGGCTCAGAAGAGTGGGTTTGATTTCCAGATGCTCATAATTACACCTTCAAATTCATTTCTGTGGCATCCCTACATTGAAACAGTGTTGAAGAACACAATCTATTTTTCTGTTCTGATTTCACTGGAATCAACAACATTTGACACTACAGATTTACATCAGATCGATCGGTCGAGCAAGATGGGAAATCCTCATGAACCCATGGATTACACAACGCCAGGCTTGCTCTAGGTGTAGAAAATGTGGGAAATAGCCTCTACCTCTCTAAGCAATCATGCCCACAGTTTCCAAATCTGTAATTTCTTTATCAAGTCAAAAAGTGTATCTTTTCCCAAACAATAGTCATTTTCTACAGCTGTCATTACACTTTAAGACATTCATGCTCATTCCATGATGCCATTACATCAGTGTCCCTGTCTATTAACTCAAATTGCCTGGCACAGCAAAAATTTATAGGTTTTGCTTTATTTTTTATACTTTTTTTGTGGTTAATTTCATGTCAAAATCTTTTATCAATCTATTTTTTAAAATGTTCACTCAAAATAAAAAAGCAGGTCTGCATCCAAACAGGAAGTTATATGCCTTTAGTTTAAAGCAGGATAATAATCCAAAATTAAACAATGACAGTTTTAGATGCAAGATAGTGGAATTGTAAAGTGCAGCAAAAAAGGAGATTAATCACAATTAACTACAGAAATTCTTAGATTAATCAAAACATTTTAATTGTTTTACAGTCCTAATAACTACATACTATATTGTATTGCAAATCAGTATCATGACAGTGCAGCTTTACATTCAAACTCTTACTGACAGGGACTCAGCTTTCATTAAACTGTGTGATTTTTGGAAGGTGTGGATCTTCAAAAATGGTTGAAAAACACGAGGGGGGGGTATGCTTATAAAAGGTGTATGGATGTCACTAGATGTTTCATTCGCAATGGTTCAATAAAAAAGTTGTTCACCAAAAAAGAAAAAAAAAAACAAACAAAAAAAAAAGGTTGAAAAACAGAGCAAACAGCCATTGGTAGTGATTCATCCTGTTTGCTCTTTGTTCTAGGTCTGCTAAACCAACAAACAAATCCAGTCCCAAAGCTCAATGATTGGCTAAAAGAATCATCTGTAGCTTCTTATTACTTCTCTTGTTATATTTAAGATTTTACATCATGGAACTTCATATAAACACACACTCTGTTGACATACATTTTTCACAGCTTTTACCTACTTTGTCTGTAGACCAGTAGTTTAGCTCTCATGCCAGCCAGCTGGTACTCTCCTATATTGCACTCCACCAGCCAGGTGCCAACTGTGGGGGGCCTCATCTCCACTGTGCCAAACACCCCTACCATTAATGTAAAAAATATCAAAAATGGATAAGGCCAAGGTTATCAGAGTGCAGGTACACTCATAACTTAAAACACTTATGGACAAAAAAGGTATCAAGGAAATCCTGGGTCTTACTGATAAATAACGTTATTAAATTTTATATAAAGCAAAATCAGCCTAATGGGTAACCATTTTTATCCATTAATTTAGCAGGTGTGATAATGACTCCCTAAAACTAAAACTTTAAGTTTATGTAAAGGCAGGGATGAATGTCTTTTCATATATTTTGCATATTTTCACGAGTGTATTGATGTCTGCTTACCAGGGAAGAGATTGTAGACTCCCATACGATGCTCCTGTTCAGCATGAACAGTAAAAGGTAAACCATGGAAGTGAACAGCGTGGTATTCTCCATCTCCTCCTACATTCAGAAGGTGCCATCGGACTTGCTGATGCTGCTCAACCAACAGTCCAGGAAGAGTCTCGGCCACATAACCGTTGATTGCTATGGAAAAAAGCTCCACATTATTTCTGAGAAATAAAATAGACTTTTATTTACATATGATCCAAACATTTTATAAAGTCTCCACCTGCGAACTTGTTACTGATGTGATACCAGGGATCCTCAGTGTTGACCTGACAGGGTGGAGCACAATGCCGCTGCAGGTTCTCCTCCATGTACCAGCTTTTAGTTTCATCAAAAGTATGGAAAAGGAGAGAGAACTCCCTGATGTCTGGCTGTGTTCTCTGATGAGTGCGGAGTGTGCCGGGTTTACAGATCGCCAGTGGACCAATCAAACCTGAATGAAGGTCTCTCTCCTGTAATACATTTTAGAAACATTTGTTTTCTCCTCTATATGTACAGGTGCCTTTTAATGGAAGCTACTATAACTGACAAACCTTCGCATGCTGTTTATACATGGAAAATAAAGCTAGAGGAGATCTATACAGACCTTGTCCACAGTGGAGTAGTAAGCTCCAGCCTTGCAGTCAAATTCACTGTCTGATGGCCCTTGATTCTTGGTTATTCTCCAATTGTAAGTCCGGGCCTCTCCAGGAGGCACTGGCTCTCCTGGGATCCCTGGTGGAGCTGTAGGGGAGTAGGTTTGTGTGATGCCAGCTCCATGGCCATGATCATAGACTCCCTGAAGATGGAATGAGTAAGGCCTGGATGCCTTATTCTTAAAAAGCACCTTGATTCAGACAGAGAGGATGAAGAAGAGTCATGCAGTTTGAATCTACTGCTACATTTTCTTGATTTTTTTTATTAATTTTAGTTTTTTTTCCTAGACAAAATCATTCCTTACAGTGAAACGTTCATTAATCTCAGCTCTGATGAAAGGTCCCATGATTCCCAGGTGTTCCTCGAACTCTCCTCTGCCAATAGGATGCTCAAATTTTTCATCCCAGTAGGCTCGAAACACAACTTTCTTATACTCTGGCAGGAATTTCCTCATTCCTCGACGCATCTCTCTAAAGAAAAAATTAAAATAAAGTTAACATTAAAGTTATACATTTAGTTTTCTTTGACAGGCCTTTGTTCAGACTATAAAAGGAGACACATCAGGGAGGCAGTTTTAGTTAAACAGACTCCTCAGCCAAACTAGAAAGAAAGAAAAGGATCTCCACTTACATGCTAACCATCAGCATGATGACCTACTCACAAGTTAGCATCATGCTAATAAATAGCATGTGTAAATTCTGATGCACTAAAACCTACATTTTTCCTACCATGTTAGTTTGTTATATCTCTCACCTGCACAGGCTCACAAAGATACCTGAAGAAAAAGAAATATAAAGCTAAGGCTGTTAGCATTAATGCATCAATCTCAGTTATTAGGGCCATAATCAGTATAAATGTTTCAAATCACCATTAAACACAACGTCTTCCTGCAGCCACATTGATGTAAAACTAATACGCCACTGTCTTATTTCACTTTTCACTTTAAAAAACTTCAAGTCAGAGGTCATCTGAACCTGGTGTTACCAAACATTTATCTTTTTAACATTCCATTATCTTTTTCAATAACAAGTTCCTTTCTCAATAACAAGTTCCTTTTTCAGTTGTCATAATCTTCTCCTAAAGTTCCTTTAAAAAAAAAAAAAAACAGAAAAACAAAAAGAAGCAGGTCTGTATACAAACAAGAAGAGAATTACCCTTAGTACAAGACAGTGCAAAGTTACAAAATGAAACAAAAACAGTATTACATGTAAAATAGCAGAATTTGAAATAGCAACAAAATGGGCAGATTACTCGTGATCAGGAACACTTATTCTGCATCCAATCGTGATCTAAATTTAACCGTTTGAGAGCCCTAGCTGGAACATCAATTTTAGCATTTCAATGTAACAGCAGATAACAGAATTTGGGAAATTTAAGCTCAAACAAGATTTTAAGGGATGTCAAATGATTAGAACATGAAATCAAAATTAATCTTGGAATTTTTGTTAAAATTGTGAAAAATGTGCCCCGTTTCAGAATTCCATTATTTTGCATTTGAAACATTTGCCCTTTTACTAAGGGCAAATGACTTTTCTTTTGGCTTTATTTGCAGCTGACTCTTGATATGTCCACTGAGCTGTCTGTGAGATTTCTATTAAAGTGAAATGAGACTTTAAAGAGCAGTGGTGGACTTATTTTACATCACTGTGGCAGCAAGGAGGTCACGCAGTGGTGTAACTAAAGTGTGTTTAAAGGGACAGTAAAGCACGAGATCAATCACATGAAAAAAGCTAATACATTAATCAAGGACCTTCCTCACCGTAATCATGAATAATGGATTAACTCTTACAGCCCTAAATATTTGGCTCTTTTGCTGGGTTGTCATGATATTGGATTTTTTAAGTTTGATGTGAAGTATTTTAAACCAAACAATATAAATCTATTTTTCAATATTGGGTAATTTTATGTTCTGACTTCAAAAGCAGGAACTTTCTGCACACTGTTGAAATTGCACAAATGTTTTACTTAGCCTTTGCTACTTTTGAGTTTGTATAATTTCAAAGCCTGGTTTTAAATAGTATCAAAATATCAAAAATGTGGCCCAGTCAGATGAGGTTGCATAAAATATTGAGTTTGCACTGATAAAAAGATAAGCTTAAAAGGTATCTTAAGACATGAGTTTGTTTCCAGTCAGAGCTCTGACTGTTGCTCCATGACAAACAGGCACAACAGACTGCCAAGGTTAGTAGGCAAGACAGCCGATTCCTCAGCCTGTCTAACAAAGTCCTGCATATAAAGATGGATAAAACTGTATTCTTGCCTGGGTTTGATGAGCTGATGAGGTTTTGTGATGCCATAGTCCCATGTGATCTCCTCTGCAGCGATGTAGTAGGTTTCATATCTAGTCTCTGCAGAGCGCGGATTAACGTAACCTGTGCCAAATAGACCTGCTGTGCTGTTCAGCTTTAATACAATACAGAAAATACAGAAGGTTAGGACAAAGATTGGCAAAATCAAAAAAGTGTATCCACTTAATAAACATTCATAAGACAAACACACATTAAAAAGCAGGGTTGCATATAACCAGCTGACTAAATGATAAAACCTTACCCTTAATAATCTGGACCACAACCACTAGTTAGTTATTCATATTTTCATCAATTATGGCCCACAATGCTGATGAGACATGGTGCTAAAAGGTAAAAGCCGCTAAGGGAGGCCAGGGCTACAGTCATAAATTGGTTGCAGCTCCGGTTAAATTGCCTACTATTTTCTCTGTACTGCCTGAATGTTAACAAGCACAGTGAACACATGGAGTCTCATATGAGCCGTACATTATAGTATTATTTTAGTCTAGAAAACAAAGGTAAAATTGTTTTTAGTCTGTGTCAGGTTTAACTGGCATCATGACCAGAGCACTATTTAACCAGCACAGGCATAAGAACCTGCAAGGAGGAGTGAAGGCTAGACATGATGGCGCTGCTAACATGGTGAACGAATTTGACATCATTTATAGTTGACACTGTGATTTCATTCAATAAATTTAGCTCACATTTTACTTTTCTGACTGTTCTCTTAATGTCAACATCCCTGTTAAATTACCTCAGTGCCGTAATCGTCATACTCAAGGGACAGATCAGTCCATGCTGTGTAGTTGTAAACATCAGTCAAGTTGTATTCCACAGGCTGGGTGTCCACTCTGAGTCGATCCCGTTCAGACTGAATATGGTTTTGAGTCATTTCTTCTGAATGGATCTTCCTGTTCAGCAGTGGATGGTTGTTTGGTAAGATTTCGTTGCTTTCTACATGCACCTTCTTTGTCTTGTTATCTAAACTAAACATTTGACTTATTTCCTCCGTTTTTCCTACACCACTACTGTCAGTTTCATTTTCCACAGTCTGATCTCCAATCCCTTCCCCAGTGTATTCATCCTCAGAGGCTCCAGAGCTGATGTCTACATCTGTCCAGTTACCCTCAGTCTGTCTTCTCTGCCTGCTAACGACTTCCCCCCCAGTTTCAGTCCCATTTTGAGAATCAGCCCACTCGCCTTCTCTACCGATTTCCTCCAAGATATCCAGTGGGATTCCTTCGTCTGGCTCTTCTAGCGATGTGACAGCCACTTCCTTCAGCTGACACCCTTCACTGACATTTAAACCAGAGCTGTTTATTGTTTGAGTGGTGTCGTTGCACACTGGAACCAACATCGTACGATTGTGAGACCTTCTGCTCCTTGGCAGCAGCTGATCGATATACTCAGAGATGTCTTCGTCTTCATCATGGTCAACCAGTGAGAGTTCTCCATTGTTGGAGTGAATTACGGAGTAGCGGGAGCTCATTCCACGGTTTTTCAGGTTGCTGTCATAGGCACTAATCTCCCACTCACCTGAGAGAGGACATAAGCAAATGACTTAAAGAAGACCCATACTACAAGATAATCAGGACAATTTAAGGTCTGTTCTTCTCTTTCTGACAACAATAAGCAAAGATCTGGTTACTCTAAAGAATTTACATGAATGAACGTGAATTTATGGGTTGTAAATAATGTAAATTATTAATATTTATCCAGTTTATCCCTGACCTTACCAACTTTTAAACTGCTTCGTAGAACTTATTCTTACTCTTTGGCTTTTACTCAGCATGAAAGTTGTGTGGTCTCTGTCCTTTTGTGTTTATTTATATCCTTAATTCCTGTGTTTTTATGGCTTTGATTTACTTTTTATCATGCATTTTTAAACTGCTTCATTGATTTCATAGTGCTCTTATTTTGTTTCTGTTTTTTAATCACGGTGCAGCACTTGGATAATGTTAGTGGTCCTCACTCACCAATATCTTTCTTAAATTTTTCTAAAACCATTCTTAACAAAGTGTCCAAGTCCAAGGGGTCATGACACGTTCTTTAATCACTGAATTTCTGATGAATGGTGATGAATGATGAATGGTGCTCATAAGCTGGAGGTACATGCACGTTTCTTCTAATTAGCATAAAGAAAAGCCCCTTTGACACCCATATATGGCCCAGAGACTGCAGTGCTGTGTGCAAACACACAAGGCACACAGGAGTAAGAGGAGAAGTATCAGGATATTAGGGACATCCAAATTAAAACAAACTACAGTCGTTCACAATAATCTGAAATACTTTTATAGTCCTAAAGTGGAAGTACTACGGCTCCGAATGACACCAAAAGAGGAATATTTTATTATTTTTTTGCCATTAGTATTGGACATCTGAATAGATCAGACAGGGCTTTCATCAGAAATGATATGCATCATGCTGTGGTGTGAGGATGATTTGATTAAAACGTACATTTATCCTGAAACCTAACTCTTTACAACGCAGAAACGTCTTTTAAACCCATTTATACTTTGATGGGTTTAAATGATGTTTACATACTCACAATGCGAAGATAGATTTTTAGTGTTTTAAGTAAACGTCTAATGATAAAACTCCTCGTGCTAAATTTATATTTAAAATTTAACATTTTGTGGTTAAGCTCAAACACTGCATGTTTAAAAACAATACTTAACAATATTAGTCATGTTTTGTTTTTGCATTTTTTTGTGTTTTTTTTCATTAAATTGCAGTAAAATAGAATTACAAATTACATTTTATTGTTTCATTCTTAATCTAGCAATTTTAAGTGCTAGAGCAAAATAAAGCATTTTATCCACTCATCAGCGCTTACACATACATAAGAGCAGAGTGTTCTTAGATGTTGTTCTTAGCTAAGAAATCAGGCATTAAAAAACTCTGGTAAATGTCAGAATCTTCTAATAATCTGCATAAGGGGGGTTTAAGAACAAACTTTTATTAAGAGCAGTTGGTGAATAAGACCCAATGTCTATAAAATGTGCTATATGAATTAAAGTGGATTGATATAAACTGTGGAGTCATTATTGTTGCAAAACTCAAGAGCATATGTTAACATTTTGTCAGCATGACTTATTCATTTTGGGCTCAATTATTTTTGCAAATCTTTCCATTTGAAACCTGCCGTTGTGCTTTAAACTGTGTGCTTATATGTCTGCTTGGTCTCAAATATTTAACTTCTTACTTAGATTTTCTGCACTCACGCTTAAACTATTGCCTTTTCCCTTCTACTCAATTCAGAAACCACTGGAGCAAATACATTTTTTCCTCGACTCCAGCTGGTGCTGTAACGTACAGTGCTTAACAAATTTATTAGACCACCCTAACTCTAACCAAAATAAGGTTTATGCCACAGCTGCCCTAAATCAACAGCATTGGTAATTACCAAAATCATTTGTTATGTTTCTGTAATGGTTAATACACCAATATGTACAAGCTCTTTAACCCAAATAACATTTTTAATGCTAAAATATAATTATTATTGTTATCCATGAATTTTCAAATTTGCTGATTTACAAAAAAACTGAAAAAATAGTAAAGCACATTATGCTATTATACTTGATTAATATGTCAAATTATAGTTATTTACTTGCATTCCTGAACAGAAAAAATAGTTTTAGTGGTTGCATGTTATCCTTGATTCATTTCTGACTTCTCAGAGAAGCCCAGTGAGCCGGCTCAAATTTCGGTAAATTCAGTTTGAAATCCCTCATTCCTGTCCAAAATGGTAAAACGTGGAGAGCTCACTGAAAATGAAAGAAGTCCGCATTAAAGCACTTCATGATGCTGGATGGTCTCTGAGACAAATATATCAGGTGGTCTAATAAATGTGTTAAGCACTGTATATATGGTTTATCATGGTGTAACATGCAGTATATAGTAAATATAGTCATACCTTTGCTCTACTGGAAAAAAACTGTTCAAACTATTGATTAGTCATGTGGGATTTCTTGCAATTTCAACATCTCTTACTGTTTTAAAGTCTTATTTTTAGTGAGGGCCAAATATCTTTGAGATTATAGCATGTGTGCACATTAAAAAAAGCCTAAGTGTGGACGAGGCCTGAATCAAACATTTTTGGTTGACATGTTCAAAATAAGAAGTTACTTCAGGTGACTAGAGAATGCAGCCTTACCTATAACCTCAGGTTCCATCGTCACAGTCACACCAGTCATGGGGAAGAGAGTGAGGACCGACTGGTGGAGGCCTTGGTGCTGAAAGTGGTTTCCAGTGAAGTAAACTGACAGGAACTCACTCTGGGTGCCCACGTTGGCCACATGCCAAAAAGTGACATCAGTTTTGTAGATTGCAAACTGACGCTTGATGAACATAATGCCGTTGATGCCTGATGGAAAAAGAAAATTCAAGGTTTTCTACATTTTATTTTACATATTATGTATTAATGTAAAGTATTTGTTATACAACATAGGTGTCATTTGTTAGCTGGCCAGAAAAAAGATCTAATACAGTCTTTATTAAAAAGATAAAAGCTCAGACTGTAATTTTTGTCTTATGCCATTCATTCAGTCATTATCTTAATAAATACTCTCATTCCACTGAAGGCAGTTTTGAACATGTAAACGTACTTGTATAAATCCTTGATGAACTTACTGTAAATTAAGTTTGAGTTGTAGAAATCAGGGTCAGTTGTGTTATAGGAGATGAGGGTGGAATTCTTCATGTTATCATCAAAATACCAACTTCTGTTCTCATCAAACACAGCAAATACCAAGCTCCACTCTTTATCCGGGCCAAACTGTGGACATAATGGATTGAAAAGAAGAGACACTTGAGTGTTAAACAACATTAGTGCTTTACCTGTATCCTAAACTTTTTAAAATTGCTATAGGTGATTTTCCTGTAAAAAGCATTAGTCTATTAACCTGACACGCCAGATGGATGTGTTTCACACATCCATCTGGGAAAGCTTTAACAGGAAATGTTTGAGAAAAGGCAGAGGCTTTGAAAAATCCTCGGGGTATGATTGGGTGAATGTTCTGTCTGTCACATCTCTACGGGCCAATCAGAGCAACAGAGCACGTGACGAAGCCGCTAGCAAGCTGCGCCTGCGCAACCACTGGGGAATAACACAAAACATGGCAACTATATACATATAAGTACTGGACTTTTGTTGTTTTTGAAATGAAAACAACTCACTGCTGTTCTTTGTTCTTCTTTTAATGAAGAAATGTTGTCAAGTTCTGATAAAACTGGCGCTTTGGCAGCATCCACGCTAATCTCTTCCTCCATACCTGCACCAGCTCTTGCTGCTGCTTGTTTACGTCACGACTCTGCTGTGCCTGAAAGTTCTGCCCCTCGTAGCTGATTGGTCCTGTCACTTTCTAACCGGGCCCAAATGGTTCAGATGGGAGCTTTGCACAATGGATTCGCCAATAAAAAACAAGCAAACCGGTGCCATCTGCTTTGCAAGGTTATTAGTCTATGAGTTTAAGTCAAATAAGCGTTCACTCACCAGGTGTCCTCTGGTGTCTATGGCACCTTGCTTGCAGATAAGGAGGGTGCCCACCAGCCCTGAGGCCAAGTCCCTTTCTGGGTTAACAGTGCTCTGATACAACTGGGTCAGACACTGGGGGTCTCCCTTTAAGGGTCCATCATCGATTGTTAACTTCCAAACATAACTAAATGTCCCATTGGGGGGCACTCCCATTGAGCGCAGGTCCTTCTCTGCAGAGTTATGATTAAAATAAAGTCAAAATCTTATTCAAACATAAGCGTACAACTTCATAGTGACAGCAAACAAGACCAGAAAATAGAAAAGCCTTGTTGATTTCTGGGTGTGGTACAGATAAAATTGAGAACCTTACCTTTGGTGGATCTGTTTTTTGGAGCTATCTGGGTAAGACCATTAGGGTAGATATTGAAAGGGCGATCAGCCATGTTTTTGAGAGTGATCTGGAGACACAGTTCAAACCAGTCGGTCAGTAGAAAGCCTTACAAAGAATTTAATACAGCTGGAGAAGTTTAATCAAGCTGTTCACAGCTGAAAATGTCTTCTGTTTGAGCTTAAGTATTATTGTACCAAAAAGGAAATGTACATGTTTTTATGTGCCTAAAAATGTGGGCCACTCACGTGGATTTGATCGTTGATTTTTCCTTTAAGAAGTGGACCCAGCAGTATCGGGGCAGCAGTGTTGCTGATTTTCTTCTGAGTGAAAGATCCGTCTGTGTACTCCACATAAGCTACCTTTTTATATCTAAAGCCCAGGTGATGTGGAGATTCAGGCAAATATCTGGACTGCAACTCACTAATGCATCACAGAGAAAAGAGGAAATTCAGTTTAGTACATCCTTGATTTTTTCATCTTCCTTTCCATAGATCATCCTTTCTACCTGTCTGTGGGTTCCAGATGGCCAGCATAGTCCCAGGCGACCTCTTCAATAGCGATGTAGTGCTTCCAGGTTGTCGACTGCTCTCCCCTGTTGGATCTGATCTGTGCTTTTGGTGTATGAAAGCTGATAGTGTTGAACACACTGTCATCGTAGTCTTCGTAGTCCTCACTGTAGCCGTCATCCTTGTACTTGGCTTTACGAAGGTCCGGTCCTGGTGGGGCAGCAGCCTCAGGACATTTTTCCACCATGAAGAAAGCATTCATACCATCTGAATAAGGAAGTGATGTTGAATCAGAATGAGAGTTTCTGATTTAGTCAGGAAATGAACTTATGATCAGTAGAGGAAACTTTTCGGCTCTTTCCTACCGTGGCGATGAGCATTAATCTGACAGCTGATGAGAAAGCGGCCAACATTAGAGGGTCTCATTTCTGCTGTGATGAATGTCATTGGGGTCACCTCCATGGTGGCTTTACGATGTGTCAACACCTAAAAAAAAAGCACATGTAATATAATTTTAATTAAACAGAATTTCACACGTCATGGCATATTTTTTCTATTTTCTTGCTTTTGGTCAGACAGGATCTGGTTCTGTCTACGATATCAAAACATACCTGAAGAGTGTGACCCTGAAACTGAATGGAGTGGATTTCTGGAGCAGTGCCCACCCCAATCAGATGAAAAAACACATGACTGCGGCTCTGACACACTTTCAAACCTGCAAACAAAAACACAACCAGGAAGAGCGAGAGAGTGAGGCCACATTCTTGTATGGACCCCTGATACACTGAGCACTTAACATTACAACACAAGCTCATGGAACAAACTGCTGGTCTACGGCCAGTGCTTTTTATTACCAGGTAATGTAGAGTTGACATATCCATTGATGGTGTGGTATTCTTTCCTGCCACTGCTCCTCCTGAACTTGTCTCTGATCCTTCTTTCTCCTACCTCCCCATACCAGCTTTTTGTCTCATCGAACACTGCAAACAGCAGGACAATTGCCTGAATTCTCCTCTGGCCGTCTTCATTGAAGGCACCTGAGAAAAAAAGACACAATATTGATGACATTTAGTATTAGGTGTTGTGTTTCCTATCATTCGTGTGCCACCAGGAAGTCCATAATAGTAGTTTTGAGATTAATGTGTTGAGAACAAAAAATGTGCAAAGCATCAGTGTGTTGGTTGGATTTCTGTCTTTTTTGTGGGGCAAAAGTCTGTGTTAATGATTAAATACCAGAGAAAAAAAAAGTTTGTAGTAAGTACAGTAAATGACCCCCATCAGTGGGCCTAGACAACATTTTGAGAAGCACTGCACTAGATGGTTTAGGATTCTAACCACCACTAATAAAAACACAAAACTTTACCTGTATTCAATGTTTCTTTATAACTGTGTGTCTTTGTGGGTTATGAGAAGGCAAATGTGGCTTTGGAGATCAATAAATTACATTAAGACCCTTAACTGCCATGTAATGTCTGTGGAATGCAACATTAACATACTTTGATAGATTATTAAACAATAATGTTTTTTCCTACTTGATTTGCAGATAAGCAGGGGGCCGATGAGTCCTGAGTTAACATCACGGACCGTGTCCACTTGGGATGAGTAGGAATAGGTGAGACACTCTGGATCACTGATTGTTGGACTGTCTTTAGCGCTGATGTCCCATATGTACTCATAGTATCCTCCAGGAGGGATGGCGTCATCCTCCTTCTCCTGACCTGCCGTGGAGTCATCATAGCTGGCTCCTGGAAGAAAAGATACAGCATGACTCCTTCTAAATGCAGCACTGGACGTGAGTCAAAGTAGTAAAAGGAAAATGCATTTGGTCTGAGCTTACTCAGGGAATAAACGCAGTGGATAGTGGAAAGTTGGAATGCTGATGCCTGCCCCCTCAAATATTACACTCTCATGGGAAATGATCTGCTTCATTCTTTGCTGTGACAGCTTCAGCTTATGTTGAATCTTCTTATAGGAATCAAACCCCGTGGCAGGAAGGCTTGAGCCGTTTTCAGGAAATGACTGCTTTACATCTCCAGCAGCTTTAGGACACATGCCAACCCCTCTTGTAGGGGGTATAAACCTTTAAACCTTCCAGTATCAGGGATATCCAAACATTTTTTGTGGCTTGGTAGTCTAATAACCTTTCTGGACTTCTGTGTGGATAACACATGCTTAAAGTATGACCGTTTGGCTCTCAGGAAACTGCCCACATGAGATAATGATAACCGTTGCTCACTGTATTTTCTGAGGAATAAATGGGAGCTTACATGCTATCTTTTGTGTTCTTACTAATGTCATGTTAAATCAAATACTCAATACTTTTAAAACAACATAATTAATAAATAAAAAATGAGTGAGAAGTACAGATTTAGATTTTTTCCTGAAAACTCAGATTGAACTACTCTGCTCAAAGGATTTTCAAAGATTACCATGACTCATTTTGTTGTAACATGGACTTGAAGTAATTATGAGTCAAAATGCTGATTCAAAAAATGAACAACACAATCAGGATGCCACTCACTGATGCTAAGGCTGAAATACAGAAGAGAAGCAGAAAAAGTTCACATGTAAATGGTGACCTCAGCTCTTTCCACTCTGCTTTCTACCTTCAGACTGTTTCCAGTAGCTGATCCCCACAGGGCTGATGCTGTACGGCTGAGAGGCCAGGTTTTTGAAATGGACCACCACTCTGTCTCCAGCCTGGGCCGTAATCACAGGACCTTGGATGCCTGAAACCAGATGATACAACACTTTTATTGAGTCATACACATGCACCCTTGATTTAAACATACTTGATAATGCTTTGACCTCAAATAGCAGCATTCAACCTCTCTTACGTGTGCTTAAAAGACAGGCAAACAACATTATTTTCTACAGCTTTGGTCTTAAAATCACTGCCTGGATTGATCTGAACATCTAACAACACTTATGTTGCTGGTTCTGCCTATTGATTTTCCTCCATTTTTAATCTTTGGGCATTAATATGAGGTTTTAATTGTTATCAAAAGTAACAAAATCAAGTAAAATACGAATAATGAGGCATGATACTGACCTGTCCATGCCGGCCTTGGCTTGGGGACAGTGTATGTGGAATCTGTGTACTCCCTGTACACTGCCTTAATGTATTTCTGAGGAATGTCTTTGGATTGTCTTCTAAAACTAAAACAAAAAGCAGATTAAAATGAAACAAAGTAATATCATGCATAAATACATTAAAATTAACTCAGTTTTCCCTAATGACCAGTTACTTTAAAAAAAAAATCAAGAAATAAACTTGTTATCAGAGAAATACTGTGTTTCATGAGTAAACATATGTCTTGAAAATAACCAAAACATCAACTTAGCTACCAAAAGGGGGAAATGAGCTAAAATAAAAATGTTTCCTTCCGCAAGCAACAGAAAAAATACATATATTTAAAAAAAATAATTTAACCCAAATATGTGATAATAGAAGCAGAAAAAGAAAAAAAAAAGGTTTAAAGGTTAGTCTGAATGCCCCCAGAGATGTTCAGCTTGATCAAACAAAGACATATTCACCTTTGATCCGGTGCTGGGTCACCATCGTCCGGATGGATGTAGTCCCAGCCGATCTCCACAGCTGCTACATAATAGTCTTTGAGGGTAGCGGTTTGTTGGGCTTCTCCGGCGGAGCAGCAGAGCAGCAGAAGCGGCAGCAGGGTCGCTATCATCGCGGTGTACGGGTCAAAGCGATGCCCGGTCTCTGCTCTCACTCCTCTGAACTGAAGTATTTAAAGGGAGGAGAGAGGACGAGGTAGGGGGGGAAGCTCAAGTTTTAGCTGAAGTCATTGAAGTGGGGGCGCGTGGAGGAAGTGTGCTGGAGAGATTGCGCGCGCCCTGGTGTGATAAAATCAGATTCCCTTGTGAGACTTTTGACACGTAGTTATTCATGAAATACAGCCCCCAAAACGAACAGATTCGTTAGAGTTCACTGTTGCCTATGCTATCATAGCCTCACATAACACAGCTTTTTTTTTTTTTTTTTTTTTAGAGAACTAGTGCTGTGAAAAAGTCTTTCCTGTTCTATTTTATTTTTTCTCATATTGTCACGCTTAAATGTTTCAGACCATTAAACACATTTTGACATTAGACAAAAATTACCCAAGTAAATTCAAAATGGAGTGTTTAACGGATTTCATTTATAAAGGGCCAATAGTCATCCAAACCTACCTGGCCTTATGTGAAAAAGTAATCCCCCCCCCCGAAACCTAATAACTGTTGTGCCACCCAACTGCAAGCAAGCGTTATGATAACGGTAATGAGGCTTTCACACTGCTGTGGAGGAATTGTTTCAATGCAACTACATTGAACAGCCTGTTGATGGAAGGGGTGAAGAGTAACTACTTACATTTACTCAGATTACTGTAACTGAGTCGTTTTTTGGGGGGTTCTAGGCAGTATTTTGAAATCAGAATTTTTTGTTTCTTCTTAAGTAGGTTTTAACCAGAGTGACTGAACTTTTACTTGAGAACAATACTGTTGTACTTTTACCACCTCTGTTGACTATACAGTGAGAGAATGATTCCACATCACAACTCCAAACAGCTGTGAACGGAACAAGTTTGAGTGTTGATATCTCAAGGTTAAACATTTTTGAGTTGATTTTTTATCCCAAAGTGTAATTTTATCCAGATTCTCAGTGAAATTATCTTCAGTGTTGGAGTTATTTTACAATGTTTATTCACCAGTGATAGTTCAACTCTGTAAAGAGTCAGTAGATCTAAGCTGGAGTTCCCCTCCATGCCCTTGGGCAGAGTGTTTAGGGGTATTTTTCTATGCGTTTAGTTGTGTTTGTGTGTTGTCTGTTGTGCAGTGATCTCTGCTGGGGTAATTTTGCTTATATTTCTGGTGGATTGTTGCTGTGAGTCACATTTGCACCATGAGTGAAGTTATCCATTGAGTCAGAGGTGCCTCCAAAGGATGTATAATGTATTTATCTCATCAATATGCATTGCCTTGCTATAAGGTTAAATCTGCTTTATTCTTACCAGAGGAGACCCACCTTGCCACAGATCAGATATTCAGTTGTTGCTGCAGCTTTGTCATGCTGTAAAATTTTAACTTCAAAAGTTTTGTTTAACTATGTATAGTGTGGACCAATATAGACATTTTTAAGTGTTTAACCTTATATTAGTTTAACACTTGTCATGTGTGTTTAACAATGTTGCTGTGTGTATTGTACTTTATTATTAAGGCTATTATATAGGACTAACTGAACAACCTGGTTTGAGATCAATTCTATTATTGAACTTGCCGATATGGAAAAATTATATTTTACTGTACAACTTGCCTTTCTTATCAATAGTTTAATAGTAGTAGGAGTTTTTATGGTTAACAAAGTGCTGTAGCTGAATCACATAGCCGAATATAAGGGGCTGCTATGTTAAGACTGCTGCCCTAAACCCTGATAACTTACAATGTGAATATCTCACACTGATAAATGATGTGATCGCCCATCTAAAGCCTTGCTCAAATTAAAGGGGCATAGAGTTAGACCAGATGGGACTGTTATGAAACAATGCCATCTTGTGGCACATGAGCCATGCTGCAGTTGGATCTGTACATGACTACTTTTAACCTTGAAAATCAGAAGGCAGCTGACAATAATGGTTTAATATTTTAATGCAGAGTTTAAAAGAAGTATTGTATAAAGAATATGAGTACAAATGAAAATGTTTTTCCACAGCTCTCCAAATGAAAAAAAAAATTAAAAATGTAATGCAAATCGTGACAAAGAAGCAAAACAAACAACAGCAATACAATATAAGGATAACTTTAGATGAACATGGGCAAGCCATGGCTTGCAATGCAGTAACTTCGAAGCACCAGTGGCATAAAAAATCTTGATGACCAAAAAAAATTTCCTCAAGAGCAGTATGGAACAAACAAAACCTTGATAATAGACCTTATTCAAACAAAGTAAGGCTAACTTTTCTCTTGGTTAGATTTGTTGATCCACATTTTCTTCCCTGCTTCTTCATAAGAGGACTGATCATATCTTCAGTGAGTTGACCTCTATGATCTGCTGCAGGATGTTGTCGACATCACTGGTCTCAAGACTGATGCCAGCCAGGTCCAGCTGGGGCAGGAGGGCTGTGAGGAGAATCACCACGTTGTTTCGGATGTCATACAGGCTTTCCTGTGCTGATCTGATAGGAGAACAGATGCATAATTAATTCTATCTGTAAATGACACCAGAGTTTAAGTTAACATTCATTATCCACCCTTATTAACTAGTATTGGGTATTCCCTGTAAAAGAAAACTTTTTTTTTCTGAGGGATGTGCATACATGTGACAAACCGGAGTTGACTGTAGACACAGATGCAACAGCACAGAAAGATAACAAAGAAAAGAAAAAGAAAGGGTTATCAAAGATCAACAGGGAAAGGAAAAAAGAGTTTAGCAACAGTTGGAAGTGGGAAAAAGTATGTTTATTATAATTACAAGTGAAACATTTTCGACAATTACACTGTGTTTATGAGCTGCAAGGTATTAAATCCAATTCTGAAGTATAATTTCACGAGTTCATCGATAGAAGATTGTTACGTTTTATTTATGTATTGCAGCTTTATTCTTTGACTTTATTCTGCAAAGATGCAATGAAATACAAATTATTGATAATTCATAACCCTGTCTTCAGGTGGTGGACCTTTTGTGCACTGCAAAGTCTCAAATTTAACAGGTGTACAGTGCTGTGAAAAAGTATTTACCCCCTTTGTGATTCTTGATTTCTTTTTTCTTTTTTTTGCATATTTATCACACTTAAATATTTTGGATCATCAAACCAATTTTTATATTTCACAAAGACATCCCCTGTAAATACAAAATGCAGTGGCTGAATGATTATTTAGTTTTTAAGGGGGAAAAATATCCAAACCTATCTGGCCCTATGTGAAAAAGTAATTGCCCCCTGAACCTAATAACTGGTTGTGCCACCCTTGGCAGCAATAACTGAAATCAAGCATTTGCTGCAAAGCAGCCCCAGATCATCACACTGACACCACCATGTTTGACTGCTGGCATGATGTTCTTTTTATCAGATGCTGTGTTATTTTTATGCCAGATGTAATGGGCCACACACCTTCCATAAAGTTCAACTTTTGTCTCGTTAGTCCACAGAATATTTCTCCAGAAGTCTTGAGGATCACCAAGATGTTTCTTGGCAAATGTAAGATGAGCCTTTGTGCACTTTTTTGTTAGCAGTGGTTTTGGTCTTGGAACTTTCCCATGATGCCATTTTTGCCCAGTGTCTCTTGTGACCTCCTGGATGAGTCATCGTTGCACACTTGGAATCACTTTGGTTGGCTGACCACTCCTGGGAAGGTTCACCACTGTTCCCAATTTTCTGCATTTGTGGATAATGGCTCTTACCATGGTTTGCTGGAGTCCCAAAGCCTTGGAAATGGCTTTGTAACCTTTTCCAGATTTCAGTGTCTTTGTTTCTCATTTTCTCTTAAATTTCTTTGGATCGTGGCATGATGTGTTTGTTTTTGAGATCTTATAGCCTACTTCATTTTGCATGACAGCTTCTATTTAAGTGATTTCTTGATTCAAAAAATCTGGTGGTAATCAGGCCTCGGTGTGGCCAGTGAAATTGAACTCAGCTTTCCAAGAACTGTGGTTAATCACAGTTAACTCATGATTTAACAAGGGGGGGAATTACCTTTTCACACAGGGCAAGATAGGTTTGTATTTTTCCCCCTTAATAAATAAAATCATCATTTAGAAACTGCATCTTCTATTTACTTGGGTTGTCTCTGTAAGAAATAAAATTGGTTTGATGATCTGAAACATTTAAGTGTAATAAATATGCAAAAAACTCAGGAATCAGAAAGGGGACAAATACTTTTTCACGGCACTGGATGTCTAATCTGGACAAAAAATATGCCATAACACATAATACCAGCCACCTAAAATCCAGATTATCAAATTATTACAGCAGAAGCAGAAGACAAAAACTTGGTATAAATCAAATCTTATCAAATTAAAATTTTATTTTGTTTAACTGAGAATAAACCTTTCATTCGAACTTAAGAAGGGGCTTCTCCGACAAAGACTCCGCCATCTTGGATTTCTGCACTTGCATGTTGCTACAGACTGACAGAAGGGACCAAATAATAGACACCCATTTTTAAAAATTCTACTGGCTGCCATTGTTAACCCCAGAAGTGAGCGACCAAATCTATAATCTTACTGTTAAATGTCCTTGAGATTCCCCAATTTTACACACTGCACCTTTAATTCATGAAACTTAATTTTCTTGCTGCATGGCTGCCATTTTCACTAACTTGAAGCGATAAATGCATCGTATTTTACCTGTAATACGGTTATGACAAAAGATTTTTATCTGGTAATGTGAAGTGGCTTAAATGAAGTGAAGTATATATATATATAGTGTTAAAATTAGACATGTTAACCTGCTTAGACTGTAATTTTGAGAGTGTATGACTATCCAAAAGTGCTGAAATTACAAACCTGTTCTCTTCACAGGATTTGCTTTCACTGATCCTGCTCTGAGCTTCTGTCTTTTCTTTTCCAGGCTGCTCCTCAGACTGGCAAACAGCTCTATGATCCTGAACCGCCAGACTCTGAAGAGCAAAACCTCGACTGCTGGATGAAGAAGAGCTCTGTTGTAGAAAGAGGATAGAACAAGAATACACAGATTGTAGTTAGCTTTTTTTCAGATTAATTTGATGAGCAAGATAAAACATTTCATGTTTTGCAGATTTTTTTCTTGTATCATACACTCTACTTGTCTGTTGACTCAATGGTCTGCTTTTCAAACTCAGAAATTTCCTTTACAACTGAAGCACAGATTGACACAACATACTTTCAGTGTAGGTCACATATCTCATTACTTATGCTGAATTTTAACAAATATTTATTAACATTTTCCCTAGAGCTCCTATGGGGAGTATCTAGCAGGTCAGGAAAAATACTAAAACCAAAACTCAGGAATCTATGTGACCACAAAAGCTTGAATATCCGTAAATGTTACCAATGAGTGGGAGTCAGATGGGATGATTAACAAAATTTGCAAAAACTGCATTTTTGTTTTATTCTTTACAATTCCCAGACAGTGTTTGTGATATGTCTGGGTGTTAAAGAATACAGGGTGAGTTTTATTCATTCACAAACTCCGCTTATGCGTGTACAGAAAAGTGGGTTTCCATCGTACTTTTTCACCTGCCCTTACATTTCATTCAGCACAGACCTTTGGATGAGTGAGGCCACCTTTGCCTTGTTAGACAAAGTATGGAGCCTTCAGTCAGAAGTGGGCTTCTTGTTTCATGATCAGGTTTGTTACTGTTAATTTGTATTGATTTGTTTTAGATTCCCACGTGAAAATCTGCCAAGACATGTTGCTGTTTTGTTGTTTTCTATTTTGTCAGTAAGAATTGCATTCTTTCCCCACCTCCACAATGGTTTGATTCAATTAGGAGAGGACCAATAGAGGTAAAACATTACCAGAACATAACAGCAGGTAGTGTTAATGCTACATCTGGTAGTATCTACAGTACAGAAGTAGAAGAAAATGACTGGGGTTTCTCTTTTCAGCGTGCTGTGAGGCTGTGTACCTTTTAGTTGATTAGTTTACATCATCTTCCTGCTTTTTCTTGCCCCATTTGTGTACTATTTGGCAGATAAAACTTCCACTACTTGATTTTTTGCAAAGATTCCCAGCCATCAAGATGAACATCAGCTACACTCAAATCCCATTGGGATTAAAATCTGCAATGCTATGAGATTAAAAAAAATACTTCTTTGTCCAAAGGGACAGCCAAAATCAACACCAACTGACAGCTTCAGTAGCTGTAATATGCAGTTGTATCGTTACATGGGCACTTTTTTAGAGAACTGCAATCGTATCAAAGACTCTAAAGTCTTAAGCACATTATAGAAAGTCAGTTGTAAAGAGATGTTAACTAGAGGTATTTACTTCAGATGAGTCGGTAAAAATTTGGAAGAAAAATGACCCAGCATTGAAACAGCTGTCACAGATTTGTTATCATTACATATGACCATAGATTTGGCCATTTGAGGCTAACAACAAAGCAGTTCCTCTGACTGATCAGTAAAAATGCTCATTCTTGAGTGGATAATCTTCCCTAGAGAGAACTGATGAGATCACATTTGTATCTTAAATATTGTAACTACTATATTGTATATTGTAATAACTCTGCTGACCTCAGCCTCGTCCGTCTGGCAGCCACACTCTCTGCTCTCTCTAGATGCAGGTTGTGTCATCAGCTCTTCTTTTTTATTCTCAGTGCTGCCATCCCCCTCTGTCATTGTGCCTCGAGTTATCTTTGTGACCTCCAGACATAAAAGCCTCCGAAGCCTTTGGGCCTCTCTCTCCAGCCCAGCCAGCTTCTGTATATTAGCCTCTCTGTCGCACCCTTCTGGAGGCCCTAATCTGATCCTTGGCCCTTCGCTTCGACTCAGTGGAGGAACCATCATTGTCTGGGCGGAGGGGAGTGAGTGGGTCCAAGGGAGGCTGGTGGGGGTTCGCTGTGCTGTGTCACCTCTTTTCTCCACTCTGCCGTCTGGCTTTGTCTTCTCTGGTTTATTTGTTTGCTCCCCAGGATTTTTCTCTTCCATACCTTCAGTGGTTGGCTGTTGCTCTCTCCAAAGACATGCCTTCTTTTTCTTGGAGGAAAATACCTCCTTCAGTTTCCTTTTAAGGCTGCAGAGAACAGAAACTGGTCAGTTTGGATAAACACAGTGTGGAAATCATCCTCGAGACAGGATACAAATAACAGTGAATGTACAGTGGTGGGTCAAGAGTAAAGGCTGCAGTATAAATGTTAAAAGCATGGGATGACCATGAGACCTAATGACCTTTACTTTTGACCTTTTACCGCCAAAATTTTATCAGTTCATTTTTGAGTGAGAGTGAACATATATGCAAAGTTTTTAGGAAGTTCTTTTCTTTTTTGGGCCTGAAATCTGCTCTGACAGTCACACAGTAAGCCAGATAAGATGTTGTTTTATTTACTCTTATGTGCAAACTAACATGAAATGTACCCACCTTAAGAAGTTCATGTTCTCATCTTCATTATCTGCCTCCTCCATGTTTGTGTCCTCCACTTCATCTCTCTCCTCGTCATGGTCTTCTTTTGGTCTGGCTTGGTTCTTGTCTTGAATGACTGTGTTGGTCTCAGCTGTTTTCTGTCCTGTGACTTCAGCTATGGCTGAACTTTGAGTCTTTTCATTATCACTATCTGTACGATAATCTTCAAGGTGATCTGTGCTTGTCTGATCTGACTGTGGTGTGTTTTCCTCTGTGGGACATCTGTCACTAGTTCTTCTAAGACACGAGGTGTGTGTGGGCTGGTAACTGGACTGGCTCGGCTCTGATGAGCTGCGTGCGAGGATCTGATGTTTAGCCTCATTGTCCTGAGACCCACACACCTACAACACAAACAAGCATTCTTAAACTATACATCGTATACAGTAGGGGCTACAGGAAAGAAAGTATGAGCGTCTTTATCAATAGAAACCGGACAAACCTCTAAAGATTTTTCACGATTTTGTCTTTTGGGCTGATCTCTAAAAAGAAAAAAAACACATTAAGGGGTTGACAGAAACAAAATATATGATGAGGTTTGAAAAAACAAACAATCTTTGAGCTGTACAACTATACAAAAGCAAAACTGCCATATTCTCTGAACATTTATCTTTTAAAGCCTTTTAATCTCGAGCATTGAAATGTTCAAACATAACCCTAAAAAGCCGTCTTTTGTCACATAAAAACTAATTAATTCAGCCCTTCATGCAGGTCTTTTGTGACTGGTTGTTTATTCCTGCAGTGTGAAGGCTAGGTGGATACTGGGTTACAAACAAAGTAGTGAAAGCTCTGAAGAAATAGTCATAAAGTACCCCATAATAACCTATATTTGGCTTTTATAGCTATATGTAGTTTTGGTAGCATTTAAATGTGTGTGAACCCTTAATGTTTATAGATTTTAAAAACAACTAGTTAGTGAGGGTGTATTTTATTAGCTCACTAAAAGCTAATTTTTGTCTAGCTGTATGGCACTACCAGATTTCTGGCACAGTCTTTTCTCTTTTCGGTCCCACTTAAGACTTAAGAAAGAACAAGGTAACTTAGCATATAAGCAGAGAGAAATACATGTGGAGTTCCCCATGGCTCCATCTTGGAGCCTTCTAACATTGACATCTTCTGTACATATGTCCACTGGCCCAGATTATAAAAAAATAGCAATTGAAATACCAAAACTACAATCAGGACACACAGGTCTACATTTCAATCCTACTAGGTGACCATGGACCCTTACAAGTATCTGATTAATGCACTGAACTGATCAATGAGTGGATGTTTCATCATTTTCTTCTCCCAAAAAAGAATATATAACTAAGGTAGTTGAAGAGACAAACAGTCAGTGCGCAGTTTCAGTCATTACCGTTGAAAACCACAGATCAGGTCAGAAATCCAGTTGTATTCATGGACTCAAACCTACATTTAAAAACCACATCAACAAAAATAATGCTTTGTTTTTATTTACCCTTGCTGATATAGTCTGTTTTGTGTAAAAGCCTTTGAATCTCTTTGTTGCTGAAATGTGCTATATAAATACTCGCCTGCCTTAATAGTGTTTACTAGATGGTAGCCATCAAAGTCAGTTACCCTGTAAGCTAATTTAAAGTCTTTGAAAAGCCAGCTGTCCTTTCATTTTGTCTGTGCAGACTGTTTTCACACAGCAAAACTTAGAATAGTCTCCTCTTTAAAAATGACTTCATATGCACAAACACCGGAAATAAGTGTGAAATGGACAGATAGAACACCACCTAAAGGTTGCACGTAAAACCACAAAGACATGAAGGCACACAGAAAGATTAGCAGGGTAAAACATTTTCACACATGGGGAAAGAGTTTGAGATGTTAAAAAAAAAAGGAGATTTACAGTTTCTTGTGGTTTTTCTGGTAGCTTGGCCTCATCTGGTCCTCGCTGTCTTCTGCTTCCTCTGGTGAAGAGCAACTTCTGCAACACAAACAGACCAGGTTAAAACTTTACAACTGGCAGCACTGGGCTCAGATATTTCCTGTCTGTATCAAAACACAAGCAAATGTTCCTAATGTTACAGTGACATTTATGTTTTATCTTACAAATCAGTTGGATGCATCATCATGTAAAAAACGCATTCATTCTGCTGCATTCAAAAGGAACATAAGACAAACTCACCTATAACGTGGATTTGGGTTCTGGCTACAGTTCCACCTTTCAGGGACTACTTTGTAATGGTTTTCAGGGATGCTTCGCCACTTCAGGCAGTCCTCACACTGTAACCACACAGGGCCCCTGCACATACAGATCCATAATATGAGAGCTGTCAGTAGAAAGTGGTGGACAGCTGTGGCTCAGTAGTAGAGCTAGTTGTTTCTCATCTGGAAGGTCAGGAGTTTGGTTCCCAGTTGTTGCTACATGTCTAAGTCCTCACTATCCATAATCTCTCAAGTCTCAACCTTCACATCTCTGACCACCTAGCAATAATAATGGACATTGACCTTCCCATCCCCACTCCAAGACAAAAACGTACCATATCCTTCAGAAATATCAATAAAGTCTCCCCCACTGTCTGATAACCCCTCTGAACTAGTTTTTTATCACAACAACACACTTACCTCCTGTCTTAATCAGCTGGTGCCTCTCAAAACCAAAACTGCCTCTTTCACTCACTCCGCCCCCTGGTATAGCCCCGCCCTCCATTCAATGAAATCTCGCAAATGCTAACCGGAAAGACTCCATAGAAAAACTGGTTTAACTGTTCACTTCCAAGCCTACACCGAGAATATACAAGAATAGAAGCAAGCCCTCAACTCAGCCCGATCCACCTACACTCTGGCTCCTCCAACCCCAAAGCTCTTTTTTTCCACTATCAATTAACTTCTCAAACCCTATGAGAGTACCTCCTCAACCTTCACCACTTCAACATTTACAGCAGCTTTACCCCTTTCCCTTCCAACTTTCACCTCTGCCTCCATACCTACAACCCCATGCATCATCATCCAACCACTCTCTCGGTTCTTCCCTGTATCCTCCTCTGACCTGGCCACCATTACTACTGGCATGAAGAGTTCCACCAGCATCCTTGACCCCGTCCCATCAAACCTCCTCAGAAACTGTCTTCTAGTAATCTCTCCCCTCATTACCACCATCATCAACTCCTCCCTTCACACTGGTTCCGTCCCCCAATCCTTAAAACTTGCAGCTGTTACCTCCATCCTCAAAAATCTAGACTCAACCCTGATCACATGTCTAACTTCTGGCCCATCTCCAACCTCCCTTTTCAGTCAAAAATTCTGAAATACGACATCGCCACAACTCACACTCAACTCAAGTTCCACCTCTCCCATAACAACCTTTATGAACCTTTCCAATCCTGCTTCCGACCCCAACACAGCACCGAAACAGCACTACTGAAAGTCACCAACGACCTCCTTCTCTCATCAAACTCCGGCCACATCAACATCCTCATCCTCCTGGACCTCTCAGCTGCATTTAACACCATCAACCATTCCATCCTGCTCTCCCGTCTGGAACATTCACTTAACATCAGCGGTACTGCACTTTCCTAGATTGGCTCATACCTCACGGACAGACAAGAATTCATTCACCTTCGACAGTCACCTCTTCTTTGATCAACATGTCACCCAGCTCACAAAAACCATCTTCTTCTTTCACCTAAAACACCTAGCCCACATCCGTCCACTACTCTCCTCCCCTGGAGCTGAAACTCTCATCCACGCTTTCATCACATCCCGAATTGATAACTGTAATAGCATCATTTATGCCACACCTCAACAGTCCTCAATAAACTTCAATACATCCAGAATTCCAAAGCACGCCTCCTGACCCACACCTGCTCCCGTGAACACATCACCCCTGTCCTCCAAAACCTCCACTGGCTCCCTGTCCCCGACCGCATCAAATTCAATATCCTCCTCCTCACCCACAAAGCCCTAAACCAACACCCCCCACCCTACTTTACTGACCTCCTACACCATCACACCCCCTCTAGTAATCTCTGCTCTTCAAACCTCAGTCTCCTCTCCCCACCAATAAGAACCAAGGACTGAACCTGGGGGGGACAGAGCCTTCTCCATAGCTGCCTCCCTCTGGAACTCACTCCCTAATCATATCCAAGACTGCACGGACTCATCCAAATTCAAATCACCACTCAAAACTCACCTTTTTAAAATGGCTTTTAATGTTTGATTCTATTGTTGTCTTGTCACTTTGATTTCTTGCCTGTTTGTTTTCTCTGTTTGATTGTTATATTGTCCTGTTTTGGCTTTTTTTGTGTAATGTATTTTATTATTTTTGTACAGTGTCTTTGAGTTTTTGTAAACTTATATACTTTATAAATAAAATGTACTCTTATTATTATTAAGTGCCCTTGGGGAAGACACTGAACCCCAAATTGTTCTCATTGCTGCATGTGAAAGTGTATGAATTGCATAATAAATAAACTCATTTTATAACCAGTTTTTAGCTGGTTATAAAAGACTGATGATAAATGTGGTATCTCTACAGGAAACAGAAAAGCAAACAAGACCTTTAGCAACAACACAGATTATTTTGAAATAGCTATTTTAACTGCTGTGTGGTGTAGATGTAAGAAATGATTAACAGCTATTGCATAAACAGCTTTTTTTTTTTTTTTACAATTTTCACAGCAAAGATTCCCAATGATTGACCAATAAAAGATAGCAGGATGATTATTTTTTTGCTTGTTAAGAAAACACCACTTGAGGGGCAGTTCCAGCTAGCTTTGTGCAGGAATGCCCAACTTTACTAACCTGACACACCAGATGGATTTGTTTCACACAACCATCTGGAAAACCTTCAATACTAAGCGCTTGGGAAAGGGCCGAGGATTTGAAAAAACCTCGGAGTGTGATTGGATGAACGCTCTGTCTGTCACACCTTTATGGGCCAATCCGAGCAACAGAACACGTGACGTAGTTGCTATTGAGGTGCGCATGCACAGCTACCGAGGTCCTGTCCTGTCACTCTCTAACCGGGCCCAAACGGTTCAGACGGGAGCTTTGCAAGATGGATTCGCCAGTGAAAAACAAGGAAACGGGCGTATCCATCTGCTCTGCAAGGTTACAACTTTATAGATTAAAGTTTAAAAATACAATTCAAAGATATGCCTTCTCATTAAAAATGCTTACAAAGAAAAATCTGCCTACATCAAAGCTTTCCATTAACGGCTGAGAAGACAAATAGCCAAACAGTTTAATAGCAGGTATAGTTAACCTTGCAACCGTTTGGGCCCGGTTAGAAAGTTACAGGACCAATCATCAACGAGGGGCAGAGTCATGGCATAAACAAGCAGCAGCAAGAGCTGGTGCAGTTATGGAGGAAGAGATTAGCATGGATGCTGCTAAAGTGCCAGTTTTATCAGAACTTGACAACTTTTCTTCCTTAAAAGAAGAACAAAGAACTGCAATGAGTTGTTTTCTTTTCAAAAACGACAAGTCGAGTACTTACATGTCTATAGTCGCCATGTTTCACTTTATTCCTCACGTTTTGTTGCTCTGATAGGCCCGTAGAGATGTGACAGACAGAACGTTCACCCAATCACACTCCGAGTTTTTATGTTCTGAAAAGCACTGCTCACACAGAGTAGCAGTGTAGCAGGGTCAATCTGTCTACAGGGATGCTAAGACCAACATGAACTGAACTGGAGTTTAAAGAGTCTCCCTTTGTGTTTATTAATCTTTCTTTGCAAGGAACTACATTTTTACTTAAGGGTGTCAACATTTTTAATACTTTTCAATACCACGCGTTTTAAAAATGAAACCTCTCTGTTATCCTATCATCAATGGCAAAAAACTTTAAAAATTGCATCTCTTTAAGGAACAGGTACATAAGAGAGGAGTAGATTAAGGATGCACAACATTATTGGTATGATATCCGTATCGGCAAATATTAGCTTTAAAGCTAAGCATTGGAAAATATGAATATTTACAGCCAATATATCAGCCATATCAGCAGTATTTGCCCTAAATATCAGCAAAATGTACAAATGTACCATAAGGTAAAGGTCGTTTGCAATCATTTGATCCTGAATGTCCTTTTGGGGGACAGCCATTAGGAATGAATGGGAACAGAGGAAAGTTAGAACATAACAGCTCGAAAAGGATCTCTACGCTGCAATTATCAGCAGAAATATTTTACATACACTGAGTACGATTCCCTACACTTTACAAAAAGTGTTTTTACCACAGCTTAATGGATTTACCAGGCATACAGGTAATCAGTGCCACAAATTATTCAGCACACCTGCTAGCGTCTAGTGTCAACCAGCCAGATGAAAAAGGACAAGAGTCTTGAAGAGTCTCGTATGAAGATAAGGAGTTAGCTAAGCCTCTTCAACAACTACCAAAAAAAATCCTCATTTTGTCACAAACATGCTTTGAATTGAAAGGAAGAGACCAAGTGATCATGAGCCATTAAAAAAACTGTGCTACAAAATGGCACTTTAACATGAGCCACGATGGCTAACACCTGTTTAAATACCAGTTTCCTTTCCTCCATTCTTTGTGGTTCTTTAATCAACATTCAAAAAGCCAAACTTGGACCAAATGAAGAGCCGTTCGGGAGACAAACAACCAGCTCCACTCAGCTGAGCTGAGTGATCTGGATCTCTATAAATAGATGGATTTCCCATACCAACAAGCGAGGCTGGAGGTTGGTGAGAGGGACATCAGCCTAGGGAACAAGGGTAGACTTTAATGTGCTAAACCACGACAAAAGTGTCCTGAACCAAACTGAACTGCTTTGTGGGAACAAACCATACATGAGTGGTGCCTGACACTGCTCGTCCAGGCTTTAGACAGAGGCTTTTTTAAAATTCCTGCCCACTGACTTCTGAATACTTTTCCCAAATTTTTGCCTAATTATTGCACTACTCTCAGGACTCAAAAGTAGTGTAAGAATTAAGAAAGTTTTCACACTCTGAATGCTTGGCATAGGCATAAACCACTCAAAACATGGCCTTTTTGGAGGCGTTTCTCTATGTAGAAATCAATTCTTGCCCCTCGATGGGAGTTCTCTGCTGCTGCATGACATCATCTGCAAAGAACCTGTAGGTTGTTGCCTACGGCCCCTAGACACTCAAGGAGGCTCACCGTGATCCCTGAACATTCTGAATGAAGTCAAACATAAAGCAACGAGACTGTGTACATTTCAATGCTCCTCTCTCAGCTCCATTTGACTTGATTTGGTGAGTATATATCGATATTGTTATGGACTAAAATAAGTTCAAAATATCAGCATATTGAGTAACACTAAAGTATAATCCAATCTTGTGAATCCCTAGAATATATCTATAAATTCAGGAACATTTCTCAGCACAGTCAAAGCTGTACAAAAGTACTGGCATTGTTTCCATTTTTCTTGAAGTAATTTTTTTAAAAATTACTCAAATTGTTTGGAGCTTGAAGTTCTGGTGTTGTGACAACCCTATAACATATGGCTTCTGAGGTCTCTGGTTTCAAGCTTTGGAAAAACTCCCCTTTATTTTGCTTTCAGTTCGACTTACAAGCTGCTCTTAAAAGGATATCAACTGTTATGCATTTTCCTGGATCAACATTATCCAAAAGAACTACATAAATCTAAACTTTCTTTAAGTTTCTGAATTTGATTTATCTTTTATCTAAGAGAAACATGAACAAAAATAGTATGACTTTAGGGGCCTTTAACATATTCAAGAGCTCAACTGTTAACAAAATACTTGTAGGCAAGGAGAAGATTCAACACTCACTTGGCAGCATCATGCTCTTCATCTTCTTCATCTTTGTCTACAGCCTGAAACTCTCGCTCTCTGGCCTTCTTCTCTGTCATCTCTCTCCAGTAATCGTTGAGTTTTAGGCCTAAGGCGCCTAAGGTGAGTCTTTGAAAAGAGCAGGGAGAACACATTTTATTTCTGGCTTTGATTTTCCAAATGTCAAAAATTTTGCAACAAAAGTTAGAACATACTAGGCCTGTATTTCAAGAGTGGTCTCTTTAAGGTCCAGCTCTCATTTTCTCAAAAAATTCCTATTTGGGGAGTTAAGTCAGAGCTGCATAAGTCCTTTGTTCAGAACCAAGCAGTAACCGCCAGTGTTAAACCAGGTAAACTACGTATAGATGTAAAAACCTGTACTTTCTTAAGTGTCCACTTGAAGCTGGCTGAAAAGCCAAGGATCTCCTCAAAGTCAAGTATTTCAAATGTCTAGTTCAACAGCAGAAAGCACAGTAAAAAATGTAAAAAGAGTCAATTTTTGTTTTTTATGAGACGACCCCCTTTGGCATGCTTTTAAAGCTTCTTCAGAAACCAACAGGTGATGTCACTAAGATAATGTCCATGTTCTATTCAGTCGATGCTCATAACCATGAAAATCCAGCATGTATCATGACTATTTATGTTGTCAATAACGCACAAGCATGAAATGTCATACCTGTATTCTTTGGTGTATTCAAAGTCTTGCTTGTTGTGAGCAGGTTTGAGAAAGTTACACTCGATGACCCCAATAACCCCGACTCCTGATCTCTGACCTGAAGTCTGTAAGAGAATATCAAGATTTGAGAAAGGCATACATCCATTTATTCAAAATTTACATTCAGTTTAACCATAATTCACTACCTTCTGTTGGCAGCCCACTTTCTCGTAGGCTTTGATGAGCCGGTTCTTGTGGTACATCATGATCCCGTAGTGGTCTTTGTTTTTCGGGTTCAGCCCAAAGGTTACCTTCACTTTTTCTTTCTGACAAACCCTTGTCAAGGATAACAAAAGCTCTGGACATATTTGTGGGTTTTAAATGGATAGCAACCAGTGTTCAAACACAGTTTAATAAAATATTACAGTCGCTAGAAAAAGTATGTGAACCCTTTGAGATTTCTTGGATTTCTGCATAAATTGGTCATCAAATGTGTTCCGATCTTCATCTAAGTCACAACAATAGACAAACAGTCTGCTTAAACTAATACTGCACAAAAAAAACATGTAAACATTCACAGTGCAGGGTGGAAAAAGTATGTGAACCCCTAGGCTAATAACTGGTTGACCCTCCTTTGGCAGCAATAACCTCAACCAAATGTTTCCTGTTGTTGCAGATCAGACCTGCACAACAGTCAGGAGGAATTTTGGACCATGCCTCTTTACAAAACTGTTTCAGTTAAGCAATATTATTTGGATGTCTGGTGTGCATCGCTCTCTTGAGGTCATGCCACAGCATCTCAATCGAGTTGAGGTCAGGACTCTGACTGGGCCACTCTAGAAGGCGTATTTTCTTCTGTTGAAGCCATTCTGTTGTTGATTTACTTCTATGCTTTGGGTTGTTGTCCTGTTGCATCACCCATCCTCTGTTGAGCTTCAGTTGGCAGACAGATGGTCGTAAGTTTTCCTGTAAAATGTCTCGATAAAATTGGGAATTCATTTTTCCATCAATGACAGCAATCCGTCCAGGCCCTGAGGCAGCAAAGCAGCCCCAAACCATGATGGCCCTTCCACCATATTTCACAATTGGGATGAGGTTTTGATTTTGGTGTGCTGTGCCTTTTTTTTCTCCACACATAGCGTTGTGTGTTCCTTCCAAACAACTCAATTTTGGTTTCATCTTTGGACAGAATATTTTGACAGTAGTGCTGTGGAACATCCAGGTGCTCTTTTGTAAACTTCAAATGTGCAGCAATGTGTTTTTAGGACAGCAGTGGCTTCCTCCGTGGTGTTCTCCCATGAACGCCATTCTTGTTTAATGTTTTACTTATTGTAGATTTGTCAACACAAATGTTAGCATGTGCCAGAGACTTCTGTAAGTCTTTAGCTGACACTCTAGGATTCTTCTCCACCTCACTGAGCATTCTGTGCTGCGTTCTCACAGCCATCTTTACAGGACAACCATGCCTAGGGGGAGTAGCAACAGTGCTGAACCTTCTCCATTTGTAGACAGTCTGTCTTACCGTGGACACACGGACATCAAGACTTTTAGAGATACTTTTGTAACCCTTTCCAGCTTCAAGCAAGTCAACAATTCTTGATCATAGGTCTTCTGAGAGCTCTTTTGTGCCAGGCATGGTTCACATCAGGCAATGCTTCTTGAGAAGAGCAAACTCAAAACTGGTGTGTGTTTTTTATAGGGCAGGACAACTTTAACCAACACATCCAATCTCATCACATTGATTGGACTCCAGGTTGGCTGACTCCTGGCTCCAATTAGCTCTTGGAGAAGTCATTAGCCTAGGGGTTCACATACTTTTTCCACCCTGCACTGTGAAAGTTTACATGTTTTGTTCAATAAAAACGTGAATACATCATTTTTGTGCAGTATTAGTTCAAGCAAACTGTGTTTGTCAATTGTTGTGAATTAGATGAAGATCGGAGCACATTTGATGACCAGTTTATGCAGAAATCCAAGAAATCTCAAAGGGTTCACATACGTTTCTAGCGACTGTATATGTATATATACCCATTTACTGCTGTGGTATCTCAGAGACTTCAAGTCTGCTTTTTCCCCCAGTACACATCCCCTCCAACTAAAAATGGCCCTGCCACCCACTTTTGGGTCACAACCCACCAGTTAAAAACCACTGTTCAAGATTAAGAAAATCCACAGAGAAAAATAACACCAATTTAAAATTTGAGGTTTGAAAAAATTACATGGACATTATTTGGAATAGATAATAAATTAAAAATTCTTTGCAGTTTTTCAAACAACATTTTTAGATGACAAGAAGCATTTTTAACATTAAAACTGGAAGAAAATAGAAGCGACTGAAATGCAAACACAAGTGGATTTTGATATGATTTTCTCTTAAAGTAGGGCTGTCAAGATATAATCGCATTAAATGTGATCAACAAACACCCTATATTAGGGCACTGTTTGATGTAAAATACCGTGATGTTAAATACGTCCACCACTTCCCCTCAGTGTCTCATTTTACTTAAAAAAAAACTCACTGACAACTCAGACAAGTCAGATGTCATCTGAACCATGTGTTATTAAACATTAAATGTTTTACTGTTCCCTTACTTCCTTTAAGATCCATAACAAGTTCCTCTTCAGTTCATTTTAAAATCTTCTATCTACCGATAAAAACAGGTCTGTATTCAAACAGGAAGTCAATAACCCTAGTTTAAGACAGCAGAAGAATCTGAAATGACACAAAAAGTTTTACATGCAAAATAATTGAATTTTAAAATGCAATAAAAAGGATATGATTAATTGCAAATAACTACAGAAATTCTGAGATTAATCACGGTTAAAAATCGAAATCTTTTGACAGCCCTACTTCAAAGATATGATTCAGTCAGAAGTACTGATTCTAATCTATACCTGTGCTGTCCAAACAAATGTGAAGCAAACGCTAACTGATGCTTTCTTCCATTCCCACATTTTAAAATATTTTTAATCTTGGCAGAAGTACTTATTGGATCACAGCAAAAGAAGTCTAGGTATTCATTCAAAGAAATGATTCTCTTCCCATTTAAGCACAATAAAATACACATAGTAAAGGGATACACTGAAGTGAGGTTTATACACGTCATGCTCAATGTTAGTCAGCCTCCTTGAAACCAGTTGAGCCTGGACCTTCTTCCCCCGCAGTATAATCTGTGTCCTTGGCTTCAGGTACAAGATACTAAGGTAGGCCTGAGACAAAGAGAAAAGAGGAAAGAGAGAATAAAATAAACTTAGACTTACCTAAACTTACTTTGGGTACAGTGCAAACATACAAAAATTACAATGTGACGCATCATTATTATTATTATTATTATTAGGAAGGCCAAACATAGAACTGTTATCATAAAACTGTGACTGTCTAACCAAAAAAACGCAGAAACCTGAAAAGAAAATTCGGTAGCAGAAACCTGCTTCATTTAGCCAATGTGGTTAGATGTGAATCACACTCACACTGCAGGGCACAACTACAACCACTCCAAATGTTGAATTCTGCTCTTTCTTTTATAGCCCAAAAACCAAGGAGACATAAAAGCATTAGACTGTTTTGGCAATTTCAGATTTATACTAGATACCAAAGGAACAAGAGCTCATTTGATGTTTCTCTGTTGTGCCCTTTGGCACGAATTATGGCAAGAGACAAATAGGGCCTTACTGTGCTTTGGCACGAACTATGGCAAGAGACAAATAGGGCCTTACTGTGCTTTGGCACGAACTATGGCAAGAGACAAATAGGGCCTTACTGTTTTATGTGAGGATTTTTTTGTTTCTGATTTTATTTTTTAATTTGCACTTTTAAAGAATTCATCCCTGGGAATAAATTAAGTGTTTCTGATACAGATCCATACTGATTAATCATTTCTCGTTTTTTTGCCCCTGCAGTTATTACTTGTGCACAGTAATAGCATAGACAAGAATAAAGTAACATAAACTTTTTTGGAGACAAATAAGTATTTTTCTGGGAATCTCAAAGCTGACCAGTTCATAAAACTGAATGCTTTCATCCACTGGTCATGGGCTACAACTGGGGTATTAAGTAACAAGGATCCTATGTAAACAAATAAAGCTATAGCTGCAGTGTTTGTTGATTTGGGGATGGTAAGTCTCTATAATTTGACTTTAAAAACAGTCCATTTATGACAAATAAAGCATTCAGTGAATGTAGCCCTAGCTAGCCTAAAATAGATTTAGACATCCTTAATACGGGAATCAGGGAGCTGTAGTTAAAAACACAGTATGTAAATTCAGAAACAAGTGGGTTCTCATTCAAAACAATAAGTAAAGACTAGCTGCTCAGTGTGCCCAACTCCTCTTTACTTATTGTTTTAAATTGAGGACTCTGTTCATTAAAGACTGAAATCCATAGTGTATTAACATTAAACCACGTTTAATGTTAATACACGTATGTTTGTGATGTGAGCCAAATAAACAAGTCAAAATGGTGATGTTTTGTCCTCCATAACTTGGATTCTGAGATGTGCTGCCTTTTTTGGAATTTTGAATCAGAAAAATCCTGTAAACCCTCCAACCCTACTGATCACTGATATGATTAATGAAGTAAAAGTGCACTACTTTGGCTCCGCTGCATTTGTGTCTTCCCCTCAGGCTCAGCTTTTACTTACTCCCTCATCTATTGTCCCGCCCAGAACACTATCTGACATCACAGGAGTTATAACCAATCAGCACTGCAGCCTGATGTGCAATTCTTTCTAAAGTTATAAAAGCCTCCCCACTGAAGTACCGAAAACACCACAATCCTACACGCAGTCTCTGAAATGACAAGTCTGTCCTGTTACCCAGTAAAAATGCCCAAATAAAGAACTTTGTTACAGCGCTAACGTTAGCTAGCAAGTTAAGCACGTTAACTATGTACCTGAATAGGGTTTGGAATGATGTATTGAGCCACAGCTAGGGTTGTTTCTTAAAGTTACACGAGTGCCAGAGCAACAGGGACTTATTGAAGCTTCCTGACTGTAAATGTAAAATAACTCATCTTTTTGAGATCAAGCTTTTTCATGTTATTTAGTGTTACATTAGCCAACAAAGTTTAATATTGAATTTCTTAAAATGATTGTGTTCGAAAACATCTTCTGCTGTTTCATTATAAAACCAGATGACTAAACATTGAAAGACTACAGTATGGCGTTATTTCTTATAATAAACATATTAGAGCTCTGTTATAGTAACACTGTTGGGCTGTTCTGAAGCAGTTACTGCTGATGTTATAGAGATGAGGAAAATTGTTGACCTTAGACATAATACTGATCTTAGAACTTTGTTAATCCAAGTGGTGAAATATTAACATATATTTAGAACAATTAAGCACTGCAAATTTGAGATACCTGACTGATACTTCATAGATGCTTTTATATAACTTTACTTCCCTGGTTTAAGAGGGAAAAATACTCCTTTTTATTTAAATACTGATTTAGATCACTTAGTTATTAGAAACCTCATTGATTTAGATTCATGTGCTATAATGATTACGCTTTTCATATTTATAAGCTCCAGTTTAACAATCTGTAACATTTAAGTGGGTAAAACATGAGTGCACCATTAGTACTAATCAAGTTTTACAATATATTTTTATGAAATGCTGTTTTACTTTAGTCACATTAAGTATATTTTTTGACATACATTTATTGCCATAAGATTTTTGGCATCAGCTAATTTTTAAAATTTATGTTGGCATTGTCACTAATTTAAGTAATCTAAAGTAGTGCACGTAAATACAAGTAATAAATAAATCTCTGTGTGCCAAAGATGGAGTGATCTACGACTGTCTTAGTTTTATACACAGTAGATCTAGTAATGCCTCCACTGCCCTCTGTATTTGAAATGGCCACACAGGCGATTTATCTCCGCTCACCCTGAGACTGTAGTGGATCTCTGTGATGTTCTGTTCAGCTTTCAGGGATTTATTGTTCTTCAGACCCTTCTTTAGTTCCTCTATTTGAATCTCAGGCAAACGGAAGTCACTCCCATCGGTCTCAAAGTCGACCTCCAGGTTTCCACCTTTGTCCCTGCAGGAAACATCAAAGGCTGCAGATGTTAAACAGGTCATTGCGAGAGATGTGTGATTTTAGATTTTCCTCGATATCTGATGTGCAATGATTTTCTAATTCATCTTAGGTGATTCCAATGTCAATACCAATATATAGATGCATTTCAGACTTAAAACGTCAGTCCTTAAAATACACTTTAAAGGTTAAAGAATGAGGATGAACAAAGAAAAAGACTTCTGCTGACACTGGTCTTTCATCCTGCCCAAAACCCCACAAACTTATTCATACACACTGAAAATATTTACAGGTGATTTAGGCTGATATTTACAGCCGGTTATAAATACCAGCAGAAATGTTCATATCCACTGATAATAATTAATTAATTAAATTAGCTAATATCTACCAATACTCACATCAAAAATAAGATCACACAAATTGACATACTTTAAAACTTAAAGTGGGCTTTGAATGAACAGTGAATATGATTTTGTGTGGTTATTGCAGTACTTAGCATCACAGATAAAGATCACAGTGACAATTTTTGACACCAGCATATAGAGGAAGTTAAAGCACACAAACCCCGAGAAATGTCTTTACTTTCAGGAAACTGAAAACAACTTATATGATGAGGATGAAATATGGGCTTCATCATGTATTATTTTTCATGGATCTGTGTAAAGGCATGTTTAAACTAGCAAAGCTGCTGCTAGTGTGCATGTGCTTTATTGTATTTGCATTCACACTTGGCTCATACACTCTGTGAATTAGACTTATGGTATATTGTTTGAGTGAGCACAAATTAAAGGGATGGTTTAAAATAGTGGTTCTCAACTGGTGGGCTGGAACCCACAAGTGGGTGATGAATGATTTTTCAGTGGGCCATGCATGTAGGCCTGGAAAAAAATGGTGAATAACACTACAAATAACTGAGGCCCTCAGTGAAAATATATTCATACATTTTATATCACTCTGTTTAACCATGATAATTGGTACATTTCAATGTTTTCTCAGTATTTCAACTCATTTGTCTCTTTTTATTGGTGTGACAAGGCTGTTTATCACATGATACAGATATATTCCTCAAAGTCTCAGGAAAAACTTACACATTATGACAGAAAAATTGAGAAACATTAGTTTGTTTTTCCTTTCTCTTTTTTAAATGATCTGTTCTGATCCATTTATGGCCCTAACTGGAACATTTTACATTTTACATTAAATAATTATGAGTAGTTAAAAATGTTCTGATATTTGGGTCCTGATTTGTCCTTTCAGAGATTGTAGTGGATCCTGAGGCAACACCAGCTGAGTTTAAAATAAATATGTTAACTGGCTGAGTTTCTGTGTATGATAAGGAGATTAATCAGTTGGCCCGTATTGAATGTGTTTCCTTGTTTTTTTTTTCTTCATAAAACTTGATGAAGCTACTGTATAAAAAGCAACCATGTGTTCTTTAGCACGGCACATAGGCAGGTCAGATATTTCCTCCCTTCTGTCTGAGCTAACTCCCTCCTGATTGACTACATTTGATATTAAAGACAAATAAAGGAGTGGCAAAAATCCCTCTATCCTACTTTACACCTTTTCTCAAAACTCTGTATTTTATAATGTTTAATTCTGACCTGCGAAGGTTCCAGATTAATATCTTGGTGCCTTTTTTAGAGGGAATGGAGTCAAAGTGAGCATGTATCTGCTCCACAGAGGTGATAACAGAGTTTTGGAGGATGGCAGCCAGACTGGCTTCTGAGTCCTCTGTCACCACCAGAGACTGTGACACTGAGTTAAGGTTGGGGCAAAAAAGAGGATGACAAATCAGTGTGAAAAAGCTGTTTGCTTGCCTTTCATTACCTTCTCAGACTCATCGAGTCCTAAACTCAGTCTGACTACTTTCATACGCGTAAACATTGTGTAATTGACTTTTTGGTTAGATGGTAACAATGCCTATTTGTTTTAAGAAGGATATTAGTTATCTGGTTGAACGGGACGATTGGGACGACAACAGCCTGGGCCTTGATGTTCTCCAGATATGTTTGGGACAACATCCCCACTGTCTGGCAGCCGCCGTTCTTGGTGAAGATGAGGGCGTCGCGGCCCAGGCGCATGGAACCAGACTTAAATCCGTTGCCATACACACCAATGGCCTGCTGACTGGCTGTACCTGAACCCTTTTCTGTAAAACCAAAACTGGACATATGTAAAAAAAAAAGGGAGAGTAAGTGAGGAGCAAGAGGTTGTTGTATTCAATAGCATAAATTCTGTTGTTTTCACAGCAGAGTAAGGAGTCATCTTTTTAACAGTCATTTAAATCAACAAATATTTGTTGCCTTTTACCTGAGCATCTTGTGCAGCTTGTTGGGGGTCATTCCACTGCCATTATCCGTAAAAGTTAGATAAAGCTGAGTAGATTCTTCAGTAGCATCTATCCATATCTGTTTAGCTGATACGCCAGGATCCGAGGCATTGTCTACATCATGGGACAGGAAGGAATAAATTACAGGGACAGAGACCATTTAAAGATTGTTGGGTGGAAAAAGGAAAGTTTTAGCCCTTTATGCAAAAGCAAAAGGAAGTGTGATAAACATTAGAGAATTCAAGCAAAAATCTGTGTTTAACAAATATGACAGACTAACAATATATAACTGGGAAAATCTTTCAGGGAACTATCCAGTGTTTTTTTGGTTGAATTGTCTGAATGCTTATGTTTCATGTGAGAATAAGTAAATACAAAATAGCTTGGCGCTTATTCTAAGGCATTTAAATCTTCAATTCTAATACCTGCTTTACAATGTTGTAAAACCTTCAAAAATATGTAGGCTAATGCTAATTCCTGCAGGGAAGAGGCAGATTTAATGAAAAATGTATTGTAACATTACTGTAAATGAGTAATTCAGTGTTATAAATGTACTAAGTTGTAAAACTAGAAACAAAATATCTCGTCAAACACAGTTTCAGCAGATAATACAAAGTTACTTTTTCATGTATCTTTCATTCTTATTGCCTTTTCTAAGCAGGCCTGCCCACAGAAATGACCATGCCCCTCATAGGCCCAGTAAAAGAACACCCTCCAATTAGATTTGCATGAATCAGTAATGTAACTTTTGTTAACCCACATTCTGCTTTCATGTTTTTTATGACCAGTTTCAACTGTAAAATTTTACATTAATGTCCTAACCCATGGCACCTTTGTTTTGAATTTAAAAAAACAGCATCAGTGAATTTCTGCACTTGCGTTAGGAGACAAGTTAAAATTGTCGATCCTTAACATGCTGCATCATGATTTTAGAATGAAGAGGACACTTTGATAATAGTTCGAGTTTTGTATGTGGATACTTTTTAAAATGTCCAACAGCAATTGGCATTTAAAATCTAAATTTGTATTTGAAATTGATAGAAAACAGTGTCCAACTGCCTGGTGATCATTCTATGGACCCTTAAGTTTGGACTCAGTCCTGGATATGTAACACTCCTAGCTCTGCACCTGTCTATGGGATACAATTACTGAATAGCTGGTTCTGAATATACTGCATTGTGCAGGACTTTAGGCATATTTGGGCCAAAAATTGAGGCTGAAGTAAGGCACGGAATGCTGGGAATGCCCACCTGAGGACTGACACAACCACAACCCCGGTAGTGCTCTGGATGCCCTTGCATATTACTAGAGGCATGGGAAAATAATCTGTTGAAAAAATAGCAAAGTCTACACCTTCAGAGCACAGTGAAGGGTAGATGTTGCAAATTAGCACAGCCTAGGGTACAGTCTGGGCAGGGAGTAGGGTTGCATGAGCCCCTGGTCGTACTGTGGATAAGCAAAAATGACTGGTGGTTCAAGGGCTTTTCATCAGGGGTGAAAAGGCCAGGACCAAAATATGCTGTCAAGCTTGACCTTGACCGCCAAGCAACATGTGTGTGTCGACATGTGTTGAGCTTGGCTCTGCTCCCCCTGGGTTGTGACACACTGGGGAGCCCCTGATGAATCCTTAGTGCTCCTAAAACTTCAAACGTTACATTAGTTATTTTAATTCAAAAATATAATTAACTTATCAGATTTCTAAGCCAGTTTATCAATACTAATGGCTAAAAGGAACATAAGTCAGACAGAAGTTAAATGGTCAAAGAGAAGCACTCAGCAAGATATAAGAAGACTAAAAACAGCAGTAGGATGCTGTTGAACAACACTGAAGAAGTTAGAGGATGAGTAATAAGTGCAATTGGCATCAAATTGCAGCAATAATAATAATCCTTCACTCTAGATTGAGGCATGTTTTTTATATTTTTACTGATCACATATTGTATTTTTTTTATGATTGTCTTGCAATGGCCTATATCAGATAATCACAGAATCACAGTGTATTGTGATATTTACATTGCATCACAAATCCTGAGTTACCCAGCAAAATACCCCTGCACCTCCAACTGCTGATTTGACCATTTCATGCTATATGTTTAACTTCCTGATTCCCCACACAAAGCCAACCCAGAGAAAGAATCTGCCACAAGTAAACTCAGTTGTAAAGCATTTTGTCGATTACTCTTCTGAGAGGCAGAATGTCTTTACAAACACTGGATTATTCTACCTCTGAACTGTGGCGCAGTAATGCCCTCCCATGTGAGTGTGCCTTATTCACCACAGTCCGATCACTATCATCAGCCAACAGACTGTCAGCACGTCCTGACCAATCAGAGAGCACAGAGTGGAGGAATGGTAATGTTGACAACTGAGAAAGTGAACTATGTATCACGTGGAGGAACAAATAATCTACTCATTTGAATGAAGGTGAAGCTTTGAGATTGTTCAACAAAGCTTGTCCAGCATTTCAAGTATTCTAAGTTAAGTAAATGATGATATTCTTACAACACACTTAGTCAACAATACTCTTAATAATATGGCACTACTGTAAAGTCTGACACACAGTAGACTACGTGCGACGTTGCAGAAAAAAATCGTTGAGGGTGTTAAAGAGGAAGTCCATTCAGTCAACTGCACCATCGACATAAATGTTTCTTGCACTCAGATGACTTTAAGAGTGACAGAGGAAGAAATGAGAGGCACGACAGCATTAAAAAGAAAGCACCGACTCCACGGCGGCAGGTGTAGTTTACATAATGAGGGACTACTGCTCAGCCCTGATAACCTCACCTACCTATTAACTCTGCCACCGCGCTGAACGGCCAAGTGTGACTTGTTGAGTTGCTGTTCAAGAATGAAGGACTCATCTACGTGCGAAAAAGAACAGACAAGAAAAAGTAGGTCAGTGAATTAGTTTCACTTTTCATTACTCTCCCCCTGCAGCGAAAGTCATAATGCAAGTTAATATTACACAAAATTAATTATATCAAACACGTTAAATACGTACAGAACTTAAACGAATGCCGTGCTCGCTCAACCTCGCCATGTTGAACGACAAAGTGTTTGCCTTTTGTGATGCGTCCGATTTCCACCCAGAAGCACGTAATTCAGACTCCAATTTATGGGCGTGACGTCATGCGCTGTAAGAGGAAGTCTACCGAGCAGCGCTACAACGAGACACAAAGGTCTTCGATTTTAAACTATTTATTTCGACTTTTTAAAATTAAGGTAATTTTTAATTAGCTCGCGAAGCCGTGTCCAGCTCTCGTGATGCATTAAATCTCTTTTTCAATTTGAATCAGACATACAGTCTGAAAATGATTACACGTTACATCACCAAAAAAGCTGATGCATGTCACTTTATTACAAAGGTGATTTAAGCTAAACAGCGAGTTTGGGGATTCATATTTTCTTCTTGTTATTTCCTAAGAAGTAAAGACCATATTTCACTGTGCAACCCCCTCAGGTATCAAAGGTAGCTATCAGTACTTTGAGTAAACTTTAAATGAATTACTTTTTACTTCTACTTGAATAGATTTATAGATCTAGTCTTACTATTTATGTTAACTTTAACCAAAGTAACTGTTTTTTTTTATTAGCACAATAGTCTCATACTCTTTCCACCTCTGCCACCAGCTAACAACAGCAGCAACAACAACAGCAACAACAATAATAATAATAATAATAATGATAATAATAAAAAACCCACTGTGTATCTTTTGTGTTTCAGACAGTTTATTACTGTGACTTAGTCATTTAGTTTAGCTGGCAAAGGGCTGACGTAACACACAAAATGAAACCTAACTCCACATTAGCTCAAAATGTACTCATATATTGAGTTACTCTGCTGTGCCAAGGCAATGTTCTTCCTCAGTGTTTGTGCTGCCTGGGTCATATATTCCTTTCCCTGCAGTTACTGAGTCCAAGACAGAAGAAGCTGAGCCTGACGGTAAAACCCTGCTTATTTACACAGACTACACATGATCTAACCGTTAAAATGATTGTGAACTTTTTTTTTTTTTGCTGTATGTAAGGTGTTTGAACAAACATGATGTAAAGTGTCATCAGCTGTTTCTTACATACAGTCAGCTGCAATGTAAGCTTCTTAAATGTAAACAAGACTTAGCTTCACATTAGCTCTCATTAAGACCGTTAGCACATTAGCTACAGACAAGGATGAAATTATTAACCCCACTATGAAAATTTCAATTTCTCATAGTATTTCCCAAGTGCTGTAGAACAGAGCAAGGCCTTCTTAACACAGCTTTCTCAAACATGCATGCTTACATTCTTTTACTTTAGACACAGAAACAATTATTTCCCAAAACCCAAAACCTATCAGGGTAAAAATTATTAGCCCCCTTTAGAAATTACCTCTCTGTTGAGCCTTAGCACAAACCTCTGTTGTGCAGTGATGTGCTTTAACTTTGTAATTCACAAAGCTTGTAAAATACAGTTAAAAATTAGGGCCATCTTCCAATCTACACACAGTATAAAATTTTTAGAGGGGGCTTGTGCTGTCACTTAAAGAAGTATCTGCAGCAAAACCAAAAGAAATCAGTTAAGACTTGAGAAAAAGAATTGTTGATGCTCAAAAGACAGGAGAGGGATATACAAAGTTATCACTTCATTTCCAAGTAGAACTGGAGTGAGAGGTGTTATCAAGAAATTCAAAGAGAGCCACATAGTACAGAACAATCCTGGCAGAGGCAGGAGGAGAAAGATTTCAAGGACTAGTGAGAGATGAAAACATGTGGGTTGAACTGAAGACCAAGGTCCGTGCCAGAAGACCATCAAATCTGGAGGAGCTTGAGAGATTGGCCAATTAAGAATGAGTCGGTTTCCTCAGGAAACGTGTCTGTGACTTGATGAAAACTACAGCAAACAGGCTGTTATCCAACAAAAAGGAGACTGACAAGCATCAGGGGACTAATAATTTTGAGCCTGATAGTTTTTATTTTTTGTGAAATAATTTTGTTTCTGTGTGCAAAGAAAAATAATGTAAGCATCCAAAATAAAACTGAGATGTTTGGAAAAGCTGTGGTAGAAAGTCCTTGCTCCATTTAACAGCACTTGTGAAATACTCTAAAAAAAGAAATTTTCATAGGGGGGGCTCATAATTTCATCCTCATCTGTAGCTACACATTAGCTGTAATTTAACTCCTTTTGTACAGGGATGTCAAACTCATATTGAGTCTGGGGCCAGATTTGCTCCCATTAGACATCCTGAGGGCCGGACTATTTAGGCCAGGAGAGCCAAAGTCAATCGTGGATTCTGAATTCAGGCCTAACCTAAGAGCCTAACAAGGTCAACATTAAACCATAAACTGTCAACCTCATTTTTACCGGAAGTAAAATATAAAAAATAACACTGATTATAAATCATTCTTAGATTTAAAAAAAGTCAAAATGATAAGTTTAAAGGTTCAAAGTCTGAGATAAAAAGTCAAACTTATTAGTTCAACAGGTCAAAACACAAAATTTAAATACAAAATAATGTTTTTAAAGGCAAATATGTGAGATAGAAAGTCAAAATTAAAAGTGTAAAAGGTGAACATGTGACTTAAAATTTTAAACTGTGAATCTTGAAGGTTAAAATATGATATGAATATCTCAAAACATATAAAGTCAGAATCATAAGTTTAATTCGGAATTGTGAGATTCAAAATTAAAAACATGAAATGACAACATTAATTTATTTTCCCACCTTCCTGACTTTTTATCCAATTGGTTTTACCTTTTTTTTTTTTTTTACTTTTCAGATTTTTGTAATTTAACAAGGATATTTTAAATCAGAGGTGGGAGAGAGTCATTGTTTTGCAAGTCTCAAGTAAGTCTCAAGTCTTTCATCCCAAGTCTCGAGTCAAGTCTCAAGTATAGATGTGCAAGTCCAAGTCAAGTCTCAAGTAAAGACAAGACAAGCCGAGTCAAGTCCGAAGTCATAGGCTTGAAATTTTCAAGTCCTTACAAGTCATAAGCTCTGTTTACCAAATAAACTGCCATTTTAACAATGTAACAATCTATTAAATTTGACAAATACAATGAATGCATTTTGAATTGTTTTATTTTTTCAAATAAAATCAGACCAGTGTGACAGAAGTTAATCACACAGAAAAAGAGTGCTGACATAGCATTCAGGATATAATCAGTGCTAAGCAGTGCAACAACAAATGAACCTCTGAAGACGTTGTACAGACATTTTAACTCATCTAATGTGAGTGTGTGTGTGTCTGTGTGGTGAGTGTGTGTGTGTGTGTGTATGTATAGGTGTGTGAGTGGATATATAGGGTTTGTGTGTGTTTGTCAGTGAATATGTTTGACTGGTCAACATTAGGTTTATGGTGTTATAACCAGTTCTTAACCTCAACTTATGTGTTATGTGTTAAGTTTTAAGACCTCAAGCTATGGGAACACAATAACTGCCTCCTAGTGAATAACAAAAAAAGAGCTGATGAATCATGGGTGTCTGGGTATTTATATTTCATATTTGGACATTTACTGTTGTTCTGTGACTCTGTTAACTTAAAGTTTACTTTCTATTTTTTTCCCTCTCATTATTATTGCTTTTAGCTAAAGGGGGAGGGTCCCCATATTGGTCTTTGCCCTGGGCCTCCAAATGGCTAAAGCTGGCCCTGCCTCACACCTGCAGCCCCCCCCTCACAAATCGTTCTGCCCTGCCAGTTTGTTGCTTTTATTTTTCTGTTTCTGCCCTTTTGACAGTATTTATCATTGGTACATTTAAGATCAAGTAAAACACCCATGTTTGGACAAGTTTTGCTCAATTTTACATTATTTCAAAATGTGATCCATGTGTGTTTGGCTCATTGATGATGATGTAAATCATCATAAAAGTCATCATCAAATACGAGTATGGGAGAGCATCGGCAGGGAGTGACTGAAGAAATGTGTTAAAACGAGGGCATTAGAAGCTCCACTTTAAACACAAGACAGCACAACTCTATGAATTAACTTAATGAAGAGATGCTCCACCAGCGGACTTCCTCTGCACTCTTTTACGCATGTTCCTCCATCCAGCTCGCATCCAACAGTAATACTATACAAGTTTTCATTTGAGTTTGGAAGTTAAAGTCTGTCTTCTTTGTGTGGACTTATATTTATGGAGGATTTGGGAGGATTTTTTTGAAGTAACCCTTAAAAGAGCCGCAATTGGTCACTAAAGAGCCACATGCGGCTCGAGAGCCGCGGGTTGAGTATCAGTGTGTTGGTTGAATACTTTGAATGGGGCACATTTACTCAACACACTCACTGAAAATCTCAAGTATTTTCAAGTCATTGGACTAAAGTCAGAGTCAAGTCCCGAGCCATTGATGTCAAAGTCCAAGTGGAGTCGCAAGTCTTTGATGATATTGTCAAGTCGAGTCCAAAGTCATCAAAATTGTGACTCGAGTCTGATTCGAGTCCAAGTTGCATGATTGAGTCCACACCTCTGTTTTAAATCATCAAGTTTACATATTTATAATGCAGGAAATCGGCAGACCTCATACTGGTGGGCCAGTTATAATAGAAAGGTCATATGATCTTGTGGGCCGGATATAACTGTACCATGGGCTGGATTTGGCCCTTCAGTTTGACACCCCTTCCTTAGTAGATTAGCTACCACCACCCAAAAAAAATATTCTCCTCAGAAAACACCAACAGACCACTACAACAAAAAGCTAACCAGCAGTCCGATGTTGTTTGACATCACTTTAAAAGTCAGCATTTCAATAAAATGTGTCTTAACGTCAAATTCCTCATAAGCCTTCTGATTTCAGCTGTAGCTGATGTTATTACCGTTATTGTATAACTTTTAGATAAATATTACAGTAGCAGGTGGAAAGCTTGTAAGATGTAGAGGAAACTGGAGTTTCTTGTGTGTGTTTTGGTTTTGAGTCTAATTTGGTAAAATGTCTTTTCCCCCCACAAAATTGTTGGTTTATGCATTAAATATTTTTATTTTATATTTTTCAGTACCATTTTTTGTTAAAAAATTCAAGTATCCTGAGTTTCATTAAAGTTTGACCCCCCCCCCCCCATTAATTTCCTTAATAGGTGTATTAAACATTACCTACAGATTTCTGCTTGAAAAGGGAAACTTGGGCTTCTTGTTGTGAATGAATGAGAATGTGCAAGTACTGCCCCACACCCTAACCCATTGTGAAGAAGAGAACATCTTGAGCTAGAATTTGAAATGCAAATAAAAAATGCAAAGCTCACTTTTTAGAAAACCATCTGTGTGTGTTTGATTCTGATGTTTTAGTATTCTCCTGATGCACAGTACTCCTCTCATATAATGTCACTCACTTTCAGAAGGTTTATCCCTGTGCACACAGGGACTGATAATACATACACATACAGTGCTTAACAAATTTATTAGATCACCTGTCATATTTGTCTCAGAGACCATCCAGCATCATGAAGTGCTTTCATTTTCAGTGAGTGCTCACCATTTTACCATTTTGAACAGGAATGAGGGATTTCAAACTGAATTCTCCCAAATTTGAGCCGGCTCACTGGGCTTCTCTGAGAAGTCAGAAATGAATCAAGCATAACATTCAACCACTAAAACTCATTTTTCTGTTCAGGAATGCAAGTAAATAACTATCATTTGACATATCAATCAAGAAATAATAATGTGCTTTACTATTTTTTTAGTTTTTTTGTAAATCAGTAAATTTAAAAATTCATGGATAACAATAATAATTATATTTTAGCATTTAAAATATCATTTGGGTTAAAGAGCTTCTACATATTGGTGTATGAACCATTGCAGAAACATAACAAATGATTTTGGTAATTACCAATGCTGTTAATTTAGGGCAGCTGTGGCATAAACCTTACTTTGGGTGGTGGTCTAATAAATTTGTTAAGCACTGTATATGCATATGTCACATAGAAATATGGCATATTAAAGTTTTACATAAGATTCAACAAGGTTTTTGTTATGGTTTTAACAAATTAAAGTCATTTTTAAACTTGGTATTACTTGTTTCTATTATTAATTCAGGCCCCTAACAGGAAACATAGGTTAGCATAGATTAAATGTGAGTAAATTTAAGTTTTTATTAAATGTCTAACTATAATGAGTTTAATAAACTATTACTTTAAATTTGTCAAGGAGTGGAGGAGAGTAAACAATCAACTTTGCTCTGGTGACATCTCTTAAACTTTTTGACTCTGCTGCAAATTTAAGAGTTCAGTTTGATTGATCTTTGTTTTTTTAAACAGCTAGGTGATCAAATTTGTGCAAAATGCTTAGACCCAGTTGTCCTAATAGTTCGGTCTGACTATAGTCCCTGAAGGGAGACTCCTCTCTCCTGTCCTTTCCAAATAAATACACAAAAGCCCTAAAAACAAAAATGTCAGCATACTTAATAGGAAGGCTTAATAGATCAAAAAAGGGTGAGAGCAGTAAAGCCACAGGGTTTAATTCAATGTTGTTCCACAGAAACAAAATGTGACAAAATGCTCAACTTTATGTTTAAATGGCAATGAATTTAATTTAAAAAGATAAAATTACAAATAACAAAAAAACAGTTGAGCTTATCTTAAATGAGAACATGACATGATCCTTTCTTTCAATATGGTAATATAATAACACTGTGATTGTTGTGAATATTTTCCAGCTGTTGTCAGCACATGAACATGCTTATGAGGACTCACTTTAAATAAAGTTCTAAAGACAAAAGCACAGACAATAAGGAAATAAGGAATGAAGCTCCTTTTTTCTGTCATTATCTTCTGCATTCTCATTGCAATCACTCAATCCTTGGTTGCATAAAAGAGTCCCCATCTTTGGTCTCCACTGTTGGAACGTCCCAGTTTTTCTCTCCATCCGTTTACAATTGCCAGATAGTCTTCCTCAGAAAATTCCTGCAGAGGATGTAGGAAAGAATCGTTAGCAGTCATTTACATAGCTTTGTAATACTGAAAGGATTGCTTTCAGTGCGTGTGTCTGAGTTCCTACCGCAATGAATTCATCCTTGATTGCCTCTGCTCTCTGTAGCTCTGTCTTTATCACCCCAATGAACTGGGCTGTCTGGTCCTCTGCCCGAACGTTGGAGAAACCGGCTTCTTCAATGAACTACAAGAAAAGAGACAAAAAAAAGAACAAGTGAAGAGAACACCACCTGCTGACGGTTTTTAGTAGCACATACACAAAGCACACAGTTATAACACCTGACATCCCATTTTAATTCTCTTCTATTTAAAGGATGTTGTATTATTAAAGATTTCAAGATACATTTTTTACAGATGAACAAGGATATATATCTTAGTTGTTTACTTGATGCTCTCACAAAAAGAAAAGCACCCGTAACAGGTCAAAAGAATTAGTATTTTGATCATTTTAATATAGAAAACAATGCATTTAAACTACCAGTTCGAGTGCTAATATTGTTTAATTTAACACCAGTGTTAACTTAATAGGTGGTTTTCTAATTTTAGAGGTACTGAGTTAGCTTCTGAGCATCTCTACAGTCTGTATCACTACAGTGGTGCCATTGGTCAAAAGTCTGCGGCCTGTGATCAGCAAACTGAGAGGGCTTACCATGCCACTCATTCATAACAAATGCCCTGAATGGAAGAAGATACTACAGTGCTTGGGCTGTAAGAAATAAGCCAGTTTTAATATATGGCATGTTTTAATCATAACGGTTAGGTTCAGTTGCTACCCTGGTTTTACATACATTTCCAACAATTTGTTGTAGGTTATTTTCAAAATAACGTTTTCATCTTAATTGAATATAAAAATAATGGCTGTAAAAGTATCTCTTTAAGGTTTTTCCTGTCTTTTTAAATGTACAACAAATAAGGATAACAACAATATTGGCTGTCTAATACGTAAGTATTAAAAGTACTTTTATTTAAGTAAGTTTGACCCTGGCTCTGTGCCAGATCAGAGAGACAGAAGTAGGGGATTCAATTTACTGTTTTCTGGTACAAATTCCTCTGTTTTGATACTTTAAATGACCTGTAGTCCAACAAGATGGATTTGGAAAATTTACCTCACGAACAAAAACACAGCATGTAGCTGGCTGTTAATTTTCAATGAAGACGGTAACATCAGCTAACAACAGACTGTACTGACATGAACTGCTTGGGGATTTTATATCATTGTAGCATTAAGGGGGCAGGGTAATTCCTCATCAAGACCAGTGATGTCATGGGCTCATTTATTTGCCCTGCTCAAATAAATCCCAGCCAGGAAAGAGGTGAACAACTGTCTAATGGTCTAAAACCAAAATTCAGTCACGCGTAGATCTCAGTATCTACACAGGCTTATTCCAACATATCTACATAGTGTGTTGAGACACAAATTTTGGGTTTCACGTAAAACATATTTGACCTCTTCTTTTGTTATTTTCAAATCTTGTGTGAATGATCATTTGTTCTAGTCTTGCATGAGAACAATTTAACTGTCTGAAAAGCATCTAGCTTACCCAACATTCCTTTGACAGAGAAAGGTTTTCTTTTTTTTTCAATAATAATTTGCTGGCACTCTTTGGAGGAAAAACAATGTAAAAATGATACTCAATACATAATTTTCAAAACCTCTGCATAGCCTCTCTGCACTCAGTTTTTGTAACTTGCAAGGCTATATCTCTCTAATCTTGGCCTAGTTGCTTGATAAATTTATTGCCATAGAATAAAAAACAAATTTGGGATACTTGAACTTAAAGGATGATCAGCCTGTTCATATATTTTGTGATAACTCAATGAACTGCAAATGAGCAGAGACTCATCAACAGTCTGTTTGCCAACTGTCGTGTTGAATATTAGTAAAGACAACCAAAGTGCAAACCTCTCCATAGGGCTGCGTTGTCTCCCAGAGATTACATAACCGAGCTGTCTGTATGTATTTACCTTGCTGTACTGTGAGGGTGTACAGAGGATGTAGCCTCTCTGTTTGACGTAGGCCTCAAACACGGGTGTCCAGGGCTTCTCCCCACAGCAGTAGTCACTGATAAGCAACTGACCACCTGGCTTTAACCATGACTGCACTCACAGAACAAGCAGAATGACAGAAAATGTAAGAAAAAGTTTATATTCCATTAAATGAATGATTAATATAAATGCATAAGTATGAAAAAGTGATCACATGGAAGCGTTTGAAGAGGGCCAGTTTATCATCTATGTGCAGGATTGTGTCTCTGCTGTAGACCACATCAAAAGAACCTTCTGGAAAAGTCCTCTTTGTGGCATCAGCCACCTCAAACTGGACCTGTGACACATCACTTAATATTAGTGGTTTTCAGTTTCATTAATATTCTCACTAGTAAAAAAAAAATAAGACAGACGTACTGATGGCAGTTTTTCAGTGACCGCCCGCTCCAAGGCGATATCCACCATGTTGTCAGACAGGTCCAGGCCAAGCACCTCCACTCCAAAGGTCTGAAACAATCATAACCACTGCCATTACTACAGTCCTTTCAAACACTACCACTCCTTCTTTTATTAAAAATAACATCACATTATTCACACCCAGCTCTTACTTTTGCCATATAGAAGTCTCCTCCACCAATGCCACAGCCAACATCTAGAACCTTCTGTCCAGGCTTCAAGTTCAACATGTCCAAAAACTCCTGTTGGCACAAAAAAAGTTCTGTTTTTATCAATCAGAGCCTCAAAGGATAACCCTAAAAAGTCCTATTTCCAGTGTTAACGAAATAAGGATGACAAAGGTGCAATAACCCAGTGAACTGCTGCCCTCATGCTGCCTAATCATTATTATTAACCATTTCCAGCAACTAAAAGGGAAATGGGAAGTGAAATTCCAGGTGTTGATGATAATCCCTTAAACATCTATCAGAAACTACAGTCAAGCCTTAACACTGCTTTATATAATAATAATGAATTAATTAATAACCTGTCAATTGCAACATATTTTTGCTTCATTATGTAATAGCATCTTCATTTTGTGATAAACTATTTCAAATTGCAGTGGTTAAAAATGTCAGAGTTGCATTTTTTAATGAAAATGCAATATGTGGAATTATTTGAAAAGCATCTGGAAAAGAAAAAATAACACTATACAGAGCTGTGCAGAACTTTAACCCTTCAACATGTGTTGAGCTTGACTCTTCCACCCCCTTCTTCTCTAAGTTCAATATTGAAAAAAACTGAATGGCAATCCATCAAGTAGCAGATATAAATCTGTCAGTACCAAGGTGGCAAGCCTTACAACAGTAATTTCATCTTTTAACAGTTGCTTGGGTTGTTCCTCATGTTTATTCCTACCTTGGTGGTGCTGGGTCCACCTGTGCTCACATAACCAGCTCCGAACATCTTCTCATAACGCAGAATGCCACGGTTGGTATACTGTTGGTTGTCTAGGAACTGCTGGAAGGTTGTGAATCCATTTTGAGAGCTGCATGAGCGAGGGACTTTCTCTAGCATCCAGCAGATCTGATTTGGATTGTTTTTCATCTATAGGACGACAGGGGCATAAGACAGGAGAGCCATGAGACAGGAAGTGGAGGTCAAAGAACAGGGTTAACTTAACAATGCCAATTAAGATGCTGTTTTATTGATAACTCCAGTTAAAGTAATGTACCTCAACATAGGCCTGAACTTTCCTTTTCAACACAATGTCGTATCCATACTTCTGCCCTGTCTCCTCCATTATTGCTGATAATACTGTATGGGTGTATTGTGCCTCAGTACGGTAGCAGGTGGGGTTAAAGTCTCTTTTGGAGTCACCTTTAGAAAAAGGAATGAAATACTTATTATTTACTTGTCATGCTTGTTACAACACAGATCATGGATCCTCATGCCGACCATCCATCCATCCATCCAGAGCTGTACAGGCCCTGAATTTGACCTCTTATTCTATCTTTATAAACATTTTGGTCTGGTTCAGCTACATCATTATCACATTTTCTAAAACACTGATATAAAGGTATGACTGATTGCTCAGTACCTGACCGATGGTTGCAGGACTCTCTGAAGAAAAGAAAGCCACCAGGCCGCAGCCAGGACAGGGTCTTGTCTATGAAGGACTTCAGCTCCTCGTCACTCAGATACATTAATAGCCAGTTGGAAAAGATGAAGTCAATACTGAAAGGAAAATTAAACCAATATATTCAAATATACTGCATGTTGAAATAATAAAAGCAAAGTCATAATCTCTCTTGATGATAGCTGGAATATCTGCATAGAGATATTTTAAACTAAAATAAAAACAATAAAATAACTTTTTAACACATTTTAAAAAAATGCATTAAGAAAATCAAATAGTGCTGAATGAATTGGCTTCAAAAGACACTGAGATTGTTCTGTACTGACCAGAATCAATAAATAAGCTTTCTACAGTTCCTCAGAGTATTTATTACGTAAGTGGGCTGTAATTATTGTCACACAGACCTGTTTTTGGGGACCTCCATCTTTGTGACGTCAGCTTGAATAAAAGTAGCATTGCTATGGTGACCATTTTCCTGCTTGTTCTTCTCCACAAAGCTGTCCATGAAATCCACTGCTGTCACATGAGCGGCCTTGGTCAGCAGATGGCTGGTGTAGCGACTGTGGACACAATTAAAGGTATAATTCTAAAGCATCTAGATACCTTTGTTGAGCTCTGTTTTATAAAAATTGTTGTTGTTTTTTTAACTCAAGTTATTTGATCCCCTTCCAAACCTTCAATCTTCATACAGTTTACACAAAAAGCCCCTCTTTTCTAGCTTAAAGCTGCTATTGCACAACTTCAGCTGAGTTCTTGTAATCAAGGAACCTGAGTTGCTCTTGTTTTGTCAGAAACTTTTGAAACCTTTAGCACTTCTCTCACACATGTCTACCTCTATAAAGAGTCTAAATAAAGCTGTATACTCACCCAATTCCAGCTCCTAGCTCTAGGACTCTGTATCTTTCCAGGCATGGCAGCATGGAGAGTATCTCAGGCAGCTCATGCTGGGTCAGCTCCTTGGCTCGAGAGTCGAGCATCATCTCCTCCACTGTGGCGCCCTTTGAGTGCTCCTTCCAAAACTCTGTCATGTTGCTACGAACTGGGAAATGACAGTGGTATAACTATTAATGCAAGATTTATTACACCATGAGGATAATTAACCAGAAGAAGTTTTTAACTTTCTCATAGTATTAAAACTTTTTTTGATATATTTATCCTGTAATGTTGTGTGATGATTTGTTTGAAAGAGCCTCATTTGACATGGTGTGAACAGTGTCGAACACCAGCTGATGAAACAAGGATTGTTCTATACAAGTGCAAAATGTCTAATTTTACAATTTTTCCAGTTTTCTCCCACTAAATCGTGACTCAAAGTCTATCTTGGTAGTAATATTGATTTATTCTTGTTAATGCATTTCTGAAAATGACTGATGTATTTTAATTAATCTCCTTTGCCATACAAAGGATAAACCACAGAATGTGATAAAACTACTACACCTTTTATTTTTGTTGCAATGTTTTTTAATATGTAAGTGGTTTATATAATTATAGAATATATGTACAATTTATATAAACCAAAAAGTCACTGCTTTCATTCTGAGTTGCATTGCGCCAAACATTGTGAGGAAAAGTTTCTTTTACATCAAAGAAATCACTTGATTCATAATTTTTATTCTACATTTACTTCCAATTATAGCATAAATGGTTCAAAATAACTTACAGAAATTAAAATGCAAGGCTATTTATTATCTACACATTTATTTTGTAATTTTTTGCCCTATAGTCAACTCTTAGACAATTGGCAAATCTGATCAATAAGATAAAACAATATAAAACCTTAGTCAGGGACAGCCCTAGCTGTATCACTTGAAATGGTCAGTTCATTTATGTAACAGCAGTGCTGGCCCTCTGAAGTATCAATCAAAGTTTAGGAAAGTCTGTGTGTGATTTATCTATAAGGTAGCTCAGGATGGAATTACAGTCAACATGTTTTCCTGGTCAGTTTTTTAACATACACTGTTCATCCCATTGAATTTTTAACTTTAAAAACTGAAAACAGCAAACTTGTTCTACATTCTTTAACTATCAAGTGACATTTTACTAAGATGCATGTTAATACATTACTTTAGGGCTCAAATTAAGCAAACATAAAACCACAGAGACAAAAATGTTTGGCATCTTTCCAGAATACAGAAGTCCATTTTATACTTGCACACAAATTCTGATATTTTCAGACTTATGCCACAAAACGCCTGTGGTGTATTCTACTCCTGTTGTCTATTCATACAGGTTTAACTTGTTTTTCAAAAAGGTCAAATTCTGTGGAAAATGTTAAATAGTTAAAAATAAACAAAAACAGTCTGGAACCCACAACTTTTGCACCAAGTGCTTTCAATATTCTGAACTATTAAGAAACTAAAAAAACACTGGGTGGTAAAATGTCACATGAAGTAATACTACAAGCCTCATCAGATGATGCAACAGTGCACTGCTGGTGACAAAAGGCTGGTGAGTTTGACAGTCATTTAAAGAGCAGCAGCGACACCACAACATTTACTTAAAGAAAAGCCCCCCATTCTTAATTGTACCTCTGACCTTACAGCAACAAATGTGCAGACACCCTCTTAACCATTGCAAAGCTGATAGCAGCACAAATCTTCGCGCACCAACCTCCAATCATAGAGATTAAGATGACTACATACAATTCAAACCTTCCATAGTCAATTTACCTGTTAGACACAGAGCAGTAGGAAACCTGCAGGTTAACATGCCAGCAGACAAAGCTACAGGGATCATTTGACAGCTGACAGCTCAGTCAAATCTCTGACACATTCCAGCACAGCTTTCACAGCAGGATTACCTCCATTGGCTGAGTGAACAGTTTGAACAAAACAACATGTGGCAGCTCTGACAAAGTCCACAATGCACCACGCTTCAGCCCAAGAAAACCACACACAAAAAACGAATACTTCTCAACTCCAAAGAATCTATCAGTGCTCTACTCATACCTCTGTCCATGGTGGTCTTTGGTTGATTTGAACTTATTTTGGTTATTCTACAGTGCTGTCTACTTTGGAAAATTACGTCTTAATTACAGGTAAGGAAGAGTAATTAACTCCTGAGACAGAGTGCACGTTACCACTAAGAGGGGGCTCTTTAAATAACAGTGCGCGTGGAAGAGAGGGTCCAGGTGGAAAACGGGCCATTAGGATGCGTCCAATAAGAGGCGAGGGGCAGAGGGGGGCGTTTACACCAACAATCGCATGGGGACAAGGATCCATGCGCTATCAGAGGCACCTTTATGGGGTGAAATCCCCCTGACAGCGTGGAAGTGTAACGCACGCCCATAAAACTTCCTTAAGAGCTTTGAGACGTAGATAAAGTCATGTAAGTAAAGTTCACTTACTGAATTGAGTTTATGTTCAGTGTGCAGCGGTGGTTGGTTTGTCCAGCGATGCTCTCTGTTGTGCTGACATGGACGAAAAGTATCGTGGCAGGAGCCGATTGCGCAACATAGCGTCAGTGCACATCAAACCTGCGCTCTGTTAAGGTGGAGAGAAGAAGATGCTTCTCAACAGAGCCATAGACTCTCAGAACTAATGATCAACCGCACAGCTACTTACTTTGTTGACTTTTATTAATCAGACGAACGAATACAAGTGGACTCGCAGAGCAGGAATGAAGACACATAACACTTAAGTCTTTATTTTATCGATATTCTCTCTGGGCAAGAAATATCAGCCAGTGATGGGTACTGGAAATGTTTACATGTGGCCCTAAAAGTCATAAAAGCTAGGTTATAGCGCTACAATAGCCAGTCACAGTTCTTGGTTGTTAAACATGAAAAAAAGACCGTAGCAACCAGTGACGCTGTGTGGCACCTTTTCCCTCATGTTTACTGATTTCATCATATCCTGCGCGTGTATGAAGGAGTGGCCTCAAAGCTGAACCAAGTTCAGTGATTGGGCCCCGTAAAACTCTTTTTATAGCCTACAAGCGAGACAAGCCTATCCAGGAGCTTTGTTGATCATTTTTAAGGAGGATAATTTATAAGTCATACATCAGTAAGAGTGGTCCACAGAGCAATCTTTTGGCTACCAGGTTGGGAAAAAATTATAATTAACAAATTCCAATGAGCCTTTAGTCTCCTGTTAAAAGTTACATATCACAGTCTTCCAACTTTATTAATATGAATGCATTTCAATATAGTCCACTAAGAGTTGAATATTTCATGAGCATCAATTGGTGGAGTTCAGGGAGTTTATGCAAATAATGCACAGAGAAAATAAGGCTTTCAGTTTTTTAAATGTTTCTATATGGAAGCCATAGGAGGATGTGCATCCTTATATTTGATTTTCTTTTTTCCACATAACAAATGGGTAAGTTTTGATTGTTAATAGAGCTCTCAACATTTTCAATATCGATTAATCCTGACATTTCTGTAGTTTATTGGTTTATTGTGATTAATCGCAGCGTTTTTGCCGTTTTTGAGAGGGACCTGGATGCAGCCTAGGACCTCACCTTCATACCGGAGGTCGGACGACTGCTGCCACATCTCTAATAGGCTACTGGAAGTCACTAGAACTGAACGTCTTCTTCATTGTTTTCTTCGTGCACTGTCACTATATTAGGGGAGACTGGGGACAGTTGCAACACTTTTTACATTACTCTCAGTTACTCAGAGACTATTTAGACTAGGCACACCAAATCTTTACATATTAAACTTACATGTATCTGCTAATTACCCACACATTTAAAGATGGCTACAAATGACATGTCATTCACAATATTTATTTAAATAGAGAAATTCAGATGTTGCAACTGACCCCAAACTTGGGGACAGTTGCAACACGGATCAGGGACGGTTGCAGCATATTAAAAAAACATTAAATTCCACAATTAAACTTCTGCTTTTTGTCTCAACAAGCACATTATTCCTACAATATAAAAGTATAATATATTTATTAAGTTTTGTTTTGTGTAAAACAAGGGCCTACCCTGAGTCAGTGTGCAGATGTTACCGAAGCTATAAAAACTCAATATTTCAGTGTGGGACAAAAAGAATTGAATAATTTGCAATACAGAAAACATTTATTAAACATGTTTTAAGTGAACAAAATTCAAATTGTTTTAAAACTCTATATGACAACAAATAAATGGACTTTTCTCCTGTTTTTACAGGAAAATTTATATGGCTAGTTTGTCCCTTAGTATAACAGATACAACAATAACTGCTCATTTCTGCTCAACATGTTATTTGGGGAATTATTTTGTGTATCATTAGCTTCTCATTGTCTTATAATATGATTGCCTGTTCTGTTCATCATGAGCAATGAAATATATTAAATATGCCTTTTTTGAACTAAAAATGTTCAAAAATACTAACTGGCCAAATTAGCATGGGGACAGTTGCAACAGTCACAACTGTCCCCATGGTATCAGTCATAACAAAACATTGACACATGCTAACCATGCCACTGAATAATCAACAAAACAACGACTTAAACTAGGTAAGTTTGGATTAATTCATACAAAAGATCAGGACAGAAGGACAAAAATACAGCTCATGAAAAAAGCTACTTTCATACCCCCAAAACAACTTTGTCTTGGTACAAGCAGGACCAGATGCTCAATATGACCTCTCTCTTCTTGGTGGGCAGAGGGTCTAATTGAGCATATGCAGTATGAGTGTCATCACTCTAGCATGTTTCCAATTGGAGAAATAAGGCTTTCTGCAAACGTCCCTTGTTGCAGCTGTCCCTAGTCTCCCCTAATAGAGGCAAGCCCACCACATAAGGAAATTCAAGAAGACGAAAACTACATGAGGTTTCAGACTAAAAAGCATGGCGTTTATATTGAATTAATTTTAATGAATCGATTTATCATCCAAATTCACATATCACTGAGCACAGGCATACACTATATTGCCAAAAGTATTCCCGTCACCCATCTAAATAATTGAAATAGCTTTAGCTAAACCTGTTATGCTTTGCTAGCTACACAGTTAACGTTTCTAGCCAGTGTAGCTATGTAAGCTTTGTCTAAAGCTAACTAAGTTAACGGGGCTTCCATTCATATAATTACTTCTAAAAAGATTCTAGCTTCAGCAAACATAGATTAATCTAAAGTAGCTTACGTAGATTCATTTGCTTTGGCAGTCTCAGTTATTTAGCTACATTAGCTACAGAGCTACATTATCTATGTAGCTACGTTATTTACATAGCTAATGAAGCTTTGAGCTTTAGATTGAGCTACATTAGCTGTTTTAGAGTGTTCTCATGGAGGATGACCTATTTTCCTGTAAGCAGACTGTTTACTCTGCTTTATTTCACATTTTGTTATAATGATTTGCAGGTTTTGGTAGCCCAACTCTTACCTTAACCCTTACCCTAACCAGAAGCCATGTTCATTTCGTCGACAAAAAACTATAATGAAAAATGTTCGTAACAACCTTTTTATCCACAAAGAAAATGGGACAAGGACAGGCTAAAAATAAATTACTGATGATAAATACTCGAAAGTAGATTAGTTTTTGTCGAACTGGGCCATGGCGCATCATCACTAAGATGAGACATAACAGGCTATGTTGACTATATTTTGATGATTTTGGTCTTTTATTGAGGAAAAATGTGAACAAACTGCCTTATCAGGGAAAGAAGCTTAACTTTTCTGATGACATCATATAGCTGATACAAAACTCTGTCCCATATCTGAGTGCAGTAGCATTCACATTTCATCCGAATGGTGCAAGAATCCACTTGAATTGCGCCAAGTGGGCCCGATGCCTGGGCACGGTTCATGTGCGTTCACACTGACCAAAAATAACTTTGGGCTCAAGTGCACTAGGATCTAGGACTGATCCCGAGCCACTAAAGACTAAAAATATACGTAAAGACTAGATAGATGCTTTTACTGCTTGTGAATGTCACATGGCTTTGCTTTGGAAACTAATTGGACACGTCTTTCCTGCTGTACAATGTGACTTTGGTGACCAATCATACATGAATAACAGATCTCAGCAACGCAAATGAACACACCAGTTCTTCTCACTCAATGTGGCCCCAAGTCAATTTCAACATTGTAAGAAAACATAGCAAAAAGTAGGCTACTCTGAAGCTACATGCCAAAACCATAAAATGTATGATGACCAAATCATAGAAACAAAAAATAATAAATATGTCAATGTAAATGATGACTTGTTTTCCCTAAATTAGTGCTTGAAACTAGTTGCTACAGCAGGCAGTCTATCTCTACTATCTGAATTTAAAAAAGAAAAGAAATGGGGGATTTTTTGTGTTGTAGATATTTTAATTTCATATATATGTTTGTACTATAATTACTCTTCTGCTCTCGCTTAACTGGAGAGCTTAGCAGATAGCGAACAAATCTCTCCATAGAATAAAGATCCAAGAAACCGGAGTTGAGTTAAGGGCTTTAGTATGGATTCTTCTTATTGTTTATTTTGTAAAACTGAAAAACATGAAATAATGTCATTTCAAATTGTTCATGCACATATACATGGTAAAATGACTCATTATAGCTGGTAGCTGACACCTAAGAAAGTAAACCTTAAATAAGAGGCATACAGGCCTAGTTAGCATCTAAGCTAATCTTAGCACTGTTTTTAAATGGCAAATGCTAATCACAATTTTGCACAAAGAACACAAAACAAAGATTAACCTTCACAAAATCTTCAATGCAGTAAAAAGTTAAGTAATAAACACAAAAGTACTAACAGACTTTGATCATGACATGAGAAAAGGTCGAAACACTGGTAATCGTGCATGTGCTTTCAACAGAAATGGTGTGACGTCAGACGTCGTTGCTGTTGCTGAGTTACTGTTGCTGAGAACAGATGACGCCAGTTTGAGTGATTTCTCTACGTTTTTTAGGGGAACTTTTGTTACTTTGTGAACCGCTAGAGACTCTTAATGTGTATTGTGTCCTAGCTCCAAACGTGCTGTTTAATTTATTGTCTTGATCACAACTTATTGGACACTGAACACTGAGCGGGCTTACCGCGGAAGCCGCCCGCTTCCCAGCCAACAACACCACACTTCCCTGGCTCGGTCCCTCCACTACCTCTGAACCGGTGCCACCGATTCAGGAGAACCAGGACTGGCCTAGGCTCAAAGCCGAAGCCCGGGATTGTTCCACTCCAGCTTCTTGGGAAACTGTGACGGTCATCCAGGGCAAGAAACGTGATGGGCAGCTTTTCCACATTCCTCCTCCTCCTGCTGGGACCATCCGGCTGGAAAACAAGTTCGAGGCTCTGGGAGAGCAGCACCTTTCCACTGACAACCCGAAGTCCCCTGTCGGTCCTGCTCAGCCGCTGCCAAAGTCACCCTTAGTCCCAGGAAAATCTTCCTCCCGTTGGTCTGCAGCTGCTGGGCACTGCGCACTGCAGCACATCACACCCAAGGACACCAACTCCATGCCCTCAGGTGAGCTCCAGCACCAGCCCACAACCCTGGTTATAGGGGACTCCATCATCAGACATGTCAGATCTGGTACAGCTGTGACTCACTGTTTTCTGGGATCCACAGTCCGTGACATCACGGATAAAACAATTGAGGTACTTGCCAATAATCCAGTAATCACCCGGGTCATAATCCACGTAGGTACAAATGACACATGTAAACAGCAGTCCGAACTCCTAAAAGCAGACTTACTCCATATGTTCACAACACCGAAAAGATCCGTGAGCCACATCCATGTGTCCGGTCCTATCCCATCCTACGGGCGTGGCTGTGGGTGTTTTAGTCGGCTGCTGGCGCTGCACACCTGGCTGTTATCAGCCTGTGCTGCTCACGGCGTCTCCTACATCTCCAACTATGCCGTCTTTTGGAACAGACGGGAATTATTCAAAGACGATTGTATTCACCCGAACTGGCTAGGGGCTAAAATGTTGTCGGGAAACATTTTTTACAGTGCCCAGGTCACCAAAACACTACGGGTGTTTTTCAAACCGGCCACTACACACTCTCCCTACCCACTACCCCTCTGTTTGCGCGTCCTCGCGGAGGGTTCGCCATATTGAGTCCGTCCCAAACCAATTAGTGGGGAGTGGTAGTGGGCTATAAAACCCTCCACCAGCGAGTCTGCACTGATGCTGACTCACCGAACACACGCGTCGCTCATTGTGTCCGGTGGTGATCATGGAAGAAGCAACCTTCAAATGTAAGTTCCACGCAAGTGCCTGTACAAACTCTGTTAAACTTAGATAATGATTGTCATACAGACATTTACAACTTAAAATGTGGTATTGTGGTATTGAGTATCAAATAAGGGCCTACCCTGCATTAGTCCAGAAAACGGCTGATGTGTTTATTTTATTGTTAAGTGTTTTTTATTTACAGGGACTGTTTTTGATGTCTGTGAAATTTCAATACAAACATTAGTTTCAAGAAAAAAGAAGCTTTTTGCTGCTCTGATATTCAAAAATATTATCCTTGTTTTTGCATTAATTTCGGACAACCTGTTCTATGACATGATAATTAAATTACAATAAATTGACTTAACATTAAATAATACATTAAAGGATTATTTATTAGTTTAAACTAATATAATTTACTACAGAGGAAGAAAATTAATATCCATACAGATTTTTACAGAATGCATGAGCTACAAAAAAGACAGAAAAAAAAACAACAACAAAAAACTCAAGCCTTAGACACCTATGCCTTCTGTACGATCTAATCCGCTCATTTTCTTGCTACTTGATCAATGCAATAACAGATGCGGCTGCGAAGCCATAGTTCCTGTTTCCGGCTGAGAGAGGGAAATTAGTCCCCAAGCTTGCCGCTATATTTATACCCTACACCTTGATGAAGGCGACTTCACTCAGCTGTGAGTGTGACTTCTGACGGAGTGCACTCCATCACGGAGGGGGAGGGTGTAGGGGTTGGTTTGAAAAACACCCTCCAACAACATCTCTTCCCACCTCAGATCAGTCCCACTACTATTGTCGTCCCCCGGGTCCTAGCGCCAGTGTCAACAGTTCCACACTCTCAACTTTTTCCGTGCATGTGGAGCCAGGATCTTGCCATTCTACAGAAAATTCTTCAATGGATAAAACTGACATAAACGCCAGGTTAAAGAACATCCATGAAACACTTTCTCCCATCATGAAAACGCCAAGCACAGGGACATCACAAACAGCTCTCTTTCTGCCACTGATTAGACCCATTCCTGTTAGGATCACTAACCATCGCTCACGCCCTCCTAAGGATTACCTTCGTGGGCGAGTGATCCGCCCTATTAAACGCTCTCAAACAGCCCTTCATGTTCTCAGTACAGACTCAAGTATTAAAATGTGTTTACTTAATGCCAGCTCTGTAGCAAATAAGTCTCATATTTTGAATGACTTATTCTCAAGGGAGAACTTGTCTTTCCTTTTCCTAACTATGACATTGGAAAAGAGACATGGAATTTGTTCATTTGAATGAACTGTGTCCCCCAGACTGTGCTGTTATTGGGACCAGTAGGTTATCTGGCCAGGGAGGTTGTCTAGCAGTTGTCTGGAAAAACACTTTCCATTGTCAGCTAGTGAACACAGATAACTAAAACACATTTGAAATACAAATAACCAAAGTTAATGGGACAGATCCCTTTTGCATTTTGATTTACAGACCTCCTGGTCCAGCAGGTCAGTTTTTATCAGAGTTCACTGACTTCTTAACCACTACCATCAAGCTGGACAGGATTCTTCTAGCTGGTGATTTCAACTTGCACACAGATGATGATATGAACTCTGCAGCCTCTGAATTTCTAAATATTACAGACTCTTTTAACCTTAAACAACATGTCACAGGCCCCACTCATATAAAAGGCCACACCTTGGACCTGATTTTTTCCCCTGGAGATAGATATTGATCATGTTTGTTGTGAAGATGTACTAATCAGTGATCATAAAAGTATTTTCTTTGATCTTCATTTACCTACTGATCTTTCCCATGTTAAAAGAACATTTTGCTCCTGTATTCTGACAGCTGATACAGCTGACCAGTTTGCGGCTAGCTTTGGTTGGGACTCCTATTTACATTCTAATGATCTGACTTTTTAATTCAGTCTTTTAATGCCCACTGCACCACTTTATTAGATATAGTGGCACCTTTTAAGGTGAAAACTAAAACTACCTCAAAGTACTCACCCTGGATATCAGAATCCATACGCTCCTTTTCTAGCTTGATTGCTTCCACAAGAAGACATGCAAAAGTTTTATTTGACACAATCAATAATACTGTTTCACCACGGCCACCTACCTTACCATGCTTTACGGCAGACGACTGCAACAAATTTCTTTCTTTCTTTGTTGATAAGGTAAAATCTCTTAGATGAAACCTCCAGCATAACCATCACCCACCTAGTGCTAGTTCACCATCTTCCTCCACTGTCTCTTTACCCCTTATCAGCTTAGAAGATTCGATGGCCTTAATAAGAAAAACAAAATTGTCTAGAATCCCCTTAGATATTCTCCCACCCTCTTTGTTCCTAAAGCTTTTATCCACCATCGGTCCTGCTGTGTTATCCATCATAAACTCATCACTGTCCTCTGGCTGTGTCCCCACCTACTTTAAACATGCCATGATCCAATCAATTTTAAAGAAACCTAATTTAGATCCAGGTTTACCTGTGAATTATAGGCCCATTTCCAAACTGCCTTTATGTCTAAAATACTGGAGAAAGTTGTGGCCAATCACCTGACTGCTGTGTTGGAGAGTAACAATATCTATGACAAAATTCCAGTCAGGTTTTAGGAAGCGACACTCCACTGAGACAGCTACGTTGAGGGTCTCCAATCATATTTTAATGTCCACTGATGGAGGTGACTGCTCAGTGTTTGTCCTCCTTGACCTTAGCTCTGTGTTTGACACGGTTGACCACCACATACTGATTAAGACTCTGCGAGACTGGGTGGGAATATCAGGTATAGCCTTGGATTGGTTTTCTTCTTATCTATCTGACAGGACTTTCACGGTTTCTGTTGGGGAGCACTTGTCTGGCCCATCTCCTTTATTATGTGGTGTCTCTCAGGGCTCAGTCCTGGGACCTTTACTGTTTTCTCTCTATCTGCTTCCTTTAGGACAGATCATACAAAGTTTAAATATTTCTTATCACCTTTGCGGATGATATACAGCTTCATTTATCATTCAAACCTAGTTAGGCCTTTAGGTTGTCCAGGCTCCTTGCCTGCCTTAATGTCATTAGGGACTGGACCACAGCCAACTATCTCCAACTAAATGACCGTAAAAAAGAAGTTCTTATTATTGCCAAAGACATACATGTTCCTACAATCATGCAACACATTGGACCCCTCACACCAACAGTACACTCCAACATTCGTAATGTTGGTGTTATCTTTGATCCATCACTTTCATTTAACCTTCATATAAAGCAGCTAACAAGATCTTGCTTCTATCATTTAAGAAATATCAGCAAACTCAGAACATTTGTTACACCTACTGAACTTGAAATGATCACTCACGCTCTCATCTAATCCCATATTGACTACTGTAACAGCCTCTTCACCTCACTCAGTATGTCCGCCAGAAACAGGTTACAGTCAATTCAGAATGCTGCTGCTCACGTAATCACCAGGTCAAATAAATGGTCTCACATCACTCCCACACTAAAATCTCTACACTGGCTCCCTATTGCTTACAGGATTAGATTTAAAATTCTCACCTTCACTTTTACAGCACTGCATGGTCAGGCCCCTGAATACTTAACAGAACTCATTCACCCGTACCTGCCAACCCATTCATTAACATCCAACTCACTTAACCTGCCGTCTATACCAAAGACAAATTTTAAAACATGTGGTGACAGAGCTTTTGAGGCCTTGGCACCAAAACTCTGGAACTCCCTGCCTATGTTGATCCGCCTTTCTAACTCAGCTTGATCTATGAAACAGGTACAAACATACTTGTTCAGACAGGCCTATGAATTATTATATGCACTCTGTCACTGCACTGTAAATGACTCTCAATTTGTTCACCAGTAATTGTTTCTGGTCAGTGTTTTTAATATTGTTTGTTTGTTTCTGTTTTGTGTGTGTGCCTCGTTTGATGTAAAGCACTTTGTGACTTCTGTCTGTGAAAAGTTCTCTATAAATAAAGTTTACTTACTTACTAAGTTTATTTAGAAAATGAAACTTATTTCTATTTGTTTTATTTGATGTTTACCTACTTGCACAAACATTTAAATTAAAGTATATCTAAATAAATTTCTGAATGACCTGGACATGTCTTTTTATTTGCCAGAAATGTGTACCTTTATAAAGACCAACATTTTATTCTTTCTTTAAAAGTATCGGTATCAGTATTAGTAAAATTACATCAGAAAGTATCGATATCATATTGAATTCAAATAATTTGGTATTGCCTATCACCAGGTCTAACCTGCTGTCTGTCAAAATACCCAGAGGAGAGGCAGCTGGAGGAGCGGATGTGCCTGGGTGTGACACAGCATGACAGAGAGAGGAGCTAATAGATAACTCTAACCTGTGGCTCTTCCATTTATTCCAGCGGTAGTCTTTACAAGAAATTTGACTAAAATGCGTTCAGGATGCGTTGTTGAAAAACCATCAGCTGTTGAGTATCTTTGACTCCTCATTTTAGCTGCTGTTGCTGCAGAAATCCTCCTCGGTCTGGGTCAGAGTTGCAGTGATACAGAGTTGTAGTAAGTCCTGATTGAAAAATCCAAAGTTGAAATCCACGTTAAAATTGGTCAGACAAATGCCAGTCAGTGAACTAAACGCAGTGACATAGTTTACATGATGATGTATTTAAAGATGGTTCAGACTTTTGACAGTCGAAGAGGATGATGATAAGACCTCATTACGTGTTCATTTTCACACGGAGAAAACAGAATTTCACTTTTTGGCAGAAATCTGAATAAATGCAGTTATTAAAAGAAGAGAGATGTTGATTTAAGGAGCAATATAAAATAGATATATAGCATGAGTGCAGTTAAAAGCATATTTTTGTCTCATTTCACACCCTAATAGCACCAATAACATTACTAAAACTAGAAAAGCACTCGGAGAGAGCAGACCTTTGCCATTAGCCCTATCTCCCAATAGTAAAGAATCCTTTAAAAAAATTCCTGTATCCAGACAGTGATCCGGGTCACTCCCAAAATCTAATCAGTTCTTCCTTAGGCCATTTCTGACATTTCCTGAAAATTTCATGAAAATCCGTCCACAACTTTTTGAGTTATGTTGCTAACAAACAAACAAACTAACTTACTAACTAACTAACTAACCGACCAACCAACCCTGCCAACCCTGTATTTTCACCATTTTATGTCAGATTATTACAAGTAGGTCATTGATAGTATAAAATGAGTGTTCATTTAATTTTTACAGTTTGGCTGATTTAGTTATTTTAGAGAGAAAAAATGCTGTTTCGAAAACTAGAAACTAAAATGTAAGGGCGTTTTATTGACTTAAACTGCATTAAAATGTTTTTGTGTCTAAAACTGGATTTAACTAGGTTTTAAACAAAAAGTAGTTTTGTCAAAAGACTGCCAAAATTAACACTGCCCAGGAGTTGATTTCATCTTTATTTTTAGAGTTTCAGAGTGTATTGCTGTTCTGACAGATGTGGTGTTTCAGCCTAGTGGTCTGCAAGGGGAGAGGTTCTGAGAACTGCCGTCTGCAGCCACACTGGTCTTGGTGATATCAGACATGTATATTTTTGCTGTTCCTTTATTTTCTTTCTTTATTTTATTTCAGTCCATTAAAAGTTCTTTTTTTTTTCATAAAATCTTTTTCCCTTGTCATAATCTTCAATTTGCCCATAGTCCCGTATTTTTCTTTCAAAATAAAAGCAAGTCTGTAGTCAAACAAGTTAATCACCCCTAGTTTACAACAGTACAAAAAATTCAAAGCTGTGACATTAATTGCCATTTAAAATGTTCATCTTTTAACAACCTTTTAATGTTGTTTAGAAAATCCGAATTCCTTTTGATTCAATCTTTTCTTTTTTGGGGTATAAAAGATAACTTGTAGTCTACACAACTTTCATAAAATATCTGTCGAACTTCAACATTTGGTGGTATATTGCAAAAAACACAAGACACTGCTAAATGCAACAAATTCTCAGTCACTCAAGGTTTAATAACTTTTTGGGAGTTTAACTGCAACTTTTCACTTATACATAAAAACTCAGTGAGGTCTGCTGGTGACATACTGCATGAGTATTATTTCTTGTCCTGGGAACAGGTGCATGTAGAGAAAGGGAAAAACATCTTTCTTATGACATAATAGAGACATTCATGTTCCTGTTCTGATTACAAATTCGTAGAATAAAAGCAGTACTTACTAGTCATGGGTGAATAAAATGAAAGAATTGAATGAAAAACAATTTAAAAGTGAAAGAATTGTAGGCCTCTGAATTGATAATAAAATGAAAACTAAAGTTTTGATAAAACTCAAAAACAAAAAACATGCAATTCTAAAAATACATGAAAAACTGATTTTCTTTAATGGGATAGATGTAACCTTGCAAAGCAGATGGATACACCCATTTCATTGTTTCTCACTGGCGAATCCATCTTGCAAAGCTCCCAAAGCTCTGAACCATTTGGGCCCTGTTAGAAAGTGACAGGACCAATCAGCTATGAGGGGCAGTACTTTCAGGCGCAGCAGAGTTGTGACATAAACAAGCAGCAGCAAGAGCTGGTGCAGGTATGGAGGAAGAGATTAGCGTGGATGCTGCTAAAACGCCAGTTTTATCAGAACTTGATGACATTTCTTCGTTGAAAGAAGAACAAAGAACAGCAGTGAGTTGTTTTCTTTTCAAAAACAGCAAAAGTCGAGTACTTACATGTAGTCGCCATGTTTCGCGTTATTCCTCAGTAGCTGCGCATGCGCAACTTGCTAGCAGCTATGTCACAAGGTTAGTTGCTCTGATTGGCCCATAGAAATGTGACAGAAAGTTTCACCCAATCATACTTCAAAGTTTTTTCAAAGTCTCTGCCTTTTCTCAAATGTTTCCTATTGAAGCTTTCCCAGATGGATGCGTGAATCCATCTGGTGTGTCAGGTTAGGATAGATGTGCATTTAAAATGTATATTTAAAGCTCCTCTAAATGAGCTTGTAGAAATAATCAGTCTGGTTCTGATCATGATGATCTCATTTGCTTTATAAGGTCACTCAAAATTAGAGATGATGTTTCAATCTTCGATCATAGGTGTAAGTGCATTAGTGGATGCTGTCTGCCCGTGTGATTCATTTTATGGGTTTGACTTTTTACACAGTTACAACTTACCACATCCAAAGGTCACAGTAACCAGACTGAACTGGATGAGGTCACAGTGGTTTTGTGGAATCTTTTAGTACTGATAGTGGCTCAGATAGTTGCAATCATGATCACTACATAATCATAGTGCACATTGAAGATATATTGAGGTGAGTGTTGATAAATGTACGGACCAAAAATGTTGTCCCTGATTGGGACAGGAGACTTGGTTAAAGGATGAGATCCCTCTGGATGATCATTCTCCAGAGTGAAAACCGCCTACCACAGTGAGGAGCCGATCAATGATTATCCACTGTGATAATATTGACATTGGTGACAGTTGTGAAAGAGTCATTTTTTCAACTTGGTACATCAGCTATTTTTGATCTCCTTTATTTTGCCTGACCCCACACTGCTGCTTATAACATGGATGGGTAAATCTGACTGAAAGACTAGCACCACATTCTTTTTATTTTCAATGCCAGAAATGCCATACTTTCTTTTATTTACTCACTATGATCATTAAAGATTAAATCAAACTATATATATATATAGTGCTTTCTTGATCATTTTTACATAAATATTTGTATTTTTGGACTCAAGTGTAAATAGAAATGTTAAATCTAAAGAACTAAACAAGGAATTAAATCAGATGTAAGCATTTTTACACTGTAGTGAATATACAGTAACAGTTATGGTTATTATATTATATTTTCACATGCAAAACTTCTTTTTAAAGATGCATTTAGCAATGCAAGTTAAAGTTTTCCAGAGACAATTACAGCCACTTATTTCTCTGATTTCATGCATAACTAAACATTTACCATCACTGAAAGATTTAAGAGGATTTCCTCTTTTTTCCTGCTTTCATGGTAGATTTGTCAGGTTTTCTTCATTACCATAATTTAATGATTGACTTGGGGGTCACTCTGATAAAGAGGGGGGCCGCATGTAGTCCCGAGACTGCCCCTAGTCTAACATGATGCTTAAAGAGCCACTGTTGGGCAAGGGGTCCAAGTTTATAGGAGAAAGAGAGGGACATTCGCAGGGCAAATTTGAATGAGTTTTTTGAAATATTTCTATAAATAATATTATTATATAAATATAACCTGTGAAGGCTTTTATGCCTTTATTATTTTTGATAGGACAGTGGATGGAGTAAGAAATTAATGTGTGTGCGTTTGAGAGAGAGAGAGAGACAGTAGGGAATGCAGGTAGAGGGACCACAGGTCAGATGAACCCAAGCCACTCATTTTCAGGACAACAGCCTCTGCACATGATACATGAGGACATGATCATGGGCTGATGTCCCTCTGAACCAGAGCGCTGACATTTCAAAACAACTCAGTTGTGGGAGGATATCAGATCATATTGTGTAACCAAATCATTTCAAGCATACAACCGTCGCACATCACAGTACTTCTACTACTACTACTACTACTACTACTACTACTAATGATGATGATGATGATAATAAAAATAATAAAAATAATAATAGTAGGTTTCCTTCCTTTTGTTCCAAAATGTCTCCACAAATTTGCTTGTGGTTTTCCTTTGGATCTGGAGTCAGAAGTTTTCGGAAAACTTTAGCACACACTTTTGTCATGTTCAAATTTTCAATCGAAATTTAACAAACTGTCCCTTTGTGAATGGAGACGATTTCTGCTATCATTTTAATACTGAATCATCAATCATTTCCAGTTTTGCAAAAAAAATTCAAGTTAACGCATTGCTTAACTTTTAATAATCTCCGATGCCTTAGCAGAAACATATTCAATCAGTGGCTAGCAGTGAAGTAAATATGTCACTTACTGGAAACTTACTGTTCATTCAGGAACACTCACATCATAAATTTAACCATTTTATTGCAAAATGGATCTACAGTTTTTCTTGGCCCAGAAGGCTCTGCTCAAAAGATACTCCCTGGGTTAGTCAAGCAGCATGCTTTGACTTTCTGGGGAGTGCATGGCTAGAAACCCCCATATGGAGAGATACATTTATGACAATGTGTTGAATACAATTAAATTAGTTCAAAAGCAATTAATACATGGTTACATGAATCTGAAAATGAGGGTGCAACAAGCTTTATGCAATAAAGGAGGAGGCTGACCTCAACAACTGGTCTCCTCACTTCCAAGACGTTAGCAGACTGTTGATAAAAAAAGAGGGGATGCTACACGATGGTACACATGGCAATATCTCTGCTTTTTCAAGATGTGTTGCAGCAATTGAATTCAAAATGAGCTAATATTTTTCACAAAAATAAGAAATGTCTTAGTTTCAACATCTGATATGTTGTTCATGTTCTATTGTGAATAAAATCTGGGTTTATGAGGTTTGCAAATCATTGCATTCTGTTTTATTTACATTTTAAACACGCAACTTTTTTGGAATTGGAGTTGTACATTTTATAAACGATTGATCTTCATGTGCCGACGCCTTTAAGTCCTGCTACAACTATGGGATCATTTTTAAGTCATCTTGAACATAAATTGTTATCTATCTGAAGAGATCACAAATAAACAGTTCTGTTTTTAAATAGTTGCCAGTTTAAAGTGAGTTTTAATGTTGACAGGATGTGAATGCAGAATAGAGTTTGGTAGTTTCATGTCTTAAACAGACCTTTTATGCAAAGTACAGAACATGCTCTTAATGCCAGTGAACATCAGAGCAGCAGATAATGCTTCTATGGGGAGTTAAAATATTTGTTCTGCATACTGTACACTTTTCATGGATTCAGCAGCATCACCCTTTAAAGGTTAGGTTGACACTCCCCACTACAGTCCACTAGATGTCAGAAAAAGACCACACAAACATCTTCACCAAACCCAGTGGCTGCAGGGCTGGTTGACAATGAGAGGATGCTTGCAGTTCATGTACTGGAGAACTTAAAACACAAAGAAAAGAGAACAAATAATTGGAAGCAAACCTGTATGCAGCCATGATCCTCTTCTGCTTTAAATTCACAACAAAAGAGAGAGATAGAGAGGGAGCGAGAGAGAGCTGAAAGCCAAAACAAATAGTGGAAGTCACAAGTTTGGCAGGCAGCGAAGCACAAACCTCATTACATTACCATGATCAAGTTGGAAGAAAGAAAAAAAACATTAAAGCTTATGCATCACTGTGTACCAAGCTTTGTTTTCAATTACAGCAAACATAGGATAGGGCAGAAAAAATGCAAAAGAAATTAGTTTAATTTCTACAAAATCAGACTCACTGTTTTATTCAATTATTTAGATTTTTCATATTTTATGTACTTTAAAATGCTCTGTTCTATGGAAGCCCAAAGAGTAAATGCATTTATACATTTTATTTTACTCAGTTTTCATGTGATAGTGAGTACATTTATTCTGTTCTTGACTTATACACTGGTGTACTCAGAGAGAGAGCCTGGTAGGGGGTTATTTTATACATTTTATAAATCTTATAAAATTTTGAACCAACATTTTTGTCTAAGTGTAGGAATATCACGGCGTGGCAATGTTTTTGAAGTAGAGAATGGAAATAAAGTGGAATTTAGGCGGTCGAGGATGTATTCACATATAACTAGTCAACCAAAGTGAAAGAGGCCACATATCAAAGGAGATTAATCTGCAAAGAGGAAGGGTTGGAGGAAGGCTGGTGGAGCTAGCTGCTAATTTTAGCCATTCTCTACAGAGTATGTCAGGCTCAAGTCATAACCACAGACACACTGACCTTGTGATGAATTTGACCGTTTACAGGTGATTTCTCCTCTTTAGGCTAGTTGGTTAAATGCAATTTAAATGGCTGTTATGCCAAATAGAGAAAAAGATGCCAGGGAACATCCTTAGTTGACAGTCCAGTGTTAAGATGGCGTCTCTTATGTGACTCATGAGATCCGTTGTTTTAAAGCTCAAGGGCTTTTTTCCTGCCTTCGAGATCTTTGCTGAACATGTTTTGCAGGCACATTTGTGTTACCCTCCTCTGAAACCCTGAAAAACTCACACACCAGCATCTGTGGCTTCTTTTTCATCTTTTCTTAGGCTTAATGGCAGCTCAGATATCGTGGCATCACCTACTGTTTTGGAATTTGAGGAAGTAGATGAATGTCTTTATAACGCTTATATTTATTTTATGTAAAGTAGTTGCATTAGTAGCCAATAATTTATCCATACTGATAAATATTGTGCATCCCTACAAAATAACTTGTACAATATAAAATGTCCTTTGAGGGTGTGATGATCTGAGGATCATGGTTTTAATGTTGGACCCAATATGAAGAACCGGACACAGTAGAAGCAGTTAAAAGGATTTATTGAGGGGAAACAGGCAGTGGAGGGAGGGGAATCTGAGGTCCAGGGTGTGAGGGGAATCCACAGAGACGTGAGGGCTGCAGGCGTGAGGCTTTGAGGGGAGAGGCTGGTGAGTGAATCCAAGGACAGAGTGAGGCAGCGTGGCAGAGATTGGGCTGGCACTGGCGGCTCGTGGAGGCACTGGAAAAGATGGAGGGAGAGCTGGGTTAGTAACTGGTAAACACACGTAGTAACAATCACTGAAAAAGACTTGAAGTAACTGGTGAGCACTAGGAGTTGGCCGATACCAAAGTAGATGTGGGAATAATCTGGCGGCGGTGAAGACACAGAGCAGCTCTTAAGAGCCGGTGGTGATTGCAGTGATGAGACTCAGGTGTGCAGGTGCCGAGAGAGCCGGTGCAGGGGAAGGTGCCCAATCTCTGTGAAGAGAAAACAGAAAACTCATAGTCGCACAGGGAGTTGTCAAAATAAAAAGTCAAAACTGCAAATCACCACAGACAGCTTCCATAGAAGTGAGCTCTTTGCTTTTGGGCCATTCTTCAAAATTCTCATTTAAGAGGCAAAAACATGCAGAAATGTGCTGTAAACATGGGTAATCATTGATTATTAATTATTGCACAAGTTCTGAAAAAAATCACCTTTTTATACTTTTTTTACCTATGAAAAAAATAAATGACACATCAAGGATGAGGTCTACAGTGTCTTTCATGTGCAGGTTTTAACATTTCCTGCATGAAGAAGGGTGTAATGATTATAATAGCAGTCTGTGATTATCCCTAGTAAATATTCATGAGGTCATTCATGTGCAGATGGTTTGTTTTGTTTTTGTACTCCAAATTTAGCTACGTCCCCTGAGTCTGAAGAGGATCTTTGTCCATTTTCTAAACAGGCCCTGGGAATCACGGGCTGTCTTTTACAGCTTGGATGCTGTAACTGTTGTAAAGTAGGCACAGAAAAAAAATGTGTTCGTCATCATGATATTGGAAAGAAAAAACAAAGACGTGCTTGGTCCCTGAGAGAAAATAAAGTAATTGCACTTCACTTGAACTAGAGTGCAGATGAAACGTCACTTGGAGGGAAATCATGTTTGATCATGAAAGATTCATCGGAAATCTCACAAACCACATCTCAGATCTTCCAGGTTTTCTCACTCCCAGGAGAGAAGGTGGAGGAAGTAACATCAGTGGGGAAAGCTATCACGACGTCTGTAAAATGTATTTATTTATATATTTTACGACTTGAGAGGTATTTCTGAATTATAGAATATATAGACATACCACTGATCGTATTTTTTTTTCTTTTCATTTGACCTTGTTTATTCAGTGCTGTGCCAGCCAGCCTTCATCTGTCCTTTCTCTCCACTTTCTGCATGACTCCCACTCAAGTCTCCTGTGATGTGTCGTCTAATCTCCGCACCTCTCTGCAGTCCATCCTTCTTTAAAGCCCTGTTTCTCTCACCTGTCAAAGGAAAAATGGAGACATAAAAAAGTCAATAGCCTCTTCCAGGAGGATGCCCTCTCAGTGGGAAGCAGGAGTGAATCATAAAAGAACAGAAGCAGAGAAACAGATTTTTTTTTTGCTTATTCTGAAGACACACTTTTAAGTCTCCAATCTTGCACTCCATAGGTCTATAAGCTCCTTTCACACATGAACTTCTGACATTTTCTACACAACTTCAAGACCTCAAGGTCCATAAGTTTTCCAAGATTTACTTTCACACTCACTATATGGACAAAAGTATCTGTCCACACTGTTAATCATTGATTTCAGGGGTTTCAATCAGACCTGTTGCCACAGGTGTATAAAGCAAGCACATAGCCGTGCAGTCTCTATTTGCAAACATTTGTTTGAGAAACTCAGTGGCTTCAAGCATGGTACTATGATGGATGCCATCTGCGCAAGAAACAGTTTATGAAATTTTATCCCTGTTGGATATTCCACTAAAAACTCTAAGTGATACTTTCAGAAAGTGGAAGTGTTTAGGAACAACAGCAACTCAGCCACACTGGGAAGACCATGTAAAGATGTACAGATTGGGGTCAACGACTGCTAAGATACATGGTGTGTAAAAGTCACCAACAAAAGTCGCTTCCACTGTTTGCTGAGGGCAGGAGCTTCATGGAATGGGTTCCTAGGCCAAGCAGCTGCATACAAGCCTCACATCACCAAGTCTAATGCCAAGTATAGGACTGAGCAGTGTAAAGCACACAAACACTGGACTGTGGAGCATGATCTGTGAAGTGACAAACACACTTCTCTGTTTGGCAGATGGGTAAGTCTGGGTTTTGCATGCAGGGAGAATGTTAACAACCTGAATGCACTGTGCCAACTGTGAAGTTTGGTGGAGGAGGGATAATGGCATGGGGCTGTTTTTTCTAGGCCCCTTGCCTCCAGTGAAGGGCAATCTTAATGCTTCAACATACCAAGACATTTTGAACAGTGCTATGCTTCCAACTTTGGGTAAGGGACTTTTCTATTTCAACATGACTGTTTCCTAGTGCAGAGAGCAAGGACTATAAAAACAGTCCAGTGTGGAAGAACTTGACTGGCCTGCACAGAGCCCTGACCTCAACCCCATTGAGCACCTTTGAGATAAATTGGAACTGAGATTATGAGCCAGGACTTCGTGTCCAACATCTGTTGCCTGACCTCATAAATGCTCTACAGAATGAATAGGCACCCAGAAACCCTCCAACATCTTGTGGAAAGCCTTCCAAGAAGAGTTGAAGCTGTTATAGCTGCAAAAGGCCACTCCACATTAAAGTACATGCATTTGAATACATTTTCATTGCAGTCACTGTTGGTAAAATCAAATAAAATCAATAAAATACCTCACTCATAAGCATCACTAAAACCTTGCATGGTTACATGTAAGGGATGTCATGCAGCAAGCTCACATTTAATAAAGAGCAGAGTGCTCAATCAATACTGGATTATCTGAACTTGTGTAAGTGTGATGCCTCTTTTTGGCCATAATACCAGGCCATTCTGCCCTGAGGTTATGAATGCATACTCAGACCAGAAAGGGCACTGTAGGTTTTGCTATATTGTTGTCAGATAGATTCAAAGTGTAACTGCTCAATATTGTCAGTTTTATCTTAGTTTCTATAGTTTAACAAGCTTCAGCTTCTCGATCTTTTGCACAGACAATGCTCTTACAAATATTGGAAACAAAAGGTAAATACACTTTCACTGCACCTTTTTTTTTTAGAACATTCTCAGCATAGTGCTCAAACTAATCAAGACAAAATTACACTTATGCAATCCTACAACTAAAACTACTATTTAGAAGAACAGACCCGGGTCTGCTTCACAGCAAATTTCGATTTATAAAGCTGCCTTCGTCTGGATAAAACAAAATTAGTGTGTACATACTGCGGTGATGAACTGTCTTCACACCGAAGCACAATGAGTCTGAAGTACCACCTTTGGGCAAATCACATCTTTGCTAATGTTAGCAAAGATGCAAACAACAACACGGGATCAAGCCATAACATCAAGCTACACGGTGCAGTCCAGCAGACCTGGATTTGTCCCCAAAATGACAATATCTAAGCTAACTAATGCGATCCCTAACGGGTCACCAGAGACTGCAGACCATCGACATCGTTGATGACAAGGGGCTTCAAGACATCATCCGAGTCGCCTCAGATGACCCGTACCACAGAACACCTGCAAGAACTACTGTCACAAGAATCCGTGAACTGTATAACAGCTAAAAAGGCAACTAAAGTGGAGCAGCTGGCCAGAGCTACATTTATTTCACTGAAGAGAGAACACTGGACATCAGTCAGCAACTTCACCTACCTATAACAGCACACCTGATCATTCACTTTACAGCAGAAGTTATTTTATACCTGATGTGTTTGTCTGCTTGTTCGCAATTTATAACTATTATTGCCCAACAAATTAAGACACTCTGATTTACAAACCACAAATAGGTTTAAAAACTCTAGTTTAATATTTCTTCATTTAAACACTTGTACTAATTTATCTCAACCAAAAATACAAGAAAATGGTAGTATTTTTAAAGTTAATTTATAGATAATAATGATAATAATAATAATAATAATAATAATAATACATGTTATAGTAAAAAGCACTCTCAAAGGGCTGTACATAAAGTTAAAATAATGAAAATAAACACTTGATAATAAGAATGTTAAAAATCTAAAAATTACTTAAACTAAAGAAACGCTGTAATTAATCATGATTAATCACAGCATAGTGACGTGATTAACTTGATTAATTTTTTTAATCAACTGACAGCACTAATATATATATATATGTATATGTATATACATATCGATGATTACAGGCGACTGTGCAGTCGCCTGTAATCATCTATTTAAGTCTAATCCCTTAATATTTTATATTTTTATCTTATTATTAGCTTATTAATAATTTTATTCTTCCTCTATGTTACTTTTTTTGCACCAAACACCAAGTCAAATATTCCTCATATGTGAAAATGTACTTGACAATAAAACCTAATTCTGATTCTTAATAAAGAAGGACTAAGTGAGACTTTTGTATTTAAAGACTGCAACTTTGAAAGATTCTCATTTAATTGGCTGACTCAGAATAAGGAAGCCTTATGTCAGTTTCAGCTGAGCTTGGAAATGTTCTTTTGGATGGAACAAAGAATGGCACTGACTTTTACAAGGTTGGCATGAAGTTGTTTGTGTGCACACTCCAAAATAAACATGTTGTCACCCTGTCTGTCTCAACAGATCGTTTCTCCTCCAGCTGCCAACATTAAAATAACTGAATAATATTTATTTCCTGTGAATTTATTTTCTCACTTCTGAGATGCAGAGAGTGGCTAGAAATTAATCCTCTTAGCTTTAAATTAGATGAAGTGAAGTTATCGACTACATTTGTACAAGGGTCAGCTCTTCTTGATTTACACAATAAATATTGTGGTCCAGTTTTCATATGAGTTATTTTCTTCCAAAATGTACCTAATTTTTTATCTTTTGGCAGTGATATCAGTTTGTACTACAGCTGGCCACAAGGAGGCGATTAAGGCATTTATGTTTTTTTTTTTTTTTTATAATTCTGTGTCTATATGTAAAAGGATAGAGACCTCTAATTTGGATCTTTCCAGCTTTAAAGGAAACCCTGCATGATCAGACAAGTTCATCTTGTTGGATAGATATTTGTATCTCTCAAATGTATATTGAACTAAAATTCTCCATAAATACCCCACATATCTGCATTTTGAGTAAATTTGAGCTCATAAACTCACTGGGAGGCCGCCATGTTTTGGTCTGCGCTAGTGACGTCGCAGTTCCGCTCCCTATGAGCTCCACACCGTTGCCAGCAGTAACTGTATTCAGACGACTTTGCTGCTTTCAGCTGTTGCTGACATGAGTTTGCTGCATGCTGGTTCTGCCTCCTCAATAAAACTCCCTACAAGTGACTGGATTCAGTGTATAGTGGGAGCATTCCAGGAGCTTTTAGCATATGTAGCGTATGTACATACAAACGGAGTTTCTCCAAAGAAATGCTAAAGTGGACATGTACTTTGAAAAGCCCAAACCGGAAGTGCTTTTATACTGTGTTTATCTTTACCTGAACCATGTGGAAACAGACAGCTTCATAAAGAGTAGAATTTCAGGGAACAACTTTTATTAAACAGATGCATTACAGCTCATGACCTTTATCTGGTTCATCAAGAAACTGATTTCAAACAAATTCTGGATTTAAGTATTTGCTACAACATGGTAAATATGGCTCAGTGTTTTATCATTTTCCTGTCTAGATGGACAGATAACCGCTCCTGGTGCAAATAAAATAATAGGAGAGAACACAAATTCTAAAGTTGCAGCACTAACACAGGCTGCCAGTCTGAAACAGTGGTTACTGCATAGGAACAGTGAGGAGCGCTGCAGAACTGTGACGTCACAGCGCCAGCGCAGACCAAAACATGGCAGCCTCCTGGTGAGTTTATAAACTCTAATTACTCAAAATGCATATATCTAGGAAGTTTTTTAGTTCAGCATACATACCAGAGATACAAATATCTATCCAACAAGATGAACTTGTCTGATCATGCAGGTTTCCTTTTAAAGGCTAAACTGCATGTGTTCTGCATTTGCCACTAGATGACAGCAGAGTGCATACAGCATCAGGACTATCTTGACTACGTAGTTGTCGTTTGCTTGTCATTCTGGTAGGATCGACCAGAAGAACGGCTGCAAGTTTTGTCAGTGTTATTATTTCTCCAGGTTTATAGGTCAGTATTGTGTACAACCACTGAAAATTCATGAGTAAGTTCAGATAAGCCCTACAGGTCACTATTGAAGACTCTGTTGCTACTCTGAAGTTTTAATCCTGACAAAAGGCTCCTGCTCTGTGATAAATGTTCAAGTTTTTGGTTATTAGTTAAATAATAATATTTACTTTGAGTTGTGTTGTTGTACACATATTTTATGGGTTTAAAATCTTTATACATGCCTCACACCTGGGCTCTATTAGGCAGAGGTGCGGACTCGAGTCACGCGACTTGGACTCGAGTCACAATTTTGATGGTTTTGGACTCGACAATATCATCAAAGACTTGCAACTCGACTTGGACTTTGACATCAATGACTCAGGACTTGACTCGGACTTTAATCTGATGACTTGAAAATACTTGAGATTTTCAGTGAGTGTGTTGAGTAAAATGTGCCCCCATTCAAAGTATTCAATTAACGCAGTTATACTCAACCCATGGCTCTTGAGCTGCATGTGGCTTTTTAGTGACCAGTTGCGGCACTTTCAAGACTTACTTACCAAATTCAAATGAAAACTTGTATATTATTACCGTTGGATGCGAGCTGGACAGAGGAACGTGCGTAAAAGAGTGCAGAGGAAGTCTGCTGGTGGTGCGTCTCTTCATTAAGTTAATTCATAGAGGTGTGCTGTCTGGTGTTCAAATTGAAGCTTCTAATGCCCTCGTTTTAACACATTTCTTCAGTCACTCCCTGCCGATGCTCTCCCATACTCGCATTTGATGATGACTTTTATGATGATTTACATCATCATCAATGAGCCAAACACACACAGATCACATTTTGAAATAATGTAAAATTGAGTAAAACGTGTCCAAATGTGGGTGTTTTATTTGATCTTAAACATACTAATGATAAATACTGTCAAAAGGACAGAAACAGAAAAATGAAAGCAACAAACAGGCAGGACAGAACGATTTGTGAGGGGGGGGGCTGCAGGTGTGAGGCAGGGCCAGCTTTAGCCATTTGGAGGCCCAGGGCACAGAAAAAACATGGGGACCCTCCCCCTTTAGCTAAAAGCAATAATAATGAGAGGGAAAAAATAGAAAACATAACTTTAAGTTAACAGAGTCACAGAACAACAGTAAATGTCCAAATATGAAATATAAATACCCAGACACCCATGATTCATCAGCTCTTTTTTTTTGTTTATTCACTAGGAGGCAGTTATTGTGTTCACATAGCTTGAGGTCTCATAACTAAACACATAACACATAACTTGAAGTTAAGAACTGGTTATAACACCTTAAACCTAATGTTGATCAGTCAAACATGTTCACTTACAAACACACACAAACCCTATATATCCACTCATACATCTATACATATACACACACTCACCACACAGACACACACACACTCACATTAAATGAGTTAAAATGACTACAACGTCTTCAGAGGTTCATTTGTTGTTGCACTGCTTAGCACTGATTATATCCTGAATGCTATGTCAGCACTCTTTTTCTGTGTGATTAACTTCCGTCACACTAGTCTGATTTTATTTGAAAAAATAAAACAATTCAAAATGCATTCATTGTATTTGTCAAGTCTAATAGATTGTTACATTGTTAAAATGGCAGTTTATTTGGTAAACAGAGCTTATGACTTGTAAGGACTTGAAAATTTCAAGCCTATGACTTCAGACTTGACTCGACTTGTCTTGTCTTTACTTCAGACTTGACTCGAGACTTGGGATTAAGGACTTGAGACTTACTTGAGATTTGCAAAACAATGACTTTCTCCCACCTCTGCCATTAGGTAGGCTGGCACATTGTTTATCAGTGGGTTCGATGCTAATTTGATGTGTCATGACAGGGGAAAAGATTATACATGAAACAAGTCTTCAGTTTTGACTCTCAGGCAAGGAATACTGGACTCTTGAAGAGCCAGAATCACAAAGTTGAGAGGAAAATTGGCAGCTTTAATCAAAAATAGACTGATCTGTATGGGTTCATCATGCTAGTTTATGGAAAATACTGTACCTGCAAGCCTTTTGTTTGACAGATAAGCTTGTAGGACTAAAGGTTTTTCGATAAAAAAGTTTATAACCGCATGGATGAAATCTTGAGTAAGAGAAGCATGTGAAATAATAAAACAAAATGTCAAAAAAAGAGCCACTAGTTTGTCCTTATTCTTAGATGTACTCTGGATAGAATTCCTGTAACAGTACAGTCATGTAAATGGAAGAATAGTTTCAGCTTCCCTGATTCTCAGCTTCTGTTTTTTTTAGTTCAAACCCAGTGCAGCAAGCAAAGCTATTTTCTTTTAAGAATGTTAATATTCACTATTTATGACTGGGAGGTGGATTTTTATAAAATGGATCATTTTGGTCATCCCAGAAAAAAGTTTTGATCTTAATTGATTTTTTTTTTCTTTTCTTAATACAAAAAATACCAAATTACCACAACATATTTTTCCTTTTGTGGAGTATGACACTCTGACCTGACATCAACAATGTGTATCGTGACACCTACATTTGCTCCCGTTCTTTGTAACATCATTTACCAGAATATATTTTGGATTCTGAATAATACAAATCTGCACTTTTTCTCCCTCTGGGATCTTCTGTTTACACACAGTGAAGTCAGCAATTCTATCTGAAGGAAAGCCAAAGGAATGAGTCAACATTTGCTTCTTCTATATTCATTTCTTCTTTTCAGAGCAAAAGCGCCACACAGAGAGTTTCTGTTGTAGCTATGACTGACACTCTTTGACTTGCTTCCCCTACTACCTGTGGATGGCACACAGTCATAGAGACAGTGGTGATGGCAGCATATGATGAGCAGTGGACTCAGTGATGTTACTGATTGGTTTTGCAGGTGGAGTTTTGAGTCCTAACCCACCTTTTGGTCAAGCGAGTAACAGGCAAAGAGGTGGACCTGAGGTGGGCCTTAAGCCTCCTGAAAAACAACAAAAACATGCCTGTTTACCAGTAAAATCAGCCCTGCTTCTGAGCATGCAAAACTGTTATGCATAATATTATCAGATGGATAAGTTATGTGCAGAGAGAAAATTCACTTTCTATGCAGTTGCTACTGATAAAGACGTGGACCAAAATAATTTCTAACACCAGGCTGTAAACATGTTAACTTCTGCTATACATGTTGGCATTTTAATATGGCGGTAACAGTGCTTCAAGGGCTTTTGCAGCCAGCAGGTTGCTGCTTGGTTGAACTGTAAAGAAAGCTACAAGCAGCCTAAACAGTCTAGTTAGTGTGTACCTTATATTCTGCTTCTAGCAAACATAAATCAATCACTCTGAAGGATTCTGAGATGGCCACCAGGGCAGCCAGTAAGATCAGATGTGTGCATTTCCCTGCCCTTGTCAAAAATTGGGGTTTTGACAAGAAGTGAAAACTTAGCACCTGAAAGGGGAATACAACAATTCTTTTATTTGCACACTTAAACCAACATTTCCTAAATCATAAGTTGCACAGCATTGTGCTACAGACACCAGATGCTGTGAGGGCACTGTAAAAGTCTCCTTAGATATTCTGGTCTGTTCAGACCTGTATTGACAGAAGGTGTGTGTTCCCCTGCTGAATAAACTGCCAGGAACTTCCCTCAGAAGGCCGCCATGCTTCGTGAGCATCATTCGATGCATGGAATAAGTCTACCTGTTGTGACAAATCCTCACCTGACTAATCCTTCGCCGAGGGACTTAAAACGCAGACAGTTTGAAGCTGTGACTGGAACATTGTTGTGGAAAGAGAGAAGGAACATTGAAGGGGAACGGTGGATGGGTAATACCTGCACAATCTTTGACAACAACAACTTTCAAGGTCCCCTTAAAAAGTTTAAAACACAGTCATGGTATGTTTCTGAGTAGGTGACATTTAGGATGGATCCTGTAGCTGCAAACCATTAAATAATAGTGCAGGGTAACATGCTAAAATCCTAGAAAGCATTTTTTCATTAAGCATAAAGTCTCTACTTCTTCCTTTCCCAGACAAATGTGCAAACAATGTTCAGAATATTTAAAGGTTGACTTTGGTCTTTCAGAGATGTTGCACCTAGCACCAGTTTTTCAAACCAGCAAAGTTTTTCTTTGGACATTTTAGAGTTCACTGCTTCCTCTCCTCCCCCATCTTTGTTACTTGCATCCCATACATCAGGTAGTTGGATATGGCCTGAGCGCTCTGGTATGCCCTCTAGACACTCACACACATCTCTTAAAGGCAAGTATACACAAAGATGCTCATGACAGCTAGATGCAAATGCAAGGTAAAACAGTTAGTACAGTGCCATGAAAAAGTATTTGCCCCCTTTCTGATTCCCGATGTTTTTGCATATTTATCACACTTAAATGTTTTGGATCATCAAAAATGTTTGTATTTCACAAGGACAACCCATGTAAATACAAAATGCAGTGTCTGAATGATTATTTAATTTTTTTTGGGGGGGGGACCCAAACCTATCCTGCCCTATGTGAAAGAGTAAGCACAAAAGTGGAAGCACTTACTTGTTGAGTGTACTACACTGCATGGACAAAGGTATTTGTCCACACCCATCAATCATTTAATTCAGCTGCTTCAATTAGACCCATTACCACAGATTTAAAATATATCAAGCATGAAGCAGTCTCCATTTGCAAACATTTATGATACAAAATGGGTTGTTCTGAAGCCCTCGGTGACTTCAAGTGTGGGACTGTGATGGATGCCACCTTCACAATAATACAGTTTGTGAAATTTCATCCCTGCTGGATATTCCACAGTCAACAGTAAGTGCTATTATTAGAAATTGTAAGCGTTTAGGAACAACAGCAGCGAAGAGGAGAACCACGTAAGATCACAGAACAGGGCCAATGACTGCTAAGATGCATGGTGCTCTGCTGATTCCAAAGTTGAAGAGTGATGAACTTCCACTGGCATTAATGTAAGCACAAACGTTGGAAGGAGTGAGTCTGGGTTTGGTGGATGCTGAGAGAAAGCTACCTGCCAGCTGTGAAGTTGATGAATGCTATGCTGAGGAAGGCCCTTTTCTATTTCAACATGACTGTGCCTCAGTGCACAAAGCAAGGGCTAAAAAGACATGGTTTGATGAGTTCAGTGTGGAAGAACTTCACTGGCCTGCACAGAGCCCTGACCTCAACCCAGTTGGGTCTCTTTGGGATAAACTGAATTAGAGATTTTAAGCCAGGCATTCTCATCCAACATCAGTGCCTGACCTCATAAATGCTCTAGAGAATAAACGGGCACACACTCCCACTGACAGTATATCTTGTGGAAACTCTTTCAAAAAGAGTGGACACTGTTGGAGCTACAAAATGAAAAACTCGATGTAAAAGTTTATGTATTTGAACAATGAAATTACAGTCCCTGGTGGTGTAATGGTCAGGCAGCTGAATACTTTCGTCCATATTGTGTATGTATGAGTACAACATACACAGAATTCCTCTATGATCAAGTCAAAGTCAAACCATTTCTTGAAGCGTTAACTATATTAATTTTAACTTTTGGCATTTCAAACCAGCGAATGACTTCTGTTTCAAGTAGCCTACATATCATCCAGAATCCTAGGGAGCTGTGGAAAGGTGTCACCAGACTCTTAAATCAAGGTTGTTTGCAGATATGATCATGTCACAGCAAAAACACCTGGTTGGGGCAGGAAGTGGATTCCTCAGACAGATGCACCAAAATCTACGGATGCACGAAATTGGATTTTTGCTGATATCTGATATGCCGATATCTTCAAATGTATTGAAGCCAATACCCCTAACAGTACAGATAGACAAATGTAATTCAGACCCAAGGCAGTAGCCAGCTGTGAGGTCACCGAGGTCTGGACCTCAGTTATTTTTTCCAAAATAAGACAGCACTGGTACCAAATGAATGTATGTATCGTTCAATGGCTTTTACTTTGAAAAGACTCGTTCATATATGTCCATAGGTTATACCCTGAACTTATCATAGCAGGTTGTCCGTGTCTGTCTCATAATTTACATGAGAAAGTGCCACGGAGCACATTTAGAGCATGTTTTGTTGACCGACGCCACAATAACAGAGTGAGCCAGAAATAAAAAAAAAAAAAAAAGAAAATATAATTTTCCAAACGAGAACTCATTTGTAGGGAGACATGCAGATATTAAGGCGTGCAGCTCTCAAGTTTGACCTTGTACTGTACAATATTATAAGCCAATTCAAACTCACAGATACTCCTCAAATACTTCAGCTCACAGGGTATTTTTTAACAAAATTAAATGATGGGCATAGCAGCAGAGGATGTATATTTCACTAATGTCTGATTTCATCTGTTTTATTCAAAAATGGGTTCATGCTGAGTTCCTACTGGTCCCATTGTTTTTGATATATTTATCTAGGGATACACAAGAACAACTGACTGAGGTGAGAAGAGCAGAAAAGGAGAGAAATAACTCTGATTTTGTAAATTTGTGTTTGGTGTATAGGGTTGCATTTGAAGGTATCAATTTAGCTGTTATTCTGCATGCTTCTTAATGTTTTAAATGCTGGTCATGTCTAAAAATCACACTTGTTTGTATACGTATGACATTAACAGCCGATATAGGACAATATTTACAGCTGGGGTGTAATAACCTGTGTTTCTTTAATCATAATCTTGAACTCTTTAAGGGGGTCAGATAAAGCTAGCATATGGTCCAAGCGGTCTGGTATGGTTCAGTGCAGTTTGTCACAGTAAACCCCAATCTTCCCTGTATTTCCACAGCCAATGCCGGTCCAGCCTTGCTCATTGTGATGCGACATATGTCTCTTTTTCAGACATACAGATCATTTGGCACAGCCCAGTAATAAGTGCCAGTCTTTTAGCTCCAAGATGACCTTTTAACTGATACCTGTCTAGGTTTTTAAATAGGATTTAAATAACAACAAGAATAGAAAAAAGGAAACACATTCTCAAAAGGGTGCCAGCTCCTGTGTTTCATATGAAAGAGTGGGAGAAAAGCTGTTAAAGAGGTCTCCTTAAGACTGTTGTCTCCCTTTATCTGACTGGATGTGAAGGAGGAGGTCTACAGGACTGAGTAATATGTGATATCAATTGCCTCCGCTGTTTTATTAAGTGCAGGATCTTACCTAATGTATATTACACATTTTTAATGATGATTGCAGCTTGCAGGTTGATTTGGAGCCTTGAGGTGCTAACTTTCCTCCATTCCCATTGATTCCTAACTGGTGTTCTTCATTTCCTGCCCCCTATCAAACATTCACACGTAATCAGGATCGAATGACTGCAAACAATTGCTGTACCAAGAAATGACTTGACTGGGTGGGTCTTCCCTGGCTCTTGCTTATGGTGCATGAGGTTTGTCAGGGCCGCACAGGCTCTATCTGACCCAAGTTGTTTTTTTGGCTCAGTGGACTTGATCCCCAGCTCACATGAGGTCCTGGTGGTCCAGTCAGTAGAAGTAAAATGATTAAATGTCGGTGCCTGAAAAGTGCTAATTAATCTGTTCTGTAACCACAGCTGATGCTTAATTAAAATGCCTGACCTGTTAAGTTGAAATCTTAATTTTCTCACAGTTAAACATTAAAAGACTGTACAAAGGCCCATTTATTAAGATTTCTTTCCCTTCTGTGTACGTCTATTTAGCAGGTTAGAATAAGACATAGTATTTTTGTCCTGAATTGCCCAAGGGCAGCATGTGCCTGAAGCAACAACAGAAAAGATTTAAACATGTCAAGGGGAATTTAGAAGTCCAGCTTCTGTACTGTCCAACATCTTCCTGATTTTTCATTTATGGGCTTAATTTACCATGCACTGGAATGATGGCAAACATGAACTCAAAGCTGTAGGTGGTAAAAGGTAATTACAAAAAAGGGTGACCTTTGCCTGCAGGCTTTAAACACAGCAAATGGCACTGAAAAATGGGATGACTCAGTGTAAAGGCTAAACTGTGACTAATCTGTGTTTCTTTAATCATAATCTTTAACTCTTTAAGGCATCTAACCTCCTGGTGTCCCACATCCTGACATTACATTTAAACTACACAACATTGTAAATACCAGCTGCATCCAAACACGCACAAACATTGAAGTTTTGGATGGGTAATAATCTGCCTCAGCACTTGTGGTCTCCCTGTTGCAGGCCAGGGCCACCAGGGCAAAAGTAATTACACAATCTGTTTAGGTGTCATCAGCACATAATTCCAGCAGTCACTCAAACATGAAGGAGACCTTGAGGTGTGTATTTGTGTGTGATTATTTGTGTGTGTGTATTTGTGCTTCTCATCAGGTTTTTTTAAAAGCTGCTGTGGAGGTGTGAAAATGTAATAAATAATAAGAAAGGCTGTTCTAACTGTGATCGATTTCAGATGCCCTTACTAACAAAGTCAACAACAGTCTGTTTGAGAGAGAATGATTGTACAAAGACTGAGGGATAACAAAAGCTGTCCTTACCGACAGAGAATATCCATATTTGAGACAGAAATTGGGTGGAGGAATGAAGCATTGGACAAGCTAACCTCAGTATGAGATTTAGGCATCCCCAAAAATCCCAAGCCAAGTGCAGTGCCGATTGCTGAGTCTGTTGGGACCCTTGGCAAAAAATTCACAGGTTGCTTCCTTTGGCGGATTTAAATTTCATTTAATTTAGGTTTTGAAAGAAATGATAGGAGGTGCTGGAAAAAAATTGTTTCATGTCAGAATTGCAAAAATTATTTCCTCAATTCTGAATCAATTAAAAACCCTAGACTGATCATTTAAAACATTATTTCACTCTAAGTGAAGTTTCAACAGCAGACAGTTTAAGCAAACCTCCTGCTGCCATTTTCTCCATGCACTGCTCAAACTTCCCTGGTACAAAGACGCAGCAGGAAGGTTTGAGGCTCAGAAGCTGTGCTGTTGGCATTAGCAGTGCTAACGTTTACATGACTGTGTCTGACATACTGACATACTGCCTACACTGTTGTGAGCTACCATTGTATTTCCCAAAAGAAAAGAGTGAAACACACTGTGGATTCTACTGTCCCCCAGGGTAAAGTCAGGCATACATGTGCGATTTAAAGCCGACGTGCGATTTAAAGTGGTGTAACATCAGCTTACACTGTGCGACTGAATGGCTCATGACACATGACCATTAAACATGATTTATGCGCTCACGCCATGCAGTCTGATGGTTGTGCATGACCTAGGTGCTCACACTGTAGGAGTGACAAGTGACCATGTTAACTGGTGACTTTAGGTCATTTGTTTTAGACAGTCTGCAAGGGTTTGCTTATAATTTTTGGTAACTACAAACAGAAAACGTTAATGGTGACAGCCTTCTCCATTGTAATCTGTGTAATCAATATGTCTCCTACAGGCCAGAAATAAATCCTAAGATGACTCCTGATCCATCCATACATCCATCCATCCATCCAATAAGATATACTATAATCCCTCCAGCAAGTCCTGGGCCTACCCTTGGATCTCCTCCCATTTGGACATGCCTAGAAGACCTCCACAGGGAGGCGACCATGGGCATCCTGATCAGATGCCTGAATCACCTTAACAGGCTCATGAACAGGACTCTGAGATACTTGAACTCCTTTATTTGGGGCAAGGACTCACTCCCCATCCAGGGGAAACAATCTTGATGCAATGGAGCAGAATGAGCTCCATACCATATGATTCAGAGATATTCAAAGGTGGATCCACTATTATTTGATTGTTTGATAGGTAAAATCTTAGGACCTTTACAGTGGTTGGGCCACAAATTGCATACTGTTTACTACTAATGCATACCCAAACATATATACTGCATATGCTGGTTCAGCACTTTGCTACATCAACCTTGGTTCTGCACTGCTCGTGCCTTCTGATGGCTATCGTCCAGACCTGTCCCTGGTATATTCCCAGCTGCCCTCTCAATGCGGTCACCCCTGCTGTCTGTACAAGCCCACCAGATCCTGGGCACCCATATAGTGAGATGGATCAGGCTAGGGGGAAGCATGCCAGGTGCCTGTAAAAGCATAACTGTTGTTCATGTATCAGGCAATTGACCCTTCCTATCCCCACTCTCCTTAGCATGTTAGCATTAGACACGGTCTTGCCAACAACACCTGAAGATGTGTTGAAGAGAAGTTGTCACAAAGAAGTCCAGCTGGCACCTCTGGCCTTCAGTCACTGTCCAGACCTCACAGGAGTACTGTGAGACCAAAAGAGCAAGGACAAAAGATTCTGACTCTTGTCAGCATGCTCAGATACTGGGAACGCCATACTGTCTTGATCAGCGAACCATCACCCCATGTGTGAGTCCAAGTCTGCAGTTGAGCTCAGACTCACAGTCAGCAGATCAATGGAATACCCTTAACCTAGCAAAGCAGATGTATACGACAGTTTCCTTGCTTTTCATTGGCGAATCCATCTTACAAAGCTCCCATCTGAACCGTTTGAGCCCGGTTAGAAAGTTACAGGACCAATCAGCGATGAGGGGCAGTACTTTGAGGCGTGGCAGAGTCGTGATGTAAATAAGCGGCAGCAAGAGACCAGTGCAATTATGGCGGAAGAGCTTAGCGTGGAAGGGCCAGTTTTATCTGAACTTGACGACATTTCTTTGTTGAAAGAGGAACAAAGAACAGCAGTGGTTTTTTTCCTTTTTAAAAACGACAAAAGTTGAGTACTGACATGTCTATAGTGGCCATGTTTCGCATTATTCCTCGGTGGCTGCGCATGCACAGCTCGATAGCGGCTCGGTCACGTTTTGTTGCTCTGATTGGCCCGTAGAGATGTGACAGAACATTAATCCAATCACACTCTTTTTTTCAAAGCCTCTGCTTTTTCCCAAACGTTTCCTATTGAAGCTCTCCCAGATGGATGTGTGAAACACATCCATCTAGCGTGTCAGGTTACATTACCCTACCAAGGTAGATAAACTGCTCTACAACTTCCACACTCTCATTATTCACAGACACAGATTCGATGGCAGCACCCATGGTGTCCCCAAATGTCTGGATTTTTGTTATGGCCCAGGACTGTGGACATTAGTATGCCATTCCACCAGGTTTTGAAGCCTGTCATCTCTCTAATGTAAACCTAGTCTGGACTTCATTTTAAAGAAAGAACATATTGCTGCCAAAGTAAAAGCACAACATGTATACTGAAAAAGGCACAACCTGAAAACATTGAAGTAATTAGAAAATCAAATTAGAAAGTAGCAATGAATGCCTGATTGATTTCCCTCTTTGGACTAGCAGTGGACCACAGCAATCTTATTTTAATGTGAAAATCAATGCCTTGAGAAAGAGCGTATGAAACCTTTTGTGATTTATTAGACTGTATTTTTTTAATCACATTTCCACCCACCAGGCTTATGAATTACTGTGTTTTATAACAATATATATCTGATTAGAAACTTTAGTTCAAACAAACAGAAGCTGCTCTCCCAGTGGTGTTGACTGCAGTGTGCGCATTGATCCAAAACTTTACAATTAATACCAACAGAACATAGCAGATTGGAATTTAAGGGCTTTGTCTTTTTGTCTCTGTCTCCCTAACACAAACACTTACACACTTTAAAGTAATCAATGGACCAAGAATTAATTTAGCAGTGAAACAGAAACCACAAACACTGAAATTAAGAACCAAAAGGACATGTCAGGAGCAACCCACTGGACTGCAGCACCTCATTAGGCTTGGATTTAAGAGGCTGTTTTGGGTCATGTTGTCTCTGGAGCATCTAAAACACACAAGGATTTAAAGTCAAAATGCAAACCACTACAAAAGAATGATCTTAAGTTGGCCACAGACTGGTTCAGCATTTCTGAACTCTGTGGTATTTCATTATAACCTTTATACAATTTGGTTTGGATTAAAAAGCAAAGGCAGGGCTTGAAGGTTCAACTTTTTAAAGCTCTTGCTGATTTTCTTCTCCTTTCTTTCTGCAGGAACAGAGCTCTTCTTTATTTCCTTAAACTGATATCGGCAGACACAGGCAAGGGATAACAGCGTACTGAATCAGATGGCGAAGCTGCGAAAAGGCACAGCTTGGAGCCAGCCTGACAGCATAAATCACAACCCTCCCCGAGTAATTATTTTTATTTCCCCATCAGCGCAGGGATCAGTACCCTTGAGGTGGTTCCCCGCCTGCCATGTCTCCACCTCCAACAACGCTAACCTACAGCATCCTTCTTACCCTGACAGATCAAGCATCTAATCCCAGCGAAGGCCCCCCTAGGTTGGTGGAAATCACTATTTTCTGTGTATCGTGGAAAGGATGGATGAGGAGAGCAAAATGAGACAGAAACAGGAGGAGGGGAACTGACTATGGTACATGAGGAGGAAAGACAAGCAGGGAAACGCAATCATGTCAAAACAAAGCACAGGAAAGCTCCACTGATATGAAATTCCTGTCGACACTGGGGTCAATAAGTTAGCTTATGTGGATTTAACTGAAGCACTCAGGGATCTCAGCACATCTTAAAAGTTTAGGAGAAGAGCTGCATTGCAAACAGAATGTGAGTGTGTCCTGTGTGGTTTTCAGTGTCCATGTTTGTTTTTGAGCAGAATTGTTTATCAAACATGTACAATATACTGTTTGGGCATTAGGATGTAATACAAAATCTACAAACCCAAAGAAATGGGATGAAGAGATGAAGCAAAACAAAGTCTGTCTAGCTTGTCAGAATGTTTCCACATACAAGCTGCAGCATAGAAGTAAAGGAGACAGAAAAGACTTCTGTGGTCCTCATGGCTGACTTTGAAAAGCAGATGGATTTCCTAGACTCCATGTTTGTCATCATCTTGAAAAGCTCCAATCCGCAAACTGAACACTGTTCAGAACAATCAGCATCAATTGAGGAGAACAAGGTGGTAGCAGTGGGCGGGGTTTAGTTGTACTCAAACCCATTAGCAATGGCTGCCTCCAGTGCAGTGATTAGCTCAGACTTAACGATACTACAGCAGCAGTTTTATCAGAACTGGACCACGTTTCTGTATGAAATAAAGAGAAAAAACACTGAAAGCTTTTCTCGATGGAGTGATTAGCTCAGATGTAGTCAAAGGTGCAGCTTTATCAGAACTGGACAACATTTCTTTTTTAAACAAGAGTAAAAAGCCAAACTGAAAGCTTATCATGATGGAAAAGATGTTTTTCTAGCTGTTCTCTGGACCTGTTTTGACATGGGTTATAGGTGGGGTTTGCCAGTTGCTGCTGTAGTAGATATTAGCTCAGATGTAGTTGTAGGAAAGCAAAAGTTTAGTCGGAATGGTTTGGCTCTTTGCTCTTGTTTTCTATTTTAAACAAGAGTTAAGAGCCACACCGAAAGCTTGTCTTGTTTTTGTATATCTCAGGGATGTCACTAAGACAGAGGGGGCTTAGCCCCAAGAGTTGCAAGTAATGCTTGGCATACAGGGTGTACCAAATTTTTTTCTCCACACCTTAAAATGTTTAATTAGCCACGCCCATGAAATCAGCAGGGGGTTATGTAAAGGGTTCCATATCTTTGTATGTTTGTTTTTTCTTTGTTTGTTTGTTTGTATGTGTACAAGATAACTCGAGAATGGAAAGTCGGATCTTCATCAAACTTTCAGGGAATATTGGGATGGTGACTGGGACAAATCGATTAGATTTTGGTGATGATCCGCACGTTTTCTTCGGACTTCGAAATTTTGAACACCATAGTAATCAATGGGAGTGTAAGTTCCTCGGTGGCACTGCTTAGGCGTGGGTCTGCCGCCTCAGACGGCCATTCTAGTTAATTTAATGATAATCTAATGATAGTTAGAGCATTTATCAGCATTTTTCCCGAGCCTTTGGGAAAGGACATTTTTTTCTAATGACAGCCTGAGTGAGTTTATGAGTTGGTATTTAAAGGTCTATATGCTGGAGTGAGTTCATGGAAAAGATGTAAAATATGTAGTTTCAAAACTCCTCTCTTTTTTCTTTCAGGATATTCATGCCACCCAAATCAAACTAAAGTTTATTTCCGCCTACCACTGATATTTCTCTGTGTCTGAAGACGGTCTATACCAGTGGTCCTCAACCTTTTAGCCATATTGTCTTAAAATACTTTAGCAAGAGACACATTCCAAAACCAGGGATGTAACAAGATCCATAGATCAACTGATCCATAGATGAAATAAATGAAACAGTGAATTGTTGGATTATTCTGTAATTAAATGGGATGAAATAGCCCACATAAACATCTTTATAGTGTTAGAGGAAAGGATGTTACTAATATTGAGCATATATATTTTATTTATGAAGTTCCTCCTGGTCTGATGAGCTCTGAGATACTTTTCAAAGAGCTGATGAATGATGGTTGGCTATTTGGGTATTGAGCTCTATGTTTACTGTAGTTCTGTAGCTCTGTTTAACATAAAAGAGATGTTTTCTATTTTTTTTCCACTCATTATTGATGCTTTTAGCTAAAGGGGGAGGGGCCTCATAGTGGTCTTTGCCCTGGGCATTGAAATGACTAAAACTGGCCCTGCCTCACACCTGCAGCTCTCTTAGACACATCGTTCCACCCTGCCTCATTCTGTAGCTTTGGTTTCCTGTTTCTGCTCTTTTGACAGTTTTTATTATCAGCAGTACTTTAAAGATCAAGTTAAACAGCCACGTTTGGACAAGTTTCACTAGATATTACGTTATCTCAACATGTGATCTGTGTGTGTTTGTGTCACTGATGACCGACGATGTGTATCACAATGATCACCATAAAATATGAGTGTGGGAGAGCATGGGGAGGAAGAGACTGAAGAAACTTGTTAAAATGAGGGCATAAGAAACTTCAGTTTGAACACAAGACAGCACACCTCAATGAATGAGCTTACTGAAGAGACGCAGCACCAGCGGACTTCCTCTGCTCTCTTATGCACATTTCTCTGTCATGCGCACCCGACAATAATAATACACAGATTAAAAGGAAATCAAAGTTTTCATTTAGACTTAGCACTAAAGAGCCACAGGCGACTGGAGAGCCATGGGCTGACTGTCTCTGCTCTATACATTAAGCAGGAAGTAACATAATGATGTAGTGCATTCCTTCATTAATTTCATCACTGTTCTTACTGTTATTATTGTTAGGGGGGCTGAGGAACATTTTAGGATGGCTTCAGCCCCCCAAAATGGCCTAACAACGTCCCTGGTATATCTCCCGACCAGCCTTGGCTTCATTACTTGATAAAAGATAATAGAAGCAGTTTGATAGGCCTGGACTTTCTTTATATTCTGAAAAACATTTTTTAAATGTGAGTAGAACAGACTGAAATTTAAAAAGCTGCATCAAAGAAATTGAACTATTTCCAGTCTGTAGGGATAAGGATATCGGTGCTTAATCCATTCTTTTAATATGATCTCAGTGCCTCAAGAAACTCAGTGGGAGCACAAAAGCTGTTTTGCAGAGATATCTTATAAGATGCCAGTAAAATATGGGATAAGAAAAGGAAACTGGTGTAACTTAACACATAAATCCCACCAATGCTATAATGTATCTTGCCTTTCATTTGGGGTGGCGGGGTATCGAAATTAAGTTTTGATGTATGTGTTGTAATTTAGTCTGCTATAGCTATCTGATATGTCGTACCAGATTTTGATACTCATCACTATTTATCCTCTCTCAGCGATCATCACCATCACAAACACTTAAAGAAATCTGCTTGTAAAAACATGTTTGCTATAATCTGCAGAATATTTTTGTCTGAAACAGTTCTGTTGTCTGTTTTCTCATGTGAGCACTGACAGTGTTGAATAATAACACAAATATTTCATTCATTTAGCTGTGTGTGTCAACAAATTGCACAACTTTATTTCTAGTTTTCGGAGCATATAAAGCCCTCTAACACAAAGTTTGCACTGCTAAGTTAACCACTGCTGTGTAAAACGAGCTGTTACATCTCCTATACTAAGTTTCTGATTGATGTGACATGCAGCCAACAGTTGATAGATATGTGACACTGACGCAGAGAGAAAAACAGAAAAGTTGAGGCAGCAGGAGAGGAGAGGAGTGAAAGCTGCCACACAAAAGATCTTAGTGACAGGAGCAACAGGGCACTTTTCACTTCAACTGGACCTCTTCAAGGCTTACTGTTAATTTGGCAGGACATTTTTCCCTTCAACAACAAATCTTAAGGCATTTTAGTCTCATGTGTCACACCCCTAGTATCCATGGAAGTATTAAAGAAATATAAAAACTTCTTAGTAGTTCTAGCCGTTTTCTTGACAAACGCTTCAAAAATCTGGGTGAAAAAAATACTATACTTCTCAGCCAAAGATTTGCCATCTGCCAAACTTTCCATCACTTTTTGACAAGTTTCCCAAATTTCCTATGAAAGTTATGAAATAATTGACAGTTTCATACAAAAAAAAAAAAACATTTTCAGAATTTTTCATAACTCAAAAAAACAAACATCTTGCCAGAATTTCTTAACTTCTTGAGTGGTAATGGTGTGAGGGAGGGGTTCCTTTTTTCCTTCATCTGACAGGACAACAGATTAAGTAGGAAATAAATAGAGTGACGAATGACATGCAGAAGAGGAGCTGTAGGTTGGGCTTAAACCTGGGCCGCCCATACGTTGGACCACAACCTCTGTACATGGACTGTGACCCAGTCTGCACCCTGAGTATCAGAAAAGTTGACAAATTTCTCTATTAACTAGTAAGTAATTTTTTACTTGCTGAGAATCTACCTCATAAGAAAACTATGAGCAAGTGCTTTAAGGGCAAAAAATAAATCCACATTTTGTGGCAACTAACTTTACGAGAGTGAAACACTGGATCAGCATACAGTGCCATGAAAAAGTATTTGCCCCTTTTCTGATTCCTGATGTTTTTGCATATTTATCACACTTAAATGTTTCAGATCAAACCAATTTTAATATTTGACAAAGACAACCCAAGTAAATACAAAATGTAATGTCTGAATGATTAATCAATTTTGTGAAAAAAGTAATTTTCTCCTGATCCTAAAAACTGGTTGTGTCACCCTTGGCAGCAATTATTGAAATCAAGAGTTTGTGACAGTTGGTGATGAGTCTTGCACATTGCTGTGGAGGAATTTTGTCCCACTCTTCTTTGCAGAATTGTTTTAACTCAGTCATATCATTTGTTCTTGAATTTCTTTGGATTGTGGCATGATGTGTTTCTTTTTGAGATCTTGTAGCCTACCTTACTTTGTTTGACAGCTTCTATTTAAGTGATTCCTTCATAAACATGCAAAAACACCATAAATCAGAAAGGGGGCAAATACTTTGTCACGGCACTGTATATATTGCTGAGATTATTTTCCAAAGAATGTGCTGTATCGTCATAGTGGGCTGTGGGATGATAAGACATGGATATGAAAAGAACAGGATTAAACCACTATTACAGTCAGAAAGGAACCTACATAATGTCAGCTCCACTTTTCCATGTTATATAATAATACATCCTAAACTGCATTAATCATCAGCGTTAGCTCATTGGCTATTCTGTGCGCATCATCATGCCTTTGGCAAATGTCCACAGTCCAGCAGCAGTAGTTAGGAATGGGCTCTTCCTACTTAAGCTGTGCTGATTACACTCAAGCCAAGATAAATGTAACATAAACACATAACGTGCACCAAGAGGGCACTCAGACACACAGAAATTAATAGTGTGTGGTCGGATTACTTTAGAAATTGCTACATAAATAACACAAATAACATCAGTGACTGCTCAGAATGAAGAGTAGTATTTGTTGCTTATTGGTAATAAACACTTTGCTGCATGATAAAAAAAAAAAATCCTCATTACACTGAAAGATAACACTTCCTCTTGATAAAAATAAAGTGTTACTGAAGATCTGTGGCCTTGTAAACATCTCCTGAGGCTCAAAGGGAGAAGCTTTGCTCAGAGTTCTGCTCAAGGCTAATGTTGCATGGTATGACTGTCAGATTTATTTATTTATTCTCAAATCAGAAACACAGGTGGAGAAGGTCAAGGTTAGGGACTGATTCCGTCTCTGATGATCTGTGATAGCTTCACATCTTAAACAGCTGGGGATTTTTGAGACCTAATTAACCCTGTTGTAGTATCCTATCAGTGGAGTAACATTTATAACTATAGATTGTAGGTCTTTAGCTGTTTACCTAAATCTACAGTGACCACGATGAACTCAAATCAAAGAAAAGAGCTGGTCAGTCACATCTTTTTCAGGAGCCTGGTAGGTAATAATAGTCAGCATGATGTGAATAACAGACAGAGCCAGCCCAAGGCATAATAGGCAATTGCTAAGGGCACCACATGCACTCCAGGCGCTGCCGTGATGTAAAACAACCACCAGAATGTAAACTTCCTTGCTCCTCTCTCTCTGCTGAAAACATACCAAGCTGAAAATGATCAACATGGTGTCTTAAGATTGTCCTAAAATTGTGTGTATGTAAGAAAAATAGATCAGAGAAATGTATTTATCACAACTGTAGTTGCTAATATCAGTGAATGTGTAGTTGCATGACTTCTTTGATCTAGCCAGAGGCAGACAGCTGCAGGTGATGAAGAAAGACGGGGAGATCAGCAAACAACAGTTAACAGTTGTATTGATCAAAATGTTTCTGAAAACTTGAGAGACTACAGAAAGCATTTTGTAGCTATTCTTGGTATTACTGTCATAGTAATGTAAACATATAAACCTTTCTAATTCTCATCTTTAAATGTTTGATAATATGTGTGCATCAATAACGCACAAATATTATGTATTTGGTTGTAAATAGGAGTCCACAGTATATGGAATACATCAAGATAAAGAGTGATCAAAATTTCCCAAATTTCCCCCCTTAAAAATCCCTGCCATAGTTTCACTTCCTAGGATTGCAATATAAGATCAATAATTTATATCTCTGGATTACTGCTAACTAAAACATACACTTATACCATGTTAGACAATAAAGATGAGACAGAAGTGTGTGGTGAAGAAAGAGTAATAATAATAATAATAAAATAAAAACAACAACAACAACAATAATAATATTTGGGCATTTTACATATCACATTTTGTAATCGGGATGAATCTCTGAATATTTGTACTTTACTGCAATTAATCAAATTTTAAAACAATTTTTATTTTATTACTTTTTTCCCATTTTGGAACTGTTTTTGTGTCATTTTGAATTTTTCTGCTGTCCTATACTACTGACTTCCTGTATGGACACAGACCTGCTTTTACAGGTAGATTGAAGATTATGAACTGAATTTAACCACAAAAGGAACTTGTTATGGATTAGGAAGGAAATAACGGAAAAGTAATAATAAAAATTAAATCAGGGCTGGCTCTAGCTATTTTTGCACCCTAGGTGGAATTACAATTTGGTGCCTCCCAGTTCAGTAAATTCAATGGAATAATGTAGATAAACAAATTTAAACAAAATTAAAGAAATCCAAAATGAAAATATGCTGTATTATTAGTAGGGTTAATCTGTTTATCATAATCCAGAATGTTTCTTTTCACATTCATCAGTCATAACACTCAGCAAAGATATACTTTTACCAAACTTAAATATTCAGGGCTTTTGAGAAAACATGTGCATAGGCTCTGCAAGCCACCCTATGGCTCTACCTCTGACATACAAACATATACACCACACAAGATTCATACATTATAATGCCAAAACTGTGTCAAAAACCTGGGGTTATAAACACACTGGGGACACAACTGATTACAGATATATTTCAAGAGCACCTGTAGCAGTTTTTTAATGAGACTTATCCTGTTAGCTCTGCTAAAAGAACCAAGTTAGAGGGCTGCGGTGGGGTCAGGTCCAAACTTGCTTGCACTAAAACTGTTTAAGTTGGTAAACTGCACGGTCTAATTAATTAAATGCACGCTGAAGCTTTAATGCTTCTCTTAGCGCTGCAGACCTATGAGCATGTCCACTGATGCTCATCGTGACGCACAGGACGCAATAGTATGATGGCACAGCTCTTGTTGCTGCTTGCTTACGTCACGATTCTGCCGAGCCCCAAAGTACTGCCCCTCATCACTGATTGGTCCTGTCACTTTCTAACCAGGCCCAACTGGTTCAGACGGGAGCTTTGCAAGATTCGCCAGTGAGAAACAAGGAAACAGGCGTATCCATCTGCTTTGAAAGGTTAGTGAACTTAGGGACAGAGAAAATCATGGAAATTCAAGCTTTAAGCATTAATTATCAAATGAACTCAACAGAGAAGAGGGCCCAAAGCAGCAGGTTGTCGACATTTTAAAACTGTATAAATAAAATGAATACCTTTAATTCTTCCTGATATTTCTAAGTAACTGGCTTTTTGACTTATTTATATGCAGGCACTATATGTGGAAGAAGTCTAAGTGATGCCATTCATCGGTTTCTGAAGAGGCATTATGAAGGCCAATACTCACAGTTACCATACAGGAAATGCTTTCTAAACCAAACTTTTGATCAGTTTAGATCAAGCACAGTGGTTGAGTTGAGGTTGGTTGTAACAGCCTCTGGCAAATAACAACAGAGTATCTGACTGTCAGCTCAGCCATGCCCCTGATTGTGAAAATGTATGAATAATCCTTAATGGTTATGTTACCGGCGCCAGACCTTGGGGAATCTGGGCCGATAGCAAAGGATACACAGGCGAGGATGCACTGCGTAGCCAAGAAAACTATTTCTGTGGATCAATAAGAGAGAGGACAAACGTTAGCGTCTTGCTCCAGCCAGTGCTCGTTTATTACTGAGCTGCGCATGAGCAGGTTACTAGTCTCCCTAAAGGTATCCACAGTAGCGCTACAGTGCCATCTATTGTCGTGTTTGAGTATTGACCTGATGTCAACACACTGAAAACAGAGTTAGATTAATTCAGATATTTAACAAAAAAATAGGGGGGTGTCTGTTTCATAAAAAAAATAAACATGTAGCGTTTCCAACCTACTACAGTTACAACATTTAAACAGATAAAAATAACAAATGTAACTCCCAATAAACAAGCTACAGGGCCTTAAATAGTTTTGGAAACAGGCTGTGAACATGTTTATCTCTGGTGCAAAGTTTTAAGTGTGATTCAAAAAGGATGTTTTTTGCCTTTTGAGCAGCCTCAAGTGGACACTCAAGGAACTGCAAGGAACTTTTTTACATTAGGCTACATGTTGCCACTTTGCATATACCTTTCTTTTCTATTAAATAAACATAATACTGTGCTCTACTTAGAGCATTTCTTGTTTATCCACACAATTTGAACTCCTTTATTTATTTTTTATTTTTAAACTCTATTTCTACCAACTAGTTACTGTTTAGCTATTTGAACTCACTGACTTGAATCACTTGACTTCTTTTGTGTAATCCTCTACATTCCATTTCTGAATTTGTCTTTAAAAGGTGAAATTTTGAAGTAATAAATTCGAGGGAGCTCTCCTGACAATGGAGGCAAAGCGCATTCCACTTACTTTAAAATGCCAAAGGAAAAAAAGAAAAACTTAACAGTAGTAGCTGAGTGCTGGGCATGAGCTGCAAAGGTAAAACTGGACTATGGCCTCAAGGTATCAGGTCATGCAGCTCTGGATCTAATGCATCTTTAATGTGATGCATGCAGGTGTTGACATCATGGGAGGAGGAGGAGAGAACATGTTTGTGTTACTGCATTTGACCTCCACAGATAACATCTTACTGGATTGTTACCAAATAAAAAGGTATGGAGGAACTTTAAAATGACGTCATCCCAAGCCACATTTTCTGCAGTTTCTTCATCAAACTTTGACCACATGAATAATAAAAATGAAGCTTTTGTTCTGCTCGTCAGAATTACACCACAGGAATGTTGTTCACTGACAGGATGATTTCTGTGTGTCCTCCTTCTGGATCTTTGAAAAGGGAAAAGCCATTTACTTTGTTACAGGCTCCAACATTATTTGGGTATGATTAAAACCTCAGTGAAAATACTCACAAAGTATGTAAGAGTAGTGCTGTCAAAATGTTTGTGTGTTTAAAAATGTATTTATCTGAAAATTTATTTATTGACAGGATACCCCCTTGAGATGAATCATCTAGTTTTTCAAGGGGGTATGCTGATTAATCAAACTCTGATGCCATCTCACAATATATAATGTTGGATATAATATTAAATTAATAATTACAATAAACATTGTATTTAATGACCAAATTTTCCCAAAAAAATATAACCAGAAATGTTCTGATCTTTTTAAACAAAGTTGTGAACTTGTCTCCTGTGTCACAGACCTCTCTTCCGGACTGTCTGTTAGTGGCTAAATCTCAATCTCCACCCTGAGCTCTTATTATGCTGTTTTATATAACATAAACTTTTTTTTACCATTTTGCAATTTGCTTGTATAGCGTTCGCTAGTGGGCCTCCCCAGGGAATCCCTGTCATATGTCAAAGTGCTATGAACTATGGGTAATTCCCTCATTCAAAGTCTGCAGATATGCACTCACAGAAAGAGTGCATGAAGGGCTCAAAAAGTCTGCAAGAGATCCCTCCAGCACTTTATGATTTGACCAAGCAGCAACCTCCGGTCCTGAAACATGAAGCCAATGCAGAAGTGCAAAAAAAAAAGAATGTAATACAGCAAGTGTCCACTTGAGGCTGGCTGCAGGAACACTGTAAATCCCGTCTGAATACCTGTTAGAAAGCTGGTTTAACATAAGAAATAAACTGGTTTACAGCCAGGTTCAAAAAACAAACATGTCTCATTAGCTAATGTCTTCAAGTGCTCTCACTACTGGGGATAATTTTTTTGGACCCCAATGGTTTAAAATATATTTAGGAAATACCTTACTGCGCACTGATTGGTACGTCTCATTTGATTGACAGATAGCTCAAAAGGCAGAAACTATGTTTCTGTCAACCAGAATGCTAGCTAGCTAGCTGACAGGAAGTCGAGCTGAGTGGGCGGGCTGTTAAGTTGATCTAAAGTTTAGTTGAGACGATGATTTCAATATGGAAGCTGCTGTGGATTGGCTTTCAAAGCAGTTTGAGTCTGCCTAATAAGCAGACAGCTGACATCACACAGGCTTTGTCCAATTCTTTTTACAGTCCATGGATTAGACAGGGGGGCAGCCCTAAGCCCTCATGGACTTAGCAGGAATGCACCTCAAAGTCAGTATGAGTGGGAGTGTGGACTTGAGACTGGAGCTGTTTCCCAAAGTCCAGGATCCTTCCTACAGAGAAAGGATCCTCTCAAGTAAGGTCTCTTGGAGGCGAGGCCACTCTTGAACGCATGTTTGGAACAGGCTGGCAAGTGCGCATGATTACATCATAGGAAGGGTTTCGCCCATATACGGGGCGGCGGCAGAAATCAAAACAGGAGGGGTTCTAATGACAACTTACCCAGCACCGTCTGATATCATATCATGATATAATCATAATATATAAAATAATAATATCATAAAATCACATTCATCATATAATCAAATATTATTATCATTTAAATATAAACATATTCTATGGCGCTGCTTTTACCTGTCCAGCTTTACTTTGATGCCATACATTAATGATGAGAACATGTTTATGGTGGAAACAGGACATTTGAAAGTGTACTGAGCGCTCGGGGGACCAGTTTGCCTCTTATATTGCACAATTTATTTATTTTGTTGAGGACAAGGAAAATGGTGTACATTGTAATATGGGTAATTCCTGCAAGCAGAAGACTTGTATGTGCATCCTTTGAAATTTTCTGTGTGAAGGACTCAGTCCTTGGAAAATTTTGAGGATCCTCAAGATTGGAACAGTCCGGCGGCAGTCAAGGACATAGAATCCTCCAAAACAGCCATTCGAGGATCCTTCCTTGGCTTTGAGAAACAGCCAGAGTCCTCTCTCGCTACTCTTGACCACACATTTAGAACAGGCTGGCAAATGTGCCTGATTGGGTCATAGGAATGGTCACATTCATAAACGCAGTGTGCAGAAATCATATCTAGAGGGGCACTAACAACAATTGTATCAATCATACAATATAATCATAGATTACAGTCATACAATAAAACCATATTCTATTTTTACTCATCAAGCTTTACTTTGTTTGATGCCATGAAATTATGATGAGAACAAATTTACGGTGAAAACAGAACATCCTAAAGTTTACTGAGCGCTCAAGGACCCGGCCTCCTCCTGATATTGCATTTTTTTATTTATCTTTTTGAAAAGAAGGAAAAAAGATGCACACTGGATTGTGGGTAAGCAGAGGATACATCAGTGCATCTTTTGAATTATTTTGAGGGACTGAGTCCCTGGAAACATCTCGAGGATCCTCCACATTGGGAAAGTCCTCTGACAGCAGTCGATGATGTAGTGTCCATCAAAAACAGCAGTTTGAGGATCCTTCCTTGGCTTTGAGGAACAGTGTGGGCCTAGTTTTCATCCAGCAGCTGAGTGTATCCTCCAGGCTGATTTCTTCTACCCGTGCTGCTGCAGGGTGATGCTGATTGGTGGGCAGCTGCAGTCAACAATCAGCCAATCAAAGGGAAGGGGCAATCACCTTTTAAAAGCCGGGACTGTTTGAGGTGCAGCTTTGTTTTGTTTCTAGTTGCCATTGTGCTTTTAGAGGTGTCGTTAGTTTAAGTAATGCGCAGTTTCGTGTGTTTCCACAGTAGGAATAGAGGCACTCGCCAGGTAACAGTTTAGTTTCAGGCATACACTCACATGTATTGAATTTTTAATGTTTGTTTTGTCTTGTGCGTTTTGTCATTAGGTTTGGTTTCTTGGTGCAGTCTGGAGTTTTTTTTTCATTTCTTTTCATAAAGTAGTTAAAACATGAGCTTAGTCTTTTTGTTTTACTTTGGTTCTTAGTTGAGCAGCAGACGTCAGTCCTGTCATTTAGCCTCACCTTTGTTTTTAGCACGATTTGACCTCTTTTGTAGTAAATAACTTTACCAACTACAACTTGTTTTATGATACTTCTTTTGTCTCCAACGAGCTGGGGTGTAACAATACTTTTACAATGTTAAAGGCAGTTTAAAACTTTTGACAAAAACTTTATTTTTTCCACTAAAAAAAGAGAAAATCATCAGATGAAAACTTCTAAAATATTTGTGGACATTTATTTCTTTAATTTCTGATTTTTGTGATAAAATATTTCAAAATCTTTTGACCTTCACAATTTTTTAAAATAAAATTAATCACGGCACAATTTTTCATAAATTTCAGTAGAGGAATCTCAATACTGAGAGTGACAAAAATACTGAGAATGGAAATATAATGAAAATGCACTCATTACTTTCTATGTTCATTTTTTTGCTGCTTTATATTGGAGTGCCACCCAAACCAGTCATCACTGAGAAAACATGAATAAAATTATAAATTTGGAGTGATAGGCAATGCCACGTTCCTCTTCCTTTTCTTTCCTTCTATTTTTTTTAGTCTGGTTTTCATGTAGGGAATTAATGGGTTAACCTGTGTTGAAATGTCACTGTATTATCCAGTTGTCTCAAATGCACAATGCTTCCAGTGCATAAAGCTGCTGCTGTGTCGCCTTTAAGTGATGTCACAATACTTCTCTGCAGCTGAGAAAATGAGAAAATGTCAGCTTGCTTGTTACCGGACTTCACAGCCGACCCACACCCAGGACTTCAATGAAACTAGTCATTATGTCTGAGTTAAAACCCAACCAGACTACAATTGAACTCCAGTGAAGCTTGGCTCACTCCTGACCACAACACCTTCTAGAGAGAACAAGGCTGGAGACACAGCTGACTGGCATTGTTCCTCTTGTTAGGACCACCAGGCCTTTCTTCCTGCTTTCAGCATTAAAACAAGTACTGATCACTTCGATCCGCTGTTCTGATAGCGGGTCACTGATTTGAAGGTGCATGACAAATATATTTGATATGAATGTTTCCTGTGTATAGTGTTATAAAAAGACTTTTTTCAGTGCTGTGCTGTGCTGTGTTTTCCTTTCTTTTATCTGCAGTGAAATATTTCATTTAACATCCTCTTTGCCAGCTGCTGTGGAAGGTCGGACAGAGCCAGCAACAGATTTCTCAATCAAGCATCTGCAGTTTGGTGGTAGGGGAGAAGGTCTGTCAAGAAAAACAAACAGTGCGGCAAAGTGATGGGAAGCAGTTGGCTTTAATGGTCCAGAGTCTGTGGAGTAGAACCAAATGCTCTGCTGAACCCCGGGGCCACCAACAACAGGCAGAAAAAAAGAGAATCCCAGAGAGCATCTACACAGAGCCAAGATCAGATTCAGTGTTATTCTGTTTTGTGGACTATTAAAGCTTTTATTTCTCATTTGGTCACAGAACACTTGTTCAAAGTGTCATTAAACCAATGTAGTGCATCTGCTCTAATTTGAAAAAGTTCATTATTAGTGTAAGAAAGACTTTGATACTAAAATGTTCTGATCCTGGGGCCTAAGAATAACAGTAACCTCCATATTTTAGGTTTGACTTTAAATATTTTTTCAATTTTTACAACAAAACTTTACCTTTATTGACTTTGCTCATTACACACTCAGAATGAAATGTATACATCACAGCAAGACCACCAAAGAGAAACTCTGAGTTTATGGTTGGGGCAAAGTATTCCTTTTTCTCTTTGTGCACATTCCTTTCCCCCTCCTCCACTCTTAACTTTGGTTCATTTATAAATGAGAAAAACACAGAACTTAAATTCACCTTCTGTCAATCCCAATCTCTGCCTTCTTAACCACAAATAAAATAAAGATGACTGATCTGACAATGTGCCCATTTACTGAGACATTACACAGCTCATTTTAAATTTTTAACGTGAAATAACAGCATTTAAAGTAAATCCGATGAAAGAAGCCGGCTCGTCTTTTGGATGAGGAGAAGACTTATATAGTAGGATGTAACAATACACTCATGGACTGTAATACTGGGATCATTAGACAATTTTATTCAGAATTTCTACACTCTTCAGGAAAAAACAGTCACAGTCAATTTATGACTAAATGTCTTGTTTAAATCCACTAACATGTAAATGCAAAAACATCATTTTTCTTATTTTTAATGAATAAAAGAAACAAAAAATTCTGTCTGAAAGTTTTTCTACAAATTAAAAAAAAAACAACTTTTATGATGATTTTATGATAACATTTAGGAAAATTCTGAACAGTGGACATTTTAAACATTCTGATGTATGTTTGGATTTTTTTGTTAATTTCTGAAAATTCTCAATAAAAATTAGGTACAAATTAACAATAAATTATCCAACTTTTGATCAAAACTATCATAAAATTGTTCACAAAGTATTTTCTTTAACAGTATGTACAATTGTTTGCTGAAAGATCTTTTGACAAAATTTTTGACAAAAGAGAAAGAAAGTTTTGGAAAAACATTTTTTAAAATTTTTGATGAAATTATGTTTTTTTTTTTTTTTTTTTTTAACCAAAATCTTAGTTAATTTTGACCAAAGTTTCTCAAAATTGTATACAAACTTTTAAACGTCTTAACTTAATTTTAAAAATTACAATTTCAAAGTTTTTCACTGGTTATTAATAATATTTTACTGATCTTTCAATACATTTAAGGAAATTTTTGGAGACAAGTAGGTAATTAACTCAAGGTTTTTCTTTGCACAAATATTCAAACATTTACATTAGAAATATTCATTTTCAAAACAGTTCTAAAATATTTGACCAAGGGCTACACGTTGGCAGGGGTTAGCCCTTTGCCTCACAGGAAGAAGGTTCCTGGTTCACTTCCTGGTCAGGGCCTTTCTGTGCAGAGTTTGCATGTTCTCCTTCTTGCTATGTGGGTTCTCTCCAGGTACTCCTCCCACCAACACAGACATGCTCATTAGGTTAGTTGATCACTCTAAATTGGCTGTAGGTGTGAGTGTGAGTGTGCCTTGTTGTAATAGGATGGCATCTGTGGAACAAGTCCAGTCGTGAAAATTCCTCGCTCCTAAATATCTCAACTGTCAGTGGTATTATAACAAAATGGAAGCGATTGGGAACAACAGCAACTCAGCCATGAAGTGGTAGGCCACGTAAAATGACGGAGCGGGGTCAGCGGATGCTGAGGCACATAGTGCACAGAGGTCGCCAAATTTTCTGCAGAGTCAATCGCTAAAGACCTCCAAACTTCATGTGTAGAGAGCTCCATGGAATGGGTTTCCATGGCCAAGCAGTTGCATCCAAGCCATACATCACCAAGTGCAATGCAAAGCGTCAGATGCAATGGTGTAAAGCATGCCGCCACTGGACTCTAGATCAGTGGAGACGCGTTCTCTGGAGTGATGAATTGCACTTCATCATCTGGCAATCTGACGGATGAGTCTAGGTTTGGCGGTTGCCAGGAGAATGGTGCTTGTTTGCCTGCATTGTGCCAGCTGTGAAGTTTGGTGGAGGGGGCATTATGGTGTGGGGTTGTTTTTCAGGAGCTTGGCTTGGCCCCTTTGTTCCAGTGAAAGGAACTCTGCATGCTTCAGCATACCAAGAGATTTTGGACAATTCCATGCTCCCAACTTTGTGGGAACAGTTTGGGGATGGCCCCTTCCTTCCAACATGACTGTACACCAGTGCACATAACAAGGTCCATAAAGACATGGATGAGGGAGTTTGGTGTGGATGAACTTGTTGTCCTGCACAGAGTCCTGACCTCAACCCGACAGAACACCCTTGGGATGAATTAGAGCAGAGACTGAGAGCCAGGCCTTCTCTTTCAACATCAGTGTGTGACCTCACAAATGTGCTTCTGGGAGAATGGTCAAAAATTCCCATAAACACACTCCTAAACCTTGTGGAAAGCCTTCCCAGAAGAGTTGAAGCTGTTACAGCTGTGAAGGGAGGACTGATGTCATATTAAACCCTATGCCAGGGCTATTCAATTACAAATCCAACTGGGCCAGAATTTAAAATCAAGAAATGTAGCTGGCAGCTGGCAATGTCAAATTTCGAACCAATACTGATGAATTTGATGAAAATATGCATTTTGTATTCATAGTGTCCCTTTTAAATTTGGCAGCATGAAAAAAACACATCAAAAGGGCATAAAAACACAACAACAGAGCTGTACTTGAACATAACCTGAGGTAGTACAAATGTTTTTTTTTCCAATTAAATAAAAAGAAAATAATAGAATGAAAAATAAAATGAAATTCTGCAAATGATTTTGGTCACATCTTACCCAGGCGTATCTTAAAGTGCATAAGAACTAAAATTGCACAGCTGTAGCTATAACATTTGGCTCTAGTCATATCTGAACTTGGTCTATTACACGGTGCATTTAGGTTGACCGTTGCTAGACTGTGTTGCATTCACTCTGTGGGAATTTATGAAAACTTGCGAAACAGGTGGCCCTCTGCATCTCTGGCATGACCACTGGCTGGGCCACTTGGGGCTTGGTTGAGGGCCGCATGTGGCTGCCAATTGAATAGGCCTGCCCTATGGATTAAGATTGGGATGTCACTTAAGTTCATATGCGAGTCAAGGCAGGTGGGCGATTACTTTTGGAAATATAGTATATCAGCCCTGTGATTGACTGCTGACCAGTCCAGGGTCAGGGTGTACCCCACCTCTCACCCAATGACAGCTTGGATAGGCTCCAGCCCCCCGCAACCTCTAAAATAATGAATGGATGGTTTTTGACCAACACCTTTGAACATTTTTGATGTAATTTGAAAAATGAAGAAAATTTATGTAGGTAGTTTAACAATGGGTGACATGAATAAATGCTTTGCAGATGGGATGTTAAAGCATATAAATTGAAACACTGAGTGATCAAAATGTACCTAAAGGACCCTTTCCATAATAATGTGTTTCTGATATCAAGCTAAAAAAGCAAAAGACTTGAAATTTTCTTTCAACTGTCTTTGTTTCATGTGATATACCTTTTCATTCCAGTTTTTGAAATGTTGGGTCATTACAGCTGTCTGTAACATGCTTATTATCAGTCCAAATCAATGAAACAACAGTACATGTGGTCATGGCTCTTACACTTGTTTAGGCTTCCCAGGGTTTCTCATTTCCAAAATGGATCTGCCTGATAATGGACATGAAATCTGACTTGTCTATTGGCTTTGCAAAGTTACTCTTCTTCAGCTACTGATGTTGAAAAATAGACGTAAAAAGAGGACAGTGCCTTCTGCTGCTCTTCAGAATTGAGAGTAACCTCCATATTTTGTATTAATTAAATAGACTGAATTGGGTTTAGAGTAAGCTGAACCATATGTGACCTGCTGACCCACTTTTCCTCACAGTGTGTTATTTTATGATCATGTCAGTGTTTGTGTTAAGCTCAAGAGTAGATGCTACAGTACACACTGACTGTACAGTACACCACTGTGAGAAAACACATATTTAAGTGCTGTTTAATTCTAAGTGAGTCGAGTCAGAAAGGAAGCAGGGAGAAAGAGTCTTCAAGCCCAGGTTCATTGTGATCAGAATGAGAGGCTTAGCTATTTATAGGACATCAAAGGTAGAGGGGGTATGTGTGGGGTGCTACAGCCTGAGGAGAACAACACTGCCTGCTGTTTATGGCTTAGAACAAAAAATAGGGAGTATAGTGAGTATATCCTATTTACTGAAGAAAGGATGACCATCACATTTATGTGATCACTGCACTGCTCTGGCAGACATTTTACAGTACAGAGTGTACAGATGTAAATGTTTGCATTCATTGAGAGGAAATCCTTAGATTGCTAATGAGACAGAAGCAGCTGGGCACAGACTGGTAGAGTTCTTGCTAAAGTGCTTCTCTCAGTGGATTTGAAACAGATGAATATCTGAAAATAACATGATTTTTATTCATTTTTTAACTTTGTCATAGCATCTCAGAAACAAATGGAACAAATACAATGCTGAAGTCCTTTGTCCTCTTCTGTGGCAAATCTACAAGTCTCTCTCTGTCATGGCTCAAACTGTGTTTATTTTTTAATGACAGTTTCCTCTATTGAGAATACAGACTACTGACTGTGCATGTACATCACTTCTCTGTCGTGCCGAAATAAAGCAAAAACAAGCACAGACATTTGTGGTAGCGACTTAATTTGGATCAAATACATTCAAAGAAGGGATATACTGTAGCCAGCAGATCCATGGAGTTGATGGACTTTTAACCTAGTGAAAAAATATCAAAGATCCTTCAGAAATATACAGTCCATTATCGTAAAATCTATCAATGAATGGTCACAAACTAGCTCAGTAATGCTGATCGGTCGGTTTTGCAGCTCCAGACCAGAAAGGTTCCTGGCCCCGATCTTATTTTATTTCAGAATAAAAGCAGGTCTTTGCTCAAACAGGAAGTCAATTTACCTTAGTTTAAGACGGGACAGAAATTTAAAATGACACGTAAAGAAATTAAATGTAAAATAGTGCCATTCTAAAATGCAACAATAACAGGAAATCAATCAAGGTTATGTACAGCAAATATTTAAATTGTTTGTGGTAATCTCTGTGTCAGATCTGTTCCTTTTAAATTGAAGAAGTTTAACATGATGACAACCTTTAATGATGGAATCTGGGATTGTGAAAAAAAATATGTTCATTATGCCTTATAATTTGACCCATGTCCCGTATTTATGAGGTCAGGCACTGATGTTGGAGGAGGAGGTCCAGCTCGCATTCTTCGTTCCAGTTCATCCCAAAGGTGCTTGATGGGGTTGAGTTCAGGGCTCTTTGCAGGCCAGTGAAGTTCTTCCACACTGAACTCATCAAACCATGCCTTCATTAGTCCCGGCTTTGTGCACTGGGGCAGTCATGCTGGAATAGAGAAGGGCCTTCCTTAAATTGTTGTCACAAAGTATAGGAAGCAGGGAATTGTTCAAAATGTCTTGATATGCTGAAGCTTTAAGATTGCCCTTGAGTGGAGATAAAGGGTCTAGCCCAAACCCTGAAAAACAGCCCCACACCATTATCTCTCCTCTACCAAACTTCACAGCTGGCACAATGCAGTCCGGCAGGTAACGTTCTCCTGGCATCTACTAAACCCAGACTTGCCCATCTGACTGTGAAACAGAGAAGGGGGATTCGTCAATCTATAGCAATAGTTCTCAACAGTCCAGCCTCAGGACCTACCTGTCTGTCTAATGACAGATTGCGAACCAAGTTTCCAAACAATTTTCAACAATGCACATTTAGTTAATTAAATATGTTGCAGTTTGGAGCATGATTGACTAAAAATCAGACAAAACTGACAAATTTTACCCTCTTATCCCATCATTATGTGTCAACATTTACACATTTTCCAGAGAACTTGAGAAATTACTTCATTATCATGGGAAAAGTAGCCATTTATTGCAAGAAAAGGAGATAAATTAGTTGAAATATTGATTAAATATTTAAATTATCCAATTTCACAGTAAAAGAGGGTGGAATAAAAGGTGTCCTATAATGACTTCAGGACTGCTACTATTTGTTTTTTCAGACACCTAGTGGCAACCAGCTGCGACCCACTTTTGGGTCCCGACCCACCAGCTGCGAACCACTGCTTTACACCAGTCCATCCGATGCCTGGCATTGGACATGGTGATGTGAGGTTTGCATGCAGATGCTCAGCCGTAGAAACCCATTCCATGAAGTTCCCATCACACAGTTTTTGCGCTTTCATGAATGCCAGTGGAGAATTCTTCAGCTATGGAATCAGCAGAGTGTTGGTGCCTTACATGCACCTTGGCTTTAGCAGTCATTGACCCAGCTTTGTGGATTCACATGGTCTTCCATTTCTTGTCTGAGTTGCTGCTGTTCCTAAACACTATTTTTGATAACATCACTTACAGTTGACTTTGTCACATCCAGCAGAGAGGACATTTCACAAAGTGTCTTATTGCAAAGGTGGCATCTATGACAGTACCACATTTAGTCACTGAACTCTTCGGAACGACCCATTCTGTATCCCAAATATTTACAAACAGAGACGTCATGGCTCGATGCTTGATTTTATACACCTGAGGCGACAGGTCTGATTGAAACACCTGAATTTAATAATTGACAGGTGTGGCCAAATACTTTTGTCCATATAGGGTCTAGTCTAGTCTACCTACAAGTTGCTCTAAAATGAATATTTAGCTTATCTGTTGAGATCCCAACTTTACCAGATGAAGGCAGCTGGAAAAGACCCTGAGAAGACCACTGACACTAAACCAAAATCGTATATTACCACTAGGAGCAATACTTTTAACTATGCACTGAATTAACTGCTGAATAAATAAATGAATATAAAAATGCAGCTTTCCTGTTTTTTATTTACATTCTGTGCAACAAGGATAATAAAGACATCAAGGCTTTTCAGCAGCCTCTTGCTGTTGCTTGGTGGGTTGTAATCAAAAGTTCCCATAATAATGAAAACAAGCAAATACACACTTTTTGCAGGGAAATCTAGTTTGACAAAACAACACTGATTTATTCTGCTGGTATCACTGTGTCCCCGTACTGTTTTATTATTCCTCTTCCCTCACAAAACATCCCTATTAGTGAGCATCTGTAACCAAGACTAGGCGGGCGCGCAGGTCAAGGGCGCTTATTTTTTATCGCAAGCTGTATCCAATTAAATCAACATGTCAGCCTGAAACTGTCTGCAACTAATGGGCTTCCATCAGTGTGAGAGATGGCTTGATAAATATCAAAGTCAGAGAGAGACAAGCGAGGAGACAGCTTGATATTAATGATAATAGAGATGATCATTTATGGGAGACGGAGATGGCTGTTTTGGTGCACTGATAAGACAAGCATGGATCAAAGAGTCAACATGGTTCACTTAACAGAATTATCAAGATGCATTTTCTCTTGATTGTGATCTCTCCTCGGGGGATAAGTTATGTATCCAGATTAATTAATCAATCATCTGACTGTTTATGAGCTTGTAGGCCTCAGCAGTCCAATAAAACAGGCCTGATAATCACATATAAATCCATATATCATTAAAATTTATTCCACTTCCTGTATTTGGTTCACAAGTTGGTCCACTTTGCTTTCACACCTCAAACCAACCGCACCAGGGTTCATTTGGAAGCGGGGGAAGATTTCCAAGCAGGCCCTTGAACATCCTGGTGAAGAACCTAAAGGAGGCCAAAGACAAGAGAGATGAGCCCATGGGAGGTTGTCCTGGGTGTGGTGCGCAAAGTCCTGCAAGTGCTTAGGGTGCCAAAAAAGGCTAACTCAAGTGGCATGCCCTCTCAGAAGCTCTCCCTGATGGCTGTGAGCATGACCAAAGCCGTCCTGGATGGAGCCTCCTCTTCATTGACCTCCATGCTACGTCAGGCCACCTTCTCTCAGCCTGCCAGAGATGCCATGGGCCACCCCATCGAGCAGAAGGTGAGGAACACGTACCCTGCTGACACTTTGAGGAGGACGCTCAACAGCTTTGAGGCAGAGGTGCTGAAAAAGATCTCAGATGTAACAGTGGAGCATATCTGCAATTTGTTTTTGAGCCAAAAACTCCCTCAAGCACAGCCATTGCTCACCCTCCAGCCTTCACTGCTGATGTGGAGTCCATGCCAGACCCACAGCCGGACCTTACTGCTCAGACGCCGTCGCAACAACCTCGTCATATGGCCCCAGCTGAACTCTCAGCCATGGATTCAGTCCTGGGGGGTGGGGTTTTGGAGGAGCAATCCAGCCAACTAACAGGCAATGCTGCTTGGTCTCCGTCCCCACAGCCTGAAGATCCCCTCCAAGCTGAACCTCTTCTCTCTGGTTCAGTCCTGGGAGGTGAGGCCCTTATGATTAGTAATGCAGACCGTTTCCAGAATGTCAGGTGAACATGATGATGGAAATACTGGATAATTTCATAAGTGTGCCCATGAGCACAACAGCACTGCTTGCCAACACATGGTGTGGGAAACTGCTTGGGGCTCCAGGCCAGTAGGGGGCACCAGAGGACTTACAAACTCACCATGTGCAAAGTTTGCAATGACAGTGGGAAACCTTCCTAAAGGGGCTCCATCTGACAACAATTCACTACTACTGTATTGTATGTGCTACTTCTGCAACTGCATACTAACTTTTGACCTTACACTGTATCCTCACAGCATGTGTCAGACATTACATCCACACTGAATCTGTTAAATCTTTATTTCTCTGCCTTGTGAATATCAGGCTCCCCTTGTTAAAAAATATGACACCTAGTGCTTTAAGTTGAAAGTAGAGATATGGGTGAGGCGCTTCATATTGATGAGCATTTGACAGCTTTGAGCTGATTAGTTTTGTCTCTGTGCTGACACAGCTCACAGCACATTTAAAACACATGTAATAAGCTGATAAATATCAGTTATATTATTGATTTGTTCCGGTATAAGCACAAGAAGAGTAGTCATTTCATGATAAAATGCTTGAATCATTATTTGGTTAAAATGCATGAATAATTTACTGTTAAATATATCCACATTCCAAGTCATTCCATGTGATAAATATGCTTAAAGGTTTAGAAATATTTCTGCTTTGCTGTTTAGTGAGTGAAGTAATGACCTGGAGGTGTTGGTCCCAGTGACCCTGTACAGCGAGAGGAGAATAAGGAAGTGAGGAGAAAGACACAGAAAAATCATTGCACAGTGAAGCTGCTATTTACAGTAATTTAACCTAATGTTTTTATCAAATTATCAAATTGTTTACAAAGTATACTCTTTAATGACGCATATATTTGTTTGCCGTAAGATCTTTAAAAAAAAAAAGTTTTGAAATTCTTAACAAAAGCGCAAATAAATAATAATGCTGCAGGTAGTTTTGACCATAGTTTTTAAAATTTTGTATATATATGTTTATATATATATATATATATATATATATATATATATATATATATATATATATATATATACAGTGCTTAACATATTTATTAGACCACCACCCAAAGTAAGGTTTATAACACAGCTGCCCTAAATTAACAGCATTGGTAATTACCAACATCATTTTTCAAATTATCATCGTCAAATTATAGTTATTAACTTGCATTCCTGAACAAAAAAAAAAAAAAAAAAAAAAAAAAAAAAAGCTTTAGTGGTTGAATGTTATGCTTGATTCATTTCCTGACTTCTCAGAGAAGCCCAGTGAGCCGGCTCAAATTTGGGTATAAAAAGGTGAATTCAGTTTGAAATTCCTCATTCCTGTTCAAAATGGTGAAATGTGGAGAGCTCACTGAAAATGAAAGAGTCCGCGTTAAAGCACTTCATGATGCTGGATGGTGTCTGAGACAGGTGGTCTAATAAATTTGTTAAGCACTGTATGTACACAGAACTTTGTTCTTTGAATACAGCACACATTATACAAAGTTTGTCCCTTTAACTGTTTATCAATATGTCAGTGACGTTGACTAAATCTCGATGAAACTAACACCCTGCTATCTCCACAGGGAAAGATGGAAGGGTAGAGATTTCCACTGAGGTATCTCTAAAGCACCTAAACATATTGCTTCGTCTCAGGAGGACCATCAAGCCTTGAGGGCTCTCTGAGACACCACCATGCAGGTTGATTGATTCCATCCTCAGAGATTAATCTAGATATTGACTGTGTGCAGTGTGAGTGTAGGTGTGTCTCTGGCTGTTTCAGGGACTGTGTCTGATTGAGACTGAGCCAGTGGGCTCGGTGATCTACAGCCTGTTTAGCTACTTATTTCCCAGAGTTCATAGCTCTCTTCCATCAAGCCGTTGGCGGTCAGCCAAGCCTTTGCTCGCTGCTCCATGGTGGTCTAATTCATCCTCACTCAGAAAAGGTAAAAGCTGCCTCAACAGGTCTAAAGGAAACTCATTTTTATCACTTCACTTTCATCTGTTTTCTCTGTTGCTCATCTTTGATTTATTTTCTTTATGGTGTTGTGTTGAACTATTTGTGCTCCATATGCTCAACAGAAAAGCAGGAATCCTCAGCCTTGGAAGGCAGCTGCTTTACCTTTGAGCAAAGGTTAAATACCTGTGAATACAGCCAAGAAAAGAAAACCTTAGAAAAAGACATTTGCTGCCATGCACATGTAGGATGGTGCTCATTTACACTCCTTACCACACTGTCAAACTCATCCATTAAAAAGCCTCTGATTCAGACAGATTAAAATAACCTCCTTGAAGCAGATGGTTAAGAAATGAGGCTTTTTTGGGGCTATTTCTCCTCTCAGTGCAGGTGGCTGCAGCTGGAGCAGGTGTGTGTTGGTGTAACAGGGCCAGGAGCTCAATGCTGATTTGTAGTTCATTATAACCAGCTGTGCATTTGTAGCTATGACACACCTTTGCTGCAGTGACACCTCGCTAACACACAGATGGTCTGCTGCAGCTGATGAAAAATGTGGCTGAATTTGAGAAGGGTTTGGTACTGTGAGTTGAATGATAATGACACTATTGCTGCTGAAATATCAGCACAAATACAACAAAGACTGATCACAGTCTATCTTCTTTATGTATTGAAACTCCATCAGGGAGATAAAACACACAAATGAACCATTTATTGCCCTGCCAATAAATGTTTGCCCCCCATAATTCCTGTCTCTCTTCAGCTATCCTAAAATTTACACAGTTTGTTGTTTGGAAGTTTCTAGACATTTTTTGACATCAGAACGTGAGACTTAGAAAAAGAAAACGTAAACAAAATTTTTTTCCTTGTGAACAGTTTTTCATCAGAAGCAGCTTTAGTAAAACAGTTGGATGACAGCTTGTCTCCTCTGTTTACTTTTGTTTTGAATTAAGGACTGTTCAGTAAAAAGGCATATTTACTAAATAGAAAATGTTTTGTTCTCATTCATAAATTCCTCAAAATAAGGGAGAAATGCACTGAAAACTTCACTTCAGGGTGCTGGTTTAGCTCAGCTGATAGAGCAGGCACCCATGTGCTGAGGTCATAATCCTCAATGCACTGGCCAGGGGATTGATTTCTAGTCTTGGTGTATTTTTCATCACAAGTATTTGTTTTGTTGTTTCAGTGGTATTATTTGTAAGGTTACACAAAGCTCTAGTAAATTGAAACAGTATTTCTTGTTCAAAGATCAAAAACCTTTTAACACAGGAAAATCAAAATCATTCCCAGTAAATTTATTTAAATTTTATGCCTTCTTCACATAGAAACAGGTGGCAGAAACAAATGTTATGTTCAGAGGTGTCAAGTAACTAAGTACAAATACTTTGTACTTTACTTAAGTAGAAGTTTTGGGTATCTGTACTTTACTGGAGTGATTATTTTTTAGCCTACTTTTTACTTCTACTCCTTACATTTTAAAAATAGCCTCGTTACTGCTATTTCATTTCAGCTTGTTTTCATTCCGGCTTGGCATCATTCAAAAAAACAAACAAAAAAAATCTATCCAGATAAATCACGCCATCCAGATAGAGTGAATTTGATTTTGGTTGGATGAGAAGTATAAACATAATACCATTCTGACACCCTATTGGTTTGTACGCAATCCATTGCACCTTCAAACATGACACAAATCACGTCACACTCCAGCAAGGAAATAGCAGACGTCTGTAGCCTAGCACAAAGATATACGTGGCAGAGACTCAAGAGAACTGGAGCAAAATGTCCCAACCAAGCACCAGCGAGGAGGTTGGTAGTACACATACTGTATATGATTCTTGAATGTATTTGCATTGTACTAAAATGCGTTCATTTTCAATTGGAATAAATGTGGCTGAAACAGGTGCATCCCAAATTTTTCAACATTTGCATTTTGATATAACATTATAGTCATGATGGCCTTTAGAAAAATGTTTTTTTGGGGAGGTGGGGTAGTGCACTATGGTAGAATGGAATGGAATGGTAGAATGGAATTGGCCCCTGTGGCCCGGCCTAAGCTTTTGTCCTTAATGGAATTTTTTCCCTTTACATTACTTTTACTTTTATACTTTTAGTAGTTTTGAAACCAGTACTTTTATACTTTTACTTGAGTAAAAAGCTTGAGTTGATACTTCAACTTCTACAGAAGTCTTTTTAAACCCTAGTATCTATACTTCTACCTGAGTAATGAATGTGAATACTTTTGACATGTCTGGTCATGTTTTCAAATTAAAAAGCAAACAACCAAACACACCACAGGGCTATTGCAGCAAACTAAATATTTGAAACAACAGTGAAACACTGAGTTGTAGTGTTTCTGGGTAAGGACTGCACAAAACAATGTTTCAACCTTGAATCAATCAATCAGTGCTTGAGAAATCATTGAGGGGCACCCTCATTTACAATGATGTCGAGTCAATTACAATTAAGAAATCCAGAGGATACAAAACAATACAAACAGAGGTGAGACTGACAAAAGGGCATTAAAGTAATCAGACTGGTGATGATGAAATTACAATTAAGGTCACACTTACATAAAACAATTACAGACATAAGGTTGGAGGTTTAAAATAACATTTCTAAAAAACATAAAAGGTAAAGCCTAAACAGGATGAAGGTTATATCTACGGACAGCTGCAGCAGGAGGCAAGCTGCTACTGAAAGCACTATATTTCCTGATTTAGGTGTTCACAATAAAAGCAGTTAAGCAAAAAAAAAAAACAAAAACAAAAACAAAAACAAAACAAAAACAAAACAAACAAACAAACAAACAAACAAACAAACAAACAAACAAACAAACAAACAACAACTACAGACTCTAATCTTGAAGGATTGTCACTCACTCACCGTCACTCACATTACACCTACTTCCCTGACCTCTCCAAATGCTACAAATGCCACTTTTTTAAATCATCATGGACCTTAGAACAAAGAAGTCATTAGGCCTTTAAATAGTGGTTTAAGCCATTGTAATACGAATCACTGCAGCTCGTATTAAAGCCACAGAGACTGACAGTGTACGCCCTCTTCCTGTTGCTTTTAATACAGACATTAAATTTAGAAAGGAGAGAACAAACCTTTTCCTTTATTTACTGTTCTTCACACTAATTCACATGGATCACAATGGGTGATGTTTGGGCTGTTTGACTGCTCTTGAATGTCTATATGAAATATCATGATCACTGGACTCAGATTGAGTTGCTGTCTGTTACAAAGCACACTGCTATGCTAGAGGCGACATCATGCATGCGAATGGTTCATTCATCGCCCTTTTTAAATTACGACAGATATTTTAGTGCAGAAATTCTACATATTGTATCTTTAAATACAAGGTAGCCAAAAGGTTGCATAACCTAAAAAAGAGCTCTATAAACATGCTATTTCCAGTAAGCACTTCACATTAGGAATAGGTGGTAATTCCGTATACCAGGGTATCAAAAAGTAGCCATGGTATCACTTTAGTAATGAAGACGGTACTGCGTAAAAAGCGCACATTTATGATTGCTTGAGAGTATGTGTCCATTCCCACCAGCAATACCACTGTTTGTGTGTGAAGATGCTTTAAAGGTGATGACAGAACTCCTGTTAATGATGTCGGGCCAATTTGGCAGATAACAAAGTATTCAGCAAACATACCAGTGCATAAAAAAACACATGTGCCATGGCATGGCACAGTGCTGTCATGACATCACGGTATGATCTTCTTTAGAGTCAAACTGTTAAACGAGAACCATTGTGTACTGAGATCCCCATCAACATAAGTTTAAAAGTACTTTAATTCTTCTTTCTGGGTGCAGATCAGTGATAAAAATGACAAAGTTTATGAATAACCAACTGCATCCTTTAGCAACAGCAATGCCAGGCACAATTAAAATCATCAAAGGGTTTTAAAAATGTTCAAACTTATTTTGACCTCTTCTTATGTTCAGTGGCCTAGATGAAGTTAATTGGTGCTTATTGGTTATTTTAGGCACTCAAGTATTTTATAATATCTTGTAAGTTTCCTGTAACGTTAAAGGCAGGACAGAGCACGGCATTGTTGTGCTACACGGAAATTCTATCTGATCTTGATGCGATCTGTTTAAAAGCACACTGAACATTACTTCACATTCTCAGATTCTATATGATAATAGTAGGTTCTGACTTACCTTATTAGCTCTGGGAGGAGAGGGAAAGGAGAGGAAAAGAGCACACGTCTGAGTGGGGAGGAAAAGAGAGAGAAACATTCTATGAGAACAATGCTCACTGGTAAATCACTTCCAGCGCTCCTGTAAATGTCTCTCTATGAACATTTTTTTGAGCAAAATGTAAGTGTTTTGATCAAGGATTAAAGGAAGTTCGTGCAGAGGCATGAGCTCTGCTTGAGTGTGCACCCCAACAAGTGCTTGTTTTTCTTTCTTTCTTTCTTTCTTTCTTTCTTTCTTTCTTTTTTTTTTTGGACACTTGGTGGTAATACCATATACCTTGATAAAATCTGGGGAGGGAATGATGGTATTAAAAAATAGATACCACCCTACTTCACAATAAAAGCCCCCATGCTGATCTGGTGTTCAACTGCTTTTATTATGAGAGTCATATAAGGAAATTGACTGGTTTTATGGCAGCTTAACACATCCCACAAAGAGAAAACTGTAAATCACACAGATCCAATTTAAAGGAACAATACACTGAGAACTGAACACACAGATATTTATCAAAGCATCTTTCTGTGACCTTATGATCTATTGGACAGACGTGTTGTATCAAGGGCAGTTTTAGGAGGAGGGTCATGTAGCCCTTGAGCATGCAATTATGTGCATGATCTATTTGTAATTTTCTGATTCTGCATTTTAACAGCATAAATGCGTAGAGCAAAACAAACACTAAATGAACTTCATATCATATTATCCAGCTCTAACACATGGTAATATAACTACTGCTAATAATGATAATAATAATAAACAGCAACAAGAGTTTATAAATGAACAAGTAAATTGATGTAATTTGCTTTCTCAGGATAAACTTCGGCTGTTGCTTGTTGGGAAATGCTCCCTACCATGTACACTTTTCATTCTGTCTAATTAGAGAGTTGTTGTTCGCCACATTAGAGGCTTTGGTGACAAATGACTTAACGAGCTTCACAGGGAGTCCTAATTATTCTGCAATTAGAAATGTAATTACGGGTTTCTCCGATGGCTTGCCTGCTAGCTGGCTAGTAGTTCGAGGGGAGCAGAGACAGAGTGAGCATCACAATTACCGCCAGCCAATCTGTCACACTTGGAGGGCAGATAAGCCTCTGATTACTCCCAGGTGGCTCCAACTTGTGGACTGGATGCAGTTAATGCACTGAAGTTTGCAATCCATCACTGCAAGCCCACGCTTGGAGACAAAAGCGCAAATTGCTGCTTTACCTTGGTCTTAATTATTTGCAATCATTAGAAAAGTTTTCAGGTAATGGGCTATACCTGGATTTCTCTCAGAGCATTTGAGGTTATTATATTGCTACACAGTTTTGAGGTTATCACTACATATGGCGTATCAGTCTGCTTTAAATCAAGCAGTTTGACGGAGAAAGTGCAAATAACTGCTCCTGTATTTCCATGTCCTAATATCAGAGAACTGGGGTTAGTGGAGCTGAATGCCGTTTCTGTCAGAGCAACACTTTTGTCAAGATCTTAATTTATTTACTCCTTATTTTGGGAAAACAATGCTGGATTTCCATGATAAGTTAGGCTCATGTAACATCTCAAGATCTTAACAAATTAATTTATCATACCTTGAGAAGATTAGATTAATAAGTTGAGATCTTAAGAAAACAACAGAGATTAGTCTTCATCATGGGAAAACCAGAAAAGATTCTAATGCAGTGATTTAGTGGTTTATCTTTACCATTTGTTGATTTACAGTGAAACTTAATTGGGAGGTCTTTTTTTTAATTCAAAATAAATGTAGAGGGTATATTTCATAGTGAGCATTGTTTGAATTCTTCAGGGTGATCAGGATCCTAATGTGAAGCATTATTCCAATTATGACAGTTACTTCTTAAATTACCCTATCCTTCTCTGTAGCCTTCAAATACAAGTTAACTAGTAGAGCGGCACCATTAATATAATGGCAATCACATAATCACATAGAAGGCTGCAAATATTTTTGTATGTTTACAAGGTCAAACATTTACAAAAATGCCTCCAGAAGTTTCAAGTAGTGACTCTGCACTGTGTTCCAAATTTTTATGCAAATGACATTTTTCTCTGATTTTCCTAAATACTCAATGCAATTGACAGTCAGTAAATAGTTTTCAAGTAATCAGCTGTTGGAGCATAATTCAGATTTTTTAAAACAAACCTCCCAATGATAATAATAATAATTATTATTGTTTAAAAAAAAACACACAAAATGGACTGTTCCACATTATTACGCACAATATAGTTTCAGAACATTTTGGAAAAACTGAAAATAGACATTTGTTGAATTTACAGCATTAGGAGGCCATATTTACTGACATCAAAAGCTATTTCAATCAAAAACATCTTAACAGGCCAAGTTCCATGTTAACATAGAACCCCTTCTTTGATATCACCTTCACAATTCTTGCATCCATTGAACTTGTGAGTTTTTGGAAAGTTTCTGCTTGAATTTCTTTGCAAGATGTCAGAATAGATCACCCTCATAGATCTTTAGCTTGAGGATGCTCCAGAGGTTCTCAATAGGGTTGAGGTCAGGGGAGGATGGGGGCCACACCATGAGTTTCTCTCTTTTTATGCCCATAGCAGCCAATGATACAGAGATATTCTTTGCAGCATGAGATGGTGCATTGTCATGCATGATGATAATTTTGCCACAGAAGGCACGGTTCTTCTTTTTGTTCCATGGAAGAAAGTGGTCAGTCAGAAACTCTTTATGCTTTGCTGAGGTCATTTTCACACCTTCAGGAACCCTAAGGGGCCTACCAGCTCTCTCCTCATGATTCAGTCCAAAACATGACTCCGCCACCTCCTTGCTGATGTTGCAGTCTTGTTGGGACATGGTGGCCATCCACCAACCATCCACTACTCCATCCATCTGGACCATCCAGGCTTGCACAGCAGTAAACAAGACTGTTTTAAAATGAGTCTTCATGTATTTCTGTGCCCACTGCAACCATTTCTGCTTGTGGGCATTGGTTAGGGGTGGCTGAATAGTAGGATTATGCACGACTGCAAGCCTCTGGAGGATCCTACACTTTGAGGTTCGTGGGACTCCAGAGACACCAGCAGCATCAAATACCTGTTTGCTGCTTTGTAATGGCATTTTAGCAGCTGCTCGCAGAAACCCTCCTCGTTATTCCTTTATCTGCACAAACCCGTCTATCTGAATCGGCCACAAACTTCTTCACAGTTCAATGATCATGCTTAAGTTTTCATGAAATATCTAATGTTTTCATTCCTTGTCCAAGTCATTGCTTTTCAGCAGCAGAGAGATCCTTCTTTCCCATATTGCTTGAAACCTGCGGCCTGCTTAATAATGTGGAACATCCTTCTTAAGTAGTTTTCCTTTAATTGGGCTCACCTGGCAAACTAATCATCACAGGTGTCTGAGGTTGATTTCAGTGATCCAAAGAGCTTGAGACACAATACTATCCATGAGTTTAACTGAAAAACAAAAAATTGAATGTTTATGACACTAAAATCTAATTTGCATAATAATTTGGAATGTGGTGTATTGCATTTTGTTGAAACTTCATTTTCAAAAAGCAGTCCTGTAAAACTTTTGGTTTTTTATGCTACTCAATATTTGTCTGTTTTGACTGAAGGAATACAGACTTTAAAACTATTGGTATTGTCTTCATTTTCCTTGATAACCAAGCAAGGAGACTTATGATACCATTTATGTACAGTATTATTTTGTAATTGTAATCACAAATTGCAATACTTTCCAGTGTAATCACAATTGCTCATTATCAACACGTGGTGCTGCACTACTGTCCAGGTTCCACTTCTAATTTAAACCGCTGTTAAAAGCAAGACATGCTGAACATGTCTGCATGAATCAAAACACCTGTTTTGGTTTTTCTGCCTTGTCATTTTAATTCTGTTGATATTTCCTTCAGTTCAGTTGTATTTAAATGTAGCTATGTTATGTTATGTTTATTTCATGTGCAACTTTAGTTTTTGTAGATTATCCTGTGATAGGGTACAGATTTTTGTCTTTTTATTCCTCTTATCCTCCCTTTTCTTTTTCCCATAGACCAACCAGACTTCTTTCCATTGACTGTTATGCTCACAGTTAGTCCTCAAAGGTCTGATTCAGCACCACATCGCCACCAACTGTCTTCTTTTCTGAGTAACAGTGTGTTCTTCAAAACAGCTGTCATCTATTGGGGGATACTAAACAATTGCATTGCCAAATTAATGAATCAGATCCAAGTATTTAACCCTGCTGTCTATTAGTGTTTAAGTCATTGTGCTGCATGACTGTCCTTTTCACAGACCTGAAAGAAGAGCACACTTCAAAGACTCAATAAACTTTTTTAAGAGTCCTGGACTGTTTTTGGACAAACAATTTGTTTCAGCAGTTTTTCTAGCTTTAGGACATTCACAGTTTTTGAACAGATTACCCAAAGTCATGGGTTTGATGTATGTGTGTGATGCAATATTGATCCCTTAGGGAGACAATTTATCTTATCAGCAGGCAGAGCAGAAGAGGGTCAGGTGAGCAGCAGCAACCTTGGACCCAGTATGGTTCTACTCTCATACTTTTGAGAGTCCTGTCTCAATCCTGTTAAAGATATTATTTTCATGCTTATATATTAACAGCATTATCATGACTTCTTATGGTGCAACTGTGCTTTTACTGTTTTCTGTAAGACTTTCCTCATTCCCTTGTGCATCATAGATAGAAACCACAGAATCCATGAGCATATTGCACATTGTTTTAGGGTCAGTGTGTGTTTGCCATGCTCGCAGGCAGTTTTGGGACTGGTGCCCTGTAGTACTAGGTTATAGTGGTGAGGCCCTCATGCCAGTGACAACAGATGAGGGCTAAAAGGGTATAGCCCTACCAACTCCACCCTGAGCTCTCGATGACCTGCCAGCCTGGCAGCCACTCTCTGTGGTTAAACAGATCCAAGACTCAGTCTTTTTACAAGCTTTGGGCTGCACTTTAAAGCCAGGGATCAACCTACACAGCATGATTCACACAAACTGTGAGAAGACCAAAGAAATACAGACATGCCTTTCAGGGAGGTTTATAATATCTGGAAATAGCTCTGTATTATAGGAAACAACTTGTTTTGCTTTTCAAAGTTTAAACAGCAGAGATACAACATGCAACTTTTAAAACTACTAACACACATTTGTCATTTAAGGGCAATGGCCGGCTGATTTTTTTTAAACTACAGGCTATAGAAAAAACACTTATTGAAGTAAAACTCTGCTCAGGCTTCTGCGTCATCAACATTTCATCTCTCGCATTTCCATACGTCGTTCAGGTGTTAAACAGCTTTGCATTAAAGGAATGATAGAACTACCATACTCCTGGTAGAAGTAAAGAAAGCAATGCTTTAACATAAGTCAACACTGTGATAGTATAAATTTACCATGAAAAAACAGCATTGCTAAATTCTGATGTGCTTAAAAGTTGGGAATATTCAATGATGATTCATGATAGGCTAAGTGTGAAAAGGAAACAAACCTTTGAGCATACTGACATTTTTATTTAGTTTTTCACTCTGCTGTTTGTCATATTTTGAGCTGAACACACACTAAAAAAACATCTTAAAGGTAGAATATCCGACATTTTACACTTAAATGTAATAAAAATCAAACATATGCAATGTAAATGTTTTTCTGAGTAAAGTATCAACGCACTGAATTAAAACTTAGGTATCCTGTAGTTTTGTTTATATGGGATGTTTATAACTCTGTCCAGACCGGATTGGGGCGGTAACCTTCTCCTCTGGCACATGCCCCTCTCCTCCTAGAAGCGCCCCCAGGGGTATAAATTCGCAGTGCTGCTGCAGGTAAACGTTTCACCCAAACAGCTGAGAAGAGCGCAAATGGCAGACTCCAGTCCGAAGTGTCCGACCGAAGGCCTGCCACCGACTCCCCCTCCACCTAAAAAGCCTCAACATTTGTGTAGGAAACCCTCCGACAAAGCGAGAAGAAAAACTAGTTAATATCGGACTTGCTTTTCCTCGGTGGCGAGCCCTACGCTACGCTGAAAAGCTCTCGCATGACTCCTGGATGTGTAGGTACATCTTTTCATTCATTGTGTGCATTGTCTCAGCGTTTGTCCAGTGTTGATTTATTGACACAGCACTATTCTTATGGTTGGACATTTAAGCTGAGTGTGATAGTGCGGCTGAAATAAATGTGGGGTAAAAATTAATGGAAGCTAGGCGTGCTAATGTTAGCCTGCTGCTAATCAATGGAGGCTGCAGACGGAGGTAGCTCGACTCAAATCAGGTAGTGTCTCAAAATATTTTTATCTCAAATCACCCAAGTCTTGTTTGAAGTGGATGTTTTCATGTTTAATTGATGCTATAACATAACAGGATATTGATCCAGGATAAGAAGAGCTCGTGAAATGGTTTACTGCAGCTGAAAAAAGATATTAGCAGTAGAGGTCATGCATTTGCCTTGAATGTTACATATAAACTTGTATATGATCATTGTTTTGGATCAACAGAAGCTAAAGTGGCTAAAGGGGGAGGCTTCAAAATGGCGGAGGTGTGCCAAAAACTCCTCTTTGTTTACATTTTCAAGGCTGTGCTCTCCTATGACACCTAGAGGAAAAAAAATCTCATAGTCTACCTTTAATTGATTTTGAAAATTTTGAAAAACTAGCTCTAAAACGAATAAAAACTAAACTAAAAAGAAGCATTTTAGCAAAATAAAACTAAATTAAACTACTGACCCAGCACTAAAAACTAAAAAAACTAAACTGAAATTGAACACAGAAAGTGAAAACGAAATAAAAATAAAAACTAATAAAAGTCCCAAACTATCATAACCTTGGCTCACACATAGAGCAGAGTTCTGGAGCGGCTTGTTTGCTGTATGTGCAGCATGAAGCTGCTCATGTGTGAGTCCATGCCAACTGCCGAGTAGCTAACCAGCATTATCAAAATGCGACTTTGGTGGGGCAAATGAGACTACGGCCGAATAGATAAGACTACGGCACTGTGCCATTGTCTAGGTGATTAATGGGAGACACTGCTGTGTTGCACTGTTGGCTCAGTGTTTGAGTTTTCCTCCATTTTGCTTCTTTGTAGCAGACTGGATTGGGCGTTGTCAAGTGACCAGACGGCCAGTAGTGTGTTTCTTAGGGGATGGTGCATTAGTAGAGAGAGAATTTTAAGGTTAAAAAAATGAAATAATCGACACAGCAGTTTTATGTTGGTTGTAGGCTCTAAATGTTGGTTTGTTTATTTTTCAATTAAAAAATACAGCACTGTGAGTTCATCAATCATGGAAAGTTGCCCAGGTCCTGAAGCAGAAAAGCAGCCCCAGACCATCACAATGCCACCATGTCTGACTGTTGGTATAATGTTCTTTTCTGAAATGCTGTGTAAGTTTAACACCAGATGTAGTGGGACACACACCTTTCATAAAGTTCAATTTTTGTCTCATTAGTCAACAGAATATTTTCCCAAAAGTCTTGGGGATCATCAAGATGTTTTTTGGTAAATGTGAGACGAGCCTTTGCGTTCTTTTGGTCAGCAGTGGTTTTGGCCTTGGAACTCATGGATGCCTTTTTTGCAACATCTCTTTTTGATTGTTGAATCATGAACACTGACCTTCACTGAGTCAAGGGAGGCCTTTAGATGCTGTTCAGGGTTCTTTTGTGACCACCCGGATGAGACTTTGATACACATTTGGATCAACTTTGGTAGGCCGTCCACTCCTGGGAAGATTCACCACTATTCCAAGTTTTCCCCATTTGTAGATAATGGCTCTCATTGTGGTTGGCTGGAGTCTCAAAGCCTTAGTATTAGAAATGGCTTTGTGACCCTTTCCAGACTGATAGTTGTTAATGAAGTTGTCTCTCATCTGTTCTTGAAAACCAAATTCACATTGCCAGACAGGTTCTATTTAAGTAATTTTTTTATTCAACAAGCCTAGCAGAATAATCAGGCCTGGGAGTGGCTAGTGAAATTTCCACAAAATGTGGATATTCACAGTTAAATCCTGATTTAACAAGGGGGCAATTACTTTTCACATAGGGTCAGGTTTGGACTTCTTTTAGCCATAATAAATGAATTGTATCTTAAAAGCTGTATTTTGTATTTACTTGAGTTATTTTGTCTACCACTAATATTAGTTTGATGATCTGGAACATGTGAGTGAGACATGTATGAATAAGATAAGAAATCAGAAAGGGGGTCAAGTGTTATGCCTACCGCCATGATATTTGCACTTGTGCACAAACAAGTAAAGAAAACATACGATTATTCAAAGATGAAGACAATAGTAAAAGAATCATGACTAAAACACTTTTGGGATCAGACTTTTAATTGGACTTAAATTCACATAAATAACATTGGTTCATATATATTTTGTATATTATACAACTTTATATAATATATATTTCCCCATATGATTTACATTCCTCTCTGGCTAAAAGTAGTTTTCATATCTATGGATACAGAAAGCCTTGCATGAACGCAACGCTGCTCTTTTTGTGCTGTTTATCAAGGTCCAAAAGCCAAAAGGAGAGGAGAATTTTTCTCTTGAGATGTAAAAAATATTTCCCAGGTTACACAAACAGAAAAAGCAAAAACAAAGAATCTACTGCATTTTCTCTAGGGTATTACACTGCACTACAAGGAGTGGGAAGCTACTGAAAATCATTCACTGTACTGTATATATTTACCTGTATTGACTGGTGACACAAAGAAAGAGCACTGCAAACTATCTGATATGCATGGCAATGAACATTTTCTGTCTGAGTGTTCTTGTCATGGTTATTTTTTTCTACGTGAAAAAAAGAAAAGAAAAGGAGAATATGTATTGACACAAGATAAGAAGCCCCATCTTGAAGATAAGAAGAGTTATGAACCTGCAGCAAGGTCACATAATCATGCAGTGACCCAGCCAAGCACACTTGCACAGATGGGTTGAGCTTGTCAGCCTGGATCACGAATCAACACACATGGCTTTGAGTCTGTGACCGACATTATTCAGCAAGATGGGTAGATATCTAAGTCAGGTAAAAATACCTCCTCTTTCTGTGTTACAGCAGACTAGCAGGGTATTTCTGTTATATGTATAGCGTTCCAGAAACCAGTGCCATCAAACAGACTGGGAGGCCATGCTAAGGAAGGTTTTCAAACATTTTCAGAAGCTCAAGAATTTTTCATCTCTGAATCTCTGCTTTCACCCTGTAACAGTAAAGTCTAGCAAAAGACTGAACTCAATGTGATCTGGTCAAGTATGAGTGTATTTTCTAAGTGAGGCAAATCAAAGCCTGTAAAATCACATGACATTTAACACGAAGGCCCACGTAAAACAAATTTTTAAAAAATTGCATTTTAAGTTTTTTTTATGTAACAGAAAACTGTGTTATCAGAGTGTGTGTCCACAGCCATAATTCTTTATACAAAGCCAATGTGTGTTTTTGTTGCAGTACTAAAAAAAGAGATCAATTTTAAAGAAAAGCTTCACCAATCAAAATGAAGAATGGGTAGGACTTCTGATATCAGCCTTGTTAACAACAATGGTCTAGAAGAAATTAATCTGACTCATCTTAACATTTTTTTTTTAATTCTTTTACATTGGTTTGATGTTTTATTGGTGATGTTTTCTTGAACAGAAGAAAATATTAAGCTCACAGAGCTGTTTAAAAATGACCCAAGGATACTGCCAAAGATATCAGAAATCAACTTCAGCAACAATAAGAGCTGGTGTGAAGTGGTCTGAAACTGAGGTTGTGAATGTTACAGTGCAAAAGTAGCAGCTGTGGACACAGGCTCTTAGCAAGGCCAAATTTCAGTAAAGAAAAACAAAAACCATATATCTGAAGAAAAAGCTTGTGTTAGACTTTGAGCTGGCTATGAAAGGTTTAAAAGGTTTTAGTTTTTCTTTGTCATTGATGTCTGCTGCTGCAGTGTAGGTGTCAGAGGAACCCATTAACAACAAACAAGAGTAAAATAGCACGTTCTTCAACTTTTCCATGCAAAAATGCTCAATTAATGATACATTTGACTGCCGAAAGAAAGCTGAATGGAATTCCTTTGTCAAAAATACAATTAGTAAAATGATAAGGTGTACCTTTTGGTCCACAGGGGTCTCCAAACGACACACCAATAGTTTCTCACGGGACCTTTAAGTTTCAAAACAACAACAATAAAAATCAATCTGTGCTATTGGGTTGTGTGGGCATGTCTGTTAAAAAGGGGCTGGGAATATACCCATAATCCTTCAGTGCATCAGCAAGCCCCCAGTTTGGCTCTGAACCTAAAGTGAGAAAAAACTTTCCACCAGTCCACATCATTGATCCATTGAAACATGTCATTCTTATGGCATCACGTTTACGACTAATGTGTTTAGAGACCAGTATCTTTTTCGCTTTACATGGACTTTCAGCACATTCCATGATGGTGTAAAGAAATGGTAAAAGGGTGGGAATTTTTCATGAACAAAAGAGTATGTACAATATCTGCCTTTTATGAACCCTTTCACGCTACACGCATCTTTGAACATCAGTGACACATATTTGATTGTCTGAACCAGAACTGCTACCTGAATATCAAACCAGAGGAAATGCCACCAACTACAAACAAAACAAAACAAACCATGAACTGGGTTATCTGGCAGCTTTTTGAAAGTGACAGAATTAGAGGTCAACTTTGCTGTTAAACAATGTAAATGTATGTGATGAAATACTTGATATGGAGAGCTATTTAAATCATCTATTGACCAGGGCGGGGTCCTATAATGTTTCATGCATTAATCACCACAAGGCCAGCCTAAACAAAACATGACAATGTGTCTATGTGTGTGCATGTGCATGTTTGTGTGCATGTGTTAACAAATCACGGAGAAAAACACAATCATGCCATGACATTGTAACAGACAGCAAGTTAAAGTATTAGCTCCCTCCTTCCCTGAATTGTCGACAACAGAGTGAGCTTTTTTCTCAATAAACAGCTATTACTTTATCTTTAGTTGATCATCATAAAAGTCGCATAACATCATATCCCTTTACTAAACAAGATAAAATTACTATATGCTATGAAAAAGGGCAGCAGGGAGAGAAAGTCACTAATTGTGTCCAAAGCACAGTGAATATATATATTTAACTTTACAGCAGGGGCTTCTTTTTTATTACAAAGTGCTTTTAGTGAAGAGTTTCCAAAATAAATGGAAAAAAAAAGTTTTTAACAGTGTTTATTGCAATACATTTTCAATGGTCAGTAATCAGCATCCATGGCTTCATGACCATAATTCATGTTCTTAATATAAGTTGAAAGAAATGGAAATGGAGATTTTAATATTATGGCCATCTCTATAATGGCCTGTGCCCACTAATGACTTCTTTGCACTGGTAACCACAGTTGGAGAGCACTTCTCACCAAGGTTTATAGTTTCAAAGTAAGAAACTTCAACATCTCTTGGTAGCAACTGTATGGTCTGTTTAAATGCTCTAAATTCTTCAGTTTTGCAATTAAAAAAAATCACCAAGAACACATTAAAACAATGTAAGGGAACTGTCCTCACATTAGCATGAGCTCTGGACCTGGAGTATTGCATCAAAAAGACTAGTAAGATTAGTTTTTTCTTTGCCACTATTGTTGACAGAGATAATATCAGAAGCCCCACCCCTTCTTTATTTTGATTGGCCAGCTAGGGAAAAGTGACATTGAACTGCACTTTTCACCCAGGGGGATGGGAGCAGAGCAACAGAAATCAGCTGATGTCAGGGGGAGTAGAAAATGCTAAAAAAAAAAAAAAAAAAAAAAGGCTCCCACTACAATAACCTGCCAGCTAAATAACAGTGTTAGTGAGCACAGACCCTCACTATCTCAGAGCTTGTGTCAAAAATGGAGTTTTTACCCTAGCAGTGGTCTTTCTAAGACAAAAACTATAACGTCCAGCTTTTTCAGTGTCCAGAGTTCTCTGAGGAATATTTGAGTGCTGATATAAGAGGATAAAATGTTTAATTTTGCACTCATCAGCACATAAATGTGCTAGAATAAGAATGATATTAAAATAACATTTTGATTCTGTTTTACTGCATTTAAAAAAAAATCAATTTAACACATTTACAAAATAAAATGGAGTACACTGTTGCACTTACCAGTCAAAATCAAGAAGGGGTGGGACATCTGAGATCAGCTTTTTCAACAATATCAGTGGATGAGAAACGAACCTGATATAATTTATATCATAGTTGCTGTAAATCCTTTTGTTTTCTTGGCAACATTTTCTTGAATTAAGGAAGATATTAAGTATTGTAGTATTAAGCATTTCAAAAAGACCTAAGGATACCGCCAAGGTAAGCAGCAGTGAACTTTTGTAACATAGCAAAAATAAACTCTGCTGAGAAGTGCTCTGAAACGTAGGTAAGGGCACTGCCAGTTCTAAAAACGCCATCTATGGACACAGGTCCTTACTCACTGGGGGGAAATAGTAGTTATTAAAAGTGCATCGTCAATATATTGAGATTATTACTACAAGTAAAACATTTTTCATAAATAACACATTTCTATCTTTCTTAGAGATTTATTCATTTCCAATAAATCTCTAATCATACATGTCTAGAGGTCACATGATGCTCTGGTCTTGTAATTATCTGCAAGCAACATTAGCAGTTCCTGAAACTTGTAGCTAGGACCCGCCAGAATGAACAGGACTGCTGCGTCAAATCTACGACAAAGATCATTAATAAGACTTAAGCAACAAAGAGCTGCTGAGGCTACAACATATGAACAGTGACAAAGGATGATTTTTAATTTGTCCTGTTGTGATGTGCCTACAGCTAGCATGTGTTTGCTTTAGCAAAATGATGGTTTGAACAACAAGACTAAATCTGTTTTGGATGTATCTGTAGTTAGCCTGATGTTTACATCAATGAAGAGTGGAGCATGTGAAGAAGAAGAGACAGCTAGTTTGGCTGTAATAAAACTTGGAAAGTGATCCACCTTAAAATAACTTTTAAGTTCTGAAGGTTACAGACTAAAAGGAAACCTTTGATTTTGTGCTATGCAAGGCCAGACTGACAGAGACATTTTTAAGGTTACAGAAAGCATAACATTAGTGAGAGATGGTTATAAATGTCAGTCGTCTTTGGATTTATCACAATACTTTTTGCTGCGACTGTAACTTGCTTTGACTTTTCATATTTCACTGATCAGATATCACTTTATCTCACTGTTCAAATGTTGTAGCTTCAAACTGAAAATCGACAACAACATTGCCATTGGACTTTCACCCAAAGGGTCAAATTAAAACATAACTACATCAAAATGGAAGACCTAGAATGGTAAATAAAACCAGCCCTGCCCTAAGTGACTCCAGAGCATCATATGAGTTTCAGGTTTGCTGACATTTACAGTCAAGAGCCCTCTGTCCCATTTACTAGTGAAGTTGTAAAGCATTGGATGCTACAAACTAAAAGGACTGACATTTTTCAAGACTGGTGTGCATATCTCCAACACTGTCTAAATCCGTAAGAAAGAAACTGGTCCACTCTTAATGCAGAGCAGAGAGCAGAACTTGGTCACACTGTCCATGTCTTTCAGTCTTCAGGGTCTGATTGGACTCCTTTCTGCTATTATCTGGACCTTCCTCAGTGGCAGGTCTTCATCCCCGTCAAGTATGGCGAGTCTTGTCGACACAGGCCCATCTGCTGCTGCTGCTGCTCTTGAAGATCTGTGGCCACGCCGTCAACAAAGTCGGGCACAGGTAGCCCTGTGAGAATCATGACCGACTTGTTCCAGATCATGAAAGTAGGTACAACGGGCAGGAGGAAGGAGATTTCAAAGGTGTGGATATGCTGGGAGTTCATCGCGTCGTGGAAGGACAGCGAGTTGTTGTCATAGTCCAGCAGGACACCCAGCCGCCTCAGCTGCAGGCTCGCCTCCACCAGCATCTCCTTGCCGTCATGGCGTACCATGAAGTTGTTGTTACAGCGTGAGAATACCCATGAGGATGAGTTCTTGCCGCTCCATTCGTTTTTGGGGGCTGATTTGTAAGCCACGCCGATGGCATACCTGCAGGGGAGGAACATTTTGGGATGCATTAGTCATCAGAACGTAGTGTCCTCCTTAATGACTACATTTTAACAGCAAAGCTTCCTCATGTTGAGGACGCACAGGATAGGCATGGCCCCTTTGGGTCTTTCCTACATGAAGAGGTCTACTTCAGAGCCAATTAGTGAACAGAATATAAATAGGAAGAGAGTACACACACTGTGTGGTGGGAACGTGTCTGTTGTGTGTTTGAGTTTGCATAACAGCCTAGTTTTAAACTCCCTACAGAAAGATATTTTGGTTTAGAGAGCCTCCTTGCAGGCTTATATAATGTATTGCCTGTATTGTATTGCATGTACTGCGAATGATTCCTACCATGTAGATGCTCCTAGTAGCACCTCCCAGTAATGGCACCCACTGTCAATGAAGACATTCCCCGCAGCGCCGTAGGAGCCCGTGCCACTGAAACGCTCCGGGGTGTGGCTCTTCTTCAGCGAGCTCTCATCTTTCTCCATGGTCAGACAGTCATTGGACAGACGCAGCTTCTTGTGGGCTGTCTTTGGGTCCAACTTGAAGGGTTGACCTGAAAGATGTAGAATTTCACGTTATAAAGAAGCTTTTATGGCGTTTTGGTAGCCAATAGAGCATACTGTGATTGTTATGATTACAATATTGCCATTCTGGGAAAAATCACTTTCATGCTCATTTTAATCTTTTTTGTAGGGATGCATATTATCAGCGCGATATCTGTTTAGGGAGATACTGGCTTATTAATTGTCAATAAAACAATCTAAAGAAGGCATTGCAGGATGGAACCTAATTTCATTCGCTAGTCTCAGCTCAAGGATAGATTTCATTAAAATGAGTTTATTACCCAGATTGTTTTATTTGTTTCCAACATTACCCATAGGGGTCAGCAAGAAACAATTTTAGAAATGGGACAAGATGTTGTCAAGGTATATAGCAAGCTAAAAGACCTAGAACCCATCTCAAATCTCTACAACTGGCCAAAGAAAAAGGGGGTTGGGGTCTAACCTTCTCTAAAAGATAGTTATTTGTAGCACAAATGAAAGCTATGGTTTGCTGGTGTAATCCATCATATAATTCCCAATGGGAAATATTGAAGAGGGGCCCTTTCCCATTCCCATACAGGCAATATCAGCAGATAACAAGCTGTTCTCAGATTTTCCCCTCATGATGTCATGTGGGGAGTTAGCACCGCCCCCAGGTTCGGTTGGCCCTCCCCACTTGGAAGAAAGTTCCGCCCTCCTCTCCTGATCCTCCTCTCAGCTGCCAGATGAGAGTAGGATCAGGAGTGCCACATCCATTTCCTGAGAGGGGCGGAGTCAGACAGCTCAGTAACATTTAAAGTCACAGACACAGAAACAGCTTGTTCCGAGCAGGGCTGAAATAGAGGGGTTTTAGACATACAAAAATCCAATACTGGAGTGTTTTTTCAGCAACAAACTTCACAGGCATGTTTTGGGGACCTCTGAGGCCAATATAAACTTGTCTTAAAGGGGTAAAATATGTGACCTTTAACACTGAATGAACATGTTAGATTCAAGGAATGGACAGCTAAAGGGATAACAACTGTATAAAACATAATGAAAGAGGCTAACCAGCTTAGCTTTGAATGAAAAAAGAAAAAAATATGTTAGAAAAAAAGACATTTATTGATACCTCCACATCTGAAACTACATTAATATAATAATGAGAAAGTTACCTCTTGCAAATACATATCTGATAGAGCTGTTTAAATAAGCATACTGTTCAGATCCAGGATGTACAATAATTTCATTTTTATATAAAGTCTGTTACACCTTTAATCACATTCAACTTCAAACATCAGAACCAATGGGAGAGAGAAAGAGAGACAATCAGAGGAAGAATGGTCAATAATATGGAGATATCAATGGAAATGTACGAGCTCACATAACTGGAGGAAATTTAGTTGGCAAATGGGATAAGGTACTTTATTGCACAGTCTCGGGAGTGTCTTTATGGCAGTAATTCCCCTGCATGTTGGAGAAAATGTGGAAATAAAACAGCAAACCACTACCATGTAGTTTGGGACTGCACTGTTATTGAGGACTGGAAAGGGGTGTGAAATTACATTTAGTTATAAGACCTTGTATCTGGTTTATATATACCTCAAGATTCTGTGTTTTAAGGACTGAAACTTTAGGTCTGAACTACAACAAGATATCAATATCAATATGTGCAACATTTAATTTGTAAATGTCGGCATATTGGATAAAAGCAAAAAACTTAACATAGTTAATCCTGTTATGGATAGGTTTGGGGTCTTTTCTCTTTCTCACTTTTCTTTTCCCCTGAAACTATGAGCTGGTATTAAACAGAGATGCAGCAGCTGTGTGTAAATATATTGTCGGGTAAAGCCTGGGAAATAAAGACTACAAATCCCAGCGACACGGCTCGGTGTTGGGAGACATCACTTCCGGTCTGTGTGTTTGAAAACTGGTTGATTGTGAAATTGGGGACACCTGTACAGAGCAGCGGGGATTCGTATAGCTGCAGAGCCACGATAGAGACGCCGTAAAGGACTACTTCACTCTTACATCTGATGGACAAACAGGTGAAGTTGTGTAGTTCAGCCCGCACCGCGCTCGCCTAGCTGCATGAGTCTAGCCCGCATGGTTTTAAACCTGCACCACCGTGTCAAACATCTCTCCACCACCAACACAACAAAACCTGAACAGAACCAACCAGACGGGGCTGGAAGCTCATGGAAGCCAAAGACTGTGCTTGTCGGGTAACTGAGGAAGGATGCCATGGTCGAGGTCGAGGACGCCAGGTACACACAGCTGCCATTTATTCACCTCTGGTTTACTGCTCAGCTCTTGGTTTTGTTTTCACATTTGGATGCAGTGACCGCAACTCCGTTAACTGGGGTTGTCTAAGTTGCATTCATAACAATCCCTTCTTTTTTTTTTTTTTTTTTTTTCCAAAAATAGCCTTTTCGTTGTGACTTTATGTTGAAAGTCAGGTGTAAATAGGTGACTGTCACTGCATATATAAATAAAATTCAGATACATAGAAGCTCAGATTATCTTGTCTAAGCTTGTGTTTTGGTTTTATGTTTGTGTATCTTGTTATATCCTGAATCTATCACAATCTATTTAACTTTTTTACTCCTAAATATGTTTTCTGGCAACTTTGTGTTCAAGATGACTCAAATTAAGAAAATTTGGGCCAATGATATCATGGGAACTTATAGCAAAGGAGTGGAGGAAATTAGAGCAGGATTTGAGGTCAGAGCAGCAGTAAAAAGAAGAAAATAAATACAAAGTTTGTTGGGAAGTGCTTGCAGAGGAATCACATGGAGACAGAAGAGGAGAATGTTTGAAATACAAGGACGAGAGTCGAAACTTCAAAGCCTCTCAGAGCCTTTGGTGAAAACATTTCATAACAGCAGAGGAAGCCACCCGGCATCCTCCTTTGTGCCTGCCATCACACAGACTTGGAAATTAGCTGAAGGAAATAGCCTTCACTTCCACTGCAGTAGGTAGCGGACGAGGCTATTCACTGGAAATGCTGCTATCCGGTTGCAACAATTCAATTTGCAGTGACACCAGTAATTTGGGTGTAATGGGTGGAAAATTGAGAGGGTGAAACTAGGTGAGTGGCAGAGAGGAGTTCAGGAGTGAGCAGAAGTTGAGGGGATGATGTGAGGCTGAGGATTTGTGCATGCATGTGGCTTCATGGAGGTCAGCCTTGTCCCTTCCAGACCTGACATTTAACTCTGACACCTCTCATCTCATCTCTCAGCCTCCCGAGCCTCCCACAGCTTAATGAGCGACACAATGAGGACCTCCTCCCCTCCCTCTATCTGTCCTCTCCTTCATCTCTCTTCCTCCTTTCTCTCCTTCTCATCCTCCATATCCTCTCTCCTCTCTTGCACACTTCCCTCCAATAATCCGCATGGTGAGTGTGTGTTACTGCGAGTGGATATGAGACGACGAGGCCAATGTGCTGCTGGCAGCCAATTACATTAATGCGCTCTTCTTTGAACTGCTTATCGCTGCCAGCGCAGCCATTTCCAAACACTGGGGCTCTGTCATGCCTTTCCAGGGGATGACTCCTGAGAGCCCCAGCTGGGCCTGAGGTTGGGGAAGGGGAGACACACGTGACCGTAGAGGACAGCAGACATGAACACAGAGCAGCAACTTCATCCTACACACAGGCAGACATACAGTTTGAGGCCAAGTGGAAATGTTTTCAAGCAACGCCAGCAGGATACTTCTTAATGGGTAAAGTCATGCATAATAAGCTTCAGTCTGAATTGTGACTCTACTATGTGAGAATAAATGGGTATGTACATGCTGGATGGCTGGCTGGATGCTCAAAATGAAACTGGATTTGGGGGTCTGTGGAAAATTGGAAATTGTAACAGAAGTATTTTTTAACATGCTTTTTAAATGCTGTAGTACAGGCAGGCTGGAAATACAACATGCTCCTAAATGTCACACAAATGCATCCTTTTCTGCAGCTGCACCTCACTTTACCTTACTTTACTTCAGTGCATTTATTTGTTGTCTTTAATTACATTTGAAAAATATTAATCTTGAATGTGAGCTTTAGCAATGTTAGCTAAATTGTAGCTACCTAAGCAACTTGGATAACTTAAGAATAAAGAAAACAAAAATCCAAAAATCTGTACTGTCTCAATTTCTCCTCTAGCTGTTATGTTTGCCTTTATCTTGTGTTTCTTTTTTCAGACTGCTGATAGTAGATGTTTTTTTTTCCCTAATATGTTTTGACTTTCTTCTGTAGTCTTCCTGTGAAGCGGCAACTGACCACTGTGACGTGTCCTTATCTGCCATTCTTTGCCAGATAAGGACACATCATAGCGGTAGGCCAAGTAAAAAAGGAAATATGATCATTTAAATTTGATATAAAAACTAGTGTGACCCATTTGGGACAGTGGACCATGCTTTACAGGACTGTTACTGCTATTTTTTTTTCACAATTTTAGCATATTGTAATTTCTTTTTAAAAAAGACAATATGTCGTTTTAAATAATTTTTAAAAATCCATTTTGTGGGGTGTTGTGTTTTTGAAGGCCCTATATCTGTTACAATAAATTAAACTTAATTTTTTTTTTTTTTAAGTTTTATAAAGTTTGAATTTTATAAAGTTGAGGTAGTAGCAAAAAAGATTATACCAAACATGAGCATGGTATACATTTGTCAGTGGTTTGAGAAAATGGTAAAATAGCCAGTGGACCTCTAAGGGTTAAGGAGAGAAAGACTTTCATGAAGTGATGGTAACTGTCAAGATGGAGTTCAAGCCAACATTATAGCAATCAATGACTACAAGAGTGGAGAAAATGCATGAGGAAAGAGCAGCAGAATTGAAAGTTGATTATCAGCTTGCTATGAGGTCTGTGTCCAATAAATATTTGTAAATTATAGGTTACTTGCTCATAAGGTAATGGCATACTTTAACAATGTAAACGTGGAAATGCTCGTTTTAATTACACTATTGTGTTTATTCATTCATAAATAAAGACAGTACACATCAAGGGCATGTAAATGTGCAAGATTGTAGCTAAAGGAATCAAATCTGAGATCAACATATCACCAAGAAGACCAATCTAAAGCTGGAAAGCGTTTTTAGCTGGTCATGAAACAGACTGCAATTAGTAGCCTAATGATGCCTCTGTATGACCAACAAAAGCAAACCAGACAAGATCGAGAAGATAGATTATTTTCATAGAACAAGTGCCAAAACAAACCCAAATACATGAGCTAAACCGTTAAAAGTATATGTAATAAAATATTTACAAGATATTTTTTCCAAATTAATTTCAAAGCACACAAATGCGCTACATAACACTACTAGGTAAAAACCTAGTATATGGCCGAGTGCAACTATCTGGGATGCCTGTTGAAATGCATGACTGAATTGTGGGTTCTGGCAGAGTAATTTTTTTTCTTTATCATTATTCTGTTATTATTATTATTATTACTTGCCTAATTTATTGCAAGTGGTTACTTATATTTATATAGCTTCATTTTCTCCTCTCTCTCTCTGTGGGGATGAAGCTCTGAGCAACACGCCGATACACCTGACAAGCCAACTGTAATGATTGGAAACTCATGCCAAAACAGATTGGAGTAGAGCGAAAACAACTATTCTGTCACAGAAAGCTTTCAGTGCTGCTCTCTGTGCTTGTTTAATAAAGAAATGTCCAGTTCAGACAAAACCGCTGCTGCGGCTAAGTCCAAGCTAATCACTTCACTAGCAGGCCTTGTATATAACCACCCCTTTCCCCTGTAACTATCACATACTCTTGCTGAAGCAGGTCGGCAGAAGAGTGAAAGCATCTTTCCCAACATGAAAAGATTTTAGGTTTGTTTTAATTCTTTATTTCAGCCATTAACTACTGCTTTCAGTACATCTAAACCGCATCCATAGTGCAACTCTGTATGTCTGGCTCTATTCACCGCATTGGAGGCAGCCATCACCGACAGCTTTCAGAACAACCAAACCTAACTCTGTATGGTATGACTCTGAAAGTAGCATCACTCAGTCAGTCATTCAGTCAGATATAGAGAGAGCCATCTGTAGGGCTGACCTCAGTGGTCAGCCAAAAACAAGTATGGCCCATTACTAAATAGGGTGCCATACAACCCAACACTCCCCTTCATAATGCCAGGATCTGTATTATAAAACAACAGAACAGAATAACACGCCCCTCTGAATATTAAACACTGGATTATACTAAACACTGGATTTCTTAGCAGAGTTTGTGATTAGCCTGCTTCCATTCTGTAATACACACGATTAAAGATGCTTCCAACAGTGTGCAGAGGTGATAGCTGCTCTGTGTTTGAATGCATTGTCGCTGACTGGAACATCTTTAATGGAAATTTGCAGAACATAAAAATGAAAGAGTATCAGGAAAATAAAAGAGGCTAGAAATAAAAGGGGATACCACTGAGGGAGTATTTATAAAAAGCAATTTAATTCTGGCTTAATTTCACTCAGCTCTTGTTGAAATACTTGCAGTGGGATTGAATCTTGGTAAGTGACTTTATTTCAATTCAGTCAATTTCACTCATGCTTCTTTTTTTCCCCTTTATGCAGAGGGATAGATTGAGCTTAGTCTGTAATGAGAGGGAATGAAAGAAAGAGCACCATTTAACTGCATAACTAAACAATTACTGCAGTAGAAACAGGAGCATCAGGGACATTGGGAGCTCTCGGAGGTCTTATACAACCCTGTTTTTTTTAAAAACACAGATTTAAACCTCTGTTCAACATGACTCTTTCTTTGTCGTTTAATTGCATGACTGCACACCAGTTGGCTTGTACATGACTGATCTGTATGTAATGTGGTGTGTACTTCAACAGCGCTGACCGGCTAAAACAAGGATTATTCCGGTGAGATTACACATGCATCAATCATGTAACATGGCTGGAGACACCTAGTACACAACAGGAATATGACAAGCCTTGAAAGTATTTTACAACGACCATTTTTATCCTCTTTTTCTCAGCTTTAAAAGAAATGTCATCCTGTAGTGACGAGCAAAGACAGACAGCACAAACCAATCTTTTTCAGCATCACCCTCTAATGAACTCACTATGCAGAGTCTTCAGAGACCAGAACTAGAAAATAATTTTCACTGGGGCTCCTCTGTCTGCTTTTAAATTCTCTGTGATTAAGACGCCATTTTTGGAAAAGAGGTTTATGTAAGAAACTAACTGCATGTCAAAGTTGTTTTTTAATGCAACCAGTCACCATGAGTTTGATCGGTTTAGTGTGAAATATATTAATTTATTAAAACTCCGCTGTTGCCTTTGTGATGCTTGTCCTTGGCCAACATGTACACACAAAGTTACTGGACTTTATTCTATGTAACCTTTATTTAAATCTTAAAAATCATCGCAGACACAAAAATGTACAATTTAAACAAACCAATCAAAGTTGATACTAGGTTAAAACAACTGCACAATAATGAAATGGTTTGAGATTATCATCTGAATTTGTCTGACATAAACAAAAGCTTTCAATCTTCATGATGTATTGTTAAGATACAACTGTTAACAATGCCCCTGTGCCAGAGACCAACTAACTTTGTTATCCCTGCATCCTGTAACAGGATGCAGGGATGAGTGTTATAAGGATATGAATCTGAGAGCAGCGCTGATAAAAAGAGAGTAGAGATTTATGTGTGGAAGCAGCAGCATGTTTGTAGACAATATCACCATAATCAAGCACAGGCATAGGAATAGCCTCAACTATACTATTTCTACATTTGGGAGGAAGATTAGATTTTTTTCTGCACAGAGATTTGAATTTGCCAGAAAGGTTTTCAGTATGGTGTTCAACTATCAATGAATCATCCAGCCATGTACAGAGATATTTATACACATTTTGAATACTGCTACCATTGAGTGTGGATAACTGTAGGCTGCTAGAATCACCATTGTGTAGCTTTGGAGAAGATTTAAATTTGGGTTTGTTGGCATAAAGAAAAGTTTTGGACCAATAAAAGGAACACCAAAAGCAGCAAGCTGTTCTGAATCAGTTAAGAAATTTAAAATAGCATTATCAGCATATAGATAAAAATAACAGTCTGATGAAAAGGGAACAAAATGTTTTAGATGGATATTAAATAAAATAGGACCCTGAAGTGATCCTTAAGGGACAAAAATTAAATTAGGAACTAATGTATTTTTCAATTTTTTAACCACTTGTAAAACATTAAGTATCTCTTTTCCTTATTTTACCTCATAAATTTAAATAAGACTTTTTTTTTTTTAATTTGGAGACTGCACAGTGATCATCAACTGGTGGCCTGGGGGCCACATCAGGCCCCCCATATCTTCCTATGCGGCCCACAGAACATGATCAAATTTAGAAAATATGCACAGGAAAATTTTTGATTTTTGTTGTGTTATTGGTACCTTTTTTTTTTTTTTTTTTTAAACAAACTCACTACAATTTTAAAACAACTTCAAAAACAGTTGAGATTGATACAGGGAAATACAATGCATGTTAAACACATATTTTTCAGTCCATTCATGAAAACAAATGTTTTCTATGTCAACTTTCAGCTTCAAGCATTTTGGTAGTGCAATTTTCCTGTTTGGGTTTCTCACATATCACTATCAGCGTGAGACCCAGAAAGAAGTTTCACAATATACAGTTATGAAAAATCGATAAAACTGTGTGCTTCATGTCTGTGCAATGAATGGCACTGTTGCCTCACAATAATGGGGCTCATGGTTAGAATCCCTGTGGGACACGGCCTTTCTGTGTGGAGTTCACATGTTCTTCCCATACATGTGCAGGTTCTGTCTGGGTACTCTGGTACCTCCCACAGTCAAACGACATACTCGTAAGGTCAGTTGGTGATTCTATATTGCCCGTAGGTGCGAGTCCAAGCAATAATATTTGTCTTTCTCTTAATGCCATCCTTATGATTGACTGGCGACCAGTCCAGTATTTGACCCTGAATGAGATAAGCGGTATAGATAATAATGAATGCATTTAAATTGTCTACAGCTGTATTGATTTTAATCTAATTGCGAGGAATATTTACATCTCTACTTAGTACTGCTTGCTAGGACTGTGCTCAAAAAATAGTTATGGCACATGCTCTTGGCTGTTAGAGATTAAACAGCAGTTTTTAAAATGCATATCCCCTATCAAGCAGTTAACAAAAAAAGCGAACAAGTGGCAGCAGATGAAAAACTGTATCAAGCAGAACATGCTTCAGATCAAAACAAATTAACTGTTAACATGAAAGAGAAAGTCTATTAACAGCCAACAAGACAGAAAGCATACATACTGGATTATTTGTGGTTTTCTTCAAACATCAGACATTCAGAGTTGGACATGAGTAATGCAACACACAAACTGCTCAAAAATAAGGTACAATACTGCAGCAACACCAGGCAAATTAGCGGTTAGCAACAACAGCTGGGCTTGCTACACCAGTGTGGTTTGTGCTGCACCTAACCAGAAATGAATAATGGTATAAAGTCAAAATTTCACTCAGCTTCTAAACAGGATCTGACAATCACAATGCACAATTATATACTTTATTGTAAAGACTTAAACTGTACAGTGTAGCTGATAATGAAGGCTTCAGGCAGCTGCTTATTGAGTTTGAGAGATGCAGTTTAATCCCCACATTACAGAACCTGTGATGCCTAAGTTTTATGCAGATGTACAGGTTAAACCAAAAAATTATTATAACATAAAAAATGTATAAAACAGCAACAGAGAAAACACAGAGGGCCATTTCAAGTGCAAAAAGCTGAATAACCTTGTAGTTGCATTTATTAATAGCTCAGTGATTATAAATAGATTTTTAATGTGCAAATTAGATCTGTGAAGACCTAAATTTAAGTGTTTTGCAGTGTAAAAACGATGCCATTGCTGTTGTCCTAATCCAATAAAGAACAGTTAGCTCTTGTGAATTCTGTGTATGTTTATACGAAATGCTTGTTATCCTAAAGGAATTTGTTTTGCAATACGCATTGTATCGAGCTGTAGGTTGAGGGAAATACCCAGCCCTACCACTTACCATGCCTCAACTATCAAGTTGTAACTTCCATTTGAGCTGCAATGACAGGCAATTGAGGCTCAAATCTTTGAAATCTAAAATATTTCTTGTGGAATGTCTAGCTTTGACATAAAATGGTACATTGAAACAGGACGTCAGTGCTGCACAAACAAGCTTCAGTGCCGTCAGATCAGTTGGAAGTTTAATGCCTTCAGCTCAGATGGCGAGATATAAAAAGGCTGAGACAAAGCTGACACAAAGTCACCAATACAACACCACATACATGTGGAAAGCTATGGATTTTAGTGCTAAAGGAAATACGTGCTGTTTTTCTCTATCTTACCTAAAATTGTTTCAGCTAATCCCTTGAAAAGACCAAAGCTGACAATACACCAGCGATCTCCTTATACTTAAGTGACTCTTACCTGGCTGTTGAGCTCAGCCTGAAGCACAGTTCCATATCTTTATACTTCCGGTGGTATTATTTTCTAAAAAAACCCTGCATTTTTGTCTGTTATCAGCTATGAAACAGTATCATTTAAGAACTAATGGCTCTATTTAATACAAACTAATGACAAAATAACAAATTATAACATTATATATAATTAGTAACATTATTAAAAATAATGTCATGGTTGTTAACAGTAAAAATAACTAAAAGCTAATGTAAATAATTTCACTATTTCCTAATGATGATTGTTTTACAGTGCTGATTAGCTAGTACATTTCCTGAAATAACTGGGCATTGTACTACTGCTTACTTCAGGGGCTGCCTGTCGCTTGAGGCCTGTCATCAGAGATGCATGCTGGGTAAATATTATAGCAGGCCCTTGAACAGTTAGCAAAGAGGAACATGTACCTCTGGGGAACCTTGCCATGTGATATTCTCAGCCTGGACGTTTGCTGCTAACTTAACACAGGCACATGGATCTGAGAATTATACACACAAACCAACACACAATTCTGGGTGCTTGCTGGTTTTCTGAGTCGTGCTCACACTATGGAGGCCAGGAATAGTCTCCCTGAGGACTGACGAGCATAATAAAGTCAACAGTCCAGTGTTTGACTGTCAGCACAGCGGCTGCCTGAAGGTAGGCCGGTATGCATGCAAATGAGCTTTTGTTTGGACACAAACAATACACTCACTCAAAATACAGCCCAGTCCTTACTTGTAAACAATAGAGCTGCTACATGAAAACATATTTAAGCCTGGATTTGCATTGCTGGTGCTCCTACTTCACACAATCCTGCAGCTTTGTTCCAGAAAAAGACTAAAGTGGATATTGATTTAAGAGGCTTTACGCTTTACTCTGGGATGGGTGCAAATGTCAAAACAGGGTGCTGGATGCACAGAACATCTGTTTAATGAGGTAGCATCCCAAAACGCAGAGAATATTTGGTAAACTGAAATTTATCCAGGATCATGAAAAAAACAGAATAAGCATAAAAATCTCCTCTATGATTCTGCAGGTACATGTGCTAGATGCCTGCATTAATTTGCCTAGACATAACAGATATGCATTGCCCACTGACATCTGCTCATGCCACATTGTTTGTCAATGGCTGATGTTTATAACAGGGCTAATACTGGATAATACTGGTGTTAAACTGATGAATCAATGCATTTAAAAGTGTCTGTGACTGAGTAAAGAGTAAAACTTAGGCAAAAAAAGAGGTCAACTGAAACTTGCCAGCTGATTGGCTAACATGAATCACATGACATTCAATAACAGAAATAGATTGCAGAAGGGGAGACGGGCTTGCTGACAGGGAATGTGAAAGATGGAGATGGCTGAGTCAAACTCAAACAGGGATGCACGGTACTGGATATTTGCTGATATGCCAGTATTTATGAATTCTGTTTAGCCGATACAGATGTATAAAAGTGGTTCAGATTCTAAAGGTTCTAAAGTTTTAAGAATGAAGCTCAATAGAGAAAAGACCTCAGCTGACATGGGTCTGTTGGTCCTGCCTAAAACTTTTTTCATACTAATGGCTGACATTTATAGCCAATTATATCCGTTGTAAATATTGGCAACAATTTTAATATCTGACGATAATAATAGTTAACTTTTTAAGCTAATTCCTACCTTTACTGATGTCATGATGATAACAGAGTTTAACAGTACTCACACTTTTTCAGCAGCTCTGGTCCATAGACAAAAATACATTTATTTCATGAACCAAGCTAAGTAGCTACCTGAATACTCATAACTGAAAAACAGAAGAAAAGGATAAAGTACAAGACTGTGTACACACTGCTTTAAGAGGATGAAAGGACTACCTTTCCCACAATCCACTGAGATTAATTCTGTTTGATGTTAAAGATAGTTTTTCAAGCTTTCAACCCATATACAAACAACTACACTTTACATTTTTAAATGATAATGTTGTAATAAATTGTATTTTAAGTATATTTTGCTTTATGCTATGGTGGCTTGTATTGTCATCAACAGCTGACAAAAGATGTGTGTGGTTAGTTGGCAAAACAGTTAAATTTGGACATCACATTAGCTGGGGCAATAGTTACAAGTCGGTTAAACTAATTATCAATCATTTTTATAAACAAAGGCCTGATATCCTCGTCAAATGCTATTTTAAGTCTGAAATAGTTAAATAGTATCAGGAACAATGTACAAAATAACATTAGTCTCAAAAAGAGAAAATGCTTTGTACCAGATATAGCTAATTTCCATTTGTAGTCCCTGGGCAGGTAAACAAAGCCTCTGCCACTAGTAGCCACTGTAGCTTCAGTCAGTGGCCACTGCCTTCCTGCCAGAGCTTTCCCTGTGCTTAGCCAGACTTAAGCATGAGAAGTTAGTAGTTAGCATGTCAGGAACAGCACGATTTGGCAGTTTTAGGAATCAGTAAATTAAAATCAACTTGCATGTAGGCTGTTAGAGTTATACTCTACACCGATGTGATGAGTAACCACATTAGGCATGTTACTAATCTGAAAGGGGAACAAAGGCTGGTGAATGTAGCTGCTAACCTCAGCTGTGCGCTACTCGCCACACCAGCCTTACATCCCAGTGACACAACAGCCCTGTGATGAATTTGACTGTTTTCTGAGTACTTTATTCACAAAGACTTAAACACAATTTAAAAGTACATTTAATCAGCAGTCAGCAGTAGACTGTCATTTTTTTAGCGCGATAGACATTTCCATGGTTACCAGAGTCCCACCAATCAAAGACGTATCTGTGACACACCAGGACTGTGGGTACTGTAGTGTTTTTGGCAGAGATTATGAATGACCTATGTTTTTCCTAAAAAAAGGTCGACATCTTACAAACTTTTGTCGTCTACAGGAGCTTATACCATTGTTTCACACTCAGGTAGCCCTATGTGCTGCATTGCGAGCTAAATGTGGTAAAAAAGGAGGGGAGATTGATAGCCATTGTCATTTTAATTTCATCTGTAATATTGTATTGCATAGTTTGCCTCTTATTTAAATGCACAAGTCTAATTATAGCCTAATAGGCCAACCTTTCTATAAATGACACAAATAAAAATCTCTTCACACAAGAATACAACCACTATTACAACAAAAAATGGTGGAGAAACTGAGAAAGTCATCTTAAAAAGGTTGTTCTCAACCTAGGAGCATGCTCTGAATTTGTATTTGAGAAAATCACATCTTGTATTTGACTTCCACTTGAGCTCGCAATCAAATCTGACACTGTGAACCGTCCAGACTGCTCCCTCTGACTGGACCTGATAGTCACCAGCCTGCAGTACTGAATACTAAGCTCAAAGAAGGTAAGACCAGAGTAACAATATTGCCCATATAAGCCCTCAGTCAAATATGAACCCCTCCTCTGTCCCAAAATAACAAACTGCTTTCTTCTGTTAAAGCAGCTGTGCTTCCTGTTGGTGTGAATCTATTACAGACACAGACAGCCAATTAGAAGCATAAACAGGGCACAGTCTAATAAAAGCTGTACAGATGAATGTGGGCTCTTCTTCTGTTGGCTGTCACTCTAACAAATAATGACCAAACTCAGATGCAAGCTTAATTCAATTTCATGCCTATCAGTGCCTAAAAATGCATGCTTTTAGACACAAATATAATGATTATTTCGTTGTCAGCAAGAGGATACGGCTTTGACTTTTGCATTTTAAATGACTTGGTACATGCTGGAATTTGAATTAATTAGATCAGCTTCATTATTTTTGTTTTTCATGCTGAAAAAATGATGAATATTATGAAAATCTAAAGCCAGTGAGAGAAAAACCTGTGCAACATCTGAGCACTGACACGAGACAAATATGTATTTTTCAAGAGGAAATCTTTTACCCACTGACTTGATATTCAGGTAGTGTTACTGGACTGACCCATCTGTGTGAGGCCTGGACTGTATTAATGGGTAAAAAGCAGTGGATTGAGGGCACTCATGTCTGCAGACACTCATCCCTGCAAAGAGCTATTTGGTGTCTTCTTTTTCGCTTCACACACTTCCTCTCTCACTCTCAATCTGTCACCTTTCATCTGCCTTCATACACTCTCCTTCACTCTTCATCTCTTTGTTGCCTCTTACCCTTAGCTTTTTAGGACAGACGTGTAGAAATATGGTGGAGGTACAGTGACAGCAATAAAAGATTGCACACATGCAAGCATACACTCTCTCCTTAACTGCTTTCCTCTTGGTCATTCTTAATTCATACGTGCTTTAAGAAGCTGTGAGTTACTTCACATGTTAGCTGTGACCGTCTAACAGCATGGTGATACTTCTGCCCTATATGTGAGGTACTGTTCACTTTGAGCCACTCAGGGTTTCAAGAGTGGTTTCATCTGAGTGACCTTAAAAGCCTGTAAAAGCTTTAAAACTTCACAACATGACTTTAAATGTTGTCAAAAGCTATCTGTCTCAGGCCAGTGGGTCACATGAGACGGAGCAGCAGCAGAGGTGTGAAACCATTAAAAGAGGACTGCATTGATTTAGCATTACACTCAAAGGCTGACAACAGACAGGATTAAAATTAGTCCAGCAGAACTGCACAGCCCCTTTGCCAACACTTTTTTCTTTCTTGTTAACCCTGGAGCTTACAGTTTAACTTGACAACTGACATTTTGAACGTAGATTGATGTATTTTACTCACAGTTGATGGAAGCTATAACCTAACACTCTACCCAGGGTGTATCAACCCCAATGTGTATCAGGAAAAGCTGAACTCCCCCAAGATCCACATGTAAAAGAGATATATTACTGTCAAAAATTACCACTGATTTTAGGCCTACATACGTTTGTCACACCAAAAGACCTTGTGTAATCTACCGATTAAGTGTTTTATCATAAATTTAGTTTTTACAGTATGTGCAAACCTAATTATGACAACCACACAGCAGAAAAATCTCTCCTTGAGGTCTTTGGAGCCCCCTCAGGGGTCCTAGACCCCAGGTTGGGAGCCAGTGGTCTGAACTGTTACACAGCCTCCCCACTAGTAGCCCCTGTAGCTGTTCTTTATGAATACTGCCATAATCGATATCATCGATAACATCTCATAAGTACAACCTGGTTTAAACAATTGTTGTCCATAAGCTGTGCCTGGTTAGACACATATTCCCTATCTGTAGCACTGGATGAAACCAATAGGGTGTCAGAATGGTATTATGTTTATACTTCTCATCCAACCAATCAATCAAATTCACTCTATCCGGATGGCGCAATTTATCTGGATAGGTTTTGGGTTATTTTATTTGTGTTTTTTTTTTAACGATGCCAAGCCAGAGAAAAACAAGCTGAAATTAAATAGCAGTAACGAGGCTATTTTTTAAAATGTAAGGAGTAGAAAGTTCAGATAATTGCTTGGAAATGTAAGGAGTAGAAGTAAAAAGGCGTCTGAAAAATAATTACTCCAGTTAAGTATAGATACCCAAAATTTCTACTTAAGTAAAGTAACAAAGCATTTGTACTTAGTTACTTGACACCTCTGGCTTTACATTTGTTGGTAAGAAATCTAATAACCCTAATGAATTACTTTATAATGTGTTGTTCTCACACTGGATCTGATGGAGATGTGAAAGCAAGCATGCTTGAGTACAGGCTGCATGTGCAGCAGTTTTATGAACCATAGCTTGTGAAATTTACCAAAACACTTATTTTTCATCACATTTCACATTTTGGGTTTTCTTTTTTACACCGACCTGCATTTTTTGGGGTCCGTGCACGTGTGTGGATGTGTGTGGCCGAAGCTGTTTCCAGCGTGGCCAGTGGTAGGTTAATATTGTGCCACTCTGACAAAATGTTCTAAAAGTAATTCATTACAATTTAGATGCAGCCAAACTGATGTATTCAGTTATATATAATGCCCAACACATTTTGCATCACTTTTGGACTGTTTTAAATTAAGTTATTTATCAGTTTTGTCCTAATATAAATAGCTAACAATAGCGTGAAATGGTAGCTTCTTTGCTCGGTGGGAAACCCCGTCACTCCTGGTTGATGACACATGTTTGCTCTTTTATCAGAAGAGATACTTGATGCTGACCCACAACACACACAGCTCATGGATTTCTGTATTTCTGTCTGTAAATGAAAATAAAGTCCAGAATCCATGTACTGTCTCCTGATTGGTCATTCATAATCTGGAACACAATGCAGACAACACACAGGGGTTATACACGTCAGAGAACTGAGCTGCAAGGCAATTCTAAACAACTCATGTCTGTTCAAAATTGTTGTATCTGCATAGCAGGGACACATTTCATCCTCTGTACTGCAAGGTAGACACGGAAGTAGCAATGAGAGGACGTTGGCATCTCAAAATAATAAAAACATCCACAACAGCCTGCAAGATGAATTCCATTATCCTCACAAAGCATAAACAAATGTCAATGTGAGTGGTTGCTGTAGTAACTTCAGTCAACTCCCACTTAATTAAGAGAGAAAGACAGTAGGAATAACTTTGGATTTAACATACTCCAGCACACCAGCTCCACCAAGTTTAGCTTATATAACAAACGCTGAGTTCATATTTCTGATGATATAAAAAAACAGGAAATGATTTGTAAAGGTAGAACTATTGTACTGGGTTGAATGTATTGCACAGGTGGTCTTTATATTGTGGGCGTTTGGTGGAAGTGGTGTTTTAGGTAAACGGCAAAGCAACATTTCTATGAAAAGACTGATCAAATTCCCTTTGCTACATCTTTGTCACTTATGCATGCTTTCTCAAATAAACAGTATGCTATTTGGATGCCATTTGACAAAGAGTATTCCCAATTTGAAGCATATTAAAGATCAGCAAGCTTAATTTGACTGTCTTCATCCCTGTGAAACAGAATTAACTTCACATGGTTTAATACGTTTGATTCTCATACATGGCTCTAAGCTTTTACAAGGTGTCTTCATTGAAACTGTGGCAGTGATGCACTGTCTTCCTCTCTTCTTTCCAGCCTTCTCTCAAACAAACAAGCTGAAATTCTCACAATGTGTATAAATTTGTTGGCTTTGTCTGCATCTGTGTGGGATTACTGAGAGGATTTCTGACTTGTCCTCGAAAGTTCTGGCATCTTTTGATGAAAAACTTGACCTCTGGGATGAATCGACAGATGGCATAAAGACTGAGGAAAGGGCACCAGAGGAAGTGATCATATGCTGTAACCCGGGGGATAGCAGAGGACAGAGAGCCAAGAGAGGGTTACTGAGGGACATGAAGGAGGAACACAGAGGGATTGAGGCGGAGAAAGATGTTGCATAAGAGAACAGACTTTTACAATGCCTCTCAGACTTTGGGAAAACACGCCTGCATCCTGTTTCTTAATTTCTTTGCATGATTTTCTCCATAGCCCTTTAGTCATGTTCATATCCAAGAAAAGGGGGAAACTGGTTTTAGATTGTACACTGCTGCACTGTGTTGTTCACATACATTTACAGTGCCAAAATGCAATTAGCAAATGTAACTTTGTTTTACTCACATACTGTGCAGCATTTTCTGTGTATTCAAGATTTACTCTGTAAAGCAGACAGCCTGTGGTGTATGTCTTCTCAGTATCAGTGCAACTTGTCACTGCATTCTTTGCTCCGCAAGCCTCTGTCTGAATTATGATGAGCTTAGGCTAAAAGCTTGCAAAGCTTCTCATCTTTAAAAAAATAAGAATGTGACAGCTAAACCCTCCAATCCAGCCACAGACAGAACCCAAGACTTCAAGAGGAAGGGAAGAAGTTATGGTTCCAGGCTCAGAAAGATTTCTACTAGAGCTTGTACAGGCAGTAAGAGAAACCTAACAAGCCTGTCAAAGTGGGATATTTGTGATCAGTTCTGTTGTGACCCATTTTAATCCAACAGCACTGCTTGGCTTTACTATCCCTCTGGAGACAGGAGAGAGAGGGAGATAAGGAAAAGAATGAGGCCAGACACACAAACACACATGAAGCAGGTGCCATCATGAAAAACAAACAAACAAAAAAAACCTAAAATAAAAAAAGGCAAAAAAAAAAAAAAAGAAAACATCTCTATGGGAGGAAAAAAAAATGATGTACTTGTGCTACTTTGATGGCATGTCCTAACTTTTACATCAGAGAAATATGGCGGTTGCCAATCATGAGCTTAAAAAACTCTACAGAACTTGGCTGTGGGTGGACTAGCTGTCCCCCCTTGATGGGACTGGCATACAGAGAAGAGGAAGAATGACAGAAAGTGGGAGTGGAAGAGTCTATTGTCATCTTCTAGTATGATACTACACATGTATAATGGACTCTGTTATGTGTTAATACACCATAGTATTACAGCTACAACGGATGGTAAAAGGTTCAGGACAAGGACTGTTGTTCTTCAGTAATCTATCTGCTGTGTACATATGATTGTGGAAATGGGTCGTCTTCTTTTGTATTTCCCCTTTTCCTGATTTCTTTTTATTTGCATTTATGTCAGACTTATATAATTCAGATCATAAAACTAATTTCAATATTAAATAACCTGAGTAAATACAAAATGCACTTTTTAAATGATGATTTTATCTATTAAGGGGAGAAAGACATCCAAACCTACCTGGCCCTATGTGAAAAAGCAACTGAATCCTAAACTTAATAATCAGTTGTGCCATCCTTGGTGGCAACAACTGCAAGCAAGCATTAGCCATAACTGGCAATGAGGCTTTCACATCGCTGTGGAGGAATTTTGGCCAACATTTCGGTGGCACAGTTGTTTTAATTCAGCCAGACTGGATAGTTTCTGAGCACGAATGGCCTGTTTAAGGTCATCCCACAGCATCATATCTTGTCTTAAAGTATCCTATCCTATCTTATCCTATTGTTTCTTATAAAATTGTACCATACATGAGCGTATCATATCGTTTTGGATTGTCTCATGTATTGTAGTATCTTATCGTATCATGTCATAACTTACAGTACTGAATCACATCGTCTCATGTTGTATTAAAGAGTATCCTAACATATTGTATTGTATCATATTGTTTTTGTACTGTCTTATATCATCTGGTGTCATATCATATAGAACTGTATCATCTTATCATATGGTAATGTATTGTATCATGACATATTAGATGAAATTCTACCATAATGAATTGTATCGTATCAGATCGTATTGTATAGTATCATCTCATATTGTGTCAAATTATATTGGACCATAATATACACTGTTGTGTGCCATATTGGATGAAATTGTATCCCATCATTTGTTTTTTTAATGTGTCATATTGTATTGTACCGTACTGCATCGTATCGTATCGTATCGTATTGTATCTTATTGCATTGTATCGTGTCATATCAGATAAATTTTAATATTGTTTGATATAGAAGAGTATTTTATCAAATAAAAAAACATGATCATAGCATATCTTATCATGGTATGTTTTATTTAATCTAATTGTGTCCTTTTCCATTAACATACTGTAGTCTACCTGAAGTATTATACTTAATAGTATTGTGTCCTATTGAATGGAGTTTATTTCATGTCTTTTTATGATGCATCACATTGTATCATACATACATTAAGCTTGCAGGACCCTCAAATAATCTAATACAAGGTGACAATATTTCAGTTTATATGCCTCCATGTTTTAGTGCAGTTTCTGTGATTAAAACTGCACAGCTGCTGATTTACATATAAAAGAAAAGCTAATAGGACACACAGGCCTTTGCATCCTGTCTACTTTTACGTTCATAATGCTAGTGAATCATATTTTATAGTTAGTAGTGAGCAGGGGGCTCTAAAAATAGCTCTGCCTCTCTCCACCTGTTCACCTGTCCTGCCCTGTATTTGATTCTTCCATCTGCTGCTTTGAAGTAAGCGCTTTCTTCATCAAACATCACCAGCCCCTCTCCTCTGAATCTGGGGCTTCCTCCCACCCTCCAAACCCGTCACCATCTTCCAGACTCTCTCCGCCTGTGGGACACGGAGCATGTCAGTGCGTTAACTCTTTTCTTATGGCATTAGGGTGGATTACTGCCTCAGCGAGATGTGGGCACGACACACAGACAGGGAGCGATGGGAGGTGAAGTGCCGGGTATCTGAGGCTGGCAGTAAGCTCGCTGTCACTGAGGCTCAGGACTCTTACAGGGCAAAATATAAATACCACTGAGCAGCACTTCAATTTATAATGTCCTCCCCTGATACAGATAAGTGGGATGAGGGTGTTGTAAAGGTGTTATTTGTCATCATCAGTCTCACTTCTGTTGTGTCGCTCCCTGTGTCTCACATTTTAGCTTTGTTCAAGCTGAAGTAAAACATTTGCTGATTACAACCCATAACACTATATGCAATAGCATTATGGTTAATTAAATATCTGATTAAGTAATACATCAGATCACTGAAAATACCAGAATACTACAATAACAGAATGTTGAATGTGGCATGATACTCGATTATATGATAAGTTTTCATCTGAGTTGGTGCAACACGATATGAAAAGATGTAATACAATAACATACAACTTCATCCAAATACAACCATATATGACCATATCTGATAGACTTTTACAATATGACATGACATGGCACAACACAATACAAAACAATTTCATCTAATGTGACATGATGCGATATAATGAAATATGATAAAATATTATATGATATGATTTCATACAAGATAAAGATATGATACAATACAGAATAAGACAATATAAAACGGTGCATTTTGTTACCATGACAATCATATCTAATACATTTCTATAGGGTATGATTCAATAAGATATGATGCAATTTGATTTTGTTTGATTCCTCACATATTATGCCATAACAAGAGAGACTGATGTGAAGGGACACCAGTCTGTGAGCTGATGGACCAGGCAGGGAAATAAAAAATATCAGTGTTGCTGTGACTGTGGGACAGGCTGTTTCTGAATAGGCTGCATGAAGAAGGAGAGGCAGAGAGGCAGGCCAACTGTGTTTTGCACCACATGACTGCTCCTCTCCTTTCCTTTACGCTGCACGCCTTCTCTTGAGCGCGCTTCGAGTACTCAGTGCGTGACCCCAGCCAAGGTGCACGGGTGCACCTGCCTTTGCACATTAGGACACAACATCATGCAACACCTGCGACCTGCAGTGGCAACCTATTAGTCTCATGGTGACCTGTTATTATTTAGCTGTCAAGGCCAGAGTCACTTTTACAGGTGATGATGGACAGATTAATGTCAGCTGTGGTTATGATGAGGAAAACGGAGCAGAAACCAGCAAAGGAACATTGACAGGCACAGGTACAATGGGTGGGCCATCATTATCCCTAGAACTAGGTATAAGATCAGGTCAAATATGTCGGTTTTTATGCTGGGACTGTGGGTCAGTAGGTACAGTTGGTCTTTGATCCCCAGCTCCTGCATTCACATGTTCAATGTGTCCTATGCTCAATTTTTCGACTGCTAACCACTGACTGTGTTTCTCTGCTGTTTCAGCTAAGCAGACGGTGGGCAGATGGTTTATACCCTGGCAACAGCTACCAGCTGTGGGAAATGCTATTGCCAAACGTGTTATTACACATTACATAATGCCCATAGAACAAACTCTTCATGTGATTTTACACCTTGCCTTTCTCTGTAATTGCATTAGTTTTGTGATAGATAGATAAATAATCCTGAGGGAAATCTGGATGCTTTTAAAAAAAGTTTGTGTCATTATTGCATAGATGAGGATAAATTGCATTTCTAATAATAAAGAGCAACCCAGTGGTTTAAAATGAACTAAAGTAGTCATGAACTGGTCCACCTTGATGTGTGTGAGTCCAGGTTTTGTTTTGCCAGTTTACTAACAAGAACACTTCTCTCATCTTTTAGATTCTTCAGCTCACAGAAGATCACACTCACAGACGAGGGGGGAAATGTTTGTGTCGGTGACTGAGAGATCATCCCCTGACGACTGCAGTTTCCCACACACCTTTATTTTAATCACCACACACACAGAGTGTATCCAGATTACACTTAATCCTAAATGCCACCGCCTGACTCCTGACAGCAGCTAAGAGGAGCTGACATATCAGCTCCGTTTCAGCTTCACTGCTCTGCAGCTGCAATTTAAGACTGATTTTAAATTTTTATTGGGCCCCCTCGAGGCACAGCCTAAATTAGCAGTATTGCTGAGGTTTTAACCCTTTGTATGCCCCAGCTGTGTGTGAGATATTGGTGACTAAGACGTGTTTGCAGAGGTGTTTGTACGAAGTTTATTTTTTTACATGTGGCAAATCTAAATCTACAGTGTAAATTGTTGTTTTCCCTCTTATTCATTTTTTATTGTTAGGGGGAAGAGGAAACAATAACAAGCAAAAATTTGGCATTAAAGAGTCAAACTTAAAGGAGATAAGGAGGGAAAAGTCCTACCTTGTCTTCAAATGTTTTCTGATTCAGGGGTCGCTTGCTAGATTAAAGATGATTAAATGTTTTCTAGAATGTATGAAAAGTCCCAGTTTTACTTTTTGCACACAGAAGAAAAGTTTTAATTAATACCAGCACTTATACAGGGCCTCTCTTCTTGTCCAATACCACATTCTGTCAGACCAAACTGTTGTATATGATGATAAATCACACCTTCTACTAATGCTATTGAATCTTGCTATCAACGTTTAATTTAGCAAATAACTTCTTTTAATGCTCTCTGAAATCGTGCTTCAAGCACCCCATGAGCAGTCATGAGGAAGTGAGGCTGTTGGAGGGTAAATCTGTTTAAAGAGCTGCATCTTTATTCTTTAAATTCTTTAAATGAAATATCTATATTTGGCACCTATTACATGAGTCAGAAAAACCAACTAAATAGGAAGAAAAAAGGAAAAGTTGCATGGGAACTGATTAAAGGCTATTTAAGGTTAGCTTAATCAAGGATCATTTCTCTAGTTTGAAAATGTAAAGCTGCCAGATGATTATTTTGTCCACTGAAGCCTGATGCTGATCTAGCAAAAGTGTTGAATAAATTCTGCTCCAGGTTTGAAAGGTATGATTTTGATGATGAGCTTTCTAATTTTAGAAGCAAGCCTACAGGCTGGGAGATTAAAGTAAATGAGGTGAATGTGTGTAAATGCCTCAGTGGTTTTACAGTGAGGGAAAGCCCTGCTTCTGATAACCAAGGAGGACGATTGTTGAAATTTTGTGTAACATTTGGTGGTATTATTTCCATCTTTCCCTGTCCACCTTTACACTGAATGGAGAATATATTTAACCTAATAGCAAGGAAGAAGATTGGTTACTACCCCTGGCATGAAAATGTCGAAAATGTTGTCACATTTGAAGTCCTCAACAGTATGCATGATGTGGTGTACAGTTTGCCTATGAAGTGAGTGCAGGACACAATAGCTGCTTTTAAATCCTTCACAAAGGCACCTGGAGGGCATTCAGAACCACTCCAGTGTCTTTTTAAAATCATCTTTCTCTTCATTTTAACCAGGCTCACATTGGCTGTTAATATGGATTTCAGTGAAGTATTTTTGCTCATTGACTTCAATCTCACACAGGCCATTAATCAAACCTTGTCCAGTAAGCTCTCACCCCTCACTGGGTCCCAACAAAGCTGTGTGCTTTTAACACTTGTAGTAGTTTTACAGAAAAAACAACTGCTTGTAAAGTCATGCATCTGATCCTGTTCTCAAGTTTGCCCGTGAGTTTCCCAAAGTCACACATCAAACACACTCTGCCCTCCCCTGCCGTGGCATTAAACCCACCAGTCTCAATGGCTCAGGGTAAAGTTCTTAAGTGTATCCGTGCTCATAATGATCTCTGTCTTCTAGATTATACTTAACATAGGACTCAAATATTGTATCTATTCTTTAAAGGACAATATATTTGTAGTTTTGGTTTACACCATACATCAACAGGCCATTTCCCTCTGTGCAAAACAAACATGGCTTTATAACAATGCCCCTCTTAAGATCCTAAATGTCATAAAGTAACCTATTTAAGAAAAAAACAATGAGCGACATATTATTTGCATAAAACACAGATATAAACCCACTGGCCCGGGGATAACAATGAAAGTGGGCCTCTGATCAGACATCCTTAAAAAGCCGCAACATCTCACATTGGTGTCTGATGTTTGGAGGCTCCCATCCCATATCTCCGCTCATAACCAGGACTGATGTGACTTTGTGAACTCCAAAGGAGGCCTAAATAGCTCTGTGATGTACAGAATTACACCTTTGATGTTCCTGGAGCCCCCAAACACCAGTCAGACACTGGACAAATGCATGACTTATGGAGTTAATGTGTTTGAATTCCAAGATTACCACAGTGTTTAACTTTGTTAAAAACTAATCCAGAGCTCGACTGGCTGACAGAGAGAACACTCAGTGATTCTTGAAGGCCATGTGCTCATCTAATGTTCAAGCTAAGATAGGAAGGATCTACAAGAGGATGTCTCTCTTGGGCACAGAGATGATGATTTTATAGGAATGAATGGTAGGCAGATGCATTTGGGTGGCTGTAAATATTCTTGGGTGGCACACCCAAGAATAATCTGTGTGTATGAAACACTGGATGTATTTTTTTTATCCTTGATATATCAGTGAGTATGATGAATTTCTAAAGCCCAATTTCAGTTTCAGTTCAAAACCAATGTAGTTGAACCCTCTCAGCACTCTGCACCCTGGACAGAAAAAGGGCCCTCAGTGTCAGCTGTTTTGTTGTCACATCTGTGATGCTCTCAGGCGAAAACAGCTCAGCATTTGGAACAGCCCTGCATTCATCAATGTCCCTTGTACCACACGTGGCTATCAAAATCAAGGAGGGGCATTTCTGACAGTGACAGAAGAGAACCAATTTGACTCTTCCTTCTTTAAGGGTAAAGTTTCCAGGGCTACAGCTGCTGCCTGTAGGACAGAATTAGTTTTCATTGTTCTTATGTTTGCTTTGTGATATTTTCTTGAAAAATGATATATGAAGCACTCAGAGCTATTTCAACCAACGTTTTGGATACTAACACGCTAAACAAAAGCAAACTTTTGTAGTCTAGCAACAATAACCAAAGATAGGAAGCTCTCTAAAACTGAGGTTTGTGAGCGCTGCCAGCAGATAAAAATGCCAGCTGTTGACATAGGCCTTAAATCTGGCTCTACAAGATGGTCAGTACTGCACATTCACTGTTTTTTTTTTTTCTGTTTTTGTCATCTTGATTAGGGTAACATTAAGCTGCATGCAGGTGCATGAAAGTGATCCATAACTAAATAATCATTTACAAATTCACAGTATGATTTTAGTTTTAGGATATTTTTACCCAACATAAACGCCTCCTTTTCGAAACGGGGCATTTTTCTTCACCATATCATGGAGGAAGAGAGACAGCCTCCATCACACCAAAGATAAGGATATTTGATCAAAAATTATATTTTGGCTGCATGTCCGAATAAAGACAGTCCTCTAAACAGCTGCACTCAGTCTGACCACTGATGGAGGGCTGGGGGAGAAAGGTGAGGGAATTGGTTTTGGTCTGAAAGACTGGTGCCAGTAAAGTGGGACATACTGGTCATCTGCTCTGATAGTTCCATATTAAGTTTTTCATCTTCATGCAGAAGCAGGCAGAAGCATCACATGTTCCTGTACTTACTGTTGGTTTTGAGGCGGGCTGGCTCGCTGTTGCGGCTCCCTGCCTGGTTGATCGCCTTGACAAAGAAGATGTAACGGGTGCCACTCTGCAGGCCGTGCACTGTGTAGTGGTTTTGCTTAATGTTTGGTACGATCATCCAGCTGTCAGCTGAGTTGTACAAACCTGGAAGAAACACACACAAACCCACAAACCCATAGCATGAGTCACCAGGTTAAGTTGACATTTTTAGAATAAGCAGAGCTACTCCGACTCCTGCTGAGAAAACAGCAAAAATACACAAAAATCTGACCTGAAAGTTACTTCTCTTCACTGAACCTCCGATGAATAATAGCAGAGTTAAAACCTCAGCGATCATACTCGATGTTATGCAACATTTATGTGTACACACTGATCCATCCCATTACCTTTCCATCAACTTTATCATGGCGTGCTCCCCTGCGGCAGTACAGTGTGTTCACCAAGCTGAATCTATAACCCATTAGGAGCAAGGGGCTCACACAATAAGACAAGTGAGCATTTGTAGTAAACGCCTCAGGGCAAAAGAGAGTGATAGTCTTTCATTCTCAAATGTGCAGCATGTGGGCATTTCAGACATGAACTTGGTTGGCGTATGGCTTTGATTCAAAGTGAGTGGAGAGTAGATGTTTGTCACAAAGACAAGTAACACATGGAGCACTTGAATGATAAATGTGCATTTTGTAGTTTTTATATATAGTTTTTATATATTTTTTATATAGTAAACCCACATCTCAGCTGTAACATCTGTAACAGCAGTCAGATTCCCTCATCACTGTGGTTCTTCTTTCCTATCCTCTCATTCACACCTTTCCTTGACCCTGACGTTTTCCATCAAGGTCAAGGAAAGTGGATGGGAGAGACAAAGAGAGTCACTTTTTCTTTTACTTTTAGAACAGAACCTTTTGCGTTCTTTTTTGTCTTTTTTTTTGTTATTTTAAAGAAGTTAGCCAACAGTTACAAACCACCAGGAGGGTTGGAGCCAGAAGGGGCAAAGACCCAGGGTTTAGCTGAGCCCAAACCAACAGGGTCTAAGGGTATGCTCCCTGATAACTTATGTCTCCATCAGACACTTTACATGTACTATTTTAAAGCCAAGATTTGAAAATTTAAAAAAATTGCTACTGTTACAGATGGAGGTAGTCTGTGACCTCCAGCACTCCTAACGAGCCTCTCACTCAGCTCACCTGTCCTCATTGCACTCAGCTGGTGCTCATCAGCCTGGGTAGTCTATAAAAGGAGGTTCTTTCCCTCAGTTTGGTGTGTGACACCAAAGAGCCAACACCTTCAGTTGGTTTCTTTTGGTTTGTGTGATGAGTGTTTTTGAGAGTGTGAGAGTGGTTATGTGTTTTGAGGGAAAGAGGGTAAATTCTAGAGTTTTTGTGAGGGTTGATCTCTAAGGAGATTTCTGCACTTAGTGTTTTCTCCCCACCAAGCGATTCTACCTCTGTTTGAGGCCTTTTTACTTTAGTTTGCCAACTTTTGGCAAAATTAGTGGGTGGCTGTGGAGAAGCATAACTCCACTCCATCTTTTAGACCCCAAAGGCCTTATTTTTGTTTTGTATAAAGGTGCAGATTTTCTTTTTGTTACTTTCCCTGTCCATGACCCCTGTCCTTCACGTCATGCGACTTGCAGAAACGTGACACTACATTTTAGAGGGGAAATAATACCTCCATCAAAGACAAATAATTCCTCTGAACCAACAATAGTTATGCAATTTTGAAAATCGAATTGTTCTCAAACTATTTTCATCATTCTAAAACCATAAAACATATTGAAGCTCCATAACTTTCACATTTGTTTCCTCAAAAATAGCATATTACAGCTACATGAAATTCTTCTAATAGGAACCGTGTGGGCTGCATGGTCGTGCAGTAGTTAGCGCTGTTGCCTCACAGCAGGAAGGTTGCTGGTTCGCTTCCTGGTCAGGTCCTTTATGTGCAGAGTTTGCATGTTTTCCCCGTGCATGTGTGGGTTCTCTCTGGGTACTCCAGTTTCCTCTCACCACCAAAGACATGCTCATTAGGTTAATTGGTGACTCTAAAATTGACCATAGGTGTGAATGTAAGCATGCCTGGTTGTCTGCCTCTATATGTCAGCCCTGCGATTGACTGGCGACCAGTCCAGGGTGTACCCGGCCTCTCGCCCAATGACAGATGGGATAGGCTCCAGCCCACCTGTGACCCCAAACGAGATAAGTGGTATAGATAATGGATGGATGGACGGGTGGAACCTAGTGTACCATTAAGACCAGGTACTGATGTATTTCTGAGGCTAAGTTAAGTTGTATATTTTAGTGTGTGAATTAACATGCTTTTATAGAGCATCATCATCTTCTGTACTTTTTTCACAAACAAAAGCAATAAACCATGCTATATTATAACCAACACAATATTAGATAGATTACACACTAACTGTTCTTTCCTGTGTCGTTAGGATGACATAACACGATGCACAGATCAGTATGATTTGCTTATCTTTATTCATCTACCTCCATCACAGTGTGATTTGTTTAACTTAAAGCCTTGTAGCAATCACGATCAAAATCATGAAAATTAGGACGAACAACTGTGAAAAATATCTGATTATTTTGTATGTGAATGGTTGTATTGAAGGGTAAGAGCATCTTTATGCCTTTCTCATTTAAACAAGTAAGAAATGTACAAAATAAGAAACTAAAGTTATTTTTCCAAACAATTCTACATAAAACTGATGCTTCAGTGTTTGCATGATGCCTACAGCAAAACATTTCTGTTGCAAAGAAATTGTAAACGAAATTGATTTTTAGACACAAACTTCAGATCAAAGAAATATTGCAATTTCTGCAATTTGGGAACAGCAGTAGGTCATATTGTGATTTCATCTAAATTTCAATATACTGCCCAGCCTTTGTAGGTACTGGGGAGTTCTACAACAAAATCTGAGCTCTTTGTGACACACATAAAATATGTCATCACGTTTTATGCTTAGGTGTATGCTTACAGTTTTATTGTATTGCCAGTCTTCAGCTCATGCGCTTTATATTTGCTAACTTAGAGCAACATGCTAGTTTTTGTTATTTATTTTAGGTTAACAAGGGTAATTAAAAAAATATCAAACTGTACATTTCTTGCTAATTCCTCAATTAGTTTTGAAAATAAATTTAAACTCTAACTTAGTTTGAAAACCGAATGAAGATTTTGTTTATGCAGTTTTGTACTGTTTGTAAACAGAGTACTACTAAATTTTTTTGTAAAAAAAATGTGATAGTAAGTTGTCATTGTTTTGTCTGTGATTCTGTGAATTAAGCAATGTTGGAAAAACAGAACAAGTGCAGAATGACATGGAAAAGATGGCTTTATTTGAAACTATTAAATTTTGCTGAGCGAGGCTGAACTGAAAAGAAGCACCGTTGCCTGTCTTATCCTTTTTCTCCTGTTTTTACAGGAACCTTAGCTGTTTATAGGTACTTAGTGTGAGACCTATAACACTTTCTGCTAAAGATTTAATGATAGTTAATACCGCGTTATCGCCATGACAGAAGCACCTCAGTGTTGTCATGGACATGTGACAGTTTCAAACAGTAGGTCTTAAGGGTAACAACGGTAGTTTTTTAGTGGAAGGGGAGTGGGAACTACAGTTACCAGTGACCCTTGCTTACCCATCATCCTTTCTGCTCCACTCACTGGCTTGCTCTAACAGCACTAAAATGGTAGATGCTATGAGTGGCGAGGGACAAACAGACTGTGGTAACACACTTGATGGGGAGTGAAACAAGGAGCCACCTGGCAAATCATCACCCCAAAAACTTTTTGAAGAAACAAGAAGCAGAATCCAGACCGGCCAAAAGACTCTTAAAGAAGCGTTCACAGTACCACTTCCCCACAACAGCATGAGGGCTCAACAGATCACAAGGAGTGTCAGTGAATATATTGCCAGAGACCTACAGCTGTTTTCAGTGGTGGACACAAAAGGTTTGAGAAGGTTAAAAAAACACGCTGGAGCAAAAGTATGGGTTTATATTTTCAAGCTTCAAGCAAACTTGATGGCACCTTTTTTTTTGCCATATTATGATATTTAATTAAAATGCAATCATAAATGTTGACGTCACTTTCCCTCTACGTCTTCCTTTGTTGTCATTTTTGAAACTGCAATAAATACGGTACCATGGACTTGTTACTGAGGTATTATCAAAACTTAAGATTTTTATACCATTACATCCCTTATTTTTTGGCAGTAACAACATTAGAATATGGACTTCCAACAAGGTTTTTCATGTGTTCACATGTTCACATGGAGTGCCAAAGTCAGCCCAAAATACAAGTTTCTTGCAGGAGCTTTTAGGAGTGCTGCTGAAACAAAGAACACTGGATTACTGATGGCAGAGTTGTTGTGGTGGCTTGATTGGAGAATGCCTGTGCATATATTAAACCGGCCATTAAAAAAAAAAAAAAAAAAAAAAAAAAAAAAAAAAAAAAAAAATCACAGTTAGCTTAATGTGCTACCCTGCATATGCTTCTAGTTGATGTGTGAAAAAATAAACAGTGTGAAGTTTCCCACTTTCAGCACACTGGCTGTGTTTCTCACACATTTTATTGGTGTTGTCAGAGAGGACAGGTGAAGAGAGCTGATTAATATTCCTTTGTAGCAGAATTTGGAGCATCTCCAAATGCTGTAAATATGCTCGTTTGTGTAACAACACGATGAATATTAATCAGTTTTTATTACCCTGCTAGATAAACCTTGAACTTCATAAACAGGTTGATTAATCCCGCTGTGATGAGCCAACACAACACCAGACACAAAGTTTTTTGCGAGGCACAGCCACTGACCGCCACGCTCAAATTTTCTGTTTTTTTCCCACCTAGAATATTCTAAACACATTCATAGAAAATCTTGCCAAAACAAACAAAGCATCTTGTTTAGCAGCACTACAGCTGAGGTTAATGTTTGTGGAGCTGAAGTTGAAATAACAGTCCTTTTGATTGTTTTGTTTTTTTTCTACCCGTCGCTGATATGGAGGGAAAAAGCGGGGAGGAAGCTCTCAGGGCCATGCCTGCCTTGTCCCTTCTGGTGAGGATGCATTGTAAATTATTAAAAAAGACGGCAAAAGCATGCATAAGTAATGACCGGGAGTCTGCTTGTAAATATAAATACTTCACAGAACGCAAATATGGCCTTTAAAAGTGAGGCAGCTTAAAGAATGAATGAGGGAAGGGGTCTGTTAAAGTTAGAGTGAAGGCTTCACATATCTGCTGAGGTCCATGGGATTTTTGTAGGAAAAATCTATAAAACACAACATGAAGTTTTAGCTGCCTTTAAGCTAAAGGACAAAGTCAAAGGGAAGAAAATTCATATGCATTTTTCTGATCTTAAAGTACATAAGCTTTCCACAATGAAATCCTGATTTCCACCCAAAAAGCAAGCACTGTTCAACTGTTGCTTCTAAAACTACTCCTCCCACCTGTCGTCTGAGCCGTTTCTGTAGGAAATGGGGAAACTGCAATGTTATTTGGGCTTTCAAAAAGAGGAACGGGGGAAAAAGAAGAGGTAGAAGGACTTCACACTGCTTTCCATTTTTAAAGCTTTTGATCTCCGTAGCTCCTCTTCCTTTTTGCTAAATCAAATTAGGTCAGTACACAGAAATACTCCATCCCTGCTTCTGCTGCTGAAAAGGGAACACAAGCAAAAGCAGCTTTGTTGAGCATTGTGACTTTCAAGTGAACTGAATGTGAAAAGAAAAGGAAAACAGCAGAGAAATACACCAGTTTGTATTGCACCAGGTGCTACGTGTCTATGAGTACAGTATGAGCATTTGAGAGTGAAAAGAGGTGGGTGAAAAAAAAAAAACACACAAGGTATGCAGGAAATACGACAGTTTTCTTTGATGCAATACAATATTAAAGCTCTACCATTTCAACTAACAGATTCATCTTGCTCTATTTCTGAAAGATGCCCCACTGAGTTAGTGGGAGAGAGCAATTTTATCAAACAACGGGCTGTCCTAATGCTGACTCTGATCCTACTTTTCACCTGTGATAATCATATTTATACCTCACCATAGGCCAGCGCTCATGAATACACATTTCAGACGGATGAAGCTGTCAGCTGGAGTCAGCAGGTAGACACATCTCTGGTGTGATTAACATGCAGGCCTCACCAGAGAATGCACAAACTGACAACAGAAATTGTATTAATATTCTTTGAAGTCATGTGGAGGTGGTAGCAGGTGGGTTGGACTTGTATTAGTCCAGACAGACACGACAAACTGCCTCAGCTGCAGGAAAACAGATGAGTATGGAGGCTACTGAGGCTATTGGCCTCCATGCCTGTTGGTTTTATAGGAGAGGAGGCATAGATATTACAGCCACGGGCCAAGAGGGAAGGATAAAAAACAGTATCACTTTACAGCCAAAAAAGGGTGAATAGTGACATTTTTACCGAAGGCCATGATAAATATGATGCGTATTTAGTACAGCATGCAAAGTTGCTGCTGCAACTGTGGTAACAATTACACCAGAATCTATAGAAATACTTACAATTAATTTGTGTTTTTCATATTCACCTTTAAGATTTAAAATGAATCAGTGAAACTCTAAAAAATGAATTAATGAATTGCCAGATTATTTGCAAAAGAAGTCCATGGTAGAGATATCAAAGGCACCCTGTGATGTAAAAATCCTTTATAGAATAAGGATGTCTTCGCATTGTCCTGATGAAGACTCATTGGAGTCGAAACGCATAGACATCCTTGTCCACTCTCTTTTAGTGCATGATACTCCCACAGTCTGAGTTTTTACCCTTCAGCAGTGAGTTGAAGGTACCTCATTTTGGTTTAATTTGATGTATAATGCTGATGCAGTTTGATATTATGAATGGATTTCTTGCTTCCTGCTTTCTTGTCTGCACTCTGACAGACAGTAACAATGATTGGTGCAGGTGAGCCCAAGATAGTCTGGCTGCAGACCGCTACTCTCTGACACCACTCATGCTGACCAATACTGTGACACACCGCCTCTGTCAAGGTGGAAATACATGCTAAAACTTACAAAATAAAACCAGATGAAACTTCTGGTTAATGTTAGGTGAGGGTTAAAGTAAGGTTTGGGACACCAAAAGTTAAAATTTTCAAACTTGACCTGCAAAACTTAATGAGAAAGATTTAATAAAGCCAAAAACAGTCTGCATACAGGAAAAAGCTTGTCCTCCATAGAAACACTCTAATGCAGCTAATGTAGCTAAAGTTAAAGCTGACAAAGCCACATTAGCTGCATAGGTAACATAGCTAAGTAGCTAACTGCTTAAACTAAAGCAAACAAAGCTACAATTGTTACCTTAGCTTATGCTACTTTTTTGTTGTAGTGACTTTAGCTGTGTTGCTACATTACCTAAGTGGCTAATGTAGTTACATTAGCTTTGGATACATTAGCAAAAGCTTATGTAGCTAAAGCTAATGTAGTTACACCAGCTTATGTAGTAACATTACCTACATGGATAGCATAGCTACATCAGCTTTAGCTGAAGAAGTAGAAGCAATAGAGGCCAAAGTTAATGTGGCTAAAGTGAACCACTGTTCGTTTAACTCAAAAACAGTTAATACGTTGTACTGGCAAATATGTCACTTTCTGACAGAGGTGGCATCTCACTGTGGAGGCCTGCAAGAGGGGGTATCTGAGAGCTGTGGTATACAGACTCCATTAGTGAGAGAGCCGAGGAGAGGAATAGGCTAGTGATGTCTTCTCATGCCTGAGATGTTTCTTTACATCAGGAGACCACCTGTGGATGTTCTTTTTACCATTCACCTCTGTAAAACAATAGGTTGCAGGCTTCACTATAATATTAACAGTTTTAATGATGATTAAAATTTGAACAATAAGATAACCCTGGGGGAATTTCCTAATGTTATCATTAAAACTGGTAACCCTAATGTCACAGTGGCTTCATGCCTAATTGCATCAGTTGGTGCAATGTTTTTGTACACTGTATAGTATAAACTGATTACCTTAAGTTTCTGAGTGTTTATTTGAAAAAACAAAAAACAAAACAAACAAACAAAAAAAAACCTAACCTATAATATGCTAAACACATGCTTAGAGAGTGGAAAGCATTTACAGAGAAGTGTATGTACAGTAGAAGTGGACAGCTGGTTTTGCTTTCTGGCAAATAAACTAAAAAGTCAACAACACTAGACCTTACAGAGTGCACCAGGTCACACCAACACAGCTACAGTGAAGACATCTCCACTTGCAGTGATATTCTCTTTTGACTCTGCTTATCTTTCTTAATGGTTTTTGGTTTCACTAGTGATTCTATTTTCTGCTGCTGTGCTTGGACGATCCTGCAGAGGCGGGGTTCAAAAGACCCCACAGCCCTTCACTCTCTCTAACTAAGTCTGAGGATGAGGCCAGGTTGAGAGAAACAGAGTGGGAGAGAAAGAGAGAGAGGGACAGGATAGCTTTCAAGTGGGAGCATTTAGCCACTTGAAAAGTCAGAGGAAAATGCAATGGTAAAAACTCAAGTGGCGTTGCAGGCTAAATGGGTTTCTCCTTTTCTCAGTTTCTCCTGTGAATCTCAGAGGACTCTGTGGCAGCACGCAGCTGAATATCTGAGTCACTCAGACTAACAGCTGAAATGTATCCTGATGTTTCAAATGTCTGGGGCACTTGAGTTGCTCGGTTAGACAGAGAAATGTCAGGCTGCTCAGGGGAGAGGAAAGAAGAGGGGATGATGAAAGGATCAAAGAGGGAAGGGCAGGTAGAGAGGCACAGGTGTGTGTGTTTGTGTGTGTGCACATGCTTGAATATGGATGATTATGTACATGAAACATTTCTTCCATTAGGGCTCATTTTAAGCTCTCCTGTGTTACCATTATCCACTCTGATTTTTCACCTGTGCTCCTGTTCCTCTCCTCCTCAGCTGTGAACTCTTTTGCCCCTTTACTTGTGCACAAATAAACAATGAGATGTAATGCCGAGCAGCTGATGCCTGATGTTGAATTGCTGAAAAACTTTACACAATCAAAATCTAGTTACATTTTAGACAACAGGTCTCCCTGATACAGGGCTATTGTAGCATTTGAGGTGAACAAATTGCGCCGATTTTGAGTCTAACCCATGGGTAAGAATAGAGAGGCCCCCTCCAGCATCTAAAGTCAAAATGGTATCATAAAAAGACAGGAAAGAATATGGGTGTTTTCTGTGGCGGATGTAATTTAGCTGTTGTGTGGTAGTGGTCAATGTGCTAACTGGCTAAATAAGAGCTAACATAAAGCCATGTGTTGTTAGGTGTTAAACACCACATGTACGGTGCAACTGACAATTTACTCTTCACGGCTTGGCTAACATTAAAAGCTAGCACCACCAGCCTTTGTTCCTCTTTGCAGATTAGAATCGTGCTTTGATATGTGGCCTCTTTTCACTTCAGTTGAGTAGTTTTACATGATTTCAACCCTCAACAGCCTACATAACACTTTCTTTCCATTTACTACTTAAAAAACTGTCATATTGAGCTGTTCCTAATACACGCTAACTGCTATGCTACTTCTGAGCGTCTTATATCTACATCCTGTTAAGTGCTGTGGGAAAGCTTAGAGAGGAAGGCAGTGGCCATTAACTAATATATATGTATATATATATATATATATATATATATATATATATATATATATAAATATATATATATATATATATATATATATATATATATATATATATATATATATATATATACATATATATATATATATATATATACATCAGTCTAATTATGAAGAATGCTCTGGAACACATGATTGTGTCATTTTGAATTGGCTGAGAGTACATAACATGAATTTGGCAAAAATGATAAAAATTTGAGGGAAGATGGCCGTGTGCTGGTGATACTGGATACAAAAGAGCCAAAATATAAATAATTGTACCTAAAATAACAATCTGGCTGCAGTTCTCAAAGATGCAGCTACAACAAGAAAAGCATTCCAAAATGCTTAAAAAAAAAAAAAAAAAATCCAAAATTTGGCAGCATCGGTTTAGAAAGAAATGAGGCCACATAATAGAGCAGCAGTGATTAAAGTTTCCCCAAACCCCTTTGCTCTTCAGCTTCTTGTTAAAAAGTCACTAAATGGTAAAAAGGTGATCCAATTCTCCTGTGATCTGCATTGTATGGCCTATTTTTATAGTAAGTCTCATCCCTTTTTTCTATAAATCCAAGCATGGAAAACCACAAAGACTTAGGCTGGACAGAAAATAGGTTATGCAAAAGGGTTTGTATTAAATATTAAATATATGAAAATAAGACAATACAGAAACTACTGTGGCGCCCCAGTTTACTGTGGTCCCCTGCAATGTTTGTGTTCATGCATACATCCTTTACCTTCATGCAAAAGTACAATACAGTCTCTGTGTTTCACTGCCTTGTATATTTCTTCAATTTCTATTCATATTTTCTGATGTACACATTTTTCTCTTAAAATGTTTTCTTGACATTTTATTTTTCAATTTCATAACAGCTCACTTTGTCACTGTTTGTTCTACCTAGTCTATGCTAACACAGTCAGGATAAGAGTTCAGAGTGCAGCAGAGAAGAGAAAGTTGATGGCTAAACCCCCAAGACAGATGACTCCAAAGTAGGGCTGTCACGATATCAGATTTTCACTTCACGATTATCGTGGGCAAAAAATGTCACGATAACGATATTATCATGATTTCAATAAAAAATTAAATAATAATGGGACAATTAATCAAATTTATCTTTAACTTTATTTATGTTGTGTTCCCTCTTTTGGCAGATGAATTACACTCAAAATAAGGAGGCACTGCAGCTGCTGTGTCATTGCGAAGGGTCAGTGTTTGTGTGTGAGGAGGAAGGGGGTTGTTAGGGTGCTACAGGAGGGAGATGAAGCAGGGCGGAAGAAAACAGGGGCGGATGTAGAAAACAGTAATAATAATCATATGCACATTTTTAACACAATATTGAAGTTTTATTTTTTAATACCACGATTATCGTCAATATCGGTAAATCACGACAGCCCTACTCCAAAGACATTTCTTTTACTATACTGTAGTGACGAGTTATTTGTGAACGAGCTGGTTCAAAGAGCAGGCTCTTTAATGTGAACAATAAGACCCAGATATTGTTTTAGAACGGCTTTATATTATCATCGCTATTATTTTTATCATGTTTGATTGATGGGTAGGGAAGATTTTTTTCTTCACACTGCTCTACCACAGGCACACCACGCATTAAGGTGTAACATTCATGTTTTATATCGGGTGTTCCAGCAGTGATCTCTGTACAACAGGCAACATCTAAACTCACCTGAGCACATTTAAACCCATCAAAACACATATAAACACTCTGCCCATGGGGGCATCATGGGAAATATTTGAAATCCACTAATCTTATCAATCATCAATATTCCTGGTTGTTTGAAAAGCTCTTTTTCACTAATTTGGAAAGACCCATAATGCACCACAGGGGATGTTGATAGGTCATGGGTACTGCAGTATTTTGCATTTTAAAATAAAGTAAAATAACAAGATCATGTTCTCTTATGTGGATAACTTTAGGAAGCTTGTCTTACTTTACATTAACTAATCTTGTTCAGGAAAAGATGACCAACATTTCATGTTTTAACAAATATAAACTGACTTCAAAATTAGGTGCATTTATGTAAAACTAAAACCTTTTATTTTTATTGTTGATATCACAGATTAAATGAAGTTACACTTGCCTTTGCTCAAACTAATTTTTCTCAGTGTGGACTTGAATACACTTCAGTATCATTGTTGCAATATGCTTTGTGAATTGGACCTTGAGATGGAGTAGATAGTGGGTACAATTGAAGCCGTTAGTGGCCTCAGTCCATTCATATTGAACACTCCACTTATATTAACAAAGCAGGGTGGTGTTATTTTTAGTGTCTTTCAATTTAACATTTTGTATGCATGAAAAGGATTATTTTATCACTTTCTTTAAAAAAGTTACCTACTCTTTCTCCAAAAGCTGAAAGCACAAAGGATACTGACAAGACTGTTTGGTCTTTCATGTTACTGTGCAAATCTTTAGCAAAATGTCTTTCATGAATTTTATTTGATCTATGAATGTAAGGCAACTGGGCGCAATTGAGTCCACTCTGTTCTTCTTTAAAACCAAAGCAGAACCTTTATCTAAGCTCTATCCTAACAAACGTTTGAATACATTATTCTGTCAGGGGGCCTTTGGGGCCAAATTAAAATGCATATATTCTTAATTTTCCAACTGCATAAACAGATACGTACAGGATACAGTTAAAAGGTCAAAACAGGAAGACTCCACAGTAGAAGTGCATGTTCTTTTACTGAATTTGAAGTATCCTAGGAGTTGCTGTTGCCTTTCTACCAGTCCAGACCAGTCAGGACATTCTCCTCTGACCTCTGACATCAAAAAGGCATTTGGCCTAGAGAACTGCTGCTGAATATTTCCTGTTTTTCAGACCATTTGATATGGTTGTGTCTGAAACCCCCCATAAATCTGCAGTTTCTGACCAGACTGACAAAAATCACAGCACGTTCAAGCTCAGATAAATTCCCTTTTTCCCCATGCTGATGCTTGGTTTGGGCTCCAGCAGATCATGCTGACCATGTCTACATGCTCACTTGCATTGATTGGTTGATGCTATGTGATTGGCTTGTTATGTATTTGTGTTGGAGAACAGTTGAATGAATGTGACACGGTAGATAGACTGTTTTATATATCCATTGCATGGAATACAGTATTTCATAACCATTTGGGCAACCACCCATAGCCTTCGTTTGGGAAGGGAAGAACCATCAAAGTAAAATCTTGAAGGGTGATTGAACAATTGTTCTGCCTGTCACATTCATTTTAGGAGAATCCTAGTGACAAAACAAATATCTATCAGTGGAACCAGGTGTTAAGTCAAACTCTTCCTGAAGCTGGTTGGGAGAAGAGGAAATCAGACAAACTTTCAGCACAGTTCTTTGCTGTTCAGTAGATAAAGAAATGCTGTCCACTTCAGTTAAACTGCAGCCATAGCTACATCCAGGCAAGATACTACACCAGCCACACCATGCAGCACTACTAAACCACATTCATAGCTACTGCCTCTTCTCCTCAAATGAAGCTGATTGGTCTGCCAATTCTAAGACCGCACTCAATCGTTTCAGAATGGATCGGCTTGATAACCTGGCCAATCCATTAGCTTTGCTAGGTTACAGTTGAAGAGGTATATCTTTATTAAAGTGATTAGTGAGTGTTTAAGATTGTTGGTGTGCTGATAACTCACTGATAAAGTTAGTCTGGCCGGTGTAGATGGTGTACTGCAGCTCGTAGGAAGTGACACTGAACTCATCCTCAGACGTCCAGTGGACAGTAATGGTGTCGTGGGAGGCGGTGCACAGCTCGTCTCTAATGGATGGAGGGTTTGGAGCTACAAACAAAACAAAACAAAAATTAAAAAGCAGGTTGAACATGTTAATCTATCTGCCAATTCCATCACCCACAAAGGACATTTTTATTTCATAAAAAATAAATCATGATTTTTTAAATGAAAGATTATATGATAAACAGTTGCCTCCATCTACATCAGCCTAACAAATCTCTCACCTGTTAGGTAATCTAGGCCCTCCAGAATTTTCTTCTCACGGGAAAAGTCCAGGGCAAAGTTGTCAAATGCCTCATTCAGGTTGACGTCAGGGATGAGTACCTGGGAGGAGGCTGTCGCCATGGCAACTCTTTATTTGGTCATGACATGGGGTCAGGAAAGGAAAAATGTCAGGACAGGGGAAAGGTGAAGGGGTGAGGGAATAGACGAAGGTCAGGATGTCAGATCAAGTGATTAGAGGAAAAGGGCAGTGCAGTCATAGAGGATAAAAGGTGACGAAGAAGGGGAGAAGCACCAGGAGATAAGGCAAGGAGTAGAGATGGATGGTAGAGTGAAAAAGAAACAGAGAGAGAAGTTTGGAAAATAAGGTTAGAAATATTCATGACATTAAGAAGAAGTCTGACAATTTAAACCTTGCACCATATAAAAAAAAACAGAGCTGTGTATTAACCTAGGATCCATCCAATCACAACAGGCTGGACACACCTCGACAAACTGCCTCCATAGTGTGTACAGCTTTGTGGAAATATGCTCCTTCAATTTCTGCTCTGAGCATCAGGGAGCCATCTGTGGCAGGAAGCAGCCTGAACCACAGAGCTGGAAGGGTAACTGAGCAGAGCGCAGAGCAGTGCTAGTGCATAAGACTTTTACTCCACTGTGAGACAGACCAGTCGCTCAATAAACCACCAGGCCAAATGCTGAAAAGACTCAGTATTAGAAAAACAAACCCAACTCTCTGAAAATGGAAGAAAGTGAAGAGCCTGTATAGGGAGGTGGTTTAAAAGGAAAAATGGTAAAGTTAAGAGTTTTAAAGTTGTATTGTCTGTTCTTGTAAATAAAGCTTGTGTGCTGTAACAGGATAGCATGGCTACATCTACAAAAAGATGACATTAATGACTATTTTATAATAAGAGAAAACATGTAAAACATAAAGAAAAATAAAGTGTTTAATAGCTTTAGAGCAACAACGTGTAGGGTGTTTTTGTTCTTTGGCTACCATCAAAGGCCCCAGTTCTCCATAGAAACCTCTGCCATCAGTGAATGAATGTGTGAGTGAATGGGTGTGAATGGGTAGGTGCGACCTGTGGTGTAAAAAGCGTTTTGGGTATTCAGATGACCAGAAAAGCCCTATACAAGCTCAAGTCCATTTACCATTCATTCTAACATATTTTACAGAATTAGGTCTAAAGCTTTTAGTGTGTACCTTTAGTTCCTCATTTTTGATCTTATCAATGCTTTGTTTTTCCCATCTTTACTCTTGAATTTTAACATTTGAACCTTACGTGCTGTGTTTATAGTGTTTCCTCAGTTTGTCAGAACCCCTTTTTATTGAGTCTTTACAGTGGCAGACTCAGGATGTTTGAGGGCAGGAGTAAAGAAACAGATAAAAAGGCACCTGCTGTACATGGCGGGGCACCACGGCACAACAACTTGTCATACATTTACAGGAGTTGGAAATCCAAGCTAGGATTAAATGTTCTTATTATGTGATTATACTGACTACAGCTCTACAGTAAAACAGAAAGTGAATTCTAGACCTTTATTTCTTTGACAAAAAAGAGTTAGGATGGCAGCTTCAGTTTGGAAAAGGACTGCTCTACTGAAACAGTTGTCTCTTGGGAACTTGGGAAGGGAAGGGCAAATTGTCACATTTTCTCCAGTGGAAGGGTACCATAGGGGGTACTTAATCATGCTTTGTCTATTGGAAGGCCACCCTTGAGGGGACCCAGCCATGTTTTACTGACTGGAATGGCACCCTACAGGGTGCTTTGTTATGTTTTGTCCACTGGAAAGGCACCCTGGAAAAGGACTTCATCATATTTCATGAACCATAGGGGCATCAGAGAGGGCACTTTTGCAAAGTGATTCCCACCAGTGCTTTATGATAACATTGTTCTGACCTTGTGCTTGGGTTGGATTGGGGGAAATGGTATTAAATAGTTTCTTATTGATTTGTGTAGATGTAAAGCACTTTTTGCTACATTATTATTGCATGAAAAGTACTACACAAATGAGCTTTGTTTCAGTGACTGATTAATTGATTACTTAAGTCTCTTTTTAAACATAGGTATAAATGCAGGTCTTCTTCTCTCCGAATCCCAGTTTCTTATAATTATTAAATGTTATTCAAATTATGTTAACAGTGGATGACACTATACGTTCATTAGCATTTGAGGCTGTAGAGTTAGATGATTAATTTGAGTTAATGAATAATCACTGTGTCAAGGTCTCTGGTTTAACTGCATGTGTTGGCTCCTTACAGTTGACAGCCAATGTAAAATGCAACCATGCTTAGTGAGGTGATGCTTAGTGAGGATTGCTTTTTGATTTGTTTCAATTGTTCAGACTTTTTCAATGCATTTACTAAGACTGCTTTTTTTTTGCTATAACAGTAACAGTAATGGATTGCTCAACCATGATATCAGCATTTCATTTAATTCATCTATGTTTTAACTGATTTACAAATGTCAAAATGCAGCAGTAAAACTGCAATATTAGAAAGTTCAGTTAACATTGAAAGTTACATTTGTATCCATTTAACTTTTCACTTTGTGGTGAGTTTTTGTGCACAAATTCATGAATGTCAGCATATTTCACCCACCTCTCTGCTACATTTCTGGCAGTCTGGAGGAAGCGGGCGTGGTCGTTCTCCTTCAGGCTCTGTTCAGCCTGTGTGATGAGTGCGCTGGATCGCTCCAGACACTGGCGACAGTTTGCGATCTGCTGAGCCAACTTGCGTAGTTTCATCACCTGGGCAAAAACAAACACACACACATATCACTGTGCTGCAACACAAATTTCTAATTAAAAAACTAACTAAACTTATCAATTTCTGCATTAATAATGAGAACACAGAAATGATATGAAGTCATTAGAACAGAAATATTTCTGGTGCAGTCAAAGACAAGAAACACCTTCTTTTACTGAGCAAGAATTTTTAGCAGCACCTCTTATCAAGACTTCCAATACTCAGACAAAGCAGACTCTGCTGTTATTGATCTTTTAGGCTCATCTCCTGTGACTGAAAATAACTTCCAAATTGCTCATGGCAGCCTAAATCCCCTCATCTGCCCTAATTCTTGGGGAAAACAAAGCGCTTTTGAGCCTCAGAGAAACACTTTTAAATATGGTCCAATGATTTCAGTTTGAGGTACTCCTCATGGTGACTGCCTCTTATACATTTAAATTCTAAACTCTCAGAGATTATAAGTAGTCTTTCCTGCCAAACTGCATTAAAACATGAACACAGAGTTAGACCCTTTAGATGAGTCCTCCTAGCTTAAACTGACAAGCTGCAATAATGCAGTCCATCACTGAGGCTGATTCTTTGAAAGTAGAATATGTGGCATTCCTCTTGTAAATGTAGCGAAAATCAAATAAACTCCACATAAATACAGTGCTGTGCAGAACTTTAAGGAATGTTCAGGTCAATGATTGAGGCTGAAGTAAGGAGTAGATGTAGAGAGTAAACCGTTAGAGGGCACCACTGGGCGGGGAGAAAGATCGACACAACCCTGGTCATTCCCTGGACCCCCACCCCCCTGCTGGGTGGGTTTGTTGTTCTCAGCTCTGTGTTTAAAATGACTGGATGCATCCTTTAGTTGTTGTTTCACTACATGTGCCTCATTAACCATTGGCCCTGTCACCATGTGGGGGAAGAGAGATGGCCCCACCCACTCTATGAGGCTGTAAATAGCAGTGCAATGGAGTATCCTTGTGACACAAAAAAGAGCCAAAAGATTTTCAAAGCATAGAAATTATTTGCTTTGGTCTTAAGCAACAAAATTAATGTGACATTAGTTACATTGATTAGCAAAACTTAAATACATCCTTTACAAATATTTAATTGAGTAATGACTTTTTTTTATCATAAGTGTAATCACACAGGATTTATTGGATTAGTTGTTATCAGCACTGTGTCCACACTGACAGGATTATGCTTCCTTCAGTATGTGTGTGTTACTCAATACCCCGTACCTGTCTCATGCATTTTTGTAAGTGATCTCCTCCCTTCCTAACACTTCTCATCATCGTGGGCAGTGTAACCTTGTAAGAGCACAAAGTATAGAGCCCACAGACTGCAAACCATAGGAAATGTTTGAAAATTCTTATATACCTTTTATAAATATCTATTTGAGTGATGACTTTTCATAAAGAGTGAAATAAAACTCCTTCTGGGTTTGTTGTTCTCAGCTCTATGTCCACATAGGTGTAATGAACCAACAGAAAAAAATATACTACTTTTAACTGCCTCAGACACAAATTAACATGACATTCTTCCCACTGATTGAGCAAAAAATTTATAAACCCTATAAATATGTAGTTGAGTCATGACATTTCATAAAGAGTGAAATTAAACTCCTGGGTTTGTTGAGCTAAGCTCTACATCCACACTGACATTGCAACACTTCCTTAGGTGTTTGTTTCCCTCAGAAGCTCTAACATGTTTCATGAATGCTTTATAAAGGAGCTACTCACTGACTGATAGCTCTGCCATTACTTATGGGCAGCAAGACAGCCCCATCCGCTCTGTGACACAGCATGTAGCTGCACAATGGCATAATAAAAAGAGAACAACAAAACTTCACAACCTGAAGAAACTATTTTCTGGGTCTAAAAAACAAAACTATAAAACTGAATCAACTTTGGGCTGAATACGTTTTACAGAGGCTGCACTCAACTGATAATTAGAGACGTAGTGCCAGTAAGTTGAGGGACAGTGGAGGCGTTGCATCAGAAGATTTACTGCTTACTGTTTTTACTTTACTGTTTGAGAACCACTGGACATCTACTTAAAGTCCTATTAACAGGGCACTAAAACAAACACACTCTTTAGTGATCTTGGAAAAAATATTAAAATTTGCAAGCTGATCAGAGATTTTTTCCACAGTAATCCTTGAGTTTAGTACAATTTATTCAATTCTGAAAACAATAAGAATAGGGCATAATCAAAAAAAACAATAACATTAACATTAAAATCTGCCTATTCTTCAGCCATGTGACTTTTACTAAACAGTCCACTCTTCATCTGACACAAAGATCCAAACAGACACAGAAGAGAGGAACAATAGACAAGAACTTCCCATGAATGCAAATTTAGTCCTGGTAATGTGATTACAGTCTGAGCAATCCCTCTGGCTCTAAATGTTCACTCTGACCTTATAAATATGTGACAACAAGTAGAAGGCCTGAAGTCAAAAGTTTAACCTGCTGCTATCTGATATAATCAGTTTGTTTCTGTTTGTTAAAGATAAATGTTTGTATAAAGGAATAAAAACAGTCAAACCTCAAGAAGATTTGATTAGACTTGTAAAACTGTGCAGAAAAGGCAGAAAATGTGCATAGTTTCATCTCCTCTCTAAAAACCAAGCTGTACATAGAGAGAGCCAGGTTGGTCAGGTCAGCGTAAACATGACTGAGTTCTGTAATGTGATGCTTCCTGTCTGTAATTTTTCAGTGGGTGTAATTTAATTTCAGCAGAGCATAAGGAAGCTCTTCTATGCCTACTTGAAACTAAACTAATCCATTTATCTTCATTACAGCTCATATCCTGATTCCTCAAACGTACTAAGTTTGATGCAGAAAAAACACAGCCTGCTGGTGAGCCTTGAAAGGTAAGACATGGAATAAAAAAGGAGCCGTAATATTGAGTTAAAAGCATCTTGTCGATGATGATTGAAACTGCACTGAACTTCTAAAAGGCAAAGAGAAATCTCTGTCATTTGCAAACAGCTAACCACTTGAATCTCTAAACACTACCTAACAGTAAAGTGAAAAGAAATGTTCAAAATGAGGAGGCTGTTAAAGGATTAGTCATTCGCATGTTTTAGAGTGACATTTTTGCTTGCAGGGCTCAAATTATGCAAATTTGAAATCAGACATAACAGTGGGGGCAGTAGGTGGAAAGGTTGTTAAAAAACTAAAAATTATGAGTATCTAATGTTAAATCACTTTCTAATGCTTAATGCTTGCAAAGATGTAGGATGCATCTTAAGCTGGCTACTTGAACCAAGTCCAGCCTAATGTACTGTTAACATGAACACCATCTGAGCAGACGGTTCACAAGACAGGGAGAGGAGTAAGACAGCTTTTATTCATCAACATACAGTATGCTGCAAACGACATGTCAGAGATGATTACCAATCTGTCCAAGAATAATGAATGAGAAGGTAGGGTCTTTCTGTGTGTGTGTGTCTCATCTTGAGTAAAGCCTGCCTATAAGCAGGAGCTGAAAATAATAATCAATATCTCATCTTGGTTTTCCAATTAAACACATTAGTGGAAATGGAGTTTAAAATGGAAAGTAACATTTAATTTTATTCAACTGTGTAGCATCAAAGAATGTATCAGAGCCAATTAAATCAAAATTGAAAGGGATTGTTTAGTAGTGTTGAAGTGACTCTGTACAACACCAGTTCCAAACAAGTTGGGGCGTTGTGTGAAATATGAATGAAAACAAATAGCAATAATTTGCAAATTTCATAAACTTATATTTGATTCACAACAGAACATAAAGAACATACCAGATGTTGAAACTGAGATATTAATGAAAAAAAAAGCTGATTTTGAATTAGATGGCAGCAACAAAGCTTAAAAAGTAGGGACAGGGCAGCAAAAGGCTGGAAAAGTAAGTGGTATTAATGATGAATCAGCTGGAGAACCATTTTGAAATTAATTTGAAAAAAAAAATCCCAACAGGTCAGGGTTATAAAAAGAGCATTTGAGAGAGGCAGAGTCTTTCAGAAGTAAAGATGGGAAAAGGTTCACTAGTCTATGAAAAACTGCAATTAAAAATTGTGGAACAATTTCAGAAAAAATATTCCTCAATGCAAAATTACAAAGACTTTAAATATTTCACCATCTACTGTACATAATATCATCATGAGATTCAGAGAATTTGGAGAAATCTCTGTGTTCAAAGGGACAAGGCTGGAGGCAGGGCCATCCCTAGGATTGAAAGGCAGGGTGGGCTTAACCCCAAAGGTTGCAGGTAATGCTTGGCATAAAGCGTGCATCAACTTATTTTCTCCACACCTTAAAATGCTTAATTAATTAACTAATTATTAGTTGTAGAGCATTTATCAGGACCTATAATTTGGCTCACTCTCTTTTCATTGGAAGACTGTCCTTTCCTGAGCTTTGAGGAGGTCTTCCTTTTTTCTAATAACAGCCTGAGTGAGTTTATGAGTTGGTATTCAAAGGTCTATATGCTGGAGTGAGTTCATGGAAAAGTTGTTGGAAAACATACCCATTAATGCATTCAGTAAAATAGAAATGTGGTATATAATATCTAAAAATATATAGTTTATAACTCCTCTCTTTCTTCTTTCAGGCTGTTCATGCTTTCCAAATAAAACCAGTTTATTTCTACCAGCCACTGATATTTCTCTGTGTCTGAAGACAGTCTAGACCAGTGGAACTCAATCTTATTCTGCCCAAGAGCCATATTGTCTTAAATGCTTTAGCGAGAGCCACATTCCAAAACCGGGGATGTAAGAAGATCCATAGATCAGCTGATCCATAGTTGAAATAAAATGAAACAGTGAATTGTTGAATTATTGTGTGGTTAAATAGGATTCCTCTTTAGTCCACAGGACTAGCTTTGGACCATCCAGTGCCCTATCAGAGTACAGTTAAACAGCCAACATCTCTGATGATATAGGGTTGCATTGTGGTTTTGGCAGCTTACACATCTGGAAAGACACTCTCCATAATGAAAATATAAAGACCCAGGACAGTTGAGCAGCTAAAATCCAACATTAGATATAAATGGGACACCCCCACCCAGAACTCCAGCCGTGATCTCCTCATTTCCCAGACAATTACAGACTGTTGTTAAAAGAAGAGGGGGTGCTACACAATGGTAAACATGGCGCTGTTTTATTTGGCTAACAGTACTAATAATAACCAGTGCTTTGGTGGGCTGGTATGCACCAGTATGCCGTACTGACTCTTCTAAATTTTGCCCCTTGGCATATCGGGACTTCTTTCAGCTTGTGGAGAGCTTTCTGGCAACTGATGAGAAGAGCCGGCATGCTCTCCTGTCCTCTCCACAGCTTACAGCTTTAATGGAGGATTCATGACAGCCTCAAAATAATCGCATTCCTTTATTTTTCTCTCACTGGGCCATTTTGCTTATAAAACTTTAGTGCTCCACATACTTGTCCCTGTGACTGAGTGCTATGAAACATTCAAAATTTAGCTTATCTTACTTTAACACTCCAAAACACAGGGTTACAGTGGTTTGTTGATTGTGGCTAGCATTAGCAGTGCTAGCACCACTAGCTTGTGGCCCTCCTTGACGGTATATGTCAGTGTTTGCTCACATTGCGCAAGTTGATAGGCCAATTTAATCTGACACAGCTAACACAAAACCTTATCTCTGTTTTCTCAGTCAAAATACTGCCAAACTGTTGTGTGCTATACGATAAAAATGTGCTGGTTTAAATCCAAGTGGTAGAGCATCATAGGCATAGCATTTAGCTTGAACTGCAGAGCTGGTTTATCGCAGGCAGCTGCATCGTAACTTGATATCAATAATTAGTTAAACCAACTAGTAATTTCAGAATAACTTCTATAATTTCAGTAAAACTGTTAACTCAGCTGGTCATTCACATTCCTAGCTGAGACATTTATAAACTCAAAAAGAATTGTGAAAAGTATGAAACCATTTTTAGACTTTAATCAAAAGAGAGAGTGTTTTTGCTTTTTTAACAGAAATCTGAACATAGCTCATGTCTTACTAATTTCAAACAATCCTACTACTGACATGCACTGTTGTAACAAGTCTGACTGAGGCTTTCCTTATGACCCTGGGGTTCCACAGTCAGTGGAGTTCTTTTTTTTTTTACTTATATTTAAATTTCAGCACAAAGAGGCTGTCTATTTTCTGAAGTATTTACATTTGGTTTTAATTTACAAGGTGTTAAAACAGCTGTTTTCAAACTCCAGTCTGGTCAAAAAAATAAGAGAAAGCAGAGAAAAAGTTTACCATGCAACCTTGTGTTAAGCTTCAGTAATTTTTTACTCTGGTCTCTGTGCTATCATATTGTTTGTTTGAATGAAACATAATCAGAAATATTCCATTTTGGGATTTTGAGCTCTACTAAAAGGATTTTGTATTATTTGATCAGGACTAGACTCACTGACTCCCCCTGTTTGCTGTCTTTATGCTCTGCTAAGGTAACCAGCAGATGGCTGCAGCTTTATAGTACTGCAATAGTGTTAATCTTGTCGTTTAACTCGCCACAAATAGAGCAAGAAAACACTCTCAAATTGCCAGACTTTGAATTATCATGATTGTCTGTTACCTTTAAATCAGAACATCTTCTCTGTCTTTCTAATAGTCTTGTGTTGCAAAGCAGGTGCAGTGCCGGGTTTATAATATAAGGTAGGCCCTTGAGTTTTGGATGGGCCTATCAACATAAAAACTTGAACTGTTCCCCTTCCAATAAGAAAAATATGTTTTATTGCTAACGTTTTTGAGAACATGCTTAATGTTTGTAAAATTTGCCTGTGAGGGGGACAGCTTTTTGTTTACATGACTACTAACAAGTCTTATTAATTTATTGGCACTGTTAAGGCATGCTGTTTTAAATGCAAAAATATTTTTCTGTTCATTTTCTGCTTCTTATTATGATGAAGTACTATTTAATATTAATCACCAAAAGAGAGAGCGAGAAGGGGAGAGAAAGAGAGAGAGTGCCAGTGGGTAAAGAGCAGCTAACGGCTGTGTCAGTCTGATCTTTGATCACACAAAGTTTGATTTTGGCTTTTAAGATAATTTAAAGACGTTTAGATCAGACAGGAATGTTCAGCACTAACTCTTGTCTTTTCCTTTTGGTTTTGTTTATTTTGTCATTAATAAAACTTTAATCCAGTTATGAAAATCAAATGCGACTCTCAGCAGGTGCAGTGTTAGTCGTCACTGTGGATTAGACTGATGAAAGAGAGGTGGTGATAAAACCTTGAGACGTTTTCTGACTCAAACCTGTTGAGACTTTGGTCTCTCTCCCTCACCCGTAGCCCTCTCTCTGTCCGTCCTAGATCATCTACGGCTCAGCTGAGAAATGTGTGCATGCATGAGCCCACCTGTGCTAGTTTTACAAGCACTGGCAGTGTAATATGGCTTGACATGATTGCTTATGACTTCTCTCCTGATAGCTGCATAATCATTTGCATGTTTTAGAGGGAAAGCTATACTTTAGGTTTAAAATAGAATCCAAATAGCTTTATAATATAAAAGTAAAAAAAGGCTGTCCTGCTTTTTCCTCTGAGAGAGATGCACCAGGTAGAGATGTATTCATACCTCACAACTAAATTACAAACTGATACAAATCTGGACAATATTTATAATATGAATACATTTACACATTTCAAGCCTTCTCTATTTAGCTGTAGCAGTAGCTGAGACATGAGTCATGGTAGAAGCAAGTGAAATACTCAAGGTTTCAAAGAGGGGTGTTTAAGTGAGGTGAGCAGGTTAAGGTCAGGACTAAAACAGTTTCAAATGATACAAAAAAAAAAATGAAAGACATGAGTAGTAAAACCAGCATGATACAGCACAAGAAGTGTAGCCACACTACAAAGGGCAAACACCTGAAACAGACTATAGACTGATTTGAAGCGGATTTAAAATTATGCTTGCCATAACGCATTTAGAGGGCCATAAAGAGGCCATGTGTGTTGGTGTTTTAGGAACTGTGGTCGAGATAAAAAAACTTTATCATTAGAAATCAACCTTTCTAAAATGTGGTGAAACTCATACCAGGTGATAAAAGTTGAGTAAATTCTGTGTCTTTTAAAGCTCTGTGTGCCAAAAAACAAACTAAACCTCTGTTTAATATAACAGAGTTGAACCAACTGTGTTATACATGTATTTATTTGGATGTTTCAAATTTGACTATTATTTTAAACAAAACTTTCAAAGGTATTTTTGTAAGATATCAGTCCCACTTGTTATGTAGAGAAAATATGCTGTCTTAAAGTATATGTAACTACACAACCTCAATATTTAGAATTTTAATATAATTATGAATTAAAAATCAGATGTATTCCCTTTCACTTTGATCCTATGTCTTTCTAGAAATGAGAAAACCATAGAAAATAGGGATAATATGTAGTTGTGAACCCAGTATAGTGATATGTCTTGTATCGTGACTTGAGTGTATTGCTACATCCCTATGTTTGGCAAATAAAAATAAATGTAATTATGAATTCATGGTACAAATTGTGATGCTCAGGTTCATATGCAATAAGTGTCATGTTTGTTCAAACCTTTTGACCTAAGGTCCAAGACTAATTTGCTCTTTGGCTGGAGATGTCAGGCTAGCCAATGTCCAATAGCCTTAACCTGTGGATGCCTATGATTACAATTATTCCTCATAGATCAAACACATCTGAGGTTGATAAAGGGAGGCAGGAAAGATTAGGATATGAACAGAGCACATTAAAACACTCACACAGCAGAGCATGGGAGCAGTGAGCTCGTTTGTTTGTACAGGGAGAGATTAGGCATGACTGCTGAGCCTCCTTAGAGAAACACAGAGCTTGTTAGGGTGAGATGAGGGGGGAAGAAAATGGAAGCACCTAGCACAGCCCCGGCATGATCAAACCTGTATAATCCTGTTATTCTGTGGCAGAGTTACCTCAAAGTATTTTACTTTCTGACACTATGCTACACACGAAAAACAGCAGTAGGATGTTGCAATGCTGGAAACTAGCTATGTTTATGTGATCTATGTTGCTCTCCCTTCCTCTCATCTCCTCTTATAATAGATTTTTTTCTTTTAGTAATTCCTCAAATTTCATTTCCTTCACCTCTCTTGACCCTTAAAGAGCCTTCAATATTAACACATCACCTGCAGGCTGACATCAATCAAGCACTCCTCTGGTGCATTTCACTCTCTAGCCTTCTACCAGACAGCCTTTTACAGAGCCAGACTCTCAGGAGAAGCAGCCTTGTTCTTTGTCTGCAATCAGTGTGGACACACTCCGACACACTCTCTTACCTTCTCTAACAAACACACACCTTGTTCAGACCTTGTGTTCAGTGTTTGGAAATCTTTTATGTCTGGCAGAGCTCTGTTTGTTGCAGGCTCAGAGGTCTTCCACAAAAAGTTAAAACTTCACCTCTGGGAGGGTGAAATTCAGACTTACCTCTGTCCTGACACCCTAGGTTCTCATTGGGAGACATACAACCAGAAGAAAAACCCAGGTTGTACAGCAGGTCCAGTAGTCTCAGAACAGGCTTTTCTGCAATCTCTATTTTTCTACATACTATATCCAGAGTGCTCTTTCTCTCTTAGAGCATCCATAGGTTGTGTATTTGGTTTGGTTGTGTAAATGGGCAAATACAAAGACAGCCTTAAAACAGTTAGGGACTAGGAATATTTTCTCCCCATGTCTTGCTTGATTTCCTAACACATGTCCAATATACAGTATGTCTATGACAGAACTGTTAACATGAGCTGGGTTTGCAAAATTGCTTTTGCTTCTTTGAGAGAGATTTACCAGTTTGAGTAAATATACATGACAGAAATTCACTATAAATACTCACTTTTTTCTGTTTTAGATGTAGCACAACAAATGGGCAGTAAAACTGTATACTATCCCAGGGTGTTTAAAAAAAAATAGCCAGAGTATCTTACTACTATAATTGGGGAGTTGTCTGTATGTATGTATGTATGTATGTATGTATGTATGGATGGATGGATGTCTTGACTTGCAAACCTCCCTATTGCTCCAATTGTCATTCATACCTCTCAGAGGACTTCTTAGGTATACTGGGTCGAAACTGGAAGCATGACAACATCATAAAACTGTATAGATTTTGTATAAAACTCCAAAATTGTGTTTTTTACGCTTCACGTTGGCCCCCCTCAGGTCCCCATTCACAGATACGGCTGATGTGCTGACGTACAGTAGCGTATTGCGTCACTTCCTTAGTACAGCTGCTCTTTACCTTTGTCAACCACCATTACACACCTGAAGATGGAGAAGATGCTGTGTTTTCTTACAGTTAATTTCTGTTACTCTTTCTACTTCTCATCACAACTGTTTCATACCTGTTGTGCGTTTATGCGGACATATACTTAACAAGAAGCACCCTCGCGGTTTAGCTGCTTTTCTCTTAGCCTCCCTATCACAAGCCTAGCTTAGCCTCTGCTTCTGTGTCTGCCTGGGGCAGCTCGCTGTGCCAGACATTCAAATTCTCCCCATCCTGCTTTACTGATAATGCTACATCTATGGAGGACAGGGTAACGCTTTTGGAAATGTGGCTCCACGCCACTGAATCCAAACCTTTATTCTCTGCTCTTGCTAGCCAGCCCCCTGTATCCGGGACCAGCCAGGTTTCAACCAGATTTTCCCCACTCAGCGACACAGCTGCTGAGAATGAAGCTGATGGAGTCATGGATGGATCTACTTTTCCGCATCCTGTAGCTGCTTACAAACACATGAGATGTCTCCTACATTTAAGCACCGCCTATTAACCACAATATCATTTACACAACCTTCTACACAGAAGTAACACAATTTACCACATGATGACTTGGGATGGGGATCAATACCCAGGTCTATAAGAACCCGGTTCTGTATTTTTCAAAAACCTGGAAATCAATAACATTTTGGCTTATTGATACTGCTTTGATTGATACTCTCACAGGGTCAGTGACATAACTTTATTTCAAGACATACCTGGTGTAAAAACATAAATAAGTTATTGCAAGGAGGGAAAAAAGACTAAAAGCACATCAGTATTGTGCATCACATTAAATCAGAATGTGGTCCCTTCAACTGTCGGCTTCAGGAAGAAAGACTTTGCCCGCGCTGGGAGTAATAGGCAGTCATAACCTCTTCAACTGCTCCAAGACAGTTTTCTTCTTCATGTGCTCAGATAACAGTACTCCCAAACTTTGCAACAAGTCCTGATTGTTAAAAATATTAACCCAGTGTAGAAACTACTTTACAAGCTGAAAGACGGAAAATATGGTGTGTTCAGGTAACCTTAGTAAATTAGACGACTGTATCATATATATTCTGATATGTTCAAATGTCACATTAAAAAAAAAGAACAATTTAGTTTTGCTAGAAACTTCAATAAATGCAACTGTGAATATGAGGACATCGTTTGTATTTGAGGAATATAAAATAGATGTTACAGACTGAATCATGACATTTTAACTCAAACACAACTCAGATTTTACCTCTTCTATTGGAAGTATTTGTCCTCATTTGGTCTTTACCCCAAACCATAGAAAAGTATCATTAGTGGTATTGATAAGGACTTGGATCAATGAGGAGTATTGATAACAGCATTAATTTCAATAAAAATGAACATTCCCTATCCCTAATGATGACTTAAACTTACATCTAAAAGTACAAATAGACTATAACCCAAAATAACATATATATATATATATATATATAGATATATATATATATATATCTATATATATATATATATATATATATTTAAAGACAACACAAATACAAACTTTTACGGATGCACACAAATGAGCCTGTATACAATTTCAAACAATACATTTTACAAGAACAAAACCTGTGCAAAAACTTACAGCTACATAGCACTGTCTACACCAGAAGACATATGATTTCAATATGGCCCAAGCAAACATGTAACTACTTTATTACTGTTTTAGTATATACAGGTCTGTGTAGCATGGTTGCAAAAGACTGCAAGAATGCTGACTACTCATGATCCGAAGTGTACAATATGTAAGGGTCTGGCCACCTTCACATGAGATCAGATCCTTTTATTCATTTTATTAGTGCTAAAAGTGCAAATGAGGTGAGGGAGCCTTCTCACTGTGTCTGAGTTATAATACTTCAACATCTGAGTACAACACTGTCTACAACAGAAGACATTTGATTTGAATATGGCCCAAACAAACGTGTAACTACTTTGTTACTGTTTTTACAGTACCTACAGGTCTGTGTGTATTGATAGCATGGCTGCAAAATGTGTAAAGAGTGCAAGAATGCTGACTACAGATGATTAGAAGTATATAATATGTAAGGCTGTGCGCAGCTCTACATGACATAAAAACATTTTATTTGTGCAAAATGTGCATATGAGGTGAGGAAGCCTTCTCACAGCATCTTAGTTAGAATGATAATATTCATTATTTCAACATCTGAGTACAGTACATACATTTAATTACTAATTAGTATGGTAATAGGTTACTTGGTGCACATATGCATATGACATGGCATTTTACCACAGTACTTTACATTACAGTAAGTGTGATTTATTAGTGCACATGTGCATGTGGGGTGAGGCATTTCGCCACAGTAATTTCAGTTACAGTTAGTACATTACTTTGTGCAAATGTGCATGTGAGAGGACTGAGATGTATTCCTGAGCCTGGAAGTCAGCAGCATAGAATCAGAATCAGCTTTATTGGCCATGTATGCTTACGCAACAACAATGTTGACTCTGGTTAGCTTTCCTTTACATGTACAGGAATGCCACATTAAATAAAACAATACCTACATTTGCTATGTACCACATTAATGATGTAGATATGTACAAGCTTTGGTTGGTATTATTTCTGGTTTTTATAATGTCTAAACCCTGTGTTACAAACACAGTTGCCAAGACATAATAACAAGACTTTACAATCAAATAAAAAAACACAAGGTATGAAGATGCCCTTATATGGTCAGACAGGAAGTATAGACAGACAAAATACACCATTTCTCCCAGAAATTGTTGCAATTACAAATGTTTTTGGTATACACATGTTTATTTCATTTATGTGCTTGAAACAACACAAAAAAGAAGAAGAAGAAAAAACAAAATTAACGTAATTTTACACAAAACTCAGAAACTGGCAGGACAAAATTATTGGCACCCTTTTAAAACTGTGGGTAAATTATTTTATTTCAAGCATGTGATGCTCATTTAAACTCACCTGTGGCAGTAACAGGCGCTGGCAATATTGAAATCACACCTGAAGCCAGTTAGAATGTATAAAAGTTGACTCAGCCTTTGTGTTGTGTGCCTGTGTGTGTCACACCAAGCATGGAGAAGAGAAAAAAGAGCCCAGAATTGTCTGAGGACTTAAGAAGCAAAATTTTGGAAAAATATGAACAATCTCAAGGTTACAAGACCATCTCCAGAGATCTTGAGAGTCCTTTGTCCACTGTGTGTAATATAATCAAAAAGTTTATAACCCATGGAACTGTGGCTAATCTCCCTGGATGTGGATGGAAGAGAAAAATTGACAAAAGAATACAACGCAGGATAGTTGGAATGGTGGAAACATCCTCAGTCAACTTCCACACAAATTCAGGCTGTCCTGCAGACTCAGGGTGCAAAGTGTATTTAAATAAACGTGTATACCAAAAACATTTGTAATTGCAACAATTTCTGAGAGAATTGGTGTATTTTCTCGAAAAATTTCAGGGGTGCCAATGATGGTTTGAATATCACCCCATCCTGCCTCACACTCAATCATTCAGCTTCATCTGTGCTAAATTATATGATTCTGGCACTGGTGAATTTTGCATCAGTGGAGATGCATCAGTTTAAAATCAGAAAAACGCATATTGTGGACTCCAATGATCAGGAAATAAAACATTACGCAGAATGACGGTGTAAACTTTTTTTGCACTCCCCTGAAGGACTTCATAAGTTGAATGGTAAACACTTCCTAGCTCGATCTTAAACTGAAACAGCATGAAGGAGACTCAGGAATACCTTAGATTCTTTGATCTTAACAGCGATGACCTGTTTTCTCTGACGGATGATCTCCACAAGCTCGTCACACTCCTCCACCAGCTTGGCTTCATGCATGGCTGTGTTCACCTGGAGAAAGAAGCAAGTAAACATGTGAAAACATGACTTAGATATAGGCTTGCTTACACATGTTCACTTTCTCTCACAGTACATTGGCTAAAATATTCATCAAATGTCACATGATCATGGGAAACATTTTGTTTTTGAAAACCAGAAATATTCATGTGATTTTGCCTCCTTTGGTGTTTGCTGGGAGCTTTGGAAGGTGTCTGGATACATAACAGCTTTAATGACTGGTTTCACTGCTTACATACAGGGTGCGTCATTTGTTTTTCCATTTCATTATTCATTCAGCACACAAGGACAAGCCGCCCCCAACAAGATGTGCACCTAGATTAGAATTAACTTGTGATGAACTGTGAAGCGATTTCCAACTCTTTAATTATGACACCCAGAAGCTCATAAATCATTCTGATTAACAAAGCTCACACTGATAAGAACAAAAAAAAAAAAAAAAAAAAAAGCTTCAGGTGCACAGATAAATATACTGACAGGTCTCTGATCACCTCTTTCTTTATTAATACTTGTATTGGTGAGAAAAGCACTTTTGCAGACTTAATTTCACTCTGGTTTTTGGCCGAAGGGAAGCCTATGACAGCTTATAAAAATGGGTACATGCCTGATGGATGTAAATCCCATCACCCCCCTTCGCTTGACACTAAAATCTTGCAGAGACAAAGTCCCAACATGCTGCATGAGATGCACTGAAATACCTTTTTCTGTAACATGTTTATCTCACTTATAATTAAAAAGAAGTAGGTTGTAGATTGTTGGAATATTCATCCCTTATTAAAAACAGCTCCCCAGAAGGGCCTGTGTAGACACTCATTAATTCAGAGACAAAATTCGCTTGCATCATGCCAATTTAATAGACTCGGTGATTATTTTAGGACCAAAGTTACCAAGGCAACTCACCATCAGTTCAAAATCTCAGGCCTACATGAAATGAACAACTGACTCGAAACGACTGTGGGTGGGTGGGTGTTACTCACTAACACTAAAGGTGTTTGCAGACTTGAGTGCTCACCGCTATAAGCAGGTTTGCCAGCTTTTAAACATCTATCACAGAAGCATAAAATCTTTAGAAAGTCAAGCATCTGCTTCTAAATAAAGGCAGGTTCAGTCAAAAACCATGGTCACTGGCCTTTTAAACTCACTTTGCTCACATTAAAGAAAGAGAAACGTCACACATTTCAAGAGGGAGAAAAAAAGAAGTCTCACTGGGTGATATTCGTCATACAGATCCAAAACGGGGTTGAGAGGAGAGAGAAGAGAAAATGAATTGATAGTAAACTACAGTTGCACCGTACATGGCCTCTCAAGCCAGGAATGTAAGCATCGTATACAATTGCAATGATGTCAGTACAAATCCATGTTATCAAAATGTTAAGTAATTAATTGAATCTGAAATGCCAGATGCTTTTGTTGTTCATTAGGCCATTTCCACCGAGCGGTCAGTGACCTTACTCATAATCACAATCCTGTCACTGCAATGTCTCTGATTGGTGGAGCCAAAAACTTTGACTGTGGCTGCTCCGAGTGAAGTTGACAGTCGAGGAAAGAGTGGGCAATAACTGCAGAGCTCTCTGGTATCAGAAATACATCAAAATATAACCTTGAACTCAACTTGAATATTTTTCTCACTTATCGAAAAACCCTCAAGTTTATATCGCGATTGATCTGCAGGAAAAAAAAAAAAATTTTAGCCAGCATGCTGCTTAACTGCTTTTAGCATAAGAATGTTCTAATTTATGCACAAATAAGAATGTGGTTAGTGTTAGCATGAATTCAGATCAGGTAAACTTACTCTCACATTTATCTCAGACTCTTTATTACTAAAACAGAATATATCATGAACTGTTTTTCTTGTTTCCTCCATCTTTCTTGTAAATTTCAGTATGTGTGTGTAAAATTAATGCTTCAATTTTGAAAGTGACCCTTGTAGAACACACATTCAGGGTTAACTAGTTCTACCTTATTGTTTGCTAAACACAAAAACAGAAGACATGCAGCTAAAACAATAAATCCTGTATGAGAGGCAGCGACAGGGGTTACTTCTACGTTGTCTCAGCACAGGAACCAATCTGGATTATTGGAGAAACAGTACATTTACTCCAGAATAATCCCAATCTAGTGTGCTACTGTTGGAAGTTTTCTGTCAGCTTTAAAACTGCTGGAACTGCACGGGAGAGAAGGAACTCTGCTAACAGAGTCTGAAAGAGGCCTGTCATCAAGCATGGCCTCGGACTGCCTCGCTGGATGCACATCCACTCCGGTGTTTGTTGTCACAAAAGCACAACAGAGTGACACCTGCTGCACAATGACTGCAGTGAGAGTACTGCTGAGCTGGCAAACACCAAACAGTGATTCAAACACTGTGTGAAAACACCCTTTCACTGCTCCCACTGCGGGTGTTACACATAAACACACACATTTATGTAAATCACATCAAATTACTCATGATCACAGGATAAGAATGTCTTTTTAATTGGAACTAGGACCAAATCTCAGCAAAGAATTTTCTATATCATGTATGAATTTTATTTACTGACTCTGGATTTAGCTATTTCACCAATAAAAAGGTAACAGTACAGTTTAATAAATGTAAAGTTCAACACACTCTACATCATCAGTGAAACTGATCTCCTCTTGATTAAATTTGCCAGGGTTTTGACTTGGTATCATGCAGCAGACTATCAAACTACTTACAACAAGGAGTTTCACTCATCCCTTCACAAAGCTCATTACAACACGCAGATTCACTTAAGCCTCCTTTATCACACACACATAGACACAACCATACAAAGACACACAATTAATTCCACAAGGAGCCACCTTCTGACTGCAGGTTGGTAATTAAACAGGAGAGATGCTAACACCGAGGATCAATGTGAATTACAACCACTACTTGACAGCTTAGAACAGGAAATAACTTCATTGTAGTTCTCCTCCCTGCTCACCTCACTCAACACCCCTCCGTCTCTGTTTGCCTCTGATGTTATTATTCACTCCCTGCTACACTAACACCCTTTCCTGCATCTCATTATTGACCCATCATCCGTGGAGGTGTGCCTAAATAGAAATAGGTGGATCAGGTTGCATTAACCAAATATTTTTCAACTTTCAGGTAACTTTTAGCCTTGTGAAATGGAAATCACTTAAGTGCAAAGGATGTGTCTCAAGTGATTGTACTATACAAATACTGGTTAATCAGTACTCCTGGCTACAATTACACCATGAAAACAAAAGAACACTCAAGCAACTCAGAAAAAAAGGTTATTGAAAAGTATAAGTCAGAAGAATGACAACTAAAATATTTTCAAGGCACCTGAAGTTCAGTTAAATCCATCATCAAGAAATGGAAGGAATACTGCACATGTGTAAATCTGCCTAGATCAGGCCGTCCTCACAAACTGAGACCGTGCTAGAAGGAGAGTAGTGAGAGAGGCTACCAACACAATCTATGACAACAAAGCTTACAATAAAGGGATATTATTTCTAAATTATTTCAGAAAATGTGGATACTATAAACAATAATTCAAATAGCTTGGGTTAATAATCTTAAATTGTTTGCATTGTAAAGAAATCAAGCTAAGAAAATATTAATTCATCATGCTCTATATTTAAAATCTATCTGCTGCTCATAGGAAGCTACAATACAGCTGACATTCCTTGCTCTAAATTCAGTGACAACCAGTAATTGTCTCATCACACCCAAATAAACATATGCTATATTAGCAGTCACAATTATTCTCTGTATAAAAGGATGAAATGCATAATAAGATACCCAACAGCATTAAATAAACCCATCCAAATGTATTCCACATAATTCAGTTTGACAGCACAATGTTTCAGTAATTACAAACCTATATCCAAAGTATAATTTCATTCCCACCTCTGTTTTTTAAAGTTGGCTGACATTGGGCCAATGTTCTCCGATACATCATTACATCAGCTCCTGCATAATGTCAAGATTGACTTATTCACCCATTTTATATATATTCTGCAGAAATGAATACTACTACTGTATCACAAGCCATAATGAAATACAATGAGTGATGCAGCTTTGTATTCTGTCTTGCAATGACTGACAGTCACTATTCACCACCAACACGGCGAATAATGACATGACTGACGTGTGTGGCCAAGCAGAGTGCCAATCATTCACATGCTGTCAGTCACTCAACTTAAAATATGGAGGGAACTTTTTCCTCCTCAAGTCCTCTAATGTGATGATTTTTGTCTTAATCATCTCTTCCTGTGTGTTTTTCTAAAAAAATCTGGCCTGAATAATGTGTGTGATTTTAATGATGCTGTATTTATCTTAAGAATTGTCACAAAGTTCTTGAGTTCCTCATTTACTGTCTTTAACTGTGAATCTACTGCAGCTTTAAAAATGATTTAAACAAATTCATTTCATTACAGTTTGATTTATTTCTGATATATTCATTAAAAACAATCTCAGATGAGAACATTTTATTCAGTGTACACATTATATTGGCCCCAGGAAGTGTTAACATTAGCAGATGCAGACAAAACTTGGTTGTCAAATGATTAACAGTTTTAATTGTTATTTATTTCATTGAAGTTACTAATTTTTAGAGAAAGACTATGACATAACTTATAAGGGTAAAGACAGGTAAATGTTTGATAACACAAATGACCTTTAACTAGTCCACTGACCTTTCTGTGAGTTTTTTTTAAGGTGTAATGAGACATTAAGGAGCAATGGTGGACTTATTTTACATCACTGTGGCAGCAGAGGGACACTGCTGCCCATTAACCAACATGTTCTGAAAGGGAAAATGAAGCATGCAAACAAAAGGGTTAATGGGTCTATTATTCACATTGTGATTTTTGCATTAATGTTGACAGCCCAAGTCAAAATTTTACCCAATAAAATGCATCTAAAGTCACTGAGACCTAAAAGAGAATATCAAGGGCTCAGCATCAGACCTCTGTGGTTTATTTTTCAATAACATTTCACCCTTTTAATTGAAATCTCAACATCCCTGTCCTTATACCTCCCGGTTCTTTAATTATACACACCTGTCCTCATTATACCTGAATATGATTTTATCATTAATCACACACTCTATAGTTTTTAGTTCTCCTCTGCAAGATTGTTTTGATTCTCCTTGTTGGTTTATTGCTTTCTAGCGTTTCCATATGCTGTTTCTACCATTTTTAACTTTGTTAACTTTGTCATGACGGATCAATTTAAACTCCAAACTTCATAACTTTCTAACTGTTTAATCAATACACATGACTTTATACTGTTAAATAGTCAGTTAAGTAGGACCAGGATGGCAAACAAAGATTGGTTATGAGCAGTGTTAGAAGAAAGGCTACTAAGTAACCTGTTACAGTAACTCCTTTACTTTTTATGGTGACTAGTAGTGCAACACGTTTCTTTTTAAAGTCATTAATGCTGGTACAATTACAGAAAATTTAGAGCACTTGTTACTTTTACAACCAACAACTTGAGGATAAAGGTTAAAAAAACATCCAATTTGGCGGACGACCTGTCCCCAATGCAAGCACAGTAGCATCCTGGTAGAGAATAGCACTGCTGCAGAGACACACAAACCAACACAGCACTGGAGCGTGACCTTCCTGTCCAGGGTTGCCATCTTCTCAGTAAGTAGCTATTGGCTGTCCTAAAAGTCGCCAGAAATTCCTAAATCATGTCATTGCCTAATGTGCATTATTGGCCATGTGGATGCAATTGTAATGGAAGCTGTACAAGAGAGGAATAATGTTGTTGAAGGGACAAAAAGTGAGTAACAATTACCCTGAAAATGTTTAGAACTACAAATGAACTTTCTTCAAATGAGTGTTGTGGTTTAATAATATCATTCCCATGTCAAATGTCTATTCTAACCCTCCTCCTTTAGTCGGGTTTAGGACCGGCAAATGTGACCCAAAAGACACACTCTAATAGAGTTACTAAATTATTATTATATTTTTAATAATCTATTGTTTCCTTTGTTAAGTTCAGTTTTCTTAAGTTTGGTCTGGTTTTATAACCTTATGGTAAACTTAACAAGTCACAGCAAAACATTAACATTTTAAAGGAAAAATTTACTGATTTTCAACCAGTGGTGCATCAGTAGTAAATGTGTATGACATGCTCAATGATCAGCGTGTCACGGTCCTTACTTTAAACAGTAACAAACAAAGAAGCCCCCTCTCATGTACCCTCCAAATCTTCGGCGTGCGGAGTGGCTCAGATGTGGACGTCTTTTAGACTACAACCTGCACTTCCGCATTTTCTCTGAGCCGACCTGCTGCCAGCCCACAGACAACCCACGGAGGGTTGACCCTAGGGCAGGGCTTTATGAGTACAGCTTGAGATCACCTGCTGTGACCACCAGGAGGCAAAAACGCCAGAAAGCGATGTGGATATGGATTAAAAGGAATTTAATAGCGACAGTAATGTTCGACACAGACGCAGAGCTGCTGATACGTCCCCTGATAACGGACAACAGCGTGGGAATGAAGAGTGCAGCACTTCAACTGTAGCCTATGCCCTGTACCACTGTGGTAAAATATACAGAATGAAGTTTAACTGTTAGGCTGCAGTTAATATCATCGTTTAAGATTTACACGTAGATGATGCATCCAAACACTGCAGCGGTCTCTGTCACATTTCATTTAGTTATTGTAGGGCCACTCAGAAACACAATGATCCACCTCTTCTAAAGTTCACATGAATAATGACTGATAAATACTACAGCACACAGATAATGATGCAGCCTGTTCTGTCTTATGTTTATGCTGGCTTTTTTGTCATGGCGTATTTTATTCCTGTTTCACCTCTCCTGTTTAAATAGACAATGAGCTAAAATCCACTTTAGCGTTAAAAAATAATGTTTAACCTTTCAGGGTGCTATATTTGTGTCTATATCATGAATTGACCTAATTAAAAACAGTGTCTGCAAGAGATGAAATGTTTTTATTTACATTCCCCTTCTCTCCCTCTGGCTCTTTAGACTTCAGGATTTAGTCTTTTTTTTACTAATTTTAGAAATATTTTTGTCATCAGAAAAATTTCTGGAAACAAAATCTACAAGTTGGTGTCATATGGCAAAGGTTTACATTTCTATCATAAAAGCTATGATATCTGTAAATGATGAGTGGTGGTAAAATCATGCTGCTGTCAGCTGATGTTTTCACTGTTTAGATTTATTACATTAGGTCTTAGAGAAGATGTTACACTCCTCTTTATAGTCTGATGTGTGTAGCAGACATAAAAGAAATGATCAGAAACTAATATTAATATTTTCTGGATTTTAACAATCTCTGTCTGCACCCACGTGAGTCTGCACTGTTCCTGACAACAGCTGATGGAGTAAATCACGTCTCACTGTGGACAGGTTTAATAGGCCAAAGGTCAATAGGTCTACATTATAATTTATAGTTGGTGAGGATTTTTCTAGATTTGTATGTTGACCACTTGTTAGAGCCTAGTTTTTAAGATAGATCATATTAACCATTTGTCTTGTGTCGTCACAACTCAGTACCCCCCCCCCCCAAAAAAAAAAGAAAATAACACAAATAAACACTTCCCTTTTCTTTCTTCATTAAATGGGGGATTGCTCTTTATTTTTGGACATCAGCTGTCACTCTTCTGTCTCTATGTTCTTCACATAGTTCCTATAGATAAATATCATAGCCTAACTGCAGGTTAGAATTAGCAGCTTTGCTGCAACATATATGAGCTATGTTTTTTATGACAGCAGTGACAGAAAAAGTGTTTATAATTTTTATTAATTTATTTTAAATAAGCTTCAGAATCATAAACCACACATATAGAAGAAAATGTATGAGATCAGAGGCTTATAGCTTTTATTAATCCTAAATTAGATCTACATTAGTCACGGGTCTCTGGTTTGAACAAACAGACTATCTAGGCACCCTTTCTCTCTTTCACAGGTCAACACACGGACACCTGTTTATGTTTACATTCAACCACCCACCTGCAGCGCCGGCCACACCTATCCAATAGGAAACTGCCTGGGAGCGACCTTGGAAGGCAATGAGCCCAGTGCATTCTGGGTGTTAGAGTATTTGAATCCTTTGGCTGAATTGACCTTTGTCATGGAATATCTCAGGCTATGAAGCACCGATTTCAGAATTTGTTCCATCTTGACACTGTGCAGACATAGTAGAATTATCACAAGCCAGTATCTCTACCGGTGAATTTTTCCTTTAACCATAACAGTTACATTTTTTTAATACATTCAACATAAAAAAAAAGACTAGAAAAAAAACTGTCAAGGCGGCTTCACAGGGCGATTAATTTGCAGTCTGGGCGTGGAGGGCTGAACATCTCCTGCTCTGCAGCTGGGAGGGACTGTGCAAAGACTGGGATGCCTGTGAGTTTAGGACGGGGGAGGGTGCCACAGCAGCACCCACTGCTCATTGAGAAGAGCAAGAATGATACGTGCTTTCACATCAGAGTTTCCAAGTCTCCAATAACACCAGAAAAAGTCACTAGATTTTTCGCTAGTTGCTTTATCAAAAAGAGTTGCTAGAGGGGTCTGAAAACTTGCCACAAAGTTGCACTTTCAACACGTCATTCCCCACTCTCTTGTCCCTATTTCTGACTCCATCCACTGCTCTAATGCTCAAATACAGGCAAAACAGACCCCCCCAAAAATCTTACAACAACAACAACAACATACCCAATACTGGGCGCCTTGGACTTCATTTAACATTGACTAAGTATGGAAATGGGTACTGATATCTTTTTTTCTGGTACAGAAATCACATGAAAGTTAAAAATTCTGACAGTCTTATCCTAAACCAACTGTAATAATAACTATGACAACTTTAAAGTATAAGCCAAAATGCTTAACACTTTTGATTTGAATGTACATTTTCAATATTCCTGTCTGTGTCAGTATTACAATATTGGCTGGACATACAGCACAAAGACACTTCAGCACGTGAACCTTGGGTCACAATTTCAAACAGCAAGCCCAGGCAATTGAACAATGTAAAGCTCCCAAAATGACCTATTGTGTCCAAAGTGGATTCTTTCCAAACTTGGTGAGTAACAGTCCAGGTTGAGAACAGCTCTTAACCTCTCACTGACACCAAAACTTTAACATCTTGAATCAATTCTGTGCTCATTCTTCTCCCATCAGCCTCTTCTGCCTTCCCTCAGCCTTTACTTTTTTCTTCCTCTCTTTGTTTTAGGTTTCCTCATCCTGTCTGCCTTCGACTGACCACTTTCTCCCTCTGGCTTTTGCTCCCCAGACATGATCTCCTCAAACAGTTGCAAGGATTCACTCTGACAGCTTTATCTCTGACTCCACAGACTCAGGGGTGTGCTTCCCAGAGATTTATGACAGCAGAGTGGCACTTAGCTCTTAAACAGGGAGAAATAGCTTAATGGATTCAATAGAGTAAAGAATGTGGAAATATATCATGGAAGTTATGTCAGATAGAGGTGATAATTTGAAATGCTTCACTGACAATGAAGTGTAAGACTGTCTTTTTATGCCGATGAGTTTTTTTAAAGCTTTTATGCTAACCACATTCGCTTACATATATTTATTTCTGATGAATCATCATGGATTTTAACAGAAATATTATTCTTGATAAAAGGAATAAAAACATTCTACTGATGTGTCAAAGAAAAAACTTCTGGTTGATCAAATCTCACTGAAATTCACTCTCCTTAGGAGTGCACGTTGATTTTTGTATAACAACAAGTCTACATCCAACGGTGTCACCATGTTGATATTTTGTTCAGCAGAAACAGGAAGTAGGTATTTTCCTGAGCTTAATGTTTTTGTGAAGACATGAAACTTGGTAGAAAAAATCCCCAGAGAGAAACTAAATTGACATCACATCCTTATGTCTGGAGTTTAACCATGTTACATGAGTTGGATCTTAGAGTTTCAAATGTTATACATAGTGAACAAATGAGCATTTGTCAACAGGCAGGCAGTCAGACTATAGCTCTTGTTGTCACAGAGCGATTGCTGGCATAAAGTCCATGGGAACACACGGCTCCCACTCATGAGCACCTCACTCCTCTCTAAATTGTGCCTAAAGCCACAGAGCTCTTCTTTCAAACTGTGCCATTTGAGAATAAAAAACATAGCGTTAATTATTATGAATTAATTGTTTTGGAGCACAAAATGCAACTCGATAGTGTTTAAACGCATTGCTACTGCTGTTTTTCTAATCCAGAATCATATACAAGGTAAAACACAGTCCTGCTAGGAAGCAAATGGTGATCAGGATGTTTTTGTTTGGCTTCAAGTCCGACTTTAAACTCAATGTTAGAATCTAGCTTGAAGCACAGTTGTGTTGAAGCACAGCCCCGAGAGTTGCTAGCATGTCTAGCCTCTTGATTGTTTTTCATTCTTGACATTATGTACCCTCTCTCACTGAAACAATATAAAGTAGAAGAAAAGAGTTGCTGGATAGAAGGAAGAGAAAATAACAGAAAAAACTTTTAACACTAACTGGAGATGAACGCAGTGCCTGTGTGACCACAGGGATTTTATTTCATTATATTCCAATATCCCACTGCATTGACGTCTTCATCTTTGGCTGAAAGCTGAACAGCAAATGGCTTTAGAAATAAAGCAAAGACAAACAACAGCAGAGGAGTCGTCCATCTCACTGATGCGCCTGTGAAAGGTAAAGAAAGGGGGAGATGAGTCCTGAAACACAGGATTAGGCAGCATTACAGCCACCTCCAGCCGCCTGATTTATCTTCTGCTCACACACAGTGGGATCAGCTTCCGTGTACACAAACCTGGGCAGGTCTTGACTAATGACTTACTTCTCACTGTTTAATCAGACTTACATGTCTGAAGATTAAGACCCACTAGGCTCCTGTCTGATTTGATTCTTTCCTTTTCAATCCTAACACATACACTCACAACTTTAAACAGTGAGCTAATTTTGTTTCCTCCCAGCTGGCAGCACAATTTCAGGGGCTGGTGGGAAAAAAAGTGACTGCATCCTCAAACACTGCTTACTCCACATTAGCCACGACTGGATGATGTTTCCCTGCCGTGAGACACTATGTGTGCACAAGGCAAACTTACGCCTTATTAGGGAGTGCTCTCATTAAAAAACCTGCCAGCACAGACACCTTCTAACAACACAGCCTCTGAGTGGGCCTTAACCAACGAGAAAGAGAGAAATAAAATGGGACAGAGCATGACGGAAAGAGAGAAAAGTCTCATCATTTGTCAAGTTACAAAAAAAACAAGAGCTAAATATCACCAACAAAGTTGGAAGTGTGTAAGCCTCAAGGAGGTATTATGTAAGTATGAAAGAAGATGCTCCCCGGGAAGGCATAGTCTAAAAACTTGCACAAAGTAGAGTATGTGCATCCTTTGAGATTATGCTGTTATTGCTTGTTTGCATGACATTGGGAATAAATTCATCACCCTAAAAACATCATCCTTCTCTCTGTACAAGCCCTATGTTTCATAAAGTAGCAAAAGATCTCCCCCCCACATAATTCAGCTTTCTGAACACGTAAGTTGGAGGATGTTGATAATGACACAGAAACAATACTAAAGACAGCGATTCTGAATGACATCAGAAGATTTTACAAGATTTTAAAAAAGTGAGGAGGACAGATTTATTTTAAGTAACACAAAAGGTCAGCCCTCAGAGGAAGCATTTAGTATAAGCTTGTGATTGATTATCTTCAGAGCATAAAAGTGAGCAGAGATTGGGCAGACTTGTGATCAAAAATTGTGTTTTTCTCTTTGACAGCTTAGATAATAAAATCCTGCTTTCATAGTATTTACCAAATTGCTGTGATCTGTGCCTCATCATGTCAGAGTTCGATCAAGCTTACATTTTTTTCTGTGATTAATTAATGTATCATTTTGATAGCCCTATGTGTCACACATATTTTGTGATGTATGTGCAATAAGGCAACACATGAGTAGAAAAAAATTAAGAGAGCAACTAAGAGTGATCTGTAGGAAATATCGCCAGTAGCACTGAAACCACAACTTTGAACTCTGATATGATACTAGTACAAATAAACCAAGACTGATAGATAGATAATTAATACTTTATTGATCCTGAGCAAGATTCAGGTTGTCTGTGTCCAAAACCTCAGACTCGAACACTATTCATTCTAAAAGTGATATCACTGAGTATGTATTACACATTGAATTCAAAAGCTCTATTCCAATTCACATCTGTCATGGTGTCTCGATTCTTTCAGGAATGGATAAGGTGAAAGAAGTGGGAGCACCCCTCTACAGGATACATAGTACAACACAGACATCATGCCTACGTAAAACCAACTCATATTCCCTGCACTTTATTAGTGAAAATACAAGTGTTAATATTGGTGTCTAATGGCTAACATTTTTCAGATTAACAATGATTATTAATGGGCTTTCATTGGCCGATTAAATCGGCTGTCCGATTACTCGGTCTGGCTCTTATCAGGATCACAACGTGCCTCAATGCTAGAGTGCAGCAGGGTTGATCTTTTAAATACTATTCACATTAAGCAGAAGGTGAACTGCGAGGATTTCATGGCCCTTCAAACTCAGTTTTTCTGAAAGCTTACTCCAAACTGAGTGTTATGGGAAATCTCCCAGAATGCCTTTGCGAATCATCACAAGATTTGAAGATTACGAAAACAGTCTAACACCATAATTTAATGTTGTTCCAATGCATCATAGTCCCTTTGATTTCGAAGAAGCATGAAAAACAAAACAAAAACAAAACAACAACTACAAAAAAAAACAAACAAACAAACAAAAAAAAAAAACGTGTGGCTTGAAAACGTGAAAGGCCGTCCCATTTTGTAGGTGCGATTTCACCACTACACCTTGTAACTCTGGGGCACTTCAAAACAAGGGGTAGGGGGAAAACTAATACATGGGATGCACCCTCCTTTTTCTAAGTTGTGCTGGTATTCTTAGAGCATGTTCAGTTATTATGGCTGTTAATTTGGGTTATACTGCGCTAACAGATGCTAGCATATAGAGCACTTATTCCCAAAGTCTGGGTTGGCACCAACAGGTAGGTCGAGAGAATTTTTTTTGGGCTAGACAAATGAGTTTTCAGAATTCTCTGCTAAAGTATGTAATTGGACATTTGTTTGGCAGTAAACATTACAGCCACATGGGGGGATCCACTCCATAACACCACCTGGATTGCAAAAAAAAAAGAAAAAAAGAAAAAAAAAACATTATTCCAGACCAGCCAGCCACTGAAGGCCCAAGAGGCTAAGCATGCAATGACAGCCTATGTGACAGAGAAAACAGAAAGCGCCAGGTCAGGACCAGACTGAGTCTGAAATAAACGTAATCCAAACAAGCACCAGTTATTAGCTCAACCAACCAGCTGCGGACGGCTCAGACTTAATGAGTGATAACATAGGGAAAAATATGTTTTTGTTCATGAAGCTTGTACCTTCTAAAAAGTGGGTCAGCAGAAAAAAGTATGGGAAACACTGATATAGAGTATAAATTCAAGAGACAGCAATGGTAAACAAACTGTGTTTGATTAATATTTTACAGTTGTTTTTGCTGACCACACACACACACTCACTCGCTTACTGTACCTTGTTCCTCATCTGTATTGACTCATACTGGAATTAATGTAGTTAAATAAAGGACTCAAAAATGTTCTTACCAACACACCCTTACCAACAACATCATCCAAACTCACCAGTACAGTTCTTACCTGGTCCTCACCAACCATAAGATTCAAACAACAATGTAGCTTTAAATAAGATGTTTATTGAAGTTGAATTCTACAGACTGATGGTTGTGCTACATAGTTGCTAATTTAGCCAACAATGCATGCACTGGAAATACATCATTAATACAGTAAAGTGATGCTGAGATTATGGACCGGTAATAGGATTACTTATAAGTAACTTCTTATGCAGTAGTACAGAAGCTTAACCTTGCAAAGCAGATGGATACGCCCGTTTCCTTGTTTCTCACTAGTGAATCCATCTTGCAAAGCTCCTGTCTGAACTGGTTAGAAAGTGACAGGACCGATCAGTGACTTTCAGGCGCAGCGGAGTCATGATGTAAGCAAGCAGCAACAAAAGGCCGGTGCAATTATGGCAGAAGACATTAGCGTGGATGTTGCTAAAGCGCCAGTTTTATCAGAACTCGACGACAATTTTTTGTTAAGAATCGTTTCAAAAACTACAAAAGTCACGTACTGACATGCCCATAGTCGACATGGTTTGCGTTATTCCTCGGTAGCTGAGCATGCGCACCTCGGTCGCAGCTATGTCACATGTCTTGTTGCTCTGATTGGCCCGTAAAGATGTGACAGTGAGAACATTCATCCAATCACACTGGACTGGGTTTTTTTCCAGAGCCTCTGCCCTTTCCCAAATGCTTGGTATTGAAGGTTTTCCAGATGGATGTGTGAAACAAAATTACTTTGCCCTAACTGCACAAAAGCATTGCCAATGAACAATTAAGAGATTATGTGGCTGATTGGAGTTAATATGAATTTATTCTTCTAATAAGCATCTGCCTTATGACATGATTGCAGATTTTAGAAGCTTTAGTACTTATTAATACTATCAATCATTAAAATAACTGAGATTTTATCATTAAAAAGCATTTCGTTTTGAAAAAGTGTGTAAGTATCAATGATTTTGACAATCTTGCTTACATACTTAGCAGAAATTACTCCAACATATTTTAGTTCTTAACAGCTTTTTACTGAAGCAAACAAAATGCAGGTATTGTGGACCTGACTGCACTATCAGAGCCCTCAATTTGGCTCTGTACATTCAGCTTTACTCACCATTGTATCAGCAGCTATTCAGTATCAAAGTGGTTTTGCAGGGAATGCTTTTTGCCAAACAGCCTCAGTCAGTGTATTTTTTTTTCTGCTGCCATTATTTCCCAGCTTGCTGGAACTGAATGAAAAAGACTGAAGAGTTTTAGCTCAGCATCCATGAATTCAAATGCTCCAAAGTCATATCAGGTGTTCAAGTTTTCCAGAAAGAAGAACATTATTTTGAATGTCATTAACACAATGATGAATTCAACAAACCTACCCTAAATATTGTGATAAGAAAAGTGGGCCTCCTAGAATGGAACATCCTACACTCTTCAAATCATGCATCTTTTTTTTTTTTCCAAGACTGAGGAGAAGATAACTCCCCAAAGAGAACCCCGGGAGAATGGCACTGAATCGCTGCTGCGTTTGCTGACACACTGGAAGCTGATTCACACTGTTTGATCGTATCTTTGGCACGAATACAACATGATGCACACAAGAAGGAGAGGAATCCAGGTCATGCTAAAAGCCCAAAGAGATTTATTACTTTGCACAAACTTCTCTCACTCCGCCAAGTTCTATTTTTTCACTTTTGTTCCTTACATAATTGCTGTGCATTTTCTCTCGTTAGGTGCCTGTATTAGTTTCGGTTAGAAAGAATGCCACGCCACTCACAACCTCTTTCCTTCTTTTCTTCCCCCACTTGCCCTCACAACCCCACTTGTCCTCTTTTAAACCTTTTCTTGTTTGTTTCCTCCATCACTTTCTCTTTACAAGTCCCCTTACCTCTCTACTCTTTTCCTGCCAAACTAAAACTTCACCTGAAACCTTCTTTAATAATCACACTATCTTCTTGTCATTGTCACTGGAGAATCACTCTGAATGAGAACAAACAAGGCAGGAACACATGAGTTTCTTTGAATAATTTGCTTAAGAGTCAGTGGAGCATGCCCTGCCTTGATGCTATTGCTCATTTCTTTTTGATGAATAAGTGATGAGATTGCATTGTTTGCAGAGACACAACATCGGCATGCAGACGTATACAACAGGAAACCAATTTTTTGTTCTGTGCACTGCTCTCTAATGGTTGGTTTCTCATTAATGAATCACACTGTGATCATTTAATTTCGATTGGGAAAGTCGCAGTGTGACTTGTGTTTCTTGGACCTCAGACTGACTCTGAGAAAATAGAGTCAGGCCTAGCTAATAAGAAATGAACTGCGCACAGAGCAATGGCGGCACCAAAGTGCATTTGTCCTCTGTGGCCATTAATGTCAAGTCCCACAGAGTAATGATGCTGTTTAGAAAGGGGGAGTGCATTAAAACACAAAATGTTCCACTGTGTGTGTTTGTGCATTCACATGAAAATGCAGACAAAGCTAAACAGCATTAGCTCTCTATAACTGGAAACACACAGTAGCTTCATTAAATCACAGCAGGAGCCTGAATAAAGGAGGTCAGCAGTGACACTGACTGTGATATAATAATCTCCAGACAGGTCTTGGTTCACACCAGGACAGGAGGGCGCAAAACCTCTCCAAAGTTGTCTCAGAATCTAACCAGGTGAGCTGTGATAAATTACAACCTTCAGACAAGTTTAATAAATCTTCTTTTTTTGGAAGATAAATCTATCTTTTCAAGGGTAATGTTATCTTCTTTGATTTGAGGACATACATTTCTAGTATGAGTGGGACCAGACCACTGTGGAGTTTTATAACAGTATTTCTTTCTGAGAAGAAATTTTAACATAATGATTAAATCTTGCTGGTATTGGCCGAAACAGTGACCTTGAAGAAGTACAACATCTCTCATCATGATACCAAAAGAACTCATTTTGATACCATCTGACGCTACATATTTTAAAACAACATAGTCTCCATTACTTAAATGATTAATAGTATTTAAATGTGCTAAAGCTTAAAGCTAAAGCTAAATCCATTTCATAAGAAAGGAGCTGTAGAGAGGGATAAATCCATTTAAACTATTATAAACTGTTACACGTTGTTGTTTTACAAATACATAAGCAACAATTCAATACCAAAATTAAATTGGGCAATTTAGACAGGATGCCATACCTACTGTTTGCCTGTTGTCTATGAGCACTACAATTAAGAAACTATGTAGTATCAGGTGTCATATAAGGTTATCGGTGTAGTTTGACAATGACTGCTTTGTCTCTGAGGGTAAATTCACTTTTGGGCAGACAAAAATTAAATCTGGATTGTGGACAATACATTTTACCAAACACTGAGCAGAGCTGGCATTAAAAAAACAAAAAAGGCTGTGATTCCATCTGTTATCTATTTTACATTACTGAAAAAACAAACATCCCAAATTCATGTATCACTCGGTCAATTAATATTTGATTGATAACTGAATGACAGATAAATGAAAAAAGGCTTGTTTTCATTTATCTGTTACTACAACTAAATAAAATAGTGAAAAAACAGCTTTGTTTCTTGTTTTGGTTTCTAAAACAAAATCAAATAAACAAGATAAGATTTGGTGTTTTAATTTTTGATTTTTATGTTGGGCTCAAAGAGGGGAATATGAAAAAATTGCCATGAGCAGTCAAATATAATTCATAATTAATTTGCGTTAACTCAGTGCAGGTGCTAAGCTCAGAGAAGCATCTTGAGAATCAGGTGCCCATCACTGAGGAGCTCACGCTTACTGTAATGCTGGCACCTTTTAATAAGGACAAACAGCATCATCATCGTGGTCTGATTACTGCTGCTGTTTCTACGTCATGTGGGTGAAAGAATGTGTGTTTTTATTACTAGATAAGAACATTTCTGTATCCCTTTTTCTTCTTGTATGTGTCTGGTTGACTGACTGACTGAGTGACTATCCTTTCAGAGCCATACATACAGCAATGCACTATGGGCGGAGTGTTGTTGTACAGGAAGCTGTCAGTAATGGATGCCTCCTCTGCAGTGATTAGCTAGAATATGGCTTTAGCATTGCGTACATTTTACTAGAACTGGACCACATTTCTGTATGAAATACAGAATAAAAACAACCCTAAAATCTTTTCATGTTGTGAAAGGTGTTTTTGCTCTTCTGCTGAAGATTGTGTGGATGTTTGTATACAATGACTCTTATAACTTTTTCATGTCTCCTTGTCATCTGAGATATTCTGTACCTTAACTTCCATTGAAACATACAATGCTTAACCTTACATTTTCCCACATTAGTATAATATAATGTAAAGGCACTATTTCATGCAGTAAAATGCGCAAGGATAAGTGAGTGATGTCAATACAAGAAGTGATTTTACAAGACGGGATCTTATGTATATGTACTCAATGAGAAGTTAGATGGCAGCTGAAGGCGTCTGTTGTCTCATGTTAAGTCAAGCTGTGTTAATAAAGTCAACAACAGACAATCATTGCCATTTATAATTCTGCATAACACTACAAAAAGCACAAATCCTTCTTCCAGTGTGGAGGACTTCCACAAGGTCTCTCCTTTCTGCTCTTGACTGCAAAAAAAGATGATGGGATTCAAAGTCGTAGAAGTCATACAAAAACAGCACCTCACAGACAAATGTGTCAAGAACAAAGCCACAGAAGGTAGCGTTTCCTCCACCAAACAGTAACAGTGCTGCCAGCCTGCCACAAGCCTATCTATCTCAGCTTTTGTGGTTACCTGTGTTGTTGCTGAAAAGCTATCTTAAGCCTTGCTCAGGCTCTTGGGGTCTCAAACAGCTTTGTGCCGCTCCCTTTGAAGATGTTTGGAAAGATCTGATGTGGAGTTGTTTCTGGTCTGAGCACAGTTTACACTTCACCATCATATTTTGTGCTTTTATACAACAAATCCAAAGAAGTGTTCATATTTCTATGCATCTAAAGTTGCCCTAATATGAACTGTTTTGCAGTTTCCGTCCATGAACTTGCTCTTATGTGTATGTCACCTGGATCAGTACTTGATTTGTTACCTCCGCCAAGGAGGTTATGTGATCGGCAGGGTTTATTAGTTTGTTTGTTAGCAATGTAACTCAAAAAGTGACAGATGGATTTTGATGTAATTTTCAGGAAATGTCAGGAATGGCATAAGGAAAAACTGATTAGATTTTGGGAGTGATCCGGATCACCGTCTGGATCCAGGAATTGTTTAAAGGATTATGTACTATTGGGAGATAGGGCTAATGGCGGTTATCTCTGTGCTCCCGTTTTACATGTACATGGAGGATTTACAGTAACACAAGTAACAAGATTATCTTACAGTAAATATACTGTCATACCTAAGCTTGCAGCAGTAACACCTTACATGACTGCATCACAGAAAAATTTTGTGTAATTACAGAAACATGTCACATTGTACCCCATTACACCCAACACTGGTCGCCACCTCAAAACTAGGAGTGCAAGAGTTTTGGTTGCATCGTCATCCAAAGTGACTTAAGTCATTAGACTATAGAGCAATATGAATTACGTATAAGTGCCCCAGTAAGCAGTTTTAGATCAACTGTTTGCTGACAACTACTCTTGAGTCATAGGTTGAGTTAGTTCCTCCAGAGGACAACCATCTGTGAAGTACAAGAGACATCGAGACCTTAAATGGAATTTGTTTTGTTTTGATTTTCATATCAGTGTTTGTGAAGCGGCTTTTTTCTATAAAGAGATCAGAGATGAAATAAAGATAAAGATAGATTCAAGGCATTATTAATGCATCTTTTTTCTTTGGTGTAGAGTCTTTTCTCTTGTTCATCCAATGGAAAATTCTTTTAATATAAAGGATCTGAAAACTGAGCAGCAATGCTGGCCTTTTGATGAACCTCGCAATCTGTATCTGAAATTAACTTTCAATGTTGAGACTGATCAATATTTGATTAAGCTGGTGAGAGGAATGTGAATAAAGGATTTTATTGCGATATGGATCCAAGAGGAGTGCAAGAAAGATTTAGAAGTGGTTGGATTTTTACCACTGTACTTCTTCAGCTGCTACAGAGTGAAAGACAAGCGTGGTGTAAGAGCAATCACAGTTAACACAGAAAGCTGTATATAATCAATGACTGAGACAGTCTTGAGTGTTAATGTGTCTTTCACAGTGAGGAAAGAAGAGAAATAAATATAGGCTAGGGCCTAAACAAAACCCCTTAAATCTGCTCTAATGTGACTTTTCCTTGGACTGAAAACAAAAAGTAAAAGCTTGCTTTTTATGAGATTACTTCTGAAGCTTGACGCACCGACATAGTGCAGGATGAGGAACTATATTGGCTTCAGGAAATCCCTTGTAGCATTAATGATGTGACCAGGGAGCTAGCCTGTGTGAAGCAACCATACTGGGCTCTGCTCTAAAGGTAATTTTCACCCATGTCACTCCAGGCCACTGTTCTGCAGCTGACCTTTACCTGGAACAGTTGTGTTAATTACTGGCAAACAACATCACAATGCACATTTTCACATGACCTCACCGGACAGCTAAGCACACAAACACCAACAAGATGAAACATCTGACATACCTCAACTTGCTGACAGATCTGGATCAGCTTGGCCATTTGGTTCTCCAGTTCACTGTTCCGCTTCACCAGGTTGGTCAAGTTGTTCTCCAAGGTTTGCTGTTGGGAGGGGTGAAGCAAAGAGAGGGGATAAAAGAAAGAAGAGGAAGACAAAACTGGACATTAACTGATGTCGTTATCAGAGTGTGCAATATAAACAGTTATGGCCATTTATGTATTGAGTTAAATAATCAACTTCTTACACACTGGCCAAAAACTGATTATTTAACTCTTATAATTTCTTAGATATAAGATATATATAAATAGATATTCATTTACATTGATAGAGAAATATCTTACATATTAGTTGTGACATATGAGAGGAATAGCATAGATAACTCATGATGCTAAATTAATTTACTATGTGCAACCATTCCATATAATGTCAGGATATATGATATGATTAATACAAAATTTATATGATATGATACAATATGATGCAATACTGTATGATATTATAAAATATAATTGCAAGCTGGGGTCCACAGTAATGATAGCATTACTGGGGACAGCTACTCTGCTCTAGTTCATATATTGCAAAACAATCATACAAAGATACCCCTTCAGAGGTTAAGGTGCACCTTCCTTTTTCTTATTCTGCTTTTATCCTGCTTTCAGGTTTTTGCTTTCTGGCCAATAAACTTCTCTTCATGTTACTACGAATGTCATAATCTTTGTTTTTGTTTTCAAATTAAATACTGATTTTTGGTACCTACAATTCACTTATTGTATCACACATGTCAGGATGAAGACATGTTGTACATACTTTCTCCCACCCCTATGTAACATAAGGTGTTTTTCAACCACAGGAACTTTCCCCAGGTGCTAGGAAACCTTTTGAGGAACTATGTGCTTTTTGACAGCAGGAACCAGGGTCCAAGTCTAGTTCTGGGGAAGAAAATCAAGCCCCTGAAAAAGCCCCTGATCAGGCTGTAGTACTTTCTAAAGGCCCTGGAAGTATTAGGGGTGGGCTGCTGTGCTTGATGTTTCTGACTGAATGACTCCTAAATGGTTACTCAGATTAATAGCATTCCAATGGTTGACAAACATTTCTTTTCATCACCTTTTAGTTAAAAACCTGAAGAAGCCCTTCAGTGGTTGAAAGTTGGATCAATCTTCGGATAACCATGACCTGGATGACTGGAAACCTACACAGACATTTGACAACATCCGTGTGGGTTTCTAGTCTTCCATTAATGCATAGAGCCCTAGGCCATCAATAACAATGATACATTATAGAGACTGGGTCTGTTCCTCCAACTGAGACCATTCATTGTAATACATCCAAATATACATACAGTCATGTGCATAACTTTTAGGCATGTAGGATCCTAAGGCTCCATCATGGGGCCCGATGTGCCTCAACTCAGAGCTAGAGGGAGGGGGGCATCTCATCCCTGGGATGACCTTGGGACATCCACAGCATGACCAGAAGCTCGTGGAAACCCTGCCTGCCTGGACGGTACCCTAGGCTGTGCTTACTCACCACATCCACCCCTTTACTTTGCCCTAAAGGTGTGGATTTAACTATTTTTAACATAAGATTTTCCTGTGCAAGGACCTCCAGAGCATCTGGGTTGTGTCAATCTTCTTTACCACCCAGTGGTGCCCTCAGGCAGGCCACATCTGTGCCTTACGTCAGCCTCAATTTTTGGCCCTAACATACCCAAAAGTTCTGCACAGTGCTGTATAAAAAGGTGTGATTTATAAAATTCTAATAAAGAGTAAAACCACAAATACATTTTTAAAGACAATCTGGCAGTTACATTTGGTCAGTCAAAAATTAGGTCTTTGTCATCCTAATCTTTCAATGATCTGATATCCCACAGTCATATTGACAAACTATGTCTTCCTGTAACCTGACTGTGTCAGGGTGACTTATTTGCATAATCTTCTCTGGACTTTTGTCCATGGTGGAAACGCAGACAACAGTGGGCTATGAGTTCCTTGAAGAGAATTTTCCTTGAACTTAAACTTGGAATTTTTGGGGCTCAGTCGGTAGGGTCAGTTTGATCCCCAGCTCCTGCAGTCAAATGTCCATGAGTCCCTGGGCAAGACACTTAGCCCCAATTTGCTTCCATGGCTTCGTCAGTGATGTGTAAATGTGTATGAATGCATTTAAATGGGATTAGCCAATACTGGCCAATTCTCCAAAGCATCCTCGGCTATCAGTGTGAATGTGAGTGAAAGGATGTGAGAAATCTTTATTATTACACACTCAACTTCTTTTCCCTGACTGTATCTCTTTGTTGAAAGCAAAACAAAGACACAGTCACATAAATAAACCTAAGCAAACACATATACAGCACAAAAGATGAAAATGGAAACAAGCAGATAGAGAGCCAGAAATAGAAGTGCTGCTCAAAGAAAGCAAATCAACGATGGCGGCGACGATGGTGTGCATCAAAACAACAACAACCACAACCACAGCTGCGAAGACAAGAGCAGAACAAAGCGGCAGACAGGCGGCGGGTGTTTGATGTAGCTCTACTCATGCATGTGAAAGGGAGGTGGGCTGGACAAGCACATGGCCACAACTCTGACTGTCTGTCCTGTCTGTCTGTCTATGAGGCAGCCTCCCTGCTCTCCAGTGCCTCCTCTGCCTGTCACTCAGCTTGATTTACTCTGTCTGCCTCTTGTCTCTTTGACTTTGCATCCTTTTAATTATTTATCTGCCTGCTTATCTCCCCTCCACCATCTTTTCCTTATCCATCCAGGTGTCTACCTGCGTGCCTCACTACATCCAAGCAGCAAGGATAAAGGGAGGAAGGGAAGGAGGGTGAGGAGGAAGAGGAGGAAGGGGTGGGAGTGGGTTTGGAGGTAAAAGGCAGCCAGGGAACTCACCGCAGCGCTTGTCTTTGAAGCCTCCATTACCGCATCTGACACTCTGCCCGGGCTCACCTGATAAGCCTACGAACACACACACATACACCCACGTAAGTGCACACGAAAAACACACACACACAGGCGAGCCTGAGCGCATGGCTTCTGCCACCTAAACAGCTGCAGAGGAGAGCTCCTCCCTGATAAAGTTGCCACAAACACTCCTCTAAGGGTCCAAGAGTTGGTTTTGAATGCAGATGAGACAGTGTGGCTCCGAGCGTCTGTGAGTCACATCACTTGAACGAGCGTTTGGTTGTTGTGTCGCTGCCCTGTGCTGGTGTGTTTTCATATGAGGGGGTTTGAAGTGGAACATCAGTGAGAGGGGACAGATGGGTCATTAATTAGCAAGCTGGAGACGAAGATGATTAATACATCAGAACACAGCTGTCTCCCAAGAGACTGCACGGAAACAGACTCCACTGTCTCTACATACATGCATGTGTGCTACTAACATACCACCAGTCTCAGTTAGTGTGCCTGCATACATTTACAACACATTTGAGCACACATGCTGTCAGAGATATGAATAAAGTCGGCCTCAGAGTATGTTTACTTGTTGATTAAAAACAGCCACCTAATCTTCATGTGTGTGCAAGTTCTCTAAATGTGTCCACAGTAAGCCTGCTGTGTTTGTGGATTAGTCTCTGCTCAACTAGTGCTGGCACTCCTGTGGCTGCAGCCCAGGATGGCAGAAAGAGAAGGGAAGTAGAGCAACCGTCAACAACAAACTCATTAAAGCACACAACAAACATCAAAGATGGTTAGAACCACATCAGTACAGAGAGAAGAAACAGAGAAAAACAGGGATAAAGGGAGCTGTGGTTTGGGAGAAGAAGCCAACAAGTGCTGGATTAATGATGACATGCAGGAAGTTTCACAGTGACCAGGATAACATTGTTATTTTATTAGATATGATATCTTATTTTTTCAGAAGTATTATGAAAAGCCGGTGCACAATGGCAAGGCTATGAAAAGGAAAGGCAAATTTACAGAGAGCATAGTTCAAACAGAGCAACTCGAAGTGCATTACAGTTAAAATACAGAGCATTAAGGACATCATTCAGCAAATGTAAGACAATAAAAAAACTAAAATATAATCTCCCTCAGACAATGAATAATAGTAAAGACTAAAACGTAAGGACTTTTTAATGACTAAAACTGGATTAAAATGTGTTTCAGTTTATGTCTAGAAAGGTTAATAATAATGATGATGATGAAATGTGACTAAAAAAAACAAACCTTCTAATATAAAGACTAAGACTTTGACTAAGATAATGGCAGTAGCTGATGCATCACAGTCTCGTCTTAAAACTTCTGAACTCTGAGAGCATTTACCCTTACTTTGCACCAAACTCCTTGCAGAAGAGTTGTGACTTAAGTCAGAAGGCTCTGGTGAGTTATTTGTCTGCTGCAGCAAAAGAGCTAACTTTGGTTCTAACCCAGTCTTTTTAACCCCTCAACAGTGAGCAATGAGCAGACATGGGAGTCCTTTTAAAGTCTTGGACCATTGAGATGATAAGTGTTACACACAGATCAAACACTCAGCTAATCCTCTCAGTTATCAATCACTATTTCTCCTCTTTTAGGTCAAGACAACAGCACAACTCTCTCCCTCTACACTTAGAGTGAGAGCATGTCAATAATGCAGAAGCATTAGAGGAGAAGGCACACAAGATATCTCCCCTTCAAAAATCATTTTTTTCATTTATCTCAACAGTTCATCAATGTGCATCAAGGTATCTGAACAAGCGACTAACTGTTTCAATAGCCAGCAACTACAGATTATCTAAATAGTCATTTTTTGCATATAGTTTTTAACTTTGTAGAAATATTCCCATTTTGTTGAATTTTTGGACATAAGAACAACAACAAGACAACGAGAACAACATCATGATAAAATGTAACTTACAGAGACAAATGCTGGGTAAGAAATTGAGTAACAAGTTTCATGTTAGCTTCCTACAATCTTGAAAGGGTCATTGAGATTATTAGGCCTCATGCTGTTTTTGGTTTTGTCATTTGTAGTAAATATAGTGCACCATTCCCTCTTTTACAGCACAGTGTGTGCTCTGACCCATCTACCAGAAACGTCACAGGATGTACCGTGGCTGATTTGGAAAGCAATACAAGCTAATGAAGATGACAGAAAGGTAGCCATGGATTAACAACAAAGGTAGAGTAACCTCACTCTTACATTCAAGGGTAGATGTAGGCAGCATGGTGTCTGGACAGCTACACCACCATGTGTAAAAGGGATGTTACTATGTGTTATGTCTCATCCAATTAAACACACATTTTAATGGCAATTTGTTGACTAGTCTGCAAATCAACGTCACACTGCAACAGTAAAATGTCACATTGTAACCATGCAAGGTTTGTTCACAGATTGTTGCTAACGTTAGCAGTGCTAGCATTGCTAGTCTTCCATCCTTAAAGCTCTAAATAGTGCTAAACCACGCTGTTCCTACTATATGCTATTGGTACTCTTGCTAGGTTGTTTGTATTAGATTGTAAGGAAGGCAGTGGCCATTAATAAGCTTTACAGTGGCAAGCAGTGGTAATACACTCCTTTGAACTTTTCTCAGTTCATAAAACAACAAAGTAACAATTTACTTATTAATCAAAATGATCAAAAATCTTTGGACAATCAACCAAAAACTAACATGAGAAACCAGGTTAGCATGATGGGCTATATGACGCAACCTTCAAAAAAGACTGGTGTTTTGGGACTCTTGTTTGCAAGTTAATTTTTTTGGCTAGGGTAGCAGCATCCCCACAGGTTTTTTTTTTTTTTTTTTTTACCCTTTTTTTTTTTTTTTTTTTTTTTCTTACCCTTTAGCAGCAGCTGGTCAGTGTGCATCTTGTTTAAATAAGGGCTGTCAAATGAACTAAAAATCTAAGTTGTGACTTATCTCAGAATTTCTGTAGTTAATTGTGATTAATCCCCTTTTTTTGTCACATTTTGAAATTCAACAGTTTTGCATTTGGTACTGTTTTTGATTCATCTAGGATTTTTTTCTTTCTTAAACTAGAAGTTATTGGCTTCTTTCCTACAGACCTGTTTTAATTCTTAAGAAAATAAGGAACTTAGTGCAGATGAAAGATTATGACATGATCAGCATGGAAAAAGAAAGTTTTAATGGCTATGTATGCAGATGACTTTGGACTTGTCCACAGAGCCATCTAGTATGAGACATTAAGGAGCAGTGCTGGGCTTATTTTACATCACCGTGGCTGCAGACAGATGCTGCAATGACGTAACCAAAGTATGCTGAAAGGGACAATAAAGCAAGCGATTGTGAATCTAAAACAAAAAAGAATGGACCTTTATTTTTATCATAGCATTAATGCTGGCAGCCCTTGTTTAAATATTATAACTATCATCATTTAGTTAACAGTTGGACACTCATAAACACCCACAACCAGGCCCAGTTAAGACTTACACAATACAGCCATGTACAATAATTCCAGATGTATCACATACAGACATTTATGCTATATTTTTGGTAATAAATGACTATGCATTTGTAAAGAGACATGAAAGGAGATTAAAAAGGAGATGGTGGAAAGAGTGCTTAAAGACAACGGTATGGGTCAGCAGAGGAAGCATGGAGGCACGAGGGGGAAGAAGCCACGTAGAAGTTAGTGACAGATTGTGTTTTAGTGGTTGAAGCACATGGTTGGGTTTGCAGAGGTAGACAGGGTTATTAGCATGAAGTAATATCATGGATTCAAGGATTCAGCTTTAGATGTGGCCTCTCATGAGAGTGAACAGAGAGGGTGAGCAGAAATGGAGGGAGCTGATGGGATGGAAAAAGACATGAGTCTCGTGCTGAGAGGGGCAGCTTGGCAGAGTAGCTTCAATCTGGCCTGCCCTACAATTCAGTCATCTGTCTCCTCTGAGGCTCTTTCCTTGCGATCTGTCTTTCTGTCATTCTCTACCTTTCTCTCCCCCGTTTCCTCTCCTTCCAACGTGACTTTCAATCTCCTTCCTAGCTCCTCGTTTTTGTACTTCAGCCCTTATTCTGTCCGTCTCGACACAGTTAGAAGTGCAGCTGCTGACAGCCCATCATCCCTGGTTAGATCACCGCCCCCTCATATGACTTCATTGTGTCAAGGGGCTTCTGGGTCTCATTTCTTCACAGATGATCCCATTTCTCTTTGAACCAAAAAAGGGATAGATCACTATTTATACTTAAGCAGCTAAAGGGAGGGATAGTAAGAGAAAAGAGCAGTACCTCTTTCTTGCAGGAGACTTACGAATGCTGACGGTTTCACTGAGCACACATCTTACTCAAGTTTGAGACTGCTGTCACACTTTAATCTCTTGTCACTGCTGCTCACTGAGTCTGGAACTGTAGCTCCACTGACATTAAAATTGCACAGAATTACATCACTAAGTACCAAAAAAAGAAACAACTATTTGTGTTGGTAAGACGGAAATTCAAATACACATTTCCGAGAGGCTAATCTGCAAAGGGGTCTGCGCTGTGTCTGGGCAAGAGCTGTGCCAAATTAACGACTGGCAATTTCTCAAATCTATGACAGTAATCCAATTACAGAATAATGCATTACTTCCACACCTGAGGCATTAGCTGAGCTCATTGTTACTCTGTGACAGGAGTGACTTTTATTGGAGGTCAAATCTGAGTTCTTTAAAAGAGAGAACACAAAAGTTGGAGAGGTGGACACATGTTTTGTCAAATTCAGCACATGGCAGGATAAGAGGACTCCCAAAGATCAGAAAGTGGTTTACTATAGGGGATACATTTACGTAAGGTCTAAATGCTCCTCTGCATCAGCTACCTAATTGGATCACATTGTCCAGTGTGAACATGAGTCTTCACAACAACCAAACAACTAAATAAAATTCCTCAGCCACCAAAACAAAAACTGGAACAGAAAACCCAGAGGCCAAGTATCCAACTTCAAAGTATTTTCTCTTTTAATTAATTCATGATCCTTCCCCATGCACAAGAGAAACGACGACACAGTGAGAGAAAGCAATGAAAGCAAGACAAGGGTGAGATTAAACTTGAGAAAGAGCAATAGAATAGAGCAAGTTCACTTTACAGCTGTTGTTAACAAGAGGCTTTTCAGAGCTGGACGTGTCAGTAACACAAGCCTTCTGGGAAACAAGTTTTTTTTTCTAAGGACGATATTCCATAGGGCAGAACTCCTGAGAATTTGTAGCAGGGTATAACAATCAGGGAGTCATGCTTGTATCATAAGCCACTGGCTACTGCCAAATTAATGAGACCAACAGGGATACCAGAAATGAGCTTAACACGTTTGTCTTTCTCACTAGAAAATCTGTGTATTTGTATGTTTTGCCCTGCCTGTTTTGCACCAAGGATAAAACATTCCCTTACCACCAATTCAACACAAAACATAAATATATAAATAACAATCTCCAAAGTGAATGTAAGATATTAGCTTTCAAAGTGTTAGCTCTGGGATGCTACAAATGTTCAAACTCTGAATGAACTCCTCTGACCTTCAAACTGCAAACGTGAACACTGAATGAATCTTAAATCAGGGGCTGTGCAGCGGTGAATGGAAACAGACAACGAGAAGATACCTTTAAGTACAACTCTTGTTGAGGAATTTAAATTAAAAAATGAAGGGGGAAACAGTAGAAGGAAGAAGGGAAGGGTACAGAAGGACAAATCTAGTTCTGTTGTCAAGCACTCTCAGGCCTTGCTTTGCTTCTTTTCCCCTAAAGGCCTCTGAAACGGACACAAATCCAACAGTGATTCAAATGTTTAGTCACATGAGAGGAATAGGAAGCAGACATTTCTCTGAGTGGGAATGATGAAACGTCATTGTACTCTTAACTATTTTAGTCAACTTTTGCCATATTTTTCAGACCTTTTGCTCTTGCTCAGTACATGTTTATGTTGATTATTTTAATTTCTTCTTATCAGTCCTTCTACTGTTGATAACTACTTCCTATTGTTTGAATTTCTTTTGTAATTAACACAACACAATCATTTAAATGAGGGGTGTCCCTTGGTGAATTTAAAGTATAAATAAAGGTTGATTAATTGGTTGATTGATAAACATTTGTGCTTCCTAAGTTTTCACCCATAGTTTTCTTGTTTTTGTGATCTCTTATCACCAGCTGCTCAGGGCTGAGCATTGCTCTACAAATGCAGTCGGTGGGTGAGGGCGTTGGTAGAGTAAACCGCGGCGTGTCCAGAATACTGCAACATCAAATGTATACATATCCTTCTGCTGTTAAATCTTAAATTCTGGTTTCATGACAACCCCAGCAGAGGTAGAAACTACATGATGCAAAACCACATCCCTGACCATTTCCCAACCTTCCGTAGGTCTTTATGAAACACTTTCATATCAGATGACAGGCTGAGGATCCTCTGATATTTGAATGTAAAGAGATGGGAATCTAATGCTGTGGATTAGGAGGGCCTGGACGGAGATGAAGCGGGGTTAGTAGGAAACAGTGATGCGGTTCAGTGGGCTTACAGGATTGTTCTTTTCATTATAATCGGCCTACTCTTGATTCTTGTTGGAACAAGCAATTCTGTTTCATGGATTTATTCCAAGGAAAACACATGGTATACAAGGGGCTTGTTTGCTCTATATAATCAATACAATTCTTATGTGTGTTTTCTTTCTCAACATATTCTCCAAAGCAACAAAGAAACAACAGAGCAGCCAGGAAAATCAGGGCTGGGAATTAGGAACAAATTAAATTATTTGTAGTTTTCATTGAAACATCAGAGCAGCAAATGTCACATCTGTTAGGGTTAATTTAATTAGTTAGATGTATTAATAAAAGCATCTGACAAATTAGTCCATACTCTGGAAGAAAAGAGCTTCCTGTGTGCTTTTCTTTTAAATCCCATTAAAGGCATTCCCTCTGGTATGTGTGGCTATTTTGCTGCTTTCACCAAACCACATAATTAACTGTCAATCTCCAAGTAACAACAGTAGCCAAATTCATTCAGTCCAAAATGAAACACATCTTACAACTGCAACATAACTCTATCTGACAGTCTCAAGTTTTATGTTTTTATTTCACCTCTAATTGACACAATATGTGGTGTAGTGAATGGGAACCATGTCAGAAAAGCAGTGCATAAAAGGCTTCAAAATGGAGAGCAGCCATCATGAATCTTCTGTGTGGCTAAAACATGACACCAAAAGCTCTTTGATTTTAGTTTAAGACTGTTGAGAATACTGTAAGAAAACACTGTAATTACTGGTTTTAGACAGCTATTAAAAATAAAAAGGATTAGAGAGGTTTATATGGCTCCAAAACATTTGGGAAATGGATAACATGAGGGACTTATTTTTTAGTTACTATAATATGTGATCTTGAGAAGAAAAATCCCAGTTTTTAACTGTTCTTTGAAAAAAAATAAAAACATTTATCTGATAACACATTTTGATTGGAAAATATACACAAGCAAAACACAAACTGATTAGACTATCAGTGTAGATGCAACTTTGATTTAACCGTTAATTTTACTTCAGATTCTTTGAAATATGTTGGATGTGTGGAGGAGGGAGAGCTGGTCTGCTTATACCCAGATAGAGTGAGTGACAATCAGGCTGCCTTGTCTGCAGCAGATCAGTAAGTCGATCTGCGTGGCTGTTAATGAAATGTGAACGTAGTTTACTCTGGAGCAGAGAATAGCTGCTCAAACTACTAGTTACAGAGACTTCAGAGCTCTGTGAGCCAAAGTTGATTAGCGCTCCATCAGTAAGCATCCTGCTAAGTCCGTCTAGACAACTCTAGCCTGAAAAGTAGATACCGTAGCTCTTCTGGTGTTCTTTTCAAAATAAAAAGTTGTGCTACTTGGGTTATCACAATGCTTTTATTCTGAAGCTGTTTGCTGGTATGTTATTTATCCAATGAATTTACTTTCGAGATTGCTTTGGCTTGTCTTGGAGTCTCGGTTAAACAGATGCCTGAGCAGATAGGAGGTAGTACCAGGATACAAGTACTTCTCTTGTATACAGGGATATGAATCACCAGGTTTTTCTGTGATCACGTAAACACAGCATCCTGAATATGATCAAAGCCGGGAGATAGATGACCCATAACCGGGATACTTAAGTCCATGTAACACACTCAGTGAAGACTTTAGCTCTATCATCACAGTTTTTTTAATGACAGATTTCTAATAAAAACTTTTCTTATTTAAGCACAAACATTTTAGTCATAATAAATTATTTCAAAATAGAAGCATAGATCCATATTATTTTTGTTTTAGGATAAACTAATTAGTGCATAAAAAAGCTACAAATGTAGGCTAGGAATGCATCTTAAATGGTCACCTTCCATAAGAAAGTAAAATTTAATAAAATAAGAAAAAAAAAGATTCTGATTTGAATCGTGCCCCCAGAATCAGAATTGGAATCAAATGAAAGACTCATGTCTACTTTATAACACTTTTTTTTTCATTTACAGAAGAGTGATAGGCTAATCAGGAAAGGTACACAAAAATAAATTGATACATCATATCAACGTTGTTTAGAAATACATGAGCACTCACTGTGCTTTAAAGCAAGGGTGTGTGGCACAGGACAAAAAAAGTACATCATGGCATGTGGTAAGCATGCAAAGCCATTGTCTGAGAGGGGATCGACAATTTGAAGAGAAAGAGGCTGTAGCTACGGGCAGGGTTCAGTTGCACTGCAAGTCAGTAAACAATGGCAACCGTTGTAGTGATTAGCTTAGATGAAACAGCATTTGTTTTTAGAACTGGACCACATTTCTTTAAAAGCAAAGAACTGCACTGAAAGCTTCTCTTGGCAGAAAGATGTTTTTGCTCTTCTCCCAATTGGCTCCAGTGTGATTTTGTGTCACCATCTGGCTCCACTGAGAGTTCACAAAGATAGTGGCCACTGTGTCGAGTTCACTCTGGAGCCCTGTGTTATATGTTTTGTCACTTTGATTGGCCTGTGACGAATGGCACAGACAGAACCCTTATCCAGTAACCCTCTGAGATTTCTGCCCTTTCCAAACACAGACTGAATGGTTGTGAGACATCTCCCATGTGTGAAACAGTGTGTGTCAGGTTAGGCATGAGGCACTTGAATTGTTTACTTTTATTATCTTGTTTTTATTACTGCAGGAAGCTAAAATTGAAATTGAAACTCAGTCCCACAGCACTCAGCAATAGTTTGCCAGATAAACAATTACTTTACAAGGAATTTACAGGGAATAAGTCTTTGTTCAAAACCAAAGGGCACCATTACATAGCATGGCACACCTCTTTATTGTTCTTTTTCAAAGTTACTGCAGACATTATTTGAGCTTTGTGTTTATGTGCAGCTCTAGCTGTCTGTTTTTGTGTGAAGTATTCCCAACCTGCAGACATCTGAGCCCACACTTCACGGGTATGAGTATCCTATGAGTAGATCTTTGAAATTATTTCATCATCTGAGTTGTATTTTGTGCGATCATCACAACTCCTCCCTGTCCATGTTCAGCTGTGTATCCACAGACGATATCATTAGATCAGAAGAAGAAGAATATCCCTGTGCTCAGATTTGAGCTGTAGCCGACCGCTGTGACTCCTGACTATGCAGACATTATCATCATGTACTAGGCTCTGTTTATCTGCTGTGTGGAGATGGAAGATACAGCGGAGCTTTGATAGAGGAGCAACATAGTTCAGAGTAAAACTTCAGTTATTCCTGGTGTACAAGTTTATGTGCAATATATTTGATGGAGGCACAAGATTCAGTTCAGAGCAGAGGCAAACAACTGCTCAGAATGCACCCTGCATGTTTGTCTCTGTCTTGTGTTTTGGTATGATTTGTCCTCAGATAACTATGCAGAGAATGACAATGTTGGAGCAAATCAGAGTCTTTTTAAAGCAAGTAAAGTGAGTGGGGCAGGTAATACTGATATCTCTATGTATATTACAGCACATAAAGCAAAACCTCTAGTATCTTTAGTCATATGTAACAGCAGTGGTCCTGCATAATAAAATCAAACACAAAACTAAATCAAACAAAGAAACTAGCCCAACTAGAAAGTCCCTAAGCTAAGCTAGGGTCTTAAGAAGCCTGCGCTTTCTCTGCATCGAACACACCGATGGATACCAACCTGCTCCTCTAACTCCAGGGTAAAATACTAAATAAGTCTATTCCTCAATGCTGGAGAATACCTCTGTGAACTTGAAAGGGAAAACAGCAATATTTTCAAAATATAGACTTTGATTGGCAGGAGGATTGCCCTCCATCCACATAATCCAGATTAGATCTCGGAAGTCAAAGAGCATCTCCAGTGAAGTGTCCTTCACTGACACTGTGAACGCCTGCTGCTTTCAAAGACACCATCCTGTGCACAACCTTTACCCTGACCACCAAGACAACAGCTAAATCCTTAACTCTCTTTTCTTTGCTGTCCTTCTTTTCTCTCAATGCGTAAAAGAGTCACACTTTGCAGAATGGAAACCGTTTAGCTCCCGAGGCATTATCTATAAAAAAGTGGTTGTTTTTTCATTGTCAGGCAAATTGGTTCCTACAGTAAACAACAGAACATTGTTATGTTTGACAAACTCATATATAACCCATATTACTCTGATGTTTTCACTGCAGTTTTATTCTTACTTTTTAGGGGTTTTTGAGGGCAAAGAAACAAGGCTCTTGGCAAATGTCTGCAAAATTAATATTTCTTTTATTAAAGTGCTGCAGAGCCTTGTAAATAATTGAGCTGGAATAGATGTCATTATGCGCTACACAGACAACAAGGCTCTGTTTTTTAGGCAATATTTATGATCGATTAGAACTTCCTGTTCCCTATATTCGTGTCTTAAAAGCAGCTGGTGCAAAGATACAAACTGAAAACAGTTTTATACTTAAGAATCAAATCCTGCCTTTCATTTGAGTCCAATAGGAGACTGATCCATCATGACTTTTAAAGCCAGCACTCACCATTCTGTTCTGTTCATGTGTGATGTTCTATTTTTTGCTGATGAAAACACTGGTGTATTCTATTCATACTCTTATCTGCATCTTTACTCCAGTGCTCTAATACTCATGGAGCATAATTTGTTCTTAAAAAGATCATGAGCTTAGAGGTGAAGGGAACCTTTTCTGGATCAAACACAAAATATTTGATGTGAGCCTTACCATTTAAAAAAAAGCCTTCTCCAGGAATAGAGCAAAGAAGGAAAACAAAAATAATGACTGCATCCTCACTGTGTGTAATTGCGTTGTACCATCTCTACATGTGGATGAAGTGGTGAGCTGGAGACAGGCCTGGACTAATTCAACCCCTGGTTATAGCTATAATAGTAATAATGTATATGTAAGATTTCTGGCCTTAATTTACAGATAGTTTAAAGTCATACAGATAAGAATTGTTTTCCTGGCCATTCAGAGTTTTGTGCATGACATCCGTTACCACCATTTCAGATTGGGTGCATGCTTGCTGCGTGACAGCTGCATCACTTGTCAGCTCCGGCTGTCAAAGATTTCACACAGGTGTATGTGTGCTGTATGTTGGCTGCCTCTTGCCTACAGTCACAGCCTTGTCTTTACATTTTTTTTCCTCAATACCTTCCTAAAAATGAAGAGTGTGGCCTAGCTAGGTGAGTCCCTCCATATAAATTCCAAACCAGGCTTTTACTATAAAAAGAAGAAATAGTTTGGCAGTCACATGGGTGAGTTTGGGTTTGGCAGACGCCAGGAGAATATTAACTGTCTGACAGGATTGTGCCAATTGTGACGTTTGGTGGAGGAGGGATAATGGTGTGGGGCTGTTTTTCAGGATCTGGACTAGGACCCTTATCTCCAGTGAAATGTAATCTTCATTTTTCAGCATACCAAGACATTTTTTGGACAATGCTATTCTTCCAACTGTGTGGCAACAGTTTGGAGGCCCTTTTCTATTCCAACATGACTGTGCCCCAGCGCACAAGCAAAGACTATAAAGACATGGTTTGATGAGTTTAGTGCAGAAGAACCTGACTGGCTCGCACAGAGCTCTGATTTCAACCTCATCATGCACCTTTGGGAAGAAATGGAACGAAGATTGCGAGGTAGGTCTTCCTGTCCTTCATCAGTGCCTGTCTTCATAAATGCTCTACAGGATGAATGGGCACACATTCCCACAAAAACACTCAAAAGTCTTGCATAAAGCCTTCCAAGAAGAGAAGGGGGGCCAACTCCATACTAAAGTACATGTATTTGAATACAATGTCATTAAAGTTCCTGTTGATGTAATTGTCAGATGGCCAGATACTTTTGTCCATATATATTTTAGCTGTTGGCAATACTGCAGTGCAGTCACCACCAACAAAATGACTCTGTTGTGCCGGTGTTTCTAATCCACACACTTTTGGAAACAAGGCTAATTTGCATAGAAAGTGTCTTGTGTTTTCCCTAATAACTGCACAAAGCTCTCAGTGACTGAGATGCTGGTAGCTCTATGGTGGAGTTGGGTGTACATTCAACCAATTGCATGTTCTTCTAGTGAAATGAAAAGTATCTGTATAATTCATCTGAAAAGGTTAACCTGGCTGAAAAGCCATGCCATCCAGGCTTTAACTATGCTTCTGCCTGACTTTACCAGGACACTCTCAAAAACATGATTTTTAATGCCAGAGTTTTCCCTATTAAATAAAATTAAAAGAATAAAGATAAATAAATGACTAAAATGTGATATCCCCTAGTTGAGGCAGCAGCCTGTGGTATCAGAGTCCTCTATTCCTCCTGATTGGTTTCAGTGGCAAATGGAGTTTACTCTCACAAATTAATTGGGCCAAAATGCCTGCATGAAAAAGCGAGACAAGGTAAGAGAGAAAGAGAGAGAGAGAGAGCCTTACAGCGAGACATAGCCACACAGACAGTCAGGCAGTGCTCAGACATATTTCATTGGCTGTAACACAATTATCTAGCTGCCGGCTCGTTGGTAAATTCATATGACACGCTTATTCATTTTGCCTTATTTTCTAAAATGCAATAACAGAGGGAGCAGTGTGTTGGGTCTGAGTCATTCTGACTGATGGGAGCCCGGAGGCTGTTGCTTGGCTGTGTGTTTCTAAAACTCTCTGACTCATTGCTACAATGAAGAATGCTGAACAAACTACCATCTTCTACTGAGCTAAGCACTGCTATGATTTTAACCAAACAAGCCACCAGAAAATAAACATTTAAAAACTGATTTGTTACTTTCACAGCCAGCTAAATGCTAGGAAATGTTAAGTGTTTAGTTGACTGAGACGGTAATCATAATGGGCAGGGTGCTAAAGCCCTAAAGTTCAGAAAGATTAGCACACACAGGCGGTCACAGGGACATGGCATGTACATGTTTACAAGTATTAAAGTGTGGAGGAAATCACTGGTGACACCCGCAAACAAGCCTTTTCAAAGAGAAAAAACGCTACCTGATTGGTTTTCTGGGTCCTGAGAGTGCAGAGAACACAAAGATAGAATATGATGGTTTTGTGTATTTTGTGTGTAAATAAGGCAGCTGTGTGCACGAGCATAAAACCAACCCCCCACTGGCTTCTGGATCCAGTGGTTTCAGAGGCAATTTCCCATCAGCTTTGATTCACTGTGGCTGCTTGCATCTCATACTGTCGAAGTTTGACTTTAAAAAACAGAATTAGAGCATTCTTCTGATTAAATACTTTAATCCTGTTTGATTTCAAAGCACCAAGTGTTGTGCAAAAAAGTCACTACAGAAGTGAGATAAGCAGAGCCGTTAGCATTTAGCGATTAGCTGATCCTAAAAGAATGCTTTTCTGAGACCAAGGTGCTGTTCACATAAAGCTCCTCTTAAGCCTTTAAGAAGCAACAAGAAAGAAAGAAAGAAAGAAAGAAAGAAAGAAAGAAAGTTTGTTCCAATCTTGGGGAAAATAAGCGATTTTCTGAAAGATCAACTTGTGTCGAAACATACCTTGAGAAATGCAGTGTTTGTGAAATGTTATGTGTTTTCTGTAATGTTTGTTTACTGAAAATGTGTGTCCAGGGCAAATTGCAATAGCTGCTGTTTTTTTGGTGTTGGCAGCTTCAATTTTTAGTACAAAACCAATGAAGTTTAGCATTGTCAGTGTTTTCTACATCCCAAACACAGACATTCTGTCAACACTGGTTGGTTTTATACCCCCGCTGTGTTCACAATGTCCTCTATTGAAAATAGTTCAACTTTTGGAACACCACCACACTCATTAATGTCATTTTTCCCCCACCAACCAATCAAAATCATGAAGGGGTGGGACATTTGTAATTGTTCACAATAGGGCTGTCACGATATCAGATTTTCACTTCACGATTATCGTTGGCAAAAAATGTCATGATATCGATATTATCACGATATCAATAAAAATTTAAATAATAATGGGACAATTCAAAATTTATCAAATTTATCTAACTTTATTTATGTTGTGGTCTCTCTTTTGGTAGATGAATTACACTCAAAATACCTGTCCAAGGAGGTACTGCAGCTGTTGTGTCATTGCGGAGGGTCATATTTCTTAAAAAAATGCAGAAATATTAATAGTAAGGTTTTTATTTATTCGGCAGCATGTGCTTTTAAGCTTTTCAAAGCAAAAAAACAGCTGATTTGCTTTTTTTTTTTTTCAGTTTGGATGAAAAAATGAATGAATGAAATTTTCATGTTGTGATCAGCAGGGTCAATCTGTTTATCAAAATCCAAGATAGTTCTTTTTACATTCATCAGTTATCAGAGATAACGTACTTTCACCAAAGTTAAAGATTCAGGGCTTCTGAGAAAACATTAGGGGTATAGACCCCTCTGACTGATAAACTTATCCACCACACAAGATTTACATATCATAATGCCAAAACAGTGTCAGAAACATAGGGTTATCAACACATTAGGAAATAATTAATCACAGACATATTTTAAGAGCACCAGCAGCAGTTTTTTGAATGAGACTTTTCCTGTAAGCTCTACTAAAAGAACCGAGTTAGAGTGCTGCGTTGTGATCAGGTCTGAATTTAATTTTTGCTTGCACTTAACCTATTTTAGTAAACAGGGCACAGTCTAATTTCTTTAGATGTGCACAGAAGATTTAACACTCCTCATAGAGCTGCAGACATACAGTGTAAGCGTCTCCACTGCCATGATGCGCCTCATGACGCAGAGAAAGGGACTGGCACAGAGATACTGAGCCAACAGTCTGTTATTTGAGGGGAAATCCCTTCTTTCCATAAAAATTGGCCTCTTTTCATAAAGCGTTTAATTTACGGACAAGGACAGGGACAGAGGGGGGCAAACAGAGTAAAAACGAACTCTCAGAGAGAGCTGACGGAGCGCTGTACTCTTTGGCACTCACGGACAATGATCAGGAAAATAATTCCATCTACGGTTAGAAAAACAGAGGATCTAGTCTGTAAATATCACCAGGATGTTACTCTTATCAATATTGCCCAGTTAAATTTATCCAGGCTGTCAGCTGCCGATGTTTTTGGAGCGTTGTAGCTGACGAGGATGTGGGACTTTTCTTTCATGCTCCATTCAGTGAGAAAACTTGGTTTAGAACAGTGAAAAAACCTTATTCGTCAAGGGCAGTGCTTAAGTGAAAGCAATATTATAATTTCTTAACCTGGACGCAGCTTCTGTCATTCCGTGCTCTATGTGGATGGTCAGACTTTAGGAGGAATTGGACACGCATGTTGTGGGTGCAGGTGGGAGGGAGGGATGACACACGCAACAGCAGGTGTTAATGATCAGGAAATCAGGGGGAATGGGCAGGTAGGGTGTTAGCTGTCTGACGCAGGGCTCTACCTCAACATCCTGTCTGTTAAGCGCTGTGTGAACAAGGAAAAAGAAAACTTTTTTTCTTTTTTCTAAACGTTTTGCTGGGCTCCCAGTGTGCCTATGTCGGGGGCGGGCATGGAGAGAGAGAGAGAGAGAGAGAGAGAGTGGCGAAGTGAGGCTGGATGGTTTAACGAACGAGGGGCACAGAAGTTAGAGGAGTACAGGAGTGGATGATCTGTTACATTGATGGACTTATTAAAAATGTTCAGGGCTCGTGACGGTGCTGGAGTAGCACTGGATCATTTACACGACATTATCATATGCACATTTTTAACATGATGTTGAAATTTTATTTTTTAACACCATGGTTATCGTCAATACCGGTATACTGCGACAGCCCTAGCTCACAACAAAAGCAGAGGAGAGACTTATCTGACCTGTCTTTTCGAGGGGTACAAATTAAGGGTAGGTTTATTTTAGGGAGCAGGGTCTGGCTGCAGACAGTTCATCTCTGATGGCCATGCTCACAGACCGTCCATCTGAGACACCATACATATATATTTTAGAAAGGAGGTACTGTAATGTGCCAGTAAAAAGTATTTCCAGTTCAAGAAGTTTTTTAATTCAGCTTTATTAATGCAAAAACTCTGGCAGTTAAATTCATGAAATAACCACATTGCAAACATAACACACTAAGCAACTTTTCATGAATAAAATAACAAAAAGGATGATGGGCAGCCTATAATCCAGGATTAAATTATGCATAGACTGTTTTAGAAGTAGTTTTAACGATGGATCACTCAAGCTTTGTTAGCTTTAGCTTAAGCTAGCATAGCTACACTAGGTACATCTTAACTTAAGCTAGCTTTAGCAATGTGAGCTTTAGCAAACATAGCTAAAGCTAAGCTAATATGGCTACATCGATAGCGTATCTGCGTAGCTTACATAGCTGCTTTGTGAGCTTGGCTTTAGCTATGCTAGCTATGTAGCTCCACTAGCTACTACATAGCTTATGTAGCTCTGCTGCGTTAGGGTGTTTTCATGTATGTTTTCATGTATGACAGCATTTTTTTTCTGTAAGCAGGCTGTTTACTCTGCTTAATTAATCATTTTGTAATCAGGTTTTGCAGGTCAGACTTTTAACTTCTGGTATCCTAACTGTTACCTTAACCCTTACCCTTACTCTTTAAAACTTTAATCTAATTTCATGTAGAATGCTAAAGCGTGTACTTCTGTTCTGAGATACACAGCATCTCAGATGAATGGTCCGTGAGAGTGCCTGTCAGAGATGAACAGTCTGCAGCCAAGCGGTTTTGACTTAATGCTGTGGATCAGTGGGTAGGGCCAGTCTTCTCTCAACTGAAAAGTCAAGAGTTCAATCCCCAGCTCCTGAAGTCACATGTCAATGTGCCCTTGGGCAGGACACTTGACCCCAATTTACTCCCACTGCTGTGTCAGCAGTGTGTGAGTGTGTATGGATGCATATGAATGGGATTACTTAATAACAAAGGCCACTCTACATAGCAAACTATGCCATCAGTATTATTGTGAAGTGAACTGGTGTGAATAGGTGTGACCTGTGGTGTAAAAAGTGTTTTTATACCCTGGTACATAAGCAATAATCTTTTTTTTTCAAGGGAAAAGAGTTAATCATCCTCCTGTGTGACATTTTTAGTTTGTTCAGTGAAGTCTGAAACACACAGTTCCTGTGCAGCTGTGTTGCTGTTTGCAATACACAATAGAGAGGGTAAATTTTCAATTGCATGAGGACTCATGCAGCTTTTGACAGGCAGGTGCTGCATGCACTAGCAGTAATGACTTTGTTTGTTTCAGCACTTTATATTGGTATCTAAGTTGCCCCAGTTTATACGCTGTAGCAATTTTTTAGATGAAGAAGCAGTATTAAAAATGTGGCTTGTATATCGGAATTTACAGTAAATTGTTGTGTTTATAAGCAGCCTCCACTTAAAATAGACATGCTGTATCTTGAACAGCAAGATAAAGCTTGGAGTGGTGTCTCCAGAACGCACTGCAAAGTAAGAAGAGCGTGTGCCGTGAAATTGGCAATTGACAAGAAAGGGAATGATTTTTCCAGAGTGTGCTTCATGTGTGGATCACTGCAGATGGAGTATGTGGAATTTGAGGGTAACAGTATGTGCAGATGAGAAGCTCTCTGTTGATAAAAATTGTCGTGTATCCAGTTAAATAGAGTTCTGTAAAATTCTAAATGTAAAAAATGTCACTTTCCTTTCAATGCTTTTTTCTGATGAAATGTCATCATGTTTCTGAAATGCTGTTTTTTTTTTTCACCTTCATAGCTTTCAAAGAGTTTTGTAACTGCATACACGACAAAGACATTTTAATATCTCTACAGAACATTTCATGTCTGCATCAGCCACCATCTTGGCAATGTCATCCTCTTTCATTAGATTTTACCTGGAAGGAAAACATGAAGGAACAGGAAGACGGTGAAAGCCACTGGGAAGGTCTGATAGAGAACATGTTGCATTTTTATTCCCTAAAGAGACTCAAATTCAAAGCTCTGTACTCTCCGTCGGTGAAAAGGGGAAGCATAACTGTCTTGACAGGTTTGAGCTTTTCATCACAGGAGCCCCACAGCTTCAAGAGTCCTTGACAGTGTTTCACCGGATCACTCGTGGCAAAGTGACACACCGGATAATCTCACTTCCAACACACAGGCCACGGCACATTTGAGCTAGTGGAAAATTTCACAAACACTGGAAATGCAGAGCTTTTGGTGGAGTTACAGGAAACTGAAAATCATTTTTGTCCCTTCTAATGGGGACAAAACCTTGAAGAGGGAATGGATTCAAGACGAGGAATGTTTTTTATTTTTTTTTGTAAATAATGGTGTTACTATTATTGTCATTATATCGATCCTTTCTTCTTTGTTGGCATTGTCAACTTTTCTCCTGTGCATCACAATACATGTTGTGACTGCCAAACCCCCATTTTCAGTCTTTCCTTCATACTGTCTTGGAACATACCATATATGCCTAAATGCAACATTATTTTTTCCTAAAACAGAAAAAAAAAACTTGAAAAAAAGGATCTTTTGATATTCTGGAAAGAATTTCAAATACCAACATACTGAACGTTAACAACATAGAGAGAGCTGCTTATCTGGACAGTAGAGCTGGATATTGGCAAGGACTGCACAATAAATGTTTGTGGCTCAATGGGTAGAGTCGGTCATCTCGCAATCAGAAATTTGTGAGTTTAATCTCCAGCTATGACAGCCACTTAACCCTAACATGCTTCTGATGTTTTGTTTGTGGTGTGTAGATGTCTATGAATGGGATTAGCTAATACTGATGGCCAATTCTTAGTTATTAGTTCTATATTGTGTAACCACGGTAAGTCAATCATAAGTAGACCCTCTGCTATATAGCAAGTGCACCCCTCATGACTAATACCACCTGTCACCCACAACTGCATTGCCCGGAGGAGATTCAGTGATCCTCCAGATAAAGTAGATCAAAAAGTGGTCTAGTAAGCCAACAACTGAGCAGGAGTTATGATTCCAATTTTAAGATAATGGTTGTCATCATGCAGCATTTTATCTGTAAAAGGTCATCTGAGATTGAAAGTTCCCACTGTCTATTCTGAAGACGCGTGCTCTGCAAGTGAAGCTAGTAAGACAGAGGGAAAGAGAGACAGAGAGAGGCATCTACTGTAAAATGTTACCTTAAATGCACAGAATATGGCACAACAGAACCAACTTTTCATAACGTGGGTTGTTTTTATGTTCCTAGGCTTCTATTTCCCCATTCAGCTAAAAACCAATTTAGACTGAGTTGAACTGACTAGTCTAAAGAGAAGATAATACATTAAAAAAACAGTCAAATTTAGCACAGGGTCATTGTGTTAGCGGGTGTGATGTGAGCCTGATATACACTGTTCAGCACGGCTAACATTAGCAGCTAGCTCTGCCAGCCTTCGTTCCTATTTGCAGATTAATGCCATAGTTATATGTGACTTCAACCCTCCAAAGCCTACAGTAAATACCACTTTATTTCAAGTTATTACTTAAAAAAACATTCATACTGCACTTTCTTCTACATTCTAACTGCTTAGATTCTCATATTAACGTCCGTAAGGTCATTAATATGAGGTCACACAGGAAGGAAAGGCCATTAACTGCTGCTACAGCGGCCTCTAGTGGCAGGAGGTTCATTACAGCTTAAAAGAGCATCAATGACTGGGATCTGAAGCCCGTGTTTATATATACAGTATTATACCAGTGTATATACCAGCATAATACCAGTGAGATCATTGTTCAGACCTCTGGAGATGTTGTGAGATTAACTGGATGAAACAGATTGGGGGGGGGGGGGGGTCCCGGGTCCCACCTTACAGTCCTGGTGAAGAGCTGGCCTTTGGCTTCTCATCTGTCAGCACAGTGGACTTGTTAAGGCAAATAGTAAGGATTTAATTGAGTTTAGGGACTTCTTTGCTAACTGCTTCTCCTTTCTGTAGAGCACAAGTACCTTGAGTTTGATTCAAAGCTAAAGTAAGTTTGGAAAAATCAATATCAATCAAATCCATTGTGCATCCCTACTTCTTTTGTGTCTGGGTTCTTATACATAGCTCTTATTTTTCTCATATCATATCATATTAGTACAGCCACAGGTAAACCATCACTCTGTTGGAGACCCAAATGACCAACCTGTTTTATTCAATGTGTTTATTAACATTCTTTAACAATTAATTGTGCCTTTGTAAAAATTAGATTTGCTCTTCATAAAGTCTTTTTTCTATAGCCTTGAAAAGGGGGCACTGTCTTGTAATCCGGGTTGTTTTATACTCAGGAAAACACGATAATTAACCGCTAATGGGACTTGTTATTGTTTTGGAGCACTGTTTTTCAAAGTGGGGGTCCAAACCCCCAGGGAGTCACTGAAGGGGTTGCAGAAGCTTGGAGGAAGACAAAAATCTAGGATGTGAATTACAAACCATTATTTATTTTCTTTACCGCTGCAGAAATTCTGTTATTACAGCAACAGACATCTCCTGAAATGAAAAAGAAAACCTTAATGGTTGCACTATTTTCATTAAATGACCTGTGTTGACAGCTGAAGCTTCACCTGTGGGTTTCCTGGAGGCATGTTACAAGTAAAAGCAATAGCTCGTCATATGAACCGTGAGCAATGACAAGCGAATCTTAACATCATGGAATCCCACAAGCTTCTCTTCCTCTCCACTGTTGTTTGCCTCTGCTTGCCACTTCTGAGCCCTCATTCCTGCTTCTGCAGCATCCCCTGCCTCCTCTTCTCATCTCCTCTGTAACCCTGACCTTTGTCTCCTAGTCCTCCATTGGACCTTTGATGATTTAAAAACTAAATAATTTGGACAGCACAGCTTTGTCGCTGAGACTTAGTGCTGGCTTTCATCTTGAATTGGACATGTTTTATCAGGACACTTGCCTGATAATAAGGAGCAGACATAGCAGAACGGCTGGGGTTACTACTGTGAATGCAGCCCTTTTTAATATCTTCAATAATTAAAATTCAACAAAATAAATCCACTGTCTCTACAGACTCTTTTTTGTCATCTTGAAGCAAAGATACTAACGTCATCTTTTTTAAACCTTTAGCCACACGGCAGTAACAATAATCCTGTGTGATTGACACTTCCCGAGCTCAAAGCTTTACACTTGTCAGCTTCTAGTAAAACCTCCAGAAGAGTTCATCTGAGCTCACAGAGAACAGAAAAGCAGGGTTGGTTCTGCGAGAGTGTGATAAGGTTATGAGCAACACACTTAGTTGAGTTCTTCTTTTGGGGTTTCTGCGTCAAGCAGACGCCTCGTTTCTGCAAGCACACGACCACTGCAACCAGCGGGAGGGTAAACACACTTAAAAAACACTCGGAGCAGCACTAGTCATGATGTGTGTCAAAATGTATCTTTAGGTGAAGCTGCTTTAAAGCATCTCCATGCAACAAATAATATTATTAATGACTCATGATTGGGGGGGGGGCACAGAAGACTGTGACATACAGCAGCTGTGATCTAAAACTACGTCTTCTGTAGACTTAAAGCAATAGTTCATCATGTTGAAGTGGGGTTGTGTGAGGTACAAAAAAATCAATAACCTGTTTTTCTGCTAAACTATGTGGAACAACAGTGCTGTCTAGCCTTACTGCCATGCAGGCATTCCAACTAGTCTCTCCTGAAAGGGGTCCTGCTGACCTGAGCTGAAAATTCCACTGGCATTGATGTAGGCATAAAGTCTGTGCAGTGGGAGCCTCGTGGAGTGGGTTTCCATAGTCGCATGCAAGCCTTACATCACCAAGTCAAAGCCCCTTATCTCCAGTGAAGGGCAATCTTATAATGCTTCAGCAGTCCAACATTTTGAACAATGCTATGCTTCCAACTGTGTGGTAACAGTTTGGAGAAGGCCCTTTTCTATTCTAACATGACTGTGCCCCAGTGTACAAAGAAAAGACTATAAAGACATGGTTTGATGAATTCTGTCAAAAAATTTGACTGGTCTACACGGAGTGCTTACCTCGACCCCATCATGCACCTTCGGTATGATCTGGAACAGAGATTGTGAGCCAGGCCCTCTCATCCTAAATCATGAATCATCAGAATGAATGGGCACAAATTCCCACAGAAGCACTCCAAACTCTTGTGTAAATGCTTCCAAGAAGAGTGGAGGCTGTTATAGCTATAATTTTATAGCAATGCTTCTTCTTAAATGTGTTCCTTTTGCTAGCATTATTTTGGGGGGAATAAATGTTTAATATTTACTTGAAGTGCCTAAAGACCAAGCAGGGAATAAATCTGCAGAACTGAAGTTTAAAAGAAAAAAAAAAGAGTTATTTATTCGTGCTCCTTCTTCACAGGCAATGAGCAAGACAGTAGACAACTCCTTACAGACACCCATGTGAGAGGAACAGTGAGGTTTCTACTCCGAAGCACTGTATCTTGCCCACCACAGCATGACCCCCTGCTGGATGCCGCAAGGTTTCAAATGTAGAACAGAAAAAGACTTTCATCTCGCCAAGCTGCAGCAGACAACATGCACACAACAAATCAGACACATGTACACTCTCCTCCTCCTTCTACACACTGTGCCAGTGGTCAGCGACAAGACCGAGTGTCTCTATTAGTCTCAAAGTGGCTCTGTCCACCCTAACAGATGACTCTCTTCCTCCGAGGTGAGCCGAGTGATTTACTCCATCTCTGATGTGCTTTAGCTTATCTAATTGGTTGACCATGCCCAGGAAGCAGGGCAGTAAATCATGTCTCTATCATGTATTTATAGATGTGGGTCATGTAACACTTAAGTGCTGATGGCAGATACATAACATCTATATATGACACTTGTTACCATGCCAGCTGCATAAATGGACAACCATGAGAAGAGATGGACACTGCAGAAAATTGACAGGAAGAAATATTACGATTATCTTTGCTCAGATAAATATGACATCCCAAGACATTCAGATCTGACTCTGTGACATGTTATATGGATTCACATGTCAAGAATCCTAGCTCCAGTGTACTTATGGAAATGATACATCACACAACACAAGCTAAGGCTCAGCTTTATTGCTATGCATGATTCATGATTTGGCTTCACCCCAGAGTGTGGGGAACCACCCTTGACAGTGTCTATGATGGTAACAGAGATCACAGCAAATGGGAAAGGAGCATTCCCAGCGTTCCTGTGTTTCTCAGCGGTGGGCTTTTTGGCGTCAAAACCAAGAGCAGACATTCCTCACTGAACAGCTCCCACGGGAGCTGAACTTCCTCTGTGTAACCCAAGCTAAATAGAAACTTGGGCTATGCCTGCAGGTCAGTGATGTTGGATGATTTTAAGTTTTTAATCTTAAGTCCCTTACAGGACAAAAAAAAATGTGCAAGAATTACTTTAATCAAAAATAAAACAATAGTATACTGTGCAATATAAGCAGTGGAAAATATTCTGTGCAATAAGAATGGCAAAAATCTTGAGTACAATGCTAAATAAACATAATCTTCTGTTGTGAAAAAAAATCTCCTTTATACGTCAAAGGATTAAAACTAAATAAAAGAGTCAGGATACAATAAAGTCCTGCATTAACAAGAATAAAGTCATTTTGACTTCAATGTCATAGATTAATTACTCGATTGTCTCAAATTTGCAGCTTTACTGACAATGAATAGTAACTTATTCCCCAAATCTTTTAATTTTTTTTTTTTTACATGGCCCTAAAATTTTGCCATGTATTTGCAATAAAAGATGTGAAAAATTACAGGACATTTTTTTATTTTACAGAGTCTCCATTTTTATTTGTCCATAATGTGCTTTATGGTTATAATTTATTTATTTATTTTTATTTATTGTAACCTTGCAAAGCTGATGGATGGGCCAGATTGGGGTCAGATTGTGGACTGTGGGTCCATGGGTAGAGGTGGTCAAGGAAGGTCATTGGTCCAATCCCCAGCTCATACACTCAAATACCAGTGTTTCCTTACGCAAGACAATGAACACAAATTTTATCCAACTACTGAGTCAGCGGTGTGTGAATGTGTATTGATGTACATAGATGGGATTATTTAATATTCATGACCTCTCTATAAAGTAACCTTCCCCATCAGTGTGTTAATGTAGAGTAAATGGGTGTAAATGCGGAAGTGTGACCTGTGCTGTAAAACATACTTGGTCAGACGACTAGAAAAGAGCTGTACAAACTAAAGTGCATTTACCAAGTCCATTAATTATTCCATGTCTGCAATCAGGCAGATCCATCTTGCAAGCTTCAAGCTGAAACATTCCTTTCAGGTCTGAGAATGAGTGGACCAATAAGCCTCATCCGAGGCGGTACCTATGGGTGTGGTTTAGATGGCCTGGTGCGCTCAATCCCAAAGTTTAGGCCAGGACCCATGGATAGGAGAATCTTTTAGGGTCAAATGAATTTTCCAATTTTTTTTTTTTTTTTTTGATTAAGTATTTAATGTGACATTCATGTCTGCATTACACATTTTAGCCAATGGGGGCTCCACTCGCTATTACGCTCAACCTCTCCACCATAAAACACAATACAAGGCTCTACCAGCCACTGGATGGCAAAGGGCTAAAATCCCAGTTAATGATGCTTGGTCAATTAAAAAAAAAAACAAAAAACATTGTTCCAGACCAGACTGCCACTGAAGGCACAAGGCATCAGATACACAAAGATAGCTGATGTTAAGGAGGCGCAGAGACTTCATCCAGGCTTGTAAAACAGAAAGCACGAGGGCCAAAGTGAATCCAGAATCAATGTTATCCAAGCTAGCATGGTAAGTCCAGCCACTGGCTACTTTCCTGCACAGACCTGTGTGCCTGGACTGCCCTGTACCTGTGCAAATGGTCATCAGTATCAGTGAAGTAAGTGAACAGAATATTCTGTATATTTTCAGATTTATTAAGTATTCGACTGCAACAAATTCAATGAAATTTTCAGAGAATTAAACTGAGGTTTGCTTTATATGTGCCCTTAATTAATTCAAATTTTGGACATTAGTCTTACTTTTGTCCAAATTCTGGTACTGCATATATAAAAAAAAGAAATCCCCCTGAAGAACTAAAGAAATAATACAAGAAGCAACAGATTTTTTTCTGCTGTGGTTGGGTTATGGGACAGTGAAGGACTAGGTAATAAAAAAGGGAATTGCATTAGCCTGATGGCTTTTACAAGCTTTGTTGGGTGTGTTATTCCACAGGGAAATCTATTTAGAAGGTGCACAGAACTGCCTAGAAAACACCCCATGCTTTCTAATACAGATCAAGCTTGTGCATATCTCTCCAAGTGTATACAATGTATGACTCCACCATAAGAGATAATTTGTTCATTTCAGTTGCAGAAAAAGGACATGGTATTTATATCTCCAGTTTGGGTGTGTTGCTCTTTCATGCATGGTAAAATATCAGTCATCTCTTTGCCATAGATTACACAGGAGTATACCTTGAGAGCCTCTATGTTTGTGCTGTATACATGACCCCACGTGGCTGTGTTTCCTCACAGAGCTGTAGCTGACAGGGTGCTGGCTGCTACTGTCGCCACCACACGGGCCAAAGAGGACGGCTGATGTGTCCTTTTTTAGAAGCCATAAAGGAAGCCCAGCCTGCTATTAAGCATGCATCAGAACACACCCTTTCTCATCGGCTTTAAGAGAGGTGGGACACTGGTGCACAGTGCAGTTAACCTGTGTTCTCAATCTCTGGGTGGCATGAAATGAACAAGCTTCCAGGTAACTGAAGTTTGCAAAGTCAGTTCAAGGTCAGATTGCCCTGCTGCTTGTCTCCTGACAGCTCCTAAGGCAAAATCCTGTCGGAAATCTTGTCCACCTAAATAACATATTGGACTTACACTCCCAAGTCAGGTGCACTGCAGAGATGCCCACTGGCCTTCACAGCTTTCACAGGTTCACTTTTGGTCCAGAGTTCATGTTGTGAGGGAATACATTCAGCTGAACACAGTGAAGTAGGGACTTTCTTCAGCTGTATATATGAAAAATGCAAACAGAGCCATTTTGTTTTGTGCTAAAAACAATGGCAGCATTTTATAGACTGTGAATGTTTTTATATTTCTGCTTCTGCTCTGATATGAACATTTTTGGAAAACAATAATCATACTAGGCGAGTCTCTATGACTGAAAAGATATTCATGAATTAAACTTTCAAACTTTTTCGTTGTGTCAAAAACAAATCCTTAATGGAAGGAGCAATGCAAACGTCACATCCTACAATAAACATCTATTTTAAACTTTAATTACAATGTCCCAACCTATCAGAGCATAGAAAAAGGCCAGCAAACTAAGAATTCACCGGTAACAGTATGTTGCATTGTTGCCGGCCTTCCTCTGTGTCTTATATGCACATATTAGCTTTCTACCTGACCTTTTGGTTCAAATGTCTGAGTTAGATCATGTTGCTTTGTGTGTGCATAAAAATAAAACATGCATGTTAAAGGGAAAAGATGTGCATGGGAAAGGAATGCAGTGAAGACCATCCAAGGCAGCTGTGTCTAACAAAGAGAGAACAATGTGGGAGCCTAAAATTCTCCTTCAACAACCAAAACATCAGACATGCATGAAAATCCATTCACATTCCGGCTTGGTGACCAAAGGGCACAGTTATTTCAGTAACAAGGACTACCAGGATACTGATTGACTGGCCTTCACAGAGGAAAGACATGGTGTCAATACAAGTGCAGACAGTCAAGTCTGGTTTCTTACCAAGCTACAGTATGTATATCATACATATCACTCACTTTTGGTTGTTTGCTTCGCTTAACACCCAGTATCACTAAGTTCTTCAGTCCTCTGCTGAATAGGAAATTATTCACTTACATTTGAAGTATCTGAAACAGGCAAGCTGTTCACAATCAATTTTAACTAGAGCCCTGCACAGGATGCTTTTCTTAATCCCAATCCCACTGGATTTCTGACCATTACTGTCCACTCCCGCTGTTCCTGCCGTCCACTCCGTCCAATCCCATTGTGCACAGATTCTGACAATCCATGTTCAATATTGAGAATATCAGACAGTGCGTTCAACTAGAGGAATGACAGTATTAATGTGTTCACTTAAGCACAACCTTGCCAAACTTTTCACCCTGAATGAAGCAAAACTCTAAGAAAACAACCACAACACTCACATCCTTGTCATGCATAGTGGTGCTACACATGGATAAAAAAGCAGCTTGGAGCCACAGCCTGATTTAACTCCCGGTTATAGCATGGTAATAGCAAAGTCAAAATAATATTTACCGACCATAGTCACATTTCATTCATAATTTATTTACTTTATTTTAAAGTCATACAGAGGTTTTCTGATCTCTGGGAAGTTCATGCATCATAAAACCAGCAGTGCACTTCCATCAGGTCACATGGACAGTAGATTAATCTTTACTCTATTCATGCCATGAATTCATGCCATGAATTCATGCCATGACCAATTTTCATAGAATGGGTGTTTTTTTCCTAAATAACCGCATAATAACTCAGCATCTCAGCGCGCCAGTGCATATTAGTGGTGATCAGCCTAAATATATGAGGGAGCATTTAAGCTGCTTTTTACTGTTGACAAAATTTTAGTATATGCACTTTATTGTGGAGCTTCACACGGTTTCGCTGCATGGACAAAGAACATATTCAAATATGGTTACGCAGTACCACCAACTACAACCGACAAATAGCAGCAAATAAACTGTGATTTCTAACACCAACATGTGACACATCGCCTGTGTTAGCTTGTTTAGTATGAGCGTGGAGAAGTGATTTAAAGAGTGCTTACTTTAATCAGGGATCGTGGAGCAGGCATATCATTACATCCACGCATGCTAAATACATTTCCTTGTGGGCGTGTTTCAACAAAGTCCAGTTGTTTCCAGCTCTGTCACATTCTCTCTCAGTTATATATATATTAAAAAAAAAACACCCATGAGCCTGGTGTACATAAGTTTTTGTCTTTTAGTGTATGTTCGAGAGTGAAGGCTGTCTCGCCTTCAGCATTATGGTGGAGTGAACATGTTATACAGGTGATGTGACGTAATGGGAGACAGGGACCGGCAGGGGGGCATACTGAAACAAAAGACAATTGGGGATTTTTAAAAAAATCTGTGCATATTTATGATTTTTTTATGGCACCAGTTTCGAAAACAGTACACCCAAGATGTCTTCTATCAAGGATGATGATGTAGCTCCAAATGCAGACAGACAGAGAAGACAGAAACGCCACTAATTATAAGATAAACAATAATGTTATGGCAGTTATGTTCTTTATAATTAGATTTCTTTTTTAATGAGCCACTGTAGAAAAACTAAACATGCATTAAATTCAGTTTAACTGCTGATCACTGACATGTCCCTGACTGTGTTGACTTTCTTCTCTCCATATTTAGAGAGGGCAGAACCCTCATCTCTATTATTAACAAACCACCACAGCCTTAAAGTATGATCTGGGTCCTTGATGTTAAATATTCCATTACTTTATCATCTGGTGGCTAACCTTTCAAGTCTGACATGCAAAGGCAGGATGGGTAACAGCATTTTTTCTGCAGATAGAGCTGATGACCAAAAGTTCTGATGTAGTTTCTTACGATTATGAAGGAATATCCAGTAAAACTACTTTAAATTCACTCTTTAACATTTAGATAACAGCAATGATTCAATTCAGAAAACTATTATTGAACTATCATGGCTGCTCCCTCAGTGCAGCTCTGAGAATACTAACCATCAGGCTATTTTAAGTTTGAGAATGATTCAGAGGTCCCTGGTGTCCCGAGGCCCGGGAAGACGTGCTATTCATCTCACTCTGGTGTCATTAGTTCGAACTAAGTATGTTCCCAGGGGCGACACACTGTTCCTGCCTGGCAGTCTCACAACAGGACGTACGACTCATCACGCACACAGAGCACGCAAGGAGGAAGTGTTCACTGTGTACAGTCACCAAAACATAAAACCAAAGAGAAAACAGACTCAGTACATCTTGTATGCGTGCTGTGGATGCTGAATAACATTTTAGACTCTGTATAAATATTCCTCCATGTTTTGTTTTCTTGTCCAATGATGTTGAGCCCCCCTACCCCCAAAAACCTCAATAACTAATCTGTTTCATGATTTTAGGGAGTGGATTTTTTTTTTTTACCAAAATGCATTTTCTCTATTAATACTCATAATCTTTTAAGAGTGCCTATGTCATCATTTCTTCCCCTCCTCCCTTCACATAAATATGATCTGTGCTACGCATTGTTGCAGATTAATACCAGGAAGCGCTTACTCATCAGATATTACAGGCAAATAATGTGGTAGTATATGAAAGGCTGGAAAATGCTCAGCAGCCAGTGGAAAATAACATCAGCACTGCGGGATAAGTTTCCTCTGTTGATTAATGTGTAAATCCTCTTATGCTGTGGTGTGTAGCTGAGAGCTCTCGGACTAAAATACATAAATAGTGATGAGTTTATATTTATCTGCTAAGCATTCTGACTTATCATGCTGTAAATAAACCAATGCAACTACTGTTAGAAATGTGGAATATGATGTTATGTCAGGAGAGAAAACATACACCAGATTCACACATGCATGGACAGTAAGAATACCTACTGTGTATTTATTTGGTAGGCATCATAGATATCCAGAACTGTTGTCACCAGCTGCTAAATCAAAATGATTTTCCTTTAGTGTCTGAAGCTTCAAAGCCTCCTTAAAGCTTTGCTAAATCATTAGCTTCCTATAGCTTTATCTGATATACACACAACAAACTCCTGGTCTGAATTTTAGTGCAAGTTTTGTATTTTCACATTCTTGCTGAAATGTAGGGGTGGGGTTAAGTGCTAGGGCCACAATGAGATTTGACTTGGGACTTGATTGTCTTACTTTTGGGACTTGACTTTGGACATGTCAGTCTTTATGTTGAACTTGTCAATCTTTATATTGGACTTGAATTGATATTATCCTGTCTCTACTTGGAACTTCTCTGTACTTATTTGGGACTTGACTTGGGAACTGGATGTCTTTACTCTGGACTTGCCTTAGGACTTGTCTGCCTTTACATTCAACTAGACTTGGGACTTCCCTGTCCTTATTTGGGACTTGGCCTGGGAACTGTCTGTCTTTACTAGGGATTTTCTTATAAATGTTTTTGGGACTTGCCAATCTTTACATTGGACTTGACTTATGACTTATCTGTCTTTATTTTGGGTTTTTCTGATCTGTGTTTTTTTAATATATATATATATATATATATATATATATATATATATATATACATATAAATTGTATTTTATTGTATTTTGTTTTTAAATGGCACTGTGGTTTGAATGACAAGGCATTACTTTAATAATCTATTTTAAATTATTTTGCGGACCCCCATGCTATGGCTCGCCCAAGGGTCCCTGGACCCCAGTTTGAGAACCACTGCCTTATATGAACCATCCTATAGCAGTGAATATCAGCATCAAAGTACGGAAACTGAGCTGAAAATATCAGGAACGTTGCAACACAAGTAAACCATGTTGTCATTTTATGGAAGAAAGAGTGAGAAAAGGCATGAATGGATGATGGGAAAATCTGTCTAAAACATAAAATTCTCCTCCGCCCCTCTCACCACATTTCATTGTATCACTGCTGACACCAGAGCTCTTAAGAGCTTTCTACTTTGTTTTTGCATAAAATGTGCATATGCATGATGCAGAGGCTGAAAGTGATTTGATTTTATGATGACATATTTTCAAAACACATGCATGATACATTGACAGCTTACAAGCGAGATATGGGCTCTTGCTGCTGCACAAACACACACTCATGAAGACTTCCTGGTAAGCACTTTGGACGCACATAGGTGCACACAGACACTAAAAGCTTTCTACATCCTTGCTGGCACCATCAGCATGACTAAGTGTGCTCCATCTCTCACTGTTCTTCACATTCAGCCATGATTTCCCCTGGCTTTACACCAATCACTCCACACATGTCAGGACGAATAGCATCTGCTCCGACACACATGAGCACCCACACGCAAGCACACCTGTAAATACAGCACCCAGGCACATATGCTTGAAGGCAATCATAAAACCCTCCTACACACAAACACAGAGGAGGACTGTGAGTACCCCTCTCACTGACAACATGCTGCTGCTGCTTCTGCAGTGAATTTGGGTTTGTGGGTGACAGTGGCGGGCGCAGGAGAGCCTAAAACAAGACAGACTGGCCAGGGGCCAAACCGGGGGGGAGAGAAAGAGAGTGACAGAGAATGGGTGGGAAGGTTGATGTTTGTGTTCCTGCATGAAAAAGTGAGAAAATGGTGACAGAGATGGAGGGCAGCAGGAGAGAGAGTGGGAGAGTATGTGTGGAAAGAAAGAGAGAGGAACTTGTGGGTGTGAGTGAACAAGTTAGGAGAGCATGAACAATTCAGAGGCAGCCTTTAAAAATTCCTCTTTTAAATAATTTCACCTGCCGTTTGGCATACAATCAGATCTGGTGGGCAAAGATCCAAGTGCACGCCCCATGCCCCATGTACACGGACGGCCCGGGTTCAAATCCGGCCTGAGGCCCTTTACCACATATCTCTCCTCCGCTCTCGTCCCTGTTTCCGACTCTGTCCACTATCTTCCTCTATCAAATAAAGGCACAAAAATGCCCAAAATAAACCTTAAAAAAAAAAAAGAACCAAGTGCATCGATCTGTGGATCATTGGATCAGTGAATAATGTAACATAAATCAGTAGAATAATTCAATCATTTATTGCTTATATTTCAAAGTTTTAGGAGTGTTTAAGTTGAATAAATGAATGTGATGAAGATGTAAAATTAGTGAGTAATTGTGTTTAAACCTCTGAGACCTATACAATACACATTTTTTCCCAGTTTGTCTCATCTGAACTTTTTGTCTTAAAAAGATTGTAAGACATCAACCCTCTGGTGCACAGCCAAACTCTTAACATCCTTCTTTCAGGACAATGAAAGTCCTTGTGCATTTTGGAAGTGGCTTCTTTTGAGTCATCATTCAAGGCATTTCCTGTCTGCAGCAACACAGAAGGACACATCACAGCCTCTCTGTGTCTCTTTCTTTCCATTATGGGTCATTCAGACTCTCTTCCGCACTTTTAAAGTGTATACACATGTGCTGCTGACACGCTGGCAAAGAATGACATGACAACTTAACGGCCTGCCATTGGTTGCCACAGGTCATGGGACATCTGTTTTGGGAACTTGAGATGGTGGCTAATTCTATGCTAGCAGCAGAGATGATTAAAAATGGATTAAATAATGAATAAAAAGATGTTCAATAAGGGAGCTACTGGTGTGGGTGTAATCTTTAAAGACCCTGGAAAATCACCCAACTTCCAGGCCTGCTAGAAAAGCTTCTGTGAGAGATACAACAGGCATGGAAAGCGGCATTAGAATGGTGAAACAGAGGGCTTTCAGAGGAAAAAAGTAAGTGGTTTCACTTTATGCTTCAAAAGTTATTTAACTTTGGTCGGCCCAGGTTCGAATCCAGCCTGTGGTACTTTCCAACATGTCTCTCCCCAGCTCTCTCATCCCTGTTTCCGATTCTGTCCACTATCCTCCTCTGTCGATAAAGGCCCAATAATGAATCTAAAAACTAAACAAAACAGTTATTTAACTTTGAACATGTGTCTCTTCTTGTCATATATGACAATGCCGAGGGGTTGTAAATGGGAGTTTATTATCATGTTTCAATTTCAATCAAAGTATTCATGATTAGGATTTTTGCCATAACTGAGAAACCCTCTTGTCCTCAATCTCGCATGACTTGAGTTTACCTTTTACCTTTACACAAGAGTTACATGCTCGCTAGGTAGCTAGGTGTGTTATATAGAGCATGTCTGTTGGGAGTCAGGAAGTGGGGGAAATCCATTAAGAATAAATGAGAACAGAGGAAAGTTAGTACTTTAAAGCTGTAGATGAACCTGTGCGCTGAATTATCAGAAATTTCTACATACATCAGTATCACAAATTGCTCCATCCTGCAGAGCTCCTAGCATCTGGAGTTAGCTGGAAGAAGGGAGAGAAGAGTCATGAGGAGTCTTGTACCTAGCTAAGAAGCTAGCTGGGCAATCAAACTGTAGCCAGTGAATCAAGATTTGAATTGAATTGTTTTGAGAAGGAGAGATTCACACCCCTTTTAAGCGATTTAATGCACATGAATGTGTGGGTCTGCAAGTGAGCGTATGCATGCACACGCTTACTTCTGGATTAAGCAAAAGCAAACAAGTGTAAATACAGCAAGAGTGGAGTCAGCAGCACAAGCACAGCATAGGAAAGAGTTCGACTGTGCCTTAAGGAGCTTAGATGGAGGAGAAGTAGATGATAGAGAGGGGTGAGGGGGCATGAAGAGAGAAAGCAGGGGGGATAAGGGGAAGAGAAGGAAGGGCTGTGGGGGACTGAAGGAAATGAAAAGAGAGGAGAGTTAGAGAGCAAAACAGGCAGAGAGGAGAGTGAAGGGGTGTCGGTGTCAGTAAGCCATGACTGGCCTCTTCCACAACAGGAAATAATCCAATAATCACTTGGAAATGATTTGCATATTTCTTTTTTCTTCACATATACATAAAAGACGATCATCTGGCACAAGTAATGGTGAGACCTGTCAAGACCTCAGAGACAGCGACACACACAAATGCAACAACAAATCCCTCTCCGTAGGGTAACTGCACACGAGCCTCAACTGAGAGTCTTTAAGTTTATCTGACTCTTACTTCAAGTGCTGCTCTGGGTGTCAGCAGCTCTCTTATAGGCTTTGCCACCATGTGGGCTCATTAGCACCCACTGCTAGAGTGCACAGGCTCAAAATCCTTAAGAGCATCTGAGTCAGTAAATTAACTGGCAGTAAAGCAAAGGAAGACTGCTTATGCATGCAATGTGATCCATTTATTAACATTTTCTATGTACTGATTCTATGTCCTCCCTGCTCCTTACTGTCTATCTATAAGAATAATCAGTTTTAGTGAGCCTCTACATCAGTGGATGCTCTTTGAAGAAGCAGGGTCATACAGGTAACCTGGCTGAGTACACAGAACACCCAACATTAAATGTGTCTATACTTAAACTCCTGCAGGTACGCAATTTCATATAGATCAAGCAGCATTGCATTATAAAAGTCTCATGAGCAGAGACACGTGTGTATGCAACACGTTATATCAGACAGGCACGATTGATCTTGCCCTTGCACTTTCAGATGCTGTCTACCATCTTCATAACCTGACATGCCAGATGGACTTGTTTCACACATCCATCTGGAAAACCTTCGATATACAGAGTTTGGGAAAGGGCAGAGCCTTTGAGAAAAACTTGGAGGGTGATTGGATGAACATTCTGTCACATCTTGACGTCATCGCCACTACCGAGGAATAAACTCCATATAGAATTGCATAACACGAACCATGGCAACTATAAACATGTCAGTACACGAGTTTTGTCATTTTTCAAAAGAAAACAACTTGCTGCTGTTCTTTGCTCTTCTTTTAACCAAGAAATGTCGTCAAGTTCTAATAAAACTGGCGCTTTAGCAGCATCCATGCTAAGCTCTTCTGCCATAACAGCACGGGCCTCTTGTTGCTGCTTGCTTACGTCTCAACTCCGCCGCGCTCGAAAGCACTGCCCCTCATTGCTGACTGGTCCTGTCACTTTCTAACTGGGCCGAAATGGCTCAGACGGGAGCTTTGCAAGATGGATTTGCCAGTGAGGAACAAAGAAACGGGCAAATCCATCTGCTTTGCAAGGTTACAATCTTCATTCACAGTAAATATCACAGTGTTAAAGTAACACAGAGTTAAGTTAAACGCTGAGTGTATTTGGTCCCAATCTGAACTGATGTTAGATAAACTCTTCCCCCTGTCAAAATTCTAGATCAGATTTTTAGATAAACAAGTGATTGTAATGTCTGGAAGGTAAAGTAACTGGCAACCGTTACACCATAAAGACAAAAGAACACTCAAAGCAACTCAGAGTAAAGGTTATTGAAACGTATAGGTGAGGGGATGGATCAAAAAAATTCCATGGCACTGAACATTGTTGAATTATAATCTCTATCATAGTTTTAGTTAGATTCTTCAAATGTTTTGGATTCTGCTGATGTTGTCGGGTGTCATTATTTCTGTCTTGTTTGTCCTTTGTTTGGGTTTTGTTGCTTAGTTCTTCTGTTTGCTTCTGCACATGTCAAAGCACTTTGTATACATATGTTTTAAAAGTGCTATACAAATAAAGTTATTATTATTATTATTATTATTATTATTATTACATCCCCAAGAGGTCTGTTAAATCCATCATTAAGGACAAAAGGAATATGGCACATGTGTAAATCTGCCTAGACCAGACCATCCTCATACACTAAGTGACTATTCACAAGAAGGAGACTAGTGAGAGTGCAGCTGGCCCTCGAAGGCTTGTAAAGGTTAGAGGGTAAAATGAATCTAGCTAAACGAAGGAGAATCCTGAAGGACATTCTTTTTCAGTCTGCAAGAGAACTATGGCTTGAGAGAAAATTTATTTTCCACTCCTGGTTCATGTCCAACCTAACAGAGCTTGAGCAGCTTTGCAAAGAAGAATGGAGTAAAATTTCAGTGATTGAGCCCAATCCACATAGACTCAACGCTGTAATTACAGCCAAAGGTGCATCTAATAAATACTGACTAGAAGGGGGCGAATATTTATGCATCACTTATTTTAACTAACATGTTTATTTGACATTACTTGTAGTGTTCTGGTTTCACTTTGACATAAAAGAGATTTTTCTGTATTTCTTTTGTCAGAAAGGCCAAATTATATTGACCTTTTACTGATTTATAAAATCGATAAAAAGGTAAAACATCAAAGAGGTGAAAACTTTTCGAAGGCATTCTAATTTTAGTCTGTTTCATAACTGGCCTGAAAAGTTTTCTCTCAGTGAGTAACCTGACACATGCATCAAGACTTTTTGTGCTAAGTGTGCACAAAGCCAACTTTGACCTCTGAAAAAAGGACTGTAAGACTGCCAAAAGATATCTGAATTACTCTCTAATTAGCTTCCAGTAGACAGTCTCAGCGCAGCAGGTGATGAAACAACCATAGCTATGTTAGAATGTAGTGTTGCTGGAAATGGTTTAAGAGTGTCTTATTGTGTGAAAACAAATAAAATCAGGGGAGTTCTACCTTTAATCTCCAGTCTTTTAAGACTATCAAAGTAAAACAGTATAACCAAGGTCTGCCAATTATGCGGCACAAATGTCTTTGCTTCTGAGCACAGAGCTCTTCTTAACAGTCGCCTGGGGAATAAACTCACTTCCCTGCAGTTTCTGCTGTGCCACAGTTTCTGTCTCTCTTTGTTTTTTTTAGTACAGCATTGGCACTTGTTGGCGTTTTTTTTTTTCCTGAAAAATCCACCTTCCTTGCCCAAGGGAAGCTTACCTTTCCCCTTAATGTGTGAGGAATCATTTAGTGACAGGGTAGCTCCTAGCAAACACAGCAGACAGAGGACATAATGTGAAGGGTAATCCAGAGGACAAAGATCAAATGGAGGGAGGCAGGGGTCAAACTGAGGCAACTGGGAGCAATTATCAAGTACTGTTGACTTGCGGCTAATTAGAGGAGCTGGAAAGGGTGTTGCAGATGATGACAATGTTAGTTACATATAACTGAAAACTCTACTGAGAGCGTTTCAGCTAATAGTCCTGCAAAAGAAAAAGGGGAAAATGTGAATGCAGGGGGGAGACACCCCTTTTTGACCTACATCTTCAATGATTAGCTATGCGCTAAAAGGACTTCTGCTCTCCCTTGCCATGAGAGAGAAGAAGATTATAAGTTAGCAGCCACTGCCACTGGTGAGCTGAGCCATAGCTTGGACTGGAGCTTTGGCTCCTCCTAGATTTGGGCTAGATTGGGGATTTCAAAGTCAAGAGAGTTCAAAGCTTTGGCTGGGGAACGCTGAAAAGAACCACAGCCAGCTATGAGCCAGAGAGCAGAGCGAGCTTGCTACTTAAGAGTGAACTCTCACACACTCTGTAGGGAGTGTGGTGGCAGAAAAGGGGGGTGGGTGTTACAAAATGGGTGAATGCTTGTGAAAATAAACTGTGATACTCTGGGTTGTTTGATTAGAGGGCTCAGGATGGTTGAATTAAGCCGACATGCTCTCATTTTGAAAACAAAATGGGAGCTGAAGTTTTGTGGCTTTCATCAATAATACAGAATGTTGGATTGTTTATCCACTGAAATATATCTAATCTTCAGTGCTGCTGACAACAGCTGTGCTGTTATGTTCACCTCTAGAAACCAATGAGATAGATTTTTGTTGTAAAAAGAATGTCATAGTGTGTGTTAAACCTCTGCTTACATATTCTAACACCCACACTCCTGTAAGATTAATGGAGAAAAAAATCCAACATGCCCAAATGTGAGACCATTATATTTTCTTTCTAAAAACACATCCATTTAGCCACAAAAAGCATGGGTTTAAAAGGACGCCCAAACATCTGCAGAGCAGTGCTTTTACAGGCATATTTTCCCTTTTGTTACACAATGCCCTTTATGTACTATAATCCAACCATGGCACTTCTCTTTAAGCACAGAAAACATCACTCAAGTTTGCTTAATCCATAAAATCCACTGGCTAATGTCTAAGCCCAGTTCAGACCAAAGATTCGTGATACATTGAGACCATTTTGGAACATCGCTGGGGACCATGACAGCTGTGTGAACCGAGCCTTTGTAGTTCGAATCAGGCTAGTGGACAGTGTCACCTGTGGTTTAGTAAGTCAAATACTAGAAGATAAACAGGAAATGAAAATTTTGCTTTGATGAGCTAAAAATATCAACAAGTTAAATGTATTACATTAAATGCAATTATGCTGTGATTTTGTGGATTAAAAAAAAAACAAGTTGTTTTAAAATAAACTGTTCATAAGGGCACTTCTGTCTGATAAACACACCAGTCTCCTTCATCAGCTTTACAGGTTAGAAGGAAAATCACCAGCTATTAGAGCTCAACAGTCTGGTTCCAGAAGTAAAATACTCATTCATTTTCTCCATAGCAGATTTGATTATTAGCCATATTGTCAAAAGTGTCCAAGTTAGACTTCCTTTGAGCTACATGACTGTGAAACTATGGATTCAAGTTTATTCACAGTCTCAGCCAAAAACACTACACTACCCACAATCTTAGAGAGCCACACTAACGTCTCAGATTGGTGAGGTCTCAGGTATCCATGCATCTACCACTTACGAATAAACACTGTTGACCACTCATGATGACAATATACTCTGCCAAACTGTGAAGTACTATATATATGCTAACTATGATGTACTACAACATTATCATTTAAAATGTAACAATACAATACAAATAAGCATAGAAAAACATACATTTATGACTTGAAAGCCTGAAAAGCTACCCTTAGGAATGAAAATTGATGGACTGTGTGATATGTTTGGCCTTCATCCTTGTAAAGAAACATGTACACAGTCTTCTACCTTAGTCTTTTTCTCCTTTTTTAATGCTTTTTGTGTGCTGAATCAAACGTTTTATAGATGAGTAGTCAGGTTGTTGTTTAGCTTAGTTTATGCATTCAAAGTGTTGATGTAAGGATTTTTGCAAAATGTCCATGGAGCAATTCAATAGTGAATTTTACTTCCCAATCTAGAACTGCCAAAAAAAGTGGGTAGGTTGAGCTCTACATGAGAAATCCAATGCTGTAGTGGATAAATTTGTCTGTAGAAGAAATATTGTTTTCAGTGCATATCTTAGGTATAACAAGGCTGACCTATGATGTGTTTATAGGTGCGATGAATGCCATGCTACAATAGTGATACTTCATCATTGCACATCATGTTAATAAAGACACAGAAAAAAACAGTGAATGTGCAGTAGTGTCCTTTTCAGACAGGTTTATTATGCAGTAACTTTAGAAATCAACCATTCAAAACTGATTGACTGTGAGAGCTAAAGAATACATCACTCATCCTAGTGGTGAACTGGAAAGCTTTGAGAATGTTTTAGAGCAGCTTGTTACAAGCAGATGTTTTAAGTTGTGTCAGTGTGAATCTTGGTTTTAACTGGGCTTAAAAGTAGGAACTGGACCTTTACAAAAGGATTTCAACTAGAAAAGTAATGCTACAAAGCAGGACATGCTGTCCTTTCCTGGCCAAATTCAAATGCAAATTACTAAGAAGAGCATCTGTAACTCTCACCCAATGTACTATAAGGCCTATAGTGAGTTATTTCTGTTAGAAGCAGGGGCATATCAGATTCTACATCTCTTTCGCTAAAATTCATGTCTAGGCCACATGGGAATTTTCTGGCACTGCTTTTCCTCACAACCCACTCTCTGTGTTTTGAATGTGGGACTTCTCTCAGGCTGATAACAAAGGTCTGACTTAGACAACACCATAAAAAAGCTGAAAAAATGGGACAAATAATAGATCATAAGAAAGTTCTGTGTTTCCAGTCTGAGCTTTTGAAAACAAACTCTTCAATTTATGCATGCATGTCTACAGTTAAATGAGGAGGATGTCAAATTGCTTTAGCTTGGGTTCTACACAGCTGTTTCAAGTCTTGTAATGCACGTGTAGAAATATAAACATTTATGGACACTGATAAAAACCCCCATAAAGACTCATTACTGTTGGGGCGTGCCGATGGTTGAGTGGTTTAAGGCGCGCACCATGTACGTGGGCGGCTCGGGTTCGAATCTGGCCTGTGGCCCTTTGCCGCATGTCTCACCCCCACTCTTATCCCTGTTTTCGAGTCTATTCACTGCCCTCCTCTATCCAATAAAGGCACCAAAAGGCCCAAAAATAAATCTTAAAAATATATATATATTAGGGCTGGGACTTTATTGCGTTAATTAAGGTTAATTAATTACATAAAAACAACACAGAAAAAAAAAAAAAAATTGGCACTCCAAACAGGGCGGAACGTTTCTCATTGTACGAGTTCCCGGTATACCCGTAATACTTATGTACAGGACACAACATAAGAAACACCATGGAAACAGATGAGAAGTCGTTGCTGGGTTTGATGGGTGGAAAATTTAGTTTTAAAAACTACCGGATGGAAATCTGGATAAAAGCACAGTTGTGTGCAAATTGTGCAAGAAAGAATTTGCCTCTCTTATAGCCTCTGCTGCCGCCTCAATGCCAAACATGTTGCAGCTAGCACAGACAACGTTCCTAGTTCGAGCAGGCAGTGTTGCCAATCCACACTTGACAAGATGACAGGGTTCAGAACCAAAATGAGTAAGTTCATGACTGACAAATTAACAAACTCACTGGCGAAATGGATTGCAGTGGACTGATGACCACTCTCGGTGGTAGAAGCAGGGACGTAATTTGGGGGGGGGGGCAGGGGGGACATGTCCCCTGCACTTTTTAAAACGGCAGTTTTGGTCCCCTGCAGTTTTTACCATCCAAAAACAATGCTACGCTATATTAAATGGAGACAGGTTGAGCACTAGGACCAAGCGGAAAACGGCTGCTCAAGCTGAAGCCTGTTTCCCTTTAGACCGCCCACTGGCCCACAAGCTCATCGATTGGCTTTGCCGTTTCTTGCTAACGTGTGATTGGCCGTCCCCGCTGTCACTCCATCTGGTTGTAAACAGCGCCTGGACTATAGCACATGAGCACACCGGTGTTTAGCTAGTTGTCCATGAGTCAACGTTCATCTGCTGCTGTAAGTTGTTAACATGTTGGGCATTTGTTCTGCCTGGGTCACGTCAGCTAGACGGATTTTGATATCAGAGGTTTCGTTCACATTAACATTGAATGTGTGTCTGTGTGTGTGCGTGCGTGCGTGTGTATGTGTGTTTGGTAGTTAGGCGCAGCCAGGTGGCAAGATGTCGAAAAAAGAAAACTAGACATAAAAGACTTCTTTAGAAGTCAAAGTGTAAGTTACTCAGAGGAACACGTTACACCACAAACTCCTTCCCCTCATCATCAGAAACTCAGACTCTCTCCCCTCCTATTATCATTATTATTATTGTTAGTAGTAGTAGTAGTAGTAATAGTATTACTTATATTTTTTTTTAATATTCTATTATTTAACTTTATGATAAATGTATGTATTGCAATTTGTATGTTCATATTATGTAATTGTTTTATTCTTGTAAAGTGTCTGAGTTTTATTGAAAGAGCTGACAAATAAAATATTATTATTATTATTATTATTATTATTATTATTATTATTACTGTAGAGCCTCAACAACACAGAGATTTTAAAAAAGCGTATATTTAAAGCCAAAGAGATACACTTTTTGATTTTTTTTCATGTATTATTTGTGTTTTGAAAGGCAGCCACTGTTTAAAAACACTAACAATGAAAGTTTGTGGGAAAAATAAAATAAAACCTTGGATTACAAATGTGATTTTATACATCCATATTGTTTGTGAATAAATTAGACATAATAATTGAGAAACTGAGTTTTTTCTTCAGACTATATCATCAAAATCAATGATTGTTGCATCCCAAATTGTCCCACTGTTCATATGTCATCCATCAATATTTTTTTGTCAGGTGACAGATAATAGAAATGCAGAAGAAGATACAGGAGGAGGTAGAGCAAGAGAGGCTGGAGGAGGTAGAGGAGGAGAGACTGGAGGCTCACAGGTGAGGTTGAAAGAATAAAGATATGTTAGTCATGAGATTGAGCATTGTGACAAATGTTAGAGTGATGATAATCTTATTTTTATATCTTACTATAGCTTATTATAGCTTATTTTTACTCAAAAATTAGGTATAATTTTATGTAAATGAGGCCTATTGACCATACCCCCGGTACTCAAACCAGTTGTGTCCCCCCACCTCTGAAATCAAAATTTCGTCCATGGGTAGAAGGGGCTAGAGGCGGTGCTACAGATAGCATTGTCTGACCCAAATTGACCCAAACTGCCACGCAGGAAGACAATTTCAAATCAACGCAATCATAATATACCTTATTCATATTGCACTTTATATTAACACTCAGTGATGAAAATAAACACGATTTTGTTGTTTAAGCTCATTTATGTGTCTATTCATTGATTCAGTCATATACCAAAATCCATTTAAATTGAAAATGTTGCTTCTTGTGTCAATTGATATGCAATTAATTGAGATTAATTAATTAAAAAGCCTCTAATTAATTAGATTTTTTTTTTTAATCGAGTCCCACCACTAATATATATATTACTGCAAGAACCATCACTCGTCCACTAAATTATTGGGTTGTTTGGTTGTTCTTGGTTTGGTTGGTCTGCTTCTTGAATGGGTCAAGTGGCCTGGAGTACAACTGTTTAATTCCATGTCACTGGTTCCAAACCTAGCATTAAGGCCCCTAAAGGAAGGGCACCAGAGACCTGAGGTGATGTCTTTTTGGAAGTTGTCTAAATTAGGTATGACCATATTAGCCAATGAAAAATAATGCACTTACTAGACAGTTTATTCTGAAGAACATGAGTTACAGAAGTTAATCCAAATGATTCAATTTAAGTATTTAACTGCTCTGAAACAAGCTACTGTATAATCAGTTACACTGCAGACTTCTTGGATTAATTGCTGTATACAGTTTTTGTTTTGTTCTATAAAAGGCCATATGAAGCTATAAATACACAAAAGTAGAACACACTCATGTTAAAAGTTTTGATGACAGCATATGGGGCGGGCTGTTGTAGGTCTTTAGTGGTAGATTCAGCTCCAGCTTGTGCCTCTCTCTGTTGTTTTTCACCCTGATTCAGCAGTCCTGGGCTTTACACAGAACCTCTGAAAGCTCAGTAACCACGGGGAATGCCAGCTCATCGACTATCATAATGACGGCCTCCCTATAGCTCTCCGTCTCTCTCTCTCTGCCCTTCTCACCAGCACGCCATCCACATTGTCTCCGTCTCTCTCTCTTTTTTTCTCTCACCCTCTCTGTTTGGGATCTGTGTCTCTCTCCCCTGCTTGCTGAACAAAGGCTGGCCTGAGTGTGTATGATGCAACTGTGGCAGAACTGAAAGTTCACAGTCAACAGAAATGCGCAGAATGAACATCCCCGAGGAAGGAGTGGATGGATTAAAGATTTAACTGAAAGCAAAGATATCATAATGAATGTTGCAGGCTTTAACTGAGAGCCTTTTTGTGAGAAAGCCTTTAAAGCCCAACAGTAAATCATCCATTTCTTTCACTGCAGTCCTGTTCCAGTTGGAGACTTACCTTACAACAAAAAGAAAGATTTCAACAGTAGGAAATCATTTGTTGCTGACATAACTGTAGTGCATGCTTTGTAAAGTGAACAGGACACAGAGGACTGACCTTGAGCTTATCGAAGCGTTCAGTGAGCGAGGACACCTGGTGCTCTCGGTGGCGCCCCACCAGCTTGCAGAGAGCACAGATGAGCTGGTCATCCACCAGGCAGTACATGTTGACCTTCTCGTTCTCATGCTCCAGGCAGGTCAGACCACGGATGTGAGTATCTGGCACCGGCTCGACCAGGCGGTGGCTTGTGAACGGCTTCTTGTTGGGGTGTGTCGCGCGCAGGCATCTGTCACAGTACGACACCTCGCACGTGACACAAGTCTTCACAGCTTCACGTGGCGGATCCTGCTCGCAGAACTGGCAGCTTATACGTGGATCCATTTTAGCAACAACAGCCGGGCTGTGGTTGGCGTTGGTGTGGTTGGCGTGATTGGCGTGATTGGTGTGGTTGGCATGCGAGTGGGAGTGGCTGGAAGAGGCCGGGCTGCCGCGGGCGCTGCTTCCACCTCCACCACCACCGCTGCCGCCACCAATTGTTCCAGCTATTGTTCCGCTAATGGTGGCGGTGTAGGGCCGCTGCGGCTGCAGGCGGCGGCTCTCAGTGGGGGAATTGGGGCCGCTGAGGGAGGCCTTTTGAAAGCGGTCAATGATGTTCTGCAGCGTCACATTGCGCTTTAGGCCCTCCAGGCCGCGGTGATTCAGCGTGATGACGTAACGACAGGTGGGGCACTGAAAGGCCGAAATGGACTCAAGGGGCTTGCTGGTGGAGCAGTGGGACACGAGAATGCGGTGGGCACAGTTGAAGCACAGGCTGTGAGCACAGGGCAAGAGAAGTGGGTCTTCAAACAACTCCAGGCAGATCGGGCAGGTCAGCTCAGACTCCAGTGTTTCCATCTTCAATTAAACCAATCTAAAGGTGACATCAAATCCCACAGAAGCTGGCCGATTACCTGCACAAAGAGAAAAGGTGCAGATGAGTATTTGGCACATTTTACTTCACTACTGTGCTGCTCATTTTACAATCGAATGTGTTCCCTTTGTTTCTTTTAACACACAGTTCTTCCAGCAGCGCTGTATAGGAATAAAAGGAATGACTGAACAGAGAGATAGCGATAGAGGTCGACTGACTGGTGGGGGAGAAATAAAAATCAATGCAGGGAAAAGATGAGCAGAGAAAGAGGAGACACTTTGACAGAATCTTAACTTTAGACTTTCAAACTCTTCATTCAGCCTCATATTTTCCACAAACGTGTTTCTTACCATAGACATCACTTATTTTTCACGGCCACAGTGAGAAGCTCGGCTTGACATTTCAAACAATAAACACTTGACCCAAAGGACATGAAGTTTGAAAGCATGAGTCCAACAAACACTTTCTAATGGAAAAGAGAAAACAGGGCCCAAGCTGACCAGGAAAATTGATTTCAGATCCTGCCCCCTCTTTCTACACGCACTCCAAATCTTAGCACCTTACAGCCTGCATATCAAGCTGTCTCCCCTGGGTGGCCTTAAAACCACTGACATGAGAAATCAAGTAATAACTCTGCCTCCAGCCCTTGCTGATTCAGTGGCCCTCCATTCTTTAAAAGAAACAAAGCAGGGACCGTGAAACTGCAGTGTTAAAGTGGACGACGCCATAGAGCTGACAGTGGCGATTTCATTAGGACGAGGACGTTCCTGAAAGACAACCCTTGTCTGCCTCTGTGCAGGCCATGCAGGAATTTACTGATGACTTGAGTTTTATGGGTTGTGACTAATCAAAAAGTACTTGTCATCTTTAGACTGCATTTAAAGTTTTCTGAGTGACCTCTCTACAGCTGTGGATATTGTGTGCATAATGATAACTACATTCAGACACTTAGGAAACTTAGCTGTCAGAGAAAACGTGGGCAGCAGACACAAGATCACTGAGATGGCCTGTTGTTCCAGAGTCACTGGGGATTGAATGTACTGTTTTAAAATGAGACAAGGTGCTAAAAATTTAACTGTGTACAACAAAAGGTGCTTATTGGAAAGCAGATCTATTCAGCATCATGGTTATCCAACTGAATTTTGGTGAAATTTATTTTTAGGACGTGGATAGAGCTTATTATTAGTTCATTATTTCTTCATTGCAATCTGTAATGTCATATTGGAGGGTCTTCTAGTGGACAAATGTGTAACTACATGGTGATTAAAGCAACTGAACGTTTTACATAGATATTAATAAATAATAATAATGTGCATAAATATTCAAAGTTCCACAGCTAACGTGTACATTTATTTTACTTCTTTTACATTACCATGTGCATACCTTTAAAGAGGAGCCAGTCCGTATTGTCCTCCTCTCGATACATCCATAATAATTATTATATTTTATTGTTTTGTTGTTGTTATAATTTATATCAAGATTACAATTTGGCTGTTTGAATTTCAAGAAAAAAGTGTCTGGAGATGGATTGTGATTTCTGGTCCTTAAAAGTTTTCTTCATGTCCCAACCTGTGGATTGTTTTTCATTTCACATATATATATATTCAAATATACCCTAATATTGTTTCAGTTCTCATAATGGGGTTAAGAAAATTAATAATGCTGCAATACCCTTGTCAGTTAAAACTCAAGGAGAGTGCAATTAAGAATCTGTCACTGATTAAATGGATCTTGAGAAAATGTACAGGTTTTTTTTTAAGTTAACCCCACTGACCATTTGATAGGTCTCTGAAGATGCAATTTCAGTCGACCAGATTTTTCTTTGGTTTACCAGAGGCCTACAACTATTAGATAACTTTGTCACAGAGAATAATCGTCAGGCTAAATAACAAAGGCTAATGCTTGAAAGGTGGCTCTGGAGAACTGGTAGTGGGGGCGTGGGGGTAAGAAGGGGAAAATGTAGCAAGATTAAGAATCGACTAATAACAGTATTTAAGGTAAGTGGTTTTTTTAGCCTAACTGTCAAATGTTTTTTTTTTTTTTTTCCATGTCTGACTTAAGAGTCACTTTGTTGTTTATCATCTGTGACAGCAGGCTAAAAAATAACTACATTTTTGAACATTTGTTGTGCTAGATGAGAAAATCCTTTAGGGTTAATAGAAATGTTAAAAGCATTTTTTCACAGTAAAACGTTTTACACTGGTTTTGTAACTGGCTGGAATTAATACTGATGCTTCTTTTGACCTTAAAGTACAAATCTGACTATCAGCAGCAAAATTGGTTGTTGGGTTTTTTTAATGCCTGCTAAAGCTGTCATGGGGTAGGTGTTGGAGGAGACAAATGACAGCACACATAAGAACCACAACAGGAGCTTTGATTAAAAAAAAAAATGCTCAGATTTAATTACCCTAGTCCTAAGCTTTCCTCTTCAATGAGTCAAGCTTGACTTCTTAGATGATAAAATCCCCAGTTTATTGTCAATGCTAATGTGCAGCATTCTCTTCTTTTTGAATCTACGTATGCTAAGTTTGAGACGGATTAGATTAGTCCACTGACCACAGCCCATGGTGGCCTTATATAGGCTCAGACACTCTCATTACTTCTTGGTATGAATTTAGCTGCACTGAAAAGTATAAAAGTTAATACAAAGTAATCTTAACAACAAGAAAAGAACACACTGAACACAGGAGCGTTGGAGACAGGAACAGAGCTCAAAGGCTCAAGCTCATTTGCACCAACAAAGTCTCCTCTATTCGGCTGCAGAATAAACCAGGCCTGAGCCTGACACTGAGCTGTGTTCAAAGCAAACATGATTTGAGCAGCGGCTAAGTGCTCAAGAAAGGCACTCAAGTGAAGAAAGTAGTTATATGCATGCAGCAGCTTTGTTCCAAAATTCATTATCCGGAAAAGAAATAAATAACAGCTCACAGCCAATCATGCAGATATTACGCTGATAAAAGGCACCGGGCATCACGCTGGTGTGCAAGTTACTGAGTCTGTGTGTGTCAGGCAGGTGCATTTAACTTGCCTATTAGAATCTGTGCATTTGTGCTGGCGTACACATAATGACCTTCTCCAATATATTCACCTTGGCTGCTATTCATCAAATGCTTTATACGGCTGTTATCACAGAGCCTGGCTATGTAAGGGATAAACAAAGAGAAAGAGAGGGGGAGAGAGAGAGAGAGAGAGAGAGAGAGAGAGAGAGAGAGAGAGCAAACACAAGGTTCTGCTTCATCACGCTGGCAATGGGTCTAATTTATCTGCACTGTATCACATAGATGATGAACAGTGGACGACAAACGGATATAACCAGAGACAGGATGTAGAGGGAGGTGATGAAGGGAGACATGGATGACCTCAGGACCTTTTCCGCTGCTTATGCAGCTTGTTGAGACAAGTCTAGGATGGAATCTCTGTCTATCTGTGTTTCTGTCTTTGCCCTGCATCTTATCAGCCCCAAACTTTGTGGGTGTGTTTTATTATTATTTATAATGAAATTCATTATAGCTCATGTATTTAAAGACCCTTTTAAGTGAAATCTAAACTTTATCCCTTAACACACTAAATATGTTGTAATATGGTTGCTGTTAACATCTGAAAACACTCCAATCTACGTGTGACAGAATTTTGGATTCAGACTATTAGAAAGTTTTTTACCCCTTCCCTGGCTGGGTGTTATTTGGGAGGGACAAATATGTGAGCTGGTGATGTCATCAACCCACAATGGGGAATAATACCAACCCCTATAGTTACAATGGTATAAATATAAATATTTTTTGTTCAGTGTGAGGTTCATTTCCCAAATCTATCCGCCAAAGTGGTCTACGGATCATTTAAAACATCATAACAGAGAGAGCAGAGCCAGAAAATTGACTTTGCTCTGGCACAGAGCCAGGCAGCTGATCATAAGGCCCATGTAAAGTCAAGGGGCATGCTAATAGCAAGAGTACTTTCCTCCAGTCAGGTTTTAGCCTTTTTAAAAATTTGACAAGGTTAGTCTTTTTTGGAGTTGGCCACTGAAATTTGACCTGGTGGTTCATAGCAAATGGCCTGTCACACAACAAACCTAAATTCAGATGTATTATCATTTTACAGGGTCTCTAAGAACATACACTAAGGGTGGATTTTATAACAGCTTAGCAATAGTAATAATTATGCCAATGGTTCGTCTGAATTCAGGGTGTAGCCAATCCGACTAACAGTGTGTAGTTGTACACAGCAAAAACTGGAGTGGTTATATTTTAGCATTAAACATGTCAGAGTTGATTTAAACTCTCAAAGTGTAATTTTAAGTGTAGTCTGAGTGATAAAGTCTTCAGTGTTGGATTCATTTGACAGTGTTGATCCAACAATTTTAGTTAAATTCTGTAGAGTGATCTCAGCTCCACCCACTGCCATTTCAAATCTGTAGGGCATGTGGGTGGGGTGGTCCCAGTATGCTCTTGGGCAGAGTGTTCAATATGTATAAGATGTGTTTAGATGTTTGGATGTTGTTTGTTGAACGGTGAGTCACTGCTGAGACCTTTTGTTCCTTATGTTGATGGTGGATTGTTGTGGTTTTTGATGCTAAACACTCTTGCACCATGAGTGAGGTTGTCTACTGAGTTAATGACTTCTGGCCTGCGGAAAGTGATGAGCAAAGTGTGGCTCAGCTGGTAGAGATTTTGCCCCATTTTGCTCCCACTGTGGCATGTACAAGGGTATGGATACAAGCCACACAAACATTTTTTCACTCTGGGAATAGATAAGATTGATGGCAAATTCTCCATAGAATCATCCACCATCAGTGTGTGAATGTGGAGTGAATGGTATGTGTGACCTGCTGTGTTGTTGAAGTGTTGTTGTTGTGTTGAAGTGCTTTGACGGAAGTGGTCAACATAAGTGGCAAACTTCATTTGTGCTGCAATATGTGAGTAAATAAGACTTAAAGGCTTCATATTAACATCCAAAGTAAAGAGGATACATCAATTATGTGTTAAAGGTACACTTTAATGTGTAATTAAATCACACTTTCATTGTTAAAAACCAACTCTACAAAAGTTATAATATCAACACTTTCTAAACTCAGGAAAAGTGTTAAATGTATTTATGTCCATGCTTTATTCCCCTGGTCCTAAACTGGTGGGTTGGCGCTCAAAGATGGGGTGCAAAGCCATATCCAGTGGGGCGTGGATGTGTGCCTGGAGAATATATAATCTAGGATGTGCTTTATTTTGGAGGATTTGTTGCCATCTCCTCGTTCAATTACATCTTTTGCTCCATCTCAGATGCAAACTGCCTCATTTTCTATCCCAAAAAAAAAAGAAGAAAAAAAAAGAAGAAAAAAACAACAACATTGGTCTATGATTGAAAAATTGAGGAAGTTTCGGTCTTGATTTAGCATCAGGGAGGTGGTGGTGGGTTGGCTGCTTTACTGGTTGGGAACCACTGCTTTCTAGTCCATGTAAATTTTCTACAAACTTTTGTCACCTTTTGGTGCATGTTCTTTTTCTTTCAGTAGAAAAAGTCAAATCTACGGTGGCCGAGAGGTCTCACACGAATGCAAATTCAAAACGCTTTACAAAAAGAAAAAAAAACAATGAAATTTGAGAAAAACACAAAAACAAAAGTTCACAACACAAATACAAAAACTTGCTGCGGCGCATGAATACAAACACTCAGCGCTTCGCATGGATACATAAACTGCGCAGAGGCAAACAGACTCCACAACAGCACAAAAATACAACAACTTGGCGCAGCAGATGCAAATAAAAAGTCACAACGGAAGTGGGGCTTATATTAGGGATGGACCTGCTAACCTGCTCACGGCTCCGTTAGCAATAAAGTTACGTACAACACCGCTACTCAAAGTAATTTCTGTACTGACAGTTTGTAATTTGTAGTGTTTTTTTCGTGACTTTAATAACTGTAACCTCCTGTACAGTTTAATATGTATGTAAACAACTATCTAAATCAAATTGATCGAGTCCATTCATTCATCTGACAGCTTACGTCATGCATATCGGACCCCAAACATAGCTGTCCGGGCTATTTGGTGGTTAAAATTACTTCTAAAACTTACTGATTACAAAATAAAATGTGCAAGAAGTGGAGCTGACGAACGAACAATGTTTACTTTCTTTAATTACTAGATCCAAGCGTGTCTTCAGTAAGTTTGCGTTGTGGTACATAACTTTATTGCTAACGGAGCCGTTAGCAGGTTAGCAGGTCCATCCCTAATATAAGCCCCACTTCCGTTGTGACTTTTTATTAGCATCTGCTGCGCCAAGTTGTTGTATTTTTGTGCTGTTGTGGAGTCTGTTTGCCTCCACGCTGTGCCGAGTTTATGTATCCATGCGAAGCGCTGAGTGTTTGTATTCATGCGCTGCAGCAAGTTTCTGTATGTGTGTTGTGAACTTTTGTTTTTGTGTTTTTCTCAAATTTTGTTTTTTCTTTTTGTAAAGCGTTTTGAATTTGCATTCGTTTGAGACCTCTCGGCCACCGTGCAAATCTCATGAATGTATTTTCAAAGTTGAGACTACATTTGGTGAGGGTTCCCTTGATTACCTTGATACAGTGCTGAGTGATATCAAAAGCTGTTTTCCAAAGAATATTCCTTTGTATTTTGAAACAGAACAGCTATTAGATTTTTAAACTCTGGATCTTCTGTTTAGTAAAAGCATGAATGTTTTGATACCATGACCATAAAAAGAGAAGTCATTGGCACATATTTTGTGACTTCTTGTTTTGAATCAGAAAAATTGCTGAGAAACTCTAACACACTGTTTATACACAATTTTGACAGTGTGTGGGAGTTAACTTGTAATTTCTGATGTATTAATTTCTCCCATACACACCTGTCGACTGAAATAGACATATTGTCAAAGCTTCAGAACTTTCAGGTTCTAATAATCATTAGAATAACAGAGACTGTCTTGATTTAAATTGTGGTATCAGTATATGTATTTAAGTTTCAAAATGTATGTCTATGTTAAAAAAAAATACAACAGTTTGTCTTATATATGAAAACACTTTACAACTTTTGAATGTAATATATACTCAGTACAATGAAGGAAATATATTTTGACAAGGTCACTGAAAGCAACTTAGTGAATCCATATGACAGTTGTGTCAGTGGCAAAATATGTCAAAACAGGAAACAAAGCATACATTCATTAAGCTCCTCAGGATACACATTGATTCAGGATCATGGGGTCATACTCCAACTATGTGAACTTTGCTCTGACATCGACTGAAAGTGATGCAGTTAGGAAGAGCATGCCTTTAATAACACCACAGTTTAAAGAATACTGGCAGGAGGAAGAAAATATATGTGCATGAAAATGTTTTGGGTTTTTTGTCACTCCAGAAAATGATTCCCTACAAGTCTAGAGTCACAGAAATGAAACAAATAAGCAGCAGGATAAAACATCTAGAAGTATCATCACACAAAAACAATCACGTATACATAGAGAGACCAGACCTCAATAGTTAAATCCATCATATCAAGAGGCATGAACACAGTCCTTATGCAGGATTTGTTCAAATGACTGAATCAGCAGTCTCGCTCTATTTCCTGCCATGCACAGAGCTGCTTGTGTGGATGTTAATGTGACTGTGTCTAACAGTGCATGGTGTTATAATTACCATCAAGCTTTAACACGCCATCAGCAGGCCCATTAAGCTTTAGCTGTGTCACTTTGGGGAAGCAGAGCCGTCTACAATAGAAGCCACTTACAGAGTCGAATGCAAGCTTTATGGTGAAGGTGTTTGTTCAGGACACACAGACATGAGGAAAAAAAAACCCACATATGGAGCCAGCGCTGCACAATAACATGCACAACCTCTGAATCCTTGCCTATGTTCATCTGCCAGTCTTGTTTAGTTGTAAGCACACACACATATGCACAAAGACAAACACATTCATCTGTAAATTAGATTCTTCAATCTGTTGCATTGATTCCTGAAATAAGATTAGATCATCTCACTCAGAGCTTTATCACAGCTCAGTGAAAAAAGCTAGAAAAGAGTTAGAAGTGGAGAGGATAGATAAATAATTTCCTTTATCACTGACACAGTGATAAAGTGTGACAGAGTGTGAAACTGCATATGCTCCAAAATTCTGCATGTTGTTAGACTGCGGATGTGAGGTGTTAGGGATGGAAGGGCAGAATTTTTCTTGAGAAAAAGTTCTTAAAGAACTTAATTTTGCCTGCTGGTTTGCCTGTTGGTAACCATCTTACATATTAGAAGTGGGGAGCTGACTTATTTCTGGTCAATCAAACAGAAATTGAAATTCAGATTAACTATTGAACTAGTCTGATGTTTTAAAAAAGACGCTGAGAAAATGGTCTAAAAGTCTGCTGCTAATCATGTCCTGTTTCCCAATGGAAAAATCATTTGGCACATCCTTTTCTGAAGACACTGTTTAACCTGCAAAAGAATCATTCATTTACAATGTCCCTTCATCAGTGAAGGTCTAGTACCAAAACTTTGCATGACTTGTTTATGTAAATGGACAGTGTGGATAACCTTGCAAAGCAGACTGGACAGATTCCATGTCTGTCATAGTGGCAGTTTTTATCAGAACTGGGCAGTATTTCTTTATCAAAACAAGAGCACACAAGAGCCACACTGTAAACTTTACTTTGCAGCGAAGCCATTTTTGCACTTCTGCTGACTTGCAACAGCCTGAGTTTTATCCAATAAGCTCTACTTTTCAATACCTATGACAGCGACTGTCTGCTGAGCTCAGAATACTACCAGAGCTGTGCATGCCTACCCCATATCATCTTATTGCTCTGATTGGCCCCCAGTGAAAACGACAGACGTTGGGCCAATCACCTTCCAAGATTTTTTTGAAAAGTCCTGAACTTCCCAAACGCTCTCTATGGGAGCTTTCCCTGATGAATGTTACATAAATTAAATGCAATTTACAAATGAAAAGATTATTAGACTTGTCAAGTTGGAATAATTTCCTGTTTATCATTTTGTTTGGTCAGGTAGTTATCATTTATAGTGTTAGCATCATCAGTCTTCAGTCTTTATCACATGTTAACATCCACACGCCTTTTAACAGGTGATGTAATTTGCCAATACAATGTTAAAGCTAACATAGCTACGCTAACGATGTAATTGACACAACTACATAATCCTACGTATCTAAGGTAGCTTTAGCATCATGAACTTTATCACTAGCAGCTAAAGCTAGCATAGCTACGTAGAGAATTAACCCATTTCTTCATGAACTTAGCTTTATGTACATAGCTTACGCAGCTAATGGAGCTACATGAGCTACATTTGCTTCATTAGAATGTTTTCATGAAGGAGAAGCTTTTTTCCTGTAAGTAGACTGTTTACTCGGAGTTATGAAACATTTTGTTATTAAGTTTTGCAGGAATGGATTTTAACTTTTAACCTTTGGTATCTTAACCCTTACCCTAACACCACCGGAAGTTAAGTTAATCTGATTTTATTCCGAAAGCTTTAGTGTGTATTTTCATTCTGACAGAGACAGCGTGTCAGATGAACGGTCTGTGAGAGTGGCCATCAGAGATGTCTGCAGCAAGACTCGTCTTGCTCAACCAACCAACCAACCAACCAACCAATCAATCAATCAAAACATACGAGGATGGCACAGAAGCCAGACTTGATAAGCATAACAAAGTTGTGATGCCTTTTCCCAAACAGGCAACATATTTGCTTGTCTTAAAACTATACATTGGGGTAAAACACTATTAAAGTGCTAAAAAAACATTAATTAATGCACAGTTAACTTGCCTACTGATTTATTGATCAGGCCAATGATCAAGGCCTGTACCTCCTAATAACTAGGTCACCAGAAAAAAGTTTGGGAAACGCTGGTTTACATGCATAGTCTCACAAAGTCAGCACAATGGGGAAATACACAGACAGCATGGCAGTAACACTGTAACAGTAACATTAAGTGACATCAAGCATGCCTGGTCTAGTGTAAGTACCTCTTAATGTAGTTACACAGTCAACATGTTAGTTTAACCTTGCACTGCCTGCATACAGTACATGTCACTGAGTTCATGTTTTAGACCAAAATAGTTCTAAACCGTGCTGTTCCTAGGACATGCTGTATCCCATTTATCATGCTTAGCTACACCTGGTATTATAAGCCTATTAGCTTTATTTGATGCTTCAACTGGATCATATACACATGGCAGCCAAAGTTATTATTAGATTTTATTCACAAAGAGACTGCGGATAATATTAAACATAAATACTGCTGTTTGATACATTGCACCAGAGTAAGCTTGAAGTCAGTTCACATCTGTAGTCCCTTGGCAGAATGTGATTAAAACATCACATGGATGTAAAGCATCACTGAAGGAAAACATGGACTATTACACACATAACACATACATCACAGCCATTTTACAAGAAACAACCTTAAGGGAATTCCTCAAAATGAAAGACAGTGATGTCATGATTTCTGTCATTTGGTGAAGTTCTCAACATGAGGACAACAAAAGAGGCAGACTATTCAAAGCTCATTCAGAGTCCCATGGGTGTTTGGTTGCATGTGTACGAATTCTCTCTGTTGACGCACACATCAGGCAGCAGAAAAAGCTTTTGTGTGCAAAGATGATTATCCTAGTGTAAACAATCCACCCGTAAAAACCAAACTGCTCCCCAGTGGAATCGTAGTTGCACGGAAGCAGAGCTAAAACAGGAGTTCAATGGACGCTTGGTGTTGTTGGGATGGAGGAGCAAAAGTTACAAATATTTCACCAAACAGACCTCTGAAGTACAGAAAAAGCAGCAGTTTTAATATCGTATCTTTATAATTTAATGCAACATTCCTAGCTAGCTGTTTCTCCCAATGAAATTTCACATTTGATCCAATCTAGTGCAATAAATTGACCGGACCAAATGAATCAAACAATGAGCTGAGGTGCAACCAAAACCAGATGTGTAACTCTTATCAAAAAGAGTTGTTCCCTGGCTGAAAAGCAGAAGACCAGATTACTTCCAGGAAACCTTTGCTTCAGTGCTAAGATTATAGGGGTGTCAACAAGTACATAAATGTATTCACGTTCACATGCTCATCCCTGGCCTGAACTCTCACAGAGAACACACAATGACTTGTACTTTTAGCCCTTGAGCTGAGTCTTAACATTGTGATAATCTAAAATAATTAATCAACTATTTTCATTATAATTTCAGATCTGTTGATCATTATTTTTCTAGACTCCACAACAATATCTCTCTGTTTACCCTCCCAGTACTTTCCCATCCCTGAAGAGTACCTGGATCTCCCTATCTGACTGGAAGCTTCCACTCAAAGGCTTATGGGGAGAAGGAAGAGGAGCAGAAAGGCACACAGAAGAGCTTTAAAGGCTCTAAAGAAGCAGACAGTCTCAGGGGGGTTCACACCCTGGAAACCTGGTATGTTGACATCCTGGATGTGAAAGCTGCAGAAATAACATTTTTATCCTTATAATAATGATCCTCCTTGTCAGTATGAAGATTAGATTTTTATAGTTAAGCCAGGTGACTTAATCCGTCCTTGTTACACCCAGATTGTGCATTGTGTACTTAGCAAAGTGTACTAGGACTTGCCCCAAATCACTTTGGTCCTTGCACTTCAGAAGGTTTGCTTTATGCTGTCAAAATAGGGCCCTTATGCTAAGCTAATGAACTCTCAGCTGTCATTTGAGAGACATCAGAGTGGAACTACAGTGTAATCTTAATCAACTCTTGGAAGGTAAAGTACAATTACTGCTAAGCAGAGAGCCAACGGCATGCTGTTTGCTCAGCCCAAGCAGTTATCTTTGATATCTTTGGATAAAGTGATGCTAGCTTGTTGCCAGAATCTTGTAGTAGCCTACTTGAAAATCACTTTATGAATAAAACCTATCATCATTGTTATTAAAATTCAAGCATCAGTGTTGCCTCAACCCAAACAGGCAGTAACATTATGTTTTGGTCAAACAGCTATGTTAATGTTTTAATCCCAGTGGGCTGGTACAAGTGTTGTTTCCTAGGGGTCTACTAGAGGCCAACAGCATTTATGTTAGCTATCAGGTTCATTTTCCTGTGTAGCGGTGGGCTGCATAAGAAAAGATGCTATCATGCTTACAAGTCCTGTCTGACCTCATTCTGCCAAGGACCTGTTCTGCTGGGAGCATAACACAAACACAAAAGGTTAAAGATGCTAATAACAAATTAAAGGCTCTTTTGCAAACTCACTCATGTGAAACAGTGGCACATAACTTAATAAAACCTGCCTGGAAGAAAACAGAAAATTGAGGCTTGACAATTTTACGCAGCAGAAAAAATGTTTAAACAAGGCAAGACAAGATGGCTTTCTGATTTCTCTCTCTGCCTCACAGCTTGTTTTTCTCTAACAGAAAGCTTTCATTCAGTTCTTTATGAGGCAGCTAAATACCAAACCTGGAGCAAACACATCTCTCCACAGAGAACAGTTGGCCTGTTTGTGGGATGTTTATATAAATCACTGACTTTTTGTAGGATTTCAGCCTGGCTCAGGTACTAATAAGAGGTGCACACATTAGAAAAAAAATAAAATCACCTAAATGCAGCCAGGCTCTATGAATACTTCCATTCATGGCTCTGTTTACTAACATAACTCTAAAGCTGAGGCCCTAAATGTGGAATTTAACATAATCACCTTAGCTGAGCATTTAAATCCAAAATAGGCAAGTCATTGTTTAGTAGACTGAGAGGAATTCAGTTGCATTACTGGATTAAATTGCTTGAATTTTTAGTAAGGAAACATATATGTAACCTTGAAAACAGATGGGTTGACCAGATCCCATTCTGTCATTAGGAAAATCCATCTTGCAAAGCTCCAATCTGAATTGTTTGTGCCAGGTCTGAGAACAGAACTGACCAATCAGGGTCTTTGGAGGAGACCAAAGCAAAAGCTACTGGCAGGGTTTAGTTATACATGTAGCTGGTAGCAATGGCTGCCACGGTCTGTAGCAATCAGTTTGGAAATAGAATAGTATGGTGGCAGTTTTATCAGAACTGGACCACAATTCTTTATCTGATAAAGAACATAGAAGTCCAAAGAATTGCATAACAATCTTTTCATGGTGAAAAAAAGATGTTTCTACTCTTCTCCTGACTTGCTTTGGCATGAGCAAGCAACAGTTACATGCATGGTTTGGTTTTATTCCAAGCTGGTAGCAGAGTGTTGCCAATGAAGATATTAGCTCAGATGTAGCTTTAGCAACAGTTTTATCAGATATCGGCATCTCTCTTTAAAACAAAAAAGTAGCAAAGACCCCCACTGAGAGCTTCTCTAGGCAAGAAAGATGTTTTGCACTTCCCCCTAAAGGATTCAGCTTGAGTTTTATCCAACAACAAGCCCCACCGTTCAACTATAACAGCATATTATTGCTGAGCTCAACTTAACAGAGTTGCACATGTCTACTAACTTATTTTGTGTTGTTGCACTGATTGGCTCATTATGAATATGACAGATGGAATATCCAATCACCTTCCGAGAATTTTTTGACAAGTCCTGCCCATCCCAGACTTTGTATTGAAGTTTTCCCAAATGACTATGAAATATCTCCTATGTACTGGATATGTTTCACAGTCATAAGGTATGTCGGGTTAATTAACTGTATATGAGCAATTTGGGGATAAACAAAAAGCACAAAGATAGAAAACTTCAGAGTAAGGCTCTACTGAGCTTTACCAGATATCAAGAGACTTCAGCTTTAACCACTGTGGTTCTGGAAAAAGGAAGTGGTAAAGTCCAAAAAATGAGAACCCTGCAGCTGACCAGAACACACCAAAGTGCACATGTGATTACATAAGTGGGATCAAGAAAGACATTAAATGTGTTGTGTTACATTTCCTTGTGGTCTTTGACGAGAGCCATGTGGCTCAATGCAGCTGCTTCTTCAGAAGTAAAGGAATGCTTCATAGCATGTGAGAAGCTGGCTGGATTCCTTGGCCCATCCTTTTGATTCTCACTGCTTCCCTTCCTCTTTTCTCTCTCTCCCTCTCTCTCCTCCTCCTCTGGCCCAGTCCTTCCTCTCTCTCCTTCGATTTTTTCCTGCCTTTCTCTCTGTCTCTCTGCAGCAGACCTCAGTGCGGGCCTGTTTCACCAAACATGTGATTCCTATTCACAGAATGTAAACAGTAATGCAGCCAAGCTGGTGTTTCCATTTCACATTCAGTACAGCTGAGCAGACTGGGCTAAGCTTAACCCTGGCTCTGCTACACCATACGTTTTCGTATAAATCTACAGTTTTATGTGAGTTTTGATACATTTTAAAGATTTATGTTTCTAACTTCCCATTTTCTTTCAAGAAAAATGTTTTCAACATCACCCCATGCTGATATCACAAGGCTGTGCTATTTCTTTCCAAAATTATTTACATTTAATCTGCGTGCAAGAGTTCACTGGAGGAATCCTTTCACATTTTTTAAATATTTTCAGAAGGAAGGCTCTTTTATCACTTGCTGAGCCAGTATCTGACAGACATCAAGGTCAGCCTGCTCATCAGTGTGGAATGCAGATGACAGCAGATCGAGTCTTTGCCTCGTTGCACCAGTTAGAGTCTCAGTTCCTTTGTTACCAGAGTTGATTGGTAAACATGGTAAGAGAGTCTTGCGAGAAGTTGTACTAGTTCATCTCACTCTGACTCATTTGATTTCCCAGGAGCTCAATGTTTTATGTAACAGTTCAAGAAGAATCTAAATGATATAAGCACAATAAAAATCGTGCTACAATGGACATTGGAAGACATCAAAAATAAGCTTGGCCTTGACTCATGGCAAAAATTTAGGGAGGCACCAATGCATCAAATCAGGTCCAAAATCATCCTGATTATCTTGTAGTCTGTGTCCCTCTTCAGATATCTAACCATTCAGTTTGTTGGCTTTTACTGGAGTCAATACTGAGGTGCATGCAAGTTTACAGATGTTCTGTTTCTGTGAATAAATTTAACTCTAACTTGATTTCAAAATGTCTTTAAATTATAATATTAAATCCAAAGAAAAATATTTTTTTTCTAGTTTTAATCTGTGCCTTTCTTAAAATATTGTACATTACTAAAGCATCATAGTCTTTACCCTTTTTCATTTAAAACACCAATTCCAAAAAAGTTGGGGCGCTGTGTAAAATGTAAATAAAACCAAATTAAATGATTTGCAAACCTCATAAACCCATATTTCATTTACAATGGACATAACATATCAGATGTTGAAACTGAGACATTTTTGCATTTCATGATAAACATGAGCTAATTTTGAACATTTTGAAAAGCAGGGACAGGGCCATGTTTACCATTGTGTAGCATCCCCTCTTCTTTTAACAAAAGTCTGTACGTGTCTGGGAAGTGAGGAGACCAGTTCCTAGAGATTTGGGAGGGGAATGAAGGATTCTAGCTGTGTAACAGTTCTGGGTCTTTGATGGCTGCTGTCTTCTCTTGGCCAAAACTCATTCGAAATGGACTGAGGCAAAATGGAAAACTGTTCTGTGGTTAGAGTCCACATTTGATATTCTTTTTTGGAAACAATGGACACAGTCTCCTGCGGACCATAGAGGAGAGGGACCATCCAGCTTGCTGTCAGAGCACAGTTCAAAAGCCTGCATCTCTGACGGTATGAGGTTGCGTTAGTGCCTTGTGTGGACAGCTTACACATCTGGAAAGGCACTCACTATGCTAAAAAAAAGTATACAGAGGTTTTAGAAGGACATGTGCTCTCATCCAGATGTCTCTTTCAGAAAAGGCCTTGCATATTTCAGCAAGACAATGCTAAACCACATACCCCATCCATAACAACAGCATGGCTTCACAGAAGAGTCCAGGTACTGAACTGGCCTACTGCAGTCCAGACTTTTCCCCAGTAGAAACATTTGGCACATCATTTAACAAAAGATCCAGCATAGAAGACTCAGAAGAGTTGAGCAGCTAGAATCTTACACCAGACAAAAATGGGACAACATTACTCTCCCAAAACTCCCAAACTTGATTTTAGTTATGGTATTATGCCTCATATCTACAGTGCTGTGCTTGTGCCTTTAACATATCATGTTTATGTCTTCCCTATAAACACACAGTGTATGCATGTTTTCTTCTAACATTGCTGTATGTTTTGTCTCTATATTCCACACAGGTGTGTCTCACTGTGTTACCAGCTCACTCAACTCTGCAGGCCTGTCACTGTGTGCTCCCATACATGCTCTCTCATTTGCACAGCCATATTTGTTTCCCGTATTCTCCTCTCTGCCTGTCAGCACTGCTGATGAAGGCCTCATTGTGTGAAGGACATTTGCTGATGCAAGACACTGAAAATAAAATAAACAATCCATTTTTGTCAAGTGCATGGCCAAGCCAGACTCGCTAATTGGTTTAATACATTTAAACATGAAAGACGAATAAAATGAGATTTTCACAGAGTTGTGACAGTGAGTAGAACACACCTCTTCACTTTCACCCTTCACTTAATACTTCTGCCTGTTACAGCATGGCAGCCTGTGGGTAATAAAGCTAATACTGTCAGACGTCGTCTCATCAGCTCTCTCAGGCTTCTTTCTCAGCGGTGGAGAGCCTTATCGGGACTCTGCACAACACTGGGAAGCAAGCGTTCTCCTTCCTCACTTCATGCTGCCTCCATTATTAATGTGCATTTGCACAGGTGAGAACAAACTGGGGATCAGACGCTGGCAGAACAGCTTATTAGATATTTAGAGTGAGCTGAGCATGCTGGAGGGAGGAGGGGATGAAGGGGAAGGGAGAAGGAGGCTTACTGTCAATGAATGTCATCAGAATGCGGGCCTCAAGCACAGCAGCTACTAATAGGGTCATGAGTTGTTGACCCTGGAAATCAGGCTAATAGTTAACACTGTGGTCAAGAGGGTATTTTAATCCTTTCTTTGAATAGTTTTTCTTCTGACATACTAATGCAGAAAAAGATGGATACAGAATTTCACATATCTCAGAGATAAGATTCACTTGAGATAGGCTTCCTTCTTATCCTTTGAGTTTGCTTTACACTTTTAAGGTCTGTTCACCTTACTGTTCAAAGAAGTACAACATTGACTCTACCTCTCCTCTGACTAAGCTTAAAGTACTGCACACTTTCTAATAGTCTGGAACAAAACGATTCCATTCTATGGATTCATGAATCTGGAATGACATTAAGTAAAAATGATGGGTCGAAAAAGCACACTCTGCAGAATTTAAGAAATCCATTGTCTTGCCTTGCAGAAAACAAACCAGCTTGTATTGACAGTTGACACCAATTCAGCTTCAATATTTTATATTCTAATCTGTGTGAGTGTATGTGCACAAGTGCATGGTAAGTTAATGGCCTACCTTTTACTGGTATTTTCCATATATATGCAAATTGACTTCACATCGTGTGAAAAGGCAATCTACACACCGCATAAACGGCACTTGCAGCTCCTGAAAAGAGGCCCTTTCTCCGCGGGAAATTGCATTCCCAGCCTCTGTACACTTACATTAGCTTGGAAAAGATTGTCGAGAAAACAATAGCGCTGTATAAAGATTGACGACATATTTCTGAAAAGTTTTCCCATTGCTAAAAACAGCTGAGTGCATCTTATCATGAGCAGCATAACTGATCCATAATTTGCTTTATCAGCTTGCCAAGCTTTCTTTGGAAAAGATGCCATCCTAGCAGGTGTTATTGATCCTGGAGGAAGCAGACACTGAGACTGATATAAGGTCTCACCAATCCTGACAGCTGATTTGACCACATCATATTCTTATTCTCAAGCAATTTTTTTACTGATTTTGGACCGCCTTTTTTTTCATGAAAAAATGCATGTAAAATCTGAACCCCATCAAGCACAATCATTGTGTAGACATCTATTTTATTAGGCCGTCTTGGACTTTCAGAATGTGTGCTGCAAGGATGTCAGATGAATGTGTCAATAGTTTGATGATTAAAAAGACTAAGTAAAACAACAAAACCACAACTGAATCTCATAAAACTGTATGCAAATCACACCCACACATTGACCAAGCCTTTTCACATCTGCATTCAGTTCCTTTAGGCCTCGTCTATTGAAGGATGTCATAGTTGACTTCCAGTGTAAAAATAGAGGACTGACAGAACACTGCTAAGTTTCTCATTGTGAAAACGTATAAAATATTAACATTATCATGGATTTAGGTGATTTAGGTGATTTAGGTGATTTAGGTGTGGTTTTGGACTCACATGAAACATTGCACTTTCAACCTGGGTTGAAATGATCTGGAGGGGATGTTAACACCAAGAGCCAGCCATAGATCGACAAAAAGTCAAGTTTCTGCATACAATTTACTCCATAGAGATATGTCTTGGTTCCTGATATATTGTAAACAATGCAAGCTCTACCGTTTGGGATTACAGACTATTTAGCGAAGTTCAGAGGCTAATCAAAGTGGACTTTGCCCCGCGCTGTCGTATACGACAAGAAGAGACGTGTGTGATTCAGAGTTAAATAACTTTTCAACCATAAATCATAGCCACTTATTTTTTTTTATGACACTACCCATGCCTTCTAGCTCTTACAGAAGTTTTCCGAGTGTGTCTAAAAAAATCCAATACTGATCATCTGTTTATTCATTTTTAGTCCATTTATTGATCGTTTCTGTGGCTAGCGGCAAATGTGGTCCACTACATTGTCAGTTTTGTGTCCCACAATGCATTGTGATGGGCTTTGACAACCAATGGCAAGCTGTTCTGTTGTCAAGTCATGTTTTGTCTATCAGCGCATGCAGAAACACTTTGAAACTGGAGGAGACACTGAATGACTCAAAATGAAGAGACACAGTGAGACTGTGATGTGTCCCTACACCGCGTTCCACATTATTATGCAAATGATATTTTTCTCTGATTTTCCTAAATATTAATGCAAATGACAGTCAGAATATTTTTCAAGTCATCAGCCATTAGAGCATAATGCAAATGTTTTTGAAGAAACTTCATAATGACAAAAATTATTTAAAAAAAATTAAATACCTCAAAATGCACTGTTCCACATTATTAAGCACAACAGCTTTTTAAATAATTTTATAGGTTGTAAAGAACTGAAAATGGTCATTTGTAGAAATTGCAGCATCAGGGGGTCATATTTACTGAAATCAAAGCTATTTCAATCAAAAACATCTTAACAGGACAAGTTCCGTGTTAACATTGGAGCCCTTCTTTGAGATCACCTTCACAATTCTTGCATCCATTGAACTTGTGAGTTTTTGGAGAGTTTCTGCTAGAATTTTTTTTGCAGGATGTCAGAATATCCTCCCAGAGCTGCTGTTTTGATGTGAACTGCCTCCCACCCTCATAGATCTTTAGCTTAAGGATGCTCCAAAGGTTCTCAGTAGGGTTGAGGTCAGGGGAGGATGGAAGCCACACCATGAGTTTCTCTCCTTTTATGCCCATAGCAGCCAATGACACAGAGGTATTCTTTGCAGCATGAGATGGAGCATTGTCATGCTTGAAGAAAATTTTGCTACAGAAGGCACGATTCTCTTTTTGTACCATGGAAGAAAGTGGTCAGTCGGAAACTCTGTATACTTTGCCGAGGTCATTTTCACACCTTCAGGGACCCTAAAGGGGCCTATCAGCTCTCTCCTCATGATTCCGGCCCAAACATGACTCCGCCCCCTCCTTGTTGACGTCCCGGCCTCATTGGGACATGGTGGCCATCCACCAACCATCCACTACTCCTCCATCTGGACCATCCAGGGTTGCACAGCACTCATCAATCGACAAGACTGTTTTAAAATGAGTCTTCATGTATTTCTGGGCCCACTGCAACCATTTCTGCTTGTGAGCATTGGTTAGGGGTGGCCGAATAGTAGGTTTATACACGACTGTAAGCCTCTGGAGGATCCTACACCTTGAGGTTGGTGGGACTCCAGAGGCACCAGCAGCTTCAAATACTTGTTTGCTGCTTTGTAATGGCATTTTAGCATCTGCTCTCTTAATCTGATGTATTTTTCCGTCAGAAACCTTCCTCATTATGTCTTTATCTGCACAAACCCATATGTGCTCTGAATCAGCCACAAATTTCTTCACAGTACGATGATCATGCTTAATTTTTCCTGAAATATCAAATTTTTTCATTCCTTGTCCAAGGCATTACACTATTTGACACTTTTCAGCAGCAGAGAGATCCTTTTTCTTTCCCATATTGCTGAAACCTGTGGCCTGCTTAATAATGTGGAACATGTGGAAAAGTGCATTTTGAGGTTTTTATTTAAAAAAAAAAATAGTGATCATTATGAAGTTTGTTCAAAAACATTTGAATTATACTCTAACTGTTGATGACTTGAAAAATATTATGACTGTCATTTGCATTGATATTTAGAAAATCAGAGAAAAACGTCATTTGCATAATAATGTGGAATGCGGAGTATGTGTCACTGCAAACAGGAACTGCTTTAAATCACTCAAAAGAAGCCAAATCCAAAAGCCCAAGGACTTTTTTGTAAATATGAGAATATTTGAAGACTTTTTGTCACAAAATAATATTTTTTTCACTTTTAGACCCCAAGAGTTGGGAGAACAAGTTTGTGCAAAAAAAGCAAAAGCCTGAAGTCATTATGGTTTACCGTGTTCAATACATAAAAATCTGAGTTTTAATTTCTGTTTACTTTTTTCCTTTTCTTTATAGATACAAAAATTTTTTAAAATTCAAGTGACGTTGCAGGACACATATCCTTAGATTCCAGGTTGTCCTGAAGAAAAGGATGTTTGGAGCTCGACTGTGCACCACAGGGTTGATGCATTTTAAGCTTTTAAAGACAAAAAGTCCATGCGAGACAAAATGAAAAATAGCACAGGGCTCAGAGGGTCAAAATGGATATTTTGCACCTCTGTGCAGTCATTTTATAAGTTAGGAACAACAAAATGTGAAACTTTCACTTCTGCAGCTGCTGTGTGAGTACATGGTGATAATATCCAGAAAAAAGGAAGACAAAGGCTCAGAAAGAGATTGTCTTGGTGGTGAATACGTGTCCTTATGTATGCAGCTGCTGGGGTTCAATCCTTCCAAACTGTCTGCACTGCCTGCCAGCCGGGGAAATAGATTTATACGCTTGATACAAAAGATAGTACAGATGAAAGACTTGTTGGAGTTGTCTCCGCTGAATCATCCGTAACCTCATTACACGTAGTCCCGGCAACTAACCTCGTTTTTGGGGACGACAATCACTCCCTCCCTCCCTTCCCAAAATGAGGTACTGGGGGAAAAGAGAAACGGTGTGAAATGACAAAATTAAATTCTAAATTTTAAGCCCTAGATGGATTTTCCATCCCATCCCGGTTGCCCTCAGCACAGAAAAGGCCCTACCACCACGCCTCGTGCTGCACGTTGTAGGACCATGTGCATGGGCTGCATTTATCCACATGCAAAGGAAATTTTCCCCATGAGCGTTAAATTAAACTGAACTGCACTGAGCTGTCAGCAGTAAGAATAGGCTGCTTGAACAAAAGCCATTAAACACAAGCTTTCCCCGCTCTAAGTACGACGTTCACCTAGGGTCAAACTCTGCACAACATAATACATCTAGGAGGGCCATTTGCCACTTCAAGTGTAGTAGTAGATGAGGCATTAATAAAGCAGGAGGTGTTTGTGATGGTGTTACTAGGCTTTTCAGTTATTCATTATGACCACGAGTCAGGGGGAGGTAGAGAGTGAGACAAAAAAATACAGACCAGAGGAGATGAAAGAACTCAGGGAGGTCGTGAGAAATCAGCTTCAAAATTGATCACACAGAGAAAAACAGAGGAGAGAGAGAGCAGAGAGGTGGGAGACCTTGCCATCAGTGTGACCCCAGGGAGGGGGTTCCTGTCCTCTATCTTGCCGCCTCGCTCTACAAAGTCAGACCTTTCTATTTATACAGAGCTGTAATGTTTGGCATTTCCTTAGCGGGGAGAGACCATATGAACCATTGTTTTTCTTGGCTGCTGTTTGATTGGCTCAGCAAGCTCCCTGCATCCAAATGTCAGCAGCTTGTACCTCTTATTTGTTCGATTAGTTTTTATTCATCAGCGATGAACGCTCATTTCCTCCTCGTGGAAGGGAAATCTCATTATCTGCTGCTTCATATCACAATGGATATACTCAGTAACCATGCAAAGCAGATGTATACGCCCCTTTCTGTGTTTCTCACTGGCGAATTCATCTTGCAAATCTCCTGTCTGAACCGTTTGGGACTGGCTAGAAAGTGACAGGACCAATCAGCGATGAGGGGCAGCACTTTCAGGCGCGGCAGAGTCGTGATGTAAACAAGCAGCAACAAGAGGCCGGTGCCCTTATGGCGGAAGAGCTTAACATGGATGCTGCTAAAGCGCCAGTTTTATCAGAACTTGATGACATTTGATATGACGACATTTTAATGCACTGGTATGTATGTCTGTATATGTATGAATGCAGACAGGTTAACTTTTTGTAATGGTGCATCAAACAATAGGCACCTTCCACCCTTCCACTCCCTATCCTAAACCTTACCTTCTATCTATCCAAACCAATCATATTTTAGGACAGAACCACTGTAATATTGAGCCTTAATGATTAGAGTATTAACCTGACAACAAGAGGCCGGTGCCCTTATGGCAGAAGAGCTTAACATGGATGCTGCTAAAGCGCCAGTTTTATCAGAACTTGATGACATTTGATATGTGTGGTTTCACACATCCATCTGGGAAAGCTTCAATAGAAAACGTTTGAGAAAAGGCAGAGGCTTTGAAAAAAACTCAGAGTGTGATTGGGTGAACGTTTTGTCTGTCACATTTCTATGGGCCAATCAGAGCAACAAAACACGTGACCTAGCTGCTATCAAGCTACGCGTGCACAGCTGCCAAGGAATAACGGAAAACATAGCGACTATAGACATGTAAGTACTCGACTTTTGTTTTGTTTTAAAAGAAATCAAGTCACTGCTGTTCTTTGTTCTTCTTTTTAACAAAGAAATGTCGTCAAGTTCTGACAAAACTGGCGCTTTAGCAGCATCCACGCTAATCTCTTCCTCCATAACTGCACCAGCTCTTGCTGCTGCTTGTTAACGTCACGACTCTGCTGCGCCCAAAAGTACTGCCCCTTGTCGCTGATTGGTCCTGTCACTTTCTAATCAGGCCCAAACGGTTCAGATGGGAGCTTTGCAAGATGGATTCCACAGTGAAAAACAAGGAAACATGCGTATCCATCTGCGTTGCAAGGTTATAAGAAACGCTGTGGAAAGTTGCAAATCCTGCTAAAAATTAATTCGTTCCGTTTTTTCACAGGAACATTAAAGCCTGTTTAAAACCTTTCAAATCAGGCTTTTTAGGTTGCATCACTTATGAAAAATGTTTTTAATTTTGGAGGAACTTCACAGGGGCTGTAATATATGAGAGAAAAATGTAAATGTATGCAACCAAAATCCTAATGTAAAATCCTTAAATTTAAAAAAAGGCTACATGGGCTATGATACTGTTAGCTCTCTCATACTACCTCAAACATTCAGAATAATTGCGTCTCTTAATTGAGAAAACAAAAACAACCCCCCAACACACAAATACTACAGCTTTGCAACTCAAGCCAACACAAATCAATAGGTTGTTTGCTAAACAATAGCTGTCCAGCACTGCCGGCTTTCTTTTAAAAATAGCTGCTCCCTTGGGTGCAGCGAAACCAACGAGAGTAATTGTGAAGGTTAACAATGCCCACTGCTATATCAATATTGAACTGCACCTACAGCCTAAAGACTGAAAGGGCCCAGACCGCCAGAGGCAGCTTCATGAGAACTGCTAATGATAGTGAGAGAATATGATTTAATTCAGTGCAGCAGCAGTCTGTGAGAACCACAATACGGCCTCCCGCTTTTTCTGCAGGTGTTGAACAATCAGGAGAGCATCGTAGGAGAATTTCTGATTCCTGGAGATCGCTGCAATGAGCTAAGAAGTGAGAGAAGAGCTGCTTTTAGAGCAAAGGTGCTCCATAAACATGCCTGCTGGGCGCATGATGAAAGCTTGTACGTCCCTGAATGTGAGAGTAAGCCAAGAATCCCCCCTCTTCTATTCTCGTGACTTTTAGTTTTTACTCTTTGCTCTATGTAGCTATTAACCCTCTCCTGTACCAAACAAACATCCTCAAAGCTCCAAAATCTTTTATCACACCTCCTCCTGTTCACTCCTACCCTCCTGATCCCTCTCTTTTGTATTTTTTTTTAAGACAGCACCATAACCTGAGCTGGCATACTGATAGAGATGTTTATTACAGCAGGCTACTCGCTCCGTTAAACAGCCTGGAAATAGAGAGGGAATTTTAGTAACAGGATTCTGCTCTAATATTTATGACACAATCTTTTAAAGCAGTGATGTGTGAAACAAGCTGGATGTTTTATGCTCATTCACACCTGCCTTGTTTTTCATTTAGCAGAAACTTTTATCTTCAGATGTCACATTAAATGTTAAAGCTTTAACATCTTCATACTCTGGAAAACTATGTTAACATGCTATGTACATGTGCTATATATGTATAATATACCTCTGTGCCACATCACCATTCTCTGGGCAGAACTCCAAACTTCCACCACCTCTGTCATCCCAGAGACAGACCATGTGGTGCACTCCACCCAGCGGACAGGCTTCTGGGGTGGGCAGCACGACAGCAGATCTGGGCTTGATCCCGGGCTCCTGATGCCAGCAGGTGAGATCATGGGAAACATGTGCGTCGCGGCAGGAGCAGACACAGGCAGCTGGCTGTTAACTGGCGTGTTGGGAGGTTGGCTGCTTGCTCAGCTCAGCTGCTGCTTTCAAGCTGGGGTGGGGGTGGGGGGGGGGGGCTCTATTTTCCTGTCTGGGAGGATTCTTAGGCTTAACTCCCCACTGCTTTGAGGTTCACATGTTTGAGTAAATTTGTATTTACTCTCACAATAATAGCCCATGCAGTGTGAGGCTGCATTGTTCATCTCATAACTGTAACTGTCTTCTCCTCATCTCTCGCTCCATGCTATCTGTCTGTCTCAGATCAGACCTGTATTTTAATGCAGACACATTCACCAAACAACAGGTAGCACAGGAAAACAGGGAGTTATGATGACTGACACTCATATGTATCATTGAATAACCTGTTGGCCTTTTTTAAAAAATTCTGACTCTGAGTAGAGTCTGAAGCCTTTGAAGGGGTGAAAATAAGTTAAGCCAGAAGTCACAGCTGTGTGCTGCAGTGTGATGAGGCAAAATAACTCGTAGCAAGGACCAGTTTTCTTGTAGCACGTGTGACATTCAGTTATACTGTGTTGAGTTACGTAGTGTTTGCTGGTGTTTCAGGTCATTTAGCAAGATTACAGCATTTGCGAAGTGATGCACATGCATTAGTGATCCTCCCAGAATATTCTCCCCAGATATACAGTATGTTCCTCTTCTCACGAAAAAACTGCATTTCAGTCAAATTAGGTCAATTTCAGTAATATTCTGTTTAATAGTATTCTGTCAATATTGGTCAATTCTGCGATTCTGTGAACATGTAATTCATAGGGGCCTGAGTGATTAGGCATTAACAGCTGATCAGCTGTTGAGGGTCGTTGTTGGTGCATAATGTAATGATCCTAAATCAATAAAAGCAGAAAAACATTGACAGCATCAACTGCAGAAAACCGTAAAAAATTAATTTTTTTGGAATTCCATATTTTTACTTTTACTCTAATTTTACCATGACAAAGAGTGTCCTGTTAATGTAAGTAAACAAAATGTTTAATTTTTAAAAATGAAAGAGAAATAACCTTAAATTTATTGAAAAAGGGGCCACAGTTGGCCCAGGAGCTGCAGTTTGGATAACCTTGGTATAAAATAATTATAACCAGTGTAACAGTCAGGTACTTCCAACATTTTAAGACACATCCACATGTATAATCACACTGGCTTTTAGAATTTTTCCTCTCACACCGTCACGACATTAATGTGATGTGTACAATGATGAGTGTTGAAGCAAAACAAATAACGCTTCAGTTTCTTTCAAACTAACCAGTTACTTTTACAATGCAGCTACTCAGCTACTAATTTAGTTACTTTTGGACAGTAGTAACTAGTAACTGTAACTAGTTACTATTTTTCATAGCTGGTAAACAGTAGTGTAATCATAGACAGTGTAAAACAGTCCCAGTGACATCACTCATAGATTTCTGAAGAGGTATTCAGAAATATTCAAAAATGGTGGCTGCAATTATCAAATGTTCTCACAACTACAGGGTCCACACCTATCAGTCAACTCATCCATGCTCCTAATTGTGAGTTTTTTTTAATAGATAACTCTCAGGCTTAATATAAACAGAATGGAAGTGCTAGCTTTAGCCAAATGTCTGTATATATATTTTACTTCTGCCTGATTTCATTTTTTAACATCAAGGGTTGCTGTTATAGTTATAGTGACACTTGGCATGCTTCATTCTTCTCATGTAGTTTTGTCCCCACAAGATTTGTATGTATTGGTCTCCAATGTTTCAGAGGGTTTTTGAATGTGGATTCAGCTGTGTTCCTAACAGAGAGCCTAGGCCCCTGTCAGCAGTTGATTGGCTTTTGTTAGTTTGGCTTTTACCCCCTTAAGAGACTGGGCCTTGACATGCTGTTCCCTGCCACTACCAGTTTGAGCTAACCCAGCCTCCATGCATGTACTGTTATAAACAATTGTTCATATAGCTGTAAGGATCAATGCCTGGCAGAGCTCTTCAAGCAACCTGAAATCAATATTCTATCTGGCTGTGAATTTGTTACCTTTTTACTTCAACATTTCTTTCCCATATAGGCCCATGATCATTTTTTAGCTCCTTCCATATTTGCAAGCTCAGTTTCTGCTTAGAAACATTAGACTGGAAAACATCCACAGAGTATTGATTGGGAGAGAAAGAAGGAATCTGCAAATTATAGGATGTGGATTAAATGATGATGGGAGTGAACATCACAGTCGGGTTTGACCATTTAAATACTGACCAAATTAAATGAAGGCAGTTAATTCTCTGATGACTATGACCAAGCAAATATGTATTGATCTTTTCCAGACTGCATTAAGCAAAATGAACCCAGTAAACTGGCTTTACAGGTCTTATAGCCAAGCATTTAACATAGGGGTTGGGCATCATTTGGGGTTTTTATGATACTGGCACCTAATCAATGCAAGCTGTCAAGTGTAGCATGGTGTTGTCATCTTAAGTTAGAGGTGTGAAGTTCATCTAACTTGTATCCAAAAGCATAGATTCTGTATGAAATGCACAGCTCTGAATGCTAAAGGGCAATAACAGACAGTTTTCTGAGCAGAGAGGGCAGAGATAGTTCAGCCCAAAAACTTGGAGAGTGATGCCTGAATAAAAAACCTTAATCTGAGTTAGGATGTGGCTCAGTATTGGATGTGTTGTTACTGGTCCCATGTCAGTATTGGTTTATGGTACCAATCCCTATTTGACATAACATGATGAAGCTGCTCAAGTCTAGTCTAAACATGATTTCTAACAGCATAAAGGTGAAGTCTTACACCCAAAATGGCTCTAATGTTGTTTTTCTGAGGCAGAGAATAAGGTACCATGCTTGACTGCTCTTTGCTGATCTCGACGCAGAGGGGAATCAAACAGGGAGACAGGCTTTGCGTCTCTTGGCAGGGACCTTCATTGCTCTCAGAGCAATGAAGAGATCAAAGGAGTGTGGAGACAAAAACAGGAGGCAATCTGTCACAGCACCCATCCATCCACTGTGTCTGCATCATCAGCTCCTACATTTACTTCCTTGATCAATTCTGTATCAGCAGAAACTCTTTTCCTTTACGCTCCACATGGCCCTCTAGGAGCTGCATTGAATTTGAGTACATACCATAACTAATTGGCACTGCCTTCACTTTTACAACTTATGCTTAATTTAACTTCCAAACCAGTTATAAGATTAAATACCATGAACACCAAAACGTAAGCCACAACAAGTTCAATTTGCAGTCTGTTTGGAGGGATCTCACGACACACTGCAACATTTACACACCAAATAAAGTTTACAATATGCTAGCGGGAAGCACAGTAGTGAAGCCTTGAGATTCCCAAAGTGGACCTTGGGGGAGCTCTGACAGGGGATGGAATAAAGCCTGCCATTCTGCACTGCTAGCAAAGCCTGGCAATGTTTGGTGAAGACTTCAGTTAAGTGTAGGGCTAACAATGAATCTACACTTGATGTCACAACTACTAAGATAAAGACAAATATGATGATGATAAGATATAAATATGATGAATTAAATCGCTCCCTTAGCTTTGCCTGTACACTAGTGCTTACTAAAGAGAGAGCCACACTCCTTTTTGCCACGTCCCACATGTGTAAGGTAGGGAGGTATATCAATCAGGGGTGTAACAGTATTTGTATTTGTGGTGGTTCAGGGGTCACAGTTTGGTGCATGTAGATGAATACACCTGAATGGAGAAAGAAAAAGGAAATGATGTATGACTGCGTTTACCACCAATATAGGTGGAAGCAACACTCATACATGCTTCCTAACCACCATTGTACAACTAGCAAAGAGGTGGAGGAAGCAGGCAGAGCAAAACACACAAAGAGGAAACGTTGGATAGCAAGAGTAGCAGCAGAGCAGCACGACCGTCCAGTGACCTCCTTTGTTGATTTATTTTACAGCTTTGTTGTCTTACTATTTTTGTCTCATATTAAATACACCACAGACTGCACCAACTATCACAAGTAGTTTTGAATAACATAAGAGGGAACAAATTGTCAGTTAAAAGTAATAAATGAAGGAAACCTAGAATTATAAAACTAAAAGTTTGTGTTTTTTTTACAGATGAACCGAACTGTGACCCAAAAACAGAGGTACAAACCAAACCATGACATTTGAGAACCGTTACATTCCTAATATTGATATATGTTTATGTGTTGATGTGTATGATAGCGGGTAGGGAGAACAGATAAACGGATTATTAGCCTGGCCGATTATTGACGTTAATATCTGTCATTTTGCCGATTATCAGTATCAGGATTTTATCTTAGCAATAATTGGTATAGTTAATTGATAAAAAAGGTGTGCTACTCTACTGCAAAGTTTGTCTTCCCCTCTGGCTTTTATTTTCAGTCTCACCAAATGTGCTGTGTAAAATACAGCATGATTGGCCAGAGTCATATAAGTTCTAGACAATCAGCACTTAAGCCTGCATGCCACTGATACAGTGAGCTGCTTCTACTGGGCTGCTTTGTGCTGTTTCTCATGCTGACAGAGTGAGGGCTAATTGTTTTATTTTCCTTCTTTTTTTTTTTTTTTTCTTTTGTTTTTGATCATGCAATTTTACTTTTGCCACTATAGGTACATTTTGTACATCATGATAAATGCGTATCGGTTCTGAATATCATTATTGGCATCATGAGCTAATAATGTATCGGTATCAGCCCTGACAAAACATAATCAGTCAACTTTTAGTGAGGAGGCTTGAAAAAACTTGAATGTGCAAAAGGGGGGTGTGACAGAAAAAAAACTGGGAACCAGTGGCCTACAGTAATGGTGATAGTTGAAAATATGGACCCACAGCCTGTGACTAATTTGCGCTGGATAATTTTCAGTCATGTCAGGTCACATGCAGAAGGTGATGGTGGTGTTTGCACATCAAAGCATTATTTTTATATGGACTCTGTAAATACATGAGACCGCTCACTTTTTAGAAGGTATGAAAAATGTGTTCTGGGGCACAGATGGCCGGGTGGTTAGGTTGCACCTGTGGCTTCTTTCCTATACGTCTCTTACCAACTCTCTCACACCTATTTCTGACTCTATCCACTGTCCTCTCTGATTAAAGGCATAAAAAGCCCCAAAACATCATTTTTTAAGTGTGTATGCAGCACTCAAGGCCTAAGCTGGTCTATGTATGACTGGTGCTTTATAAATGAACATCCCCTGCCTTGCCTTTGTCAATTGGCTCTTGGTGTTTCTCACAAAACATATAACATGAGAATGTTAAGATGAAAAGTTACTTTACACTTTGTAAAATTGTTCATATTTTGAAAGCAAAAACATCAGTCTTGTTGTCAGCACTAGAATGAATAACACAAAGCAACCTTCAAGTCCACATGTGTTACAAGTTATTGCAGCATCTTGTGATGCATTTCACTGTAGAAAAGTTTTTAACTTTGTTCTTTGTCATTTTTTAACAAGAAGCATAGGTCTCTTCAAAATCAGTGGCTAAGGAAAGACCTGTTCAACCTGTTTGACACTTCCTATTTAACGTGCTGTTGTTGGCACGCACTCTTCCTCACATGGCTTCATTTCTAACAGAAGCTTGTTCAACCCTGTGCAGCATTTTTTTGTCTTTTTTGTTTTCATACAAAGATAGATTTTTGAAAAAGAGTTTTCTTGGAGTTGGTGCTTATTGGCAGTTTTTCTATACAAATGAAAACAGCAGTCTCAAAGTAAGCAAATAGTGATTATGCTGACTTCAGGGCTCAAAACATCAATTTTTTATTGATCAGAGCACTGTATTAGAGTAAAAATGAACACTCAAATACAAATAACAGCATTATACAGAAACAAAACAGTGTTTTGACAATCAAAGCCACCGTCCACCCTGTCTTTACCAATACAGCAGAAGTCTCTGAGCTCATTTACCATCTGTATGTGAACAAACAATATGGCCGAGGGTAAAAACTCCGGAGAGCACAGCTTATTAGCGGGACCTGTCTGCTCTCCGAGATGATTTATTCGAGCCGTTAGGAAGAATTTGTGGAATTGCTGTGGTCTGGAGGTGCTTGCAGAGAGCTCTGACACTGTGACGAATGGTTAAATATGGAGCAGAGGTCTGCGAGTTTAAAACTTGAGTGGTGCAGATTCATGGCCTCTCTTTGTATGTGCGTCTGCTACATTAAACTGGCCACCTCACTGAACACACACCTCTGCACAGAAACCAACTTCAGATCGTCTGCTTCAAAGTTTAACCAAGGTCAATGGAAGACTTTCAAACACTCCTTTTTAATGCCACTTGAAATAAGACATATGACTTATGTCCCCACTGAAATGAAGATAAAAAAAAGTCCTCTCAGGGCACCCGTGTGCCGAACTGGGCTTATTTCTAAGCTGCTGAACACTGGACTTCATTTAAAAGTCCTCAAGGTCCTTAGAGTACTTGGAGAAAGGTGAAGAACATGATATAATTCATGATTTCTTAAGTGCTTGAAGACATCTTGATAAATCAGCTAAATGTCACAAAGAGCTGGATCTTAAATGGCCAGAGGTGGATCAGGAGTGTTTTTCTCACAATCAGAAATGTGGGACAAAAAGTATGCACTAAATGTGATGAATGTCATTTTCAGGTCTACCTCAGTTTGCATTTAAGATTTCCCCCCACTGTTACATTATGGATACACTAGAACTGCAAGGGTTGTCAAAATAACACAAAATAATTCTAAACTTTGTGGTACTAGCACAAATCTAGTGATATCTATACCTGTTTAGATTAAGAAAGTATGTGTTTGGTCAACTAAATGATTAAACTCTGTTTTCCTCATTAGTCAGCCCTCAAATTACTATACGGTTAAATGCAAAACTGTTATTTTCTCAAGTTGGCCCTTGAGGCCATGAAATCATTATGTCCACACTGTAGCAGAGTCACATGCAACTAGGCAGGGATCTCATTTATAAAACATTGCATTGAATCCAGACAAAAGTGTGCGTGCACCCAAACCTCGGAAATGTCGTGCACCAGAAATAATTCAGATTTATAAATCAGCACCCATGTACAACTTCATGCAATTCTCTCTCCATAAATCCCAATCTACCTGGAAATGTACACATGTAGATCTGCCTTCTGTTCCACCAACATTTAACTCTAAACGGTTGATGCACAGCTCCTTATGAATAAAAATGCATAAGAATGAGCATTCATACACCACCTCACTATGTGTTAACAGTTTCCCTCTGCCTTTAAAACATTCGTACGCATGGGTCAGAGTTTGCTCACAGGTGTGCACTTTTTACCATCAGGTCTGTTTTTTTTACAACACATACTTTGCTTGGGAAGTGGCGTACGCCAACCTCAGGCCCTGTTTTGTGCACAGACAACATTTATAAATGAGACCCTGGGGCTGTAGCTCCCGATAATGTGCCTGCTGCTCTCTCAGTCTACTGCCTGGATGTAAACAAGCGCAATGATTGTGTAGCATCTTGTGTATTAGGAGCAATACTTTTGGGAGTATGGTGATGAAGAAAAAAACGATAAATGGGTAACTACATTTGGCAAGGGCATGCTGACAATGTCCTGCAAAAAGGTGTAGTTGCTTGCAGCACTAGCATCACTAATTTAGCCACACTTGCCAAATCAAACTGTATCCATGAGCCTCAGACAATTTTTAAAAACAATCCTGACTGTTTTCTGTTCTCCTGCCTTTACACAAGTCTGTCATCCTGGATTTAAATTTGAGTTTAATCAATTTAGAATCTGGTCACCTAGGGACATCCCTAGTTTTCTTAACAGCAACAACAAAAAGTTCTTAGCACAGTCCAAATTGCGTTAAATCTTTTGCTACTTTTTGGGACCAAAATGTTGCTCATGTTGTGCAATCTTGACCATGTGCAGGAGTCTGCATGCAGCTTTAATGAATCAATTCCTCTCTTATGCACTTTCCTTGTACAATTGATGAAAGTTTGTAGTTTTTTTTAAGTTTAAGTACTTTTGATACAATTGATCATTAAATGGACAGACTGTATTGTTTGAAAATGTGGTGCTGAAAAGTACCTAACACAACCTTATTCAATATCAACAGAATCAATATTCTTACAATGTAAACTTTAACTATTTCAAGACATAGAGCATTAAAATTCTGCTATCCCCATGATCCATTAGATTTAGTCCAACACCATGAACCACAATAAGTTTCTTTAAATCTACACCCCTTTTCTCAATCACTGTGTTGTCCTTTGTGAATGGAAAGAACTTTACACAAAAAATGCCAAACAAGTCAGGTTGAAAGCAGGTAAAGCAGACACAACACAATGTGCTTTACAATGTGTCTCGCAGCACTGACATAGAGAAACCTCTGCTGTTCTCCAGAACAACAGAAGAAAGAGAGAGACTTAGAAAGCTGGATGGTGGATGGAGACAGATGATTGATGCATGGATAATCCAAGAGAGAGAAAAACGAGAGACAGTAAGAGAGGGGGGGATGAGAGAGAGAGAGACTACAGGAAAAACAAGCCTAAAGATAGACACTGGGGAAAGAGAATGTATGGCTTTTGGAGGTGTAAGTGGCAGCCCGGAGCGCTGACATGTCTGCTGGAGATGGAAGCAAGTGTGCTGATGTGTAATCGGCCTGACGAGGCATGTTGTGTAATGGTTTGACAGGGCATCTCTAAAGGCATTATGGTTCAAAAACAAGACAGAAATAGGTAAACTACTACGGTGCACTTATAGGATGTGCACATGGCTGATTGGGTTTGTACTCCTGGTCTGTCTTATCCTTTTCTTAACTCAAACAAAGCAGGGTATAAACATAAAAGCTGAACTAACTCCACAAGAAAGATCCAGTGGTTTAAGCCACACAAAAGCAGGGAACTATTCAAGATGTCCTTTTCTGGCAGAAAATCTCCTCAAAACAAAAAAGTGACCTTCATGCAATCCAACACATCAGCACACAGAGGCATACAAAGCAGGCCAACAACAAGCATGTTGTTCCCTGAGCTGAGCTCAGCAGGATCATCACAACAAGCTGGAGTTCAATGTTTGGCATTCAGCCCTGCATGAGAAGAATTATGTGCACTGACACATCAGCGCTGCGCTGACAGCTCTGTGCATTTCATCATATTTTGACAGGATATTAATTCCAGGGCATTGGCTTTCTGCTGCTCCACCCCAGCAGCAGATTTGATTTGGATTTGGGAGTCAGTGATCATCAGATGTAATCACACGGGAAAGACTTCTCCTCAAAATGACATTTGCACTTCTGTCAAACTTGAATTGCTTACTGAGGCTTCAATGAGGAATGTAAAGAGCAAAAATGAATGATCCAACTGGTATTAAAAACTACAAACTCGATGGAGTATCACAGGGATTCAGAGATATCTGAGGAGATCAAGTTGATTTCTACTAAAATATCTCACTATTTCCTTCAAAAAGTAGCTCTAAACTTAACAATATAAAACAATAACAGTTTAAATTCACACAGTTCTGTTCCAGGGATTAAAAAAAGAGAGGAACCTCTTGACAGAAGCCTACGGGGATTAGGAGTAGCAGCCCAAATCTACATTATTCTAATTTGGAAATAGATTATATGACCTCTCTGTGATTTATGCTATAGCAAGACTAAAGCTCCAATGAAGCCTTTAAAAAAATCACATATGAGCATATGGACACACGTGCTTGTTGAAACACATCAACATGCTTTGCTTAGCAGCAACACATGAATCTCTGCTGAATCATTCTAATAAAAGCTGTCTGCAATGCTGTGCGCAGCAGGGGTGCCCAAAGTGAGATCCGGGGATGCCTTACGCTCCTTCAGGGGGACCTCGGAGTAAAAGGACAAAATATGTCATTTTATTTTAAAAACTGATTGCTGTCACTCTAAGTACACAACCAATTGGCTAAAGTAGACTTATCTGACGTCTCAATCACAACATAAATATGCTCGAAATATGGCATAATATCAGCTGGGTCCGCGTGGATATGAATAAACACAAGAATCACTGAGTTAGAGCTTTAAACCAGCAGCTCCACTCAGACACATCCACTCAGGGATACTCAACAGAAAGCTAACCGAGAGCACATCAAGAAAATCCCAGTGGACGTTGGGAATAAATCACCACCGGTTCCCCTTTCTATTCCCGGGTGCCCCTCTCGCCCCGGCGCGTCTGTGCGCTGACCGAGCCAGACACCTCTGCGCGCGAGGCGGGCAGGAGAGGGAGGGGTCTCATTTCAGACACCTACCAGCTTTACATGCCGAACACTCTTTTCTTCTGTCATCTTGAAAAGTAGCCCGTAATGAAGTTGGAAGAAACGCAGGAGGAGAGCTGGTGCTATTGATGATTCCGTGTCCCCCTTAAGTGTGATCCAAACGGCGCAGCGCGGCAAAAAAAAAAAAAAAAGAAAGAAAGAAGAAATACACACACAGCCTGGTGCGTTCAGTGTCAGTCAGCTGGCTGCACTGCTCCGCTGGCGACAGCTCCCAGGCAAGCGGAATATTCAAGTTTGGAAAAATGAGAGAGGGAATGAGGCACAGTGAGAGCGAGAGAGGGAGGGAGAGAGAGAGAGAACAGGCAGACAATCACAGGAAAGCGACTCCTCCTACCAGTACAATAAAAAAAGCAAAAGCAGCATAAAGACAGGCTTCTGAGCACAAACTGGAACACTGTTCCTGTCGAGGCAGAACCAGTTTAATGTTATACAGTTAGCAGCAGACTGGAGGTATGGTGGCGTATTAGGGCAAAAAATGACTAAAACTTTAAATGAAAAAGAGAAATTACAAAACATGACAAAACACTACATCTATGGGAAGAGAACTCAGAAATATTTAGATCATAACGTTGACAATTTGAATAAAATTCATGCAGTTTTTTTTTTAGATTATTGAGTCAGAAATTTATGAGCCACAGAAATCAGAATATTTAAAATTACACTGTTAGAATTTATGAGAAATAAAACTCATAAATGAAAATATTTGAGATTACAACATCAACATTTATTAAAAAAAATAAAACAAAAAAACCCCAGAGATTTTTAAGTAGGGCTGTCAACAATAAATAAAACTGATAAATTAACTGAGACTGACAATAAGTGCATCTATTTTCATCACAATTGATTTCATACCTTATCGTCCTTTTCAACACACTTATGATAAGCCATGATAGTGTCTCCTTACAGCCACAGTGATATCAAATAAGTCTCACACTGCTACTAATGTCTCATTTCACTTTAAAAATCTCACTGACAGCTCACCAGACAAGTCAAAAGTCATCTACACCTTCCCTTATCAAATATTTACATTTTTACAATCCCTTTATTTACTTTCAATCCATAACAAGTTCTTTTTTCTGTAATTAAGTTCACACTAAAATCTTTAACCGACAAAATAAGGTATCCAGAAAGGAAGTCAATCACCCTTAGGACGGCCCAAAATCCAAATGACACAGTTTTAAATAATGGAATTAAAAATGTGATTAAAATGATGTGATTAATCCCAATTAACTACAGAAATCCTGAAATAAATTGCAATTGAAAAATTCAATCTTTTGACAGCCCTATTGTTAAGCCTTAAATTTGCAAGAAACAAAATTCCAAAATGTGTCATCTCCAAAATTCAGAGACTTTTTCTCACATATTTACATCCTTATAATCTGAAGTCTAAATCTTTTTTTTTTTTTTTAAACTATGAATATTATCTTTTATACTGATTGATGATTTACTGGCACTAATTGCCGTAGAAATAGACTTTATAGTAATAAATACTGGAATCAAATTAAACCTAAGGTCAAAGTGGCTGATTAGACCTGGGATAATTATTTGGTTACGTTCGGGGGGCCAGTTCCTGAGAAACGATCCCACTTGAAGGGCCTGAGAGATATTTCATGACATACATATGTGTAGTGATTTATATAGCTTCTGTAAATCAATCAAACTGCTTTGGATTTTTATAATCAGTAACAACCTCCTCCTAGATGCAAGCATAAACTTTTTGACAATCTTTGCAGTTGTAAATGGCTTTTTTCTTTTTGCCTGGAATCCATGCCACCAGTGGAGATGCTGATATAGAGGTTTCCTGTTCTGTGCAAGCCCAAAAAAGGTTGCACAAGTTGTCTTAAAACGTTCTCTCAAGTCGTATTCTTGTACACCGATATGCAGTCATTGCTGAAAGCACACAGCTCTTACACAAACAGATAAAAACAATGCTTCATCCACTTGCTCTTAGTTCTTTTTTTAAGGAGTAGAACATTTCTTTCTGGTTTACAGGCTTTCATGCTCACAAGAACAGTGTGGAAATGTGCACTCTAAGACAAGCGCAAGCACACGTGTCAGGCAGAACGAGAGGATTTAAACAAGGATAACTGCAACATTATGAAATAAACATGACCAATAATCATGTCGCTACATCCAAATTCTATTATTTCATAAAAGAAAAATGTGTGGATCATCTTTAAACAAAAGTAGTCTACTTAAAAGGCCACTAAAAATCTCCTTGGGCACCTGACATGGCCCTTGGGCCTCCAAATAAAGCCTGGGCCATGTCAGTCTTTTATGGGAGCCTTAGGAGGACATGCTATCATACATTTTATTGTACTACCCTTTCCTGTTTTATCAGATACATTTTGGTTGATTTCTAGAGTCTTTCATCAAGGACTAATGGGCTAATTATGAGCTTTTTTTTCAGACTCTTTAGAAACTGACACATTATCACAGGAATGGCATTTCCTATTTGCTGTTTTTTGTAATTGTATGTATGTCTGGGTAGACTGCCCTTTGGGATGAATAAAGGTGCCTGAATCTGAAAACTGTCGTTATTCTCAGATGAAATGAATAAATTAATTAATTAAAAAACTTTGAAAACCAATGTTATGGGCATTCATGTTGTAGCGTTGATAAGGCAATAAAGAGAATCAGAAACTGAGAGAGAGTTGGGAATGACATTTGGGAAAGGAGCCACACATGGGACTTGAATATGACCACCCATACACATACAGACAGATTAAGCTTTCTGTATGTACTCTGCAGTCATTTTGTCTCTATTTTCAGATGTTCTCTTGAAGCTTACAGATTGAGACCAAACTCTGCAATAGGCTATCACTTCTAATCATGGGGTGCAGTTTTGAGTAATCCCATCAACAGTTCAAGCAAGAGCAGCAAAATGCAGCAAGAAGAAGAATTTGAAAATAGCTCACAGAGACAGACAACCACAATAGAACAGCTGGGTGGAGGACTAACAGAGCAGTAGTGAAGGAAGATGTCTGTGTGGGACAGCGACCTCTAGAGGATTCCATTTTTAACATCCGCCCAATGTAAACATATAACAGAGGGCAGTGATGGTTGCAGCAAAACCCCAGATCTTTTACCGTACTTTAAAGAGCAGAAATGAGCCTTCAGAGCGGTACCTCTCACAGTATTGGCTGTAGCCCTCTGGTGGGCCCTGTAGGTGCTGCAGGTGGGCTGCAAAAAGTCAATTACAATAAATATCAAAAAATAAAACACAATTGGCTGCATCAATCCCAACTGCCATTGCACAAAAGGTGGGGTACATTCTGGACTGGGCACCTGTCAATCACAGGGCTTACAAATAGAGAAAAAACAGCCAGGCACACTCACACTCACACTTACACTTACGGGCAATTTAGAACCAACAATTAACCTAACATGCATGTCTTTGGACTGAGGGAGGAAGCCAGAGGACCTGGACAGAACTTATGCATGCACATGGAGAACATGCAAACTCCACACAGAAAGGCCCCATCAGTCCAGGTTTTGGACTAGGAACCTTCTTGCTGTGAAGCAGGTGCAGCCCCCCAGACTACGGACTCAAGGTCCAACGATCACAACACAGACAGACAGCAAAACATATAAAGCAAACAAGAAAACTCAGGCTTTCAAGAAAACAACCACAAAGTACACATTATCAGAGAAACATGGAGTAAAATGAATTTATGTGGTGTCACTAGGGCTTCTAGCTAAGAACATTGTCTGTTGAGAATGCAGCCATGTCATTACTGTAACAGTGTCAAAGACTAGCCTGTAAGGTAATCAGTGGTTTAATACAACTAAACAGAGTCGATTAGAGTACAGGACAGCTGTTCTCTAACCCTGGATAAGAATGAATTAATGACCATAGATTGCTCTTCATTTTCTTCTCCTGGAAAAATGATGCAACTCTGAGTAATAAAGCCAGCTCCAGACATGAAAAGCCCTGCGTTGTTCTTTGCCATCAATAAGTAAAACATGGAGGAATAATACCATGTCCAATTGAAAAAGAAGGCCCTGAAGGCAGCAATTAGAATATTCATAGATTTAAACATGGGGAGAGGTGGTTTGTAATAATGGTGATATTACATTTTAATTTCCTGGATTAGCTACATTATGTGTGTGTAAATGCATGTGTGTGCCAAGTTATACCTGTGTGTTTTGGTGTACCAATAATGGCTTTCCATTTGATAAAGCTGCTTTATAAGCTTGTTTGTTCTGCTGTATACACACTAGAGACTTGATTGTACATCCATGTAGAGAACAATTAAAACTTGTTTGCTTCTGTATGTGTCCACAGGTAAATTTGAGTGTTGTGTGGAAATGTTGCAGCGCTTAAAACATTCTGCAGAGCTTTTCCATCAGACCGCTCCACCACATTGCTGCTACTCTCTGCCCTGCACCTGTGTGACCTTACACTGCATGCAGCACCATTTCATGTGCATTCCTCTCCGCATTAAGCTCACATACACTTTCAGGTTCCCACTAATAACACACAGATGCAGGAAACAGTCAGGGAAAGTGTAGAATTGATGTTAACGTTCCACATAAGTGCTCTTCTTTGGGCTCCCGCAGAATCAGAAAAGTGTTCTTGACATTTTAACAAACTGCTCCTGTATCAAAAGCGTTTAAAAGCCGAGTTCAAAGGATCCTTTGAAGAGCTATTTCTGGCTGTTGCACCCCCCAAAAATGTCTAATTTCTGGTCATGTCAAATACCATTAGATTTCCCTTTGCTGTCAAAGGATGTGGGGTAAACACTTCAATAAGACTGCCTTTATTGAAGCCACCTTTGAGGCATTATTGACCGTTTAAAGAGATCAAAAAGTACACTGGATTATTGGCTGACACAAAAGATACACTGTCAGATAACTTAGATATGAAAATAATGTACCTATGAGTTTAACAATGAGTCTACAAGCAGACAGTATCAGTAGCAAAACAGGTTACTGAGTGTAAACAGTGGCAGACAAGGTGTGGCCTCACAAACAGGTGCACTCCCGACTGTCAACACGACATCCTGTCTGTCTCTTTCACCTCACACTGTTTACTATATTTATCTGTCTACACTATATATACACTCAAATACAGACATGCCTTCTGCCCCTGTCTTTACCAAGCTCCTCTCTTCCTGTGCACAGTGACATCAGGACCTCCCAGGGTGACAATCGTTTTGCTGATCAGTTCTGCACTGTTTTCATACGTCTGTCTGCAACGCTTGTTCTTCAACAAGATGCTGGAAAATGTGTCAAATTCGAACCATGCTGGTGTTTCCAGGTAGATGTCAGCTGTAGCTTTTAAAAGAGTATGTCTTAACCTACAAAGAAATTTTGATTTTAAAAGGAAACAGTGGTAATTTGCATTGGTAAGAGTTGTTTTTTTGTACTCATATCTCACATATTTTGACAATTTTGAAGAATATTTAAAGAACACCCTGATTTTGATTATTTAACTGTAATTCCCATGGGCATATTTGGGATTCTTACAGGTCTCTTTCCAAAAGAAGGTAGCCTAATCTGGTATTTAATTTCACATTTAACAATTTAATACGTATGTTACAGGTCCAAGCACATTCATAAAGTATTCAGGCATCCTTCACTTTTTTTTGTTTTCTTATGCTGCAGCCTGATGCTATGGTAGAAAAACCATTTTTATTCTCATTAATCTACACTCAGTACATCGTAATGACAAAGTAAAAACAGGGTTTTTTCTGCAAATAAATAAAAAATAAAAAAAGCTGAAATATCACATTGACATAAGTATTCAGACCCTCTGCAAAAACACTAATATACCACTTGAAGTATATTAAATTGATTGAACATGATTTTTAAAGGCACACACAGCTCTATAGAAGTATCCTGGCAAAGCAGATGAATTTGCCAGACTCACGTTTGTGCTGACCTGAACACTGGTCAGCCAATCAGCGTTATTTGAGGAGAATGAGGTGGTAGCTACAGGCAGGGTTTAGTTATCCCAGCCATTTGCAATGGCTGCTTCCAGTGTGGTGATTAGCTTCGATAGCTCAGGTGAAGCATTTATTTTATCAGAACTTGACCATGTTTCTCCATGCAAAAAGAATAAAAACAATTTAAAAAAAAAGCTTTTCATGATGGGAAAGATGTTTTTGCTCTACAGGCGACGTGTTTTAGCATGTGTTTGTGAGAGTTATGGGGGAAAGGGTTTGCTGTGTGAGTGGTTGTATACAATGACTGCTAGAAATCATTTCTTTAGTAAAACAAGAGCAGAAAGGTTTTAATGATGGAAAATATGTTTTCTCTCTTCTCCCACTTTGATTGTTGCAGGTGAGGTTTGCCGGTGTATCCAATGGCTGCTGCCATGGTAGCCATCATCTTGGATGTAGCTGTGGAAAAGCAGCAGTTTAATCAGAACTGGACCACATTTCTTTTTAAAACAAGAGCAGAGAGCTACACTGAAACCTTGTCTTAGCAAAGATGTTTTTGCACATCTCTCGACCAGCTTTGGCGTCAGTTTTATTCACTGAGAAGCTTCCCCATTAATAATCTACTACAGTGGTAGCCTGTCAGCTTAAGAGAAGTACATGTGTACGACGTCAATTTGTCTCGTAGCTCTGATTGGCCCGTCATGAATGTGACATACAGAACAATCGTCCAATCACCTTCCGAGAGTTTTTTGAACAGTGCTGTCCTTCCCAAACACTTTATGGGAGCTTTCCCAGATGAATGTGGAAGGCATCCATGTAATGGGTATTTGAAACAGTAGATCTGACATGTCAGGTTACTATAGAAGGCCTCACACCTGACAATACATGTCAGAGTAAAAACCAAGCCATGAGGTCAAAGGAACTGCCTGCAGAGCTAAGAGACAGGATTGTTGCAAGGCACAGATCTGAGGATGGCTACAAAAATTCTTCTGCACTGAAAGTTCACAAGAGCACAGTGGCCTTCATAAATTTCAAATGTAACATGTTTGGCACATCCAGGAGTCTTCCGAGAGGTGGTCATTCAGCCAAACTGAGCATTCAGGGCAGAAGGGCCTTAGTAATACCCCTTTCCCATTGGCCGAAAAACCTGTTTAAACATGCTAACAATCGGCTCCTGTTGGCAGTGGGAAAGGCTCTAATCAGCATTCAGACCTGCGTTGACTGACCCTGCAATGGTCACAGGTTTTAATCGGCTTGCCTCCGATCGGCTCCAGTGGGAACATCACACCCGGGTTAATGCGGGAAGACTTTGGCGTAACGTGCCTACGTCATCATATCCCGCCCTTAACTTGGGGCAACAAAAGGACGCCAGCTCTCACAGTCACTCACTTTAAAGAGATTTATCTAAGTTGGAGCGTAATAAATCTGTCTCTTAAAGAGGGAAAGTACTGCACATTCACTGTTTTTGTGTTTTGTTGTTGTCGTCATGATCACGCCTTTATTTCACATGCGGGTGCATGACAATGATTAGTCCTCCTTGTCATCAACATCGCGCAGCTGTGTAATTTCACAGCACATATGAATACTAAAATGCTTTGCTAGATCAGTCTTGCTATAATGAAGATATCCGCTGAGAAAAATTATTTTTTTCTTCGGACAGATTTAGCGCAGACAGCCTTTAATTTCTCCTGCCTATCTTATAAAGTCCTGTCTGTGTGCAGCTGGAAAGAGCTCCTTTTCAAACGATATAATCTATTAACCTTCTATCCTTTTTTATATTACTTGCCTGTTGTGATCTCATGGGTCCTTTTTGTTGTTGTTGTTGTTATCGCACAGAACCTTTATTCTGTCTGCTGCGCATTTAAGCCTGATGTGCTGGAGGAGGCAGGAGTTTAAAGGCAGACGTTTCGCAGCACAGCAGCGCAGTTTAACGGCACATATAAACAAAAAATACTTTTCTGGCTCACTCTTGTCATAATGAAGGTATCTGCTGAAAGCTATTTTTTTCTTCCTGCGTACAAACGCAGCTGGAGAATGAGAGACTTTTCTAAAAGGTTGTTTCTATTTCCTTTCATCATATGTCTGCTCCTTGGAAATGACTATATACAGTTGAAGCCAGAAGTTTAAATACACTATATAAAAAGGCATATAAACTTTTTTTTTCTCAACCTCTAACATTAAATCAGATTAAACTTTTCCTGTTTTTGGTCAATAAGGATTACCAAAATTATTCCTATTTGCTAAATGCCAGAATAATGAGAAAAGGATTTTTTTCAGACAATTTTTATTACTTTCTTCAAAGTCAGAAGTTTACATACACTAAGATTACTATGCCTTTAAACAATTTGGGAAAGCCCAGATGATGATGTCATGTCTTAGGAAGCCTCTGATAGGTTTATTGACAACATTTGAGTTAATTAGAGGCACACCTGTGGATGTATTTTAAAGCACACCTGAAACACACTGCTTCTTTGTGTAATATCATGGGAAAATCAAAAGAAATCAGCCAAGATATCAGGAAGAGAATTGTGGACTTGCACAAGTCTGGTTCATCCATGGGTGCAATTTCCAGATGCCTGAAGGTGTCACGTTCATCTGTTCAAACAATTATACGCAAGTATAAACACCATGGGAATGTCCAGCCATCATACTGCTCACCGCTGTGTCCCAGAGATGAACGTGCTTTGGCCCGAAAAGTGCATCTCAACCCAAGGACAAAAGCAAAAGACCTTGTGAAGATGCTGGCTGAAGCTGGTTAGAGTGTGTCATTATCAACAGTCAAACAAGCCCTGTACCGACATGGGCTGAAAGGCCACTCTCCCAGGAAGAAGCCATTACTCCAAAAGAAACATAAAAAAGCCAGATTACAGTTTGCAAATGCACACAGGGACAAAGACCTTAATTTTTGGAGACATGTTCTGTGGTCTGACGAAACTAAAATTGAACTTTTTGGCCATAATGACCATTGTTACATTTGGAGAAAAAAGGGGGAAGCTTGCAAGCCCGAGAACACCATCCCAACTGCGAAACATAGGGGTGGCAGCATCATGTTGTGGGGTTGTTTTGCTGCAGGAGGGACTGGTGCACTTCACAAAATAGATGGCATCATGAGGAAAGAACATTATGTGGAAATACTGAAGCAACATCTCAAGACATCAGCCAGGAAGTTAAAGCTTGGGCGCAAATGGGTTTTCCAAATGGATAATGACCCTAAGCATACTGCCAAACTGGTTACAAAGTGGCTTAAGGATAACAAAGTCAGTGTTTTGGAGTGGCCATCACAAAGCCCTGATCTCAATCCCATTTAAAATTTATGGGCAAAGCTGAAAAGGCATGTGCGAGCAAGGCGGCCTACAAACTTGGCTCAGTTACACCAGTTCTGCCAGGAGGAATGGGCCAAAATTCCTGCAAACTATTGTGAGAAGCTTGTGGAAGCATATCCAAAACATTTGACCCAAGTCATACAGTTTAAAGGTAATGCTACCAAATACTAATGAAATGTATGTAAACTTCTGACTCTCAAGAAAATAATAAAAAATGGTCTAAAAAATGATTTCTCTCATTACTCTGGCATTTAGCAAATAGAAATAATTTTGGTAATCTTAATTGACCAAAAACAGGAAAAGTTTAATCTGATTTAATGTTAGACGGTGAGGAAAAAAAAGTTTATGTGCCTTTTTATATAGTGTATGTAAACTTCTGGTTTCAACTGTATTCTTTTTTTTTTTTTTTAGTTTTCACCCTTAAATCTCATACTTAAAACTCAGCCGTCTCCTCCATCACCTGTTAAGCCGGATGGCAGCTGATGGAGGAGACAGGAGTTTGGCAGGCTGAAGTTTCTGTTTTAAATCATTAAAAAGATCGATGTTTGCCTGATATTTCCAAGAAGTACATGATGTGAAAAATTGAAATAGAAACATTGTTTAGAAAAGGTTCTCCTTGACTTAGCTGCGCTCATAAGTAGGAGCGCTGCACTTTACTAGATAATCCATGAGAAATTCAAGGTTGTAGGTGCTGAATATGTCAGTAGAACATCTATTATTCTCAGCAAATGTCTTTGTTATAGAAAGACTGAGCTAGAAAAACATTTCAGTGTCTATATGTGCCGTGAAATTTTGTTGCCTTGCTGCAATGGGTGTATAAAGCCTTTCAAAACGAGATTTATATTTCCCTTTTTCACATTTCTCTGCTTGCTGCGTTCTAAAACCTGCTCTCTACGACTTAGGCTGAATTGCTGGCGACTCCATCAGACGGCTTCATTCGAGCTGCTCAGTTCAGACTACTGCAACTCATTCTAGAACCGTCTCTTTGCATCGCAAATCTTCGGTCTGAACTGGGCTTTAGCTGTGTTTCAGCACGCTGATGATGATGTCACCAACGTGATGACTTGATGCACCAGAGGAAAAAAATAGCCACTCAACTCGTCTGCTGGTGATCAATGGTGAGCAATGGGAAAGGAGTCACTTGCCGATCGTTAGTGGGTTTACCCATGTTTAAAAAACTGGCTTTTACATGCAAATTTTAGTGGGAAAGCGGTATAAGAGAAAGATGACCAAGAACCCAACGGCCACTGTAACTGAGCTCCAGAGATCCTGTGTGGAGATGGGACAATGTTCCAGAAAGACAACCATCACTGCAGCCCTCCACTAATCTGGGCTTTATGCGTTATGGCAGAGTGGCAAAGAGGAAGCCTTTCCTCAGTGCAAAACACATGGGAGCTTGTTTGGGAATGTGAAGGTATTTGCATAAATAATTGTTTTCATTTCATTATGATGGGGTTTAGAGTAGATTAATGAGAAGAAAATATTTTTTTCAACTGTGGCATCCAGCTGAGACATAGCAAAACTGAAAAAAGTAAAGGGGGTCTGAATACTTTCTAAATGCACCATATATGCCGTACTTAAACTAATAAACCCAAATGTATTAATAAAGACTATATTATGACACACTTGTCCTCCCCAAACCCAACAGTGAGAAACATAATTAACAAGACTGGCAAAGTGGTTTATGCAAAATCATATAGTCTCACAACACCATTAAACCGTACACTTGATATAAAACAGTCTGAGGCCTCTGTCTGTTATCAATGCAAGACAAAAACAGCAACCCCATAAGATCATGACAGTCACATCAACACCATGAACAGTACTACACATCAAAAAAGTAGAAGTGATGCTGGCTAAAATTTACCCAAGGCTGTTTGTCAGTTGTCTCTCTATTCAGCTGCCCTATTTAGATAATGGCCAAATAAAAGCCCCCCCCCCCAAAAAAAAATCTTGAGTGATATTGACTCAAGTGACAATGACATGCCCTGTGCATACAAGGGGATACTTTTATGACCCAGACTATACAGAGGAACAGCTTCTGCAGATGGACACTCAGCAGGCCTAAAGAGAAAGAGGGGGAAACTTCAGTTAGAACTGGTGAGCAGGAGAGATTTCAAGTTATCTGGTAGTGAAGGTGTGTCGACTGTGAGCCCATGAACCCCATAGCGATACTGAGAGGGATTTAGTTTCAACACTTCTTCAGGATATTTCTGATCAAGGATAGCAGTTCACAGATGCCTGCAGCCTGCAGCACTCCCCATCCAGAGTTCCCTGCCTTGTGTTTTTTCAGACTTCCTTCAACTTTCTGAAGATAAATTGAAAAAAACAAAACAAGACAAACAAACAAACAAAAAAAAAAAACCCTGACCAGAAGTTTAGAGCTGTCCCTTAAGGGCCTGGCAGTGCTCAGGACCTAATTTCCAGAGTTCTGGCCAGCACTTATTGTTGCAATGCCAAAAAAAGAATCCTGCTTTAGAATCTGTAACGCTGTTTTAAAATTACTCTTTGTACTTCACATTTCCTTTTATCAAGGAAATATCCCACAAATGACATGCAGACAATGCAGAGGAATCCTGTCTTGACACAGGTCACTGTGTCACCGCTGTAGACCTGAAAACTTCACTCCAAAAAAAGACCAGGAAAAAGGAGTCAGATCGGTTGCTCTCTTCTTGAAAGAGCAGCACTGTGCAGTGCTAACACAGAGGAATTCTTGGAGGAAAATAAGACATTTCTTTTTTTTTTTTTCTTTCAAAGCGTACATTTCAGCCAACATTGTTTTCTTGCCTTTTTTTCCTATGATTGGCTAAATTACACATAGAAACTGTACCCATCTGTAGAACTGTATAGTGTAGCTTCTTTGCTGGTATAGCCTCAGTGTGCTCTCCTTAAAAGGGAACTAAAATTCCTGATGGCTATTGTCATTGCTATTGCCAAGTACCTCATACCCCCAAACTTCAAAAATACTGAAATATCTCTTTAACAAAACATTAATGAGGACTTTCATTCAAGTTAACGAGCGTGGGTTGACTGTTGAGTCTGGCAACTTCAACAAGGCTGTGTCTTCTTGTCCTCTTAGTAGCTGCCATTCACCTGAGTTTTGTGATGCCATGTAAAGGTCACACATCACCTGCTTTCAGGTGCAATGCATTTACAACTATTGGAAAACCCAGTGACATCAAGCTTTTAGCTTAAAACCCATTGTTATTTACTACATGAAAACCAGTCACAGCAATTTACAGAACAGAAAAGAAAAGAAGAAGAAACATGAGCAATCTTATGTTGCTTATCACTTCTGACAATTTTGTTTCTGGAGTGTTAAACTGTCCACACCTTCATTTTTGGTGAAGACATGCCCTCCTACAAATACAAAGAGAGTCAGCGGTATAAAGAAGAAGAGCAAAGAGGATAAATGTGTATACATAAAGGCCCAAACATACTCGGGCGGAACGTATGTGGAACAGACTCCGCAGGGGTCCGCGCAGACTCAAAGCGGACGTCCGCAAGGCCCGTGCACACAAAGCTCAAATTTTACGACTGCGCAGACTCCGCTCTGCGTACTGGTCTCACACAAAACACTGTTCGGCATGTATTTTTCACATCAACCCACATTAAATGTGACACCGACCTGCATGGGGCTAGGCGCCCAACTAGATCATCAAAGTTTTCACGTGTCATTTGGAAGTATTGAAAATGTTTTTCCACGTCAATACTTCGCATGTCCTTCACCAACATGGTATACTCCCCTTCCTTGTCTCTTGTGGCATTTAATGGCTGTACATACCACTGTCATTTAATTTTATTGCTTTGCAAAGCCAGCAGGCTTTGTCAGTGTAGGATGCCATGACAGAAAAATGTAAACAAAGCACAAGGACAGTGGGAAATGTAGGATTTCACAGAAATTTCACAGGAAACTACTACGCGGCAGTGCGCTCGACTATGGAAGCTCTGATGACTGCAGACATTCCGTGCGGAGTCCGCTCCGCTCACAGTACGCTCAAGTATGTTCAGGCTTTTAGGCACTGACTAGGAATACATAAAGACCCCTGGGTGCTGACGAAGTTGATAAATACTGATGGCATGCAGGTTATCAGTTAGGATTCCTGGCAGCCAATGGTGGAAAGTGTTTAGCTTTAAAACAGACACCTTGGGCTTGAATCCAACCCTGCCCATGAAATGTTTTTTTAATAATAACAATAATAACAATACATTTTATTTATAAGCGCCTTTCTGAACACTCAAGGTCACATTACAGATAAAAACAAGTACAGTAAAAACAATAGATAAAAGCAAACACAGTGACTGTGAAGCACGCACTAGTAAAACAATCATCATATTTGCAATGTATGTAAGATAAAAACATGAAAATCACTTCTGATATGTGTGAAACTTGATCTAAACATAGATGTTTGATCAGTGTCTTCAAATAGTCACAAAACATTTGAATTTTGAATCTGGTTTTGAATTTAAAAATGCTCTCAATGGGTTGTATCATTTCTTTAACAACCAAAGCCTATGAACTGGTTCAAGACAGCAAACTCAAATCTACTCTAACACGACATGTTCTACCTCTGCAAACACAAATCAAAACCACTCAACATTTTAGACGCGTTTTGAATCAGTCTAATGCTTTGGCAACTCATGCCTGCTGAAACCTGAAAGCTTTTGCTGTCACTGACTGCTTCTGCTGCTGCCACTGCAGTATTTCAAAGACTTACATCCAGCAAGGCACCTCATCGTAGGGGAAAGTTAATATCTGCTGGATCTTTCCGGCTGTGCTGTGTTGGGCGTTGTTTTAGGTGAGAGGGTAGGTCAGTCACACAGTGCTGCACATCATGAGACGATCGCTGATAACCTACCAAGGAGGTTATGTGATTGGGTGGGTTTGTTTGTTAGTGAGTTTGTTTGTTAGCAACATAACTCAAAAAGTTATGGACGGATTTTCATGAAATTTTTAGGAAATGTAAGAAACGGCACAAGGAAAAACTGATTAGATTTTGGGACTGATCCGTGTCACCGTCTGGATTCAGGAATTTTTTCAAGGATTCTGTACTATTGGGAGATAGGCTAATGGCAGAGGTCTGCGCTGGTACCACTTTACACCAGGAGATGGTGGACATGAGTAACTTTAATCACAGCAGCATTTTGGGTGTTTCTATTCAAAGTTTTTGAGTTTATAGAGTTTGAAAGATGCACGCCTGGTCAAGGACACGAGTTGGAGCGTAACAGAGAAAGACAGCGAATTGTAGAGAGAATACTCACAATGCTGTGAAGAATAGAGGAATATTCACCCTCTGCCATGACTTCCAGTCATCCAGTGAGACCATGGGTGAGACTGTCAATGCATCTGTTGGCATCAGCAGGCAATGCATCCACCTATTGCAAAGCTAATGCTTTGCCTCACCGTGTTTCCACCCCACCGGGGAGGGAGTAATCGGCAAATGCCATGGTGGGGGGCACATGGGGACGGATCCAGGAATTTTTTTAAAGGATTTTTCACTATTGGGAGATCTGTGAGGTCTGTGGTCTCTGAGTGCCTTTCTAGTTTTGTCATGTGTTGGCAACCACAATACAATCTTCGAGTCTGAATAAATTTTGGAACTTTAAATTGCTTTAGTAGTCTGAGGTGGTTCTTAAAGTGGGCCTGGGTACTCTTTAGATCCAAAGTGCCTTAAAATGACTCATCACTTTAATGATCAATAATGTTCAAAAACACTATTTTTTAAAACATCTATTTCAAAAGACAGGTGCATGGGTTCTATCAAAGTCTATCAAAGATTGCAAGCAAACTCTTGCACCAAATTGCTAAAATCTTCAGCAGCATTCTGGTATTTGAATATTGCCAGTGTGTTTGGACAATCTAGACAGGTGGCAGAAATTTGCTGGCAGATTTTGATGGTTTCATTCCTCTCATATACACCTGTCTTATGAAATGGATGGAGTTTTAAAGTTTTTGATGCTTATTCTGTGATGGATTTTTCAATCTGAGATGGACTGACCTGCAGTGTAAAAGTGTGCTGTGGTCCATGCTTCAAATTGTAGATGGGAATATCATCCAACAGAGAGGAATAGGACCATCCAGATTGTTATCAATGTGAAGTTCAAAAGCCAGCATCTGTGATGGTGTAGGGGTGTATCAGTGGCGGTAGCATCTGTGAGGGTCACATTAATACTCAGAGGCACAAAAAGATTTTGAAGCATCATATGTTTTTAACTAGAAGACACCTTTTCAAGGATGTTGCTTCTTAGAGGCATTATTCATTTGGTAATACTATCAGACCTTCCCCAGACTTACTGGGGTATGGTTTTTATCACCAGGTGTTTAAAAACCATATCATACAGGCATTTGCCAGGAATCTATGACTGAAGCATTGTTTTCACACTTCAGAGGTAAACTGAGTAACATCAGGAAGTTTCTCTCTATTTTTACTCTCCCCTCTATGGAGCATATGAGCCCTTTCCTCCCACCCTTCCTTTCCTTCCCCCAGAGGTGAAATCAGGAATAATAATCCAAAACTATTATACTAGGAACTGGGAATATGAAGTAATGTTGCATGTGTTTTTACACAGATACAGATTGGCCATAATTATTATTTGTTTTCAACAATGGTAAGCCATTTCACTTTACAGGAAACTTGTAAAGAGTTTTTTTTCAATCAAAAAAAAAAAAATTGCTGAGCAAGTTAAGACGCACATTAATTTCTCTTCAGTACTTAGTGACTTCAAGCCCAGGCACAAGAGTGGTGTTAGAAGAGAAAGTGATGTAACACAGTGATAAACATGCTCTGTTCCAACTTTTTAACATGTTGGAGGCATGTGTGTATGTTTCCAAAAAACAATAAAGTTTATCAATTTGAACACTGAGCGTTTTGTCTTGTTGCTACATTCAACTGAAATATAGTTTCAAAAGGATTTGCAAATTTCTGTTTTTCACATTTAAAACAATGCCCCAATTTTTTCGGAATAAGGGCTGGTATTTAGACATGCATGGTTTAGTTTTTTAGTACTGTGTTTCAGGCCATCGTTGTGTATTTTTCGCATGTATTTCATATCTCCTCTTTGGTTGTGCACTGAAAATAAGCTTGGTCTGTAAACTCTGTGGCATGTGGCATCAACTTGTATGCTTTTCTCTATGAAAATAAACATTAAATAACATGATATAAAAGGTTGCCCTTGAAAACAATAGACGTGATGAAACGTGCAATGAATTCTTGTGAAAGATAAAGGGCCTGTGACAGAATGAGGACATGCTGGAGGACGGAGGCGTCTGTGGACAGTAAACACAGTGGCCGCTTGAGACTCGGCCTGGCTATTGTGCTGCTGTGGCCCCAGCGTGGGGCACATTACATATCAAATTACCATCAGCGCCAGTACTTAGCAATGTTTGAGTGCCAGTGTGTCTTACATGCACAAATAGTGCACACTAGCATGACAAATCACCCTCCCCACCAAACTGTGTGTGTCCAGAGGAAATGCATCAGCTCCTCTTTTTCCTCTCCCAGCCCTCTGCCCACAGCTCATCAGGGACGTATTGTGCAGCAGCAGCAGTGTGTGTTTGGCTGCAACACAAACCATATCCTACCAAAGCATAAAAACCTTTGCTGCCCTCTGTTGAACTTTTTACACACAAAAACAATCATCCAGTTTCATCAATATTCTTCAGGCGTCTTGCTCTTCAAGTGTAGGGACCTTTTTTTTTAAACCCAGTTTTACTAAATCCTTATAATATTTTAAGACAATCACCCATTGTTAACCTAGCCAAATAGCTGGGAGATGAAATATGACACCCTGATCATTTTGAGCTGCTTCTCTTTCACGGTGCAACAACAACAATAACCTCTCTAAAACTTAAAGTCATGCATTTCTTAAACTTATATGACAGCAGTGAAGACTGTTTTTTTTTTTTAAATGTAGTTTATACTGGCATTCTTTAGCTAGGCTTTGCTTTTATTTGAGATAAATGAACTTGTGAATAAATCAATAAAAGATTCAAAGGGTGTGAACAAACAAGTTGCAGGGTGTGACGTCGCTTCAACAGATTTCTATTAGTCTCGCTACCTCACATCTGAGATTTTTCACCAATACAGTCAGGCTGCAGAAACGCTGTTTGCACTGCTAAATAAACTCAAAACAAATATCCTGAATCATGAAAAAAATGAAACATGATTTTCTGTTGTTGCTGGGAATAAAAAAAAAAACTAAAATCCTAAAGTTATTGTTGATCTTGATCATTTTAGAAATTCTGTAGTTCTTAACCCTTCCATACTGTTCATATGGCTTAAGTTAATTTGACCCAGGCCAAAAACTCCCTCATAACAGTTGTCTTTAACAAATGCTTGATGACAGGTCTAAACTGAATGCATAACTAGCATTACTGATATTAATGTACTGTCAGTGTGTGAAAACAATTCTGCAAATATAAATCACTTCCTGCCTCAAATGCTGCCCCTAGCACACACTTACAGCAGCGTGTTAATGGTTGAACTCTCCACCAGCTATGGCTGGCCCAGGCGATTAATACCAGAGTCACCTCCCTGGATAATTGAAAAAACAATAACAGCAGTGGTATTACAAGGCCGGCCAAGGCCTACCACTTAGGTCGTTTTCACACCTGAGAGTTCAAGGGAATTGGTTCGGTTCAGGGCTCAAATTGCAACCCGGTTGCCATTTCCTGTGGTTTGGTTCGCATTCACATTAGAAGTTACATTATGTTACGTGTCGTTCCAAACAAAGACCATGAAGGAGAAAAGGAGACATAGAAGACGAAACAGGAGATCCATCTTATTCTGCCTGTCTGTTGACAATGAAACAACAAATTATTTATGTGGTCTTCGGATTTTTGCTTTTGCCTTGGGGCATTAGGAGCAGCCAGTGAGGCAGCAGCGTGCCAGCATGGCGTTCTTTATATGAGACGTATAAATCTGTACTGACGAAGAAATGGTTAAACAGACACTGATCGAAGTACTGACGTATTTGAGTGTATTAAATTACATAACTTATCTGGAAATCATTATGCTTTATGCCTCTTGCTGTCTTTGGTTCACAAGTTGATCCACTATGCTTTCACACCTCATACAAACCGCACCATGGTTCGTTTGGAAGCAAACCAAGACCTCTTTTCTTAAGTGAGCCGGAGTTCATATAAGTTTCACACCACTCCAAATGAACCAGATATCTGGAAAAACTGACCAGAGTTTGTTTAAAGCGGACCAAACAGCTCTGGTATAAAAGTGACCTTATTCTATACCTAGAAAGGAAGATGGTGCTAAATTTTCTTCTGTGCTATCAAACAGAAAACAAATTTTTCTCACTTAGAAGGCATGCTTGAGGGCATTTTTTTTTTAAAAGTTTTTCCACTTGAAAGGCCTCCTAGTGGGCACTTGTCAAATTATGCTCCCCAAGGACATTCAGATGGGCACTTTTGCAGCATTTTTCAAACACTGTGACTACTTAATTGGCAACTACTTAATTGTCATTTTTGTCGACTTGAAGGGGATTGTAGTAAACACTTTGTCAAATATAGCCCACTAAAATGGCACCCTATAAGGCCCTTTTAAAAGTTGGGAGGGCATCCTACAGGGCACAGAAACCAAGGCACATGAGTGGCAATGCAGATAGATCTATTGATTGTGCAAAGATTCTACTTAGACTGAGTCACTACCGTCCCATCAATGACATGCCATGTGCTGTTTCAAAGTTTAAAGATTCTGCTAAACCACCATTTCTCTTTGATTTAATGCAGGTCAAATTTAAATGTGTATTTTTGGTCACTTTAGAGTTTCATCTAATCTTGGCTAAAATAATGACATTTAGGATGCTTTTACTGATCTCAAACATGTCAAAAAACCAAAATTGTGTGTAAGAGCTACAGTCACAGGATACGTAATGGGCACATCCATCTGGCGTTTCAGGTTATTCCACTGCAGCTTTACAAGATAACGTTTGCTCTGTTACTGCACACACATACTGCTTCCAGCCCCATGGCTGAATCCATACAGTTAAGCTTCCTCAAGGATGTAGTCTGACACAGATATTGAAGAGCTGTTGAACTGTAGCCATGCACACACATTGTACAGGTCAGATCAGTGTCACATGGGTGACTGGATCAGATTTGTCATAGATTGCAGCTGGCAGAGGACACCAAACTTAAGACACAGTGACCCCTTTCTGATGAAGTAACACCGTGCCCTTTGAATTGCAAAGGCTCTCTCTGTCTCTCTCTCTATTTCTCTCTCTCTGTGCTGTGCACTGTGTGAGTGCATGAGTGCAGCAGCAGAGGGAATACCCAGACTTTCTTATCACAGTCACATTGCCTTCTTCACCCTCTGGCTCCACACACAGACAGGCTGGAGCCAGAAACAGGCTGTCCACAGCCAAATTAAGGAAGGGATGATGACTGTTTCTTGTTTCAGTGGAAAGAGGAGACAAAAATTACAACACTAAAACACTGAAAGTCACGTTTCTACTTTTCACACATTCTTAAGAGGTTATTTAGCTGGACTTACACTGTATGGACAAAAGTGCAGGGCACACCTGTTAATTGTTGAATTCAGGTGTTTCGATAAAACACGTTGCCACAGGTGTATAAAATCAAGCTCCTAGCCATGCAGTCTCCATTTGCAAACATTTGTGATCGAAAATGTGTCGTTCTGAAGAGCTCAAACTTTTCTACAGTCAACTGTACATGATATTATTAGAAAGAGGAAGCATTTAGCAGCAATTCAGCCACGAGATGGAAGACCATAAAATCACAGAGCACGGTAAGTCCCCAACGCTCTGCTGATTGCATCGATGAAGAGTTCTGTCATTACAGTCTCCGTTGGTGTAATGGTCAGCCAATTAAATGATGTCCTTATAGTGTACTGTATACGAGACTGTGCCACTGAAAAACAACCTAAAATCAGGAGATAAAGCATTAAAATTTCATTTTCAACCCCAGCAACACATGTTTACAAACCCTGCAATAAATGATAAGTTTGAAATGAAAATAGAAAATCACAGATGGTTGAGCTCATCTGTTAAAAGAATGAAAAGCACAAATCCAGAAAATTCATCCATCCAACACTACTCTCTGTCTTCATGGACCAATCCAGTGTTTCATGACAGCAATGTTCTCCTTATGTAACTTCATTTGATGAGCTCCGATACTAACACGACTGTCTGAAACATTTAGAATGAATGTGGAGACAAATCCAGCTTTAACAACATCTTTGCATTATGTCATGTTGCTTTTTTTCTGCTTGAGTAACTGCCCGGGTTGTAAATACGCAGCGTCTCATCAGCTGTCACAGTCTGTAGAATCCCAGGACTGCCCCCCCCTGTGATGCAACAAGTAGAGCCTGGGCTTACTGACACAGCACCAGGTTGTGCAACATTTAGCAGGCTTATTGGTTAAAAGGACATGTTTGTGTTCATTAGTTTGAAATGAAACTAAGCTGAGACAAAGATAGACATCAGTCAGTGGGTCCCACACTACTGCTCCATTACTCTGCTGCTTATGTCTGCCAGTGACCCTTTAATGTTATTTATCTTACTTTATGGTGATTTATGAACTGCAGAGGTGGATTTAAAAAGGCTCACAGAAACAGTAGTGTGGAGCAAAAGATGTATATTAAAAAATCCATTTGTGTCTGAGCTAGACTTCAGAAGGAAGTTAAAGGGCAAGATGTGGGAGTTTATCAGCACAGCACTAATGTATCTGATCTCACCTCACCAAAGAATTACTTATTTTTACAGACAATTTCACCTAGATTGCCAGTTTGATTGCGTGACAGCATCAGATCTATGATAAAAAATATATCGTGTTGTACCATACAATATGTCCTGCTTTTCAATATATCTCAAGATTCATCCATTTTTTTCTTTTTTTGTAAACCTTTATTTGTGCTCATAGTCAGACATTGCAATATTGAACTGGCTTACAGTACACGATTACAGACTTGGCATGAAGTGAAATTTCAAACAATCTGTTGTATATGATTAGAGAGAAAAAAAAAACATTTATATTGGCCATCTCTGATTACTAAGATAACTTATTCATAAAACACTGAAAAATGCTGAAAGTCTAGTGATGGCATGGTGTATGTTTTGTCATGTGGTGTTGGCAATACGTGGAAGTTCTGCTGGATTATGGCAAAAATCATGATAATGATTACTTTAACTGATATTGAAATCACAACTATTAAAATCATTATGGATGCACAATATTTGATTTTTGCCATTATCAGATATGTCACTATTTACTAATTTATTTTAACCAATACAGATATCGATACTGATATGTCTACAGTGCTCCGAAAAAGTATTTTCACCCTTTATTTTTTTACTTTCTTTTTTCATATTTATCACTTAAATGTTACAGACCATCCAAAATTTTTTACATCAGATGAAGATAACCCCAGTAAATAAAAAAAGGGCCCATTTTCCAATGATGATTTCATGTACAGTGCCAGGAAAAAGTATTTGCCCCCTTTCTGCTTCCTGAGTTTTTTGCATATTTATCACACTTAAATATTTCGGATCATCAAACCAATTTTTATATTTCACAAAGACATCCCCTGTAAATACAAAATGCAGTGGCTGAATGATTATTTAGTTTTTCAAAGGGGGGAAATATCCAAACCTATCTGGCCCTGTGTGAAAAAGTAATTGCCCCCCTGAACCCAATAACTGGTTGTGCCACCCTCGGCAGCAATAACAGAAATCAAGCATTTTTGATAACTGGTGATGAGTCTTTCACATCGCTGTGGAGGAATTTTGACCCACTTTTCTTTGCAGAATTGTTTGAACTCAGCCATATTGGAGGGTAATTTTGTTTTAGTTTTTGAGCCATTCAGAGGTGAACCTGCTGGTATATTTCGGGTCGTTGTCCTGCTGCATAACCCAAGAGTGCTTGAGCTTGAGGGCATGAACTGATGGCCGGGCTTTGGCCTTCAGGATTTTCTGGTAGACAGCAAAATTCATTGTTCCATCAATCACAGAAAGTGGTCCAGGTCCTGAAGCAGCAAAGCAGCCCCAGACCATCACACTGCCAAGACCATGTTTCTTGGCATGATGTTCTTCTTATCAAATGCTGTGTTATTTTTAAGCCAGATGTAACGGGCCGCACACCTTCCAAAAAGTCCAACTTTTGTCTCATCAGTCCACAGAATATTTCTCCAAAAGTCTTGGGGATCATTAAGATGTTTATTTGTAAAATGTGAGACGAGCTTTTGTGTTCTTTTTTTTTTGTCAGCAGTGGTTTTGGCCTTCCATGGATGCCAGTTTTGCCTAGTCCCTGTCTTATTGTTGAATCATGAACACTGACTTTAACTGGGGGGATAACTTTAACCAGGTATGTATGCCAGGTAGGTTTGGATTGCATTTTTTAAAATAAACAAAATTATCATTAGAAATCTGCATTTTGTATTTTCTTTGGTTATCTTTGTGTGATATCAGAATTTGTTTGATGATCTGAGACATTTTAGTGTGACAAATATGCTGGCATGTGTTAATGAACTGTGTTGATTAACACTCCCCTTTTCACTGTCACAATGAACCATTAAGAGTCACTTGTTAAGCACTTACGGTTTCATTTCCCCCTGTCACAAAGACCTTCTGCTCCCAGTCAAAGATTGGCTGCTTAAGCTTGCTTAAGCAATGAAGGGCATACTGCACATTGTATTGGTTGCAGCATCAGTATCATTTTACATAGTTTGATTCGAGCTTCTTTGTGAACTTGAGAGGTTCTCAGGCTCTCAGGTGTCACAAAGGCAGGCTGCTCTGGGGACAGTTTCGATGTAAAACAACAGCTCTCACCAACCTAACTCATGACATTTGCTCCATAACAAAAAAAAAAAAAAAAAAAAAAAAAAAGAAAATCAAATAAATGTTTGTTGCATAACACACAGCAGAGCTGAAGTCCAGTGCAGAATGAGATTGATGGATTATGTTTGAGACCATCAGCTGAACTGACATAATCATATCTGACATTGCAGTGTTGGAATTAAAGCCTTGTTGCTGCAGAGTGGATAACATTACTGGTGGATTGTGAACAAAGCGTGTAAATATCCTCCCAGCCACTGCAGCAAAAAGCAGCCAACAGAAGCGGGAAAGATAGCAAGCATGAGAGGAAGACTGGAGACAGAAAAAGCAAAAAGACGGAGGAGGCATAGAGAGAAAATATGGGTCAGACAGAGAGAGGGAGATAGAGAGAGAGAGAGACAGGGAGAGCTCAGTGTAAAGCAGAATGTGTAAACATGTATAGGCCTCATAATCTAGTTATCCCTCAGCCTGATCAGATGCTTGATTAAAGGAAGAGTAAGAGGATGGACAAGTGGGAAGAAGGGAGGTTTAGGAGACACAGGATGCATGAAAGAATACATTAAGTACCCTATAGAGCAGGAATAGTTAAAGACGATTGCATGGAGCAGGAAGCATGGACATTGAAGACTCTTGAGTGGATTATATGAGGTTATGCACAAGTCATTCAAACAACCAGAGGGAAGACAGTTTACACTCAAAAAACATAATTATGCCAAAAACTAAACTTTACGTAATTAACTCACTTGTAAATTCCCCCTGTATTTTTATTACATTAGCTCAAGGTGAAATACTGCATTAAAGTAATGCTTAAGACCTTATTGGGAGAACTTTTGGAAAAGGCAGTCAATTTATAGGAGAAAAACTAGTAAACAGTAATAAAGAGGAACAGATTTAGAAGTACACTCTCAAAGTCGATTAAAATCAGAGTCAGCTACAGGACTTCTTTCTTTCCTGGTCTTTATGACTATACTAGCTGTGGCTTTGGCTCAATGAAAAACTTTCCGACTAAATGTCTTTAGTCGGAAAGTGAGCAGTGCAGATTAGACATGACTCTTACATCCTCTTCATGCATCAGTTTTTTATAACTTTGAGATAAAAACTTGTTAGACACTGGAAATGCTGACTCATCTCTGCATTTTTGTGGAAAGTTATTCCACAAAGCTGCAGCAGTTTATTTCTGCAGATCTCTCCAGTTTGATACAGACATGAGGACTCTGAATAACCGTATGTGCGTGCTGATGCCTTGAGTGTGTATGTGCGCTTTTGCTCTATCTGATTGGTCGCCAGAGTCACATGACACGGAAAACAGTGCAGCAGCGGACTTATGGCACAACAGACAGACGAGAGTAACTGCAAACAAACAGACGTTTTTTTTAAAGAACTCATTTAATATCGATACTTTTAAAAATAACTCCATACCAAATGAGTACTTTGTAAATATCGATATATCGATACTTTAGGATTGATACACCCACCACTAGTGAGAAGTGAACCCAGAACTGTGGTGTTATCAGGCAACAGTACTAACCCCTACACCACTGCGTAAGACATGTATTGTTTTCCGTCTGTAACTGTCTTATTTGACTGTGCTGCTACCTATCTTGACCAGGACACTCATGAAAAATGGATTTTTAGTCTCTATGAGTTTTTCTCCTGGTTAAATAAAGGTTGAATAAAAAAATAAATGAAGTAAAATAAATATATTTGACTTTATGGACCTGCTACCAACCGGCACCTGACAACCTGAGCTGTGCTCGGGGATCTCAGTATTTCTGCTCATTTTTGTCTCATAATAATCTCAAGCAAGACTTCTACATCATTACTGAGTTTGAGTTTATGCAAAGTACATTTATGTTGGGTTTAGTTATTATAATCGAATAACATTTAATGTAATGTAATTTAGTTACAGTTTATTCAAAAACAAAGCTAAATTTATATTAAGTTTACTCAATTTGTTTTAATGAAGTTTATATAGAGCACATTTACATTTTGTTTCGCTATAGTGATTAAATGACATTTGATTTGTTTCAAATTAGTTAATCTTTACCTAAAATTAATGCTTAAATATTACTAGTGTCTGCAGCATAAAGAAATGTCTTGTACACAACATTAAACACATCATAATCATACCTTATTCAATGAAAGGTTAAAATCAGAGACCATATCTCATAAAATAATCATAATTCAAATATTGTGTTCATAAATTCTATTTCATTGATAGAAAACAAAGAAAAATTTTGTTAACTTCACAAAATAAGTCCTCTGAAACAACATCGTCACATCCTGGTAATCGCATCATCATGTTTTCCAGTTCACTCTATAAAGTTCACAAACTATCCCAGCCTGCAGCTGTATAATCAGCATGCAAAATACAATGCATTCACATTTCAACGAGAATGTACAAAAAAGTTTTGCAGCTATAAAATAATCAAAGCACGTGTTAAAGGTTTACAAAGTGCACCTGTGTACAATCATTTTGTAACTGAAGAGATGGTATTTCTATGGTTAGGATTAGGACTGGATGGTATGAACCAAAATCATATACTGTATGGATATTTCTTAGCTGAATGGTGATACACCAGATTTTTCTGTTTTCAGTAAAGAAATAAATGGACTTAACAGTATCAAGACTTAAAAAATGCCACACTGACACCAATATGGCTCTACAGTAGCAAAAATAAAAGCATATAGGGCAATTTATTGTTTAACTAGAGAAGGGATTTTACCATTAAAAAAAAAAAACACATACACACGCACACACATACACACAAACATGGGGTTGCCATAGGCCTGCTATAATTTTTAAGGTGTGTTGCTCTCCAGCACTTCAAATGCCAGTTCTGAATAGAATAACAACAGTTGATGATGAAACTAAGGGTTAAAACATATAAATATAAAGAGAACATTAACGCTTCATAGTCTAATGTGCAAGTCCACACTTTTTTCAGCCATTGCTGTCAAATCCCCCACAGACCAAAACTAGACACTCTAGGACAAAATCGCTGACAGTATAACACAAGTCCATGGAGAGATTGTCATTGTCTGTCACTTTATAGACACACAGATCTTTCATCTGTTCCACTCTCGTAGCTGTTGTTCGTTGTCACCCTTAATTCCAGATCGACTAACGCCATTGGCTAGCTAAAACTGTCTTCTTCTGTGAGCATATAGTAGGCTAATCGTCTCTGCTCTGGTATCATGACAAATGACTAATGCTAACCACTGCTAACAGGCAAATGTTTGTTTGCTTTTTGAGCGTATGTCCCTTAAGAGTTACTGTAGCTCTGGTAAAGCAGTTGTTATTGTTGTAATCCAGCTCAGTGTGCTAATGAAGCCAGAGTTGTGGCTAGAGAAGTTATATCTCTGTGTAGCATTTATTGTTTACCTACTTTTTTTTTTGTTGTTGTTTATTTCAACCAAGTATATTCAGTTAGATGAACACAGAAAGTTTAAGTAGACATCTAATTACAAATCTGTCAAAATATTGCACCTTAAGCAGCGTGTATGCAGTGCGCAAGTAGTAAAACATGACTTGAGTAATGATGGCCACATCGAGTACTGGAGTACTTGTACCCTTACCCAATTTAATTGTGAAAACACATTAACATTTCTTTGTATTCAGATTGTCAAACTGCTCTATCCTTCTAAATACCTCTTGTTTGAAAATGATTTTACATTATTTTTAGGATCAGTGGTATGGGAAAGTACAGGAACATGATCTTCGGTCACATTTTTCAAATGAGAGAGAGAGAGAGGTATAAATGATGTAATCAGGTTTGGAAAATTATACACTTCTTGATAAGATGGGTGCACAAAAGAATGAGTCCCTTTTCAAAGTGGCTGTTCCCATTATGACTCCAATGTTGGGATTTGTTCACTGGTCTGTATTCGGTCCAACACAAAAATGCCAACATTGTCAACATATTTGTGCAATATAGATGGTGTTCAGGATATTGCCTGTATTTTTTGATGATTAAACAATAGATTGTCCAATATTGGATGTCTAAGACTTCTATTTCTTTAGTCATGATATCAGTCAGGTATCAACAATTTCCCATTTAGGCAAAACACATCAAATTGATTTTCTTGCGGTGAATAAGCATGCTGATATTTGATTTTTTTTTTTTTTTTTTTAATCAAGATGAACATAAACTATATCAATATATAAATATGTCTTAGGCCTTGTCCACACGGAGATGATAAAGGATCTATTTCATTTTTGTTTAAAAAAGTTTTACATAAACACTGCATCGTTTCAAGAAATGTCTGTTTAAACCACTGACCAGACATGTAAATGGTGCTCTTATTCTGTCACAGAAATACACCAAAAACAGAGAATATTGTGGAGTGGAGTCACCCAAAACTTTTCTCTTACCCAAAGCCTTCTCTAAGAACATGTGGCATATGCTGTTCTCCATGACTATTTGTTGCTCACCATGGTAGATGAGGAGCAGAACATGTTGCTGTAATAAGCTCAGTAGCATGAACACAATCCTGTAATCCATCATTTTTGTTGGTGGTGGGGTTAGCGCATACAGGGGCTATGACTTGATTGTTTCAGAAAAGATGCACTCGGTATGCATGGAGAAACAAGGGTGACATATGCGTATTTGTTCACTCTGGGATTAGCTTTAATTTGCATTGCATTTTCTGGCTCCTAAATGCCTGTTCTGTATGCATATAACAGCAATACGGTTAATAACTTTCGCTGATACTCCTAAACTTATCTTCCTGTGGACGGCCCCTCACACATTATTATGTTAGAGAATAATTCAGTGTATCTTAAATATTTCATATACATATTGCCCAGCCCTAGTGGTATTCAAAGTGTTGACCGGACTATTTTCAGCAGTGCATGTAGCCAACAGGCAACCTCCAGTGTTGAAAAATGAATTGAGGCTTGCTCCAATGCAAAAAATACTCTTCATTTTCTAATTCATATCTCATAATACATATTTCATATCTCATTTTCTAATTAAAAAATCAGAAGCTCTGCCTCAACAACAACTATTTGCTGGTTTCTAGATTCAAAGATTAGCTGAGACAGCATTTCAAATATGGTGACCACCATCATTGGGCTTCTTAACGCCCCTTCAGAATCAATGCTGACACTACTGGCACCATGTCCATGTTTTATTCTGTGAATGCTTGTACTAATGTTTGTTGCAGGTATATTCAGAGTCCCTTACATAAACTGCCTCCTCCAGGTGGTAAACTCTTCATTGTTGAAAATATTCCTAAAAATTTAAAATGACTACAGCCATAAAACCTATTTACACAGTTGAAAGGACACTCATATTTGCAAAACTTGTCATAAATAAACACAATGATTCTACACTTTCAAATTTTTTATACTTTCACAAACTTTGAGAGCTCAAAATCAGTTCTCCACATACATCATGAAGAAATCAACCTATAAACTATTATATACTATTATAAACTGCACTGTTTGACCAGATTTGGGCCAGGATTTGCACACAGCTGGATCATAATTTCAGTCTGAAGTTTTACTTGTATTTTAAATGGCTTTATACAAAAGGAGGAGGGCTGCTGCTGGAGACTATTAAGTGTAACATACAGTAGTAGTGGTAGTAAAAGGATGATTTATGCATGCCTAAGACCAAAGGATGAGCAAGTGAAAACCCTAGTAATCTCTTCTTTAATTCATTATTCATACTCCTCGCTGATTGCATGCCCTGCTCACTTTCTTTAATTTCATAATTCTTGGTTCAGCAGCAAATGACCTCATGATTTTTTTAAGACCTCAGGCAACTCAGGGTTGAGGTATTTTCTCCTGACACGCACATGATACTGTATGCACATTGTGTTGCACCATTCTGTGTGTGAAGCAGACAAGACTACACCCAATCTGAGTATCTCTCTTGGCTGTCCTGATGCAAACCATGTTGGGGTGCAGTCTATAGTCACTGAAAGGAGGATTCAGTGAAGTGGTTTAGTGTTCATATGAAGATAGTATAGAGTAAACAAAGACAAATAAGTCAAAATCAATAATTCTCCCAATTAACTGCTAACCAGAGTGCCTGTAAGCATGGAGCCAAGGGCGTGAGCTAAATGCCCATTTAAGAGTGGTATTTTTTTTTAACTACCTCAATAACAGGACAACAGAGACACCAATCAAATGCCACTTTTCATATGCACTGATGCAATGCTCCACCTGATCCATCTTATATAAACTGTTTCCCCTTATGATGAGCAGGATAGTCTTTGTGAACAGGTCCATGTCAAGTCTTAAGTCTTCATGGGCAATAGCAAGTAAAACAAGCTTTTATCTGAAATGGTAATATATGGTCAAACAAATAATCCTTGTGGGGTAAGAGACAGAGTAATGCTGTTCATTAACAAACCATTTCCATGAAACAGATCTTTTATGTTAGACACAGTAGCTGACTTTGATTTGAGTGCCAGTTTTCTTTCCTCCGTTATTAAATCCACATCTGAAATTACTAATGAAGAGCTGTGCAGGAGTAAAACAACCAGCTCTACTGAGCTTAGCCAAATGATCTGGATCTCTCAAAAGAGACATCTGAAGAAAATCAGAGTACTTTGTGGAAACGGACCAAATATGAGTGTTGTGGCTAGATGGAGTCTTTTTTAATTCACGCCTGCTGCCATTTCTCTGTGAATTTTTTAAAACCCTTTTTTACTTGAATATTTCACTACTACTGGGACACAAAATTGGTTAAGAATTAATAATATTTTTGCTTCCCTACTTAGCTAAAAACATGGCCTTTTTGGAAGCATGTCTCCATGCAGAAATCAACTCTTCCCCCCCATCGGGAGCTCTCAGCTGTTTTGTGACATCATCTGCAAAGAACCTATATGTTCATGTAGAAGACACATTTGCATATTATGAATCTTGGGATATTATGTTAATAACCTACTTTACCCACAATCCTAATGCTCCCAGGATCAGGAAGGTAAAATCTGATTGGCTGATCTGGCCGATACGCATACAACTTCTACAGCTGTCTGTTTCTGTCACAACAGTTGTTTTTTTTTCATCAAAAGACAGTTTAAATAGGGAAAAAAGATGCAGAATATGATCATGTAGGAGACACAAGCAAGTAGTATATCATTGGCTTTGGTGAAACAAAGACATGGTTTAATTTGCCATCTCAGTACTGAATTACCCACAGTCCTAGAGTGTTGCAAATTGTAAATTTTGGCTGTAAGCTGCTATGAATGAGCTCTGTGGTGACAGATAACACCATATACCTCATTTAGCACACAAGATTCAGTTGCAGTAGTTTTGACCTGTACAGGGCAGTTGATTTTTCATTCTTAAGCACAAAAAGTAGAATTTAAATACCGAAATAAAGCTGAAATGTCAAGATATGGACCCTAAATTCCCATAAGTGGTCTTGGTGTTTAGTTATGCTTGAAGTGCAACGTGAGCCTCAAACTTAAGTCCCTATATATACATAGTAATACTGAATTATGCCCTTTAGTTCATTCACAGTTGCACATAAGATCTATTTGATTCAAACTCTGAAACAGCAAAACTACTGATAGGTAAAACCGTTCCTGACAATCAGAGCTGACTGTGGATGCAGTCAAATTTGTCTGTGAGGTTTTATTGGTCTGAGTCCATTAAAATATATCCCTTTAAAGAGTGAATATTGACAGAGCAGTTCCAGCTGTATTTGAATATGTGAATATGTCTGCCTAATTGGAGTCCTGTTTTGCAGACCCAGCTACGTTTAATAAAATAGATCCCTTTTGATCGCAGCCATTTCACTTTCAACTGTCACAGCAGCAGAGCTTCTTTAAAAAAGAATCTCATTGGACTTTGGCTGACCTTTAAAAAGCACATTTACAACCCAGACATTACCCCGGCGTAGAAAATTTACCTTGATATCACATTTTTTTAAATGAGGAGAAAATTGACTAAAAAATTAAATAAAGTGCTCCCAGTTATTGAGTGCGAGCCAATAACACAGTGGAATTTCACAGTTGGGATATTTTCTCATACAGTTTGAGCAGACACCATGAAATAGCCTATAAAGGTGTTGTCAAAACACACACTCGGGCCGGCTCTAAAACCAGCACGCAGTCTTGTTAAAGTGCTGTTACGCTAAATGTAGCCACGTCCAGTGACAGCTTGGCTTCAGGTGATGCCAAAGGAAGTCTTGTTCTCCTGCCCTTGCTCGTCCTTTCGTATCCTTTTCTATCTTTTACTCTGTGAAATTGCTGACCACTGACTCAACTTTTTCTCATATCTATTCATTAACATACACAGTGGCTCAACCTTTTTGCTGCTTTCCTGCTGATGTCCTGATTCAGGAGTTCATTACCGTCTTCCCCTTTCCTCCTGCTCTGCAGCTCTTCCTCCTATCGTCCATCTGATCTGTGATCCCCCACCCTTCCCCCTCCCCTCCTCCTTATCATCACTCAGAGGAACAGCAGAGCTCTTCATCAAGCTCACGTCAGGCATCCGTCAGAGTCCAGGCCCGTCTCGGCGTGATTGATTCTTTTGCCCACCTGCGTCTCTCATAATGACCGACTGTCAGTTGTTTTACTACCTGCTCTGCCTACTCTCAGTATCTCCTGTCACTGCAGCATCCAGAGCCTAAATCTCTCCGCTCAGACCTACAGTGCATTATCTAGCTTGTCTTAAGATGAGATTTATGCTGGTATACACAGCTAACTTGTCCTCCCTCCGAATCATAGAGGAGAATACTATCAAGAATGTTTATTTTAAAGAGAGATTCATTTGTATTCCAACACTGAATGCAATATCTGTTTTAAGCTTTCAATTATTCCAAAGCAATGACTTTGGTGACAGCAGCTAATAAATGTGTGTTTGGACTTGCTGTGTTTTGATTTGGTCTAGTAACAGCTTGTAAAACAGTTTGGAGGCTGAGGCAGCAGACTATTTTGTCTAGAATAAAATGCTAACTGGAGCCCTGCCATGTTGTGGAGCAATGGCAGGATATATTTCCTGTGTGGTAAGCCAACATCACTTAAAGTAGTATCTCAACTTGTTCAATTAATATGTTTGAAAAGAGTTAATTTAAGAAAAACTTGGAAAAGCAAGTTGCTATGGGGAGCTATGATAACAACACAATGATGTTTTTTTGGTTGATGATTATATATCAACTTAACCATGAAAGTACCTAGAATGACTCAGACACAAATACATCAGTATTTTATGCAGGAGTCATTTGACAAAACAGCAACTATTGTTGCCAAAGGGCAAATACACTACACGGACAAAAGTATTTGGCCACAGTTGTTAATTATAGTGAACTATAAGTGATATTAATAGAAAGTGGAAGCATTTGGGAACAACAGCAATTCAGCTACAAAACATAAAACCACGCAAAATCACACTACTGCTTAGATGCATGTTGCACAAAACTGCAATGGGAGCTTCATGGAATTGGTATCCATGGCCGCACAGCTGTATGTGACCTTCACATCACAAGTGCAATGCCGAGCGTTGGATGTAGTAATGTAAGGCACACCAACACTGGGTCTGGGTTTGGTGGATGCCAGAAGAACTTTACCTGCCTTTACCTGACAACAGTGAAGTTTGGTGGAGGAAGGATAATGGTATGGGTCTGTTTTTTCAGGGTTTGGGCTCAGCCCCTTATCTCCAGTGAAGGCCAATCTTAATGCTCCAGCATAACAAGATATTTTGACAATGCTATGCTTCCAACTTTGTGGCAACAGTTTGGGGAAGGCCCTTTCTGTTCCAACATGACTGTGCCCCAGTGCACAAAGCAAGGACTAAAAGACATGGTTTGATAAGTTCAGTGTGGAAGAACTTGATAGCAAAATGGTTCATTCTCACATTTTCTGAGTAAGAAAAATATTTATATATTGGCACAGCTCTTTGAAAATGTATCAGTACATTTTTTATACTGTAATTGACATTTTACTCTAATAGTAGCAAACATAAGGTATGTGCCCACCAGCAACAATAGTTTCCACTAATTCAAATAAAAATTTCTAAATAAGAGGGTACAAGGTGGAGAAATATCTGCAGAGCATGTTCATGTGGAACTCAATTAACACAATAATGTGCATAAAAAATATTAACAAAATTCTGGGCACAAATGGATTCAAATAAATCTACACTGTGTTCTAAATTATTATGCAAATACAATTTCAAGTAATCAAACATTTGGTATTTTAGTTTTTAAGGTAAAGTTTTTATTGTACTGCTTCTCCTGTCAGTTTACATCACTGACATCAAAGACGGGTTTGGTCATTAGTTTGCCAGGTGAGTCTAATTAAAGGGAAACTACTTAAGGAGGTTGTTCCACATTATTAAGCAAGTCGCAGGTTTTCATGCAACATGGAAAAATAAGAAAAATCTTTCTGCTGATGTTGTGTGTGATTCAGTACACAGACAGGTTCGTTCAGATAAGGGTCTATTAAGGAAAGTTTTGTAAGGCAAACTCATTGTATTAGGGGAGCAGCTGTGGAAAATCCACTGATGAATACCAAGCAGGTATTTGAAGCTACTGGTGCCTCTGGAGTCCCAAGAACCTCTCAATGAAGGATGCTCCACAGGCTTGCTGATGTGTGTAAAGTTGTATTTCAGCCACCCTTAACCAATGCCCACAGGAGAAATGATTGCAGTGGGCTCAGAAATATATGAAGACTAATTTTCAGTTTATTCACTGATGAATGCTGTGCTACACTTGATGGATGGAGTTATAGATGGTTGGTAGATGGCCACCATGCCCCAACAAGGCTGCAACATCAGCAAGGAGGCGGTGAAGTGATGTTTTGGGATGGAATCATAGGAAGTGAGTTGGTAGGCCCCTTTTAGGGGCCTGAAGGTGTCAAAATGACCTCTGTCGATATGTGGAGTTCCTAACTGCCCATTCCCTTGCCTTCCCGCCAACCGTGCCTTCCAGAGTAAAATCTTTTTCATGCAAGACAATGCATCACCCCATGCAGCAAAAACTACCACTGAGGCCTTGGCTGCTATGGGCACGAAGGGAAAAAAAAATCATGGTGTGGCTACTATCATCCCCTGAGCTCAACACTCTGAAAGGCAACTGGGGAATCCTCAAAGCAAATACAGGCAGAGTGGACTTACGTGGACTTACAAGCGTAATGGATGAGAGAGCTGTTAAGGTGATATCAAAGGAGGGCTCCTATGATAATATTTAACCTTATCTGTAAATACAGTGCCGTGAAAAAGTATTGGCCCCCTTTCTGATTCCTGATGTTTTTGCATATTTATCACACTTAAATGTTTCAGATCATCAAACCGACTTATATTTCACAAAGACAACCCAAGTAAATAGAAAATGCAGTGTTTGAATAATTATTTAATTTCTTAAGGGGGGGGGGGGATCCAAACCTATCTGGCCCAATGTGAAAAAGAAATGGCCCCCCTTGTTAAATTAGAGTTAACTGTGATTACCACAGTTTCTGGAAAACTGAGTTCGACTTCACTGGCCACACCCCGGCCTGATTACAGCCAAAATTGTTGAATCACGAAATCACTTAAATAGAAGCTGTCAGACTAAGTGAAGCTGGCTACAAGAGCTCAAAAACAAATGCATCATGCCATGATCCAAAGAAATTCAAGAACAAATGAGAAACAACGTGATTGAAATCTGTCAGTCTGGAAAAGGTTACATTTCCAAGGCTTTGGGACTCCAGCAAACCACAGTCAGAGCCATTATCCACAAATGGAGAAAACTCGGAACAGTGGTGAACCTTCCCAGGAGAGGTCGGCCAACCAAAATTACTCCAAGAGTGCAACAACGACTCATCCAGGAGGTCACATGAGAACCTAGAATGACATCCGGAGACCTGTGCGCCTCACTGGCCTCAGTGAAGGTCAGAGTTCATGACTCAACCATAAGAAAGACACTGGGAAAAAATGGCACCCATGGGAGAGTTCCAAGGCCAAAACCACTGCTGACAAAAAAAAAGAGCACAAAAATATTTTGTAGACTGATGAGACAAAAGTTGAACTTTTTGGAAGGTATGTGTACTGTTACAACTGGCGTTAAAAAAAAAAAAAAAAACAGTGTATATCAAATATCATGCCAACAGTCAAACATGGTGGTGGCAGTGTGATGGTCTGGGGCTGCTTTGCTGCTTCAGGACCTGGACCACTTCATGTGATTGATGGAACAAAGAATTCTGCTGTCTACCGGAAAATCCTGAAGGCCGATGTGCGGTCATCAGTTGGTGTCCTCAAGCTCAAGCGCTCTTGGGTTATGCAGCAGGACAACAACCCGAAATACACCAGCAAGTCCACTTCTGAATGGCTCAAGAAAAACAAAATTAAGGTTTTGGAGTGGCCCAGTCAGGGACTTAAATCCAACTGAGATGCTGTGGTGTGACCATAAACAGGCAGTTCATGCTGGAAAACCCTCCAGTATGGCTGAGTTAAACAATTCTGTGAAGAAGAGTGGGCCAAAACTCCTCCACAGTGATGCGAAAGACTCATCACCAGTCATCCCAAACGCTTGATTCCAATTATTGCGGCTGAGGATGGAAAATCCAGTTATTAGGTTCAGAGGGGCAATTACTTTTTCACACAGGGCCAGATAGGTTTGGAGTATTTTCCCCCCCTTAAAAAATCAAATAATTATTCAGACACTGCATTTTGTATTTATGTGGGCTGTCTTTGCAAAATATAAAAATTGGTTTGATGATCAGAAACATTAAAGTGTGATAAATATGCAAAAAATTTAGGAATCAGAAAAGGGGCAAATACTTTTTCAAAGCACTGTATGTTTTTTACTTAAATAGCATTAACTTGAGAAAAATTACCCCTAAAGCAAAAAATTACAACAGATTTCCACTTTCAATTCTTTAGAAACTATTGAGTGTTTTGAAACTGTTTTGCACAATAATTTGGGAAAACTGTATTTGAAGGTATTTTGCAAAAAATGCCATTGTCATCTTGGTAATTTTGTAGAATATAATTCAGATTGCAGTGCAATCGTTAAGGGATGAAAAATCCTACTTACTGCCAATTATGTAGACTATTTTAGAAAAAATGAACAAAAACTTTGAACACAGTGAAGAGGATGTTAATCCTTTATTATGCTTGGGATGGAGTAGCCATTTAAATTTCACCTTGAGGAACAGAGGTTACTTGATTTTGCTGAAATGAGCACATGTGACTCCAAGACACTGAGCGATGACAACATGTCAGAAACACATTCAAAAACACTCTATGTCCCATGGCAGCTTCCAAACTGAGTAGAAAACCCTCAAACTGGAAGCAAAGTGAAAGCAGAAGCACTTCACTTCCCCTACATGCTCTCACCTGGATGCCAAGAGAGCCTTAGCATCTCCAAAAGCCAGGTGCAACCTCAGGATGTAGAGCAAGACAAACCTCTAGATCTCAGTCTCCCTTCCTTTATTTACTACCCTTCCTCTCTCCTTCCGTTGCCCTCCTTCTCTCCATCTGCCTGGCAAGGACAACTGAGCGCCCACAGAGAGCAGGGATGCAGCAGAAGGCATCTTTGAAAAAGAGCTTTTATCTTGTGCTCTACCTGGCCAAGGCAGACTGCAGGGTAGCTATGCTAGCAGAAAGGATTCACCAGAAGAGGGAGAAAGTAGGGAATGGGACAAGAGATGAGGACGGGTAATAAAACTGCAATGAGTCAGGGAAAAGAAAACAAGCGAAAGATCCCCTCTAGTATTAATAATCTATTTATGCTTTTGCCAAGCCCCCCCCTCAAAAAATGAGGGAGGAAATGAAGACGAGTGAGAGACAGACATCAGAGGGAGGAAAGATGGAGAGAAGAGGAGTGGGAAGCAGAAGTGGAGCAGAAGATGAGAGACGAAGAGACTCTTGTGGCTCATAAAGTAGAGCCAATCTACAAAGCTCCTGCTGATACAGATACTTGGGTCTCCTGCTTTCACCTAAAATAGAGCCAACAGAAAAATCAGAGAAAAATTAGCTTGATACTTCCTGAAAGTGGCATTTCAGCTTTTCTTATCAAAATAACATGCAAGAAGAAGTGCTAAAAACATCGTACACTGGATTACTGGTCACACGAGGCTCCATTTGAGGAGGTTTTTCAGTGGTATGCACATATGAAACGATTGCCGTTCATTCAAAGGAGAGACTCGATGCTGCATGAAAATCACAACTTTGGCAGCCTAACTGTGTACATTATCTCAGCATGCCACTATTTGGCCTATTGCATCTGCTGCTGCTGAGTGTCTCCTTGACAGACAAAGACTGAGCAAGAGTGTTTGATGTGCATCGACAGGGAGCCTGCAGGAAGAGGAAAGTTAATGTGGGTCTGTATTTCTGAGTGCCTTTGTGTGTTAAAGCTTCCAAAAACAGGCCGCATGCTACTTTTGGTAAGGCTTGTAATAACTCAAAAGCCTCCCATCGACAGGGGCTGTCTATAGCTGTGAAGGACTGCCGGTTTGACAAATGGATCCCCTCACAGCCTTATGTATGCCTGTGAGGTTTCTGCAAGGGAAAATAAGGGAGGAATGCTGCAGGGCAGGTCTGTCCTGAGTCTTAAATGCCACGTCTGGAAGCACAGATGAGGATCATTATTGAGACAGACGGTGTGTTTAAGCCTGACAAAATGCTGTTTATCTCAGTCATGGCCAACCCTCTCAATAGCCTGTATGAGACAACAAGGAAAATGGAAATTCATCTTTTAAGTCAGCATGTATTTAAAGTGTAATCTGTCCCTGAGAGGCCATCATTAAAAAACAATGCTAGTCAACAGCACAAGCCCAGCTTCAATGGCTTTCAAATGAGCCTCAATCTAGCCCTTTTTTCTCCCTCCACCCTTCCTCCCTCGCCTTTTGTATCAAAGACAACCTTGATCAAGTTCATATTAGATGTAAATGCCTCTCATCAAAGACAAACAGTGTAACCATGGGAACCAACCCCCTTGTTCATAAGAAAAATAGATTGTTTTTTTTTTCTTATCTGAAGCCCTCCATTAAGCCCTTCAAGCCTCAGGGAGACAACTGCTCAATAGAAAGCATATCACTTAAAATCAATGTCGCATGAATGAACTAACATTTTGTCTATTAAAGATCCCTTCTGATGGGATGAGACACAAGTCAATAAACCCTGCACCACCTGAAAACTCATAGGGCTGCATCTGCAGGCTGCACCATACTAATGAGACATTGTGTCTGCCGGGGGAATAAAGTGAGTCTGTGCAATAAAAAAAATCTTTTGACCCACTTTTGCAGAATGGAATATTTTCTTCTTAAAATGAACTACGCAGGGAAAAGTCTTGGTATTAGGGTACGCTTACAATTCATCCCATTAGAACCGATTCTATATCATTAGAGGAGTGCAAATAAAACTGCACTCGTTAAACCTGTGTGTCCGTGAAGTCTTTCCACACAAACACAGGGAGCTTTTGAGAGTTTGTAGTACTCATCCACTGGAGGTTTAGTTCTTTAAGCTCTACTCAGAAGGATATGCTCTTGGAAAATTCAGTCGAGCAGTCTTCAAAGACAAGAGGTGGATAAGACCTCAGACTTCAGCTCCTACAAGTGCATCGTGTCTCTGCTCAGTGGGGGGGCTGAGTGAGCTGCCAGACTTCATGTGAGGTGACGAATTAGTAAAGCAAACCATAGAAGTCATGAAGAACATGTTTTCTGTAAGAACATGTTAGTAAGCCTGTCATTTTTAAATAAGCGTGCTTTCACATTAGACATGATTGTTCTGAACCGCGCTGTGGTGCGATTGCTCCCCCTCCCCTCTACATCGCTGGTTTGGTTTCACATTAGCAACATCATTCCGTGCCTGGGTCTACTCAGATGTGCATCAGTCTAATGTATTTATGAATTACTTTTTAGAAGCCAGCAAAGTCCCTCTTTGTATCGACAAATTTAGAGCATTTGCAACCTTACTTGCTGACTACAACTGGTCATCCAAAAGGTGAGTCATAACAGACTATTTGTTGACTATATTCTGAGGATTTCCACTGTGAATTGAGAGAAAAGTGAACAAACTTGACAGCAGCTCTGGCACGGAGAGGAGGAGGCAGGGCTGTTTGGTCAGTGAGCACATAGTTCTGCTTAGATCTGATCATGAAGTCAGTAGGACGAAGCAGAAAACCAGGACTTGATTTACGACATTTACCATCACATAATCATTATGTTACATTACTTTTATTTAATATAGATGGTGGGTTTGAGCAAATTTACCAGACACTACTCAAAAATACCCACATTTGGCGGGTGGCTGTTGCTAATTCAGGCCCAATGATGGCCTTGGTACTTAAAAAGTTGTTCTGAAAACAAAGATTTTCACAGCATTTTGTAAGAGAAATGTTTTTTGGACAAAAACGTAAAAGAAAAGCCAGCATTGGCATAAATAAATACATATCAGCCCACAGTCTCCCCTCTTTGACTGGACAGGCAGAGAGGTGCTGACAAAGATGCAAGTTGGGGTTACAGAGGGAGATTCATGGGGACAGATCGTGTCGAGAGTAGAGTTAAAAATAGAGCACAAAGTGGAGGAAGAAGAGTGTGGGGGGGTATACCTGTGGGCTCGGAGGCAGCCTAGTTAGCGCTGAGCGGCACCACTATGGACGACAACAGGCTAGTGAGGGAGACAGAGCAAGCGTGACCTAGAGAGATGAAAGACAGAGAGAGAGAGAGGGGAAGGAGATAAATGAGAGAAAAAGATGAGGATAAAACATGTTGAAAACAAGACAAGTCATAATGAGCCCAAGTAGAGCACAGAGGAAGGGAGATAATAAGAAAACAAGTCAGATTACCATGAAACCCCATGTTTGAATAAAAAAGAGACAATAATTTCACAGTAGACTGCAGACGGGGGCAATGCAAGCAACAATCAGGGACAGATTCACATGCTGAACGAAGAAATGTCTCAAAATCATTCAGAGACACAAACGTGCTATATAGTGGGGTTGAGGTGGAGTTTTTATAGTGAATTCTTCAACAGATGAGCCTTTATAGACAAACCAGACATACATAACAAATTATGGTATGTATCATGATGACTACATTTTAGGAACAATAGGGGAATAACTAACTCACTCAACTCACTAAACTGAGTTTCTTAGATGTAACATATTTACATGCATACATATATGATACATCTATGTATGTCACATATTTATTGATATGTGAAACTCTGTGTACATGTGGATTATTGTTGCCACGGTTCTTACTTTATCATGTTGTTATCTGGCAGCTAAACATGTGCAACACTTGGAGTCCAACATAAAATCCACTTAGGAGGCAATAAAGTGCATCATAAATACATACAAATACAAAAACTCCACATGTATATTTAACTGATGTGACACAAAATATACTAATTGCTCCACTGATGGCATCAATGAACTTAAAATTACATACATTTGCTGCTTTTAGTATAAGTACAACAGCTTTGAGATACTTCTAAAATCCGATAGGAGGCAGTAGTTTAACAAAAAGAAGATGACAATGACTCAGCTGTTTCTCAGCTATATGGCTCTGTATTTATCATTTTCCTGTCTAGATGGACAGATAACCGCTCGTGGTGCATATGAAAAATACAAGAGACCTCAAATTTTAGAATTCTCCGTGCATGACACGTGGTGCGTTTCTGAGATGCAGCCCTAACACTGGCTGCCAATCTGAAACAGCGGTTACTGCATAGAAACGGCAAGGAGCACTGCAGAACTGTGATGTCACAGCACCAGCATGGACCAAAACATGGCGGCCTCCTGGTGAGTTTATAAAGTCAAGTTACTCAAAATGCAGATGTCTACTGAGTTTTTAGTTCAATTTACATACTAGAGATACAAATATCTATCCAACAAGATGAACTTGTCTGATCATGCAGGGTTCATTTTAATACATTTACAAGGTTGAAAGAGTTCAGACAGAAATGGTAATTAAGTGTGAGCCCACAAACTACATGCCCCCTGATCACCCCCTCTCATTTACTCACAATGCTTTGCGTTCAGTTCAAATGAAAGAGATCCTGAGGGCACAGTAATACACTTCCATGTCCTCACTTTGTTTTTGTCTTTAATTTTTCTGATGCTTCATTAGTACTTGGCTTTTTCTATTCTTGTGTCTATTAAGCTCTCTAATTGAATGGTAATACCTGGATCTCTTGTATAATTAGACATGGTGATTTAGACTTTTGATCCCAACAAGTCACTAGAATTGGTCAAACAAAATCAAAACGAAGTAAAATTTTGAAAATATCACAATTTTGTCACAACAAGCAGTTCACTAGAATAATCAAAAACACTGAACAGAAACCATTCACAGTTTCATAAAATCACTCAGGTTTTTTTTTATCAGGAACAACAGCATTTAGAAGCAGCTTTAGCAGGAACAATAGAAGACAAACAGAGGGAGACAGAAGAAGCTCCATTACGAACAATCAGAGCATTGTTTACTCGAAGGCTGGCAAGGTGCACTTCACTTTTTGTCAAAGTGAAAACACAACACATGGCCCATCATTTGGTTCCAAATAAGCTATTGTTCTCAGCTGGTTCAGCAGGGATTGCAGTGAGTCATCCACAGGCGGAGACTGTGCAGAGCAGCTGTTTTGGTAACACCTCGTGCAACAATCAATACCTGGAGAACGGGGGTTTGAAGGAATTCACCAAACACACTTAGAACGTTCTGACACACTGAAGTGTTTTGTTGTTGGTGTAATCAAATCTTCTGCTTAATGTGATATTACTTGTCTCTAGAATATCTGTGTGCTCTTTTTTAAACAAAATGGAAATTAAAATGTTTTCTCTTGGGTACAATATGTTTTCCTTAATCACTTTAACTTGTATTCGGAATAGATTTCATGGTCTCTGTCAATAAAGTAATGAGAATCTGAGGAGGCAGTTATTCTAACAATAAACAGGGCACGTTTGAGTGATCAGCTTAAGTCATGTTTTCAATTAGAGTCCGTGATAATAAATTATGGGTATAAATCACTCTGAAACATCCATTAATTTGCAATACAGCTCATTATCTAACATATTAACTTATTGAGATGAGGTGTGCTAACAAAACCATGGCTAATTATGAACACAACAGCACGCTTACTGCCAATCTTTGCTCCATCACTGTCGTTAAATCACTAATATGTATCAATATGATGCAATGTACTGGAGTATTTGCCTATAATCAATGAAAGGATAACAGGTATGTGAAGTGATGTAATAACTTTTCAATTTGAATTCAAAGTAAAGTGTGAGAAAAAAAATCAATTTCAAAACCATCTTATCTATAGAGATACTCATTATAGAGAGATAAAATCAAGGATAAGCACATATATAACAGACTGTCATTATAATACAAGCAACATGGGACATACTTTAATGTACACTGAATTACTTAAGTTAATGCAACAGAGTAAATGTAAATATGGGATTAGTCTCAGTACCAGCATACACCAAGCATCTGCTTATGCCACATAATGTCAGCTGAGAATGATTTGAGCTGTTGAATCCATATGTGCAATGAAAATGAGTCACCCAGCAATGCACAACTAATCATGCAGCTCTGCACATATAATTGAAAAAGAAGAATACAGTTAGTTGTTTTTTTTTTTTTTTTACTCTGCTTAAAGTGTGAGTATATACTACACAGTGATTGTGATGAGACCAACATGGTGCTTTTTCAGACAAGACGCTATGTTTGGTGGACACCAAAGACTGCACATCATCACAAACACATCTCCACTGTAAAACAAGGTGGTGGCAACATCATGCTTTGGGGATGCGTCTGGACAGCTGGCCCTGGAAGGCTTGTAAATGTAGAGGGTAAAATGAATGAGGCAAATTATAGGAAAATCCTGGAGGACAATCTTATTCAGTCTGCAAGAAAACTAGGGCTTGGGAGAAGATTTATTTTCCAGCAAGACAATGACCTGAAGCATACGGCAAAAGCTACACAGAAATGGTTTAAAGATGAGGTGAATGTTCTGGAGTGGCAAAGTCAAAGCCCAGACCTCAGTCCAATGGTGGCTGGACTTGAAAAGGGGATGTTCATGCCTGATCCCCATGCAACCTGACAGAGCTTGAGCAGTTTTACAAAGATAAATGGAGTAAAATTGCAGTGTCCAGATGTGCAAGCCTGATTGAGACCTTTTTAACACAGACTCGGTGCTGTGATTGCAGCCAAAGGTGCATCTACTAAATTATTAAAAGAATGTCAAGAAAGCCAAATTATATTGATCTTGATTGACTCATGAATCCAATAAAAAGGGCAAAACATCCAAGGGGATAAAAACTTTTTAGAGACACTGTATATGTTGTGCAGGTTTTATTTTGGTATTTAGCACACCTTCTAGCTCAGTCAACCAATCAATCAATCAGTCTTTATTTGTATAACACCAATAGCACACCAACTTTATATTGTTACAATGTGAAGTTGTTTTACTGTTGCAGTGTGGAATTGGTTTACAGAATGTATTTACTTTACTTTAAGCCAGGTGTACACTGAGTGATTTCAAGCCGACCATATGACAGTCATGGCTGAATGTCATCTCATACTGTGAGTCTGAATCATTTACAAGGCACGACCATTGCTCACGAGTTGTGTGCTCACATGGTATGGCTGAAATCGGGACGGACTGTGACAGAAACCCTCAGAGTTTCCTTTAAAAAAGTCTCGAGGTCTGAGGGTGAAGTGTTTCCAGTCATATTCTCTCTCTCTCACGCTCTCCCTCTCTCTCTTCCGCTGTCTCTCTGTCTCACACACACAAACAGCATCACCTCTGTGTCAGCTGCAGGTCTGCGGGTAGGAATATTTCCTACTCATTAATTTCCTTTATCATGGGGGGGGGTCAGAAAGTGATTCCAGTCGTTGTCATGGTAATATAGGACGTTGTTGGACAGTTTACAAAGGAAAACAATCCCCCAATGTTGTTTTTTTTCTGCTTGTGTTTCTGCTCTCACTGTGAAGTGTCTGGAGTCGTACGACCAAAATATCAAACATGCCAGAAATCCTCCCGACTAGTCGGAAGCAGGTGGTAAGGTCATAGAATCGCAGCAAAATTGCACAGTGTACACCCGTCTTTAGACTCATTGTCTAAATGCAATTATAATTTGCTTTTACTTGGATGGAAGATTATTTGACTGGGGACATCCAAAGTGAAGCCCCTGCAATTGCGTACCTTTGCTGAATGTTAAATCCACCCATGTTTATATAAATATATAGTTTGAGAATGCATCATTGGAAAATGACTTCCATACATTCCTTCATTTCTATAGCAGCAGATGAGGCAAGGTTGCCTGACATTTCGCTTCACAGAAACATCTAGCATCTCATCCTGGGGGATTTTAAGACTTTTTTAAGTCAGATGAGCGCTATCATTCCTCAGGCATGTTCTAGACTGCTCTGGGATCTCTTGCCACCTAGACGTGCCAAGAAAACTTCCAAAGAGTGCCCAGGAGGGATCCTTATCAAGAGGCTCCAACCACCTAAACTCACTGCTTTCAAGGGAGCAGCAGTGGCTAAACTCTGTGCTCCCTTTAGATGTCTGATCTTCTTTCCCTCTATCAGTCACTCTCAAGAGGAAGCTTCTTATGTCAACTTGTTAAATCCCAGACTTTTGGTCATTAGCTTAAAACCATAAAAATACGGTTTGAGCCTGGACCCCTAAGGAAGCCAGGAGCAATGCTAAGAGGTTAATATCATCTGCAAAATAACAGGAAAGTGACTGTGCTTTGAGATTTTGTCCTTGAAGATCCCAGACGCCTACAAAAACCTTTTGCTGAGAATATAGACCAAGCTCTCACTCTGTTTCTAAAGTTTAATCCCTAAGGCCCTATATTCTTCAGTACCCTGAAAAAAACGTCCCATGGAGGGACACGGCCTCCTTCAAGTCCACAGAGTGCAACAGCAAGAACCGGCGGCACCCAGTAAACAACATAAGGTGAAGGAAAACTTTTTAATCTGGGTGGAATCTCCTCTGGATGGAAGTAGGTGTGGCAGTGAAATCCAGGGTCAACAAACTAAGACATTAATAGAGCTCAGGATGCCAGAGGTTGCTTTCACTTTGTCAATAAATACTGCATGGGACTGGAAAACAAGTTTGTTATGAACCTGTGACCAGGCATCAGATAAAAAACAAAATATTCTTGAAGCTCAGATCAGCTGACAAAAACTCAAAACAGTTTTGTCCAGTTTAAGTTGATGAAAAGTCTATACATATTTATCTTTACTCTTAGTCAGGACACTTGTTTTGGTCTTGTATCAGTCTCCTTGATGAAAAGGCAACTAACTTACTTTTGTCATATTTTAGTTGAAGAAATTAACACCAGAGTAGAGCAGAGTGACACTTCTGGCACATGCTGCAGATGGAATGGAGAGCGTGTAGTGGAACTGCAAAGATTGACTTGAAAAGGAGGGATTTGCCCCAGAGTTTGCGTGCTGATCACTGCACGGGAAAAGCATGTGGAAATTAGGGGTAAAAATGGCCTTAGTTCAGGCAGGCCACAGAGACAAGCGCTGTCATATGATTGAGATCAAATGATCTCATGCAAGCCCTCATCAGCTAATTTGCTCTAAGCACACTATTGGCTAATTGCACTCATCCATCCATCCATTCATCCATCCATCCATCCATCCATCCAGCTATCCATCCATCCATCCATCCATCCATCCATCCATCCATCCATCCATCCATTCTCTAAACTGCTTATCCTGTTGGGGGTCGTGGGGGGCTGGAGCCTAAGCTGTCATTGAGTGAGAGGAGGGTACACCCTGGACTGGTCTCCAGTCAATCGCAGGACTTAATTGCGCTCATGTAATAACTTAAAATCCTTCAGCCTGTTTTGACAGTTTTGACACTGGAGGTTTCCATTCTGTCTACATGCTTCTCATTGTCTAAATTCATTGTCTTGGATTTTTTGGATAATACAGAGCCAAGTCTTAATTAATTAGAATCAATAATAAATCACTCGTATCCATATTGTTTGCATTTCTATTAATTCAAAACTCTGGTTCAGAGATATTCTCTAAGTGCTGTTGTGGTTTAATTCAGTAAAGTCAGCTGGCTTGTAGATCACAACTTGTGATCACTTCTCCACGACTCTCAGCCACAGTTTCCACCCAGTGAGATTCCCTCAGTGTTACCGAGGTCCGCTGCTGCTGTCTGACAAACAGACATTTGCTTTCCCTCAGATTTTCTAACCACTTTCCACATGGTCTATATGCAGGGGGTGATCATTTTCTGGTCCAAGACCAGCTTATTACATGTCAGACACCATTAAATATTCCATCAGCACCTTATCCATCTTTATCAAATTAAAAGGGCTTTGTTTACCAGGCCATCACAAAGCAACCAATAATATGCCAAAAGGGAGGATCCCACAAGGATAATGTCAGCGGCACAAAGTACACAGGCTAATGAGTTTTGAACCTGGCTGACACTGTTTGGCTCAAATAAAACACAAAGGACAAGACTGATAACTGGATCTCTTTATTCAATTATCCTCCCTGAATGCAGGCTGTCACTGTGTGCAGTTATCTCATTCATTTTCACATAAAGACAATAAATTAACTGTTGGGGCTTTGAAGAATCACAGAGCATAGATACTAACTGTATCAATAGTTGTAGTATAAGCAGTATGAGCATGAAAAAAAAAACAAAAAAAAAAACAAGGTTTCAGTTAGAAATAGTCTCAGACTCTCTAGTCTTGGGGCAACCGTTTTTATGAGAAAGGGCGTTGGTTGACTTTTCCAGAATTAGCTCAGCACACATAACAGACATCCATGCTCATTATCAGCTACACCACAACATACAGGAGCCACTTTGTATCACCAGGGAAAGTCACACATCCTTGCAGTGTTTCCTGGTATGACCTCACTCGCAGCAGAATACAAACATTGTACGTCAACCACCACAGTTTTTTCCCAGCAGGAGGAAAGCAGTTCTTTTTTTAGACCCTGTGATGCTGTTTTTGCCCTAAATCTGGTCCTTTCTTGCCAGAGTTAGACTGAGTTGTTTTCAGAATAAAGCACAATATTGCATAAGACATATATTAAACTGTAATTTTGTGATCACTTTGTAATCTTATTGTTTAGAATGCAATCTGGAAGTGCAGACTTCAGATTTAAAGATTTAACTTAAAAAACCCAAATATTCTGATTGTAAAGTTTGCATGAATAAAGACAGTCTTCCTCTGTGTGTTTCACTGTTTATCATTTTAGTGTTCTTCAGGGACCAATAGTTCCATGAAAGTGCAAAGTTCCCCTTCTGTCTTGTCTAGACACTACAATACTTGCACATAATGAAGGCACATTTATAAGCCTTTTTAACAAGATGCAGAGCTGTAAAATCAAAAGTGTTTGTTTTAATGATAAAAAGCCTACATTACAAGCAGAGGTAGGTAGTAACGCGTTTACTCTGTTACATGTACTCGAGTAGCTTTTTTAAAAAAATCCTACTTCTGAGAGCAGTTATTGAGCAGAGTACTTTTTACTTCACTCCGTTACATTTGTGATTAAAAAAACGATACTTTTACTCTGTTACATTGGGCAATACACCGGTCGCTACTTTTACTTGCCTATAATTTATCTTTAGGGATGGGACTGATCCGATCTAATATCGGTATCGGGTCCAATATAGACGTAATTAATAGATCTGACTGACGGCCCCGATCCAAGTGACCGATCCAAATCCATCCTACAGTTTGCGGTAGACCATGAACGCACCTCAGTCTAACATGAGACAGTCTGTGTGTAACTGGGCTTGTATTAGTTAGGATGTTCTTAGCGGTACAATTACCTAGTAGATTAAATGTAAACCTATATTTAGAATAGTAAAAACTAGTCTAAAGATGAGAGAACACTCAGCTGAGTGGGCGTGACTTAGCCTGATAACCTGATAACGGGCGGCGCCAGCGCTGAAAGCTAGTGCCGCCCGCCTTAGTTCCTCTTTGTAGATTAATGTTGTGCTTTGGTATTTGGCCTCTTTTCACTTCAGGTGAGTAGTCATACGTAAGCTTAACCCTCGACAGCCCACATACCACTTTATTTACATTTACTACTTTGGAAAACTGTCACACCCCGGTCTTCCTGCTACACACTAACAGGTTAGCGCCGAGGTTCTCATTGTTTATATCTGGTGAAGGGTCAGAGAGGAAGGCTGCGGCCATTAACTGAAGCTACAGCGGTCTCTAGTGGCGGGAGATTCATTAAAGACGGTATAGACAGGGATTTATAACTTATACTCAGTTGTTGCTGTTTTTTGGATAATGTTGAAATTTATTTTTAAGTAGTAATTGAAATAAATTTGTTTGGAATACATTTAAATTCAATTCATTTTTGTATTTTTTTTGCTTTTTAATAAGAGGAGCTGGGTGGTTTATTACAGCCTCATGTAACCTCACACATTATACCAACAACAATAACAATTGTTTAAAAAAAAGAAAAAATATATATATATATAGGAATCAGTATCGGTAACAGCACATACTTATCAGAATCGGATCGGGATTGAAAAAAAGTGGATCGGTGCATCCCTGTTTATTTTCATAAAGTATTTTTTACACTCAGCTGAGCTCTCACAGCAGTGTGAGGTAAAATCCTTGGCACCACAGAGTAAACGGAGGAGTGACCCCTCCCCCTTAACTATCAACAGTTGGAGATAATGGCTAAAGATGTAATACGTGCGTCTCCTTCAGAGGAGCATGTTCATCCCTGGCCTAACATCAAGACTCTTTGCCTTTCAAATGACGAGGAACAGCCACATAATGTGCTGCCTACTGCGTCTACCTGAAACGGTGGAAATCCCAAGCTTCAAAAATAGCACGTCAAATCTAAGAAAGCACGTTATGGTAAGTAAACTAAACAAGCTAATGACTGCACTGCTGGTTAGCTAAAGGTATAAGTTCAAATCTCTGTTTTAACTTGCAGACTGCAAAGACACAGTTGTGTCAGTGATAAATGATGTCATGTGTCCAACCACCTATGCAACTCTGCCACGTTACGTCGTAGGTGAAACTATTATCATGTGTTTGGCATATCTCTTATATCAGTGATTATACTCAACATGGTTATAACGTGGAGCTAGTGGGCCAAAGTTGTCTTTGGTTTAAATAAGTTTCAGTTTGGCTTGACAAATTTGTTGAGTGATAATCAGGATAAAAATTCATAAAGTAGAGCTAAAAAATAAAAATAAAATTAAAAAAGAGGCAAAAGTCAGAAATGAGGATAATTTATAAGATTGATTTCATAAATATGAGCCAAAAATCATTAACACATGATAAAATAAATATAATGTGATTAAAAAGTAATAAATGCAAGGTACCATCTTGTAGAAATAACATAACTATAATGAGAGAAACAGTCTGTTTTTCCTCATTATATTGAATTTTTCATCTCATAATTGTTATTAACAAACATAACTTGACTGCTGCTTTATGTGTTGTTACATTTTTTATTACTTGTAACTATATTGGCAAGTTAAGTCACTTTATTTATGACAATGTGTAGTTCACATTACTACCACTGAGTAATATGTTGTGATGCAATATGTTTTAATAAATTGCACAAAATAAAGTTACTCACTACTTGAGTGGTTTTTTTTAATGAGGTACTTATTTACTCTTACTCAAGTACTTATTTTTAGTTGTTTTACCTCTATTTGAGTAATTATTATTGTTAAGTAACAGAACTTTTACTTGAGTACTGTAACTATGTACTCTACCCACCACTGATTACAAGCCTTCTGGGTCTTATTTTCTTAGGAACTAGTTTATGAGAGATTTACCCATAAGATATTCAAAAATGTAAAGCAAGTAAGAGCAGTCTTTCTGCAGTGTTAAATGGGTGTATTTTGAGAAATGTGACACTGTACGTACTAGTGAGAGGTAGTTACACCTGGCCCTTCAGTTTGACACTTGCACTATTTAACATTAGGAGGTACACTTTGTAAAATTAATGAGAGAGAGACTCTTTGATTTAATGAACTTAGCTGTATAGTGTGCTCTTGTGGCTCATAACCAACCTCTTTTGTAATGGGGCTCCAGCTTCATCCAGGTCTCAGTCCCTGTGTGGATTGTTCAATAAGGCCGAACCTCTCGCCTTAATGACTGTCGACTTTTTTTTCCTCAGTCGGATGCACTTTTAATTATCAGCTCCAAGGCTTTCTGTAGCATCTGTACTCCCGAGGATAGAGCCCACCTTTAACTAAGAACCTCCAACTTTAAAGAGCTGGCTCAAAGTCAGGCTCAAAATTTGCTGAATTGAGCCACACAGCAGCAGAGCCGCAGGAACCCTTTAATGACTGTGCGATCTTTAGCCTGGCTGATGTTAAACTAATAACCAGCACAGCTGATGGGCTGATCTTTTAGCAGCAGCATGCCCCGACAAAGCCAACAAGAACAACAAAGGACAAATAATGACTACGTGGATCTAGAGGTTTGTGCCAGTCTAGGTTTCTGTAGACGCATTTTTAATAATGATGAGAAAATAGACTGCTGTATTTATTATTCTATGTCAGAGCAGTTTGACCTTGAAGGGCTGCTTGAGAGAGCAACTTTAATGCTAATCTGGCTGTAAAAATCATAAATCATTTCAGTTTTCAACTCTCAAACAAACACACTTTACCTACATCACACACTGCCCTGATAAATTAAAGCCCAAGCACCTGAAAAACTACACTTCCATCAACAGATGATAACACATGTGACATAATACCGGTGACAGATCTTATCAGAATGTGATTGTCAGTCATGTATGCAGATTCCTTGGAACAAGCAGAAGCCTAAACAATCTGCACAAACAGAGGGTTGTTGTTCCCCTGCTGCAGAATGGGCATATTTCTGTGGTATAACCAAACACACTGACTGCAACAATGGCTGTCTACCAAGCAGCTGTTCCTCTCTCTCTCTCTCTCTGTTCAAACTCTCACCGGGGCATCATTATCGCAGAACACATTTTCCTCCGTCAGTGTTTGAATGAGGCATCAGTTTATAGAAGAGTATCTCAAATTAGTCTAATTGTAGCTGTCATACTGCTTTATGCAAAAATGATTTGATTAAAACCATGAAAATGATCAGAAACTGAGACAGTACACATGTTTTTAAATTCACTATACTACTTTTTATTGCAATGATTGTTCATTATGTTTTGGTTTTGTAAATGCTGTTGCTTGTGTTAAATCAAAATTGTCTGAGGTGACTATTATGTTTAGGTGTATTTATTCTTTTTGTTTTTTTTATTGGAGATAAAGTGAAAATACATACACAGAATGGTAACAAGAAAACACAACAAACATACACACACAAACAAAAAGCCTTGGTGATGCACACTACTGGTAGCTGACTATCTCATTAAAGCCACGAGTTTGGAAATGTGGCTTTTAGAGATTTAACACGAGGATTCTATCTGCTCTAACCCTCTGTTTTTAACATCTGGGGGGCTCACCATGATTAGAGGGTCAGCCTGGTCTGTTGAGCTGAAAGTCAAAGTTCTTTTTTTGAAGGAGGGTTGAATAAAATGTCCACTTTTATTCAAGCACATACACAGCTTGAAACTGAAAGCCTGATCCAACAGATAAAGTTAGAAAAGCTTCATAGTAGTCAATATTTTAACTACAGTTTATGGCTCGCCAAGACATATTACTTAAAAGAAGCCTGCTGGGTATGTTAAACTTGCTTTCTGTCCTCCAGTCTACCAAAATTACTACAAGAGCGTGCTGACAAGTCATCCAGGATGTCACAAAAGAACCAAGAACAACATCTAAAGACCTGCAGGTCTCACTTGACTCAGGTAAGGTCAGTGTTCATGATTCAATAATCAGAAAGTAAACTTGAGCTTGGGTAGCGCTTTTCTAGTCATCTGACTACTCAAAGCACTTTACACCACAGATCACACCTACCCATACATGCCCTTTCAATCCATTCACTTTATATTTTCTTACTAATGGCAGAGGTTGCTATTCAGAATTGGCCTTTAGTATTAGCTAATCCAATTCAAATGCATCCGTACACATTTACTTGCCAAAGTGCTGCAGGAGCTGGGGACTGAACACACAACCTTTTGACTGCGAGACAACTAACTGAGCAACAGAGATTCCAGCCATCAGTTTGTGACCTAAAGCTTAACCATTCTTGGGATATGCAGCATGACAATGATCTGAAAAAGACCAGCAAGTCTACCTCCGAATGGCTAAAAAAAAAAAAACAAAAAAAAAAGAAGCAAAATCAAGGTTTTGGAGTACCTAGTCAACGTCTGGACTTAAATCTGATTGAAATGCTGTGTGGGGTGATCTTGAACAGATCATTTGGGCTCAAAAATTCTCAAATGTTACTAAATTTAAACGATTCTGCAAAGAAGAATGGGCCAAAATTCCTCCACAGCGATGTGAAAAGACTCATCACCAGTTATCACAACTACTTGGTTGCAGTTGATGCTGCCAGGGGTGGCACAACTTGTTTTTTGGTTCAGGGGGTAAGTGCTTTTTCACATAGGGTTAGGTAGGTTTGGAAGGCCTTTCCCCTTAATAAATGAAGTCATCATATAAAAACTGCATTTTGTATTTATGCAGGTTATCTTGGTCTAGTATTAGAATGTGTTCAGAGATTTGAAACATGTAAGTGTGACAAATATCTAAAAGAAAAAAAGAGAGGAATGGGGCAGATATCTTTTCACAGTACTCTATCAGTTGTAAGAATTGTTACATCCTTTGTGCCGCTGTTGCTTTTTGAGGTATTAAACTGACTTGTACAAAGTGAATAAACTTATCAGGACTTATCAGGTCACCTTTCCATGCAATATTTGCATGAGAAAGCATCAAAACCAAACCATACTTCCTTGCCTTGACTTATGAAAACCATAACCCTGGACATATGAACAGGCAACTTACTTGTATAAAAATGTCCCTCCTGCACAGCAGTTATATAAAGCAAAGACCATAAACCCAAGTGAACTGATTCAGCATGGTTAAACTAGCAAAGCAATATGTGTTTTGCGGATTATCTTGCTGGATCAGCCTGTATGATTTATTTAACAGGTTACCCAGAGGGATCAGCACCCTTTAGCCACTGGCTCTTCTTCCTTTGCCACGGTGTCAGATAATCATTATGCCAGAGCTGAGCTGGGGTGTTGCTCCCTTGTTAGCAGGGCCTTGTTAGCTGCTGGGCTGCAAAGTGAGCTTGTTGCTTTCTATAAGAAATGCCACTGGCTCAAATTTGATAGCTGGATCATCTTTAAGTATATGTTGATAATGTAGTGATTCCACTCTGCTACTGCAGCTGGATCTGTAGCTGAACAAGTAGCTGTAATAAAGTTAATGTTCAACATTAACACATCTCCTTTACAGTGTGATGTTACTATCATTTTAATGTTAAGAAAGTTTGAATTAATGCATTGTATTTTCCCCTGCTATGGGAGCAAACTGCTCTCGTGAACCATATCTCTTCACAGATAAAAGCATAGCCTGAATGCAACATGCTAACATTGGCTCAGTTCTGTTGAATTATTAAAAAGCTTCTTATTTGTAAAGAACATCTAATCGCCTTCGTTTTTTGATGTGCAAACCAGACTTTGTGCTGCAAAACAAATCTGGAGTTTTTCATCTTCTGGAAAACTCCAGTGTCAGTGTGCTATTTAGAAAGCAGCTCAGCAGCGGACCAAAAAAAGAAAAGAACACAGAGTACACATGGATTAGTGAGCCGTCATCACACTGAGCATGGATGTCAGATTTGGGCCAGGACTCTGCATATGAGATGGACAGATGTCTAACACTAGCGTAAGAATAATGTGAAAGAGAAAAGTGGAACACAAGAGTAAATGAAAGCTATTTTAGCCCACATCAAACACAGCACTGGGAGGAGGTTTGCTGAGTGGGAGTCATCTTGTTCCTTCTGCAGTGCTTCCTGCAGCTCCGGTTTAGTTCCACTGTCTTCCTTTTGCGATCTAAATATTTTATACATAGCCTGATGTTGTGTTCGGTACGCGTCCCACTCTTTGATCAGGAAGACTTGCCATTGATTTGTTGCTGGAGCGAAGTAAGGCATTGACTGTTTCTTTCACAGAGGAAGAGGCAATGAAGACAGGCTCAGTGAACAAAGACAAAATCAATAAATAATGCATCATCAGCTTGTCTTCAGCTGTTTTATCAATCATTAAAAGCTCCATACAGTGCAGTCCCACCAGTAGAGGAAGTGAAACGAGGGCTGCTGCGGTTCGTGTGTACATGCCGCTGTGTTTGGTGTTCAAGTTGTGATGCTGTGAATAGCTCCTTGTGTGAATATGTGCTGTATATTTAATGTAGGGAGAAGAATTATGCCTCACGAGATGGTTAAAAAAAGCATCCATGCATCACTGTGAATCAAAAGTGGCAGTCATTACAAAACACAGATTTATGAGTCAGACAATGAGCTGTACACTACAAAATATCAGTGCATGTTGTTTTTTTGTGCCCAAACCCCACTGTCGCTCCAGCTTTGATGTTCAAACTGCGGCCCTGCACAGCCAGGAAAAGAGTGCTCTAAAAACCAGATTCTTAAAAAAGCAGCTGTGAGAGAAAACTCTGCTGCTGCTGCTGTCATAATCCTACGGGTAATCGTTTACATTTGATCAGCATGCATGAATATGAATGCTGCTCTGCGTGTCCTTGAAAAATCCCCCAATTTACACTCCCTCGCTGGGGTGCTGCGTGAACATGTTCTGCACTTTCTTCCGTATCACGACCGCCATTCAAATGACTTACTCCAACTGCAAGCAAAATGACGATTCCTGTAAAACAGTCACAAGAGGCAGGCATTCAAATCGACTCATTGTGCTGTTACAAAAACAATTGAGACAACAGAAAGGAGAGATAAAAAGGAGAGGGCACTGCAGATGGCCGGCTTTGTGGAGATGTATTTGAGCGTGTTTTCAGGCTCATTTCAGTGTAATTTTCTCCCTTTATCCATGGGCATGAAGCCTGTAAAGGGTCAGAATGAGGCATGGAGCCCGGTGTTGGATGGGCCGAGGGAAGGCCGAGCGGTGAGTGCATGAAGGCAGAAAGAAGACGTGACAGGGTTTGGGAAATGCTTCTATTCCTCCACACAAAAAAAGACACTGGGTTTACTGAGGCACACAGACAATGATGCTCAACCCAAAACTTGGGTGAATTTGATCGAAGTTGTGAATAAACTCTTCTGGAGTGAACAGTATTGTACTTTTGAACTGAAATGAGTCATGAGTCATTTCAGGGTTTATTACATAAATTCAGAACAAGTTTAAATTTACATTCCATCCTGGCCCAGATAAAGAGGAAGCAGAAAATACCAAAGCGCATACCCAAATTAAATTTTAAAAGAGGAAAAAGGAAAAGAATTAAGTACATGAAATGAAAAACTGAGACTTGTAATAAAATCTAATGAAAAAGCCTTCAAAATGTAAGTAGGAGCTATTTTTAACTCAGTGTTGACAGAAGTTCACTTTAATTCAGATCAGTCTGGATAGCAGCAGGGCAGTTTTAAGAAAGATAAAACTCTCAAGAGCAAATCATCCTTGATAACACTTTTATGTGTTTGATGATATTCCAGATTTCAAAATGTGGACTCTTCTCTCAAGATGCAATAGGCTGTATTTAAGCTTTTGTGTGCAGCATGGGAAGGTTAAACCCAAAACAGACCTCCTAATGGATATAATACAGAATTATCAGCAGGTAATATCAGCTGGAGGCTATGTTTGAGCAAAAATAGCATCTAAGTTTCATAACATGTCATCTTGAAGACTTGACAACACATATCAAGTTCTAGCTGCTCTATGATTTTAATAAAGTACAATGTTATGAATTCTAAATCTAGGACAAGCTAACCATTTAAACTAGAGCTTTCATGTTTAGATTTTTTCATTCATTTTGTGACAGCAGTGTTAATGCAAGTGAAAGGCAGCACTACAGATCATAGATCATCTCCTCTGCTATTAGACAATATTTCTAAGCTTTTGTTGTATTTGCTGTTATTTTTAAATTCTGTATCCACTCTTTCCAAAAAAAGGAAGAAACTGGTCATCATTAACCCTTCCAGACTGGTGTTGTTGTACCCAAAAAGAGTCTGACACATTATATAAATCTTACGTAGCTGACGAACCATAAACCATAGCCTCTTTTAATCCTCTGGATGGTATGTTGTGTTGATCCACTGATGCTATCCATGCCTTCTAATTCCTTACAGAAGAGGTTTTTTTTTTTTTCAATTTTGTTACACATCCTGATGCTACAGTTTAAAAAAAACCTAACATCTTTATTCCCATCAAGCTACATACTATTCAATCTATACAAACTCCTTATTGTCTTTCAAAATAAAGCAGGTCCGGCAGTACAAAAACTGAAAATGAAACAGAAAAGGTTTTAAAATTAAAAAATGTGAAATTTCCAAATGCAACTAAAAAGGGGAGATTGGTTGTGATTACCTACAAAACTCTGAGATCAATTATGATTACAAATTTGTATTCTTTGACTGCCCTAGTTTGAAAAAAAAATCATTATGATAAATATGTAAGTCTGAATAGCCATGGGCACAATACAAATCCATGCTGCCCACTTTGAGGACAACAACCTTTATATAGTGAACCTGTGACAGTGTGCATGAGATTTCCTGCATTTTTTGGTCATCTAAAGCAAAAAGAAAACGGTAAAGGGTGTATAAGACTCTAATGTTAGTTATCTTGGTTATTGAAACAGTTGTTGCTTTTCACTAGTGTCATTTTAAATGCTAATTTTATGTTACGACAACCCCATGCCTAAGAATTGTACAAAGTCACTGCCAAATCTATCATCTTTGTTCACATAAACTTAAGGAAATAATCATTCCCTTCTGGCAGGGAGACTCTGGAAACAAACAAGAAATTACATGTAAGTAAAATATGAAGTCCTGTTGTGCCTGATAAATGAAGTTTGTACTCTCTCATTCAACATTCAAAGACAGAGTACAGGTATTGTGTTTTTAACAAAGCAGGGAAAGTTGCCTCGGAGTACATGAGAACATCTACTGAATAGAGAGAGTTTCGACTAAAGCGTCACGACTGATTCCCCTTTGGGACATGCAGCAATTAAAACTGATTCTAAAATGACCTGCAATGACTTCACACATATGCTGTCTATTTATAATGAGGGATTATTCACCATGATATAACTGACACTAGAAACACAAGTCTCACAAGTCACAACAGTACCCTGTTCCCATGAGTCAAACCAAGGACAAAGAGCCCCAAGCGAGTCTGTCACAATGCAGCCTATTACCCACCCAGTCGCACTTTTGATGTATACGTTTCTAAAGAGCCGAGCATGAAACAGACCCTTTGTGCAGAACAAAGTTTTACACAGAACAGTAGCAGAATATCTTGTGGGTATTCCCCTCGAGTCAGCGGATGCCACATATGAACACAACAGAAATAAAGAGCCATTCAGCCGTATGCATGGTCTCTCTGAGAGTCAACTTTAATGTACTCTGGCTCACACATGCAAACACACTTTTCTCTATCTCCTTTGCTCTCTTGTGGCAGAATATGCCCTTTGTTCGTGCTCTTTGAGGGAGTGTTGGGAAGCCAGGCTGCTACGGCTGTGGGAACGGACATGAATAAATGGACTGTCCTTCAGAGCTGCATGAGGGGAGCAGCCCAACACCCCAAGCAGAAGATCTTACATCCAGTATCAAAGCGCCTTTTCTGAAAGAGGCTACAACCACAACTGCTGCTTGTTTGAAGCTGCACACATGTATGTCAAAGCCCACATGTATTTGCACAAGCATGTGGTGTGATTGATGCATGCACAATTACTTGGACACATTCCTCTCAGATCCCACTAAAGCCGCTTCCGTCCATCCAAACCAGGGGAACCAAATGGACATTAGCACAGAGCAAAGACATGAAGAGACACTGAAAAGATATCTTTCAGAACAGGAAATTAATCTTTGATTCAAGTGCTGCTGCTTTTTAGAAAGTGCCGTCTTGTATGCCAGAACCATCTTCCCACCTTTGAGTTAAATGCTTTAAGTGAGAAACTAAATTGTGTCTGGGTCACAGGATGGAAGAAAGAATGCAAGTATGTGTTCTCATTCGTTTCCCCAGAAGGTTTGTTCCTTCCACAGCAGTGGTTTGGGTAGGCTGTAAGTCTGAACATGCCTGTGCCCTGGACTAGCATGTTGGAAATGTTGAAGCCATTACATCCTATTAATACTGATGAGTCTGACCAGGCTTCCATATCACACAATGGGACTGTGGAGCTGCTCTGCAGATACAATAGGTCCACCTAGCTTTGTATTTCAGCTGTATTAAGGAGGATTTTCTGTGACACAGTGCCTCTGGGGTGCCATGAAACCACGATTATGTTACCGTAATCAATGGTAGAACACCGAGTCCCACAAGCAATATGGGCTACAGTTTGAACCTGAGTACTTCTCTGTGGTTGGAAGTAATACAAGAAGCTGAGAAAGGTACATAAACAGCATAATGACTAATTGATTCCTACTGCTAAAGATGAAATTAAAACTGTCTAAAGAAAATGTATTACTCCTATGACAACACCAAAAGTTTATCTTTACCTTGGTATAGCTGGTACACTGAACAATTTAAGGTTGTTAAAAAAATGGGTTGTGTTAACCCAAAAATCCAAAACAGATTTTTAGCTCTATTTTTCTGAGTTGATAGAACACATTTTAAGTAAACTCTACTTGATCAATCTAAGTTTTTTTTTTAATTGTACTAAAATTATTTGTCAAGCTTCCCTTAATCTGCATGGTTTTTCCACAATGCCGTCGGGAATTAGACATTTTTGCACCATGGGTGAAGTTATGGGCTCAGTTAGACAAGTTCTGACTGTGGGAACCATCCTCAGCATGATGAAGGAAAATAACTTAACTCTGTGGAAGTGTACTTTCTGGGGATAATGCACCTTTCAGTCTCTAACTTTAAGATGAGACAACTGGAAGTTGTTTAAAGCAGGAGCTCTCAAACTAGGGTCTGGGGACCCCTGGGAGTTCGGGAGCCACAGCTTGGGGGTCCACGAAAAAATTTTAAATAAATTATTCAAGTAATGCCATGTCATTCAAAAACCAACAGCTACATAAAGGGACCACAGCACCATAAAACAACCATACTAAACCAATGACTTCCACATAAGTCAGCTTTGGGCCAATAAAAACTCAGATATGATTGTGACATATCATGTAAATCTTTCACTGTTCACACATCAGTCCTTTTACTCAGGTGTGCAGGTCCAGCTAGCAATAATGGATAAATATTTAAGGGTGTCGACTTCATCAAGTGATGCTAGGCCCAAACCATCTTGAACTGAGAAAGTATGATGACAGCTATCTATAATTTGGTTTTATAGAGAACAGTGACAGAAGGCCACAATGTGCTGCGTGTCTTCATGTGAAGCCATGAAGCCTGCCAAGCGAAAGCGACGTCTGATAACTAAGAATGCAGAGTTTAAGGACAAAACAAAAGATTTCTTCCGTCAAAAGGGTGTAGAATACATCCACCAGCTTGTAGGTTGAAGAGTTTAAAATACAGCATCTAAAAAGAGTTAACATGTGTTTAATCAGCATGAGGGTTATGTGGGGGGGTCCTTGGAAAATTTTCTGCCCTGTAAGGGGTCCGTAGCCCCCAAAAGTTTGAGAACCCCTGGTTTAAAAAATGAGGTGGTAAAATAGTCACTCCAAAACAGCTACAGTATTTCAGCTCCATTGTTCTGAATTGATGGGATGCATTTTAAGTTCACAGTGTTCAGTTACTTGAAGTATCGTTTTGTAATTACACTCCCTGTTATGCATAACTCCAACATCCTGACCCCAACCCTCATAATGTTGCACTGTAAAACCACACAGTAAAAGGTCCCAACTTTCCATTTATTTGAAAGTGTCATTGTTTAATCCATCATTGGATTAACAAAAATAGAACTAGTATGATGTTTACTGTGATTCAGTTTGAACATGTTTATGCAATGGCCTGTATGTGAGAATGGACTCTTAAGACAATATGATTAAAACAGAGGATCTAATCTCAGTGCTATAGTGTCTGGATTTATGAGAGGTAGGTCATGATCAAAACTATCGACTGGAAAGTCTTTAACACCCAGAGAAACCAGAATAATGCTTAACACTGAGAAAGAACATGACCACAAGTACCCCGCTCACTCCTTGTATCAACATTTAATTGTCTTGCTCTGTGAAAAGAACAGCTATGGCCAAAGGGGTTAGTCATCCTTCATGCTGAGTATAACTCTCCTTTCCAAATTTACTTTTAGGTTTTCATCATCCATCTTGAGTCCATCTTTTCTTCTTAAAAAGGATTTAACTTTGAACTGAATTGAAAAACACCCAGATCAGCCTGCCATGAGGGGCTTCATTCATTTCTTGTTAGAAGAGTAGGAGTAGCCATGTCATTATTTTCACAAAGGCTGTTATTTAATACTCATCTTTAAAAGATCCCTGTGCTGGCCACGACATTCAAGACACATTTAAGAGGGCAAGCACCTCAAGCCAACTTAAATTATTCATCCGTTGCCCCTTCATGATTTCTAAATGATGACTTCATTTATTAAGGGAAAAAGCTATCTAGACCTACCTGGGCCTATGTGAAATATTAATTACCCCCTAAACCTAATAATAACTGGTTGTGCCACCCTTGGTGGCATCAACTGCAAGCAGGTGTTGGTGATAACTAGCCATGAGTCTTAGGGTGCATTCACACCAGAGCTGTTTGGTCTGCTTTAACCGAACTCTGGTCTGTTTTCCCGGATAGTCCGGTTTGTTTCGAGTGGTGTGAATGCTCACATGAACTCTGGTGCGGACCAAACAAGCGGACTCTGGACTGCCTAAAACAGGTGGTCTCGGTCCACTCCCTAACGAACCCTGGTGCGGTTCGTTGGAGGTGTGAATGCAAAGCAGACCAACTTGTGAACCAAAAGCAGAATGAGGCAAAAACCGTAATGATATACAGATTTGTATGAGATTTAATACGCTCAAATACATGTTGGTACCTCCCTCGGCATCTGGGTAGCCATGGCAACACGTCGTAGTCTGTGCTGATTTATTCGTCTCGTGTAAAGGACGACATGCTGGACAGCTCACCACCTTGCCGGCTGCTCATAATGCCAAAATGCACGAGCAGAAACCACAAGACAGTGTAAATTCTGTGTTTTTTCATTGTTTATGTGGAAGAAAAGACCGGCTGAAGGGGTTTCGCCTTCTTCTACGCCTTCTTTTCTTCTTGGTCGCTCTTTGTTTGTGGCAACAGTGCCCCTAGCGGGCAGAGGTTGTAGGTGTTCAGACGGTTTGGTCCGCTTGACCAAAAGAGCAGTGTGAATGCGAACCAAACCAAAGGAAAGTGCAACAATGTGGCCATTTCTGTTCCAAAACGGACCGAGTCCCCGGACTATCAGGTGTGAACACGACCTTAAACATCACTGTGGAGGAATTTTGGCCTACTATTCTTTGAAGAATTGTTTAAATTCAGTGACATAAGAGGGTTTTCATGCATGAATGGCCTGTTTATACTAGGGCTGACAGCTGGCTTGGTCAAAAGCTTTAGTCCAACCAAGATCATCCTGGTTGCGAGTCGCCCCGCCCCCAACGCGCTAACCAGGGGGCAGAAGCATTAATGCGCAGCTGACTGACATATAGAGACGTGCTGCTGGGGACAGACGAGCAATACAGCTCTGGGAATTACAGGTAGAGAAGCACACAAAGCGAGACAAGGTGGGATATTTTCTGATATCTTTATAGCACTAACGCTCAAAAACAACACATCTGAAAGTCGCCACAAAGTTGCAGATTGTTTGTATTGAAGTGGCACTGCTGAGTCTCTCTGCTCTGCCCTCCCTCACAGCATCCCATGTTTACTACGCAAATAGGCTGCGTAGTATCATCTCCTTTTATAATCTCCTAAAAGTGTTCACGTTAGCATAAGCTTCTCTTACAAACAGAAAGAAAGCAGAGCTGATAAACGACGATGTCTGCGGGTCATTAAGTCCCGACTAGCAAACTTTTCACTCTCACCTCCAAAAACACTGCATGCTGTCTGCTTTATGCTCGTATATGACACGGCACAGGCTGGATCAAGTGATCCTGTTATTAGTTACTGCTATAAATGAATGAAAAACAATGATCTAAGGTTATTTTGTAGGCTGTATGAGTAATCGCGCCGGAATCCCGGAGATCAAAGGCAGGCGCATGCTCTCTTAATTATTTTTTTTAGTAAATCGTGATGAGCCTGAAAAAGGCCGGCAACTCCTGGGTAGGTTCCCCACTGTTCCAAATTTTCTCTGTTTGTGGATAATGGCTTTCACAGTGATTCTCTAGAGACACAAAGCCTCTGAAATGGCTTTGGAACCCTTTCAAGACTAATAGATGTTAATGATTTTATCATTTGTTCTTGAATTTCATTAGATCCTGGCATGATGTGTTGTTTTTTGGGATCTTTTAGCCTACTTCACTTTGTCATACAGCTTCTATTAAAGTGATTTTCTTGATTTAACAGGTCTGACAGTAATCAGGCCTGGGTATGGCTAGTGAAACTGAACTCAGCTTCCCAAAAAATGTGGTTAATCACAGTTAATGCATGATTAAACCAGGGGGGTAATTAGTTTTTTTCACATAGGGCCAGGTAGGTTTGGATGCCCCCCTCCCCCTGATGAATGAAATCCCTATTTCTAAGCAGTATTGTGTATTTACTATGGTTATATTTGTTGATTTTTTTGATGATCTGAAACACTTATTTGTGACAAATATATAAGAAAAATGAAATCAGGGAGGGGCAAATACTTTTTTAACAGCACTGCCAGAAAGGCTCCCTCTTAGAAGTCTGAGTTCACAGTATCCTTCTCGTGAGTCACCACTGACTGAAATCAAATCAACTCCTGATTTTTCCTCTTTCTGTTGGGAGCAGATAAGCTGTTTTTCTGTTGTGTCACCTCCAGTGGTCTTGTTGTTGGCTAACCAGCCATCATCGGTCTACACACACATGCAGACACAGATACACACACTGGCAGATGACTCTCTTGACTGTGAAGTGTTCTAATTAGTGCGGGTAAACACTGGAGTTGATAATCAGGTTCTCATTTAAAGCTAATAGAGCTTCCTCTAGGATTGATCTGTTGGCTTTGTTTGATGAAAGGTCAGAGAGAGGAAAAACCAGACTGTTTTTTCAAGGGCAGTCATGACATAATGCAATACAAATCAGCCCTTATTTTGTAGCAAGATCCACTCACCCATGATGTATTTTGCTATCTAGCTTCAGTGTGACATACACATTCATACTAAGAAGTCACATTGTGGGGTCATCTTCTAATTAAGTCAACAAAGGTGTCTTAATCCAGCTCTGAGTGACCTCCATTAAAGGGATATTTTTTGCAGGATATGACCAATCACAAATCTGGAGAGTTCCACTCAAAGCAGATTGGTTTATTTTATCAAACAAGGAAAAATTATAGCATTAAATAAACTAATAATGACACAGATGTGGTCTTGTGTCTTGTCGAAGATAAGATATATTCAAACTAAATATATATCACTAAGTATGACTTTCTGAACAGAGAGTAAACTGAAACTTTTTCTAGGTTTGTTGTTCTCAGCACTGTGTTGACACTGACAGGTTTGCACTTTCAGTTTGTCAGCATGTTTCCCACAGTAGCTCAAGGATTTTGATTCTCTTTTACCTGAACCACCTTCCTCACCTTGCAACCATATGGGGTAAGAGAGACTTCCCCACCCACTCAAGGATGCGGTTTTAGAGGCACAACAGCTGTGTTTTCATCTCAAGAGTACAATTTAGAGAACCAATGGGCTTTCCAAACAAAAGAAAAGACATTTTTGGTCAAAAAGTCTTCAGAGAAATAAGAACCAAATCAACAGTGGGCTGCATATCTGACTACAGATCAGTACAACAAACAGCTGCACTGTCAGGGGTGGAGGAAGATTTGTTTTGGTCTGAGAAACTGGTGCTAAAGTTCAAAACAACTACTCTCAAAGTCACATACTATACCTCTTGGCCTTATTCAATCTTCAGCAACCAAGGTGGGGTCACACTGACAAACATGAGAGATTTGGTAAGCAGATTAAGTTAAGCAGGAAGTAGGCTTATATTCATATATTATGAGTACAAGAAGACTGTTTTAGTGCTTCAATCGGCCCCTGCTACAGGATAATGAAATTAGTCCTCCATTCAAAGAGAATCCCTTGCAAAAAACGAGCAATTTTATCCACCTAAGAGACCCTTTCTGCTCATAGACTTTGAAGACACCTGTAAATTGTTATAATCATTTTTTTATTGCTGCCGAGAATAACTCCTGTTAAAGTCAAAGGGGAAGGCATCTTTATGGGCTTTTTGAGGCTTCTAACCTCTCCTGCACATTGTTTTACTTTAATAACCTTGCATTGTTGTTAATACTTTTATAACATTTAAATCTTAGATCAAGAAATTCATTGGCCAGTTGGCTATACTCTATCAGTCCTATTTCAAAAGCCATAGGAGGGAAATTAAACAACTGTCTCTATTCACAGAAAGATTGACAAGAGTTTGATTGCATTTCTTGTTATTAAAAACAAGAAATGATCCAATAAATTTGAAGACAGAATATTTTCCCCAAAGTTTTGAAAATCATCAAGATGTCTGTTGTCAAATGTGAGACGAGCATTTGTGTTCTTCCTGGTCAGCTCTGGTTTTCACTTTGGAACTCCCCCATGGATGCCTTTTTGCCCAGTCTCATTCTTGTTGTTGAATCATGAATAACTGACCTGAACTGAGTCAAGTGAGGCCTGCAGGTCTTTAGATGTTGTTCTGGGTTCTTTTGTGACTTCCTGAATGAGTTGTCAAAACACTCTTGGAGTAATTATGGTAGGCCGGCCACTCCTGGGAAGGTTAAGTGCTGTTTCAAGTTTTCTCCATTTGTGGACAATGGATCTCACCATGGATCTCTGGAGTCCCAGAACCTCAGAAATGGCTTTGATACCCTTTCAGACTGATAGATGTTAATGATTTATCATCTGTTCTTGAATTTCTTGAGATCCTGGCATGATGTGTTGCTTTTAAAGATCTTTTAGCCCAGTGGGTCTCAACTGGTCGAGCCTCTGGACCCACCATCAACTTCCCAGTGACAAACTGCGACCCAAATTTCTGATCGTGTTTGACCAGTCAGGTTTACCTAATGAAAAATATCCCAGTTTGAACCTCATAAATGCAAAACATGCCACAATTCAAAGATGAGAGGCAAAAAAAGTTTGTTTTGAAAGAGTTTTGTTGACAATAACGATGCAATTATATTTCTAGGAACACATTCGTGACCCACTGAAAGGGGCTCTGTGACCCACTTTTGGGTCCCGACCCACCAGTTGAGACCCACTGTTTTAGCTTACTTCACTTTGTCAGACAGGTTCTATTAAAGTGATATCTTGATTCAGCAGATCTGAAAGTATTCAGGCCTGGGTTTGGCTAGTGAAACTGAACTAAGCGTTCCATAAATTGTGGTTTATTATGATTTAACAATGGTTGAAATATTTTCTTTCACATAGGGCCAAGTAGGTTTGGATGGCTTTTTTTTTTTATTCTTGTCTAATATTAAAATTTGTTTGATGATCTGAAACATTTAGTGTGTCAAATGTGCAAAGAAAAAGTAATCAGGAAGGGGGAACATACTTTTTCATAGTGCTGTACAGAGTGGTGGTATTTGTGTATTCCTTTTGCAAATCTACCAGAAAGAAGAAGAAGAGGTGACCATGGCAATAACTAGCATCAATATTTGTTTATTCTGGGTCCATTTTTTATGCTCTTCCATCTAAGATCCCCAGTAATGACTTTTTTCCTGCATCCACGTCTACTACAAAGCTCAGAGGATGAAATGGGCCCATGCTGTGCAGATATGAGACAGAAGAAGTTCAAAACTGCCTTTACAATGAAAATAGAGAAAGAGAGAGAGAGATACATTGCATCAAGGCAGAGGCCTACAAGAATGAATTGATTATAACTGAAGGAGTCATATGGGGGAGGAAAGAGGAAAGCTTGAGGAAGAAAAGATGAAATGAGAGGAGGAAACAATGGAGGAGGACAGCTATGGTGATGAAAATAAGATTTACATTTTCAAACTGAGAAGATAACACCAGAGTGAGGAAGGAGAGAATAAGACGTGCAAAGAGGGAGCATCCTCTCCATGTCTAATCCCAGACACAGAGCAGATGAAGTTTATGACACAAAATGTATGTTTATACATCTAAAACAAAGTTATAAGCACTCTGAGTCTAAACTAAACCCATTGTAGTCAGTGTACTTTAGAAAGTAAATAAAAGTAGAAACATTAGTGCTGTGTCTACAGAAAACACTAAAGAGAACACAGGAAAACACATGGACAGATACTAACAAAGGCAAACACAGACCGACAGATTATTTCCCCTATGAAACATGTAAATATGCTTTCTTTGTGCTCTTCATATGATAAAACACATTCAGAGAGACTGTGTGTGTGACTGAGAGAGGCAGTAAGATTTCTCGGGGATTATATGTCCATAGTGCCATCTAGTGTCTCCTGGAAAAACACACACATACACATCCTGATGTGATTGAGCTGAAGACAGACGGAGTGTTTTGAAGAAAACAAAAATTAATCTGTGCAACATCAGGAATTCACTGGAATAATCATTTTAATGTGAGATAGAAATTCTTCTATGGTTGTTTTTTATATCTATATAAAATATATCTATATACTAAGGATTTATGAAAGAATACTTATGTTAAGAAAACCAAAGTAAGACATGCACATCAGTGAAATGAGTGCTGGATTCAAAAGGAGCTTAAGAAGAAGAAATACAATCTGCACACTAAGGAGCTCCCATTTCAGGCATTTATTAGCAACAAAGTGAAGCTTTAAGCCAACATGCTCTTCTTCATCCGTGAGTCGCTATCTTCAGTAAGAGGACCTGACACAGCTGAGGTTCATCTGTGTCTAATTAGGTATCCTGACATGGTAGTATAAAATTAGAAACACCAAAAGTACAAAAAGAGATGCATTAAAAGTATAAACCAAGGCTCAAGGTTACATTTCTACATCTTCAAATTTCATCTCATACAAAGTGAAACATTTTTAGACTTTTTTTCTTTTACTCTGGATGATTACAGTTTACAGCTGAATGAAAACCAGAAATCCTCTGTCTCCAAATATTAGGTTATGTTGGAAAGTCTAAATTGCAAAGGTTTCTGAGCTTTTTCTCTCACTAAGGTCCAGTACACACACCCACAATCATGGGGAAGACTATGCTGACCTCACATATGTCCAGGAGATAATTACTGACTCCCTCCATAAAGAGGGTGAGCCACAGAGGGTCACTGCTGAAAGGACCAGCTGTTCTCAGAGGCTGCAGCAAAGCTTTTCATGGAAAGTTTACTAGAAGGGAAATCTGTGGTAAGAAAAAATGCTCAAGCAACAGGGATGAGTTCAGCCTTCATAAAGAGTGGACTGAGGCTGGAGTCAGTGGACCAAGAGCCACTACACACAATTGGATCCAGGAAATAGACTACTAGCGTTGTGTTAGTGTCAAGCCACTCCTGAAACACAGACATCAGAAGCATCTGACCTGGGCTAAGGAGAAAAAGAACTGGACCACAGCTCAGTGGTCAAATTCCTTTTTTTACATGAAAGAAAAATTTGATTTTATTTGGAAATTCAGGTCCAAGAGTCTGGAGGAGGCTCAGAAAGCCACTAAAGCCAAGGTGCTTGAAATCCAATGCCTTAATGGTCAGTGATGGTTTAGGGTGCCATGCCATCTGCTGGTTTTGGTCCACTGTGCTTTATCAAGTCCAGAGCCAATGCTTTCAGCATTTACCAGGACATTTTCATGTCTTCATCTCCTAAGAAGCTTTATGGAGATTCTGATTTCCTTTTCCAGCAGGACTACCAGAAACTGGTTTGCTGACCATGTTGTTACTGTGCTTGATTCGGCAGCCAACTGGTCCGACCTGAACCCCACAGAGAATCTCTGGGGTGTTGTCAAGAGGAAGATGAAAGACACCAGACTCAACAATACAGATGATCTGAAGGCTATCAGAGCAACCTGAGCTTCATGACACCCCAGCAGTGCTACAGACTGATTGGCTCCATGCTATGTCGCATGGATACAGTAATTTTTGCAAAAGGAGCTCTAACAATTACTGAATATTGTTTTCAAAGGTTCTGCCATTCCAAAACACAGATATGGGCAGATGGATGAGACATGCCATTGAAATGTGTAACAGGCTATCTGGAGTATTAGGCTGCAAACCAGAAATTTCCCTGCAAAACTGATCTAAAGAAGCAGGTGGACCTACTAACACTGGTGTGCACTTCTCCCACATGTGTTTTAATCTGTCCTTTTCTTCACTGGTGTATTTATAGGGGTTAGCAAATGGCAAAGATGACTGCCAATTGGATTGAGGTGTGAATACTGCCCCGTATGACCGTCTTGTTTCCTCCTCTCAGACATACATACACTTAGCACAAAAAGTAAGGAAATTTGTGTTTGGTAGATTATGTGTTTGTTGTAAAATTGCTTCTTGGTAATAAATCTTATACTGTTGGAAAGCCTGTTTATTTCCATCTTAATTGGTGCCACATTTGTAAGGAACATGCATTTATGGGATGAGCAGCAGAGCTGAGTATGTGGGTTGCGCCCATGAAAAATGTGCCAAATCTTCTCTGCCAATGCCAAACAGCTGATTTTGCCACTGACTCTTGTTTGGTGTTTGTGGATTGGATGATTGATGTTTGAAGAAACCAGAGATATTGGCAATTTAAAAAAATATTCATTTAACAAACAGGAGCCTCAGTAGTGTGTGGAAGAACCATACACAGCCACAACAGCATGGCACCTCCTCCTCATGTTGGTCACCAGCCTGGTCACACACTGCTGTGGGATGGCATCCCATTCTTCAACCAGCATTTGTTGCAAGTCAGCCAACGTGGTTGTGTTGGTCACTCTGGCACAAACAGCACACCCAAGCTGATCCCACAAGTGTTCAATGGGGTTGAGGTCAGGACTGCTGGCAAGCCATTCCAACCTCTCCACTCCCAAAATCTGGAGGTAGTCTGTGATAAACCCCGCTCTGTGGGGGCAAGCATTGTCTTCTTGGAGGATAGAGTTCGGTCCCAGGTTGCAGAATCTCATCTTGATATTTCTCTGCTTTGACACTGCCTCCAGTGATGACAAGCTTCATTTTTCCAGTGAGGTAGATGCCGCCCCACACCATCACACTGCCTCCACCAAAAGATGCTACTCTATCGGTGCAGCAATCAGTGTAGCGTTCTCCGTGTCTTCTCCACACTTTGACCCTACAATCCAGCTGCCGTAGGCAGATTCTGGACTCATCGTTAAACATAACATTCCTCCACATGTTCAGGTTCCAGTGCACGTGTTACCGACACCAGCGCAAACGGGCCTGATGAGGAAGAGCAGTCATGGCAGGCCTCCTGGCAGCCCTATGAGACCAGAGATGGCTGCATGCAGTCTATACCAGATTGTCTGGGCAGAGAGTTGTCGGCCATATTGTCTTGCAAACCTTGACTGCAAATCTGTAGAAGACAGCCTATGATACCTAAGTGCTGACAGAGTGAGGAAACGGTCTTCTTGGGGTGTCGTCTTCTTGGGACGCCAACTTCATGGCCTGTCTCTGACATCCCCCGTTACATGACACTTGGCCTTCAGTTTGGAGATGATACTAGGACTCAATCCAAACAATGCAGCAACTTGGTTTTGCAGCACGCCAGCATGAAGTTGCCCTATCACACCGGCCCTATCCAGATCAGTCAAACGTGGCATGCAGTTTCTTGGAGCAGACACCTACTGACCACTGTAGCAGGGCCCATGCTCACAGGTGCTGCCAGTCAGGCACCTGATTGCACCTGGGGGTACCAGAAACTCAAAACAAGAGTCAATTGCAGAATAAGCTGTTTGGCATTGGCAGAGAAGATCTGGCAAATTTTTCATGGGTGCAACCCACATACTCAGCTCTGCTGCTCATCCCACAAATGCATGTTCCTTACAAATCTTGCATCATTTAAAATGAAAATAAACAGGCTTTCCAACAGTATTAGATTTATTGCCAAGAAGCATTGTTACAACAAAGAAATAATCTACCAAACACAAATGTCCTTACTTTTTGTGCTAAGTTTATTTGTTGTGTGATTGTGTGCACCAAACCGTGACCACACCTCTAATTTATAGTCTTGAGAAGTACAAAAGATTTTTAAAAAATTACCTTTTCTTCAAAAACACAAAAGTTAACCAAAATAGGCCTTGTATTTTCATAGGTTTGGTTCTAAAACAGGTATGACATCTTTGATTTTTATTATTTGTATTGATTTTTTAATGCATAAAAAACCTGCATTTGTGAGCCTTGCATCAAACCAAAACTAGCTCTGATATTGCACTCATGCAGACATCTCAACAGTCTGCATGCGTGGTATTGTCAAGTGTGCACCAACTGAAGCAAACCTCTCTAATAGCAGTAAAGTAAAACACACAATCCTGCTGGAGCAGAGGAACCAATACAGTCCCCACGTTCTAGTTTACTCCCCTGCAGTATTGAATAGCAGGGCAGCAGGAGCTGTTGTTGCTGAAATTCAATACAGTCCAGCTGGCAAAAGCCTTGTCCTGCCAATGCATTATGAAACAGGCCTCTGCTTGAGAGTACAGACATTGCTGCTGAGAATATATGGCTTATAGAAGAACATCTTTAAAGCTACCCTTATACCTCCTACCCTTTTCTGTCACTGTCATCATTTTTCCTCCATCTGTTTCATCTCTCTCCTGTCCTCCAGGCTGCAGCACTCTCCTGTGTCTACTCTCTGCTTCAGCAGTCCCATCCAAGATTTAAATTACTTTAATGGGAGAGCTGTTTGCAGAAAAATTAGATGTTCCCTGCTCCAACTCCATATGATTTAAGCTATCCCTGGTGCAGTCTTTAAAGAAACTCACTCCTAGAAACGTTGGTTCACCAGCTTAACTGGCATCTTTTGACAGTAAAGGTCAGCCTTATCACATAGATATTACCTCTAGCAGCTACAACATTTACCTTACTATTTTGGGGGTTTGGATGTCAGTTTTCACTTCAAATGAATTCTTTCAATTAGGTTTGCAGCTTTGCTCTGACATGTGCAAATTTTTCATTCTGGTGTCTTTTCAGTTGGTAGCTGTGACCCAAAATGGGTCACAGCACTCATGTATTTGATGGAAATAACACTCAAATTTGTTTCAGAAAAGCCTTTAAAAACTACCGTTTGATTCTCTGGATGATTTTTTTTTCTTGCAAGCTCCAAGACATTTAAAGCTTTTCCTTTCCCTCTCTTGTTGTTCCCTTTTTAGTGTCTTGAAGGGATTTCAAAAGTGTCATTAATTATTAGCATCTCCCCTGTCACTGAGATCAGTGTAAGAAAGACGAAGAATAAGCCTGCATCTCTTGTGGTTTGGCTGTGATTGGTAAACAGAAAAATGCTATCCTAACTTAAGAACAAAAATAACTGATGATATCAGGGGATTTTTATACTTTCTTTGAAATACAATGAAGCCAACACATTCTTCAAAAAGAGGCTGGAGAGGCAATGTGCAAAAACATTATTGGAGTATAACATCAAACTTTTATATGCAAAGGGAGGCTGAAAACAACGGCTGGGTTTTACAGAAGAAGCAAATACTGGAAGGGAAATCTGTTTTGATCCACTCAGATTGATTCAATCATCAAGAGTTATATTGAGATTTCAAACTCTATAAGCAGCCAAGGTCTTACTCTGTTTCAGTGAATATCACATTTCAGAAAACCTCTGAGTTATTTAACAGAATTACCAAGCAGTCTTTCATTTTCAATCTTTGTGAAAAGATATGAAAACACACCATACGAGATGGTTAAAGAAAATAGTCCATCACACTTTGGATTACATAAACTATACTGCCAAAAGTATTCACTCACCCATGCAAATAATTGAAATCAGGTGTTCCAATCACTTCCACGGCCACAGGTATAAAATCAAGCACCTGGGCAAGCGGACTGTTTCTACAAACATTTGTGAAAGAATGGGTTGCTCTCAGGAGCTCCGTGAATTCCGTGAGTGTGGTACTGTGATAGGATGCCACCTGTGGAACAAGTCCAGTCGTGAAATTTCCTCTCTCCTAAATATTCCACAGTCAACTGTCAGTGGTATTATAACAAAGTGGAAGCGTTTGGGAACGACAGCGACTCAGCCATGAAGTGGTAGGCCACGTAAAATGACGGAGCGGAGTCAGTGGATGCTGGGGCTCATAGTGCACAGAGGTCGCCAACTTTCTGCAGAGTCAATTGCTACAGACCTCCAAACTTCATGTGACCTTCAGATTAGCTCAAGAACAGTGTGTAGAGAGCTCCATGGAATGGGTTTCCATGGCCGAGCAGCTGCATTCAAGCCATACATCACCAAGTGCAATGCAAAGCGTCAGATGCAGTGGTGTAAAGCACGCCACCACTGGACTCTAGAGCAGTGGAGACGCGGTCTCTTGAGTGATAAACCACGCAAACGATGCTTGTCTGACTGCATTGTGCCAAGTGTAAAGTTTGGGGGAGGGGGGATTATGGTGTGGGGTTGTTTTTCAGAAGCTGGGCTTGGCCCTTTAGTTCCAGTGAAACGAACTCTGCATGCTTCAGCATACCAAGAGATTTTGGACAATTCCATGCTCCCAACTTTGTGGGAACAGTTTGGGGATGGCCCCTTCCTGTTCCAACATGACTGTGCACCAGTGCACAAAGCAAGGTCCATAAAGACATGGATGAGAGAGTTTTGAGTGAATGAACTTGACTGGCCTACACAGAGTCCTGACCTCAACCCAACAGAACACCTTTGGGATGATTTAGAGCGGAGACTAAGAGCCAGGCCTTCTCGTCCAACATCAGTGTGTGACCTCACAAATGCGCTTCTGGAAGAGTGGTCAAAAATTCCCTTAAACACACTCCTAAACCTTGTGGAAAGCCTTCCCAGAAGAGCTGAAGTTGTTATAACTGCAAAGGGTGGACCAACATCATATTAAACCCTATGGATTAAGAATGGGATGTCACTTTAGTTCATATGTTTTTATTCAGCTGAATCATTTTTTAGACACACATGGTATTCATGAAGAATGTCAGTCTGGTTTTAGGGTAAATCACAGTACAGAGACGGCCTTGACAAAGATTTTAAATGATTTTAGATTAAATTATGATTCACAAAAGGTGACGGTGTTGGTTCTGCTGGATCTAAGTGCTGCCTTCGATACAGTAGACCACACTATTCTTTTAAATAGACTCAAACATCTGGTCGGCCTCTCTGGTACTGTACTCAAATGGTTTACTTCCTACCTCACAGACAGAACATTCATGGTAAGTGTAGACACATGCTCCTCCAAAGTCCATAAAATCACATGTGGTGTGCCCCAGGGTTCGATTTTAGGTCCTGTGCTTTTTAACCTGTACATGCTCCCTCTTGGCGGTGTCATCAGGAGACATGGAATCAACTTCCACAGTTATGCTGATGATACACAGCTTTACATCTCCATGTCTCCTGATGACACCAGGCCAATGGATGCTCTTTTTAACTGCATTTTAGATATCAAATCCTGGATGGCAGAAAACTTTCTCCAGCTTAACCAGGACAAAACTGAGGTTTTAGTCATTGGTCCTGAGGCCTTGAGAGAGAAAATTTTACCCAAACTACAAGCACTGTCTTTTAATCCATCATCACAAGTGAAAAACCTGGGTGTAATTTTTGACTCTGAGCTGACTTTTATTCCACACATTAAGAATGTAACAAAAATAGGTTTTTATCATCTAAAGAACATCGCCAGAGTCCGCCCCATTCTCTCTTGAGCCAACACGGAGATGCATGCTTTTATCACCAGTCGTATAGACTACTGTAATGCCCTGCTCTCTGGTCTTCCCAAAAAGAATATTTCAGGTCTACAGTTACTCCAAAATTCAGCAGCACGTGTCCTGACTAGGACCAGAGGGCGGCCCACATTACACCGGTTTTAGAATCACTGCATTGGCTCCCGTGTGTTTTAGGATCAATTTTAAAGTTCTTTTACTGGTTTTTAAATGTCTTAATGGTCTTGGGCCTTCTTATCTTTCAGAACTGCTTTTACCTTATGAACCCCTCGCGGACCCTGCGCTCCTCTGGCAGCAGGCTCTTAGTCATTCCCAAAGTCAGGACACACACTCATGGCGAGGCGTCTTTCCAGCACTACGGCCCTCGTCTATGGAACAGCCTGCCAGAGGAGCTCAGGGCCGCAGAGAACGTTCATGTTTTTAAGAGCAGGCTCAAGACACACCTTTTTAGCTTAGCTTTTGATTAATATTTATCTATTTTATTTATGATATTTATTTATTTTAGGCCTTCAATCTGTATTTATTTATGAATTTTATTCTTTTCCTACCTTAATTTTTTAGTTATGCTATTTTATATTTTAGTTCTTAGGTTTTATTTGTACTGAGGTTTTACTTATTTTTATCCTTTTATCATTTTTAGGATCTCCAGTGTTTCCTCTGGGGGAGCCCTCTGCACCGGGAGCGGTGGTCAGCTATGGCTGCAGGGGTCTGTCTCGTGGGTTCCTGGTGGAGGTTTGGTGTCTCTGCCTCATCCCTCCTCTGGGTCCTGCGTCGGTGTCCTGTAGCTGTGGGTGACTCGCTGCTCCTGGTGCAGACGGCCCCTCTGATGGCGCTTTCTCAACTGGTTCATCTGTACTCAGCCTCTTGTACTCAGCCTAATGTCCACTATTTTTATGTGTGTTTGTGAAACAGTGTGTGTGAGTGGGTGTGAGTGGGTGCACATGTAACTGTTGTCTGTAGGGTGGTTGCGGGTGTGTGGGTGTGAGGGAATGACTCTAATTGTCTATATTACGCAAAAGGTGGGGGTGGGTGGGTTTGAGGGAATGTTTTTAATTTGTCCATGTACAGCACTTTGAGTTACATGTCATGTATGAAAAGCGCTTTATAAATAAAGTTTGATTGATTGATTGATTGATTGATATGCGAGTCAAGGCAGGTGAGCGAATACATTTGGAAATATAGTGTATGAGTGACTTTTGAAGTCGCTCACTTTCTTCTCTCTCAACACATCAGCCCAATGTTTGTTTGTTTGATAGAAATGAACAAGGTAATGTAAACACAGCACCGACCATGGGGTCATACCAGAGTCTTCTTAAAGGTTGTTTCCACCAAGCGGTCTGGTTCAGTTTGGTACGTCATGGTACACATTTTTTTGCTTTTCCATAGAGCAAAAGTTGGAAAGGGTCCCAAAAAATTGACCCGTACCATCCCAATTTTTTGGAAACCTTCTGTAGGGGTACCAGTCTTACCTATCAGTCCCAAAAAGGAGGAGTTCCACACAAAACAATAGGGGTTTGCAATGATGTTACATCAGGCAATGTATGTGAAACTAAATTAATGCTAACGTTTTGTGAATACAAAGCTTTAGATCAGTTGACTTCACATGCATGCCTCATGCCTTTACAGCCCACCAACCAAGTGAGGGTATGCGTGTCTGTAGAAACTACTTTGGGGTTCAGTGTACCGAACCATACCAATTCATACTCAATCTAGTCGGACCACCTGGTGGAAACAAGGCTTTAGGACTTATGTTGGCCAGAAGCGGCCCTGACTGTCTTGCCAACTCAGAAAAATAACAGCTGCTAATTGCTAATCTCTCCCTACTTCTTAAATCTCAATGCCTCTTTTTTTTTACAGGTTCACTCATATTTTCTGGCCATCTCCTGACAAACTCTAGTTTGTTGATTTCTCGGGGGAAAAATCGGTCATGCTAATAGAAAGAGAGTAGGGAGAGACATGCACCAAACATGCACCGAGAGTAGGAATCAATCCCACAACTAGTGTGCTGAGTATATAGCCTCAGCAGTGTATGGGCACCTGCTCTGACTGAACATAACGGTGTCCCCATGTTTCACGTTTGTCTGAAGATTAGGGCTGTAAAACACCGGTTTCATCACGATACAATATTATATCAATATTTTGGACAACAAAACAATATTTTACGATATCAGAAAATCTGCCACAATATGATTTGGATTTGATTCAATATAGGAGCCTATGATCAGTATCAGGTGATTTTAAGCACAAATTTCAGAGTTACAGAAAATAAGGTAGTTTCTGCAATTTTATTATTGACAGGTCTCTGTATCTCAAAAATAAAATCGCTTTTAACAAAAAGAACAAAGACCTGCATTTCAGTACAGTTAAATTTTTTAATGTTGTAAATGTTGTCTACTTAAAATTGAGGGATCCTGATTATTAAAACAGCAAACATTTTCATACCATCCAGTTTATTTCCTCATGTCCTAAAATCACTCTAAAGCACCAATATGTACTTTCTGCAAAACATTTTAGTTTATATGTATATTATGAGATTTAAATAAGGTTAAATATGTGTCATGTGATGTTATTGTGATTAATTTACATTATTTCTGATTTATTGCAGTCTTTATTTTGATAAATGGAGGAGTTAGAGCAAAGTTTGTGATGAGCAGCCTCATAACAAGAGTAGATAGAGAGCAGCTGTCCTGCTTGAACCATGTTGAGTTAAACTTTGATCATAAATCTAAGGGGACATGGAGAAATAAAATCAGTGTAAAGGAGACATACAACAGCAGACTTTTCTCTCTCTGTTTATCTGTAGAGTTTATCAATCAACACTCGCACTACTTCAACTAAAACAAAAGGAGGTTTATATTCAGCAGGTTAATTCTCCATCAAGACCGATGATGTCATGGGCTCCTATATTTGGTCTGCTCAAATGAAACCAAGCCAGGAAAGAGGTGAACAACTTTCTTATTCTTTAAATAAAAAATCAGTCACACATAGATCTCCGTGTTTTCACACGTTTACAGAAACTTTATTCTAACATATCTAGTGTGTTATGAGACCAAGTTTTGATTTCACCTAACAGGGACTGAAGCTGCTGGATAGCTACCAAGAAAAGACTATTAGCATGTACCATTGGGTTACAGTTCTCTTTAATAGGCTTTGTGCATTTAGGCATAATAATAATTTACAAGTCACGTCTTTCCATCAATTCCAGGGAGAGACATGTTCAGGGACAGAATTCAGGGGCACACATGCTAACTTTTAAATCCTGCTCAATCACTCATTGATTTACTTAATCTCCTTACCAACGATTTATCATTTTATAAGAATAATCCAACCTTAACCTTTCTTTGCAAAGATAAAGATCAGAGATTTGGAAGGGATTACGCATTTAAATGCATGTTCAAGTACTATGACCCTCCATCTCCCCCTAAAACAAGCCTGTGATAGGAAACACCAACTGTGCATAAGATCACTGAAAGATGCTCTTAGATCTGAATTCATTTCTCAGTGAGCTACAAGTAGGAGCAAACATACTGAGCTCACTTCTTCGACCACAATCAGAGCCACTGCTACTTCTTCTAATCATCCCTGACTTAAAACAAGCAAGCCCACCATTAAAACACCTTAAAACAGTTATTTAAGTCAGTGTAATACTGGAGATACACATCACAGCAGTGCTGGGAGACAAGCCATGCTAAGCTTACTGAAAATAGCTCCATATTAAAGAAACCAACTAGAAGAATATCAATCTTTCCTCACTTCAAGCAAAAAAGAAATATTTAACCAGATGAAAGCCATAGGAACATGTCTTTAAAGATAAAAAGTCACTGGTGAAGTCTTGTGTATGATTTATCAAACCATATGAGTGGGCAGAGATTTTCACCACCTCTGAGCTGCAGTGTAATTCAAAGCAGTAAGGATCTAATTACGAGGCAGCCCAGGGCCACATACTGTATGCCATGCTGCTTTTGGAGGCTGTGACAAGAACCCTTGGGAAATAAAAGGGAGCCTCTTGCTCAATATGCTGTCTGCCTCACTTTTGAATGCTGTCAGTCTGAAGCGATCACCCCTCCAGGAGGACTGATGGCTTGATAGAGTGATAGGTGAATGACTCACTAACATGTTGACATAAATACCTTCTTAAATCTAACTTTCAGGCCTGAATGGTGCCACAGCTTACTGTATGTTGCTCCAGATAATGGGAAAAATTGAAAACTACAATGTACACAGAATAATCTGGGGAGTAATTTTTCCAGAGTAAATAGTATTTTACTCAAAAATAGTAAAATTTACTCTTTATTGAGTACATATATTACCAGCCACCACGCGAGTTGGAGTGAAAACACAGAGTAAATTCTGCTGGAGTAAAACTTTTAACCACACCCACTTGAGTTCCAGCTCAGCTGGCGTCATTCATGGATGGTCCCAGCTGCAGCTAATCCTCGGCAATCAAGATCTCCTCACCTGGTGATGAACCTTCAGACACCTGTGTACTACAGCTTCTAGTCAGGTAACTCCTCTTCAACCTTTGATAATCTAGTGATTTTTCAGTGAAAGTTTTCTTTTTCACCTTGTCTAACTCCATTTGTCCTCTTTTTCTGCAGCGTGTCCGTCTCTCTGCCAGTGCAACCACCAGCCAGTATAATCACCATCATTTGCACTATTGTTGTCAAATAAACTAATTTAACTTGACAACTTTGTCTGGTGTTCTGCTCCTGAGTTCTTGCCATATGTTCATTACATTTGTTTCTGTATTATTCTGTAGGCTATATTAGAACACTGTCTAATATGTATAGGCAAAAACATATTTTGTTACACCATTAATAGGTGGAAAGGCAGAATTATCTATCAAGAGGAAAATGTAGCTCTATATAAAGAGGAAGGTCAGTTTTTTAGAGTAAGATACAGCTCTAACCACTACCCAATTCTATATGGAGCAGAAAATGTTCCGTAATGAGTAGAAACGTTTCTATAAGGAATGTAAAACTGTTCTGAAAGGACTAAATACAACACCGTATTGAGAAGAAACAGCTCTATAATGAATTAACTATGGTCTGATTACTCTGTAGTGAGTACAATTGCTGTAGAGTTGTTTTAATTTGTTTATCTTGGAGTACTTAATCATCAGAGCTAAATTAAAACACTTTTTAGAGTAAAAACAACTCTGACAACATTACTCTACAAACAGAGTGAATTTTACTCCAAATAGACTGAGACCAAATATTATAATTTTCAGAGTAAAATTTTACTCAGTTTGAGTCAAATCTACTCAGGTAAATTTACTGTTTAGGATTTTTTGATACGTTGACAGATGTGTTGTGTGTGACATACAAACATGATAGTGTGATCACATTACTTTTACTCAAAGTAAAAAGCTGAACCTCCAGCCATGGATTCAGTCATACGGGGTTGAGGTTGTGGTACATCAGTCTGGGCAACCAACAGACTCTGCTGCTCGGACGTTGTTCCCACAACCTCATGATGCCACACAACCTGAATTACATGTCATAGGTTCGGTCCTGGGGGTTGGGATTGGTGTCAAGAAGACAAACCAAAACCCAGAAGTTCCAGACTCTGCTGCTCTCACACTTTCATCACAACCTGCTGATACCCTGCCAGCTGAACAGCTGCTCACTGGCTCAGTCCTGGGGGGGGCTGTAGAGAAGCAGCACATTCAAGAACCAGAAGTTGGCATGGTTCCCTCTCTAGCACCACCATGATGAACATCCTGGCTCCAGTCAGGATGAGCAAGAAGTGTCTTCAACTGACTCTGCTGCTGCTGTGATGCTGTCACCACAACCCCATTAAAGCCCCCCTGCTGAACTTCCAGTCATGGATTCAGTCCTGGGGGTTGAGGTTGCATTACAGCAGCAAATTCAAGAGCCAGACCTGAAAAAGGTGTGCTCTATCACGAGAACCTAGACTCCACTGATGCGAGGCAGACAGAAACCTCTGCTGCCATTGAGGCCGAAGAAAAACAGCCTTTATGTGTCTTTGTAGAGGCACAAAATTCACCACTAAAAACACACAACCCAAAACAGTTAAAAACCCAGAACAACCAATCCTGAGTCAGAGAGCAAAAATAGTCAAATTCAAAATGAGCTCATTTCTTTCATGGTGTTGTGGAAATATTTGTGAATCAGGAATGGGCCTGAATTGAAATGGATTCTGAGCTGCATTGTGACCCCAGAAATGGAATCAAATTGAATCTGGAGATACCGAAACATTCCCAGCTCTACTATTTTTCATATCCTATTTAGTTATTATACAAACATCACCACACACTAAAAGCCTGGGGGAATTCTTTCCAGTTTGCAAAAAATATTTTTCCAACAAATAATAAAAAATAAAAACTCTGGAAAAAAATTGCTTCAGGCATTTAGTGTGTGGTGCTGTTTGACTGACATTCATAACCAATCAAATATTCTGTGAGTGTTGTTCGGGGTTTTGCACAACGTCTGTCTCACCATTATCATTCTTCTGACCTGGAATAAATGTACGAGGGTAACATCACAGCACACAAAGACAAAAACTGACAACAAACACAATAATGTGGCACAAATATGTCAGATTCTGAGGCAATCTTCATCAAAAATGTCTTGGTCCATGAGTAGAAAGTGTCTTAGACCCAGTCAGAAAATACACTTCAAACAGCTCTGAGCTTTGGTTTGAAAAAAAAAAAAGAAGAGGCAGCTTTTTATCGCATTGCCTGCAGGAGAAGAGATGAACGAATATGCGTAAAATCTATATGGATATCAAAGCCTATCAAATGGAAAACAGCCTTTAACCAATCCACTTGGGCCTCCCCACTCAGAAATAAATGTGTAAAGGGTGCAATTATGAAGTCATACAGGCAGTGGTGCTGTGGTAAAATGCAGAAATAAAGGCTGTGCTTCATTATCTGGATCCATTCAAACATAATCATCACCATAGATTTGTATGTCAGCACATATGAAAGAGCAACAACACCCAACCATATTCAGGGCACCGTACGGCCGTTTTCTGGGTTAAACAGCACAAGCTTCTGTGATGAAAGCCGTTTTTATCTTAGATCATGTCCTCATCTCAACTGCAGAGTGGTGGAGGGGGTGATATGGATGATGTGGTGGGTGTGGGTTTGTGGGCTGCCAGCATTTTCCCAGGATGCTCTGGCTGCAGGGGTTGTGTGAGTGTGCTTTTGTTGAATTTTCTGAGAATAGTTTCCTTTGTCGTCAGTTGAGGAATTTAGTCCAAGTAAAAGAAAAGGCCATGATGCAACCTTTGGAGTCTTTATTTTGTGTGGAAAAGTGAGTGTTGGTGGAGAAAGGAAAGAAGATGTCTAAGAGAAAAAGGGACGATTTAAGATCACAGCGGACCTTCTCACTCCAACGAGATGGATAAGGATTCCACAAGATAACACACTCTTTTGTTAAATATCTGCATTTTTAGAGCTTTAAACACTCATGAAAATTTAATTTCCAATATAAAAGCAGAAACATAACTCTTAACCTGTCTCCTTTATTTGATCCAGAAGTCGACTCCTTATTATGAGCATGCAGCGGATTCCTAAAATAAAGCTGAGATCTGACCCGTACAGCCCTCCAGTCTTTCTCACTTTTATCAGACTTGATCATATAATCTTAGAGCTCAGCAATAAAGCTTTCAGCAGTATCACGTTCAGCTTGAAAATCACTCTGAAAAGATGTCACCACAGGTTAGGGGATGGAGACTCTCTTTGCACCGTATTTCTAAAGTATAAGATCTATTTTTGTGTGCAGGTCACGCAATGCCAACTCACTCTCCATGGCCTTCAGCTCCTGTGAATCATTCTGGCCTGGGAATTTGTGAAAATATTGTGCTTATTGCAACATAATATACACAGTTCAGCTTTATAAGTAGGCCAGTTAGAACAGAAATGCATTTAAATAAAGAAAATCTTTGAAAAAGATAGTAATATTCAGTGCAATGATGCGTATAGAAACAACCTAGTTCTCCCACAGGATTTAAGAGTTGCATCTTTAAAGGCACAATATGTAGATTTTTTTTTGCATTGAAATGTGATTAATTAAAAAAGACTAACGATACATTATACTTTATATATTAAATCAGTACATTATCTAGGATATTTCCAACAGTTTTCAAAGCCTGAGAAATTCTTCATTTTTTTTAATTGTCAGAGAACTGGTCTTTTCATGACAGAATGTGACTCAGAATGTTTGAGGAGCAGGGGCAACAGTGATGAAAAGGGCATCTGTTGTATGTGGTGGGACTGCTGCACATAAAAGCTGTCACTATTAGAGTGAAATATTAACGTATTCAGGTCAAGATGAAATGTGTGATTATTTGATCGAACCAGCTATACCACTGTGATAAAAAGATTATGCAATTGTGACCTATTTAACCATTTGTTTCACAATGATACGAAAGAGAGGATTTCAGTGAAAAGATACTAACACAGCAGGGTTTCTGGCACTTTATTTCATTTTCTCCACTAGTGGACATCAGCCAAAGAGAGAATGTTAAATTTTGTTCACTGAGAAGGGACATACGAGGGGACTTTGTCAAGAGTTGTCCAAGGAAAGGGCACCAAAGAGGTTTTTTTTAATTCTGTCCATCTAATACCGCTTTCCCACTAAAATTATTGTGTAAAAGTGGGGTTTTTATTCGCGGGTAAACCCGCTAACAATCAGCAAGTGACTCCTTTCCCATCGCCAGCTGACTCGGGTCTGATCGCCAGCAGACGAGCTGTGTGGCTGTTTGTTTTTCCTCTGGTGCATCAAGCTGATGTCATCATGTTAGTTTTTTTTGTAATAAAAAAAAAAAAGAGGATCGATGTGATCATTTCCAAGAGGCAAATAATGCAATAAATAAATAAATAAATAAATGAAAGATTAATAGATTATATCGTTTAAAAAGGATCTCTCTTTCCAGCTGCGCACGGACAGGACGCACTGCACTTTGTAAGATAGGCAGGAGAAATTAAAGAATGTCTGCGCTAAATCTGTCTGAGGAAAAACATATCTCAGCGGATATCTTCATCATAGCAAGACTGATCTAGCAAAGCGTTTTAGTTTTCAAATGTGCCGTGAAATTACACAGCTGCACAATGTTGATGACAAGGAGGACTAATCACTGTCATGCACTCACATGTTAAATAAAGCCGTGATCATGACGACAACAAAACAGATAAACAGTGAATGTGCAGTACTTTCCCTCTTTAAGAAACAGATTTATTGCGCTCTACCTTAGATAAATCTCTTTAAAGTGAGTGACTATGAGAGTCGTTGCCACACTCACTCAACATTTTACCTATGTTGTTGTATAGCTATAGTTATGTCTCGCACAGTCCCTGTGACACTGAATCTCCTGTACTCCACTGATCAATATAAGCTCTCTGATCTCACTGTCTTGCCAGTGCTGTGCCATCTTGCAAATATAAATCTCACACGCTGAGTCCAAAAAACAACAATGCTTGTCCCTCAGCTGCCAGCGTTTTTTTGTTGCCCCAAGGTACAGGCATGATATTATGACGCAGGCACGTTACGCCGAAGTCATCCCGCGTTCACCCAGGTGTGACGTTCCCACTGGATCCGATCGGAGGCGAGCCAATAAGAACCCGTGTCCATTGCAGGGTCAGTCGACGTGGGTCTCAATTCCGATTGGAGCCTTTCCCACCGCCGACAAGAGCCGATTGTTAGCGTGTTTAAACAGGTTTTTCGGCCAGTGGGAAAGAGGTATACAAGGCACTGGAGAAGTTTTTTTGCCCACTTAGAGGTCAAATTTTGTACCAAATTTTGTCTACTCAGAGGGCACCAAAGACAACATTTTGTTATATTTTGTCCAATTATAACGCTTTTCCACTGACTTTTGGCTGCGGCGAGCCAAACCAAGCTGTGTTGATTTGCTTTTCCATCACCGGTTTGGCAGAGCCATTCCAAGCCGAGCCGTGCTTAAATGGTCCTTCTCATGAACAAGGCCAAAGTAATCCACCCCACCTGCAAGTGCACTGTGTTGATGTCAAAGCAGTATGCAGGGTACGATTTGCTGGGCGGATTTACCCCTTCTGCTACTGATACCCCCCCATTGATACATTTTCAGGCCACGGGGAGACGGGGAGATACGTTTTAACCCTGCCTCTGCTGCAGCTGTCTATAACTCCGTTACAATGGTGGTCTAATGTTAGCATTCACTGTACAACTTAAACATTTACGACACAAGACCAAAACTTTCAAACATTTAAGATCCAAGAGGGGGCTATGACCCATCTTCAAATCTGACTCACCAATCATATGTAGTAGGCCTGACTGATCAGGTTTGCAATGCATCTCTAAGTGAAGAGGGAAATCACAAAGCAGTAACATGACATACAATTATCCTGCATGCTTCTCTGCATGCTTTACATAGGTTAGCATAATTATCTGTGCATGTAGACTAAAGTAATGATAAAAAAAACTCATAATGCATCAGCACGCATGCTATACCACCCAGTCTGTCACCTTATTTTATTTATTCTTTATTAATATATTTAAATTTTTATTTTCCACAACACAAAGACAATACAGACATTATCAGAGACTAGTCACCTTTTGACTATCTAGTCTTTAAAACCATTAAAAATGGCTGTAACACATTCATGTAAATTCATAAGATACATTGATTAGAGACACCATTGCCTCAGAAGATCCAGAAGTGTGTCAGATAAATGCCGGTGTTTTGGTTTGTCAGCTGTTCTGGCAGCTCAATGGCTGGCTATGAGGTTTAGCAATTAGCACAGGGCAGTGAAAAACACATCCATGGCCTTCTAATTTAGCAGCGTATGCTTGTAACAAATTATTTCCTCTCCCCCAATAATTAACATTCCTATCTTCACAGCAGAGGACACAAAACAGATAATCTGGCTGGGAAGTGGCAACAGAGCGTGGCGAACAGATATGGCCTGCTATGGAGATGATTAGAAACTACAAAGAGAAGATTTAGATCATGTTTGTAGGCGTGTGTGTGTGTACTTGTGTGTCAAATGGATCTGAATAGGAGAGGGAGGGGAGCGGGTAGGCGAACTGAGTATGCTTATGCATGTACCTGGAAAACCTTACATTGCAGTTTGGCAGTAGAGGTCAAATAGATGACAAGAGGTTAGGAGTCATTTATCAGCATGAATTAATGGAGGAAGATCTCACTGTTGCACGGCCGCCCTCCCCTGCTGGGATTATAAGTAGAACAAGTGGTAAGAGAGGACGAGCAGAGGTCGCTGTCATCTTTGATTCAGGTCCCACTCTAACTACAGCATCCTCAGTGCATGTTATTATTGGGTACGGCTGTATCATTGCACAGCCAGATTATACAGTCTAATAACTATTTTTAGTACAATTAGAATTGCTTCAATAATCTGGGATAAAATAGAGAAACAGACAAGCCTTGCACTCTTAAAATAAGAGGATCAGGTCACTAATTTTAATTATGTGAATATACAGAAAAAATTATTAAAGTCAAAACCTTCATGTGACTTTCACCTGTTCCATTATTTTTACAGGCGCCTCTGAAATTGCAAAAAATCCTACTCATCAACCATGTTTATACTCGTTTAATAGTAATCATTTAATATGGTTTTCAGTAAAAAAAAAAAAAAAAAGATGTAAAATTGTTGCACCTTAATATCACAAATCATACCAAAATTGCAGTTAAAGCCAAAATGATCGCAAATCAATATTTTTAAAAAATTGTTCAGCCCTAGAACACCAATGTTTCATAGTGTGGATCTGTATGTTAATCACAAGGATAGTTTTTTTTGTTTTTATCACTCCAGCCCACAATCATCTGCTCTTCTGTACCATCCATCCTTTCTTAATACAACATGCCATCGATAGGTAATGATTGCTAAAACACAATCTTCCTTCACTGAAGACATGTTCATTTTAGGGTATGGTGTAAAAATTGGATTAAGCTTAATCCAACCAGCCTAAATTGGATGTTTGTTCCATATTTGCACACTAAGAAAAGGGCCTGGAATCACAGAACATTTATAAAAAGCAATGGAGAGACATTTTCCCTTAAAAACCTGGCATGTCACTGGAGAGGGGATTAAGTGTGTTATTGTGGGATCAAAAGAAGCAATCATCAGGTGCAAAAGCAGACAAAACTTGAACCTCTTCATGTCCATTTTAAAGCCAGAAGGTGTTCTTGGTAACAGTGGCTGCCAGTTGTTTTTCTCCTGGGTAAAACAAATCAAACGAATTTAAAAAAGGTCTTCACTGAGCTTCACAGTGTCAATACACATCTCTGAACAGCATATTAGATCAAATATACACAAATTCATCTCACAATATACCTCCATCATGCAAAATGGCTCCACTGAAAAAGTCATGGTTTGAGGTGCCATGTTGTCTGCTGCTGTTGGTCCACTGTGCTTGATCAAGTCCAGAGCCAACGCTGTTAGCCATCTACCAGGAGATTTTAGAGCACTTCATGCTTCCATCTACTGAGAAGCTTATGCAGATACTGATTTCCTTTTCCAGCAGGACTTGGCACCTGACCACAGTGAAACCAAAACCACGAGAAACTGGTTTACCGACCATGGTATTTCTGTGCTTGATTGGCCAGCGAACTGGCCTGACCTGAACCACGTAAAGTACTCATTCCCAAAGTCTGGGGCAAGATCTGCAGTTGGGTCATGGGAGATTTTTCTCTGGGCACCAAATGAGTTGTTCAACTTTTTACAGTATTTAATGTGACTTTTATGTCTGCAGTTCACATTGAAACCACACCCTCTCCACCATAATAAAACACAAAAGGAAGAGGAAGATAAACACCAGACTCAAGAATACAGACGAGCTATCAGAGGCTCCAAGCCATGTCACAGATGCAGTAATTTGTGCAAAAAGAGCTCCAACCAATTACTGAGTGCAAAAATGAGCATAATTTTGCAGAAGGTTAACATTAATGTATTATAACTCTGATGATTTTTGAGCTATAAGCCAAAATCATCAAGGTTAAGACAAAAAAAGTCTTAAAATATTACACTTTGTATGACATGTATGAAGAATATATGGAAATGTCACTTCTTCAATCTAACCAGAGAAATTGCTCACGATGTTCTATTATTTCAAGATGCACCTGTATGGCCGTGGCTCAATTAGCTGATAAAACATCTACAGCTTTTGACATCAAGGGCTAAGCAACCTGAGTATTTATTGACTTCTCCGAATCCGTTGACACTGTAGAGTATTTTATTCACTGAGCTTCAGGCTCATGGGGTTACTGGAGCTGAGCTGGATTGGTCCAAAAGCTGCCTGCTCTACAGGAAACGATATATAGTCCAGACCAGAGATAACTAATCTTGCAGCCACATGTAATGTGGTGTTCCACAGGGCTCTCTACTGGGTTCTTCATTCTTTGAATTCATCAGTGCTCTTATTTTATATGCTGATGATAAAAATATTTTATTACGGCTAAAGATGACCACATGATGCTATGGCCTTTGGGTTTATGGAGTACTAAGCTAACTGGGTATCTGCATCATTTACATTTCTTGAGAGGCAAAAGCACAGTGACTACTAGAGTACACAAAGTTTCAGTTTGAATCAGTGACCCATGAACATTGGATCTCCAACTGTTTGTCACTCATTCCCTCTTTGAAAGGGGGGACAGGATGTTTTAGTGTATTTATGTATGTGTGTGTGTTTAAGGGTAAATGCATGTGTTTGTGCATGAAGGGCATAGAGGAGTCAGCAGTCTCCCAGAGGAGGATTTTCTTAAAAAAAAAAAAAAAAGGGCCTCCCATGACCTGGCTTGATCTTGTCCCCTCATTCTTCAGTGGGGGTTGTGAGTGCGTCTGTGCATGCATGTGTGTGTGTATGCCCCGTTCTGGGGATTTGCTGATCTTTCTAACGGCTGTCCCTCCCGAGAACAGGACTGCACTCCCACCGACGGCTCACAGCTCTAATCTGACTGACAGCTTGGTCCAGCTTTCAGCCAAGAAAACAGCCCACCAGCGAGGCCTGAATACCTGCCTGCTGTAGAATCTTATCTGCCATGAGATGACAGAGGAGAAGCTGCTCTGTTCCCAGGCAAATGCTGATCAGCCTGTCTCACTCTCTGCGTCGTTGGCCTCACTGTCTGCTTGTTGTTTGTCAGCATAACACTGTGAGACCTACACTTCTCTGGACTCAGCTGGATGTGACAGTTTGACAGGCTGTCAAAGCAGAAAAAGAAAAGGCTGGGATGACACTGTCAGTTTTCCTTCTGTAGGCATTCTGAAAGAACACCTTTCACCCTTGATGCTTTATTTTTTAGTTAAAAACTGGACTGAATCCATGTGTTTCTTTAATTCAAAAGGAACAATACAAAGGTAAACAGCAATAGTTCTTGATGTCTAGAGTATGGATGGGAATGACTTTGAAATAATCATTCAGAATCGAAGATTTCATGTGACTATCTAAATTTAAAACTGTACGGCTGCTTTGCTGCTGGATGGTGGCTGGAGCACATCTGAAAGCTGTTTGCTTACCATCATTTATATCAAAGAAGAGGACGAAAAAAAGCAATGTCCAGCTGAAGCACTAAAACTAGCGTTCCCTTCTCTTAATGCAGAAACATCTTTTTCACTGAACCTTTATATGTAAATCATCAAATAACTGATCTTTTTAGTAGTATTGTCAAGGGAAAATGTCTATCAATTAGTACATAAAAATGCTTAAACTGTTTGTCCATTAATGACGGCTGCAAAGACAAAAACAATGATGATAATTCCGTGGCACTTTCACTCCTTGAAAAAGAAAACAGCAGGTTCATCCACTTCGAATATAGATCTTCATAGGTGACTTTTGCACCAGCTTGTGCGTCACGTCGCTGTGCAGGGTTGGACAGATGGAGCGCAACTTTGAAATTCATGGCCGAGTGCAAATTTGGCCTTTATCTATTTCAGTGGTTTATCTCCATAAATCATATGGGCGCATCATGGCATTAAGACTGAAGTTTCAGTGCGAGGGAGAGAGAGAGAGAGAGAAGGGGGAGCTTCACCGCTGTTTTGAATAGTCAGTCACCCATTTGATAAATGAGATAGCATGCATATACACAGCTCTGGTAGTAACAGGCACTGCCATAGTTTATCTCCTCTTAAGGCAAAAAACCCAAATAAATCTTAGTAAGTCAATGCATACTGATAAAGAATATAAACTATGCATCCTTTAGACACACATCTAAACACACTGCCCAAGGGCATGATAGAAAACTTTGCCTACACATCCCCCAATTTCAAATCGCAGTGGGCGGAGCTTAGATAAATCAACTACAGAGCTTAACTAACACCGGTGGATCAACACTGTCAAATAACTTCAACTATAAAGACCACTCAGAATGGAGTTAAAACTACACTTTGGGTGTTAAAATCAAGTCAGAAATGTGTAACCCTAAGATATCAACACTCCAGGTTTTGCTTAGTAAAGCAGCTGTTTCTCCTACTATGTGCTACTTTCTAGTCAACAGGAAAAGAGTACTTACAAGAGTTACAAGAGTATTGTATTCAAGTAAAAGCACAGTTACTCTGATTAAAACCTACTTAAGTAGAATTTAAAGTAATGATTTCAAAATTTACTTTAAAAAGGACAAGTCAACAACAAAGAAAAACTACAATTACAGCAATTTGAGTAAATGTAATTAGTTACTTTCCATCACTGATTGTTCCTTATTTTGCTATATAATGCTTTGTTTTTAATTTGTTGTCTTATACTTCAAATGCAGTGAAGCACTTTGTGACCTTGTTCTGTGAAAGGTGCAATACAAATGAAACTGACTGACAAATGCTGCGTTCGATTGTCCTTAGAACTGAGTCAAATCTGACCTTCGAATGGGAAAAGTGCAATAGAACGGTCCCTGAGCCTGGGACTCCGACTCAGGATGTCGGGTAGGATCCAAGCAGCCTGAGTCGGTCAGGATAACGAGATAGCAAAATGGCGTCGCTTACCATGAGAGGTAAACAGAGTCACTCAGTCCTCAACTTTTACTTTTATGTGCTGTCTAATTTAGCATTTGTGTTACTACAGTACAGGCCTCGGCACAGCTTGCTTTGATTCCCAAGTTCCCAAGTGTATAAGTTCAATGACGCATGCAGGATTCCCCTGGTGCGTTCAAGTCATACAGCATATGATCTCTCTCTCTCTCTCTCTCCCTCAAGTAGCTAATATAATTCCTCAGCAGGAATTTTTGATCCTCGAAAAACATCCAAACGAACATCAGCTTACTGTGGCTGGCCATGTTTTCCGAGCTTACGCAATAAAGCGTATTTACCTCGGAAGTCGGAATTTCCGACCCAGATCTTTCCAACTTCCGAATATAATCGAACGCAGCATTACATACGGTGCTTAACAAATGTATTAGACCACCTGTCATATTTGTCTGAGAGACCATCCAGCATCATGAAGTGCTTTAATGCGGACTCTTTCATTTTCAGTGAGCTCTCCACATTTAAACCATTTTGAACAGGAATGAGGGATTTCAAACTGAATTCACCTTTTTATACCCAAATTTGAGCTGGCTCACTGGGCTTCTCTGAGAAGTCAGAAATTAATCAAGCTTAACATTCAACCACTAAAACTAATTTTTCTGTTCAGGACTGCAAGTAAATAACTGATGCTTTTAATTTAAGGCAGCTGTGGCATAAACCTTACTTTGGGTGGTGGCCTAATAAATTTGTTAAGCACTGTAGCTAAACTGGCGGCAGCTATTGCTAATGCTTCCAGTACGGCTAAACCTCAACCGTAGCTACCACCTCATTCTTCTCAAATGACGCTGATTATGCTGTGTTTAGCAAAGAATGGTGGATGAACCCTGATTTGTAACATGGAACTACCTTTTGTCATTTTAAGCTTTAAATAACACAAGTTTCAGCTTGAGTAAACTGTTTTGCCTTAAAATGAGAGATAAGTAAACGCTAGCTAACTTTCAGCTAGCAGCACACTGTTTTTCTTCTGCTTATTTATTGCAGCAGCTGTCTGCTCTCTAAACTACTGTTAGGGCGACAAGAGAAAAGAAGGAATTATTTCAAAGGGTACACTTTATTAACTATTAAGTTATTATTTTAATAGATACACATATTTACTGGCCCTCTCAGCAGCCCCAAATGTTTAGCAGTACTCAGAATGACTCTTTTAGTCCTTCAAGTCCATTTTCCATTTTTGATGCTGTCATTAAAAACATCTCTTTTAATTTTGCTTTCAAAAAAAAAAATTAAGTGTTGGTGAGTTACACTCCAAATCCACTTTACTCAAAAGTTGCACAAATGAGCGCTGACTCACTGTTGCTGTGTACACGACTAATATGTCAAAACTACAAGAAACCCCTGCCACGTCAGTGACAACACCCCCACAAGCCATCTGCCTGATTTCTTCCTCCTTCAGTGAACACATTTCTAAAGATGCTCACTCATCAATCAGTGGGGTTGTTCCACACGCCATCCAAAACAGCTTGAACTACAGAACCCTCATAATTGAATATTAAACCCCTGAAGAGTGGCAAGACAAACCACTGAGATGCTGGCTGGAGGCTGAGATATGCGCCACCATCGCTCTGGCAGAGACACGTGTGGCGCTCCTCAGTTCGGTGTCAGTCGCATTCTGCCTGCCCTGAGGTTTTTCTGTCACACAGTCATAATTTCAATCTTTTGGATAAGAAATGCATCTCACAGGGGGCCACAGATGCAAGCCGGCATGGACAAGCTTGGCACACACATACACAAACACAGCTGGCCTTAAATAAAGGGTGGCAGTGCAGGAGGGATGGAGAGATTGCAGTTTGTGCAGCTAAATCAAGAAATGAATTTTTGGCTTGATGGTGTTTTTATCTCGGTCCCTGTTTTGAGCAGCTTGCTGAAGGTTTGCACAGATACTGTAGACAGCGGCAGAGCAGATGAAAGATTAAGAAGCAACCTGTTACTCTGATATATAAGTAAAACTGTAATTCTCATTGGGTTAAAGAAAAGCATTAAAATGAAACTGTATTTTTATGGTGCCTTGCTCACAGAGTCTAATGTTTGAGATGTAAGTTGAGGCAGAAAATGAAAGGACTTTTAAATATCAGAACACATCAGTGTGACTAGACAGGCTAAATGGATTTATCCACCTTTGGGTACTGGCATGGAGACAGCTCATTTTCCATATGAACAGTGGAATTTAACTAGTTGCTGGGATGTACAATATTATTGGCATGAGATCAGTATTGGCGGATATTAAAATGTCTGCCGATATTTACTGCCAAAAATAAAATAAATATCTGGCATATCTAATGTCTCCAAAAATCCAATATGAAGCATCTCTACTGATTACTTAATAATTACAGGGAATCCGTGAAGTAGGGTGGGTAACACCAAATCAACAGCGTGCCAGTTACTCAGTAAGAGAAAAAAGCAAGCGTGGATACTTGCATAGTGCTGCATAAATAGACATTATAAGGTTTTGATTCTACCTGGGGTTTCCTTCAGGTAAACGTTACAAAAATAATAAACCACACCCATATTTCGAGATACTGTACTCCAATAGGCTGACTTATCCCATGCTCATAAACAAATAAAAACAATCATTCAATAAAAATGCACAGCAAAGTTTCTTTGTTTCTTCTTCATTATTATATAGTATTACCTGTTATTTATTTTTTTAATCTAATTTATTTTCCTTTAATGCTTGTTCTTCAATGTGTCAAGAGAGTCTAGGTTTGATAACATAAGTTCAGTAAGGAAATATTATATTATATTCCACAAGCCTGTTTAGTTGTTTATCCTTGCCCTATAACCCATGCATCCTTTTACATATGCTCACTCACTGCTATGTAATCATCAGCTGTTCACACCACGTGGTCACATCTATCCAATAGCAATGCTCCACTCCCTCACTGTCAGGCTATCAGGTTGCTGCTGTCTATTTAAACATGGCTTTCTCCTCCACCAGTTCCTCCACCTCCCAATCACTGCCAAGACTTAAAGACAACATAATCATCATTATAACAGTCAGTCCCTTTACCACATCAACCATAAACAGCATCTCCAGTCACCATCTGGTCAATCCTGGTCTTCACAGTTAATCACACCACCACCATCAGTGTCTGGACTCCATGTGGGGACAGATCTTGCTGCCACTTAAATCTTGCTGGAGTTCAAGCAACAAAGACTCTCTGGCAATAATTCAATATCACTTCCATGTAAAATAAATATCATTCAGTATCGCATCTATTTAAAAGTTATGTTATCTCAAATCAGTTACTTGTCTCTCCTGATGGAGATGCATGTGATGCTGATGCTGTAACAGAAACAGGTAATCATGTTTCATGGTCATAACAAATAATCGTGATTATGATTTATACATATATGATAAGCATATGTATCACAAAGCCACCCTTGAACATGCCAAAAAACAATTTCAAGCAGCAATTTACATCTCTACAATACAAAAACACCAAAAGATTTTAGCTTATCAGTCCTTCAGATGTGTGTCAGTAAAAATCACCTGCCTATATTTTATGTTTGCACAGCCATTGTTCTAAACAAGGTAAATTATTAAAATATGTGAACAAAGGGATGGACGCATGCATGTTTATCAGCAGGATATTGATGTGAATTTCTTTTTTTAATGATATATCAGCCATACATATCAGCAATTAAAATCAAGAGCAGCCAGATTATCAGGCTGACCAATTATTGAGGCCCATATTTGGTATTTGACCAATTACCGTATCGGAATTTTATTTTACAGGGAATCGATAAAGTTATCAATCAAAGAGAATTTACTACTTTGGTTCCACTGAAAGTATGTGTTCCCCTCTGGCTTTATTTTCACTCACCACACTCTCATCAAATGTCCTGTGTTCAACATGATCTGATGAGCAAGGTGTCATATAAGTACTAGCTTATCAATACTTCATCCTGACACTGACACATTGAGTGTATAGCATCACCTCCTATTGTTCTGTTTTTATTGTGTTCCTCTCACACTAGTAGAGCTAGGGTTAAATTGTTTATTTTCTTTCATTTTTTTTGATCATGCAATCCTACTCTTGCCACATTAAGTACATCAGCTCATAATATATGCATACAATTCTAAATATCAACCCTGGCTGCAAGCAGCACTGAAGGGCCCTCGCACCCCGGCACTGGTCGGAGTGTGGTGCAACCACCAGTGTGGCAACAGTGGGGTGTAGGCAAACCTGTGCAGTGTGCTGCAGCACAGCAGAGACCAGGGCAATCCCTCATGGAGCATCCTTACATTAAAAACATCAGCACAGTGCCCTTTGAGGAAGTACTGCCCCTCGACAAAAGGTGGCAGTATGTCAGAGGTGGATACTGATATGTAGAAATGATGAGGTAAGGACTATTTCTCATGTAAAATTGAACAAAAATTGGAATTTGTATTGTGGTGGTGCTAATGGCATCTTACAGTAGGTGGCGCTACAGCAAAGCCGTGAAATTAACATTGAAATTTGTACAGAGGCAGACCCTGTTCATACATGTGAAATTTGAAGGCAGTTGGATGTTTCTGTGGTGTTTATTCTTTGTTTTAGTTTTATTGTGACATTTCCGGTTCCGGTTTTGTGTTGCCAGCCGTTAACTTTACTGTGCTTTCTCCTGAGGCTGCTCCCTTCCCCCATGTGGTGCTGAGAAGATTGAACACACCTGTCTCGGCTCAATCATCAAGCGCTCTACAAGAAGCCTGAGACTCTACTCAGCGCCAGAGTTTTGTTTGCTACTCGCCAGTGGTAAACCTCAGCTCACGGCTCTCACTCATCTCATAGTTTTGCATATTTCCAGTGTTATTTGTGGATTGATTTCTCACGTGCCTCTCCTTCCCTTCCAGTGCCACACTCACCGCTCCACCGCAGCCCAGCCTCAGAACTCTCTCCCTAAAAACTCTCACTCCCTTGGACCCGTGGATTCCCCCTTCCCTGCACTATTACATGTGTTCAGTAAATCTGTTAAACTTGTCATCTGCGTCTGCATTCTGGGTTCAACCACACCACCACATCACAGTTTCTCTGAGAGTTACACCCACTTCCTGTGTCATGGCGAAGGATCAAAATGGCCGCCATGGCCCCTAGGGCATCTCTAACTGAAACATGTCAATGCTGGGATGAATACTGAGGACTTCAGGTAAAACTCATCGAATGATAGGTTCAACACAGTAAGAGAAATAAAGAAATGACCCACTTCCTGTCTGAAGCAAAGGATCAAAATGGCCACTATTGCCACTAGGGCATCTGTAACTGAAACATGTAAATGATGGGACAGATATTGCGGAATTCAGGTCCAATCAAAGCATGATAGGTTTAACACAGTAAGAATAAGACAGAAATGACCCACTTCCTGTGAGATGGCGAAGGATCAAAATGGCTGACATGGCAACTGGGGTGTCTGTTAATGAAACATGTCAATGTTGGGAGAGATATTGAGGAGTTCAGGTCAAAATCAGAGCATGATAGGTTAAATGCACTAAGAGGAATAAAATTACCCATTTGCATCACTTCCTGTTGGCAGAAGAGGGCGCTTTTTAGAGCTGTTTTCATGTGGGCGTGTTCAGTGTGATACAGCTGTGTTGCCATAAAACTGTGAAGACCATAGAATAATCACCCCCAAAGTTACATCATTTTTCAGTGAATAATTGTCCAGAAAGAGGCCTGATTTTGAAATTTGGGCAGAGCGGGTGGACTTCCTGTTGGGATTTTGGCATGGGTCCAAGATGCCTTTTTGTAGCCCTGGTGATGATCCATATGCAGAGCAAAAATTGAATCAAATGTGAAATGTGTTCTTTAGGGAAAATGCCAACATGTGACAAAAAATATCAGCTACATGAACTAATATATTATCAGGAAAAGGCCTAGGGGGGGCACACACTAAAGCATGAGCCCTAAACATTTTGAATGAAGCCCCAAACGTAAACAACTACCAGGCTGTCTACTTCTGCTTCTCTCTCAACTTTGCTTGACTCAGCTAAAAGGAGTTTGGAAATATTGGCACATGAGATTTTGGCAAAAATCCAGTATCATGCATCAAAGCCAATCAAACTGAAAAACAACACTAAAGTTTCCCTCCAACCAACATTAGAGAAGCAACACATTTAGCCCCCCTGCTGCTTCGGAGGCTCCCCATGAAATCACAGCCAAGAGGCCGACTCTGAGAGAGCGTCTCATTCAAACTCACACTGGCATCAACCGCTGACAGAATAAAAAACATGTTTGTGATGGGTGTCCTCTCTGGCAAAGCTATCAGCAAGGATAAAGTGATTAAAATTTACAGAAAGCAAACAAAGACTGTGAGCAACATCTTCAAAGAGTGTAACAGAAAGGCAGTAGAAAACTTTAAGAGAACATCTTGAATTATCTCCACCACTTTAAACCCATCAATGTCTATGGAGAAAGGAAAAAAATGCTATGCTGCAGTTAAATGCAATGCTAACAATTTAAATCAGGGTTCTGTGATTGGGATAAGTGTAAGGTTTTAAAAATGTGGGTCATTTACAGCTGTAACATTTGAATATTGCATGGAGGCTTAACTATGATCTTTGAAATCATACAAGTGCTGTTGCCCCAGCCAAGATTCTTCATGTTCTGGTAAGCCAGCAACCTGGAACCTGGAAACCCACTCATAGAGAGTGATTGGGAAAGGGCAGAGTGTTTGAAAAAAACTTGAGTGATTGGATGAATGTTCTGTCTGTCACATCTTTACGGGCCAATCAGAGCAACAAAACACGGGACATAGCCATTTCGAGGTGCGTGTGCACAGCTACTGAGTAATAACGCGAACCATGGCGACTATAGACATGTCAGTACACGACTTTTGTTGTTTTGGAAAGAAAACAACTCACTGCTGTTCTTTGTTCCTCCTTTAACGAAGAAATGTCATCAAAATCTGATAAAAATGGTGTTTTAGCAGCATCCACGCTAATCTGTTCTGCCATAATTGCAGCAGTCTCTTGTTGCTGCTTGCTTACATCTCGACTCTGCCGTGCCCGAAAGTACTGCCCCCCCTTGCTGATTGGTCCTGTCACTTTCTAAACAGGCCCAAACGGTTCAGATGGGAGCTTTGCAAGATGGATTCGCCAGTGAGAAACAAGGAAACAAGCGTATTCATCTGCTCTGCAAGGTAAGTGAGCAAGAGGATCAAACGGGCATCTTAAGTTTATTTTAATTTGATTTTACACTGAAATATGCATGCATCCGACTCTACGACCCCTTTTGACATTGCTGCATAGAAAACACTGTTTTAAGGTAGCAAAAAATAAAAAATTATCATGCAGTGATGCAAACATGCTTGGAGCTGCAGAGAGTCAACAACCATGCAGTCAACCAACTGTACAGTACAGTATGTGTTCACATCTATTCCTGGATATCATTACAGTTGCAGCATCAACACAGAAAGCCAAACCCCTGTGTCACAGCTGTAATCATCTCAGCAGGTATAGAACACACTGACACCCTGTCATTCCCTTAGGAGAAAGGCACTGCTCTTGTCATTACAACGTCTTAATAATTATCAAGTGCAACAGGGGGCAAGTGAGAGAGACAGAAAGAGACAGAGGCACGGGAGTGTGGGAGAGGAGGCAGCACCCTGTAGATGCATGATGAATGAGGGTGTCAGCTGCACCCACCCAACTAGCAGAGCTGTCTCAGAGAGGGTCGGGCCCTGTGCGCTGGGCCCCGTCTCATTAACCACAGTGATCATGCATTAACAAGTGAGCTGAAGAGAGACGGAACGAAAATAAATCACCCTCTATGAGACAGTGACATCCACGCTTTTTAAATGCGTAATAGCTGTCTCAGAGCATCCAGTGTTGCTTCACTGCTGATCATTACGCACATCATAGCATGTAGTGAAGCTATATATCTGAGTTACTGTAATTAAAATCAAACAAATCATCTGTTAATGTGCCAAATAGCACATTTAGAGAGAAGGGGCAGGTAGGTCCAAAACTTGGGTGCTGCTTCCTTGCCTCCCATTGTTTTTCCTTCCTGCATTATTGATGTGGGGCTGACATTTTACACTCTGCTTTTCAGAGGCCAAATGCTGAAAGCCTCCGCTGTCACCTACAGGACTTTGTCTACAATAAACAAAGTGTCAGTGCCTCAAACTGATGTACAGTAACCTTCCTGTGGTGACTATAGGGACCCTGGTGTAATTGTTAGAGTATCATGGCTCCATTGTTTACATAAAACATAACAAAATTCAAGTGTCTCTGTGATGACTGTTGATGGAAAAATAGAGGTCTTTTAGTTCTTATTTATGCAAAATGCATCAACAGTATCACAGTAATGTCTTCTGCTCTGTCAGGAATAAGAGGCGTGGCTGGGAGTCAGCTCAGGTCACTCCCTATAGTACTACTACACTACTACACAAAATGATTCTCTGCCTATCCGCGTGGCATGAAAACACATCAGTAAGAACAGCAAACCTTCCTGATAACAGAAAGAGTCAGCCCCACAGCTCGCGTGGACTCAGCACTCTGACAGCTGTAAACATGCATTCATTCGCTGGCCTCTTTTAAAATCAAGATAACACATCAATATTAAGTCCGTGATGCAACGCTGACGCACAGAGGAACAGATGGGCACCTTTGCTCTCTTTCCATGTTTTCCTAAATCAGTCATTGTTTTCATCTTGCATGACTCTATGCGGGCAGAGAAGCTTTCACGTGCACGCGTAAACAGCTGATACGGTTCATTATCCTATTACTGCCCTCATAGTGTACCGCGTATGGCAGCGCACGAGCTCCTGATGGTGTTTTTGTTTAGCCAGCGTGCCTATTCGGTTAAAGCGCACTGAAAGAAACACAGCCTACCTCAGTTCGTCTTGACAGCTCCGACTTCCAGCCGCGGTTGGGAACAATGTGGCGCTCGCAGTGAAGATCACAGTTTGTTGGCGCAGAAGTTTTGACGACTCAGGGACTGAGGGATCACTCATACACTCAGTGTCACGTCTGCAGATCTTTGGATCACACACCGCTGTGGAGTGGATAAGACAACGCCCCAAAACAAAACTGATCTGCTAGATTCTCCGCTGGATCACACACACGTTCAAGATGTTGCTGTCCAACTCGGTTGTGCGCAACGGCGCGCGCTCCCACTCTCTCCCTACGCGGTCCCCAATCTAAACGCTCCCCAAGGACACGTGACCAACCCACCAGGGACGGGAATAGATTTCGTCCCCCTTCCGACGGCAGCAGCTGGGATCGGTTACACCGCTGCTCCAGTGCCCGCTTAACAAACCTGTGTTGGGCACACCCACCCTCGTCCACCTGCCCCCACTCTCATGTGTCCTCGCGGTGTCGCTGTCTTTGTTTGAACCTTTACTATGGCCTTAACAATTCTAGCCTAAATTCTAAAATCATTTTAATACAGACAGCGCGCTTATTATTCAAGGCCATTCCTCAAAGTCACACTTACATTGATGGATAAATACAAAATCTCATGTAATATATGCACTTGTGTATCTTTTATGCTCAGTTTTCAAGGTCTTTTGATTTTTGTACACTCACTCTTTGAGAGACAACTTCGCAACGGTTCTGTTTTATTCATTTTATACCAACTGTCTTTGTGGGCGGGGTTTCAACAGGAAGTAAAGTGTTCTAATGCACCAATCAAATTTCAGGTTTTTTCAAAGAGAATACAGAAAACAGAGGAGCCCTAATGGCAGGATAAGGATGGATATGGAAGAAAATTTGACACTGGCATTTTTGGCTTGACCCAACCCCTCACAACTGGTCGAATATCACAAAATTGAAAACAATTGTCCTATTGTCCTCCTTAATACGTAGAGCCAAAAATAAATAAATAGATAAACAAATCCCAAAACTTTAACGTAACTCAGAGATTAGTGCCATTGACACATCTGATGGTGTATATTGACTCTGTTTTGACTGATTGCCTTGTGGTCAAAGGTGAGTAAAGTGGACACATCACCAAATCTGCCAAAATCAAAGTTTCAAATCAAACAGGCCTATATGTAATATAAACGCTAACAGTAATAGAATTACTGATCAATTAGCTAATTTAATTTATGTCAATAAGCAAAAAATTTGTTTTGAAATACCTCAGAAAAAGCTGCTCTGTTTTTCTTAACATTTGATGGTGCTTTGTAAACTTAGCACAACAAGTAAGGAAATTAGTGTTTGGCAGATTTTTATTGTTGCAACAATGCTTCTCTTCAACAGATCTTATACCACTGGAAAGCGTGTTTATTTAACTTTTAATTGGTGCCACGTTTGTACAGAACATGCATTTTTTTGGATGAGCAGCAGAGCTGAGTACGTGGGCTGCGCTGATGAAAAATTTGACCAATCTTCAATGCCAAACAGCTTATTCTACTATTGATTCTTGTTTGGTGTTCAGTGGATTGGATGACTGAGGTTTGAAGAAACAAGACATATTGGCAATGTAACAATTTATTCATTTTACAAACCGGAGCCTCAGTAGGATGCAGAAGAACCATACACAGCCACAACAGCCTGGCTCCTCCTCCTCATGCTGGTCGCACACTGGTGAGGGATGGCATCCCATTCTTCAACCAGCATTTGTCACAAGTCAGCCAGCATGGTTGTGTTGGTCACTCTGGCACGAACAGCACGCCCAAGCTGATCCCACAAGTGTTCAATGGGATTGAGGTCAAGGTGGAATGGCATCCCTTTTCTCATCCAGCATTTGGTGCAAATCAGTCAAGCATGCTGGGTTGAGGCCAGGACTGCTGGCAGGCCATCTCATCCTCTCCACTCCCAAATTCTGGAGGCAGTCTCTTATAAACCCCGCTCTGTGGGGTTGTGTTGTCATCTTGGAAAATGGAGTTTGGTCTGAGACTGTGGAGATATGGGATTGCCACTGGTTGCATTATCTCATTTCAATATCTCTTTGAATTGAGATTGCCTCCAATCATGACAAGCCTGATTTTTCCAGTGAGCAAGATACTGCCCCACACTATCACACTGCCTCCACCAGAAGATGTTACTCTATCAGTGCAGCAATCAGAATCATCTCTGCATCTTTTCCACATTTTGATTTTATGATACAACTGCCGTAGGCAGAGTCTGGACTCTGTTGCTGGCACCAGTGCAAATGGGCCTGATGGTGAAGGGCAGTCATGGCAGGCCTGCTTGCAGCCCTATGAGACCAGAGATTGGCTGCGTGCAGTCTATTCTGGATTGTCTAGGCAGAGAGCTGCCAGCCATATTGCCCTGCAAACCTTGGCTGCATTCTGTAAAGGACAGCCTATGGTTCCTAAGAGCTGACAGGGTGAGGAAACAGTCTTCTTGGGGCATTGTCTTCTGGGGTCACCCAATTCTTGGCTTGTCTGTGACATCCCTGTTATCTGGAACTTGGCCTTCAGTTTGGAGATGTTACACCCTGTATAATGCCACAACTTGGTTTTGCAGAACACCGGCTTGAAGTTGTCCTATGGGGCAAAGGGGGTGAGCAGGGAGAGGGGATGAGCAGGGAGCCACATCACCCTGTTCCAAAGTCTATGTATCACAGGAACACGGTCACAGCAAGATGGCCTATTGTTGTTCAACGAACCATATGATGTTATTGAGTGAGCTCAAGGTTCTGTTGAAAAATGCTCAAAGAATGTGATGGTCTTTGTCTGTTTTCCTTTGGCTGTGCGGTTTATTAAAATACTGTTTGAAAATACTTTGATTTGTGCATGAAAAATTCATTTTTATTCTCAAAAGATGTTTTCAAAGGATGGCAGATACCACCTCTTCATTTTGCTTTGAGTCAAAATATCAAGTGGAGTGAGTCAAAGTATTTTCACTCTGTTGGAAACAGAAGTAGGCATTCATATTTGGCCACTTTGATAAAAACTCTGCTGATTCTTGCAGAAAAGAAAAGATGTGAAGCTACCGTACTGTCTGTTCTGTTCAGTGGCAGCTCAACATGAGCAAGCACTAACTCCTGTGCTGGACTCACTCGTCATAACTGGGGCTGACCAAGTGAAATAGATACTCTGTACATAAGAAAGAAACTTGCCTGCTTTGCAACAATACAACACTAAATAATCCACAAGGCATCACTCTCTAACTGCAGGCTGACTTTATACTGGGGTATTACAGAACCATGGGTGTATTTGTAATACTCTCTTCTTAAAATGCCATAATTTTTATTTTTCATCATTATTTACTATTTTTATTGTACAATACGATTTTATATGATACAATACACTACAATACAACACGTATCCCCTTAAGGAAATTTGAGTTGGATTCTCATAGAAACAGTTAAAAAAAAAAATCCTAATAATAAATAGCAATGGGGAAAATATAAAATACACAGATAAAATATAAATGTAAAGGATAAGAGAACACAGAACACTATGACATTATTGCATAATCCAGTTACATGCTTCTCTATACTGGCATAAATCCAACACAAAAGACCCCAATAGCTTTAAAAACATAATATTTTAGGGTGCATGGATGGTCATGTGGTTTAAGGCATGCCCCTTGTATGCGGGCAGCCCAGGTTGGTATCCGGCCTGTGGCCCTTTGTCGCATGTCCCTCCCTACTCTCTCGTTCCTGTTTCTGAGTCTATCAACAGTCCGCCTTTATCTAATAAAAACACAAAAGGCCCAAAAATAAATCTTAGAAAAACCCCACAATATTTTATACAATAATTTATAGTAAGACAGGCATGAAGGCGAAAATACAATTTGAAATAATTTAACATTTTTCTTAGTTTTTTTGCCCCCCCCCCACCCTAATCTGACCCAATAAAACCTGTAAAACTTTTTTTAATTCAAAAGATTTAATGTCTCATTTTCAAAATAAATAAAAATATAATGAACATTTAAATACATTGTAAATTCAAAATATAAATATGAAGCAATGATAAATATGAGAACCATAAAAAGTAAATAATTAAAAATATATATAAAAGAATACATTGAACAATTGCACAGAAACAAGCTTGTATTAAAAATTATATAGAAAAGGATTTATAGATAAAATCGAGACTGAATACTAAACTGAAATGAATACTACTTAAAAGGATATTTCTTTGATCACACCCAGACTGATTTATCATCTTAAATTTCACTGACAAACTCAAGTTTTGATAGGAAAAATACAGAGTGAGTGCTGTCAGATGGGGTCCACTTAAGGGGGTTTCCTATTGTCATTGCAAACTTTGCACATTTTGTACTACAGCTGTGGTTTAAAGTTTGTTTGCCCCTTACTGGTCTGGCCCCTTACTGGTCTGGCCACCAGCAGTTGCCTGCCTTACTTATTGACTGACTGGGCCTCTAAAAGAGCATGATCAAATGTCCCCAATAAAGGACCAAAAAAGTCTTGGAATGACAATTCTGCAGTATTGAAACTTTAAACTAAAATGCTAGCTGTTGCAGCAGCCAGATAAACAAAGAGAAAAGCACCCTGTTCTGGTCAATGTGTATTGACCTAACATGTAATTCAATCCATTGGTGTAGTATGTCATTAATGAACAATGGTATTAACAGTTACTTTCATTATAGAGATAAGTTAAATGTAACAAATCCTGTTAAAGTACAGAGAAACAAATACATAACTTGGCTGAGAACCTCCATGGTTTAATGTAATGAGCATCAGGCTAGAAGCCGTCATTAAGTACATTATTGAACTGGAGAGGCGCCTTTAAGTACTGTGGGTGCTATTGATGAATCAGAGCTATTATTCTGAATAATCTTAAGAAACCAGGTAATTGATAAAGTATAGTAATAAATAGCAAAACAGACCAGTTGAACTGGTCTAATAGCTTCATAGAATGACAGGATCAGATGTACAATACCCCTATTTACCTGTCATGATAGGATGATGGTTCATCTCTGATTCATCAATAGCACCCACAGTACTTAAAGGCGCCTCTCCAGTTCAATAATGTACTTTATGACGGCTTCTAGCCTGATGCTCATTACATTAAACCATGGAGGTTTTCAGTTATGTATTTGTTTCTCTGTACTTTAACAGAGTGTAAAAATTTTTTTTTTTTTTTTTTTTTTTTTTTTTTTGCAATCTACAAAGTAATATGTTCTTGCCCTAGATCTACATGTGCAGGATTTGTTACATTTTAATTATCTCTATAAAGAGGTTAACAAATAAGCACTTTATCTTGAATTTTTGAAATTGTAAATATCACACATAACCACTGGGTTGTATGTTTACATTTTTTTTTTGTTTGTTTGTCCTTGAAACATGTTCACGTGATGACTCTTCAATCAGATCATGTGATTGTCTATGTGATACCTTCACCTGTATATAATGAGGCACTCTGCACTTGTCACTTTGGTCCGATGAAGAGCTACTCTGCTCGAAATGTCACGTTGGTGCAATAAATAATTATATTTTTGGAGCCCTGCAGTGTGCAAAACGTCTTTCTGTTCTCTGTAAGTTTCCTGTTCGGCTCAGCACCTGCCTACCTAGGTTTGGGCATGCGTGTAGACTTTTTTCTTATTAAGAGTTACTTTCCAAACATTATGTTGTAGGCCTGCAAAGTTGGTTGGAATACAGAATTTTTATGCATGGCACTGAAAAAGAGTGTAAACACTCTTGGGAAAGGACACACAAAGTTTAACTTTAAAATAAATATGGCATGTTTCCAGAGGAGCTTATGTGAAAAAAATCCCTGCTGTCCTCTGCATCAAACAAATTCTTTGTGATATACAGCACAGAGGGATTTATATTAGTATTACAGTGGTGCACGGTGTCCTTTGTTCTTCCATTTATGTTCAATTAAAAAAAACAATGAAACATCTTTGAATGGTCCTTATTCCTAATTCCAGGCTTTGACCAAGGCAAACAAATATATCATCCCACCACAAAAGGGAGGGTGATGCTCTTTTGGCAACCGGCAGCAAGTGAATGTTTGCATGTGTACCTTTCTGCAGAACTAAAAACAAAAAGAGGTCTGGCCTTGGCAGCACCTTTCATCACCTTCTAAAGCAGACTGCAGAATAATCTTTTACTTTTTCATTACTTATAACGGTGTTATTTAGAGTGGAAAACGGGTCCTGCACCATGGAAAAAAAAAAAATCAAAAATAGTTCCAGTCACAAAAATAGATCCTAGATTAATGACTGTAGACCCGTGACCCTGGTCTCATGGTTATGACAATCAAGAGAGAGTAAGGGATTCTTTAGGGCTGTTTACAGGAGCAAAAGAAGAGTTGGTGATGGGGTCTGAAATCCTCTTGCCTTAATTGTAAACATTTGTAAAGACCAGGTACACATGCATTTTTATCATTGTTTTACTTTCCTCCTGTTTTATTATAATTCAGCCCCATGTTTTAACTGACAAATTACAATCTATTATAACCCTTGTCCCGGCATTGCTGTATGTATTAACAGTGTGGTGTAATCGGCAGTGTGAGAAGGATTTTATATTTAAATGGAGTACTGTGTTAGGAGAATGAGCTGTGATTGGCTGTGAGAGCTGGGAGACAATTATTGAAATCAGCTGGCCATCAGCTTATTGCGGCTAGGCATGTGACTCTCCTGTCCTGCATGAACTAACGCTAAGCTTCAGTTCTTTGATATTAATGAAGAAAAGAGAACAATCCATCTTTGTGGATATCACACACTTATTTAAAACATCGTGCACAATACAAACAGATGGAAAATAAGTAAGCTGCATGTCCAAAACCTCTGACAGCCAGTCCTCAGTTTTAAACCTAATCTTCTGTATTTTCATACAACCCCAGAATGCAAGAACAAAAGCTGAATTTAACCCTGTATCCAGGGCCGTGGCATAGGCAGTATAGGAAAATGCTAGGGGCGCCAACCGCTCCAGGGGGTGGAAGCATGAGCCCTAACTATTTTGAAAGAAGCTGCAAAATTTTAAACAACCGGTCTCTAAACTTCCCTGTTCATCACTCTCCCTTCTTTGCTCCACGCTCTTTTCTCTCTCTCCCTTTCTCTTTGTTCCTCTCTCTCTGCACAGCCCCCACCCCTTCTCTGGCGTGCACGCTCAATCTCTATGCCATGGAAGGTGGAGGGATAACATCAGAGTTCAGACCCTGGCTGAAAATAATCATCAAGGTGTCTTCTAAGTGTCACAAAACAGCTTGTGAGTAAGAAAAATAGAACAGAGAAACTTGGGGAGAGTTAATATTGTTACTACTGAGGCAGTATTTCTTCTATATTCATTGGTGCTAATATTAAATGTGTTACTTTCATCTATTCAGACAGACAGACAGCTGCAGATGATGAAGGGAGACAGAGGGAGATCAGCAGACGATAAGTGGTGAACAGTGTAGGTCTATACTAGGGGAAGCATTTTCTAAATTTTAAAGAGAACTGTAAATTCAATTTGAAAACACACATGTCAAATTTCCAGATGCCACTTTAATGGTAAAAAAAAGTGTTCAAAATACATGAAATAGCAGAAAAAAAAGTTTTTTTAATCAAAAAATTCCTAGAGGTTGGGCTGTGCCTTAATAAGTCAAATAATCACCTCCTCTTATCTTTGCATGTGTTAGAAGGTTGAAATCATAAAATCTGGACTCTACTGAAAAATGAATGTGTTTTCATGCAACATATTAGAGAAAATGCACTCTTTTGGAGACTTCTGTAAAACTTCTACACTAACAGTAAATATTTACCCCTAAAAAAAGTTAGTTGTTAAAAAGCTGTTAAAAAGTGCAGCAGTACCTAGTGGGATGTAATGCAGGAGAGAAAAAGCACCATCACATGTTAATTAAAGCAGAGTAGTTTTTTTCTGAAGTAGATAAATTCCAATTTGTGTTTATCCAGCCTTCCCATAACTTAATTAAGCAGTAATTTAATCACTGTAAAAATGTGTATCAAAGGCCTTTTTAATTTAAGAATAGAATTCATAACTGGTAGATATTTTGTTATCAAGTACACACTTTTGATGCACTTCTTTTTGCCTCTTTTTTCGGAGCAGTTCTTCCTTTTTTTTGTTTGTTTTTTCAATTTTTTGACCTTTTTGCCAGTTTATGCCAGTTGCTTTGACACTTTTAACCCCTTTTACCAGCTTTTCTGCCTACTTTTGGTACTTCTTTGTCTCTCTTGGGGGCACCAAAATTGCTATGGCTGGCTTTGTCTGTACTCTTATTAAACTTAACACTAAAGGTTAATAAACCCTGAAAGGCATATAAAGAAATACTCCTAGTTGAGCAGTTGGGTTAATAATTTACTTTTCTGTTAAAACAAATCAATTTCACAAAATCTTCAGCGTGAATTCGGCTCCCATAGTTTTATACAACTCTCTCCCTGGGTCGACGTATTTATCAGAGGTTCCAGGTTCTCTAGTTCTCAACTTGACCTCTAGTGTGTTAATATTTAACAATCAGAGGGACATTTTCTGACACATTAATTGAACTTTAGAAAGTACATCATTTCCTCATCATTTGAGGTGTTATTTTATTATGGTATAGATTGCCAGTACATTTCAATGCATGGATTCACTTTATCTTACTAAATGAATGTAGTACAGCAAGCTGTAGTGTCCTCTTTTAAGAGTGTGGTAGAGAGTCAAGAGAAAATTAGGAATATACTTTCATGAGGAACAACACTCCACCTGTCGAGTTGGTTCTTGTTTCACAGGTGGAGACAGAACTAAGTTGATAACTTCACTCATGGTACAAAAATGTGTAATATCAAAATCAACAACAATCACAGAAAGGAATCACAGAAGTGATCGCTGTACAGCAGACTACATCCAATCAAATGTTAACACATCTAAACACTCTGACCACAGGCATCATGGGAAAACTCTCTCCATGTCTCCAGATTTGAAATGGCATTGGACGGAGCTTAGAAATTGAATGGACCAACGCTGTCAAATAAAAAAGACTGTGCATAGAGGGCAATATGTTTAGTAATCAGAAACCTTAACCTGGGATGTGATGAGATAATAGTAATAGACTACAACAAATGTCTGGGGTTTGGAAAAGCTGCTGGTGCTCACTCAAAAAACAGAGTTGGATTTTTCAGGCAGCATTTATCAGACAGATCAATAACACAAAAACAGGCTTACTGTGTGCCTCCTGTGCTTTTCTGTCACTTTACGCAGCTCCTGCTGAAGCATGCTGAAATCGGGGTTACGAGCCCAGAGATGAGGATGAGACGAGCTGTCTTTTCCAGGCCCTGCAGGTGAGCTAACGTGCTGCTCAGAAACAAGGATTTGTCTGCTGTATTCCTGCCTTCAAACGACTCTTCCATGCTAATGGGACAGATGTTAAATAGTAGCAGAGCTGAACAGTCGTACGAGTTGTAATCTTAATTAACTCCTCTGTGACAAGGAGCTCATCTGGTGGAGATGAGGAGGATGGATTGTGCTGGAGGGGAAACTGCTGGGTGGTCTTTGTCTCTCTGTCAGTCTCTTTTCCACATACTGCACTGTTGCATGCCTACTGTCAGTCACCATTTTTCCATCATAGGTCAATATTGACTGGTTGTTGTTATACAGTGAATATGCTGTGTAAGTGCCGTGACAGAATTTCCCAACATGCCTTTCAGTTCAGTCTGTTGAATTATCGATCTCCATTTGGCCCGTAAACGCACACCCTCAAGGAAACATGGAGCACAAAGACAGAGCTCAAAGGGGAATCCAGCATGTGCCCCACAGAGTAGACCATTTTTGCTTAAGTTCTGTGAAGTAGAAGTAGGATGTAGCAAGGAAGATGATGATGGCATACAGATGCTTTGACCCTTCCTCTTAATGCAGAAAGTTGATCATCGTGATCTCTAGAGTTCATTAAATATCAAAGTTGTTTCTGCATCTGTACGCAAAGTCTATAGCCGATGTTTCCCTTACAGTAATGCTATCCAGGCAGGTCTCATCTCTATTTATGTGTGAGTCATATCAGGACATAGTAACAGATGCTGAGAATGCTTGAGGTTACATTCAACCTTGGGGTCTTGCACACTCAAATATCTAATATCTAATTCATGCAGTTATGCACACAAATCAATATGAGGTCTGAAGTCACATTGACTTTAAAGGTCATCCAGCTTATTCCATCTGTAAACTCAAATCCCACATCTTTGAAAACATGCTCTCTCAACCTGAGAGAACCAATGAGTCGTCCTTGATCATTTGAGCATACTTGTGTGAAGGAAATAACATTCAGTGCTGCCCTTTCATAATAAACCAAATGGTCCAAAAAACCCACATTAATAACTTATCTGGAAAAAAAATCAAGTCCTAGCAACACCTATAAAACGACACTTTTAAAACACCCCTCAAACTGCTCCCTCCTTTTTATCATTATGAAGCATGACATTGCTGAATAATTAATCACTCTTTTTTGTGGTGGTCATTTTGACATACTGTCACATTTACAATCTCTATGTGATGTAGCACAGCTTTCTGTCTCCTGACCTTGTTATAATGTGTGCTGCTGTTAATGGTAAGGAAAATGTACTGTGTAGAAAAAGCATATGGCAACCATTTGGGCTGAAAGATCTGTCAATGCAAAGTGCAAAAATAGAAACCCTGTAGTTCCTTGAGTGTCCACTTGAGGCTGGCAGCAAAAGCTCCGGAAGTCCCTTTTACACCCATGTTAAACAATGATGACATACAGCTGATGCGGCACTGTGTCCCATACATGGCCGCCATTGCATTTACCCCTCAATAGAACTGTGCCAGAGTCCACAAGACCATCTCCCCAAGTGGGCCCGGGCCCAATGCCTGGGCACAGTTTGTTTGCATTCACACTGGTCAAAACAGACCTGACTTTGGGCACAAGTGTACTCTGATCTTTTATGTTTTCATGAGGAATACACAGAAATCTCTAACATTTTTTTAATCTTGGTGGACCTTATTTGGTAAAATGTTATTTTTCTCTAATGAATGTTTTATTCATCTAAAATGATGTTAACTAAGCTTGGCTGAACTTATACCAGTTATTTTCTTTACTTGGGGCCGCCCTGAAGCCACTCCCTGCTGCTGTGCTGATTCTTCTCTCAAACCGATAAAAACTCTCAGACTGACAGACAGAAAATCTTCATGATTCATGAAGAAGACTCATGATGTACCCATGAATCAAACCCCCATCCAAACGCTCTTTAAAAGCTGCTTTTACTGTAACCATCTCAGGAGAAGAGCTGTGACACCACAGTTTGGCTCTTTGGGGTCTGTGCCTGTGTCACTCTCTGGAAGCTTGTTTTTTAAATTTCTGCCAGGCCACTGAGCTCCACAGAGAACACTTAAAAGAAAAAACTCTTTTTACTTATTTCTGCCCTTGCTGCCCAACCAAGTGCTTAATTCTCCCGCTCACTTTGTCTGTGGCTTTAAATGTTAATGAGCTGTCTGACTCCGCCCCTGACCACACCCCTCTCAGGAAATGGATGTGGCACCTCTGATGTTACAATGTTACCAACACTTTTATCCAAAGTTAAGGCCCTGACTGGGATTTGAGCCATCAATCTCCAGACGAAAGTCAGCAGCATAACCCACTGAGCTATCCAGCATCTCAGCTGGCAGCTGAGAGGAAGATCAGGAGAGGAGGGTGGAGCTTTCTTCCAAGCAGGGAGGGCCAACTGAACCTGGGGGTGGTGCTAATTCCCCACATGAGGTCATGAGGGAAAATCTGAGAACGGCTTGTTTCAGCACACATTTTCTGAAAGGTGGAGAAAGAGAAGGGAGGAGGGAATGGATTTTTCTGGTACTTGAGGGGATTGTGGACAGGCCAGGGGCACATATTTTTGTTAGAAAAACCTGAAAAAGTGGCCTTGCAGTTTAATGCGCTACCTGATCCGGCCTATGGTTCTTTGCCACGTCTCTCCTCACCCTCATCCCATTTCCAACTCTATCCACTGTCCTTCTCTGTCCAATAAAGGCACTAAAAAGCAAATAAATATATCTTAAAAAAAGGGAAAAACCTGAAAAAGTGATTTTTGCATAATATGTCTCCTTTAATGGTGAGAGGCCTTATATTGGCCTTTAACTAAGGCCTCCACATTACTAAAACCTACCCTGCATGAATGAGCTGGCTTTATGTCCTGATGGGAGCCAGCTGCTGTTTGAAAGCTGAGTAAAATTCATGCACACATGTTAATCATAGGTCAAAACATTGCTTAAGTTTGGCTCATTTAGGTCATTTTCACGCCTGATAGTCCGGGGGACTCGGCCCATTTTGGAACGGAAACTGCAACAATGTTGCACTTTCCTTTGGTTTGGTTTGCATTCATACTGCTCTTTGTCAAACGGACTAAACCGTCTGAACACCTACAACATCTGCCTGCTAGGGGGGCTGTCGTCACATACAAACGGCGACCAAGAAGAAAAGCCGGCGCAGAAGAAGACGAGGCAGGGGAATCCAGCACCTTCCACCAGTCTTTTTTCCACATAAACAACGAAAAAAACACAGAATTTACACTGTCTTGGGGTTTCTGCTCTGGCACTGGGGCATAAGGAGCAGTCAGAGAGACGGTGAGCTGTCCAACATGTCATTCTTTACATGAGACGAATAAATAAGCACGGACTACGACGTGTTGCTATGGCTACACAGACGCCAAGCGAGGTACTGACATGTATTTGAGTGTATTAAATCACATATAAATCCTTATATCATTACACTTTATGCCATTTCCCGTCTTTGGTTCACAAGTTGGTCCGCTTTGCTTTCACACCTCAAACGAACCGCACCAGGGTTCATTTGGAAGCGAACCGAGACCCCTGTTTTCAAGCGGGCCAGAGTCCGCTTGTTTGGTCCGCACCAGAGTTCATGTGAGCTTTCACACCACTCCAAATGAACCAGACTATCCGGGAAAACAGGCCAGAGTTCTTTAAAAGCGGACCAAACAGCTCTTGTATGAATGCGCCCTTAATGAAGCCATACTACACTATATAGATACAAGCCTTACCTGTTAATCATTGAATTCAGGTGATACAAATGAGTCATTCTGAAGAGTTCAGTGACTTTAAGTGTGGCACTGTGATAGGATGTCACCTTTGCAAGAAGATTGTTCATGAAATTTTATCTGCTCAATATCACAACTGTTAGTGATAACAGTAGAATATGGAAGCATTTAGCAGAAGACGATATATCAAAAAAGATGAACTTTCTTTTTCTGGTTTAGCCAAATTCTATCCTCCCTCCACTCCCTTATTACATAAGGGGTTTTCTGAGAGAATTCCCATCTTACCCCATTAGAAATCATCTTAACGGCTGCAGCATTTAAAATATAAAATATAGCTTTGCAAAAGATCAATTTGGAAATAAAAATGCAGTCAGTCAATGCAGAAAACACAAAATGCAAAAACTCACATTCCTCTCTAAATGAAACATCACCACCACTGAAGCGTAGCCCCTGGAGGTTGATAAGAAGTGTTTAGTAATGTGTTCAAATAAGTGGTAAATTGCTCTATCTCTTATAAAGCGCCTTTAATTTACATGGAGATTAGCTCGAAACATATTGTTAATCACTAAAGGCCACATGAATCACTAATTGGAGAGGGAGGCTGGGTAAAAGTAATAATTAATGAGGCTGGCTGCAGATGGGACAGTACAGGATACTTGATTACATTTTGGAACTTGGATTGACCCATTTTTGTGAAAAAGTTTTAACTCAGTCTTAAGAGATCAATTAAAAAGATACAAATTAGCAATAATTTGGGGATGAGTATCTTACACAGTATTATGTGGAGTGCCTAAAGTGAGCTGTTTCTGCTATCAAAGTGTTTTTTGTGGTAATGAACAGCCTTCAGTCTTATAAAATGTTTTTATTGCTTAGGACAAAGTGAGTTTATCTTTATATCTTGTGAATGGGTCATGAATTTTACTGAAAATGAGGAGTGTTGTCTCTTAGTTTCAGAAAGTAACAAAAAAAAGAAACTTTTAATCAGCGCTCAGCTCTCTGCCTGGAGGCTACAGAAACAACATCCTGCACAGTGGAACCGTCCAAGGACTGCATAATACAGCATGTTATATATTTTATGTAAATATCTGTGTCTGAATCTCTTCTCTCCAACTGTGCATGTTTTAGTGTTTAGGTTTTAAAAACATTGCTTTGTTAAGCAGCTCCGAGGATTTAGCGGTGTTTGTTGTCTGTCTGGGGTTTTTGGGGATCAGTGTTGGTATAAGAGGCTGCCAGCTGCTGTCTCTCAGCTCCATGTCCAGTTGGTTCTCAGATCTCAGAGACAAAAAAGAAAATCCTGCTATCGCTCCAGCTCCTACATAAATGCCTGACCAGGAAATGGTCCCTTGTAGGTGGTTGTTTGGATTTCTCAGCTCTAAAGTTCACTTTAAGTAGCAAGAAAAGTTTGCACCTTTTGTGATCAAAAGTGTTTTGATAACATTATTGTCCAACACACCGAGTACACAACATATATAGTTTTTAGTGCAATTTTTTTAATAGATTTTTGAAGTTGTAAATTGAGTTTCTTACCTGAACTTGCACAACTCTTTCTATACATCATTATTAAACAACATGAGATAAAAAAATATGTTCAGGGTCTACTGCCATACTCAGACAGGAAATCATTAAAAATAAATTAAGGAGAAAAAAGCGAAAGAAATGAATAAAAGCAGTCAGAAATCAAAAAGAGTTCAGTGAGATTAAAGTTTTTAAATATGATTATAAGACATGAGAAATTAAAAAGCAAGTTAATAAAAGGGTTTTTTAATGGCTGTTGAAAAAGACATCACTGAGTCTTTGTGCTTCATCACCTCAGGCAGATAGTTTCAAACCCTGTGGGCTCTAACAACAGAGCATCATCTCTGTCAGAGTGAAAGCCTCACCTTACTCTCAAAAAATAATCCAGCCACTTTTGTCATTTTTGTGTATTTCAATTACATGACAGATTCCCATCCAGTTGAGTAAAGTAACTCTTAACTTAAACTAATAAACATTTCTTATGCAAAAGAACTAAATAAAACTGAGATGAAAAGACTATGACAACTGAAGTTAATATAGCTCATAGAATTTACCTAATGTACTTATATCTGGTTAAGGTAAAATAGTAAAAGGACTTGAGCTTCTATAATGTTCAGTGGGTCATGCACCACACGATAATTGTGCTGATTGGCTGAATTCTCACTTCTGACCAAAGTCAGCAGAGGTCCGATAAATGGATGGTTCTGAAGATGATCTCTCCATATTTTCCTGTGATGGGTGGTTTGTTATGAGTAAACTTTCCCTCTCAGACCTGATCAGACACCCTGATTGTAAATGTTAAACATGTTCAGAATTTACAGCCATAAATCCTCTTGTGTGGTGAGCATCGAGGACAGCTGAGCAGACACGTACATCGAACAGAGCATTAGCCAATCCAGAAGCAAGCTGACTGGAGGATAAAATAAAACAAAAGCACAGCCATGGCAATGATAGTGAACAGGAGGCATAGTTAGATGAATTTGAAAAACAGAGGAACAACTTGTGGCAACAACACAAGTGTTTAAGACAAGTACCAAAAAACATAGCACAGACGTACTACAAGGAAAGAAGCTGGACAAAAATAGTAACTCCAATGGACTTAGTATGTAGCTAATAGCTAACCACAGTAGCTTCTTCAACCTAAAGTTGTGTTGGAGCGAGATTTTGTGTTTTGAGAGATGAGATCTGGCCCAGTGCTGGGTAGAGTACACTGTAAACCCGGAAGTTGTTTGTGATCAAATAATTTAAGTAAATATTACTTAAAAAACTAGGTTTTTATGCATCGCTCAATTAATTTGGGTGTGTCCTACTATTATAATGTGATTGTAGAGTACATGGTGTTTTGAGTTGAATAAACTTAAAATTTTAATTTTTTGACTTAAACTTTGAGATTACTTAAAATTTTGAGTTAAATCGACTTAAAGTATCAAGTGCTGCAAGGTGTTGAATTCTGATTGGCTGGTTGATTTTCAAAATTTGTCTTGGCTTGTCTGAGACAAAATTGCGCCTTTTCCTTGCTCAAGCAACTAAGACAGCAGCTAAGACGACTGGTTTCTCTCTCAATTTGTTCTAAACATATTGGAGCTGGGTAAGTTCTTTTTTATCCTCACTGATCATGACAAATGATTTTATCATCATTGAAGCTTGAATTAGATTTAAAAGAATTAGTGTTCATTTTGCTGTTTATTTTATCTGAGAACAGTTTATTGACATCTATGGTTTATCTTTAAATTTCTTTGTTACTCTTAACTAGTGCTGCTAGTTAACAGTAAAATGTTAAGTTAACATTGTTGATTTAAAATATCATTGTTAAGTCATAAAAATAAAAAGTATATATGATAAGATATAAAGGTCAGATATGGGGTGAAAAAATGTTCCTTTGTATTTGAATTTAAAATTTTTAATCTGGCATCCCCAAATATAACTTAAACACATGACTTTGACTTTTTGGCTCATATTTCAATCTTTTAGACTCACAGCTTTTTAACTCATACCTTTTGAACTCCTGATTTCAAAATTTGCCTCATATTAATAATTAATGATTTTGACTTTCTATCTCATATCTTTACATTTTATAAACATAATTTTGACTTTTAATTTCATGTTTTGACCTTATGGACTCATAAGTCTGACTTTTATGTCAGGGTCTGAGCCTTGAAACTTATCATTTTGACTTTTTTAATCTCTAAATGATTTATCATCAGTGCAAAGTTTTTTCATCATATTTTAAAAAATATTTCTTTTGTTTTTAGTAGTTGTTTTTAATTGTTTTTTCTATCACAAATGTAACGGCGTAAGGGCTGCATGGCTGCGCAGGGGTTAGCGCTGTTGCCTCGCAGCAAGAAGGCTCCTGGTTCGCTTCCCGGTCAGGGCCTTTCTGTGCGGAGTTTGCATGTTCTCCTGGTACACGTGAAGGTTCTCTCCGGGTACTCCGGCTTCCTCTCACCACCAAAAAGATGCTCATTAGGTTAACTGGTGACTCTAAAATTGGCCGTAGGTGTGAATGTGACTGTGCCTGGTTGTCTGTCTCTATATGTCAGCCCTGCTGTTGACTGACGACCAGTCCAGACCAGTGAACAGAATCTGTTAGCATGTGCTGTGTGATGTTGATCCTCTCTTTCTACACCACACATTATATCAACAAAACAGTAACATCAGTGATTATTTGTTTTCTCCCACTGAGAGAACCAATTAAGATTTTAAAAATATTTATATGTGTGTGGCAGGCTTTAGTTGTCCAACAACACGGAGTGCTTTTACACCAATCCATTTACACAAAGAGTTGGACATCATTATTAGCTATTCCAATTATACACATTCACACACAATCATTGCAGGAATGGGTGCACAAGTGTCTCACCTCAGGACACAACGACACCTGACTGTGGCAGCAGGGGGTCTACCCACAACCTTCTGATTACGGGAGACTGAGTCTACTGATCCACAGCAGGCATTGGTGGTGCCGGGCAGCAGTCAAATTTCTGGATTTTTGCCTCACCAAAGCAACAGAAAAACTAGGGAAACCAAGTGGATTTACAGCTCAACAAACAGCAAAGCTCCACAACATCTTAGATGGAGGATTGACTTTGTCTTTCATTAACAAGTAGCTTTGGTAACTTTGGAGGACACAGTCACATTGCCTTACACATTTACTTCCGTTGTTTGTCTTTGCCTTATACCATGTTCTACAGGCATCATTTAAAGATATTTCTTTGAGTCATTTATGATACCAAGAGAGCTTTTTTCTCCTCCTTTCAACACAGTATTTCTCTTAAGATTTTAGGCACTGACACGGTTATAAAAGTATTGATTTAGCACAGAAAAATGCAAACAATACCAACTCTAAAGGTGGTTATGTTAGTTGATGTGACAGCTTGTTTTGAATTTGTGGATTTGTTCTTGTTAGAGTAGATAGATTAGAGCATAGATTTCAGCTGTTTGTGATATTAATAATTCACCATCCTGTAATAGTGCATAACCCCTAAATTCAACCAGATGCACGCTCGGCTCGTCTCCACTCCATGAGCAAGATGAACTGATTTAGGATAGTTTTATTTTGAGTAAAAGACTCCAATAAAACAGGTCGCTCATAAATTGGAATTGATGTTATGATGAAAATCTTAAACCCACAGTGATGACCATGTTTTACATAGAGGAAACAGATTGACTTTAAAAGTATAATCTCATTGCAATGAGGAAATGAGCATAATAAGCAATGATCATTTTTGTGACTTTTCAGATAACAGTTTTGCTGAAAGATAGTTCTGTGGTTGTATTTTATATGTTATCCTTGTTTATGACTTTACAACTTACTGTTGTAATTAGTGAGTATATTGAGGTGAGGATGGCCCATGAGAGAGGGGTCATGTCATGTCATGGAGGGGGCCCTTATACCAGAGTCTGCTTAGGGCCTCACTTTGGCCAGGGACAGCCCTGTTACTTACTCAGAGAAGAAGCATAAAAATCCAAATGAAAGAACAAAATAAGAGAGAAGAAAAATCTGACAAATCCAAGTAAGTCCACCCTTCTCCAACTCCTGCAGTTTGCAGCAGTTCTTTTAGACACGCATACAGGTTTTTTTTGGGTGTGGTCATTAGCGCGAGGTGCAAACAAACAGAGCACTCCCATTCTCTTTGCTTGTAGGACATGCATTATACTGCTGTTTCTGCACAAATATGGTGATGCCATGTTGTACAGGGAACTACCACAACTACTATCTTATGGATATTTAAGACAGGAACCCCAAATACTCATTTTTCAAGTCCCTGAGTCATGGAAAGGAGTCTGAAAGGCTTGTTTGAGGCCAGACATGTGGCCACGCTGAAAGCATACTGTGTTCTGCCAGTTTTATAACAGGGAATAAACATGAGACACATTGACACCAGAATATGCACATATTAAAATAACAGGCGAATCCATGGAAAACATTCAAGAGAGACATAAGAACAAGTTGATATAGAATCCAAACTTACATTTATTGTATAATCTGATGCTATTGTAAGCAGGTTAAATTCTGTTTTCAAATGGTCTTTGTTCTAGCCTTAATGTTGCCCATCATCTCAGTGGGCTGGTCTTTGCCCATGATAACCATCTCATATGTTCCTTTTCATGGCTTGGGAACTTGGTATTTGTGAAGTCATGATGAGGTGATCATGGGATTGTTTGGTTTTGGTAGGATAGTACCAAAGGCCCAGGTATAAAATGCACAGCATACCACTGACAAAGACAGACCAGATGTGGCAGTACCACTGGTAATCCTGGGGGCAGTGTTGAGCTATGTAGTCAATACATCAATTCAGAGCAGCAAAACACAATGAAGGATAACGCTTTGGAAAATAGGGGACCTTGTAGAGGAATTATTGCCAAATACTGCATGAGTTATCAGATGAAACTATTTTATGATGTCAGCTTGTCCTGGGACAAGTAAGGGCAACAGAACAGCGGGGCAGAGATCAGATGAAGCAGCAGTAAAGGAGAGGTGGTGGTTTGTATAAGACCGTGACCTCCAGGGGTTACATCTTTTAACACACACCCCGACAAAACAGATGAGCATTAATGTGAGAAAATACTTTAAAATTCTTTACTTGTTTCTGTAACTGAACATTGAACACTTCTTGTTTTACCTCAGTAGTAGTCCTAGAGTTAATTTCAGGATAGCACTGAGCCAAACCCCCTGTAACTAGTTTTATAAGTAAGCTGTGAGGTTTTTGTTTACATCAGAAGAACAAGGGGGAGATAGTGGCGGCAGAAGAAACCTGTTAGCAGGGTCCAATTTAATTCTTGAGCTGATTAAATGTCCCAGTTGGCTGCTAAAGACACCTAAGGATGACCACATATGTGCTGGATTAAACTTTGCCCAGCTGCAGCTGCCCGAGGCGGCGGCCTCATGTCAAAGTGGGTCCTGAACAGAATATCTTAGCATCTGCTCAGGCCTTTTTTGGGGGAAAAACTGGCAGATTAGGAAACCTTTAGGGGTCTGTGATTATCTGGAGGCCCTGTGAGAGCAAGTCATGGTCAGCGGGGCCCACAAGGTGGTGTCGCCATCCTTAAATTGTATTGGGAAGGATTTAAAAGGTTTAAAGGCTTTGGTGCTCTGTGAGAGGGAATCAGATAGGGCTGAGGACGGTAGGAAAATGTGACAGGCTGAGGCTCGATTGCTGAGGTGAACAGATTAAGAGAGACAGAGAGAAAGAAATGGGTGTTTTAGAACAAGAGAGGTGATTATCTTGATTAAGCAAAGGTCACCATCATCATTTCAGCAAGTGCCTCTTAGTCTTCAGTGTTGTAAACAATGATTACATTCATGAACCAAGTGGTTTTTTAACAACTTCTATTCAGCACATAAGGCAGATACGGTTGCTACTAGCACAGGCATTTTTAAAGGAATTACTTTTCATTCAGTCAGTAAGACTGGAATTCAATTTTTAACCTCCTATTTCAGAGGCCAACTCAAAGAAAAACAGCTCTGTTTCCATCATCAGTATGTCCTTTCATGGGAGGAATTCTAATGATTTAGAACATTTAACAAGACATTTTCTGCAGTTTTCTCAAACTGACTCATAAAAAACCCACATGCTTCCCACAGGGGAAATAAAGTGACACACTGTTTATTTTTGAAAGTAGTGGGTAAAATGACCTTAGGGGGAACTGTGACTTCAGTTTTGTCTTCTGAATGAAGTAAAACAGGAATGTTGTTCTGAGGAACAGAGTGGTGCATGTTTGAACACTGATGCAGTGGAGGAGCTCTGCTCTAAAAGCAAAGAAAATCATTAATATGAACTTCAAACGCTTTCTGTGCTTTAGATGGCATACTTACTGCTTCACATAACTGAATCTGAGAGGAGAGGTGTGTAGCGTAATCAGATTTGATACGGCTGCAAATGTCACTTTGATTCTGCTCTCTGCTCTTGAATCAAACCAAATTTTCTTCCTGATAAAAGTAGTATTTTAAGCCCATTTAGTTCTTCATGCCACATAATACTTAGAAGATTTGGAGATTTCTCCCATTGTCTTTTAAAATGACGAGTCCTTCTCCTATATGGTATCTCATTTTGTCTAAACTGACAACATTAGATATCAGCTTCATCCCTGACCTACTCTGTAATTATAACTTTGATAATTGAACCATTTCCTTATGTCACTTTAAAGTTGTCAATAGGCATAAAATTGGACCATGATTCAGTTGTTATCTGCATTGGACTTGAGAGAAAACACCTCTCTGTGGTTTTCATTTGATGCTTTTGTGACTTATTATTGATAAAGTGATTGGATAGCTTATCGCCAGTCTGTAAGTGGTCAAGTCAAGACAAGCCAACTTTTTCATAGCATGTTTAAAACAACCATGGTTGGCCAAAGTTCTCTACAGAGTAAGGCCAGAGACATACTTACTGTTAACTATGCATTATGCTGGCTTATTATGTCTGCCACATGTCTCCAGCATCAGACTGATACATCAAATGTGCACTCCTTAGAAATTAACATGTTTGGTTGCAAGATGCAGTATACAAATGTATTTGAAATTTGAAGAGACAAAAGAGGTGTGACAGTCAATACAGCAGCAGATAAATCATTGCTGAAAGTTTTAAACACAAATTAATAAATAAAGTCCACAATTCTCCAAATATTTTAAGTGTGTTACCCATAATTTCCACACACTCCGTCCTCACATGTGTATGCCGAGTGCACTGTGGACGCAATATGGCTGTGGCATCAACATAGGACCCATGGATACCAATCTGTAGATACCGTGTTGGGGCTTTGCAGGTGTCATTCTTGTTTCATGTTTAGATATACTTGTGGTTTCACCTTTGCATATGCATCAGACTGTGTCATGCTGTTGAAAATATACCTGCCTGTACATTAGGTGTGATTACAGATGACACCACTAGAGGAGACTCAAGAGAGCACAACCATTTACAACAATAGACATGATATACATAGAGGCCACATTGACTGGCTGGTCGTACCATAGATACCAGTAAATAGATGCCACCTGGGCTGTTGGCTTTCATTGGAGAGAATGTGTCACGAGTCACTTTTTACGAAAAAATTTTTTTTTTAAACCTTTTACCCAGGATCAGATCAATATACTTGGCTACACTTTCAAAAAATATTTTTCCTTTATTTGTCACCTTTTTTTATGCGGTTCTGAGATTATGATCTTGCTAACTGAGAATCTAAATTGTATTGGTATTTTCTCAATTTAATGTAACATGCTTCAATACATTAAAATTTGCTGAGAATTATGGCCTTCATAAAACATGCATTGCTGTCTGTTCTATAATAAACCACTGGAGCTTATATGAGATTAAGAATTTTGCTATGAAATCCAGTGTTTTTCATTGGATCAGGTATCCTGGATCATAAATGCATGTCAGATATCTGTGGCTACACAAATGGCTTGAAAATCAGTTCATTTCTCAGTGATTTATGAGCATTTTAATTTTGGACAAACCTCTCTCTGTCACTGACTAACATTCGTCATCAGTCACCGCTTTTGCATATGGCTCCCTTGTGACCCATTCCCTTCAATGAAAGCCAGCAGCCAGGCGGCATCTATGTATTGATATATATGTATTGTATATATTGTATATATGTATTGATATATATGGTGTGACCAGCTATTCAATGTGGCGTCTATGTATATCATGTCCATGGGTGTAAACAACCTGTGCTATCTCGTGTGCTCTCTAGTAGCATCCTCTGTTATCACACATCATGTACAAGCAGGTATATTTTCAACAGCATGACAGTCTGGAGCATATGCAAGAATTAAAAGTAAATCACTTATAACAGAACTTATAAGATAAAAGGAAGAGTAACAGTACAACAAGAGATGTGTTTTCAACAGTTGTGTCAGTCAATCTCAGTGCTGATTGGTCCTGCACAGCATCAGGTAGGCTAGCTGTCATGCTATGATAGATGTCAATGTTTTCTTCAGAGCTCCAGGACAGGAAGAACTTTCTTCAAAAAGTACCATATTATTAAAGTATATGCTACATTTTGTATACACTTCAAGTGTAAATTTTCAGTATGTTCCGACAAACATCACAATAAAACTAGCAAGTACATTGAAGGGACAAATTACACATTGTTTGAAATCTTTTTTTTTTTCTTTTAAACTGAATAAGACAATTTTTGTATGCTTTTGTTTAAGCTGAAATGGCCACACTATTTCTAGGCCTATACCTCCATCCATCCAGACAGAATATATAATCCCTCCAGCGCATTCTGGGTCTTCTCAGAGGTCTCCTCTCAGCTTGACGCGCCTGGAAGACCTCCAAAAGGCAGGGGTGGGAGGCATCCTGAACCACCTCAACTGGCTCCCTTTGAAGCAAAGGAGCAGTGGCTCTACTCCTAGAGTAGCTGTACCAATCTATCCTGTCAGTTTCAGGCTCTAATTTACCCCTGATCAAGAACAAGACCCCAAGATACTTGAACTCCTTCACCTGAGCAAATGACTCACTTCTCACCTGGAGGGACCATAGCGATATTTTCTTGCAGAGAACCACAGCCTAGGACCGAGAAGGGCTGACCATAATCCTGACTGCTTGGCACTCAGCTGCAAACCAGTCCAGTGCCTGTTGGAGATCTCCAGCTGAGGATGTCAACAGAATCTGCAAAGAGCAGAGATGGAATTCTCAAGTCACCAAACCGAAAACCCTCCTCCCCCTGTGCGTGAAAGGAGGCCTACCTTGTTTTTGTAGAATGATGAACACAATTTAAAAAAAATGTAAAAGCTGATAGACCTGTAGAATGTGTCAGGCCTCAGTACTGAGTTAAAAAACATTAATGTTTAAAGTTGTCATCAGGACAATACTAAAGCCACTATTATATATCTTCAATTAAAGGTTGGGAACTAAAGTGGGGTGGTCTGAGCCATGAAACTCCAGAGCTGAACATGAGTCCCACTCCAGCCTTGGTAAGAAGATGAAGCACTCTTAAAGCCCATTTACCATTTTTGAGGTATACACCCACCAATTTAATGCTTCAGCAATGAAGGGCTTGAGTGTATTTGTAGACTGAAACAATCCCTGCTGCAGGGTGTTTAGCTCAGTGCTGGAGAGAAGCCTTGCCTGGTTGTTAGTGATTTGGATGTGAGACCTGTGGCAGGTTGGCCCAAAGTGACAGCACATTAACTCTAACTCCCCCTCTCTTTGTTTGCCCATAGCATTCCCAATATGTGGACTGACAGGCTCTTAATGACCCCTTCCAGAAGAGACCTTCTCTCCCTGCCAAAACCTGAGGGGTCATGATCACTCGTTTTCATGGTTCCCAAACAATCCCACTAACTGTCAGTCCTCTAGGAAATCAGCTGGCATGGGAGGTAGGAGGAAAAGAAATGCATCTTTATAACAAGAGGGGTAAAACACGAGTGATAAAAGATGGAGGTGATAAAATAAAAAAAGAGTCTGAAGATTGCCTTTAGAGTTCTGAAAAATCACAGGGCTCTATAAAATAAGACTTTACAGGTTTATCAGTAATTTACATGAAGCAAAAGCTGACTTTAAATAACCATCATCCTGCACATATAAACAGAGCAGAAATTTCTAGTCACTTAATTTGATGGAAAATGAAAGTGCTGCAGGGACATGTTGTTTAGCACTCATCACCAGCGACCCAGCAGCCCACAGAGCAGGATTACGCTGTGTTGTTGGACAGACATCAAAGGCAGAGGACCCAAATAGTTTCTCCATCACACTGCTTGACCCAGCAGCACTTCTCCTTCCATATGCACGCACGAAAACCATGAGTAATGCACACCAATAGCCATTCACAAACTAGCATCCAGAAAAGCTATACTTTATTAGATGGTAGAAGTTGACACAATTTCACAGTTGGAAATCTGTCACAATTTCTTGACATTTGACCTCTGAGTCAGCTGATCCCAGCAGCACCGCCAAACTTCATACAGACCCTCTAACGCACCACCCATGCTGCATTTTTGGAAATGTACACCGGTGCTTTTTGTTGCTAAAGTTAGCATGGAAGCGGTCGAACCACACAGGGAGAGGGGTGATAGGTGAGGATGTTTTCACACTTTGAGGCTTCTGGCATACTGATCCTTCAAAGAACTCTCAGCGCCTCTGAGGAGATATTCAGTTTCAAAGGTATGGTTAAGTCACTGTGAGAGGAAGCTCTGGAAAACTCTTCAAGCATTAGTGAACATGGCGGGGGGGGGGGGGGTTGACATGACAAAGTGCCCTCTTTCTTTAAGAGTGACAAAGTGATTTCTTCTGTGCCCTATACATAACCAAAATTTGACAAAATGAGCTCTTTAGTGACCTATGTGTGTACCAAATATGACAAGCTGTCCTCTCTGTGCCCTCTAAGTGGACAATATTTGACAAAGTGCCCTCTCAAGTGCCATCCAAGAGGACATCCTTTGAAAAAGTGCCCTCTAGTGTGCTTGAAGAGGACATTTGACAAAGTGCCTTTTTTGGTACCCTCTATGTGTAAAACATTTTGCAAGGTGTCCCTTTATAGTGCTCTCTAAGAGTGCAAATTTGACAAAGTTCCGTCTTTAGTGCCCGATAAGTAGATAAAGTTGACAAAGGGTCCCATTTAGTTTCCTCTAACACACAAAAAAAGGCAAAAAGCCTTCCTTTGTGCCCTCTGAGAAGCCAAAATTTGACAAAATGCCCTCTCAAGTGCACTGAGAGTGGGAAACTTTTGTCAAGGCATCCAAGCATAACAAACAACATTGAATCTTAAAGGTTTTAACTTTTTAACTTTAAACAGTGACAACTGCCCCACCACACACAGTAGGTGCCCTTTATATCATTTTCGCCCCTGCCATTCAAACATCAGTGGTCCACCACTGTCTTTAAGAAACATTTTATGAAAAGATAGTTTTAAGTCCATGGAACAGAGGAATTTGAATTCAGGCCTCATCCAGGGGAGTGTATAATTTGTCTCTGACACCTATGAGCATGCATATTGTACTCTGATGCTATCCAAGACTTTGCTGTAAAGCTCACTGAAATATTAGAAAATCATTCTCGTGTCTAAAATCTCAGAGAAAATCTTACACTTCTGAGCAGATGTTTTGATAAATAGGATTTAGATGAGGCGCTTCATCCTGTAGCCACACACAAACTATATTACCCCTGAGAGCTCAATACGACCCTTCTTTCCTTTCTGTCTTATTTTCCTCTAAAGATTCTACATAAAGATCTTGTTGTAGTTTAGCAGTAGGGAGGTGAGCACCCAATGTCACAGACTCAATGTGGTCCATTCAAGTGAGCAGCACAACACATGACTGACATGGGCTGCTGAAGCAGCATAGTAACATTCAAGACACATCCATAACCAGACATGTCCACTGTCTTTAAAACTGTTGAAAATATTTGAGGTAATGTAAGACCTCAACTAAAAATATCTACTTACCAGAGCAGTAGTCTTTTTTTTCTTTTTAATGCAAAAATTGTATATTACAGCTTTGTTTGCAAGTAAATCACAAGAAAACTGGTTTCTTTTTCAGGCTCACACCATTGAGGTGAGCCATAGAGAAGCATCTTTGTGACTTACCTGTTGTATCCACAGAGTCCATGTCTTTAGTGTTTCATCAGTGCCATGATTTTGATCTATCTGACGGCACATGCTCTTGCCCACTCTGTCTATTTCTGAACAATCCACAGCATGACAGGGGCTCGTGGCTAATGTTCCACCCGCTGATATGGTTTCCTAGTCCGTGCTTTCTCGTACATTCTACCCCCTTACTTATAGGTGGCTTTCACTCTAGGGGACCAGTCCCAGATCCGAGTGCACTTGAGCCCAAAGTCTGGTTCGTTTGGGTCGTGTGAATGCAAACGAACCGCGCCCGCCGCTGAAAAAACACTTTGACGTATATATATGTCAATGGCACTCAAGCATTGGTTTTTAAATGACATATATATACGTCAATGGCACTCAATTAGTTAAAAGTGATTTTAATCATCCATGGCTGCAGGATGGACTTTTTGCCAGGTCAAAACAAAACTAATCTTCGCTCAGGTCATGATCCCAGTGGTTGCCATGGTAGCTTCTTCTTCTTTCTCCTCCTTTGCAGGGTTGTAATCCAGCTACGTGCATACCGCCACCTGCTGTTTCAGACCGAGTACATATGCAAGTGCGCCCGGGCACGGTTCAATGTTGCTAGTGAGAAAGCAAGCCAGAGGGGAAGGGGAAGGGGGAGGGGGAGGAATCGCGCCATGGCACGGTTCAAAACAACTTTGGCCTAATGTGAAAATGCCCTTACTCTTACTCTTACTCTTAGGTTTGGACTTTGTTCCTTTTTCAAAAGATTATTTTTCCATGCCCCTGGTAATATTCAAAGACTTTCAGAGTATAACCTGGGATTTGTCAATCTGGATAGTGCACTCAGGTGGGTTGATACCATACTTCAGCCTCAATTCTTGGCCCAAGCACGCCAAAAGTTATGTGAAATTCATACATCCTTGTTGTATGCCAATCTTATGGTTTAAAGCAAAGAGAATGAGGAAAAAAGGTAAGAAAGTATATCAAACAATTTGGTTGCATTTTTGCATTAAATGAACAAAGTCATGAAAATTCTGTTCTTTTTAAATAAAACACCAGTGTAAGACTGTGTGATTACTTCTCATAGTAAAAATGAAAAGAGTTAAAGAAAATCAGTGAGAGTTAGAACTTAAGTACATATAATTATTAAGATCTACTTGAAATGTCTCAAGCTCTAATCTACCAGTTGGTGACCCCTGTACCAGATGAAAAATGATAACTGATGAGGTTTTCCTATTGGTTTGGAGATAGGTTCAGTTGCAATTCTCATTATTTGGATTTTTGTTTCTGAAAATATGTCTCAAAATTTAATGATTATCTTGAGTCTAAAATATTATAATTATATTTTAATTATTCAATGTAATTACTTCATTCATAAGACCTTCAGAAAATAGGCCCATGCATGTTTTTCTTAGCAATAGGCCATTGTATAAACTAAATGATAATTGCTTTATAATGGTTGTAGTTATTATGTGCGAATCTAACTTTGGCAGCCTTAAAGCAAGCAATTCCTTGTGCCTTCTAGGGTGTCCCACACCCCAGGTTGGTAACCGATAGTGTAGAACATTGTTAAGCCTTCCCCAGATATAATTTTCATTAAATTATTTTGGCCACATATTTTATTTTTAATCAACTCCTCATTAGCCTAATGATTTAGTGTATAACTGCTTTGCTAATACTCTTTTATTTGATAGGGGGTGATGAAAAAGGAGAAAATTCAAAACTGCCTTAGCTATATCTCTTCTACTATACAACCATCTTAGGCATGAGATGAAACAAGCTCATTTCCCTCCAGAGAATCATCCTTATGCTTCATCAAGCAAACATTCATATGCACAGAATCCATACAAACACAAACCCACAGTATGGGCACTGTAGTAAATATTCTCCTGATGCATTATAAAATAGAGAGAAAAAATAAAACATGGTTTCTATTAACAACATCCACAGACAGGCTGCTTTTCTTCCTTTACTGACCTGAGAATTCATTAGAGAAAACAAAACGCATGAGAAAAAAATAACTTAAAAATCAAACCACCCTCCAGCAAAGATACCCTTGAAAAGTGTGACTGTGTGACTGTGCATGTGGATGGACTCCAGGCCCCCTGCTGTGTGGTCTAATGGTGTGGGTCCAAAAAAAGAAAAGGAGCTCTCCATGGAAAAAGCGATGGGATTTAATTAACAGTGATTGACAGGGCTTGGTAGCCTCAGCTCTGTGTTCTGCTGCATTTCTATTTCTCCTGCCGCGTTGGATACAACCTTCCTGCTTAGGAAAAAGGCTTAGTCACTTGAGGGAAATGCTCAGATTTTTTTTATTTCTTGCAAGAAAAGTTATAATTCCCCTAGTTTCATATTGTCAAAGCATACAGCAAAGTAGCATTAGCTGCTAATGCTGGATTAGCTCATCGTCACTGAGGGGCTTAGTCACTGGCACCAAAAAGTGCATGCTTAAATGACTCTTAAATGTCGATGTGTCACTGTTTTAATGACCCAAACAGTATGAGTACTCTTGTGCTGTAGACAAGAACTGCTAGCGTGTTCACCCTCAACCTGCCTCCGAGGACACACATCCTCTCAGACTGGCCAAACAAACGCTGAGTGCCACATCTAGCCTGAGGAGCAAAAACAAGCATGCATTCATCAGCAGCATCAGTCAGTCACTAAGCTGTCAAAACAAGGCAGCTTGCAGATGCAGGAGCTGCCGTTTCACCTCGTCCAGAATCCGTTTTTACCCACATCTCCTTCATCACTCTGGTAGGAAAGCCCTGAAATAATCAAAATATATAAACATATCCATTGTTGTAATGCTCTTGTTAGGGCTGTACTGGGATTTACCAGGAGACGGGCTTTAAAAGACAGAAAGGGACGATCAATAGTCATGCACATGCAGGACAGAGAGTGGTTCAGGCTTTTGTTTAAACACAAAGCATTATGGGTGGTTAATTAGGAAGAGTGCTCTGGTCATTTCCAGTTTAACTGCACTCATACAGAAATGTTCAGGCACAGACTGGGCTGTGAATTTGGTGACCAAGCTATCCCTCACCTACTTCTAGATGCTGTTTTCTGAACGTGAACCAAACCTCAGCTTAGAGGTACAACAATATTTCATTCAGGAGAAACTGAATGTGAGTTTAATAATAATCTATGTAACAAATTGAAATGAAAGAGAAATGTGCAAAGTCTTTGGCGATTAAACTCCATCGTGATGACTTTGTTTACTTAAAGGGGTAGTAAGGCAAGCTGCAGGAATAGGATACCCCATATGAAGTTAAGGGTTAGGTGTTGATGATGGATTCAGGACCAGATGAGGAGTAGACCTCTAAAAAGCAGGACCAGGAACCAATGAGGTGGCTTAGAGGAGGAGACTGAGGTATGCAAAATGAGATTAGCAGAAGACCTGTGAGGATCTGGATTAGATGCTGATGAACTGAATGGAGGTGGCTGGGGGGGAGGAGGGTTGCAACTCTGAAACGACAAGCTGACTGTGACAAAGACAATGACAGATTTAAAATTTCATATCATATCAGAGCCGATATAAGCATTTTTAATTGATCGGAGATTGGCAGTTCGATCCGATCAGTCAAGCTGATTTTTTACCTCAGCTGTTGTAGACAGAGCACAATCTATGACAGGCCGTAAACGCACCAGTAGCGGTAGCAACATTAGCATTCCTGTGTTTAAAATGTCAGCTGTGTGGAAAAACTTCAACCATGAGAGTGAAAACAGTCCAGTGGCCACTTGCAGCATCTGTAACCTGGCCGTTTCACGAGGTGGTAGCAGCAGAGCTGGGTTTAATTCTACAGATTTGATCCGTCACCTCCAAACTAAACGTGCAGCTGAATACACTGACTTCACTATAGCAACAGGCAGCTACACCAAAGCAAAAACCTCTGGACTTTAAGAGGAAAGACCAGAACCCACAAGGGAGTGATAAGGCTAAAAAGATAACAGAAAAAGTGGTCAAATTCATCGTTTTGGATAACCATCACATCTCCGTGGTGAAGAATTTGGGTCTTTGTCATATTCTTGAGCTTTTGGACCCATGCTGTGCGCTCCCGTCTCAACATTACATTATTGAAACTGCCTTACCAGAGCTGCACAAAAAAGTACGTGACAGCATACCAGAGAATTTAAAAAGCAATGTCACTGCCCTCAGCTTCACTACAGACATTTAGAGCTCAGATGTTTGCCCCATGTCACTGCTGAGCCTCACTATCCTCCACCTTTGAGTTAAAGCGTGCAGTATTTCATGACGCATGCCAGTTTTGTGGGTCTCACACAGCAGAGCATGTAAAGCAGGCCATGCTGGTTTTCCTAAAAAATAAGCTACACTTCATTTTGAAGTAACGTTTTAAAGAAAGTTTTTGTTGTGACTAATATAGTCAAGTTAATTACCTCTTCTAAGTTGAATTAGATTTCAAATCCATTTTTTGGATTAATTTGTTGTTGTGTCTATTGACTCTGCTTTCATCACTTCTAAGTGGAACTGAGGTTATGTGATTTCACTTTTTTTGGCTGCTCAGGTCTGTCAGCTGTTTTGACCACCTTTAAGTGGATCTTTGACTATCTGTTTTAATTCAAACACTGCACTAAGTAAAAATGTAACTTTACTTTTTTTAATAATTAAAGTGAAACAGAGCTATTACACCATTCTGAGCAGAAATGTGATTTTAAGTTTTTAACAACAATTTTGGCTGTACTGAGTTAAATGGAATAAGTTTGTGATATCTAATAGTAACAACTGAAACTCTAATCTAGGTAATTATGAGTATCGGATCGGGACTCGGTATCGGCAGATATTCAATATTAAAAAATTGGATTGGGATCGGAAGCCAAAAATGCTGATCAGGACAACCCTACAAGTAACAAGTATTATTTAACAGTAAATGTGATGTGATTACTAAACTAGTAACATTAACTCTACTGCATGGGGGATGAATGGGATTAGCTAATTAGCTAATACTAATGGACAGTTATCCATGGCAACCTTCACCATCAGTGTGTGAATGGGTGGATGTGACCTGCGGTGTAAAAGCGCTGTGAATGATCTGACGACCAGAAAAGTGCAATATAAGCTCAAGTCCATTTACCATTGAAAAAAGGGTAAATTTTACCTACTGGCTGTTTTATGTAGACAGGGACCCCTGATGGTTCTAGTGTTAACCAGTGGCTGTCTAATGTTCTAATCTAACCATCTCTGCTGCTGTTTTAGTCCATGGGCAGCAGTTAGCATTGCATGAGCGGCCAGCTAAGACGGCAGCACCTGCAAGTTAGCTGTTGGTGTCTTTAGTGCAGTACTTGAATTACTCAGTATTAAGTGTGACTAAATTGCCATACATTTTTTGGGTAAAGAAAGGTTTATACTTTTTACAGTTAGGTTTTTAATGTTAAACATGATTATTTGTAGCCTTATCTTTTACATTAACACATGTAAAACAGGATGTCCAATAAAACTCCTGAATTAAAAGAAAATACACACAGGTTTTTGATCTATGTCCTGTACTATTTCAATAGACACATTGAAGTCAAATGTTTAGTTGTTTGGTCATTCAAGAAAAACAAAACAAAACAAAACAAAACTAGAAAGAAACCCTCCAAACCGTGATATTAACCACATCCAGAAATGTGTGAGGCCTTTTACTGCATGCTTGTAGCTCCAGCTGTTTCATTTATTTTGCCTCCATTAGAGATAATCAATACTTTATTGATTGCTATTAGCATTTTGCTCCATTTCATGAAATGTACATGCAAAGAATCATACTGGCAGCGATGGCACAGCTGGGTGATTAGAGTGCATGTCGATATGGACGTGGTTCAAACGTTTTCACATTAATCAACACCTCTGATTTTATTTTAAAAACACCTGAGGCCATATGATCAATGTTTTTCTATGCCATATTTCCCTCCTTATTAATAAACACTTCACGATCGGAATTCCAAGCAGTGAAAGGAACAGAGGAGTTATTTAGAGGAAAGTCGTGACTGGAGTGTGTTCTTTCACTTAAAGAGGCTCAATTCTGCATCAGTAACAAGATCAATCTTTGTTTATTCTTTTCTTCCCACACACAGAGATATTATTCTCTTCCAGCTTTCAAAGAAAAACTCAAAGTAAAAGCACTCTTCAGATTACTGCTAAACAGGCTGTTATACAAAATGCTTTAAGGTTGAAATGTTTCTTTGAAGTAGAAGAATGGTAATGAATAGAAAGCTTTACCGACAGATGTTAGAAGTGCTTTAAGTTCTTCTGTCTGAACATAAGTTATTTAGTGCTGATCAGTTTGAACTCTAAATAAGCAGGAGACAAAGGTAGAGGAGAGATCAATCCAAATCAAGGTAGCAGTACTTCAAAAACTAGATGTGAATTAAAATGGACACACTTTACATGCAACTTTTGATCTTCTAGGATTGTCTTTTGGCCGTTGCCTTGGCGAGAATCAAAATAATTTCCTCTATTCCTTTAGCTTCTCAAATACCAAAATTTAATTATTCCTCCATACTGTATTTATTGATCTGTCTTCATTTTTATTGCCCCAATTCACAACAAACGATGCCTGTTACCTGTCACTTCTTTAAAACACTGCTTTTTTCCTCATACATCTGCCCCACTCTTGGGTGCCCGTAGTTCAGTAGGTATAGAAGTCTGTCCCCCATATTGGGGATTATTTTTATTCTCTTTGATTCGAGTAATAGGCAGCACGCAATTCTCCTGACTTACTCAAATTTCCATGATGTTTAGGGGAGCGACTGAGACAAGGGTAATAATCAGTGAATCTGGGACCCTATTATGTTATTATTAGAGCAGTCAAAAGCATTAAAACAAGACACTGAAATTAAAGCAGCTGGGATGGCTTCCTCAAAATTTGCTACAGCCCTATCAGTTAAGCTTCTACCGAAGACAGTTCTTTGTCATGTAGTGAGATCTGGCAAGGTTGTATGAAAAGTAATCAGGAAATGAAATGATAAAAAGACAATTTTCTGGAAAAACTGCTAAATTATTGATCTCAAGGCCATTTGCTTAAACAAGGCCCAGGGTGTGGTTAAAGTGGTGATTTAGTTTCTGAACACCCTGTTTGAAGCAAATAGAGTCTAATGATGATATGAAAGCAATGCCAAGGCTATCATTTTTAACATCCACGTGAATATTGAAGTCTCCCACAGTAATTATCTTATTGGTGCTAAGGACTAAGTTAGAAAGAAATTCAGAGAATTTAGATCAAAACTTTGTATAAGGCAGTAAACTATAACAAATACAGCTGACTGAGAAGGTTTTGTAGCTGGACGAGAAAAATGTAGTAAAAGGCTATCAAATGAATTATAACTCAGCCTTGGTTTAAGATAGATTAGGAGATTGGAATTAAAGATGTCAGAAACTCCACCATCAGGACCATTGTCTTGTGGTATGTGAGTATTATGATGACTGTGAGGAATAGATTCATTTAAACCTACATATTTATCCTGTTGTAGCCAGGTTTCAGTTAAACAAAATAAAATAATATGATTTTCTGATATCAGATCATTTACTAGTAAAGATTTAGATACCAGAGATCTGATACAAAGAAGACCATAGTAATTTGTTGTATCAGTTGTCAGATTTGATTAATAGTTTGGATTTTAATGTGGTTATGATGATTTGCATTCTTATTTGTTGGTTGGTGGACAGACACTGTCTCTATACTATAATTAGAATGAGAGTGGCTGGGAAACTGCTCTTAGGAAAGTACAGAGAAGCATGTAAAACTACAGCTCTGCCTCCTGGTTAAAGGACAACATGCAGCTACTCATGTCATCACTGGTCAGATTGGGGAGGGGTCCAGATGACTCTATGGTAGCTTCTGACTGATGCAGGTAGGAGTCATTTGTGCCATAAATCATAATCTTAGAAAATCTGCGTTTACTCTTTGTCAGCAACTTTAAATGTGATTAGATGTCGCCCGCTCTGGCCCCATGAATACACTTAACTATGCACGCTGACTTATAGCTTCACATTTCTCCTTATGGAGTCACCAATCACCAGAATTTTACTCTCAGAAGGTGTGTTGCTGGGTCGGAAAATCTGTTAGAAACGTGAAGCGGTTGGCAGTGATCTGACTGGGTCTTAGTCTCATGGCTATGTTTCCACGTGCTGTTACCCATCCACTCATGCCAGCTGCTCAGGACCAGCCAGGGGGGAAAGAGCTTATGCTAGGTAGGCTCACACAGCTACAGGATGGCTTACTATAGCTGCGCACGAGGGTTTAGTTTCTTTGGTGTGGAGCTGTGTTTCCAATTGAGAGACCCTGACCTCCAAAGCTAGAAAGAAGATACATTTAATACAAGTGTCATCATCAGAAAAGGTGGATGGAGAAAGCTATATTTGGCACACTTAGAAAGGGAGAGCAGGAGAGGGAGAGAGAGAGAAGCCATCGCTAGGCTAAGTGAGAAGCTAAAGCTACGCTAGGCTATTCTAAGCTGCCTGAAAGAGGAAATGGAGACCAAGAGAACAGTCACTAAACAGTGAGGGTGCTTGCTGACAACTATGTACGTCTACAACAGCTACTACAGCAGTCATGAGAAGTAGAACAGAGTGAACAATTTAATTGTAGCTTGATCAATGCAATGAGAAACATATTAACAAAGCAACTGTACAAACAGGAAGTGATGCAATATGCTCACCGTATGTCTGCACATCAGCATGAAGAGCTGAATATTTTGGAAAAATTCTCTAAGGGTGATTGGTCACATTCATATAGGCCAATAAGATCAACTAGACAAAATGAGGCATGAGCAACCTGCAGTAACGTGAGCTTGGCAGGCAGGTGCTGTCATAGTCTAGGAACGGTGGAACTAGTTGGTAGCTCAAACTCATGCTGAGACCATTCATGAGTGCAACACATCTCCTCTGCCAAGAAAAGCTTTCTGTGTGGCTCTGTGCCCTTTTTTTGGATAAAGAAATGTGGTCCAGATCTGATAAAACTGCTGCTATACTATTGCAACATCTGAGCTAATCACTTCACCTGTGGCAGTCTGAGTTGCAATACAACTAAACCCTACCTGTAACCACTGCATACTCATGTCAGATCAGGCTGGGAGAAGAGCAAAAACTTCTTTTCTGCCAAGAAAGCTTTCATTGCGGTCCAGCTCTGATTAAACTGTCCCTACATCTGAGCCAATTGCTACACCAGTGGCGGCCATTGCTACCCAATGAGAATCTGGCCAATCTGTTTGCTTTGCAAGGTTTCCGAGTACATTTAGTTAGACAAACCTGGAAAATTAAAGCATACATTTAACACCAAATAATTAAAAATATTGCAGCTTAAAACAATGTGCACAGTGCAAGTAACCAGACATACCTTGAGAAATGACACACATCCCATACACTTCCCTGTCTCAGGACAGACCAAACTCACCGCTGGATAATTGACAGAGCATTTGATAGCGTTAGTAAAGTAAAAGTGACAAGAAAACTGCATCAGCTTTCCATCTGAGCCAGAACACACTCCTCACATATCTCTCATGTAAATATTTACTCTCTCACACTGCTTTCTTTGAGCGTGTTCTCTCTCTTTTTCTCATTTTCTACTTGCGATTGTCCAACCAATTACATTTTGGTAGGATGAGAGCTCATAGACCAGCTAGTCAACCAATGATAAGGTGTCAACCCTAGTGTTCCAGACGAGCATGGAAGAGAGGGAATGCCCACACAGTTCCTCTTTCAGGACAACTTCTCCAAAAGATCTGGGTGCACCCTTTAAAGTCGAGAGGGTGTCTGCATCCTGTGCCCAAGACTGGTATGAGTGCAGTGGAGAGGGCCTTTAGAACTAAAGGCTCTACCTCTCATACCACTTTTAGAGTGTGATGTTACCAAAGGCAGGCCTGCATCTTAAAATTGCGTGAAAATTGTGTGTAATATTTAGTCTAGTAGCATTTAGCTGAACAAACTTGGTAAAATAAAGCAAAACATTTCCAAGACAGTCTATCTAAATAAATGTTTAGTCATCTAAATTCAAAAATAGCTATTTTGAAAAAAAAAAAAAAAACAACAACTCAGAATAAACCTTTAATTCATACATAGGGAAGGTCCCCTCCATGGATGCCGCCATCTTGGATTTTTACATGTTTCCATGGTAATATAGAGGAAAAAAGGATAGATAAAGTTATTGTATTGTACTGTATTGTATTCACATTACAGATACACATTAAATTCAACTGGTTGCCACAGTTTCCAGCACAGAAATGCAATCGAGAACCCACTTCTAGATGTTGATATTCAGTTTTACACACTGCACCTTTAAAGATATGATAATGCCTAAAACACTGGGTACTTGTTTACTTTAATTTACACTTGCACTTGCTTTCCTCGGTTTGAAATGTTGAACAAACTCTGTCAAGTCTTTGTGTTTTTCCACAGGGAAATCACACATATATGCACACATATGGTCCAAACACCTAGGCTGGAAAAGTTTTCCTTAGAAGAGAAAAAGTTATGTCTTTTCTAAACCAAGGGCTTGTGAAAGAGTATCATCAGAGGTGCTGCAGCTCTTTTAAAATAATTACAGGCAGCAAAAGAAAAAGCTCAGTAATGTTTCATCAGGCTACATGTTTGAGGAATAAAGGAGCAGAACAGTGTCTTGAATGTACAGACATTTTATCACAGCGAGCAAATGAGAGATATGTGATGAGTGTATTCAGTCTCAGATAGAAAGCTAAGCTAAAGCCTTGGGCAAACAGTGCAAGGATCCGACACTGTGTCAATACAAGTTTCCTCAGCCAGGAAGACACACCAAAGCAGAGGGGAAGAAACGTAAAAGCAAAATAGGAAAGATTGAAAGCATATAGAATTAAAGTTGAATTGGAGAAGAGTGCGTGAGTACAGCCTTGACAGTTGGAAGGATGAGAGCTCAGGACTCTGTTTCCTGACAACGGTAATTACTTCTCGAGCTTAACTCATGCCCTGAATCTCCTTCAGCAAACTAATACACGCCTCTTGGGTCTCTGTGCTGTATGTTTCTGTGATGAGAGATTGCCTGTGAAGAGTTTGTGCTTCACTTTTTCCACAATCCAAGCAAACTTCTTAAAGACGAGTGGACAGCAAATTTAATCCTCGGAGGGTGAGAGAGGCTTAGGATTATGGGCCATATCTCCCCAGCCAATGGGAGGATTTGAGTCCCTCTGGCCCTGAAGACTTGGCCAATCACAGCCTGAGGCAGAGGATCAAATGAACACCAAAGAGGGGAGCGGGTAAGAAATGATGCTCGTTGATAGCCTTGGAGAAACGGAGCATCTCCTTACTCCTCCACTGACAACTTGAGTACAAAATGTTTTTGGAATGTAGAGAAACTCCAGAGGACATAAATCCACACATTTATACCGCTCCATTTTTGATAAGAATATCTAGAATATCTAACTTGTACTTGTATAATTATATTTAAGAAAAAACAGTCTATTCTGTTGTCCTTGCTTGAGCAGCTGCTTGATCTACTAGAATCATGTCAGTTTGCAAAGCTGTTCATTCAAATTTTGATGGAATATTTATTATCACATTGAGAACATTTTGTGCTTGTTTGGTTTATTCTCCCAGCATGACAGCATCTGTTGAATGGAGGCCAGGCATGAATGCATAATGGCTTACATCTGTTATACCACTGGCACAAATGTTAATGAATTAAATAAATCACTTGCTTTACAATGCAGCAAAATACTAAACCTTTTCTATCATTTCTAATACTATGCTCTTTTTCTCCTTTCTGCCTCTTTTTCTTGTGGAAAATCCTTCATCTAAAAACTTTTACCTCTGAGTTACCGCGATAAATTCTTTTTTTTTTTTTTTCACTCATTTTGGACTATTTTAATAGACTCATATATTGGCCAGGATTAGACCACTGTGCACAAATGGAGATATGTCAGAATGACAGGGAGACACAACTTTGCTCCACATGGAAGCTTAAACCATTGGATGGATGAATCAATGAATGAATGAATGGATGGATGAATGGATAGATGGATGGATAGATGGATGCCAATGAACAGCTGAAGAAGCATTTTGCGACTAATAAGGTTATTTGGCAACAGGTTAGTCACATGACTGGGTATAAAAGAAGCACATAAGAGAAGCAAAGTCTTTTTAGAAGTAAAGATGGACAAAGGTTCACCAATATTTGGCAATGATGATTTCTGAAAAATGTTCCTCAAAGTATTATGACTTTGACTTTGACTATCCCACTATCTACACCACATAATACAATCGAAAAGTTCAGAGAATCTGGAGAAATCTCTGTGCGCAAGAGACAAGGCTGAGGGTCAGTAATGAGTGCGTGTGATCTTCAGTCCATCAGGCTGCACTGCATTCAAAACAGATATGATTCCATACTGGAAATCCCTGCATGTGCCCATGAACACTTCAAGAAATCACTGTCTTTCAGCAGTTTGCAATGCCATCCTCAAATGCAAATTCAAGCTGCATCATGCAAAGAAGAAGCCATACAGGTACATCTCAAAAATTTGGAATATCATGAAAAAGTTCAATATTTTTAGTCACTCATTTCAGAAAGTGAAACCCATATATTACATAGACTCATTACACATAGAGTGGAATATTTCAAGCCTTTATTACTTGAAATGTTGATGATTATGGCTTACAGATAAGAAAACCCACAATTCAGTGTCTCAGAAAATTAGAATATTACACAAGATCAATAAAAAAGGATATTTTAAAAAGAAATGTCAGGCTTCTGAAAAGTATGTTCATTTCTATGAACTCAGGTTGGGCCTCCTTTTGCATAAATTTTTGTACCAATGCGGTGTGGCATGGAGGCGATCAGCCTGTGGCACTGCTCAGGTGTAATGGTGTAATGGAACCCCATAGATTCTCTATGGGGCTCAGGTCAGGCCAGTTTGCTGGCCAATCAAGAACAATAACACCATGGTCATTGAACCAGCTTTTGGTACTTTTGGCAGTGTGGGCAGGTGCCAAGTCCTGCTGGAAAATGAAATCAGCATCTCCATAAAGCTTGTCAGCAGAAGGGAGCATGAAGTGCTCTAAAATTTCCTGCTAGATGGCTGCATTGACTGTGGACTTCAGAGAACACAGTGGACCAACACCAGCAGATGCCATGGCAGCCCAAACTGTGGAAACTTCACACTGGACTTAAAGCAACATAGATCCTGTGCCTCTCCACTCTTCCTCCAGACTCTGGGACCTTGTTTTTCAAATGACATGCAACATTTACTTTCATTTGAAAAGAGCACTTTGGACCACTGAGCAACAGTCCGGTTCTTTTTCTCCACAGCCCAGGTAAGACACTTCTGACGTTGTCTCTTGACACGAGGAATGCCACATTTGTAGCTCATAGGATCCGTCTGTGCGCTCTTGATGTGCTGTCTCCAGCCTCAGTCCTGAAGCTCCCCAAAATTCTTGAATGGATCTTTTTCCTTCCACTCAACCTTCTATGAATATGCTTGGATACAGCACTCTGTGAACAACCAGCTTCTTTAGCAAATACCTTTTGTGGCTTACCCTCCTTGTGGAGGGTGTCAGTGACTGTCTTCTGGACATCTGTCAGTTCTGCAGTCCCCCCCGTGATTGTGAGGCCTATTGACCCTGACTGAGAGACCATTTAAAGGCTCAGGAAACCTTTGCAAGTTTGAGTTAATCAGCTGATTAGGGTGTGACACCATGACTTTTTCACAATATTCTAATTTTCTGAGACACTGAATTTTGGGTTGTCATTATTTGTAAGCCATATTCATCAAAATTTCAAGAAATAAAGGCTTGAGATTTGTGTAATGAGTCTGTGTAATATATGAGTTTCAGTTTCAGAAATGAGTGACAAAAAATATTGAACTTTTTCATGATTTTCTAATTTTTTGAGATGTACCTGCATGTGAACAATGCTAAACCCCATTCCACATCCATCACTACAGCATGGCTTCTCAGTAGAAGAGTCGGGATGCTGAACTGGCCTACCTGTAGTCCAACACCAACATAGAACATCTGCCGCATCATAAAACAAAATTTTTAAAAAGAAGACCCAGGACTGTTTAGCAGCTAGAATCCTACATCAGACGAGAATGGGACAACATTCCTCTCCCAAGATTCCAGCAACTGGTCTCCTCACTTCCCAGATGTTAACAGACTACTGCTAAAAGAAAGGCGGATGCTACACAATGGTATACATGGCTCTGTCCCTACTTTTTTGAGATGCATTTTGCCATCAAATTCAAAAAGAAACATTTTCATTAAATGGTGAAATGTCTTAGTTTCAACATCTGATGTGCTGTCAATTTCTATTTTTAATCACATATGGGTTTATGACAGATTATGACACCCCCTGTATGTACTGTATTTTTTTCAAACAAAAATGACAGCAACTTCTACAAAGAAGTGAAAACTGTACAAAAATTAAAAATACACTGAAATTAGAATTATACTATACCTAAAAGATAAACAGAAAAAGGATAAGCCTTTGCCTGGAAAATCAAATTAACTTGTACACAATTTAAATCACAAACAAGTATCAGATCACAGCAGCGTGTTTACAGAGGAAGTGTTATTCAGCAGAGACTACATCAAAGGTGCAATATAATGTGATGTTCAGCAAATTGACAGTGATCATTTAAAGTGTCAGGAACAAAACCTGTACCATGGGAGGGCAATGAAACTATGCATCTGAAGAAACTTCAATCCAGAAATGGAAAAGATCACTGTATGCTGCTCTCCTGCCTTGACAGAAAGGCGTTTTACAGACGAATGTCCATGGGAACTGAAAAGTTCCTGAGTCTGTTTGTGGAGCAGGATTATGACAGGAGTCTGTTGTTGAACACACTCTACCTAGTCAAGGTGCTGGGCAGAGAGTGGCGGTGATTGTCCAGGATGGGGAGCAGTTTATCAAGGGTCGATGATGACCCTCCTGTTCCCAGCCTAAAGTCTCTACAGGCCAAACTACTGCTATCCAACTCAGTAGAGAGCAAAAACACAGTCTTTCACTACCAGCAATAATCCTGTTAAGATGCTCACATTTGAGGAATACACAGGGGTCATCAGGGCAGGGGCACAATCCCTGAACCACTTTTGGTCATCATATCTCTCCTAACTGCCTGAAACTATTACATAGATGAGCAGAAAAAAATACTGAGACATGAAGCTGTAATCAGGCTGCCCCTCTTCTCCAAGACACAACTGCAGCTCTGTGTCAGCCGGAGATGCAGGGTGTAGAAATCTTCTGTTTGCATTTGTTGCCCTCTAGTGGCGGTATGCCAATATTTCTCAAGAACGTCAAAAAGCCTCCATACCATGAAGAGTTTGCTGTGAGTGTGGAGAACTCAATGCTCTACTTTTCCTCAACAACAAAAGGTATAACTTTGTATTTATCATTATTACAAACATACACAAATAGAAGCCTTTATGCATCAAACTAAAGACAGAAACTGTAAAATCTTCTGCGCAATTGTATGATACGTTAGTTGTCTTGAGCCACACTTAAAATAATAAAAATAAGTATTATCATTATTATTTGAAGACACATGCTTACAAAGTGCAATGGCATACAGGCAGATGTATACTAAATAAGTACAAAGCACCCAGGTATCAAAAGAACTCAGATACAGAATTTAAGACCAAAAGGACCAAGGATGTAAGTGCAATAATAAATAAAGAAATATAAAAACAAAATAAAGCAGATGAAATTATTAAGTAAAACAATAAAACAGATAAAGGCCATAAAACATAAAAAATAGAAAATGAGTACAACCCAAATAAGCTCTGAAAGACACTGAGTAAAATAAAAAAAAATTAAAATAAATAAGACCGACTAAAAAGTAGAGATGCGCGATATTATTGGCAGTATATCGGTATCGGCCAATAATAACTTAAGTTAATTATCAGTATCAGCAGATAATACAATTTATGCCGATTTGTATTGCTGATAATGTGACATCATAATGTTAAAAAAAAAAAAAAATCAAATTCTAGATTCAAATTAATTGACAAATTAGGCATTTGAATGTTCTTTTCATTTTTGAGTCAAAAATTGCACACGTGTTCTGAAAATGAAGAAGAATTTCTAATAATACATTTTAGTTTTCAAAATAGCCAAAACATTTGAGTTATGAGAACTATTTAGCAGAGCATTTTCTGAAAATGAAAAATTAACGTACTATTCATTTTCAATTAAATTATGTTTAGAAATTTGCATGTTGCACTGACTTTTAATTTTATTTATGAGTCTATTAAACATCCATAGTGGGAAAATATAAAAGCAATTTTGTTACTGGGTTATTATTGTCAAATTAGACCTTTTCTTTGAATTTTGATTACTATACACTTTCATACTGTGCTGCATCTGTGAAGCTTAAACAGTTTTTATGTAGTATACACACTTATATTTTTGTTACCATAGAGTATACCCACTTTAAAATGAAGAATATACCTACTTTTAAAGACAGTATAAGGTAGGAGTATACCTACTACTACTGCCACTAATATCTAATTAATTGTAATATATATAATATATTGCACTATAATTTTTCCATTTATTTATTCAAAATTGCATTTCGTTCGCGTTCATGGTCCCACACGAGAGCTTTTTATTCAGAAAATCTCAAGTTCCTTTGTATACTTGTATGCTTGTGAGGTGGTCTTGCCTCTGTCAATATGGCGGACACATTGACGTATCACGGCAACAGTCAAACACAGCCAATGAGGTGTCTACGTATGTTATGTCTGTGACACCGCACATCAGCGCTCACTTCTGATTCGTCAGTACATGTGTCTATCAATCAACGAGTACGACTGGACCATGACATCTGGTAGACTAGCTGTCATACTACAACGGAAATCAATTAAGACTTAAAGGAGAGGAAAATCTTCCTTCAGGTAATAAATAGCGCATTTCATACCCTCTTCAAGTGTCTATTATCAGTAGGCTATATACAAAAATACGACTTCATGTTAATTAGAAACACAAACGATGGCTACAAGTAGGAAATAGCTTTCTTACAACCCACTAAAGTGAGGCAAACACCGCAGATATGTAACTGAGACGGACTGCTCAGGTGGGAATCTTAGCAACGAACCTCACGTTTAATAGCTAAACAGTAGGGACAGATTATACATGCCTAAAACTGAATTCTTTTAAATGAGACTTCACATTTTTGTGTTTAATGGTCAGTTTTAAGTTATAATGGCCTCAGTGGATTTTCAGGCCCACACTGTTTTTGTAAAACAACAATGATAATAATAGTAATAATGATACAAATAATAATAATAATAATAATAATGATAATAAGTTTCCTATTCTTGTTATTATTGTTATTATTAATATAGTAATTATAATATTTTTTAAAAAGCCAGCCTGAAGAATGTTTCATAGTGCAGGTAACTGGCTCCTCCTACACAGCTGTTTTTTATTGTTTACTGCTGTTAATTGTGTTAATTGGTTACAATTTTTAAGGCTTAGTTGATCTTGGAAGATGCTATTTCACCTGCTATGGCACTTTCTGTCAGAGCTGGAAAAAATACACAACCATTGTACTCAAGTAAATGTACAGTTACTTTGGTTAAAAAGGACTGAAGTAAAAGTACTGGTCTATAAATCTACTCAAGTAAAAGTATTTAATTTGAAGACTTTAAGTACTGAGTACTGAGTATTTACTGTGGTGTTGTACAGTAAATAACTGTTTGATCCTTCCTTATTGGCAAGAGCAACAAGAAAATGGATCACCAACCAAGTTGTGCACGTAAAGTCAACTCTCTATAATAAAGTAGAATACACAGAAAAATTGACAGTGTTAATTAAACTTATGTAACGTTAAATACAATACTTTAAAATTGGTCTACATTTGTCCACACTACATATAAACTACACTTCTGAAAGTGTTTAATATTTTACAGTATGACAGAGCTGCAGTTACTCTTGAAAATCTGGTAAGGTGGGTCTCCTCTGAAAAGTAAAAAACAAATCAATGCAATATGTGTCCCATAGGATCAGCTAAAGTCACAAAATAGTGCCAACACAGAGGTTTTCTGGGTAAAAAAATAAACCTTTCCAAAATTTTGTGTTTTCTTTCTTTAAAGTTATTTTTCATAAGCAAGTCATAACCACATGGCCATTTAGGACATCCTGTCTTGTTTCTGATGATCTCTGTGGTTGGAGTATTTGTGTCTATGACCCAGTTAACACAGAGCTTCTAAATTCTCACCTGTTGCCAAACAATCACACACCTTCTCTGTTTTTTTGACAGATCGATGTGATGAGTTCACACAGACATGTAGAGGATGTGCCTCACAACAATGTGTGAATCTCAGTCCCTGTACTACATACAGCAGTGGACAGAAGCGCTTGAGAACCTGCTGTGGGTTCCACCTTTGTGATATTAGGTAAGAGACAGGATTCTTTGAAACCTGCAAATGACATGTCACAGTGTATCAGCACTCATTGCAAAGGTTTGAGGGATGGAAATTATTTTTGTCTGTTCAAAATTTGTGGTTTTGGTCACTTTATTTTGTGATTTGTCATTTTCAATACTTGCAATTTCACACTTGAAAAGAATTTTGTGATGTTTCAAATTTGTCCCATGAATTTTGCCATAGGCCTTTGCGATTTATCACACAGTCAGGGCAACATTTTGATAATAAAACCACCATATGTTACCCCAATATGTTACCCCTAAGTGAAAAAGGGGATCCAAAAACATCTTGTGTGCCCAATTATGTTCTGGATGTTAGGACAATATTTCCCCCTTGAAAAAGTATTATACTCGGCTCATCAGCTGAAAGACAACATTCTTATTATCTAATTCTTATCACAGTAAAGAAATAAAATGATTGAACTGAACTGAGAATCTGAGGCAACCTTTTGTCACGTGATTGTGTCACATGATACTTCTTTTGTACTTAAGCATGTTTTTTATCTGCTCATTATGTCCTGATGAAGACTTGTTGGAGTTGAAACGTGTGTGTCCCAGTTTAATAAAGGATTTGTTTAACATCAGAGTGCCTCGCATTCTCAGTGCTGACTGCCATCTATACTATGGACTGTTTTTGATAAGTTAACGGGCAAGTCATTGCTCCCTTTTTTACATTATATCTTTTTCCTCTTATCCTGAAGAGCACCTGATCCTGGAAACATACTTTTGGATACTTTTTGACCCCAGGTAGCATTCACCCACCTTTTTCTATATTTGTTTATATTTATTTAAAAAAAATGACCATATTGCTGCAGATTTTTATGTTTATATAAAACCAAAACAGGCTGTTAGGTTTGACTCCACGGGGATAGGTTCATATCGTATTCTATAAACAGTACAAAATACTTCAGTATTAAAAATCGCAAGAATTTACATTTTGCACTGTTGGATCTTAAGAAGGTTCTAAGTAGAGCTTCAAAATGCACAAGAAAAGAAATGGGAGTGTGACAAAATAAATTTGAGTATGCAATTTATTAAAAACAACAACTAAAATGAAATGGGCTGTTCATCAGCTGATCAAAAGTTTAAGATCACAGCCTTTAAAAGCCAAAATCTGCCCAAAAATGTGGATTCGGTGTCATTTTCTGTCAGGTTTTCACACTGTCATGACCTCCTGATGGCAAAGGCAAAAAAGCTTTCTGTCTCACAACGCGCCATCGCTGCTGAGGTTGAACGCAGTAAGACAGTCATTTTGAATTTCTTAAAATATCCTGAGGGTTATGGAACAAAAGAGTCAAGTGGTAGACCCAAAAAAAATTCCCCTCAAATTTCCTCACGGTTCAGCTCAGTCTGGATCTTCATGGTTCAGCTTAGTCTGGATCCTCATGGTCCAGATCAGTCTGGATCCTCATGGTCCAGCTCAGTCTGGATCCTCATGGTCCAGCTCAGTCTGGATCCTCATGGTCCAGATCAGTCTGGATCCTCATGGTCCAGCTCAGTCTGGATCCTCATGGTCCAGATCAGTCTGGATCCTCATGGTCTAGCTCAGTCTGGATCCTCATGGTCCAGCTCAGTCTGGATCTTCAAGGTTTAGCTCAGTCTGGATCTTCATGGGCCATCTAAGTCTAGATCCTCATAGTTTAGCAAATGTCCTTCTAGTTGTGTTCTCTCAGGCAGAGCCTTCACTCTAAGAGATTGGAGTAAAAAGGACGTGGTACAGGTGTCATTTAATCTTCATCAGAATGATCTTTATCTACACTTTAGTAAAAAAAAAAAAAAAAAATTCCATATTCATTCACTGGCCTTTATCTGTGACATGGTGGGTGAAAACATACTAAAAACAACAAACAGACCAGAGTAAATTATAATGAGAGCAAATAGCAACATGAAATAATGGGCTTTATTATTATTATAACACATAGGATGTCAGAAAGTTGCAACAAAAAAGTATTACTATAAGTATTAGTGCTGTTATTATTATTATTACTATTATTATTATTAATATTATTATTATTATTAGTAGTAGTAGCAGTAGTAATAGTAGTATCATTACAATACTAATAATGGTTATTGCAGTTGTCAAGATCCTTGCATTTTTCTCTTTTCAAATCTACTATATTAGTGTCACATAAAACAATTGGAATTAACTCCATTGCCTTTATAATCTAATTATCTCATTTATTATCTGTAATTTGTTGTCTTGTCTGTTTTTTCCATTACAAATTGAGGAATTAAAAAAAAAAGAAAGTTGCCATGTGAGGATTATAAATGGATTCATTAATGTTTGTTGTCATTAATTAGTATTGCCAAATAGTAATGTATCTGTTTTGTTTTGTTTTGTTTTTTTTACAATTTTTTTAAATCATCACTAAAATCATAGCGTACTATAAAATGATAATGTGACAACTGATGTGCAGCAACTTCATATAATCTAACAGTATCTGTAATTATCACACATATTTACATTATGTATCCTACCGGAGTCCAAGATGTTCATTGCATGTTTAAGCACTGGCTTTACAACAGGAGAAGGTGAACACATGAAGAAGACCATCTTCCAGTTTGTACAGTTGAAACCAGAAGTTTACATACACTATGTAAAAAGGCACATAAACTTTTTTTTCTCACTGTCTAACATTAAATCAGATTAAACTTTTCCTGCATTTGGTCAATTAGGATTACCAAAATTATTTCTATTTGCTAAATGCCAGAATAATGAGAGAGATCATTTTTTAGACAATTTTTTATTATTTACTTGAGAGTCAGAAGTTTACATACACTAAGATTACTATGCCTTTAAACAATTTGGAAAAGCCCTGATGATGATGTCATGTCTTTGGAAGCCTCTGATAGGTTTATTGACAACATTTGAGTTAATTAGAGGCACACCTGTGGATGTATTTTAAGGCACACCTGAAACACACTGCTTCTTTGTGTAACATCATGGGAAAATCAAAAGAAATCAGCCAAGATATCAGGAAGAGAACTGTAGACTTGCACAAGTCTGGTTCATCCTTGGGTGCAATTTCCAGATGCCTGAAGGTGCCACGTTCATCTGTTCAAACAATTATACACAAGTATAAACACCATGGGAATGTCCAGCCATCATACCGCTCAGGAAAGAGACGGATTCTGTGTCCCAGAGATAAACGTGCTTTGGTTCGAAAAGTCCATCTCAACCCAAGAACAAAAGCAAAAGACCTTGTGAAGATGCTGGCTGAAGCTGGTAAGAGTGTGTCATTATGAACAGTCAAATGAGTCCTGTACCGACATGGGCTGAAAGGCCACTCTCCCAGGAAGAAGCCATTACTCCAAAAGAAACATAAAAAAGCCAGATTACAGTTTGCAAATGCACACAGGGACAAAGACCTTAATTTTTGGAGACATGTTCTGTGGTCTGACGAAACTAAAATGGAACTTTTTGGCCATAATGACCATCGTTACATTTGGAGAAAAAAGGGGGAGGCTTGCAAGCCTGAGAACACCATCCCAACTGTGAAACATGGGGGTGGCAGCATCATGTTGTGGGGTTGTTTTGCTGCAGGAGGGACTGGTGCACTTCACAAAATAGATGGCATCATGAGGAAAGAATATTATGTGGAAATACTGAAGCAACATTTCAAGACATCAGCCAGGAAGATAAAGCTTGGGCGCAAATGGGTTTTCCAAATGGACAATGACCCTAAGCATACTGCCAAACTGGTTACAAAGTGGCTGAAGGATAACAAATTCAATGTTTTGGAGTGGCCATCACAAAGCCCTGATCTCAATCCCATTGAAAATTTATGGGCAGAGCTGAAAAGGCATGTGCGAGCAAGGCTGCCTACAAACTTGGCTCAGTTACACCAGTTCTGCCAGGAAGAAGGGGCTAAAATTCCTGCAAACTATTGTGAGAAGCTTGTGGAAGCATATCCAAAACATTTGACCCAAGTCATACAGTTTAAAGGCAATGCTACCAAATACTAATGAAATGTATGTAAACTTCTGACTCTCAAGAATATAATAAAAAATTGTCTAAAAAATTATCTCTCTCATTATTCTGGAATTTAGCAAATAGAAATAATTTTGGTAATCCTAATTGACCAAAAGCAGGAAAATTTTAATCTGATTTAATGATAGACGGTGAGAAAAAAAAGTTTATGTGCCTTTTTATATAGTGTATGTAAACTTCTGGTTTCAACTGTATGTGATGAAACTCCCAGTGTTAAGGTGAGGTATAGCTGCTCTCATTTGCATTTAGATCCCTCTCAGATCTTTTTTCTAAACTAAGAACAAAATGAGGCCCACTGAATGAGGCCAACTGTGAGTAGCTCAACACCTCTCGGTTTTTTTGGGACTGTAAGGCCCATGTCCAGGCATGCTTCAGTTTTTGTGGAATCTTTTGGAAGAATAATTCTTAATGGCTGTTATAGCTTGAAAACTGAAAAGTAAGAAACAACTTTCACTTAAGTAATTTATCTCATATTATTTGAAGTTTTTTTTTTTTTTTTTACACACACAAAGTCTGACTAAACTACTTGCTCCTCCTAACAAATACATCGTTGCATGTGTGATCCAACCCCCTACTTTTTTACATTGTTTTAAAGCACAAGTTAGGAAACAAGGAGAAAAATACTACAGAGAAATCCATCATGTTCAGACAAATCTTTGTAAGCTTTGCTTTGCCTCAGTCATGTTAACTGGCCCATTAAAACACTCAATAAACAGACCATTAATTACCCACTTTTTAATTTATGTACTGGGAAAAGAACCAAAAACAACTCCATCAGAGCTGTGGACTCACCTGTTCACTTTTTATGCCAAAGAATACAAGCTCATGTTGTTTTCAGGCTGAATCTGGGAAAGCTCCATGTAGTTCCTGGAACAAATAAGACAGGGGAAATGATGTCCTTCATTTGGCATGACGGAGTAAGAAGACATCATATAAAATACTAAGACTTACAGTAATTAAGCAGTCTTTCATCAAGGTGCATAAGAAGGGCAGAGAAAATGTGTTTAAATGTGTTCTTTCTTAAAATGGCTACAAAAATTGACCTTCAGCCCTGTGGATAAATGTTACTCTAAAAAACATATAATACTGATGCTACAAAACACAGAACCTTCCAATAAAACACTTTGGTCAGGATGTCATAGATTTAACCTTTCATTGCATATAGATATACAGTTTGGCTTGGCAGTAAAGGCTCTGCTCAGTGGAGACTCCCCTGGTTAGCCAAGCAGCATGCTTAATTTTTCCAGGAAGCAGAGTGCTAGAAACCTCCATGTAGATGGATGCTTGTTAAATACAATGAAATTTAGTTTCCACTCCTAAGCAGCATTAAAGTGAATATGAGGGTGCAAGAAAAGCTTTAGACTTGAAAAGAAGAGGATGGAGTGATGAAGACAAAGCTTTGCCAGCAGCAGTTTAGTGTGATCAGCGTTGGCGTGGCCAGAGCTAATGGAGCGTGGCGCCTAGCTAGCTTTCTTTCAGATTAAAAAAAAAATCACTGGCTTTAAGAAATTCTTTAGTAACAAGTAAATTTCTCCTAACAAGGTTGGTCAATGCTGCTCTGCAACAAATAGCCGGCGGTAAGCATTGCATTCCTGGTTTTAGCCACAGTTGGCTGTTAAGATATGATGATTCTACTCAAAATGATTTCTAGCATTTTATTTTAATCAGGAGAGATTAATATGAGGTAACAATATTTATTTTACAAATTTGGAAAGGTTTGGAAATGTGAAATGTCTCTGGCAAACTGACTCTGGCAAACTGACTCAACTGTGATGTCTTTATGTACTTGAAGGGGTAGTGAGGCCAGGACAGGATATGCCCCCTGTGGAGTCTGGTTACTGGTGGTTGTGATTAAAAGGAGTAGGATAAGAAGACAAGTGGACTTTTGAGGAGTGGGCCTCTGAGGAGCTTAACCTGCACACTGATGAGATGACTTGAGGTAGCAATGAAGGGATGCTGGATGGCACAGAGGAGCTGAGCCTGAACACTGATGAGATGTAATGGAGGTGGCTGAAACAACAAAGGAAGAGAGGAAAGATTTTAAAATATGACAGCAGCAGGATGATTTGACTTATGTAAGTAGATGCCCTCAACAGCTGATTACCAGATCAGGAAAACTGAGCGGGAAAAGGGAAACGCATTAATGAGCGGTTAATGAATGAAAGAATGAATGGAAGTGAAAGTCTTCCAGCTTGAACCTGTGCCAAGCTTCATTAGTCCTAGCCTGAGCCAAAATAAGTCAGCATAGGCCAGGCTCAGATGGGTCTAAAGCAGTGATTCCCAACCTGTGGGCCAGGGCCCCCTGGTGGGCTGTGAAGGTATTCCAAGTGGGCCGCCAAATCATTATGTTTAAAAGGATAATAAATATGTTCAAATATTCTTTAATTATTTTGTTTTGTTTTTCCTTCAAGTATTAGACGTGTGACAAGCAAATGAGAGATAGGAACTTTTGTTGTTATCTAGAGGAAATTGTGTGGACAGCTCCTTGAAAACTGTAATACTGAAGGTGTTGCAACATGTTACAGATGCTGTATTAGCGACTGTGGAGCTTCCAACATGTTTCTCCTGTATTCACTTCAGTCCTTTATGTTCAGTCTTCACTAAAAAAAAAAGTGCTCTGAGAACACATTATATGGCCTTTGTATTTATGGGGTCGGAGGTGGGCCGCAAAAATTTTTGAGACTTAAAAGTGGGCCCTGAGTTGGAAAAGGTTGGGAACCACTGGTCTAAAGAATATCTTGATACATTTTCCTGTGGTGTGTTAAGAATGTTTTTTCCTCTGCTCAGAAGATGATCTGAGCTGCTCCAGCTGGAGATTGTTATGTGGAATGGAGTGCTAGCCAATCAGGCTGAAAGCTGACTGGAGGAGGAAGCACAACAATCACAGCCATGGCAGGGATAATAAAAGGTGAGTTGTGGCAACAACACAAGACTTTATAGAACATGTACTGTAAAAAAATACTACGAACAAACTTTGAAAGAGCTGGACCAAAATTACTACCCCAGTGGATGTAGCTGGTAGCTAACAGCTAGCTCTATTAGCTTGTTCAGACCGGTTTGAGGTTTAAATTTTCAGACTCGAGACTCTTAAAGTTGGTGAACAGAATCAGAGTGTGTTTTATGTTGTGTTGGTCATCTGGTTGGATGACACTATAAGATCTTAACTGTTAAATCTGTCTTAAAGGTTGCCATGTCTGGAGACTTTCACATGAAAAACAGTTAAGATTTAAAAAAAAGTGTGAGTGCAAGGCCTTAGCACCTCACCTCATTCAAAAATAAGTGTATTTAATTAAATTTAAGTAGAATAATAATACAGATTATTAATTGTGGAGATAGCCTATGAACGGTAACCACAAAAATGATAAGGTCTAGGTCTGCTAAAAGCTGTGTGAGTCTTAAGATTGGAGAGGCGGGAGAAAAAAATCAATTCTTGGATGTAGAGGTGGAAGATTCTGAATCGATTTATAAATGTCTGATAATCAATAATAATTTGAATATCGGATACTGTGGGATAGCAGGAACAAAAGGTTGGATCTCTGACATGCAGCGTGCAACAGCACAATTTAGATAGATACCAGTTCATCTGCGGAAAAGGACATTTTTATGTTTGTAATTTCAGATATGTTACAAGGAAAGGACACAGCTACATTTGGTTCAGTGCCATTGTAAATATCCAGTTTACACACATCTTCTATTAGAGGATAGTGGAAATGTAATTTATCTCTTTTTTTTTAAAAAGCACAAATGTAATGTTTTTATTATTTTTGACACAGTGAGAACAACAGAAATGTAAAAAAAAACAACAACAAACAAACAAGTGCATCAACATGCATCAGTAATCTATTAAGAACCCGAAAGTAGCCCTACGAATCGTAATCGAATCGAATCGTGAGGTGCCTCAAGATTCCCACCTCTATTAGATTGTGCTTCAGAATCTCAAGATTGAGTCTGTACTCATTTCTGTAAACTTTTATTTTTGTTATATTTAGGCTTCGGTTGGAAAAAAAAAGTGATTACAATAATTAAAAAGTGATATTTAACACCTCAATGTGTCCATCACACTGTGTCCATTTGTCAGCTTTGTTCTGTCATTCAAGACTTAATACTTGTTAGAGTATGAGCATAACAAACCTCTTATCACTTGTTTGTCTGCTCATAAGATCAGAATGTGGACACGTGCGTTGTGGCGTGACTGAACTTATCAGTGATATTTAGACTGAATTTAGGAATGTGCCACTAATAGAAACAAGCATTCACTATCCTAGTTTCACTGACCTACTTTAGACAGCTGTGGGAGATCGTCTGTTTAAGGCAATTCTCCCAAAATTAATTATTTATACACACTGTAGGCAAAGTTTAGCTCAGTCAAGTCTGCATTTTTGGAGACAAAAATTGTAAAAACATAACCATAAAACAAGGGTGGATGAGGATGATTTTTAAAAAATTAAATCTGCTCAATTCATTTTATGAATTAAAATGAAAACTCCACAAAATCCCTCCAGGCTGAAATCACGCAGCTTCAAAGCTCTGCATCTCTGTCAGTGATGTTGGAGCAGATGTTTTTCATCAGCTGTCATAGGCAAATAATTTACTGCTTTACAATAAAGATGCAGCTCAAAATTTAAAAGTTTTAGCTTTTAGAATATGTGAATACTTTAACAATCTGATTGGGCAGCTAAGACACACTACCTCAACAGTAAATACTTCATTTGCTGACTGAGAAGGTCATTGGCTGGATGCAAAGAGAGTTGAAAATGCTAAATGGACCTGAACTTGTGTAGCACTTTTTTAGTCATTTTTTTTACTACTCAAAGCGCTTTTATACCGTATGTCACACCTAACCCATTCACACCACATTCACACACTCATAGCAGAGGTTGCTGTAGATGGCTTTCAGTATGAGCTACACATTTATGCCCATGACGAATCACTGGGAGCAAATTGGTGGTTAAACGTCTTGCCCAAGGACACATCGACATGCCACTGCAGGAGCTGGGGATTGAATCCAGTGTCTGATTGTTAAATGACCGACTCAAACTACTGAGCAATAGTCAACCTGAAAGTAACATCTACTGATGTTATATTTCCAGTAAAGTCCTTGTCTCTGAGGCATCAGGGTGCATTTTCAAATACACTCGAAAAACAATGTGATCAATGCTTTCAAAAACACCCCAGAAATTGATCCATCTTGACAAGACCACATTGCATGTTGGGGTTAGTTTATATCAGCAAAAGTACTTGCAAGTAAGATGCATGTGAACAGGGTCACTGTGGACAGTCTGTGTAGCAGATTCTTACCAAATCCATTTACCATGGATGATTTTTTTAATCCCATGCAGTACAGTTTTGGCCATTGTCCTTTTGAATAAACTATTTAATATCTCAGACTTTGTTTGGATTTTATTGCAGGACATTGGCAAACAGAAATCCCAAGACAAGCAACATCAGTGCTCAAGTGGTTGGGGTCATTGTTTATTCACAAAGAATAACACATTTCACCAGAATTATCTTAAAGACAAGATTAGAATTATGTGTTTATACATTTTCACAGGCTGGATTTCAAACTATGCTGCAGTTTTGCACTTTTTATCTGTAATATATGATGGAAGCTGAATACTGTCAGACCCTGACCTTTGGTTTTGACAAGATGTTGTTTAGATGATATTCTTCAACTGAGAAACAAGCTGTAAGAATGCTGACTTACTAGTTCTGCTCATTCTGCTGAACACTTGTCTGAGAAATGCTGAAGTTTACTAAAGTCTCTGTAGTCAAAGTGGGATTTTACTGCCTTTATCAGTTAACACTACTGACACATTTCCACAGCTGTTACAGTTTAACTCGTATTGCTGAAACCTGCCTTAAGGCTGGCTCCGACTAAGCAGTTTTATGCCTGACTTTGACTTGATTTGTCCTCCCTGGAGGGGGTGCTGGGGGTCATTGCAAAGAACTATTTATCCATATAATCCTCAAATCACTTTAATTGGCTCTTTGCAAAATGATTTTTCCCTCAGCCGGCCTCTGTCAGTCAGCTCAAAGTTTGTCACTTTTTTCTTTTAAAATGTGTAAAAAAAAAAAGAAAAAAAAAAAAAGAAAAAAAAAGACTATCATATTTTCTCCTTTAAATGATTTTTTCTGTGGATCTGCAGCCATGAATTCCTGCACATTCTGCATATTATTGGTAGCTCTGTGTTTACACACAGATAAGGAATTGATGTTTTGATCTTTCTTCCAGTACAGTGATGTCTTCTTGGTTTTTCCTTGATTCTATTGGACATACGTATATACCATTATAGATTACGTTTTCTTGTTTAGATAATCAATGTTTAGAAGGCCAGCAGTCAAAATAATGCTGTTTTCCTTGATATTTGATAATAGTGTTTACAGTTTCACAGCTACTTCCAGTAATCCCAAATCACATGTTCAGCATTTACTGAAAGTGTCTTTACCTTCCATAACAATATCTTAGTTACCTACTTCTAGAATAAAATATATCAAATATCAAATATATGCTATCAAAATCTAACGCTGAGTTTCTCAGACAGTGAACACAAACTAATGTAAAAGTTAAAAACAGATTACTACCAAGCAACTTCAATTAAATAATAAAAATGATAAAGATAGTCATTTAATATAAGTGACTGCATTAATATTCACCCCCTTCAAGTCAGTATTTTGTAGATGCACCTTTGACTGCTTTTGCAGCACTGAGTCTGTGTGAATGGTCTCAGTCAGGCTTGCACATCTGGACACTGCAATTTTTCTCCGTTCTTCTTTGCAAAACTGCCCAAGCTCTGTCAAGGGAAGGGGCGTGAACTACCCTTTTCGAGTCCAGCCAAAAATTGTCTATTGGACTGAGGTCTGGGCTTTGACCTGGCCACTCTTGAACATTCACCTTGTTGTTTTTACACCATTTCTATGTAGCTTTCGCTTAATACTTCGGGTCATTTTCTTGCTGGAAAATAAATCTCCCAGTCCATAGTTCTCTTGCAGACTGAGTAAGGGGTCCTCCAAGACCTACCTTTACAAGCCCTCCAGCATGATGCCCCTACCGCCATGCTTCACACTGGGGATGGTGTGTTTGTGGTGATGTGCAGAGTTTGGTGTCTGCCAAAATTATTTGGTCTCATCTCATCAGACAAAAGAACTTTCTTCCATTTGACCATGGAGTCTCCCACATGCCTTTTGATTAACTCTAGTTGACCGTGACACAACCGTTGTTGTGTTCTCTCCCCTCTCAGCTACTGAAGCCTGTAAACTCCTTCAGAGTCGTCACAGCTGTCTTGGTGGCCTCTCTCACTAGTTACCTTCTTGCACAGTCACTCAGTTTGTAAGGACGGCCTGATCTAGGCAGATTTACACATGTCATATTCCTTCCATTTCTTGATGATAGATTTAACTGAGCTCTGGTTAATGTTCAGTGCCTAGAATTTATTTTGTATCCACCCCCTGACTTTTAATTTTCAATAACCTTTTCTCTGAGGTGTTTGGAGTGTTCTTTTGTCTTCATGGTGTAATGTTAGCTAGATACACTAATTAACCAGTGACTTGACCTTCTGCACTCAGGTGATCCCCACTTTACTAACTGTAAGACTACTAGCATCGACTATTTCTCATTTCAACCAGAAAGATTTTGAGACAGTAAACCTTAAAAAACATTTACACCTTAAGCACCTTTAATACAAAGTATACACTCTTGTAAAATCTTTGAAAACTGTCTGTTATGATGAGATTTTTGTGGGATTTCATGTAAAGCAGAAAGTGGTTTTACTTTCCTCCACTTTACTGACTGTTACAAAATTCTCCCACTAGAGAGCAGCATCTACCCGATCACTTCTCTCTCCCTCTTCTTCAACAAACCAAACTGCAGCAGCTCACTGCCTGAGGCCATCATTACACACTCAATAAAGCAATAGTCAGTCATTTTCTCTGCTTAATTGATCCCACTGCTACCAAACAATGCATAGTGTGATTTTTTTTTAACTGCAGCAGAAAGAGCAGCATGCCTTGGAGTAGGACATGCTCTTTGTAATTATGTTGCTGTTTTGTTTTGTGTGTAACTTGCCATCTGCAGACAACATGCTGTACACTTGTTGGTCAGCAGTTGAGGTCAGGGCTCAGCGGTACATTCCTACGGAGGCCTTGTTTGCCTGTGATGACATTGTCCCGGTATTTAGCAGGGCTTGTGAAACAGTTGTCTGGAGAACAAGAACACAGCGTGGCAAGCTCTTACCTAATTATAAAGACTTGTTGTGGGGACAGATACAGACATTGACTGAATCTTCAACAACAAGGGAGGCTGATAAGATAGAGTGTGTGTGTTAAGCACATGGTCAGTCTCTATCCTATGCAGGCACATGACCAATGACCTGAAAGTGTATTCTTTATTGCATTACATAGAATATGAATGTAAATTGAAAACACTTTGTCAAACACAATTTGGCATTACGCACATTAAAGTGATTATCAGCCAATCCATGTCCTTTTACCATTATGCATGATTGCAGCGTACTGGGGCTCACAGTGGGAGAGAACTGAATCGTAGGCTACTATGTGAATTCACATGATCCAACAATCTAGGGTTTTTAAAGCACCTAGAGAAATATATGTACTAAAGGAGATATGTCAAAGACATGCAAGAAAACACAGAAACACACAAGCTTTTGTAGGGTTGATGTGCCTGCAAGGTTGCAGAGCTAATCAATGCACAACAAAAATGTGAGTTATTTGAACATAGTGTAAGGAGTTTAAACCCAGTTATGAAACCATTTTATAAGCTAGTTACTAGTGCATATTTCTTAATGCATGTCACAGTCGTCACCAGGTCAGACTGTGACAAAATGATTTGCAGCAAACACACGCATAAAGAGCCTTTGTGTGTTTTTCCAAGCATAATGAGTGGAGTTTTGGCAAGTTAAAGAGAAGCAGGAGCACATTTTTTTTTTTTTTTTTAGAAAGGATAACTTCTGTATGCACCTCTTTGGTTTGACTTTTTTTTTTTTTTATCTCATCCAGAAGGTTCACTTCCTCACAGGAAAATACTGAAAAATAATAATAGCTGTACTGTTTTACAAAGCATTTATAAATATTAAGAGTTTTGCAGTAAAAAATCAGACTGCAGTTTGGTGGTGAGGGACTCTAAAAGCACACACTAGCAGGCTGCAGAGCAGCTTCTTCCCCCAGGCCATTAGACTTCTAATAAATTCAATAACTAAAACACTCAATGCATAAGCGTGATATAACCTGTGTGAAACACTACTGTGTATATTTCAGTATATTCTTACTGATTAAATAATATCAGTCTTAAAACCTTCTAAAAATGATCAGAATTAGCCCTGAAATGCCAATATTGGTTAACCTTCATGCAGAGCATACATTTCGTTTTGTCTGCAATTTAGACTGATCTTATATTCAGTGGAATGCATTCTGAAAAATGGCAAAATCTTGAGCAGGAACTGATTGCAATTTGTTATAAGAGAAAGCTGTGTTAAAGCACAGTGGTAAAAAAAATGTAATATTTGTATAAATGTAAACTAGTGCAGCACAAATAACCTAATCACAATTAGGATGTCAGGCTGTGCATTACATCTTTTCATACAAGGCTGCAACTATTTTTGTATTTAGTACTTGAAAGGTTTACAAAAATGCCTGCAAAAGGCCTTGAAGTTTACAATAGTGACGCTGCATTTACACTTTGTTGAAGTGCCTTTAGCTTCAAAAGGGACTTTTTTGATTAAATAATGTATTTCGAAAGCAGTACTGTAAAAGCTTCAGGTTTTGTATTTTTATGCTACTTAATATGTGCATGTTTTGAGTTAAGAAATACACTGATCAAAACTATCATTATTCTCTGCATATTCCTCAATGACAAAGAAAATGGACTTATGATACCATTTACAGTGCCTATAAAAAGTATTCACTCCCTTGGATTTTTTTACCCTTAAATTGATGTTTTAAATCAGTCATGGTCTATATAATTTGGCTTTTTTGACAACACTAATTGAAAAAAACAACCATTTAATCACTACAAAACAGATCTCTACAAAGTAAAGACAATTAAACAATATATGGTAAACTAAATGGTTGCATGACTATTCACTACCTGTAAATTGTCTGACTTAATTCAACAGAAGTCCAGGCATTTAGTACTAGTAGTCTCACAAATAGTGAAATGGGGATCACCTGGAGCGTGAGTGGTTTAAAGTGCGCACTATATATGCAGGCGACCTGTGTTTGAATCCAGCCTGTGGCCCTTTACCGCATGTCTCTCCCCACTCTCTTACCTGTTTCCAAGTCTTTCCACTTTCCTCCTCTATCAAATAAAGGCACAAAAAGAAAATCTTAAAAAAAAAAAAAGAAAAAAAAAGAAATGGGGATCACCTGTGAGCAGTAAAGAGATGTCTCAAGTGATCGTAGCATAAAACACACCTGTGTTACTGGTTAATCAGTATTCCTGGCTACCATTACACCATGAAGACAAAAGAACACTCCAAGCAACTCAGAGAAAAGATTGTGGAAAAGTATGTCAGTGGATGGAAACAAAAACATTTTTAAGGCACTGAACATCCCCCAGAGTTCAGTTAGATCCATCATCCAGAAATGGAAGGAATATGGCACACATGTAAATCTGCCTAGATCAGGCCGTCCTCACTAACTGAGTTAAGGTGCAAGAAGGAGACTATGAAAGAGGCCACTGAGAAACCTGTGACTACTCTGAAGGAGTTACAAGCTTCAGCAGCTGAGATGGGAGAGACTCTCCAGACAACAACTGATGCCCGGGTTCTTCACCAGCCAAAACTTTATGGGAGGGAGGCAAAGAGAAAGGTACTGTTGAAGAAAACTCAACCTTAACCTCACCTAGAGTTCAAAAGGCATGCAGGAGACTCCATGGTCAGAAGAAAGTTCTTAAATCTGATGAGACCAAAATTGGTGCTTCTTAGCCGCCATAAAGACGCTATGTTTATGGACTCCAAATCATCTATGGTGGTGGCAGCTTCATGCCATGGGCATGCCTCTCAGCAACCAGCCCTAGAAGGCTTGTAAAGGTAGAGGGTAAAATGAATGCAACAAAATAAATGGAAATCCTGGAAGACAATCTTATTCAGTCTACAAAAAAATAACAGCTTGGGGGAATAATTTTCTGACCTGAAGCATGCAGACAGCAAAAGCAACATAGACATTGTATAAAGACAAGGTGAATGTCCAATCCAAAGGGGTGAATAGTTTTTATAGGAACTCTTTGTTTTATACTGAAATCGCAAATTTCAATATTGTCTGGTATAATCACAATTGCACCTTGCTAACAAAACATGCATCACTATTTTTAAAGATGTAAAAAATAGTTTAGAAGAGGCAAATGAATGGTTAAAAGCACACTGTTGCAACAGTGAAGCACCCTTTTTAGTTTCAGAACTTCAAAAATGTCATGTTTACTGGAAGCATTAGGTTCTTTCATCTGTCTTTTACAAATTATTAAGTTGGATGTGTTATCATGTGTGAGTCTGTGCATCCTCCCTCTCTCAGCCACTCCTTGTGCCCTCAGCATGGCAGGGTGGAGCTGACGCAGCGGCACATGTTTCAAGCATGCTCTGAAGCTCTCTGTCTGTTTCTCTTCCTCTACTAATGCCTGCACGACTGAACTGAAAGAGAAGAGGGGAGGGCCCAGTGCATGCAACCAGCAATGCTTTTTACCAATCACAGGGGTTTCCCCACCCTCTGCCTCCCTCCCTTCCTCCCTTTTTTATTTTTACGCTCCCTCCCACTGTCTCTTGACAAACCTACCAAAGAAAAAAAGTACAGGAGAAAAAAGTGATAAGCAGCTTCTGGGTTTTTCTTTCAAGCTCACTCCTGCTGAATCGGGTTGAGGGAGCGTGATTGTGTGCATGTGTTTGTGGGGCGTTCTCTCTGTCTCCTGTCACAGTAGCGGCACAGCGGAGGACCCTGAACAAAAGGCTAAACGCAGCAAAGCCACAGGAGGAGAAAACTCAGGGATTGCAGAGTGGCCCAGCGTGACTGCAACTTCTTAAGGGAGGAACTCAACCTGCTGTTTCTACCTTCCTGGTTGGCCCTGAAGAGGAGACACAAGACAAGCCCGTCTCTCTGTTTTGTTTCTAATCCAGTCTCTGCTGAGATTCCTACACCTGCCCCCGGACACCCCCTCTTCAATCCACCTGTTTCCGAGATGTCTGATGATGACTGCCGCTCACCCATCGGCCTGGACTGCTGCAGCTGCTGCCTGGACCTGGCCAACAGTGGTGATGACTCCATGTCTAGCAGTCCAACTGAAGGCCTACCAGGGAGTCCCAGTAGCCCCAGTGTCAGCCACTTCCGCCAGCTCCGAAACCAGCTGATGTACCAGAACCTGAACACGGACAAGCTGAACAACATCATGAGGCAAGACTCGCTGGAGTCGGTGGTGAGGGACCCCTGCTTCCTGCTCAATGAGGGGATCTGCAACAGTGATATTGACCAGACCATGCTGTCCATACTGCTCTTCTTCCACAGGTATGTCTCTACTGATAATATGGTAACTTTGAGGGTGCATGAAACTTGGGTCAAAACTTGTTGCTTATATGAAAACTTCTCAGGATCATTCAGTACTTTTAAACTCTTTTGTTTCACTTTTACATCCTCATGTTTCACATAATGAACAAGATCAGAGATGCTGTAATTAACCAGATGGATAATCAGGTTTCTTGGGTCAGCACATCCTCTAAAAAAGCTGACATTACAGTAAGGGATTGATTATCCTCTCAGACAAGGGTGTTAATTATAATCCTCTTGGACAAATAAGACTCAGACATAGCGTTTAGACGCACATCCTTACCTGCTTCACAGAAAATAGAGAGCTTACTGTCATGTTGAATGTGGTTGTCCTTACATATGCCTGACAAACAAAGCTCTTTGTGGCTTTCTTTGTACTCCTAAACATCTAAAGATATCAGAATTGTCCAAAAATATGTCCAAATATTTGAACAGTGCTCGATGTTTATTTTCACCACCATCCATTTGTTTCATGACGCATATTCAGGATGTTGCATAACAGATAACAGACATAGCCCAACTCTTAGAAAGACATGCCGTTCCCCGAATCATCACACCAAAATGAGATTCAACCCCAAACAAAGTGGACATTAAAAGAAGGAACAGAAGAAAATAAACCCTGACTTGAGAGAACCCCCCCCCCCAAAAAAAAAAAACAAAAAAACAAAACAAAAACAAAAACAGTCCAGATATTGAAAGTTTTACCATCTCAGAACTCCTGAACCTGCTGTTACAGGACAGTTTTACATGGAAGAGGTGATATGACATATCCTTTTACTGGTTATCTGGGCAGTAAAACGCATGGATGTAATGGGAAATATGGTCACCTTAAATAACACAGGCATCTTATCATGTTTGAGCAACCTTTGAATGTCATATACTGTTCAGTAGTCGTCATGTGTACCTTTAAAAGAGAATGTGACATATATGTCAGACATACGTAAGTAGAATTACATCACACAACTGATAATTTGGCAGTAAAAGAGTGTTTTCTGTTTATGGTATTACATGATAAGATCTTGATGTCAGTATTGAACTTTGCACCCACTCCTGACCACTTCTTGTCAAAAGGCTGTGTTCTCAAGGTCACCGTGTACTCAGGGTTACACGCTGACTTTAATGATGTTAATGCTGTTCCACGTTCTTATACACAGTTATTAAATACATCAACAACTTGTTCCTCTTACATTTAATCATTAGTGTTTCCTGCTTGTTGTAGTTATTGCTACATCGCAGTATAAGAGATCAATAAAATCAAATCATTAAAAAAAGATTGTATTAAATCAACACTGTTAATTCAACTTATGTTTTTTGTGGAGGCACAACCAAGACAAAGTTTTGATCAACAGGTGAAACCAATTTTTACACAGCATTAGAGGTATATTATGTAGAATTTCTGCACTGAAATATCTATATTAATTTAAAAATAGACCCTCCTGAATTACAAACTTAGCGCAAAAAGTAAGGAAATTTGTGTTTGGTACATTATTTCTTTGTTGTAACAATGCTTCTTGGCAATAAATCTTACACTGTTGGAAAGCCTGTTTATTTCCCTTTAAAATTGAGCCACATTTGTAAGGAACATGCATTTGTGGGATGAGCAGCAGAGCTGAATATGTGGGTTGCACCCATGAAAAATTTGTCAAATCTTCTCTGTCAAAGCCAAACAGCTTATTTTTCTGTTGCTATGGACTCTTGTTTTGACCTTCTGGTACCCCCAGGTACCACCTGTGGACATGGGCCCTGCTATAGTGTTAGCATCAGTGCATTGCTCTCTGAGGTTGAGAAATTTCTGAATGGAAACAAAATGCTGGCTCTCTGTTGAGTAAATACGCCTTATAAGGTGCTGTTTTTAATGAACAGAGGCCTCAATTCAAAACAAGAAGTAAACAGCGAAGATTGGGCGTAGCGTTGGCAGTCAATACTCTTCATCAGGGTGTGACTGGGCAGAAAATGTGGCCCTTGCATTGTTGGATGGAAAGAGCCCCTGACAATGGGCCGAATATGACTTTAACAGTAGACACCTTTTCCTTGCCCTCCTTAATATGTAGAGCTAAAGATAGAGCAACCAAAATTTTTCCAGACCATTAGGAGACGTGATTGGACCAGTCAGCTGTCATCATAAAGAAAACAACCAATGGGCCGCTGCCCCTGCCCTAAAAGGCTGGTGATAAGCGGAAACAACAAATCATAGCAGCCAAAAAATATATCAGCCAACCGGCAAAATGCCTGGTGTGCCAGATTGCCTGTCCACCCCTGCTCGTCATATTGTGTTATTGTTTTGTTTTAGAGCCCCCTGGTGGAGGAATTTTACATGTTGTGCATTTGAATAATACATGGCTCTCATAGGATTACAATTTGTAATCACAATTAATCTCAGAAATTCTGAAAACAGCAAACTGTTTTATTTTGTAACTTTTTACTGTCTAAAAATGAGAGCAATTAACCTCCTGATTGGATATAGACCTGCTTTTATTTGAAAAGAAAGAGAGAGAGAGGAACTTTGGATATATAAAAGACTTTGACATGAACTTAACCACAGAAACAGGAACTTAATGTGAAATGAAAAGGAAAAAATGGAACAGAGGAGTCAAATATTTGATAACACAAGGTGTAGATGGCTTTTGAACCTGGGTTGGAGTTGAACCTGGGCCCTCCCATTGGCAGACTTAAGCCTGCATACATGGGTGCGACCTAGCCACCCATTAACTTAGTTTAACATGCCTAACCCTCAATAACTCACATCCCTCTAGAAATAATCCTCAGGGGGCGCAGGTGACTGAGTGGTTTAAGGCGTGCCCCATGTACGTGGACGGCCCAGGTTCGAATCCAGCCTGAGACCCTTTACCGCATGTCTCTACCCCGCTCTTGTCCCTGTTTCAAAATCTATCCTCCTCTATCAAATAAATGCTTGAAATAAACCTTAAAAAAAAAGTGGGTTACCGTGCATTTATTTGATAGTGGACTAGAAATCAGAGAGGAAATTGGCAGACGTCTGCTTGGCATGCATGGATGAAATCTCGCCACCCTTTAACCCAGTTTAGCATGTTGTACTCAAGTACATACAATTGCTCTGAAAATAATCCTGACTCCGACATAATTCAACAAGGTTATTGGGTTAAAAAGCCCCTCCTGTCTCATTTAAGCTGTTAAATTACAGATGTGATGTGTATCCACATTAAACCTGTTTAGAAGGAACATGTTCTATTTGTAATCATTAATTCGGTTATTTGTAGATGTTATCACATCTGTAATGTTCTGCCAAGAAGCACTATCAGTGTTTTATCACATTCTTCCACAAGCAAAGAGACTGTAACCTAACCAGACGGATTAAATTTTAACCCACTTTTAAATTTGCTGCACACTGCAACTATTAAAGACGGTTCCTATCTTCTTTGGTGACAGCTGACACTGCATGAGTACATTGAACCATTAATAAACCATTAACTGTGCACTGACACTGCTGAGGTTGATGACATATCATGATCTTTTGATAAAAGCTGCTACTTTTTGCTGTAAAAAGTCATCGAGGCCAGCTCTGCTATAAAAAGTGACTGTTGTGAATTTTAGTATTTGGATCTTTACATTATACAGTAGGTGGTACTACTGAACTGGTGAATTAAACACCACATATGAATTCTCTCCAAGAACTTCCACACACTAATTGCTGCATTCGTGTCATTACATAACAGCTGTTTAAATGCTCATTAATCTAACACCTATTTAGCTGATATTGTTGGTGTCTTATTCAATAAAGGAGCAGTCTGTTCTTGATTAATTTTTGATAGCGAGGGCGTGTCATTGAGATTCTGTGCATAATCAAAATGATTCCAGAAAGCAGAACTCCCTTAAGGTAAAGAGTTCATGAAATCACAGCCAGTAGTGCTTTTTAAACAAACATTTTATATCAGGACATGAACTTGGACTTGAAATTAAGCTTCAAGTTCAGTGTTTACACTTTCTCACATTGAATTATATGTGTTGGAAAATGTTTGTCAAGTGTAACAGAAGGATTTTTACTCTTATATCACTCCCCTTCTCTTAGGACATAGCTGTACTTTTGCAACTCATGCATTTTGTTGCACACAATAATGGCGTAATCTCTAAGAATATTAGAAAATAAAGTATTTTTTAATATATTCCTGTAAATGTATCCACACAGAGAATTTATTGAATAACATACAAATTTTACAGTCAAAAGTGAAGAAAAATCCTGATGTAAATGCCAATAATTTCTGTATTTCTTGCTCTGATGCATGTGTTCACCCCTGGCATCGTACAGTCTGCCCTTGCGCCCTTCTGTGCCGACTCAACTGCTCGGTCAGACAAACAGAGTCTAACGCCAGAACGCTTTGTTTCCTCCAGAGAGAATCACAGACACGGATCATGTGGTTCGGGCTTTCTCGCTGGATTAAAACATTGATTTCCAAAGTGTACCCTTTTTTTTGTCTTTTCAAGCAGAAACACAAGCGCACTCATTCATTCACACATGTACCCACAGCCTAATCCTGCCACTTTAAAACAAAAAAAGCCACCTTGCCGAGCTGAGGTCTGTGCAAGTTCATACATTTTTGTGAGTGTTCCCTCTGAGAGAGGCCCGGCTTTGGATGAAAGCAAGGCTAAACCATGACCTTACCTTGGGTGGTCAGGCTGTTGAGTGGCTATCACTCTTATTCTCCACTTGTTAACAGAATGAAATGTTCAGCATGACCCCAAGGAAGCCTGCCAGGACATCTTTTTTGGACTTACATATCAGTGTGAGGCAGTGGACAGCAAACTTGTTATGTAAATGTTTCAAGGGCCACAGAAATGTGTTGAGAAGGTTTGAGCTCATGAGTCTTATTTTGGCATTTGAAGCCGAGCCAGAGTCAGTCAAATCTGTGATTTCCCGAGGATAAAACCAGAGGAAATGTGTTGATTTGCTTTGAGGCTTAGAAAGCTACACTTATCTGGAAAGAGGGAGGCTTTCTTGTACACCTTCACCCCAGGCAGTCGGTCAGTACTTAGCAGCCACTAAACACCTTCACACAGCAGGGTGAGGAGAGGTGAAGAGCCTGCAGCGATGACACTAACATTAATCACAGGACGACAGGATTGTCAGTCTGTAAGCACTCAAAAAAGAAGGAGAAAAGAACTGGAGCACAAAAAGATGTGACAAAGTGTCAAAGACCTCATAAAAGAGTCATTTTCTGCAGCACTGTCAAGAATGTGCTTTTCAACCTGCAGAGTGAGACAGACAAGATAAAGAGGAGATAAGTAAGAAACCTTCAAGAGAGAAGAATGTTGTTTCAGCTAATGGAGTGCTACAAAGAGGAAAGAACTTTAAAACCAGTTGTCAAAGTTATAAATGACAAGAAGCTGGTTTACATGTGAAGGCTAGATGTTGTGTGAGGATGACATAACTTTCTTCTGTGGCTTCAGGTACGCTGAATGAAATACAGCAGGAATTTACCAGTCATGGGCAAAAAGTAGGGGTTGGATTTTCTCCTCTGCCACCACTGTTTATCCCGTTTCACTTTGCTGCCATGGCAACTCTGGCCTCTTTACAATGGCAAAAGTCCCTCTCTTCAGCCTGAGATGATCCCCAGGCCTCTGGCTCTTGTCCACTTGACTACTGAACATGACCTAGCCCTCCCACAATGCACTGCAGACAAGATCCAGCTGTGTTAGGGACCCTACTGTGGAGCTCCACTCACTGATCGAAATATAAAGTAAAAACAGTTCAACAATAAGACCTTTATTTATTTAAGAAGTAGGAATACATTAAGGATTTTTCTTTTTTCTTTTTGGATAATATTTCAAAAAGCAATCCAAACCTCTGGTGGTGCTATATGCTTTTGTTGGCCAGGAAATGCTACCATAAATATATTTTTAATTTTCACATGTATGGAACCACTCATCTGGCAGGAATGAAAGGCTGTTGCATGCTACAGAGAATTTACCTGTTATGGCTGTGTTTTAAACAATTTCATACTTTATGTCATGAAGGAAACATGTTTGTCTTTGACTTATTTTTTGAATGAAAGACTTTTTATTGTTGGATGCACTAACCATCAAGGAGATAAGCCTGTGCAGCAAAATCATCAGTCATTTCGACTCCCAAAGGATTAAAAAACATGTAACCCCTTTTCAGAGTTTATATAACGCTCACAGGTTCCAAGTTAAATTTATACTTTGGAAAGTTTTAATATTTCAAGCTCTTGTGTTAATTTTACACATTATAGTGTACTTTTAATAAAACAGCATGTTATTTCCTTTCACTGTTGGTGTAAATTTGAAGTATTAGCATTTTAAATTATTGAGACAATGCAGTTGCATACTTGAAGATCACCACCTTTTTTGAACTCCTATGGCAAAATCACATGTTGGAAAATCCGTACACCATCCTTCACTGCAGACTGCTGCTTGCTACAGATGGGAAGTGACTTACTCAGTGGATAACTTCATTCATGGTGCAGAAGTGTCCAACATGAAAAACAACAGTAACACAGGCACCACTGTACAACAGGCCACAATCAAAAACACATCTTAAATGCTCTATCCAAGGGCATGATAGGAAAACTGCTCTAATTTGAATTTACATTGGGCAGAGTTAATATCAATTGACTCTCTACAGAGCTGGGATAACACAGATGGTTATCATTAACCAATTAATCCAACACTAAAAGCCATTTAAGACAGAAAACCCAGAGAGGGGGAGATTGGGGATTTTTGCCCTCATGGTACAAAAAAACTGCACTTCTCTTAATCCTGCCAAATATTTTGTTAACTTGAACAACAACATATGACTGCATTTTGATGAAAACTGAAGCCCAAGAGCAGCGGCCAGTGATGCTACCACCAGGTAGTGTTAACAATGAAATTCATGTAAAAGGTAAAGTGTTCACATCCCAAAGAGGCAAAGAATGAAGTTAATAATGAAAGTCTGCCAAAATTCAGTGACTTTTTAAAAGTAAGCCTTGAAGCAGCAACACTGAACAGCAGCTGCATTTAGTCTTGGAGGACATTGGAGTGTCGGCTGAAAATACAGTATGTAATGCTTTTCTAAGCTGGCGTTGGCAGAGAAGATTTGGCAAATTTTTCATGGGCACAACTCACATACTCAGCTCTGCTGCTCATTCCAAAAACACATGTTCCTTACAAAATGGGACCATCTAAAATAAACAGGCTTTCCGGTCATATAAGATTTATTGCCTAGAAACTTTGTTACAACAAGGAAATAATCTAAGAATCACACATTTCCTTACTTTTTGTATTAAGTGTAGTTTCAGCGTAGAGATTAAAGCAGACTTTATGTCTGAACCTAAAGGTCAAATATTTTACCCCTTTAACACGAGTGTATATTGGTCTCAGAGGTCCCCTAAACATTCCTGTGAAGTTTGTTGGTGAAAAATCAGTCCACTATTGTATTTTAGCATGCCTAAAAAATCCTCTCTGTTTCAGCCCTGCCCAGAACAAGCTGTTTCTGTGTCTGTGGCTTTAAACTTTATTGAGCTGTTCAACTCCGCCCCTCCCAGGAAATGGATGTGGCTTAATGGATCAGTAGAAGAAGGTGGAACTTCTTCCAAGCGGGGAGGCCCAGTCAAACCTGGGGGCGGTGCTAACTCCCCACATGACATCATGAGGGGAAAATCTGAGAATGACTTGTTTCAGCTCACATTTTCTGAAAGGTGGAGAAAGAGAGGGGCTGAGGGAATGGATTTTTCTGATTCTTGGAAGGGACTGTGGACAGGCCAGGGACACATATTTTTCTAGAAAAGCTGGGAAAAGTGTGTTTGAATAATATGTGACCTTTAAGACATAACTTGCAAATAGCTGGTGAAACAGGCTACAGGCCTGCTTGCTGGTCACTTGACCTATATGAAGAAAGCTGTGGATTGATTTTCTTCAATTACTTGTAAAAAAATATCTTTTGTATCTCATATCCGACCCTAGAGTGACCTCACTAATGAATTTGCATACAGCTTGCACCTGCACATTTATCTGCCGTCAGTCAAAGCGGAGCCCAGTGCACAGCAGGTCTGCATGCTCAGTCTCTGACGGTGAATTATTTGCATAGAAGGCTTGTTACCAAAGTGATACACGTATTTGAAGAACTCTGGCAGGGATCATCATTTGCTGCCTTGTCCCTAAGCTGGATATCATCTTTTGTATATAAATTCTTACAGGCTTCATGATTTGATATTTAAACATCAATGATGTAGGAGGGAGAGAGGAGTGCTGAAACAAAATACAGAACAGCCTTATTCTGCTAACAATATTGTGGTTCTACACAAATGAATAAGTGAGCCGTGCATGCAAAGGATGTGAGAATAAGTTAAAGGAACCAGTGTGGCCTATGTTGCCTCTGTAATATTTCCAAAGTTGCCAGATAAAAGTTATGTAATGATGACAAAAGATGACTTTTCCAGAGCAGAGGACATAATTACGGCACCTTTGCTTAACTTTTAAGCTGCACTCTGAATCACTGATGCAATAGGTATGTTAGTCTTATTTCCAATATCATAGTTTCCATTTCTTAAACAAAAAAAAATCACCTTTGCAGGCGACCGAATCTGCATCCAATTCATTTTATTTGTTCAATCCAAGCTTTTTTTTAACAACACATTGGAAAATCTACGTGTCCCACACAAGTTTAAAGAGGGTTACATAAGATCCTGGGTTGCAGGTGGCAGGGCAGACGGATGTAGAGGAAAAAGGGGGGGGGGGGGGATTAGCGGATAGAAAGCAAAGGGAAGGATGTCGGGGTGGGAAGAACAGATTCATGGCCAGGCAAGCCTTACAAGCAAATCCCAAACAAACAAAAGGCCACGAAGGCGAGGTCTCAGTCATGTCAGGGGGGTGAGAGAGAGAAAGGGTGAGCTACAGGGAGAGAGGGAGTTAGGGAAAAAGTCAGAGGTGTAGACAAACAGGCAGACAGGAGGCTGGTGAAAAGACAAAACATAGACAGGAGCTGCTAAAAATAGTGTGCTGTTGACACCGGGTGGACAGATAGAGGCAGACTGCAGATGTCTGTGTAAAAAAAGTCACAACCAGTTTCTATGGCTGGAGGAAGTCATTCTTTCGTGACGGGGGGGAAGTAAAAAAAGTCACGGCAAGTGTTTGTTTTATGGTTGTTTTTATGAGTTTCCTCAATAACACAAGCTTTGACTGCTTCTGAGGTTAAAAGAGGTGTTCAGGCAGCAGATGGATGTACAACCACTGAAAATAGTTGATTTGAAACATGCTGGGGTGTATATATGGTGTGTTTGCTGCCTGAATTAGCCCTGTGCTTCATTTTATCACCCAGGGATGCACAATGATGGCTTTTTAATGGACCTCTTGAGTTACTGCCTTGTTGTGCTGTGACTGTGTGAACAGGCTGCCCTTGGTGTGGTGCCAGGAGAGGCCTGAAACCCCCACTGAATGGTTCATGTGCAACTGTTTGTGTGTGTTTGTGTGCATGTGTTTACGCCTCTACAACTGGACTGGATACTGTCTGCCGTCAGCAGAGTGTTGAAACAATCCAGGCTATGAATTAACCCCCAGCTCACAGATATCAGTGTGTCACCTCACTTCATACCATAGGTGGACTCAACCCTCTGTGTACAGGTTTTTCTTTACCAACACTGATGTGGTTCCATGTTTGGTTGCTCAGAGCAACGTGATACCCAAACAAAGCTGTTGTTGCAGTGTTACTCTTTTTTCTTTGACGTCCTGTGTGCGGTCTGACTATCACTTTTGCTCATTTCTTCCCTTTTCAAGAGTTATGTAACTTTTGTTTTAATCCAATAGGCCCATCAGATTTATAACAGGGTGCATAACAAGTGTTGATGATGACTAGTCAGAGGAAGTAAAAGAAAATGCTGTTCAAAGTATTTTGACCTTATCTTTTTAGATTACTTTTACTCAAGTGACTTTCTGTTGAATATTTTTGTTGTAAATCATAAAGGAGTATGAACTAATGTTTTTTTTTCTTTAAATATGTCAAAAAAGAAACTTACAAAATGATCAAACATTTGAGAGCCATGAATACACCTTCAAAAAAATATCAGAAGCAAAACCAAAACACTCAATGACTTATTTTTCCCCCTTCACCACAGGTTAATAACAGTCAGTAATAAACATTTTTCTTAGATGTATTCATAAAAAATCAAAGAACAATTGTCTTTAAATGTATCTTTACTTCTTTTTGCCACTTCAACCCATTTTTGCTGCTTTTTGCCCTTATTTTCCACTTTTCACCACTTTTCACCCATGCTATGTTTACCATTAAAAGATGTTGATTTAAGGTGTTTTTTCAAGCTAGTGACTTACTTATCAAATTCACACTGTCAGACTTAATACTGACACTTTTGCACCATGTGGGTCCACACCACAGAGTGTTGATTTGACTTTTTTAGAGTTAGTACCTTAACACTAACTGCCATTATTGACTCTTCTTAAAGTTAAAAATTGACTCTTCCTAATACTAACCAGTGTCACTTTAGCTCAACATGTCTTTGTAGTGTTAAAATGAATTCTCACAGTGGATCATTTTCAACTTCTTAAAGTGTTATCCCTATGTTAACACTGTAGTATAAAATTATTTGTATAATTAATTGCTAAAAAATGGGAATATTGCTTAAATACAGATTTTAACACATTTGCTATTCAAGTTTCTGCAATTTAAATTATTGTCACATTGCATTTTGCATCATTACTGAAGAATGACATTTTGTAACAGACATCTGTGGCAAGGTCAGGTGTTTCCTGACAAGGATGGAGCAAAGAGACAAGTACAGACCTGAGAAACACTCTTTTCACCATTTCTTCTTATTTTACACCCTTCTAGGTAAATCAGTAAATCAGTGGATAAGTTCACTCATGGTGAATGCTCCTTAGGATCTTATGTACATCTCTTTCATTCTTTTACCCTGCAAGTCCCTTTTAAGCCTAAGTTATATCAGTATTCACTTTTTTAGGTCTTATTGTGTATTTTAGCTTACACTTACTGTTGTTGTCTTTGTCACTGTGTTTTTATCTATGTTTTTATGTACAAGCTGCTCTGAACCAGTTGCCTCTTGAGGGATTAATAAAGTTGTTGAATTGAATTTAAAAAAACAACAATTCATCTAAAACGTGAAAAGGAATCCCAGCAGTGACCACTGTACCACAGGCAACATCTATACACATTTAATCTCATATTAACACACATGAATGCATCCAAAAAACATAACCAAAAGCTTTTCACAAAGGCATGATGGGAAAACTCTGTGAATCGTCAGTGAAGCTTGGATCATTTGACTCTCTATGGAGTTGGACTTACACTGAATGCATTAACTCTGTCAATAGTAACAACACTGAACATCACTGAAACGAGATTTCAACCCTCCACATTTTTGCTCTGTAATCTTAGGATAACAATGCTGGCCTTCTGAAGGAAAATGAGTGAGAATGAGTACATTTCTCAAAATGTGATGTTTTATATCAACAGTATGTTATGTAATAGTTGTGACCTGCCATTGACTGTAGATATACATAATCTTAAAAGCTAACATTGCTGCAGTGCTTCAAATGGAAGCATTTATGTTTGCTATTATAAATGGTCCCTTTACAAATTAAATCAAGTAAAAATTTAATTTGAAACCTTGAGTAATGTATGGAATTTACTTATCACAGGAAAACCTCCTGTTGTTAATCTAAAAGGCTAGGATTAATAAATTAAGGTCACAAGAAAAGCAACAAAATGTCCTGGTTATTACAGGAAAACTGAATATATTTCAAAATGATGGATTCATATTCTTTTGGGGCGAACATGTGAAAGTAGTCTCTTTAAAACATTTTACGATTGTTCAACTTTTACAGAAACAGAGCAGGTAGAAAAGGGCGGGGCTGACAGCACAGCCATGTTAAAGAGAACTTGTTGAAAGAAGGACTAATGATTTGTTGTCTGGTCCCCTGCTAAGAAAAGTCTTCAGTAATGAATATCATCGCTCTTATTCTTAAATGGCCGCTTAGAAATACTCGATGATGACCTTGATCCTTTTTATGACTTAATCCTGCAATCTGTTTATCAGACAGCAGTGTATTCCTCAGTGACAGCTGCAAGGGTCAGGGCTAGTGATTCATCCGTGTGTCTGGAAGACATGATACACTCCTTGGCAACACACACACAAACATACACACCCACTCTCAGACACAGTGACAGTACAGTGTACAGGACATAAAGGTTACCCAAAGCATTATGGATCAGAAGCATCCAGATAAGCTCTTCTGAGTGACAGAGAGGAGACACAGCATGAACCATGGGAGAGCTGGATCCCAAAACCAAGCATTGCTGCCCATAAGGGGGGATAAAGCTTCCTGGGGCCCATGGAGGTCAGCAAAATCATGAGCCACTTTTAAGTTAAGCTGTGAAATATTTCATATTTATTTATGTATGCTGTAATGTTAACCCCTTTTCTTCAGACAGAATTACCTTTTAATTTGTAGTGTAAACAGTGTTGATGGATACAATGAATTTATTATATAAAGTAATGTCAAACTTCAAAGCTAAGCCATGATGTGCACAAACAACAGGATGTAGAAAATATAGAATAAAAACTTAGACAACTTTGATGGAAATAATTACAAAAATTTGAAAAGAGGCAAAAAGGTGAAAAGAAAAAAGAGGTTAAAACTGGTAAAAGGAAGGGCAAAAATGACCAAAAAGTGGCAAATTTTATTATTTAAAAAATTAGCAAAACTTGACAAAAAGTGGCAAGAATTACTGCATCTCAGCGTAAATGGGTTAAAAGTGGCAAAACCAGCAAAAAGGTTGTAAAAAATGGGTAGAAAGGGGCAAGAAGTGGCAAAAAGTATACCACAAAGTGGCAACAAATGGCATAAAGTTTTAAAACAGTGGAAAAAAGGGCTAAAATTGGTGAACAGAGACAAAACAGGGGCAAAAAGTAGAAAAAGTGACTGAATATAGTGCATAAGATGGCAAAAAAAAATGGCACAGAGTGGCAATACAGTGGCAAAATGGGCAATAAACAAGAAAAATAGGCCTAAAGTGGCAGAAATGGGTTTAAAGTGGCTAAAATTGGCAAAATAATGTGGTAAAACAAAGGTAGAAATAGTCAGAAATTTTTAAGTTGCATCCAACATGCATGCATTGATATCATTAATAAATCACAATTAGGATGGGCTATCTCTCTGAGTTTTTCGGGGGCTGTCCTGTGTGGGCTGCCCTATCTAGAAGTTCCACAGCAAGTCAATTCCTCAACATCAGCAAGGGCTAAGAGAAGGGGGTTTGATTAACCTATTTTTTATTCGCTGAACTAAATTCTGAGGAAAATGATCACTGGATTATTTTTTCCTAATCATATTTTCAGTACATCTAAATTAAAAATGAGAATGTATGGATTAAACAGCTGAAAGCCCACTAAATAAACCAATCAGAGTCTGAAACAGTAAACATGAAGCAGAACTACTCAAATGAAATAACCACTGATCACTGAATCCACATTAGATAATTTCTGTATTACATAATAATCAGATTATTGTTGAAATGCTGTGGTTAGATATAATAAACATCCAACTTTCAAGTGTCAAGGAAACACTGGTTGTTTTCTCTTGCGGTCACTGAGAATAATTTGTCATGGAATAATGTTGTGGGTTCTGATGGAAACGCTTTGTACCAAAGCCCATGAGGCTCAGATCTGCTACAAAAACAGGACCTGTTTAAAATGGCGCCAGTCCTTGAAAAATAGGCATGAATTCAAAGAAAATACAAGGATCTCCCTTTAGACAGCACATCCGATGTCTGTAATAAAAGGAGTGCATGTTCAGAATATTTCAGAACAAAGAAAAGGGAAAATTTCATAAAAACATTCCTGAGCAGGACCGCAATCTTATAAAATCTTTCCTTAATGTCTTTGCTACTCTTTTTCTTCCCTGTTTATTTACCACATATCTCTTTCCCTTTGTTTTTTTTTACCTTTTTCCATCATTCTTCCACCATCTCTAGTCAGTCTAGTTGGCAGCTGCTGGGCTTATATAAGTTTTAATGAAAGCAGGGGGGTTGGATTGACCATCGCCTTCACTCACTGCCTTATCAGTTTGGACCATGGCTATGGCGCCAATTTAGATAATAAGGCAGCCTGTCAGTGCATGCCACCCTGCACACTCCCACACACAAGCCCTGTAGTTTAGCATGAGTAATAGTATCTCAAACAGCAAATATTGTATAATTACACTCTTTGAATAGACATTAGACTATAATACAGCTTGCATAACGCCTGATATCAAGCTACAGCTTGCACACAACAATAGACCAGACCAGAGCTTTTGTCAGGTAATGGAAAATATTTGTCTCCACTATAGCTCAGGGTGTAGATACAGGCTACAGGCTTAAATGATGGAGTTACTCTCACTATATCACACAGGCTGAGCTGTACAAGCTGGATAAGGGTCAGTTAAGGTTTCATTCTGTGCTATTTTCATTAGCAGGGGGCTTAAACGCAGAGAAATGAGGAAGTACCCACCCTGCTACTACAGTGGCAAGTTCAAATAAGTCTGAAATAAGATGAAGTGACAGTGATAGATCTTCAGTGGAAACAAAGGCTTTGTTTTTTCCAAGTCTAAAGTAAAGAGGAATTCAGTACTCAGGATATGTACAATTTGTCAAATTTAGCTGTTGGTCTGAAGGTGTCGGCTTTGATATGTACTGGTCTGGTTAGCTATTATAAATATTAAACCCCTGTAATTCTAAATTAATCAGGTTATATGTGTTACATGAAAGGACACTGGACTCAAGTTTTTGATTTCTGTGTACACCTGCACATTAGCCAGCTAAGCTGTTTAAGTCGTATCCCTTAGTTAGTCAACACCAGAACTGATCTAATTCTTAACCATTTTTATCATTTTAGTCTAGGGCTGAAATGATTCCTTGAATTATTTGCGTGATTGAATCAACAAATTCCTCGAGGCAAATTCTCTGCCTCGAGGCTTCGCTTAAATCAGTCATGTATCCATATGACTGGACATCGCACCGTGTGTTGCACAGCGAGCTGTGTTTCACACGGACAGCTATTTGTGTGGCACAATGTACTTGTTTTCGCTGTTACCATAATGTAACATACATGAAAACATGCGTGAAAATCACGAGGTACGAGAAGTTGATGCAGTGATGCTTACAGGTACGCGTCCTGTGTTTTTATGCAGCCACTGCTCGTGGTTGGCAGATATGGCACTACGCCTGCACAGGTGAACATACGCAGATCTCGAAGTTGATCTTGACTGCATGAGTCCCTGGAGTGAGACAGCACTCAGTTTGTGTCTGCAGACTTCAGGGAATTTCATAAACTTCTCTGATCGGCCCGACGGTTTCACAGAAGACAGTCAGGCTTCACGATTAAAGTCCTGTTTTGGTGCTTTCCCTCTCTTTCTTTCTCTCTCTCTTTCTTCTGTGTGAGCAAGTTATACATTTGATTATAAATTACTTGAAATTAAGCGCACTGACGTCCTGATTCCAGCGTATTTTTCAAAAAGTGTTAGCATCCAAAGTAATTTGATGACTTATATTGATAATAAATTGACACCAGTTGAATAGAAACACATTAATGCCACAGACATTGACAGAGACTAAATAGGTTAAAGTTCATCATCATACAGTCAGGATTCAACAGGTCATAGAAGCAGCATTATCCCTTTAAATGTGTTCTCCATGTCAGTGGAGGTCTTAAAGGTCAGAATATTATGGATGATGAATTCACAAACAAAAATATGCAAAAATTAAAAGTGAACACGCTTTGAAAAATAGACCTGTATTCCTGTAATCTAAAGGTTCACCTTTCAGACATCATCAGACCACTGTGTGAATGATGGAACTCTATTCTTGCTAGAATGTGAAATATTACAAGCATGCATAAAGTACAGGATGTTAAAATGATTGTGTCCCTTTACTTTAATGACAAATTGGAAAATAAAAATAAACTACAATAAAAGAAATAAAGTGTTAGCACCCAAAATTTCCTGGGAGAGGATCCCTATAACCCCAAACATGGCATAATCTAATGTCATTATTCAACTTCCTTTCCTTGTACTTTTAAGAAATGTAAACTGTCATCAGATCTGAATTGCACTTTGTAAAACATATTTTCTTTAAAGAATAATACCAATTTTTAATATAGAAGTAGTTCATTTAAGGGACCCAGCTTCTTTTCTCATTTGTCTAGCACTACTTCTCTTGAAAAAGCCAAAGTGACTGATCAAAAAAATGCTAAATTTTTCATATTAGAGTACTCGATTAATCGTTAGAAGAATTGATAGAGTACTCGACTACAAAAAAAAAAATCTATTACTGCAGCCCTAGTTCAGTACCACAATCCCAGTCTTATGCTCTGTCTGAACTGTAATGCAGGTGACTGCCACTAGTAGACTTTGTACTCACTGCCACTCTGCTCTCTAATCTGATATAAATAACCACTAACAGCTGGGAACAGTGGTTCAGCTATATCTTGATCTGGACAATGAGGATAAAGTTGTCCAGAGGCTGTGCCAGATTGTACTCGCAAATAACCAAAGCATTTCTTGATGATATTCAGCTCATGGATGCAAACGTTGCAGTTATAATTAGCATTTAATCAGATGGGAATTTATTTGCCATGGATTGCCACTAGTTTATGCTGCACATATTGGCACTTTAAGTCAGTCGTAGACAGATCTGCCCCTTGCTCCTCCACCTTTTTAAATACTACTGTGTTTTTGCACATTTTTGTATTGTTTTCATATATTCTTCTATTCTATTGAAGTACCTATTTTTCAGATAAACTTCTGTTTTAGAGCCTCTTACCATTTTTATTCTCCCTCTATATTAATCGTTTTGCATCAAAACACCAAGTCAACTTCCTTGTATCTGTAAATGCGTTGGCACTAAAACTTGATTCTAATTCTGACATTTAGAATAAGCAGTCATGTAAGCTAGTAGCAGCACAATCTTTCAAATAAATCTTAAGCAGTATTCCAGTAATAGTGAGCATTGGTAGCAGCTAATGTGTCAAGTTCACTCTGGTGCTGCACATGCCTGCTATGTCATAGGTTTCCTCAGTCTTATTGGGCCGTAATGAATGAGACAGGCAGAACGTTCATCCAGTCAACCTCCAAGATTTTTTCAGAGGTTCTGCTCTTCCAAACACATAGCCTGTGTGTGGTTGTCTTGATGGATGTGAGGCACATCATATGCAATGGATATGTGAGAGAGTCTGTTTGGCTTGTCAGATGAATGTCCCATTAAACAATAACATAATGCCATTAAGGCTCATCAAGAGTACACAATTTTTATGTTGTGTTCACACCAGATGTGAATGATCCCCTATTCGCATGTATCTGATTTGCTAATAGGGGGAGATTATTTAATTTTTCTAGATTTGTGCAAATTACTTGCTTCACTTTAGTGTCAAATCGCATGTACACGAGTGTCCAAAGGCTTCCTCCTTCCACATCCAGCATTTTAGTCAGTTGCCATCAAACATGGCTGAGCTTGACCACATTGAGAGGAGTACTGCTTTATTTCTGCCGTGGAAAAATCCAAAACCATCAGAGATGCTACCGTGCCCGTCTGTCCGGTAGTAGAGTGAAAATTCACTTGCCTGACATCATTATGCTAACTCAGGCAGTGCTAACTTTGCTGCTAACTTGGTAATAGATGCCTGAATAGATGCAACACTGAATCTACCGCTATAATTGATGGCAGAGGGGTGAGAAAGAACTATAATTTTTAAGTTACCTTGAGCAACTTTTGGGTCGTGGTGTTTTTGTAGCCCCCTTTGGGCAAAGTGTTCCAGTTAATTTCCTTGCTGATCTTGTCCTGAAGAAGTAGCTTTTCCCCCTTTATCCAAAATATTCATCATGCAACTTACAAAGTAACTTTGGCTTGGAAAATGTTCAAAAAAGGCTGTTTTTGCAGTATGTAGTTAATCACCCCTTCTGACGCCCTCTCCACGGCATCAGTTTCAGCCATTACAAATGACTCTATTAACTGATCCCCTCATGATAACTTTGTTTTTATTTGTAGGTCATAAAGTCATCTGTATTAATTTCAGTAACTTTCACAACCAGCTAAAACAAGAAAAATAGTTTTTACATTTTTACAGATTCCCCAAAAGGGTTGAAACACCAAGATAACCTTTCCTAATCTTTCTGATTCTTATTCCATCTTTTTCTCTCCATACTTCTGTTTCATAATCCCAAGTGCAGTGCCCTCACTGACTCCGTATTTTTTTCTCACCACAATAGTCTGCTTCACAATGAAGCCAGACAGTGCTTTTGTGGAGCGGGTCGGAGCCAGGCCTATCATTAGCCTATCTCATTCTCCCTGGGTATTATTCACACACAGGTCGGGTACACGATGTACTAACACGCACACACATATAGACACATTTACTAAGGGAGGAGGAACATGGTTGAAATGCAAGAAAAATCAGCTCATACATTATAACTCTTCAGCTGAAAACATTCAATACAAAGTACACCTTTATACAAACTTAGAGCAACTGATGTCTCTACCCCTGCAGGGCAGAGAATTAGTATTAGACATGCTTTGGTAATGCTGTTGCTTCAACCCATTACCTAGAAGAGCTCCTAGAGACTCTGAAAAAGAAAACAATTACCTCTGTGAGCTTCTTCAGGTCGTGAAGTCACGGTTTGTTAACAGCACAGGAAAGGTTACAACACAGGCAAACACTCAGAAGTTCTATTTTTGTATTTATTAGAAATCTGAAATTTGGCAACATACTGTGTTTTTCTCTCCTGACTGTACTTCTGTGTTTTCCAGTAAACATAGTGGTGGTGGATGTTTATATGAAGGTGCCACACATTACCCACCTGTCATGACAAGGGCAGAATTGTAATGAGTTTTGTAAAGAAGCATATTTTATGTCAAACTCAGTTAAGCACCGTTATACCATTCTGGCTCATTAAACAATTATGTAATGCGGGTGTTTCAGTTGTACCTGAGTATTTCACATCTGCCTCCAGCCAAACAGTCTAATCCTGAATTTAATTTACCTGAGTGGCATTTTCACATTTAGTCCAATTAAAGCTTTCTAAAGTGTTTATTTTAAAAGACACACCCTGTATTCTGCTGCCACCCCTAACTGCATAACTTAAATAAGCCTTTACACAACATTAAAAGAGTTAAAAAAAAATAAAAAAATCTTCACACAGCTGTCAAGTAAGGACACTCCAGCTAACAACATATTGTGAAACCTTCTCACATCTTCATGCAGTGACTTTACATTATCTAAGTATGTAATAAACATCTTAGCTAAATCAAGAACACCCCCTCCCCAAAGGTAAGGGCAGAGCTTAGCAAAAGAAGTGATGTAATATAACTGCCACTTTGAGTTACAGTTTATGGTTTACATCCTCTAAATGCCAAGTGACTGTCAAATCCTTATGAGCCTTCATCAAAATCTGAATTTACTGTAATGAATGTGGTTTCCTGTTTGTTCCTGGTGAGTCCAACTTTCCAAGCTCTCACTGGCTTTGAGTGTTCATGCTCGAGGAAAAGAAGAACAGGAAAAGAAAGGGGAAAAAACTCTTAAGGTAGAAAGAATTTAAGAAGAAATTTGAAAAAACATAGCCTGACCTGCAAGATAGACTGCTTCTCTTTTTGGAATTTCCCCAATAAATAAAGGAATATCTTATCTTCATTGCATGAGATATGTCACAGCCAGCTGGGGAATATTCCATAGATGGTGTTATGGAATGGCAAAATAATCTCGGAAGGTAATTTGACAAACGCTCCATATTTCTCATTCATTACTGGCCATTTGGAGAGATTAAACATGACCTGGGGTAACTCTGGTGAGTGAACTCGGCACAGCTGCTATCATTGCTAACCATCAGTGGAGCCTGCTTAGAGATGTAACAGGATCGTTATACCACGGTACCAGGTTGACAAAAGTGCCTTGATATCGTCGTATACACATGACAGTTTCAAAGGATAGGTCTTCAGCACAAAAAGTGTAGTTTTTGCCTGATTTTGTGCTCCACCCGCTGGCTTGATCTAACCGCACAAAAATGCGGGATACTACCACTACTACAAGTGGCGAGGGAAAATAAGTCTTTGGGAAGACAAGAGCATTTGGAAACAACAAAAACAATATGCAGACACTGCCAGACTGTGATGACACACTAGATAGGGAATATGAGTAACATGAGGACTTGGCAAATGATCACCACAAAAATGATGCACACAGAGCAGAATGAGGCCAGGCCAAAAGACTCCTAAAGAAGCGTTCACAATCCCAACTCCGCCACAACAGCTCAAGGGCTTAACAGATCACAGTGTATCAATGAATGTATCACCAACGACTTTAAGCTATTTTCAGTGATGGGTAACAAAGGTTTTAGAAGGTTAGTTAGCACTGGAGCCAAAATGTAAGTGTATACCGTTTAGTCTAATGCACTCCTTTGGCACTTTTTTTTGCACATATTGTAATATTAAAAGTGCAGTTGTTTTTGCCAACGTCACTTGTCCAACTCTTCATTTGTATTTTTTTTAAAATACCACAATGAATACTGTACTGCGGACTTGTTACTGAGGTATTACCATACCATGAGATCTTGATACTGTTTCCTCCCTAGTATAGCTGCATTTATGCCAACTTATAGTAGAGCTAAAGCCCACTGGTAACTGCTGCAAACTCATGCCAATGCAAGCCAGTAGAAGAGCCAAAACATGTCTTTGCCTTTCGTCTGATAAAGAAATGTCCAGTCCTGATAAAACTGCTGCTGTAGCTACATTGAAGCTAATCGCTTCACTAGCAACTGTTATATCCCGGCTAGCAGTAAAACTAAACCCCACCGGTAAATACTGCCTCACTCTCCACAAATGACGTTAATTAATCTGTCAGTTCTCAGACTAAAGCTTTCAGCGTGGTTCTTTGCTCTTCTTGTGATATAGACGTATCCAATTCCACTAAAAACTGCCACTAACCTTTAGCTACATCTAACCCAATCACTACACCAGCCGGCATTGTTTAACAGCTAGCAATACAACTAAACCCAACTTAAACTGGGGACAAGTGTTTTAAATTGAAGCTTTGCATGTTGGATTGGCCTGATGACAGACACAGTATCAGGCCAATCTGTCAGCTTCGCAATGTTAAGAAAAAGAAGCAGAAAGCTCACTTTTCCTCTGTAATGACAATGCACTTTCTATAGTTAGGCACTGTCTAAATATGACTGGCTATATCTGCATTTTACTGAAAATAAACATCCAAGTCCACGTCCAGTTTGGTCCCAGTTGCAGAGAGTGGTAGCAGAATTAAAAGGTGGGGCTACTCTACAAAGCTCTTCCTCTCTCCTCAGATCAACTTTTGGCAGACAGCAACCTTCCGGAGAGACAAAAATGAACGTATGTGCCAAGTTTCAGCGAGTCTGCGACTTTATTTTCCTTTTGGCTGCTCCCCAGCTCTGAGAGAAAGAGGAGCACATACAGAGCGACTCAAACAAGCGAAAATAACATGATGCATCCAGTCCAATAAGGCCTTGTTTCAGTCTGTCTTTGTGTCTCTGTGTTTAAAAAGAGGCAGTCGTACCAAGGAGTGGCCCTTAGCCTGGCGCTGGTTGTGTGTATCTCATGGTGCATTCTTCCTCTGTCAGCTCTGCAATCTAACTGTGCCATCATGAGGGGCAATTAACACCAGTGACATTAGGCGACCTCTTTTTGCATTCCTTCCAGTGTGGTGTCACTGAGTGGAGTGACTCATAGATCATCGTTATGTTTGCACGCTGGGGTGTTTACACAGCACGGGATTAGGCTAAATAGGGATACTCTGATAAAATGTAATAGAGATCTTGGCAGGAAAATATGGGTCTGTAGGAGGACTTTCTTTTCCTCCACTTCTTCTTTCCCTCTCTGCATGCATGCACAAAGATTCCATCCAGGCCGCCGTCCACATCCCTTACACAGGTCTTTCAGCAGCCCACAACGCACACAAAGACCTATTTAGTACTCGTCTGAATACGGGGTGTCACATAAAGGGGAAGTGGAGCCTCCAGAAGAGGGGGAATTTATGTAACACTCGAGGTTGTGACCTTTTAGTGCTTATGAGCAAACGGCATAGAAGTTAGTAGGGGTCAGGAGACTTTTTTTGCGTCAGTGGAGGAGCTGGAGTCTGACAGTTAACCTCAACTTCACCTTAAGTCACAGCTCACTACAGCAAAGGTCAGCTGAAACATGTCGAGAGATTATATGGATTAAGAGGAAAAATACAATTAACTGGCAATGGATGAGTTCTGTTTTGTCTGAGAGTTGATGTATCAATATTTTGTAAGACTCCTTTCTGTATGGCCGTTTTCTCTGCTTCTCCTACACATCTCCATCTGTTTCTCCAACTCACCCTGCCTGACCCCGATGTGTTTAACTGATGAATCACCCTCAGGCTTGTTTAGCATGATTGAAGCACTGTTTTGCTATAGGCTTACATGCATGGGTCACGCTGTGTGGGAAGGAAGCAGTGCACAAATCTGTTATGAAACTGTTGTTTTGTTTGGGATTTTGATGAGTCGTAAGTGTTCTTAGGTCAGAGTTTGACTTTGATACTACCATTGTTGCTTATTTAGCATTTAGAGGAGTTTTTTGTTTATTTTCTGAAATCCTGCTAGAAAGTAAATAGATGGACTGTACACAGCAAACAGTTAAAAAGACAAACCGACGTGTAAACAAGTTAAGTTAAAAACACAGCTTTTTTTTCTCTTTTTTAAATACAGTCTTTCCAGTATGGTATCATCTAGTACAATGCAGTGTAATGCAATATGACATATGACAATATGATACAATACACTGGGATTTGTTTCAGTATGATAACATATGCTGTGATGCAGTCTAGAATAATGTCTAAGATAAACAACATGACATGACTCTGAAAAATGTGATATAATGCGATGTAATTTGATGCATACAGTATATCTCATTAATTATCCTATTGGGTAAAGTCTTGGACTGTTCTTTGTCTTGTCCTTTGTGTTTGAGAATGCAAAAAGAAATTGTATTTCAGAAAAAAAAGTTAAATGATGCAATATAATGTGATACAGAGTGGTATGATACAGCAGGATACGTTACACTAAACTTGCAAAGCAGATGGATTTTTCAGATTGTCGTCAGACAACCCATCTTGCAAAGCTCTAGTCCACATTTGTGCTGAAACAAAAAATGTTCAGACCAATCAGCATCATTTGAGGAGAATGAGGTAGCTACAGGCGAGGTTTAGGTCTTCAGCATGATTTTGCAATCGTTTCAGGTGGGGCAAAGCTGTACAGTAGGCCGGTGTGTACTTTGGCTTCTGCCATGGTAGCGGTTAGCTTGGATGTAGCTGTAGAAAAGTGGCAGTTTAATCGGACCTCGACCATATCTCTGTTAAAACAAGAACAAAAAGCCACACCAACAGCTTTTAATAGCAGCACGGACAACCTTCACTGTTCAAACACTTCAGCAGCATTAGCCTGTATAGCTCAGGTTTGCACTAAAGCTGTGCATGTCTACTACCTCAAACGTCTTGTTTTGATTGGTATGACCTGTATATATGCAGATAAAAATAATCTTGAACTTGACAGATAGATATTCTATTTTTTCTTTCTATGTTAGTTTTTAAAGATATAAAAATCAGGAATTACTTTCATCATTTCAGAATTGCATGAAATGAACAAAACAATGAACCATACTGCTGTTTTACTTGTACGTACATAAAGGAAGAGGTTGATTTGAGTCGCTTTGAGTTTGACCGGTCAGAAGTTGAATGTTCTGACTCTTCAAGCATGAATGATTTGTGGGTGTGTTGTAATGGCTGTGTGCTCCTTCTGATTTCCAAGACAGATTCTTGTTCTCACCAGAGGTTACATAACAAACAGAGACACACATCAATGTGCAAATGTTGGCAAAACACTAGCAGCCCTTTCATGTTTTTTTTTTCTTCTGTAGGATTTTATCAGCCCAATCGCCATCTGATTTTGAATGAATGTGTTTTCATCTGATCCATTTGATGGTTTCAGTGAGATGTATTTCTAGTGCACCTTTTGTTCCTCAGCCCACTTCCCATCTCTCCGTGGGGAAAAGGATGCTATTGTGGCTCATATCAGAGGGAAATTCAGAGAAACACCCTGATAAAAAAACAAAGTCTTGAGCTGTTTTTCTATGACAGCCAGCAGGGGGGTTGATATAAAAGAAAAATAAGCAGCATATTTCCTTCTATTCACATTCAAATAAGCTTTCTAGAAAGAGATATCAGATTCAGACAAAGCAGGACTTGTCTCTGTGTTTTCTCTGCAGTGATATCCTGGCTGGTGTATTGAAAACAGTATCAGTGAGCTCCTCTCCTGGGGCTTGTCTTTTTAGGAGGCCCTCATTTCCTCCTTATGTTGGCAAATTAAATGGAGTTTGCTTTTTGTCGAAACAGATGGCTCAGATTGGGTGGTCAGCATGTAGTACATACTTAGAATTCTCTGTGTGCATCTTTGGTGATACCCATTTTTTGACATGCAGTTTAAACATAGGTTCTTTGCAGACGACATCACCATGGAGAACTGCAGATGGGGGGCAGGAAGTGATTTCCGCATAGAGAAGCACTTTAAAGATAACATTTTGTTCTGTTTCTTGCTGTTACCATGTGAAATTTACACATGATAATTGTAGCATACAGGCCCTTTAGAGCTTTAATGTACTAACTTTCCTTCATTCCCATTCATTTCTAATGGCGGTTCTTTACTTCCCGTCCTCCATCTGGCATTTGTGCATCATCAGTATCATGTGAAAACAAACAAACTATATCGGCCTCATTATGCTATATTAGATAGCTTTGTTCGATAGCTTCATTCGATAGATTTGTAGCTGTCACATCCATCCATCCATCCATCCATCCATCCATCCATCCAACCAACCAACTATGTTTTAACCAGCTATGTTTTAGCCTCCTTGGCTTTAAATCAATTACATTTAACCCCTTATTTTCAAAATTGTACTGGTGAAAACAGTGATTTATTTTAGAGATCTTAACCCTGTGGGGATAATCTTACATGTCAACAGCACCTGTTATTGTAAACACAATGAGACGTGCAGTAGGTTGGATTAAAGACTTAGATTCTGCTTACCCTCCTGATCCTGTGATAAGAGGCTAACACATTTTGCAGATGTCTGCACTGTTACTGCCACACAACATCCTGAACAAGCTCTTTTATGTTTCATCTTATAATCACCGGTCAGACATACCTAACTATTACTTACCTTTCTTTGAATTATTAGATAATACTAACTAGAAGTTTCCTACACATTTATGGGATCATGGGCAGCAGCAGTCTACATAATCCTCTGGGTATATTTTATTTCTTTTCTATATTAAGGTTTCATGTCTCCTTTTTTCTCCCACATCTCAAGGTAACCATGTTTTCTGATGGTTTATCTAAGAACTGGGAGTACAGCCAACGCCTCCTATCAGAGGAAACACTGCCTAACAACAGCTGTGAAAGCCCTCTCCTCTCCCTCCCTCTTTCTCCTCCTCTCATTTTCTCTTCCTCATTTTTTGCATTTTCCTGTTTTGGTGTTTGGTTGCTCTTTGCTAGGCCTTTGATACAAGCAAGGGGCTGTCTTCAGGGCTGGTGGGGCCCAGACCTAAATACACACAGTATCTGGTGAACTGCTGAAAGGCTATCCCTTGGATGCTTGTTATCGCTCTCATTTGTGTCTGTCTGCTTCATTGTTTGGCATCTTTGTGCTGAGTTATTCCTCTTTTTTTTTTTTGCAGACACAAAACTTATGGTAGCAAAGCCACAAAAGACATCAAAAATGTCAAAATGTAGTCGCATGATTGCGGTGTCCTTTTAGCGAAGTGCAGGAAATATTACATAAAACTGGTTTGCTGTATCTTCTTACCAAAGGAAATATGCATATCTCACAGCATTTCCTTGACTTTACTGGGTGTGTCATGATGTGTAATTGTGCCATGATAAAGGCCATTTAAGGTGTATTTGAGTGGCTATTTATTATACTTGCACTCATTTACAGTCAGACCTTTTGTATATGACAATACACTTACACCTGCCCACCTCTGGACACCAAAAGGACAGGCCACTTACTTGATACCTGTGCCAAATGCCAGTACTGTTGTCCACAGATTCTCCATGGTAAACTTTGTAGTGCACAAAATGTACACAGAAAGCTTTATGTATTTTCCTTAGAAACATCTCATTTGTCAAAGAGACATTGGACAATGGACTAATGCTAACAGTAGCAAGTGTCGGTTTGTATAAAACATGACATTGTTTATGGGTGACGTCAGAGGTGGGAGAGAGTCATTGTCTTGCAAGTCTCAAGTAAGTCTCAAATCTTTAATCCCAAGTCTCGAGTCAAGTCTCAAGTAAAGACGTGTAAGTCCAACTCAAGTCTCAAGTAAAGACAAGACAAGTCGAGTCAAGTCCGAAGTCATAGGCTTGAAATTTTTGAGTCCTTAAAAGTCAAAAGCACTGTTTACCAAATAAAATGCCATTGTAACAATGTAACAATCTATTAGATTTGACAAATACAATGAATGCATTTTGAATTGTTTATTTTTTAAAATAAATCAGACCAGTGTGACAGAACTTAATCACACAGAAAAAGAGTGCTGACATAGCATTCAGGATATAATCAGTGCTAAGCAGTGCAACAACAAATAAACTTCTGAAGATGTTGTACAGTCATTTGCACTCATAATGTGAGTGAGTGTGTGTCTGTGTGGTGGGTGTGTATATGCATAGGTGTGTGAGTGTTTATGTGTGTTTGTAAGTGAACATGGTAGACTGGTCAACATTAGGTTTAAGGTGTTATAACCAGTTCTTAACCTCAAGTTATGTGTTATATGTTAAGTTATGAGACCTCAAGTTATGTGAACACAATGACTGCCTCCTAGTGAATAAACAAAAAAAAAGAGCTGATGAATCACGGGTGTCTGTTTGGGTATTTATATTTCATATTTGGACATCTACTGTAGTTCTCTGCAGTGACTCTGTTAACTTAAAGTTATGCTTTCTATTTTTTTCCCTCTCATTATTATTGCTTTTAGCTAAAGGGGGAGGGTCCCCATACTGGTCTTTGCCCTGGGCCTCCAAATGGCTAAAGCCGGACCTGCCTCACACCTGCAGCTCCCCCTCACAAATACTTCTGTCCTGCCAGTTTGTTGCTTTGATTTTTCTATTTCTGCTCTTGTGACAGTATTTATCATCAGTATGATTAAGTTCAAATAAAACACCCACGTTTGGACCAGTTTTACTCAATTTTACATTATTTCAAAATGTGATCTGTGTGTGTTTGGCTCGTTGATGATGATGATATCATAAAAGTCCTCATTAAATACGAGTATGGGAGAGCATCGGTAGGGAGTGACTAAAGAAATGTGTTAAAACGAGGGCATTAGAAGCTTTAATTTGAACACAAGACAGCACACTTCTATGAATTAACTTAATGAAGAGACGTGCCACCAGCGGACTTCCTCTGTGCTCTGTCCAGCGCGCATCCAACGGTAGTAATATACAAGTTTTCATTTGGCAGTTAAAGTCTGTCTTCTTTGTGTGGACTTATATTTATGGAGGATTTCGGGAAGATTTTTTAAAGTAACCCTTAAAAGAGCCGCAATTGGTCACTAAAGAGCCACATACGGCTCGAGAGCCGTGGGTTTAGTATCACTGTGTTAGTTGGGCACATTTTACCCAACACACTCACTGAAAATCTCAAGTATTTTCAAGTCATCACACTAAAGTCCAAGTCAAGTCCCGAGTCATTGCTGTCAAACTCCAAGTCGAGTTGCAAGTCTTTGATGATATTGTCAAGTCGAGTCCAAAGTCATCAAAATTGTGACTCGAGTCTGACTCGAGTCCAAGTCGCGTGATCTGATTCCACACCTCTGGGTGACGTTCAAACGAACATGATGCAAACAAACAAAAAGCATAACAGGCTTTTGTATTCTTAAAGATCACGCCTCTTTCAGTTCTTTGGAAGTCTCAGTTTGTGACTCACCTTGTTTGACAGAGTCACTGACATTTGTAAGTAAGCTGACTGTCGTGTTACCATCTGATATAGGGCTCCCAAATACACCTTGATGGGATTATTGACCATGCATAGGAGCCTAATGTTAACCCTGGTACTTCTGCTGTCTACTGTGAGTGATGTCACAGTAGTCATGTGTCTGTAAAAACGTATATATGTAGCCTACACGCAAAGCCCATCTTCCATCTTCTATATTTTTTCTTAGCATTAGAAATAATAGAATTCTTTCAAGTCACTACATGTGCAGCGTTTTTATACTTGGCTGGCAGCTCTTAAACATATAGTCAGTGATCTTTTCTGCATTGTTGGTTTTATGATTTGATCAACAGAAGGGCATGATGGGGCAGCATTACTGTGTTTTTATTATCTTGCAATACCGCCAAGATCTGGTACACTTACAGAGTAAACATGGGAAACTAAATATCTTGCGCAAGGCTGATGTTCTTCCACCCTTCCTCCTGCTATTTTGCATCCAAATGCAGCCTCCAGTTAGATACAATACAGTAGAAGACCAGGCATTTATTATAAACATATGCACATTATGCAGCTCAGTCTTCAAGACAGTAATTAAAGCAATAATGTGGCAACTATTTGATGTCCAGGGATACTATATTACCATATTACTGCCCATTCCTACTTCACACTAGTACTAATAACATTAAAGTACACATAAATCCACATAGAAATGAAAAAGCACACACCAGGGATAAACTTCAACATCAGCATATTTCATGTTACTTATATATGCAATACTCATGCATTTGGAACAACATAATTGGTCAAAAGATAGAGAAATTTACTGTAATTATACACCATGACTGCTGCACAGTCCATACAGCATCAAGAAACATTATTAAATTTTTCAATTGATGTGGGAACAAACAAGTTTTTATACACATCCAAGCCTGGAGCTCTTTTACCCTGACAGGCTTTCATGACATTGTAGCAACACCCGTGCCAGAAACAGGTAAGCGTGCACCAGACAACAACTTAAAATATGACGAGACAGGTCAGAGACAGGATAATCACCTCGAGGGAGGGTTAGGCTGTCCTGAAGCATGCCAGTCAGGTAGGATTTACTGCTCTGAGGCTGTGTGAACAGACAGGAATAACAATAGCTGTTAGAGCAGGAGGAGTGAGAATGGAGAGCAGGGCTAATAGTGTGCACAAGGTGGCAGACAAGATACAGAAGTTAAATGAAGCAGCAAGATTTTTACACCCTTCTGAACCATAGTTTAAGATTTAAGGGTCACATTTGGCTTCTGCTGTGATTTTTTTTAAGTGCCTGTGTCATAAAGGTTGCCAGTTACCTCTCAGGCGCCACACTGAGCTCCATCTGTGGTTGGAGTGTAATTACAGTTGTACCAATACAGAACACCACAGTTGTTATAATGGTGTGATGAAGACAATCAGGCAACGGCTGGAAAACAAACATAATGACTTGCAGTTTTTAACTGTGTGTGTTTGGAGAGTGCATGTACATATATGTACAGATCAGGAGTCTGGCTGTGGGTGTGGGAAACTGTGAAATACACAAATTTTTGTGTTTTACTTCTGCAAATCGTGAAACAGTTCCTGAAAAAAGTGTTTTAAGCAGATTTCAGTTTTAACTATGATTCATCAGTGGATTTATCATAATAAGGAAGCCTAAAAATAATGAAATGCTTTGCTTCATGGAAATGAAGACACTGAAGAGGGTGATCATGCGATAAAAGGCAACAAGATCTGTGCCATATTTATTTGTCAGAGATAAATCTAGTAAATGCGTCAGTTCAAATTTAATGAGCTCCATACTTTAGATTTATCATCACATATACATTGTTATTGCTAGGCCACAGTCAGATGAACTTGATGAAAGATGGATGTTTTTATTGTAGGCGATATATAAAATTATAGCTCCAGCTGTCTCACACAAACATCTTTAGTTAGTGCCAAACCAAGCCTGGCATATTTTCTCCTCTTTCATGATGCCCTGCAGCGTTTGCTAAGACTCTTGCAGGGCCAGAGCCAAAGACAACCATGGATCATTATGCTGCTCGAGAGAGCCATGCATGAGGGTTTGACCTCTCCTACTCTCTCCTTTTTTGTAGCATCTTCTCTGAATTGTTGTTTTCCTGGGTTTGCGATAAATAAAATGAATGCTTTACTCCACCTACGTAAATGAGAGACATTTGAAGCTTTCACCCTCACCCTCACCTTGCCAATACACTTCTCTGCCTGTGGGAACCTTGTCGTTAAACTTTCTGATATGAGTACAGAGATAATGTGACAGGTAACTGGTTCACAAATGCTTGCTTTCATTGGCAAATCTGTCCATCTTCAAAACAATAAAGGGCTCTTACGCACATCTTATTGCAGCACTTCCAGATCTGATTAGGGATTTTACGTCAGTACTAGATTTTGTTCCAGAAGATTCTAAAGCGTAACGATCATCTTTTTGTTTTTGCCACGTGCGCTTTAGAAAGAAACAGCTGTTGTTTTGATTGGTGGCGGTGAATGACATTTTGGAATAGGTCCACAGTTGTTCTTGGATCTCATCTACAAATTGTTTAATCCTTAAATTGTCTAAAACAATAGTCCTTGAAGTAAAAATCCAGCATTAGCAGGCCTCCATAGGTGTCATAGGTGTTTGAGATTAGGGAGTGTGATCTCTGGCCTTCCACACACTTTTAATCTACACGTCCAGTCAGAGACGGAAGAGGTGTGTTGTTCATGTGCGTGTGTGCCTGAATTGTGTGTGTGCTACGGACCTCTAATGTGTTCATATGCATGTCCATTTCTTTGTATAAATGCTTTTGAAGCATGGCGTCCCTTTCTCATGAAAAACAGTTTTGCGTGCACGACTATCTTAATGTTGTTCCTACGCTTGGATGCACACCTTGACTTGCATGGGAGCAGGTTTGTGCACCTGTGTGTTGCTTACGTGCAAAACACATCTGAGAGTGCTCTCTGCTTTCATAAGTGAACTTTGGACCCCTTGGGTACACGTTGGAGGCCGGCCAATCCAGCCCACATTGTTTACCCAAGCCTTTATACAAAGACAGGGATGGTAGATCATGTTTACTCACTCTTCTGTGCAGCTTGGAGGCCAGAAAGATGACATCTCAGAGAGACAGTTTGTCTTGTGTGCTCTGGGAGACTCCAAGTCCCAGAGTCATTTTCAAGTAGAAGCATTTCCTGTTTGTTTCTTGGATCAAGCTTGAACCTTTGGTTATCAGCCAATCATCTGATAACCTCATATTTAGCACACATATTTCATAATTCTGAATGCATAAGTCCACCAGAGTTGCATGTTTTTTTTAAATTTAAGGGCAGCAATAAAGCCTTCCTTTTGAGCATTTTTGCAAAATTGCAGTTACTCACGACTGCTTTGTTTGTACAAATTGGCAAGCAGTGGCACCATTAGAGTGATTTTTCAGCAACGGCAGCATAACTTACTCCCTTAGTTTAAACATTTGCATTCATTACAACGCAGCATGCTCAATGAGCTGTAGTGGAGAAGTGCTTTTTTTCAAGGAGAATCCCATTAGAAAACAAGAGGCTCATTTGTTGAGTCACAAATACTTACTGCTCAAAGTAGCCTGAAAAACCACACGGCTGGAAAAGACATCTGCAGATGCATTGAATACTAAGTGCTGTGATATGGTAGATACTGGTATGTCTGTTAAATTAAGCCTTATGTAAGGTAAAATGTCACTCCACAATGCATATGCAGGGCTTTAAGAGTTCAACAGTGAAACCAAATACCCTGAAGTCAAGTTCTTATCTGTTTCCCTTGTCCTCAACCCAAGTGCATGTCTCTAAATGGACTGTGACCAAAGGAGGAAAAAAACTCCTCAAGTGACCAATCAGGGTAGCTTTTAAGATTTGCGTCTTTGCCTTAGGGGCAGGGTTTTTGGCTGTTTGAAGGCAGGATATGCTGGGGTTCCTGAAAACTCCCAAACACCCTCTTAAGTCGGCACTAGACTGGGTTGGATATCACTGAGCTCCCGGTTTATTTAGACCAGACCACCGCCTTGATGCTGATCCTTCCTTTGACTGAGTCACATCCTGAAAAAGTGCAATCATGTAACAGTTTTAATCCTGCTGAACTGATAGCAACAATAAATACAAAAAGGTTTGAGCTCTGAGAAAAGGAATAAGCTTCAAAATGTAAGAGGAACTTGAGATATTCTCAGGTTGAGACTAGAGTGTTCTTGTAAGGAGGGAAATGAATTCTAACATTAACAGGGACATGCTGCACAGTTCAGCCTCACAGTGGAGAAAAGGCAAGTAACTCTGGGTTAATCAGCAGCTATGTAGGCATCTCTACAGCTGAATCAGACTTATGTAAACCATCTGTGCACGGTGACAGAGAAACCCTCACATACCATGAGAAGCCCTATAGATTGTTGTATAACTGCATGTCATCAATTACAGATGTTTCTCAGCCACCGTAACATACATAGATCCAGGGTAGATACTGGAATAAACCAGTAAAATGCTGCTGGAGATGAACTGTTGATAAATTAGCTGATGTCCACACTAAAGAAGCATTCCCAAGTAACATGATAATGATTTTTAAATGAAATTAAAGCTGACAAATGTTCGATCTGTTGAATGCTGAGGGAAAAAAAAATCAAGATCTTGGTGCATCATTTGGATTAATCCTTCATGGCCAAGTCATTAAATGTTCCAATATTTACACAACGATCAGTAGAGGTAGGGGTAGTTCACTGTTTCACACACGCTTTAGCTTTACTCTGCAACATCGCCTGAGATTTACTATCACTTTAGTGCCATTAGCCAATTACCTCATTATCCAAATTCTAAAGCAAAATTTAACATGCACAACACTGTTGGTTTATTCACGTTCAAACAAAAGACTACAAAGTTGTGGTTTGTGCTTTTATCCTGAGCGTCTCTCAGGGTCCAGGGGCTTATTTTAGAGTGTTGCCTTGTTACAGGTTCTGTGGAATATCACAACTGTTGTTTCTGGCGTGGACACCATTTCTCGTTACAGTTGTCACAAGATTGCTGGTTAAGCGCAAATGAAAGGGACATTTACTTTGTGTTTTTTGTCCTCCCATTATGCCTGTTTCAGACTGTTTGCTGCTTGACAGCTATCAAATAGACTAAGTGCAACAAGCTTTATGCTATAAAAGAGGAGGCTGGGGTGGAGGAGGTTAAGCTTTTCCAGCAGCAGCAGTGTGGTGCGATTAGTGAGAAGTGTTTGAATACACTGTTGTGAGAAAAAGAGCTGCCATTGGCTTGTGGAGCTGGGAGGCGATAATAATCAGCTGGCAGAATCAGATCAGATCAGAAGCATTTCCAAGCTAATAAATGTTTTATTTTATTACATAAAAAAGTACAAGTGTTCACAAAACTTAAACTATTTTTTACTATAGCTAAGACCTGTTGATGTGATGTAAGTGTATGAGGTTAAATAATTATGTAATATTATGCTCCAACCACTTAGATTAAGATCTTACAAAGCATGCTGCATGCCTCCGATAACTTTTGCTGCTTTTATTTTGAAAGTGCTCTGTAATTAACACTTTAAATCCTCATTAACTCTCCTGATTTTTTCCCAGTGAGTACTGTGATGTAATATATGTGTTTATAGCCTGAACATATTTGTTACCCAGCCTTCACACGGGTGGCCAACATCTGGATATACATTTCAGTTACTGTTTTCAGGAGATGGCTGGTTTAATTGCACTTTCTCATTAAAGCTCCTTTAAGCTTTTTTCTCTGAAAACTACAACATGTAAACTTTTAAGACTCGTGGTGGTAGACCTGTGTCGGCACATCTGCTCCTCTTGTCGTCTTTCCCAGCCGTCCTCTGTCGGTGGGGGATCCTCACCACGCAGACAGGCTGAGGAAACATTGTGCACACAATGTTCTTTCACTTCTGAAACCTTCCTCACTTTTTGCATGCAAGGCACACTGTACAGAACTATACCCTAAAGTTGAATGGTTTTAATTTGTGATGCCATTTGAATGGGAGAGTTGCTAAATATATGAGTTCCCCTTTGAGGGAGGATAATAGTGGACCATGAATGGTTTTAATACAGCTGTATAGGCTTATTTATGTGCATATTTACATATGAACGCAACGTAGCTTGATGTCCTACTGCACAGATGCTGCTTTGGAGCAATCAATCTAAGCTTTCAATAGCACCACATCAACATTAAACACATACAGTGGGTGAGAACCCTGGAGTGAATGCTAAAGATTTGGGGAGAACATTCAGTTCCAAAAAGAAGACATCCAGATCCTGTTTCTATTCAGATTACTCTTCTTGATTTGATTACTTCAACTGGCCTGTATAAGAGATATATGAACTGCTATAGTCTTTTCAAAGACATCAAATGTTCTCACCTTTTGATATGTTGTATAGATTCCAGTCTCGCTTTAGAAATAAGCCTGCCATAAATACACCTCCAGTGGACCATTCATGTTATTCTGTTATTACCAATAAGATTTAAAGCACTCCCTCTTTTGTAAGTCAGAGCATGTTTGGAAAGAGGAAACCTGATTAAATTATGATCTGAGTCATTCCTGTGGTCTTGTAAAAGAAGAATAAGAAGATTTGTTTGGCTTGTAGAAATCAGTGGAAGGCAAGCTGACGAAACCCCCTCAGGCAAGGATGAGTAAGTCTGTAGAAATGCTGCAATGGTCACTGCTATCTTTGACTTAATGTCTAAAGACATTAAAATTCTTCTGAGATATTTCTTAGTGTTTCACAAAAAAAGAAGAGATGTGTTTGAAGTTTGCGTTGACAAAATTGCACCAGTATTACTGATGATGGAGCCTGGACGTTATTATGAAGCCTTTTAGAACTTTTCACCCAAGTGCAGAATTGAGCAGTGGTGGCAAGACCACCATTATTCTTCACTATAAAGTTATTTTTTAGCTAGTTATCAAACCGACTGAAATTACTTCTGACCTTCAAAAGCAAACCAGACCATCAGAAAAAAATTAATTATTTCCCTAGAATAACTTTATATAGGCCTGTTAAGAGTAGAGGGGCCAGATAGAACTTTTAACAGCATGCAGCTCAAAACAGCCTTTAATAAATGTATGCCAATGGGGTTCACATTAGAAATTAAAAATAGGGTTGTCTAAAGATTCAAATGTTTAATCCTGATTAATCCTGGTAACCTGACACACCAGATTGACTGCTTAACAGTTCCATTGCATGAATATATTTCACGATATTTTTCTCATATATATTTCCAAAAGCTCCCGTAGAAAGCATTTGGGAAGGGCAGCTCTTCAAAAGATTCGGGGAAGGTGATTGGAGGAACATTCTTGTTCTTGTACTCTCGTTTTAAAGGGGACATATTTTGCAAAAATCACTTTTTCAGACTTTTCTGACAAAAATGTGCCCCTGGCCCGTCCACAATCCCCTCAAGTACCAGAAAAATCCATTCCCTACCTCCCTCTCTTTTTCAGCCTTTCAGAAAATGTGAGCTGAAACAAACCATTCTCAGATTTTCCCCTCATGATGTCATGTGAGGAGTTAGCACTGCCCCCAAGTTCGGTTGGTCCTCACCTCTTGGAAGAAAGCTCCGCCCTCTTCTCCTGATAATCAGCTGAGAGGAGGATCAGGAGAGCCACATTCATTAACCCACATCCATTTCCTGAGAGGGGCGGAGTCAAACAGCTCAGTGAGATTTAAAGCCACAGACACAGAAACAGCTCGTTCTGAGCAGGGCTGAAACAGAGGGGTTTTTAGACATATAAAAATCCAATACCAGAGTGTTTTTTCAGCAACAAACTTCACAGGCATGTTTTGGGGATCTCTGAGACCAATATAAACTTGTCTTCAAATGGTAAAATATGTCCCCTTTAAAAAGATATGTGGTCCAGTTCTAATTAAACTCCCGCTTCCTATAGCTACTACATCCTAGCTTATAGCTACAATGGCAGTTCTGAAAAAGATCCAATTTTTCTTGGATGTTTTCCTTTCCAACATCCTTTTTCCTGAAATTTCAAGAAAGTACCAAAAAATTTTGTAAAATTCTATAATTGTTTTGTATATCCTATTAAGAATGCCTCAAATTTACCAATGCATCTTCTCACCAATTGTTCCAGTGGAACTTTATCATAAAGCCCATTCCACCAAAAAAGTAAATTCTCAAAAAATGTTCAAGCTTATTTCCTAAAATTTCAAGCAAATCCCCCCTAACATTTCTTACCAAATTTCCCCGAATTTACAAATACACGTCTTTAAGTTTTCGTAAAATGATGGAAAATTTCAAGGAAATGAATGGAGAATATACATACTGGTTGAATGTGGTTCATAATATGCCATTCTTTTTAATTTTTTGCCCCATGATAAAATATTGAAAGCACATTTTCCTTTTGCCCAATGACCGCCAATTACTTGTCTCATATTATCCATGGGAAATCAGTCATTGCTCCATCGTCATCTCACAGGTGACAGCAGATTAGCCTCAGAGCTCAGCGGATGAGCCTGCTGGAGTCTCTGGGAATGATTCGGTGTTTTGATGACACTGACGGCGAGAGTTTGCAGGGCGCCTATCATCCAGTCAAATCCAGATTGTGCTGACAAGGCCCCAGGGTGTGAGAGCGATCACGTATGCAAGCGTGTGTCCAACCGCACACATTGACATACACACAGGCAAACAAAAACACAAGCATCCACATAAGCACACACCAGGAGGGACAGCTCATCCAGGGCCCAGATCCCTCCAGTGTCCCAGTTGCTTGTGACTCAGGTCACACAGCTGCAGGCTCAGGCAGGCGGACACATGGTGAAGAGAGAGGAGAGTGTGAAGATGGGAAAAGATAGTTACTGAGGGAGAGACATTTGGACCAAAGACTTGATTTTTTCCTATACTAAATAGAGTTGGCCCTCAACAGGTCAAAGTGTCTGAAATGGCTCTTAAACAGCTTAAAATGCTTTTGCCAGAACTGCTGCCAGTTTGCCAGTAAACATGCCAACCAGACAACATATGCTTAGCCAAAAAAACTTTTCTATTTCAAAACTATAAACAAACGAACATTCTTGCTTTACACATGTAAGTAGGCAATTGTTTAAGGGCAGCAAAAGAAACAGATAGTGAACACAGGCTAACAAAATATGCTCTTATCACACATTTGCAGGCTGTTTTTAGTGTTGATTTAAATTTTAGATACATGAAGCTTTAAAATAAAGAAATAACAGTGTTGTATGTTGAAAATTTTGGTTTAACACAGAAAGAAAGGTGGAGCAGCAGGCTGCAATGCAACAACTTAGGTTGTTGATCAGGGTTGGATCAGGGTTTTTTCTATACCTATCTTAAGTTTGTCTAAACAATGAAAACACACTATAAGGTGTCATGCTGACCATCTGGCTCTCTAATATACTTTTTTGGTAAGCATAGGATGTTGGAGGAACAACATGCCAGGCTAAATCCATTGTTAGCTAGGTTGTTGCTAGCTTTTTCCACTTGTTATTGAGCTAGACTCACACAGGCTAACAGTGATAGCCATCTTATTCCATCCAAACTTAGTGAATGCTCACCAGCAGTGCAGCTGCTTCTTTTGTCAGGACATGATTCATTTACATTGTCTAAATGTCTACTGTGTGATATTTCCTTGAAATACATAAATATGAAGCACATAGAGCTAAATTAAAGCTTTTACAGATTTTACTGAGGAGAGCAGGATTCTTTTTTTAACATAGCAACAATTAGCGCTGGTAAGAAGTGCTCTGGAATTGAGGTCCTGACCACTGCCAGCTCAAAAAAGCTGCCTGTGGACATGCAGCCTAAGGTAGTAGTCATTGAACTCAACAATGTGGTTCCAGAACTACCACAGGTTGCAGGTGCGACTCCGCAGCCAAAGTTTGAACACTCCTGGTCTAAGGATGTACAATTAATCACAAAGGGATGGTTAATTCTTGTAGATATAGCTGTGATTTTTCACTATTTGACGCACTGCAAATCAGCGACTCATTACTATTTTCATTGTTGTTTGCACTCTCGACAAAATGGAGCAGACTTTAATTTTCCCTGTTAAAGCAATGGAGTGAGTCTGTAAAGATGCCCAGCCATCTTTTTAGCAGCATCTATTTACTTACAGCACAGATGCTGCCAACCTTCTCCCTGCTGACTCTGTGATTATGATAAATACACACTGTCAAACCCATTTTCCCATTTAATGACTCATTGATGTGAGGATTGTAGCCTGACTTGACACAGATCAAAATGAAAGCTGCCAACTTTATGCTGATAGTGTGGTAAAACCTGTGTATCGTCTCAGAGTGTTTCCATGTGTATCAATCAGCTCCACAGCTAATACAGTAGATTTACATTTCTCAGCATTTCAACACTGGTGTGATGGATTTCCAGTGCGGTATGTACCCATTAGTCTGACGTCAGCATTCCTCCTGCTAAAGGCAACTTAGATTAGACACAGATACACAGAACTACACCACCTACAACAGCTGAGTTACAGTACATTACAGTAACATGGGCAGATGAATATAAACAGATGGCAATGAACTCTGTAACCTTTTGTCCTGGCACACCATCCAACCAACAACGTGTTAATCTCAGGTGCCGTGCTAAATGACAGATTTGTAGGTATGTATATCTGTTCATGCATTTTAATTTAGACACAGATTTTTTGTATTTGCATAAGCTTTTCACTCTCCAGTTTATTCTCTGATTATGTATGTTTCAAGAAATGTAAGTTAATTTTAATTTAGTGCTCCAGAAAAAAAAAAAATAAATAAATGAGCTGGTCTCTTACAGGAGTCTGTTGTAAATTAAGTGACCCGTAACAAGTCAAAGGGCACCGACATAGCTAATAACAAAGTTCACTGCTATTTAACACTGCATGGCCAATTGAGTCTGTGACCTTTGGCCTTTTGTAGAGTATCTACAGAGCCATTAGCACCATCACTAAACTGCATGTATGCTCTGAGAGTCTAATCCTTGGTTTTCAGAGGGTACAAACTTGAGAGTGTTTACATGTATGCATGTTTGCATTAAAGCACAGATGGGAACTGTATGGGCCAGAATATGTGAAAAAGGGGGATGTGTGTGAGGATCCCCATCCTGCTTTATCTGCCACGCTTTTTTGGGGCTCAGCACTTTCCAGGGGTAGAAAGAAACGTATTACATTTACTTACAAGGGACAAAAGGGCACTCAAAAAAAGAGGGGTAGGGGAAGAGAGAAATGTGAATGAGACAGTTACATCCCAAATTTGCAGTTGCACAGCATTTTAATTATTTTGTACTTTTATTAAATAATATCGTTGAAGACTCATATTCTCTTGCTTTTTGACATAAAGAAAAAATCCTACTTTTCTACCACCTTAGGCTTCAAAAGTAACTTCTCAGTACTCAGTGCTATTAGTTAAAATTAAATGAATTACGTTTTACAGTTACTTGAGTAGCAGTAGTAGTCTGCTTGAGTAAATTTTAACCCAAGACTGTGACTGTATTTTTACTTAATTATAACAGTCTTGTACTTTTTCTGCCTCCGGCATTTTCACAGCCAGGACCATTCTCCTAGTTATCACAATGTAAATCTTTACATTATGACCTAAGGCTGTTGTACTTCTGCTAAATCACAGCCTGGTGCCAAGTCCCCAGTCTTATTAAATGCAACATACGGCACACAGCACCATGTACTGCAGCCCTGTAATAAACTGCTATTAATTCCACTGAAGGCTTCTGTAAATGACGTGATTATCACTTTAAAACACCGCAATTAAATGTGGTCATTGGAAAAGCATTCAAGTGAACAATTGTGTTGTCTGGGAGACATCAAATCAAGGCAAGGGAGCAGCAGTTTCTTTCCCCCCTGGAGTAATGAAGTTCAGCACGTCACACAGGCAGATGTTACAGAGCAAAGGACATCTTCTGTCAAGGGATTAACTAGCTACTGTATACAGAACCCCAACAGAAGATGGAAAGCACAAATGTGAAAAACAAACACACCTTCCTTCAGGGACATGGGTCATTCCTACTATTTAGTGCCATTTCAGGATGGAAATCTTGTTTAAAAAATGTAAATTTCCATCATCTAAAGGAGGCCTTGATCAACTGAGAAAAACATACTGGTAAAGCTCAGGATAAGATAAAAAAACAAACAAACAAACAAACAAAAACATTTTTGTACAGTTTCTTTGCACTTTGACAGGGGCTAAATGTCAATGACATTCTCACCTTTGTAATCAACTGTTCTCAATGCACAGTTGTAATAATACTTACATTTCAAGAGCTTATTTGTCCCCTTCTATACTCTGGAAATTTAGTGTAAGAAAATTTTCTTAAACAAGCATTATTTTGAAAAGGATACATTCAATTTTACAAGGAATTTTCATGGAATTTAGACAAATGTTTACTTTATTGTAATTTGCCACTTCATATCCTCAAAAAAAAAAAAAAAAAAAAAAAAAAACATAATATATGAGAATTCTATTTTATTTATACTTAAACTTAAATAGTTTAACATGTTGAACTGTCATTTCAAAATGTCTATGGAATTAAGGTTTTGACTAAAAATAAGAGTGACAGGGTGGACGCGCTGTGCTTTACCACATCCATGAATCATAAAAGCTTGAATAAAGGAAGAATACAAAGTGATACTTTGTCTGATTTTTTAATGAATTTCATCAAAGATGTATTTTACTTCTTCAGAGTCATGTGACCAGAGTTTCATTCAGGGCGGGTTTTCATTAGGGTAGCATGGTGGACATTTGATTCAACGATACAACTCCTTTTGATGATTGTATTTGTTTAAAATCTACAAATTAAAACAAACAAACAACAACAACAAAAAAAAAAACGATTTGATGAAGAAAATTTTAAATAAAAATATAAACTAAGGTGAAAAAAATGAATTTGTTGTATATATTGCTGACATTGGGCCAAAACCTCATATCTCCATTCTTCAGGGTTTTTTTTTTTTTTTTTTTTATCAGTACTAGTGGTAAACCTTTAAATCTGTAAGTGGGGTTTAGTAAACTCTAAGGTAAAAAGGGTCAAAAAGATGCTACCAATGACCATACAGTGTTAATAAATTGAAAAATTCAGCATTTTTCATTCCCTGAAAAGTGAAGATTTGGAGATATGAGCTTTTGGCCCAATGCCAGCAATATATACCTAGTTATATAACTGAAGTTGGGCAAACATAACAGGGGACATGACATTTTTGCATACTTTCACAAAAATACTGTTAATGTAAATGTATCATTGTAAAATGTACTTTATTTACAACACCCCACAGGTGACCAAAGTGCTTTTCCAAAAACTCCCCTAAAAATAGCTAATTGATTTGTCAAGAATAACTGTTTTCTGTTAGTAGTGTAACAGAAGCTTTTAAAAGTAAGTCTTACTGTTATAATTTTAATAATAAACCATACTGAGTCATGGGGACTCAAATACTAGGAATGTCCTGCATACACAAGGAAATGATTCTGCAATTTCTACCACGAAATAATCATAACCTTTCTGCAGCAAAGTACAGCCTCTTAAGTTGGTCCTATGGTGCCTGTAACCAACATTTAGCCAAACCTCTTAACTGCACAGCTCAGACACACTGTAATGCTGAGCTCATGACATTATGCTGTGACTTTTTAAGCCTCAAACTGTTGTGTAATCAGTCCACAAGAACCTGTTTTTTTTTGCTAGAATTCAGCAGGTACAGACCCTTTAGCATCAGTGCTGTCTTTTTAATGTTTTGATTTGATTATTTCTCTCTTCACCCCACAGGAAAATACGTCACTGTTACAAAACACCCTATAATTTCATGACACCCTCCTTGTGAGAAACCTGACATGTTTGTACAGACAATACTGGTCATGTGTGTGACAGGATAATTGCCTGGAGACATGTAATTACATAGTACCACTTATGGGGCATAAAAACAACAACAGACAGCTCCCTATAGTTTGCATTTAGACTACAAAGAAACATAGGCCCATGTGGATCTTTGATGTCACCTGTTGCTCTCATGAGATGCAAGGATTCAGAATTCATATAGAAAACAATTAATGTGTCCTCATAAGTAGAGGAATAGTGATGTGTTTAATATTTGGGGAGATTTTAAACCTCAAGAGAAAAGAAAAATCAACCAAATGGGATTGCATGACTTGGCTAAATACAGAGGGATTTAATGTCCTCAGTTTGAAATAAGTTGCCCCTGATTTGATGGGTGTAAACATGCCTAATACAAGCCATTTATTCTCCTAACAGGCCTGTTTAGACACAGATGAACTGCAAAACGTGGAAAATAACCCTGAATAATGACGAGATCAGTGATGCTCCACACTGAACCAAGTGAAGCTAAAACTCCACTGACTGTTGGAAATATACACATGAACTTTTGTTGACTTAGAGGCTATTGATCTAAGAAAAAACAACATCTATTTAGGTTTTCTTTTATTCAGATTGTCTTTATTGTAAAAGCAGTGGTTCTCAGCTGGTGGGTCACATCCTGAAGTGGGTCACAAAGCTGTTTTTAGTGGGAAACAAATGTGTACTGAAAAGAAAAGATGTAGGGAAGCCCTAAAAAAGTAGTATTTTCTCTATTATTTTGTTATAATGCCAAATTAATTTTGTTTGTTTTCTTGAGTTTTCCTCTTATTTATCTCATAATTTTTGGATGACAAAAAATGTTTTTTTCTTCATTATTTGTTCATTTCTAAGGTCCAAACTGCACATTTTCCATTACATTAATTTGAGCGATTAAACAGTTTTGGAAACATGGGCCATATTTTCTCACTTAAAGTCCCTGTATGGTCCAAACTTTGTGTCTTAATACACTAGATATGGTAACATGTGTAAACACTGAGATCTATGTGTGACTGCATTTTTTTTATTTAGGCCATTCAAAAGTTGTTCACCTCTTTCCTAACTGGGTTTTATTTGACCAGGCCAAAGATATGAGCCTATGACATTGCCATTCTTGATGGCAATGATCCAATGCCGCAGTGATATAAAATCCCTGAGCGGTTCATCTTAGTATAGTCTGTTGTTAACTGATGTCCCTGCCTTCATTTAGGGTTAACAGCCAGTAACATGCTGTGTTTTGCTTCATAGTGAGGTAAATTTCCAAAATCTATCTGCCACGGTGGCCTACGGGTCATTAAAAGTCTCATAATAGAGAAATTTGTGCCAGAAAACAGTAGATTTACTGCCAACTTCTGTCTGTCTGCTCTGGCTCAGAGCCAGGCAGCTGCGCTCTGATCAGAAGTACTTTTATTATTTGAGAGGATCCTATTTCTTGTGAGTGGGTGTGGCTTCATCCTATTTAACTGACACACCCACAATATCCTAGAGCAAATATCACTGCCTTATTTTCATGATTTTGAAGCTAAATTTTATAGACTTAGAGATGTTTTTCATGACTGAAATATGGCCTGGTGGTTCATAACAGAGTGGCCTGCCATACAACAAACCTACAATGAAGATTTTTTTTTTTAATCACTTTACAGGGACTTTAAGAAGTTGTGGTGGCTCCTTAGGCTAGACCAGTTGAGAAGCACTCCTTTAAAGGATGAACTAAAGACAATGAATGAATATCCTTGTCCTCCAGTTGATTGCCCTATATTGTTGCCAAGCATTTACACTCTAATAGCATTAAATACAACAGTTAAACATCTCCATCTTAGGAAAAATGCTGAAATGCTTTGATAAGAAATCAAAAGATGCTTCTCTGGAAAGGGGACATGCAGAAACTGGCTCTGCATGGCTGTTTGTTATATAACACACAGACGTCTGGGCATCACAATCCACATGCATTATAGAATGTCTCCATTAGCTGGAAAAGGATTAACTCGAGACAGAGGTGTGAGACATTTGCACACACCTGTCAAACTTAGAAAGCCATCTGTGATTAATCATGTCGAAGGCAGCTTAGTTTTGGTGTTACACCTTTACCTGCTGCAAAAACTCTGCAAACAGTAATGCATTAATTACAAGGCTGTTGACAAGGAGGATTACCCATACTGACGAATGGCGCACAGAGAGTCTGAAATGTTACATAAAGAACTAACTGGGCTCAGCAGGATTTTGCTTGCAAATTTTGAGCGGTTGTACAACCATTTCTCCGTCATCTCAAGTTTTTCTTGTTCATCTTCTGTTATTATTAGGGATGAGTTTCGCTTAACAGTATGCAAAAGAGGCCAAATTATGCATTCTCCCTCAGAAACAGATGCTTTACTTTGTCTGTCTATGTAGAGAAGGAACAACTGGCACTATTTCACTGTCTTCACTGTTACTCTGGGTCTATTGTGTTCCACTGGATTGGGGACACATCATACAAGTGCCAGTCTGAGCGTGGCACTCACGGTTATGGCTGCATATCACGACTCAATTGTCTCATTGTGCTTTGAGAACACAGTAGTCGAGAACACAGAGAACAAACAGCACCAGACCAGAGAGCAGACAGTCTCAGGGTTTCTGCTTCTTTGCCATTTGAAAGCCAGGATGGGACAGTGTCTAGGGCGTCCTACTCAGGTCCCCCCTATTGGGACCATGCCACCCTCTCCTAGGACTCTCTGCGCCCTCCGCTTGGCCGAACCACCCCCGAGATTCTGCTGCCACTACCAGCACTTCAGCTTTCCTGAGAGAGCGATGGGCTACTCGCCCCCTTACTCACCGAGTGTGTTCAAGAGGCCTGATCGGCGGTAAGTTTAGGGGGATCAGATGGTGAGAATTTTTCAGTTTTAGAGGATGCCTGGCATGGCATGTGTGCAACAGATGTGCACATTAAAGACAGTTTAGAAGAAGATGGATGGAAGATGATGGCAGCGTGTTATGGAGGTACTGCAGAGTTAATTGAATGAACTTGAGTTTGAATAGAGAACAGAAGAAAACAAGAAATAAAGCTGCAAACACATATTTAATACTGATATAAACCTTAACAATTATGATCTATTACATTAAATGTTTAGTAGATAGTGAAAGCAGCCAGAGGGATATCTCTACCAGCTGTTTGATAACAAAGTCTGCTCTGTTTTCATAATCTGCATGCACTGCATGCTTGATACAACTTCTCGCACAAAGTAATATTACATGCCACTCAAGGGCAGAAATTGACATCCTGTGTAATTTGTTGAAACCTCATGAGAAAGACCAAGGCCACGTTCCTGGTTTTTATGCATGGCTCTGGAGACTTATAGGAGATGTGATAATAATGACTGCCTCTGGGTGTTCTGGTAGACGTGGTGTTCAGTATTCATTGGATGTAACCAGGCCTGTTGGCCACACTGAGGCTTCCTCTGGGACAGCCGCTGGCTGCAGCCGATGGCAGGGATGTGTGTTCTCAGAATCACGCTTGAACATGCCATGCATTCCTAATTGTGAGTGCACAGATGGGATGTGACCAGTAAAGCAGGAGAAATGTTTGACCATGAAGTGAATTTATGTTGATTCTTTTATGATGTGGATTTCCATGCAATGTTATCTTACATACTTATTTTTGGTTTGTGAGGTGGGGCGAGAACCCTGAAATTCTTCTTCTACTTCTAACAGAAGTCTTGAGTTTGGCGGTGTGTCTCAGCCTAATTCTTCTTCAGCCATTGGTGCAGATGAATCACAGTATTATATAACACGATTGGCTCGTGCACAGGGGACATCTGATGGAAAGCGTTGCCCATGGCCTAGCTTAAGAGTGACTCACTGGCACGCCCCAAACATGGTCAGGCAGCATGAGTTCCCTAGAAGAGAGAATGTTTCTTTCCAAAGGCAGCATCGGCCATCGCTTTGGCTCTTACACTGTTTGGAAACACAGTTTTTCTTTTAACAAGAACCACTTGTGTTGTGTGTGCTTATCTCTCACTTGTGAAGATCTGTTAGAGGAGATGAAGCCTGACAGACAGAACCTCCCTACTTTAGCGCCCCATCATCTTCTGCATGTGGCACATTAGCTATTCTTTCCTGTGCTTCGCAGACATTTTTACAGTACAGAAAAGCTCTCTGCTGTGTATAGTTTCTATCTGTGCATTGCAGCTTTAGCCACAGGCAATCAGAGTGACTCTTCCCCCCCTCCATTTTAAATGGGACTATCACAGCAGGCAAGGTAATTCAGCGCCGGTGGGGGGGCTGAATACGGGGCCTGGTATTAAACCTGGCAGCTCTACTGTCACAGCACCAAATCTGCGACGACAGGCACTATGGGTCCTAATACCCATTCAATGTGCTTCTGCTCAACCCTGTTAGGCCTATCCAAAGTCAGCCTTTCCGCACTAATTGTTTAGTTACATAACAGGAGTCCTTTTTTTCCTGAAAAAAAAAAAAATAGAACAGTGCAGAACTTTGCTTAGTATTTGCAGAAAGTTCAGGCCATTTCTTGTGTTAAAGGTTTATTTTTACTTTGTTTGCAGTACAATCTGCTTTAAATGAAGTATAATAATTTACAGAATTCATGGTTTCATGACTTTAAAAAACAAATTTAATCAATTGTATTTGACGAATTTCAGCAAAAAAAAACAAACAAAAAAAAACAAACAAAAAAAACTCTTTGCACTTACATGAAGTCCAGTTCTCTACAAATCCACATAAACATCTTATTCTAAGACATAATAATATGTCCTGGATTGCTTATTACAAGTGCAAAAACTATCTATGGGACTTTGGGTGTTTCTTCTTAAGATATATATATATATATATATATATATATATATATATATATATATAAATTATATATATCCAAAGTGCATTTCATTTCAGGACACTTAAGTAAAATCCTATTTCTCTACTGGACGATTTGTATTAATACAACAAGCTATTCAATCTTTTTTTTCTGTTTTTAAATCTTAGAATATGATGTGCATATAACCTTGCCCAGGGATTTGCCTTTTAATCAGTGTAATGAGATATTTTGACAAGAAATCAAACAAATACACTTCTCTTGATTTGAGTATTTATAGTGATTCTACACACACAAGCAATATTTAAAAGCATTAAGTATTTATGAGAATGTCTGACTAGGTAAACATTGACTAGCTGGTTATGTGCTGCAGGTCTGTACTGTCTCTGTGAAAACATTATCATGCAACAGAGGCTCTCTAATAGAAATCTAATTGGCTTATGATTAGTATTGAATCAGATAATTATAACAACAAAGGCATCATAATGTGGCAGCAGAGAGGTGCTGAGCAATTACATTACAGCTATTAAAACCTGCATGGGTGCCTCAGTGAAAACAAGGTCTATTGCTCAATAAAGCCACAGTCAGTACTCAGGGAAAATGCTTTGGGCAAAAAAACACACTTGACATACTTTTTTTCCCTCTCTGTGTTCAGCTCCTGCCACAAGTTGTTTATTACACTTTGCAGGAGGCTCAGAACAGTTGTATCACTCATCAAAACAGTGAAGCACAAAAGACCATCTGAAGTGCAAGAGGTCATGGAAGTAAAGACAGCAGTGATATCCATTTCACCTTTCACTGAGTAAATAATAATAATAATAATAATAACTTTATTTGTATAGCACCTTTTAAAAACAGAGGTTTACAAAGTGCTTTGACAATAGACAGAATTACAATTAAGACAAGGCATCAAAACACAAGGGAAGAACATAATAGGAAGGACAAAACCCTAACAACAGAAGATCCCATGAAAACCTAACCCCAGTATCATAATCATCCTGGCTGACACATTACAAAGCCCAGGAACATGTCAAACAATAAGACATCATAACACCTAGGTATGCATGTTCCAGAATGAAAGTAGTGACCAAGTTTAGACAAATAGAAACAAATAAAAATAAATAAAAACCCATTAAAATAAAAACCCAGAATAACCCAGACCAGTCCAGGCAACACCGGAACCCAACTACATAAAAGAGACCTAAGGACCATCTAAAATGTAGGAAGAGATAGAAAGCACTAAAACTTAGAGAAGTAAGAATAAAATAAAACAAATTAGGAACTGTAGAAAGTCATTCATGGATTAATAAAAATCTTAATGATGATAATGAGGTAAAGTGAACACAACAGGAAGAAGAGGCAAAAATGAGCAAAGGGAGGGTTAATTGCTCTAAAATCAAATAAGAGAAGTGAAGATAAACAGTAGCAGTTAGAATCAAACCAGGCATAAAATACAAAGCAAAGAGTAGCAGACACCAAAGTTATAAGGTAAAATTTCTGGAAGAAGAAGATAATTTAAGAAAGAACACTGACAGGAAGAGGGAAGACACAGTAAAAGACAGAGGAAACAGAAAACGACATCACATAAAAGCAGGTCTATAAAAATGAGTTTTGAGAAGTGATTTTAAAGATGTCACTGATTCTGCATGCCTTATTTCCTCGGGCAGGTCGTTCCAAAGCCGAGGCGCCCTGACAGAGAAGGCCCTGTCACCTTTAGTCTTAAGCCTCGACCTTGGAACGACCAGGAGGCCCCCGCCTGAGGATCTAAGGCTGCGGCCCTGCTCATACGGGGTTAAGAGTTCTGTTAAGTAACTTGGAGCCAGGCCCTTTAGTGCTTCAAAAGTGATAAGTAAAATCTTAAAATCTATTCTAAACTTACTGGGAGCCAGTGTAAGGATGCTAAAATGGGGGTAATGTGATGTCGTCTGTTAAAACCAGTTAGAAGCCTAGCTGCTGCATTCAGGACTAGCTGTAAACGAGAAAGGGATTTTTGACTGACACTGGGGAGAAGAGAGTTACAATAATCAAGTCTTGAAAAGATGAGAGCATGGATGACTTTTTCAAGGTCTGATTGGGTGAGTATTTTTTTTGATTTTGGTGATGGTTCGGATATGGAAATAACATGACATGAAAAAGTATAAATAGAAGTGTATGCTCAATATAAGTGGTATAAACAACAAATCACATTTTATAAAGCAGTGGTTCTAAGCTGGTCTAGTCTCAGGGACCACTAACCTGACAAGCCTTCAATACTAAGCATTTGGGAAAGAGCAGCGGATTTGAAAAAAAAAAACTTAGAGTGTGATTGGATGAACATTCTGTCTGTCACATCTTTATGGGCTAATCAGAGCAACAAAACATGTGACGTAGCAGCAACCAAGGTGCGCGTGTGCAGCTACTGAGGAATAACGCGAACCATGGCGACTGTAGACATGTCAGTACTCGACTTTTGTCATTTTTGAAAGAAAACAACTCACTGCTGTTTTTTTTTCTTCTTTTAACAAAAATGTTGTCAAGTTCTTTTAAAACTGGCGCTTTAGCAGCATCCACGCTAATCTCTTCTGCCATAATTGCACCGCCCTTTTGTTGTTTCTTTCTTACGACATGACTCCGCCACGCCTGAAAGTACTTCCCCTCTTCACTGATTGGTCCTGTCACTTTATAACCGGGCCCAAATGGTTCAGACGGGAGCTTTGCAAGATGGATTCACCAGTGAGAAACAAGGAAACGGGCGTGTCCATCTGATTTGCAAGGTTAAGGGCCAACACCATCTCCAGCATGAAATTGAAACCAGAACTACTGAACATTTTTGACCAATCAAAAATGTTTGGTAAAAATGTTGAAATTTAGGTTGTTTTCTGGAGCTCTTGAGCAATTTACAAGCTATCATTGGAAAATCTGCTACATTATCCTAAGATATGCACGTGTCAGTCTTAAGAAAACAACCAATATGTTCCTGTTATCATGACAAACTAGAGCAAAAGCAGATATATCCTCCTGAGACCCTACATCCACATATTAGGACATTGTTACACCTGGACTTCTCCACAAAATAGAAGTAAATTCTGCAATTAGAATTTTAGAGATGATTGTAAAGAATTTGTCCATCATTTTTCCAATGAATTTGGGAGAGTTCATTTGTATCTGTTCAGGAATCTTCATGGACCTCTTGATGAAAATTTCAGAAAAGCTTACTGAGATGTTTGAGGAATATTTAAGAAAACTTTGGGAATTTTATTGAAGTTATTTCTAAATTTCCACAGGAATTGTGGTAATGCCTTAGAAATTTTAATGAGTTTAGAGGGATTTTTAATGTTTTGGGGGTCTCTATATTTTCCTGGATCCTCAGAACTTTTTGTGGAATTTTAGTTCATACCTGGCCTTAAGTTCAAATAGGACTGCACTGTACACCTTTGAATGATTGACACCATTTCTTACTGACTGAATGGGCCCCTACCAACACACTCAAAATGTATAAAAATGTAAATATATATTTTTTAAAAAGTCAGTTGTCCTCGTATGCAGACATCATTTTGGGGGAAATTACTTCCTGTTTAAACACAAAGCTTATGTTTTATACTTATCAGGTCTTATTGATCCCAAATAAATGGGAGCAACTAAAAATGAATTCCAAGCAAAAGCTTGAGTCTCAGGAGGTTGAAGATGTATGCTTAGCACTTCCATAAACCATGTTTAAAATAAATAAAAAGGTTGTAATCTTCTGGCATACACATGTGACCCTCTGAAAACATCTCTGACACTTATATTTGGGTCCCGACCAACCAGCTTAGAATCATTGGTGCAATGTAAGTTAACAAAAAAAAAAAATCCCTGACAGCTATTTTCTAGATTGAATTGAATTGTAAGCTATTAAAACAAGTTACTGGTTTATTAAAATATCCTATAGAAAACAGGAATATGGGGTGTCCTTGAAGATTTTCCATACGTTTTCCATCAGAGAAAATCGTGTAAATGATATACTATGGAGTTGGGAAAGGTGTATGGAAAATCCCCCGGTAAACAATGTTTCCCGGAAGAAAGCCCCTGCCATTGATGTTGTTCCCGGTGTCCTGCTGTGTTCTACCTTTTCACCACTAGAGGCCGGTAGAGTTCAGATGTAGACTGAGAGGAAATTTACTCAGAGTGAGCATGGAAAAGTACCTGTGCAGATATCAATACATTTATGAAGGGGACGGTGCCAAAACGTGCAGGACATTCTGTTATGGCATGTACTGTAGTAAACAATAATAAAGTGATAGAACATGATGTTATTGATGTCAGTACATTTCAAGGAACTTTGTAGACATGTTTAGTTGTAACCCGTGGCAAATCGAGAGCTAATGAATGAATGTTTTGGACAAGCTTTCAAAGAAAGCATACATTGTCAAAATAAGATTTTTAGGTCGTTGACTCACATGATACTAATTGTCACGGCACGCGCCTTTTATTGTGGTTAGAATCGAATTTGTTTATTAGCAACACGAGTTATGTGTACATTCTGTGGTTACAAATATTCGTATGGTTATGACGAATACAGATTTCGGTCTGTGGGTTTACTGCACAGGCCAGTGACAGGGATGACAGGTTCAGAACAGGGGCAGGAAAGGCTGCGTTCAACACAAAATTCAGAGTCGTTCTGAACAGCACTGTTGCTTTTACCACAATTATTCCTGACTTTGTTGTTATTCAGAATAACTGATTTAGAGTTGTACAATACATTTCGTTGCATTTAAGGGAAACTGCAACAAGTTGTTGAGTTCTATCCTTAAACTTAGCGGAAAAAAAACACAAACCTAGATCAAAAATATTGTTAAACTACAGTGTATTGCTGTCATGAAGCCTATCCATATGGTTCAATCATTACACTTGACGGCATGTGGCATTTTAAAACTGTAAGTTGTAAATTCCATCGCATATGTTTTATTGCTTTATGTGTAATTCGTGCACTAAAGTATAAGCACAATAAAACACAGTAATAAACTGGAGCAACCAGCCTCGTGACGACTGTAGTTTTCATGGGTGATCATGCATGCTGTTTGAATGCTTCACTCTTTCGGCTTAAAAATGTAAAACAAGGTGTTTGTAATCGTCTTCTGAAACTACTTTTTCCCTGGGTGCATGAAGGCGCCACAGTATCTGACCCACCAGCTCATTTGACTAATGTATGCACGCGTCAGATGACGTCAGGGAGCGAGCCATATAAGAAGCAGCTGGGAGCAGAAATAGCATCAGACAGTCGCTAGTTCAAACCGGCGAAGCTCATATCTCGACACAGCACTGCCCACGAGCTCAGCAGCAGCGAGTCAGTGCATCGTTACGACGAAAGACGAAGCAAACCCGGATTTATACAAACACTTAGGTGATCCAACAGTCGCAAACGTGGCGAAAAGTCTAATCCAAACGAGTCTGCTTCTGAACATGAGCACGGAGATGTTCGCGAAAACGCCTATGGAGGTTGCCGTCTACCAGTTGCATAACTTCTCAATCTCTTTCTTCTCCTCGTTACTCGGAGGAGACGTTGTATCTGTCAAACTTGACAACAGGTAAATTTTCGGCAATACCAGCATGTGTTTGAATTGAAAAGTGCGTTTTATGTGCTAGAAATTGCCGCATAGGCCTATTTTCATTCGATCAGGCCTTAATATGCTGTACCATATTTGAAGTAAAGCATCCATTTGCAGTGTCTGTTTGTTACTAAATACCAGCTGTGAATTTTTTCTACTGCTGTTTATTTGGACTTTGTACACATACCTGCGTGTTTTTATCACTTGGAATTTCTTCCAACACCCTTGTGCTCGTTACACAATAACCCATATAAGAAAAAGGCTTAATCTTGCCTTGAGAGTAATTCCCTTTCGGTTTATGTTTCACAGAAACAATCTAGATGACAGATGGCTATTTTTTTCCCTTTCTGTTTTGCAAGCTTTCGTTTCCACTACCATTGACTTGTGATTTCTGGATGCATTTGTACTGAGTTTGTAATCTGAGATGATATGGAGTTTACAGCCGTTTATGTCTGTGAACTGTACATTTATGGCCCCTTTTTTTTTCTTTTTCTGCAGTGCCTCTGGTGCTAGCGTTGTGGCCATCGACAACAAGATTGAACAGGCCATGGTAAGTTGAGATAACAAATGCAAACACAACATAAAGGCATGCATGCACCTTGCACTGTAGTTATAACACAAGTTGTATTATGTAGTAAATGCAAGTTAATTTAAGAATAATGTGTCAAAATACAATTTGAGCAGAGTCTGCATTGCAAAATGAGCATTTTAAAAGGGCAAAATGCTGTTATGTAAAGTAAAGTAAGCAGTCATTTACTACCTCTTTTGTGAAACAGCTTTGTCTGTTAGCAGCATCATAATGCAACGCTTTTTATAGTCTCTTTCAGCAAGGAACTGATATAAATCAGACTTCCCAAAAACCCAGTTTTTCCCATAAGTTGCGAACAAACTACCTCTAAGTGAATTCATTCGGAAGTCCCTATTACATAAAGGCAGCGCACGCCACTGCACTGCTTTTTGCATGTGACAAAGAAGAAAACATGTGCAGGGGATGAATGCAGGAAATCTAAGAAAACAGAGAAAGCTGTTAATATATACTCCTTAGGTCAAAGTTGTCTGCTATATTGTTAACTTATCTTGGAAAAAGTACAAATTTAAGCACAAATTTAATCTTCCAATACACACATCTGGTCATGTCATAGAAAAGTCTCAGTTTTTACATCCTAACTGATCCATCACCCCTTTATTTTGACAGGACCTCGTAAAGAATCACCTGATGTACGCCGTACGTGAGGAAGTGGAGATCCTCAAAGAGCAGATTAAGGAGCTGGCAGAGAAGAACAACCAGCTGGAGCGTGAGAACTACCTGCTGAAGAACCTGGCAAGTCCAGAGCAGCTAGAGAAGTTCCAGTCTCGTATCCCGACAGACGTGCTGGACAATCGGAGCTCCCAGCTGACCCCAGACCACCAGCAGCAGACCTGCATCCACAGCACAGGCTCTGCTGTGTAAGTGGCTCTGCCTTGGGGCGGGCAGAGCCACTGTCTCCTAACAGTAATGGACCTCCATTTTGAACGTAAGCGTTACAAAATATCGCCGCCGCCGCTGAGAAAACCTTCGACACGTTGAAGGGGAAGCATTGCGGCTGTAAATGATCGATGGGACTCAAAAAGAACTGTTGACACTGATAAGCACAAAACAGAACTTTAAGACGCTCTGACTGGTGTGGTGTCAGGCGCATCCTCAGACACCGTCCAACTCTTTGTCGTAGTCTCCATGTAGACAAAAGCGCTGAGAATAGAGAGCGGCCTGACTAAGACACAGATGAGCGCTTGCTTTAAGATTTGCCGAACTCTCCCAACAGCCACCCTTCTGCTCCAGAGAAGGGTGTGAGGGCTGGTTGGGCTCGCCCTGCAGGTGCTAACTTGGAAAGTGCAGGGGCGATCCTCAGAGAGGAGACCTATCTGAAGCGGTCTCGATGAGAGGAACCCCCATCATAAGGATATGTCCGAACCCCAAAAAAACGAGTTTCAAGGACTAGCAGTAAGAATTTTCAGCCATATACCAAGGAGGACTTCCACTGTACCTACAATGTATTACTCATGGTTCATGTACATTTAAGCATAACACAAATAATCAACAGGATAAGCTAAAGAATCAGAGGGAAGGTTGGTGCAGTATAGCCTGCTAGAGCTGGTGGACCGCTGCAGTATCACTATACTGTCATGATTCATAACATGTTATCTTGTGTTGTCTGTAGCTGGGGCTTGCTGCTTATGGGTGACATTAATCCTGCTTTATTGTCTGTTTTTGTTAATGATTCTAAACAAAAATCAGCTGTTTGTAAAATAGGAGCATTGTACAGAGTATTTTGTTATTAAGAGGGGCAACATGTCTGCCCTTCTGTTTGCCCTGAGCTCCTCAGAGTCAAAGATTACTACATTGTACAAAAAATGGAGAGCTAGCTATTGTCGCTGCAGATGCACTCCTGATTTGAGGCAGCGTCGTCCAGTATCTGGTCTTACTCAGATGCCAAATCTTGAAAAACAATGGCATGACAACAGTGCCTGTCCATTCTAAGAGAGGAACACATTTCCACAACGAGCTCTGCTGTTGTTTTCTAGCTACCAAAGACTTTTGCCTTTTTATTTCTCACGAGAAAACAGGACCATGTGTAAGAGTTCACAGGGAGAAGTCTTTTTTGTAGCTAGAGCTGAAGTTTTTATGTGTTTTTGTAAAGATAATGGTATTGTTGCTGTAATGTATCCTCTAAAAGGTTGTTCACTCTGGTGTTTGGATACGACTGCACATTTGCAATAAACCTTATGTTTACAGAATACAAAACCATGACATGTCTTTTTGTTCTGCTTCTCTATTTAAGAAGTTAAGGTGTTATTTGTTGTTTAATAATGGGGATAAGGCAATTTTATAGAAAAACAGCATCTATTTCAAGTTTTGCAGTCACTAAACAGCATTAGTTTTGTAATAGAGTAATAAATGCATGACAGTCTGTATTATACACAATGATACAGTCATAATAGGGGAATACCACTGACTCCAGCCCAGGGCTGATTTGTTTACTTACATTTTCCTTGTGCTAGTGATTTAGCAGGTCACGTATTCAGCTACATGGAGAGATTTATTCATCGGAAATTCAGGCAGGGAACACGCATGCAGACATCCGTAACAACATCCATGACTATTTCATTTTCTGGGCCCTAAGCATGAAGAAAAACTCCTGTGAAACCCCTTTCATTTGAATTTCAGAGTAAACAACAACACAGTCTGTTCCAAAAAGTGAACTGTGCATTCTTGGAAACCCATCACAACATCCCTGCCTCCACGCGGATTTCCATTTAACTTTCGTTAGCCCTGTTTTTGTTTATAAGGTCAGTCTGACGAGCAGCATGTGATTTGTAGAATTCAACACAACATGAGGATCACATTAATAGTACTTTATAAATTTAGCATGTTGGCCCAATCAGCCTTAGGAAAGAAGGGAAAAAGTGCAATATTAGAAAGAACATCCTTTTTTTTCCAAAGTAAAAAGCAGTGAGACCACTAATGATAGTGAAGTAATGATAGCTGGTCGTTGTTGGATTGGAATCTGCTGCAGTAAAAAAACAGTTTGTCCTCTTGGCGTTTCCCTTCAGACAGATTGGCAGCCAGTGCGTGCAGCCTGTGTGTAACTGGATCTGTTGTGGCTTCCCCTGGTGCGTAGACCGGGCTCACATCCATCCTTCGCTGAGAATACAGAGACTAAGAGTCACCGCGGCAGATCAAATGGCACAAGAGTAAACACTGAGTCTTCCCCGTTGCTCACAAAAAAGGTGATGTCTGTTGGTGTTTAGTGTCAAAGAGACTGATTCTGTGTGAATGTTAGGGTCCCGATCAATACAGCTGCTGTGAAATGCATGCTGGATTTAATTAGTGGCAGGCAGGATGTACACAGTATTGATTGAGGAGAATGTTTGTTTGGCAATAAGGAAAGCGACAGGCCTTTATTGGCTCTTTTGCACAAGATAATCAGAGTCACTCTTTCTGCTTCCATCCAGACTGCTTGATGTGGTACTGCAGTTGATTCATACCTGTGCTAATGGCTAACTCAGCTTGAACACACACTGGAAAAATTCAGCTAACGTCTGAGGACAATTAGGTCTATGGCCTGTTTCCGAATTCTGCTTTGACATTCTTTCTTTCTATTTTAGGTCTGGTTTGGTAACAGTGTGTTCACTCTAAAGCATGTGGCTTTTTTATTTGAAACCAGATCAGCATAAATCTGCAGCCCAATCAGGAAATCATCCAAAAGCTGTAGTTGTATTTTTCCCTACACTGTGTTCATTTTTAAGGAGTTCCCATTTATTGTTTTGCTTTTTTCTCCATTCCAACCTTATAAATGTCATCAAATGTATAAAAATGATTATCTCTGCCAGTGTGCTTTCTGTAGATTTAAACAGTATAAAGCCTTTCAAGGGACATGCACACTGAAGATTAAGCCAAAATTACAAGTCACACCATATCAATATCCTTACAAATAGCTTCTTTAAAGCATGTCACAGTAACAAAGTTGTTGTATAGTTGTAGTATTTACATATGGTTGTACAAATTCCCCAGGCACACCTAGACTTGAGAAGTACAGCTTTATGCATTCTGCATCTGTCTCTGACAAATAAACCCTTAAAGATGCAGTGCATAAAACTGCGAATGTTAGGGGCATCTGACATACAGATTCTAGATTTCAATGCTCACTTCTGATGAGCCCACTTCTGAATTTTTAAAAAGGCTAATGTTATTTTTGTCTTTGTAAAAACATGTAAGAGGCAAAAATCTAACATGGTGGAGTCTGTGGAGTGGATTATCCCTACGTATGAATAAAAGGCTTTTTCAAAGTTAATATAAAGTAAAACAATACAATACATTAAGGTGATTAAATGCACAATTAGAAACACAATAACACAATATGAAAAGTACAGACCAGTGGTGCTCAGCAGCGTTCAAACACTAATGTAGACAGGCCTTCTTACAAGTGTTATAGTTCATTTGACCAAGTTTGTTCTGCTAAATGCTACTAGGCAAAATATTACACCTTAAAATAAATCAAACTAAGGATGTTTTTCAAAGTCCATACAGTTTTCATGCATATCACAACCCTTACATCATTGCATCACATTAATGGGACAAATAAGGAAGCCTTAAGAGGACATCTATGCATTTGATTTAACTCCCTTTCACCAGGCAACAAGTACATTTTGATTTGGTTTTCCTGTGATAACAGGCTGATTTCTTGATATTTCAAGATAAAGGGTTGAGGTGAACTTATTAATTTGTGAAAACCAGCATTGTTATCATAAGAAAAAGGGTAAATGAGTCAGGATCTGGAAACAAAAAGCAAAAGTTGCCTGTATATTTATTTATTTATTTTCATTTAGTGTATCCCCATTAGCCACTAACAACTAGAATCCCCACAAACTGCGTTATTAAAAGTCCAAGAAAAACATGAAATAGTTAAAGTAATTAAAACAATAATAATGATAACAGCTCAATAACAGTTAATACAGGAGCCAAGATGAATCCACTGGTGATTACTGAGATAATCTCTCACATTAAATGTACCCCAGAAAAGATTAACATGGGGCAGTAGAGTCAGAAATAAAGTATGTGTGTCTGTCAACTTCTGTAGAAAAGTATGCACAAGAACTAAACATGTAATCTGTTGTACATTTCTACCTCTGATTTTTCCAAATTACACAACCTGCTTTTCATGTTTACTTACAGGAATCAAACATCAAACATTGATCCAAATCCTGGTTAAAAGCTCACTTGTGAATGTGTCAGACATGTTCACATTAATTCCTTGGTTAATGACTGAAGACCTACACCTATGTCTCACTTCCGCCGGATTTTCTGAAAAGGCAACAACCAAACAAGAAGTGAGTCAATGTATCAGTTACTCCCCTTCACTTTCTGTTAAATACAGTTGAATATTAAAAGTGTGGGAGAGCCTTAGGTGCGGAATTAAACCTTATACCAGGACTTTCTTCAAACCAGGTGGCCAAGTGAAGAGTTTGTGTTGGATTACTCGTGTTATGCAATGAGAAAAAAAAAGAACATCTGGTTCGGATGGAAATTCAGACTGGGGTTGTGCCGGGATAAGCGAGGCTTTGCCACAGTGTGGTTTGGTTCGCATGCAGGAGAATAATTCAGTGGGACTGCTTTCCATGCAGGCATATACAACTTGTGTGTCCTCTGAATGTCAACATATTCATCACATTGAGATGAAAGCGAGAGCTGCATCAAACAAATGTCAGATTTCTGCAGTCTGTCATACTGTAATGCAGTGCTTTGCACTCAGTTTTCCATAAAAGGCCATGCAAAGGCTGCAATGTTTAATGACAAATTGTTATGTAAGATGAAAAATGTGCCATTATTGCGCTCCCATAAAAGTGAACTGCTAACAGTTTCCAGAGTCACATCACTTCACACAACTTCCTAACATGATAATATCAGCAGCTGTCTTTGTGTATCGTCATTTGTGTTATAAAACGAGTGTAAATGTAGAGCTGTGACCAAAAGAAGGTAAAGAACACAAAAATATCTTCATACAGCCATGTTGAGGTTGGTATGAACATTTCAAACCTGGAATGGATTATTGCTAAAATGTTAAAGATTTGTTCTATTATATAAGCACATAGATTGATTTATGTTTCACTGTCTGGTCCTGGAAGATTAAGAGAACTGATCCAGCCTTCTGATGCTCTATAACATGTGTACAAAGTGCAGCCTCAGAGATGGGGAGTTAGCGCAGCACATACAGATGCTGGTTAGGCCTCGAATTCTGCGCAATCAAATTAATCCTCAGCTAAGCCCTTGTATGTCTGATGTAGCCGTGTTTCCTCCTACACATTGCTGTCTATTTTCGTTTACATGATGGACCAAACTATAATCCTAAAAGTCGTAAACATTACAAATGAGATCAGTGTTGACATGAGTGGGGCTCAGAGACAGAAATGTGTTATCTCTGATGTGTTTTTCTATCACTCTCTGGTTATAAAATGTTAGGGAGGAGATTTGGAGCATGAAAAATTGCTTAGCTCAACAGTCCTGGGATAGTTTGCAGACAAAATATTTGCACTCTCATGCTGAAACTGTGGGAATCTAAGAGATAAAATGCATTCTTTGGTGGTAAAGGTCACCATTGATGCATTTTAAGATTGGCATTGCTATTTGGACGAGGTCCCTGGTCAAGCATGTATGTATGAAGTTGAATTTTAGGTCAACTTCCTGCAGTGTGTCATGTTTCTAAAATAGAAATCTCACCTGAGGATGTCTGAGAGTCAAACTTTAATTCAAGCTGCTGGTTTAATCTTTCACTTTGACTTACAAATGATTTATTAACACTGAAACAAGCTGTTCCTACATGTTTTCTGAACACTTCATCTGTACCACCTCACAATCACAGAAACTGTGATTATGAGGAGAAACAGTTGAGTTTTTTTTCACCCAGATGGGCCCTCTGGTTTATTTTCTGCATGAAGTTGGGGTGATCTGATGGGTGGATGCAGGAAGGAATATTCTAAAAAAAAATCACCCCCCAGGGAGCATGGAGAGATGGTAGCAATCGTTTTAAAGACCCCAGTCAACATGTAGTAGTAAAAAATACATTCTACAAATTACACACAAAAAGAGAAAGGCCAGTTAGATCTTTCCAACAACACATGACTGTGTACTCCATATTAATGAGAAACCTGAGCCTGGGACGATGTACACAGAGGATCTATTGTGGCAGTGATGGATGAGAGGTAGACATCAAGCTCCTAGTCCTCACCTGCCAAACTTAAAAAACAAACTTAAAAAACAAACTGCACTTATTGCACAGTGCGTACTGCAAAAGCCTCAACACTGGGCTCATTGGCTGTCCCCAGTGTTTACGTTATGATTTCAGCAAAAGGCCAGTTGAGATAATTCTGATTATTGTTGCCAAGATTGCTAAGATCAATATATTTATCACAGTCCTTATTTACATTCAATGCATGTTGAAGGCATTCCTGACAATGCTAGAATGCACCCCAGGGTGCCACGGCACCAGACTGAAACAGACTATCATAGTGCCATATCAACATGTATGGTCTCTGCTCTTTTGTTAATATTGTGATTGTTTTGAACTACAGCTATAAAGTATGGCAGCTCATTTCTGCCACTGTAGAAGGAAGAATAAATATGAAGGTAAAGTCATTAGTAAAAGAAAAGAAAATCTTAAATCAAAGTTCTGAGATAAAAAGTCAATTATCAGATAAAAAGTAAAAATTATGAGATAGATTTTGAACTATTTCATAAATATCATTAACTATATCATGGTTTCCACTTTTTATCTAATAATTTCCACTTTATATTTCTTAAGTTGAAGTTTTTGATCTCAGAAAATATCAATTTTTACTTTTTTTAATCTAATAATTAAAACTTTTTATCACAGAATTTTAACTTTTTGTATTGTAATTTAGAGTTTTTAGCCATAATTTTGGCTTTTTAATTTCAATTCAACTGTTATCTCATAAATATGACTTTTTTATCTCAGAATTTGGAATTTTTATTGAATAATGTTGACTTTTCATCTCATAAATTCATCTTTTATCTTATGATTATGACTTTGTATCTCTGCATTTTGTATTTTTATCTCATATTTTTTACTTACGATCCGATAACTTTGACTTTTTACCCCAGAATTTTTGACTTTTATGTCATAATTTCAACTTTTATTCTTCGATCTTTGACTTTTAATCTCAAAATTTGGCATTTTATCTTACAAATTTTACTTTTATCTCAAAATTACAACTTTTAATCTTAGAATTTTGACATTGTATCAATCAATCAATCAACTTTTATTTGTAGAGCTCTTTACAACATATAAAGTGACCAAAGTGCTTTCCAATAAAATCAAAACAGTAGGAATACTAAAACAATATAAAACAATATAAAACCAATTAAAACTACAATAAAACAAATACAAGTAATGTGTCATGACTGAATGTTAAAAGCCAGTATGAAAAAAATAGGTTTTGGATTTAAAAAGGCCAAAGTCGGTTATAATTCTCATGACCGGGGGCAGCTATTCCAAAGTCTGGGCCCTGCCACAGAGAAGGCCCGGTCTCCCCAGTGTTTATATCTGGCTCTGGGCACTTCATCACCGGACAAGATGTATTCAGTTTTTTCCTCATTCAAGTGAAGGAAATTTTGTCGTAACCACAGCTTAATATCAAGATGCAATCAGTCAGGGATTTAAGAGCATCACCTTTGTTTGGGAGCACAGGCAGATAAAGCTGCAGATCGTCTGCATAGCAGTGAAACGCTAAGTTGTGCCTTGCAATTGTATCTCAGAATTGAATGTTTAATCACATAAGTATTTCTTAATTTTGATTTTTGTCTCTAATAATGTTGAATTTTTATCTCAGTATAATGACTATTTATCTCATAATTTTGAATCATCTCATTAATTTTACTTTTTATTTCATATTTCTTACTCATGGCCTCAGACTTGGAGGTGCTGACTCTTATCCAAGCAGCTTTGCAAACCATCCAACTTCCTGTTGGAGGCCAGTGATGCTGAATATATAAAAACAGCTCGACTGAATTATTGTAGTGGTGTCATTTTACTTGGATAATTGAATGCAAAACATAAAATCCGATATAGTAGTTGTTTTCAGGAAACACTAAAGCCAGCAAAATGAAAACAACTTGCATCTTTGTGACTTTGCCTTAGCTCTGTTTGTCTCTATATGACTGTGGATTCGGGGGGTGGTGCAATTTGGAGCTTGATATTTTAGCTCAGCTTGTTTTACATATGGTGATTCTTCTGCCATGGTTTGTGGACAAAATCCATTCTAAAATGTTGCATATACGTATAACTTACAAAATAGTCTTTTAAGTTAAAGGTCACCACTAATGTGCACCAACAACCAACCAGTTAGAGTCTGCTAAGATTGTACAGTGTGCCATGTTTCTAAAATTAAGTGTTTTTCTTACCTGAGGATGTCAGAGAGTCTGACCTTAATCCAAGCTGTTGATTTGATTTATCACTTTAGTTCAATCTTGTTAGCCCTGTCTTTAAATGCTTATGCAGGATGTTCCTAAAAGTTTGCTTTTGTTCTGAACAGTTTATCTCCCTTATTTAAGAATCACTCTGAATTATTTAACTTGTGTCATTTTACTAAGCGGGATGAAAAACTTTAAACTCTGATGCGGTTGCTGTCAGGAAAACAGAACACTTAAGTCACCAAAATTAAAACAATACACAGAGCAACTCAGTGGATTTGGCCTAAGATCTAATGAGAAATTACATGAGACCATTTTTTTGGTTTGCCATAATAGAGAATATCAGCTGTGTTTGCACCCCGGCTGATCAAAGCCTCTGCGGGAATGCTGCCATGCAGGTCAGAACATGTTATTCAAAAAGACAAAAGGTCAAGGAGCTGGTTTCAGATTTGCACCGATAACCCCCAACTCATGGCACTGCTGCACAGCAAGAGCCTGCACACAATTTAAGCCCTGCAGACCCCTGCTATACTCACTCCCACATGTGACTCCTTCAGGGTCAGAGGGCACATGGTTGCATAATGTGTATAACACTGAAAATGAACTTTTCCTAAGCTTTGCCTCCATGATTGTGATCACTAATCATGAGAAGAACAAATTAACCTTGACTGGAGAGAGGACATGTGTAAAATAGTCTTCAATACCTATCATGTCCAAGATGTTCTTCTTTTATAACTTCAGAATGAGCACCAGTGGGCTATTTGGATGATGTATCAAAACACTAGAGTCTAGTGAGAAAGTCGAGTGCAGAGTCATGTTATGTCATTAGTTCTGGTTGCAGCGTTTTTCTTTCAGCATTGTTATTTCTAGAAGTCATGATCATTTGAAATGCACTGCACAGTGCTGTGCAGCTGAAATGATAGAGAAGCAGTGCCTTGATCTATAATTAACATCTCCCAGGCTAAATATGTCACAAGCAGTAAGATTGCAATTGAACATAACAACACATGAAAGAAGTTTCTGTGGCATACTTTAAAATGAGGTTTGTGGTTGTAAATTCTGTAGACCTCCACACATGAACAAGGACGAGAAGGCATTTAACGATGTTCAGTTTGTGGAACCGTTTACTGCAGCGTGTTTATGGTCACATTACTCTCTACCTCAAATACAGGCCTTCAAACTTATTTGGTTTGGCTTTTGAAGGGATTATGCAACTCTCCCTCTTTCATTGTGGTGTATTTATGCGACTGTGTCCTCTGCGAGGTAAACATCCCCCATTCTGGTGTTCTAGTTTCAGCCCATGTGAAGAGATCCGTCTCATGGCTGGAGGAAGTTTAGGATGTAAACAATGTTGGAAATGAACTCCAGAAAACCTTGGGAATGTATCTGTAATCTAACAAGGGTTTCCCTCCTAAATCAAGCACAAATCATGGTAAACACAACAGCTTATTATATTAAACACATGATACATCTCCGTTGCATGTACGCCAGATGATCATTAAACAGGATTGTAAATCATTGTTTCAAAATTTGACAGCCACAATAGAGACATTTAATACATTGCATGTGCAAACTGAGATAGGATTATCTTCCTCGTGTGTGAGCCATTAAACTGTCTTCGTATCAACACACTTTCAAATCCAGGTTAAGTCGTTTTTTATGAAGTGCTCTGGGTGGAGCCTGGCAGGGTGGCCGAAGTAACATGTTGTGTCAGGAAAACAGCAGGGATTTTAGAAAGAGAAAGCAGATGAAGAAATTAATCATCAACTGTAAATGCCTGATTTATACAGATACAAATCAGGGGGGAAAACATCCTTTGTTCTGACTTGCACAGCAGGGAGAAACAAAAGGGAAAGAAATATGGATTGTTATTTAGAGGGAGTTAATACCCCACCTATTAGACACCTAATAGCTGGATGAAAAAATGGATGCACAAGTTGGAAGGAGCAGCTCTGTCTGTTTTAAAGTCCCTGTAAAGTGAAACTCAAACTTTGTGTCTTAACACAGTTGATATATTGGAATAAGTTTGCTGTAAACATGTGTAAACACTGAGATCTATTTGTGACTGAATTTTTTATTTAGATCATTCGAAAGAGTTCTATGTGACCAGGCCAAATATATGAGCTCATGACATCATCAGTCCTGATGACCCTGCCCCCCTAACACTACAATAATAAAAACACCAAGCTGTTCTTCTCAGTATTATCTTTTTAGCTGATGTTACTGCCTTCATTAAAACTCAACCAGCTGCATGTCGTGTTTTTGTACACTGTGGGGTAAATTTCCAAATCTATCTGGCATGGTGGCCTACAGGTGACTTAAAGCACCATAACAGAGAGATCTGTGCCAGAAAACAGTAAATTTAATCCTCAACTTCTGTCTCTGCTCTGGCACAGGGCCAGGCAGCTGCGCTCTGATCAGAAGCATTTTTTTTAAACATGAGAGGATTGTATTTTTCCTGAGTGGGCGTGGCTTTGACTCATTGAACCAACACGCCCACAGCATGCTAGAGCAGACTTTAGTGCCTCATTTTTCATGTTTTTGAAGCTTAATTTTACAAACTTATAGATGTTTTTCATGGCTGAAATTTTATCAGGTGGTTCATAACACTATGGCCTGTCACACAACAAACATTTATTATGACTTTACAGGGACTTTAATATGTCGCAACTGTCAATACCTAAAGGCCTCTATCATGGGACATCTGACTTTACAATAGGAATTGTGTTTATGCGAGGTAGGCCTATTTGTGTAAAATATTTTAGTGACAAAGAAATTCAGAGTTCTTCACACAATACATCAGAACATAACAAAGAGGAAAAAGAAACACATAGGAAGAAAATACACTAAACAGCCAAAGAATCCTAAAAACAACAAGTAAATGACCTGTACATAAATATATAGCTAGATTCTATATGGTAGAGACATATAATTCAGTCATTTTTTACCTTTAAACACAACAAAGGGCATGGCTTCTTTGAATGACAGGCCAGCGCCCAAGACTGCAAGGAGTCAAATTCACTTCAAGTCATTGGAAATGACCTCTTTGGTATGCAGCTTCTTGTGTAAGTTTGTTTACTTCTCCTTAAATAACAAAATGGGAACATTCAACATTTTTATTCATATCCTGTTGTCTTTCAGCAGTTTACATACATACACTGTATGGACAGAGGTATTCAGTCACCTTACTTTTATACCTGTATTGACATTGCATTAAAATAAAAGTACATTACTATGAAGTTGGCCCCTTTTGCAGCTTTAACAGCCTCCGCTCTTCTTGGAAGACTTTCCACAAAATTTTGGAATGTTTCTTTGGGAATTTGTGCCCATTTGTTTTGAGAGCATTAATGAGGTCAGGCACTGATGTTAGACAAGAAGGGCAGGTCATCCCCAAGGTGCTTAGTGGGGCTGAGGTAAGGGCTCTGTGCAGGCCAGTCAAGTTCTTCTACACCAAACTCATCAGACCATGTCTTTATAGTCATCGCTTTGTGCACTGGAACACAGTCATGTTGGTATAGAAAAGGGCTGTCCCCAAACTGTTGCCACAAGATTGGAAGCATAGCCCTGTCCAAAATGTTTTGGTATGCTGAAGCATTAAGATTGCCCTTCACTGGAGGTAAGGAGCATCAACCAAGCCCTGAAAACCAGCTCCATACCATTATCCCTCCCCCACCAAACTTCACAGTTTGCACAATGCAGTTAGGTGTCCACCAAACCCAGACTAACCCATCTGACTGCTCACTTACACTCATATTTATTTCAGAGTCACCAATTAACCTAACTTGGACGTCTTAGCACTGTGAGAGAAAGTGGGAACCCACACATGCATGAGGAGAATATGCAACTCCACACAGAAAAGCAGTGATTTGAAGCAGGAATCTTCTTGCTGTGTGTTAACGCAATAATCACTGCACCACCATGCAGCCTAATGCATGAGCATAAAAAACAGTGCTTTAAGCAGCTTGCATATGTCTGATGTGAATATGGAGCAGATGCTGACAGGGGAGGACGTTAGAGACTTCTGCATGCGAAGTCTTTTAACAAAAAGCTAAAGTCTTAAAAATAGCATCAGAAGACTGCAAAGTTAATCATTTTCTTATGATGCTGCCTGGAAAAGTTTTTGTTAGCTGGGACAAAATCTACAGTCATAGATAAAATTTCCACTGTTTCTTGTAAATGTTTACTGACGTCTGGAAAATAATTTGTCTTTGGCCATGGTGTTTAGAAAACACAATAAACCCTTGTGCAATTTGAGAGTTTGAGTTTGGAGAAGCAGATCAACATTCGCCTTTGTCACAGTCTCATGCATTTCTTGTGCATGTGAGGAAAATATGTATGTATAAAGCATGATTTTCAGTAAATGTTTGATAAGAAAACAGCTTTAAACCATATGCTGAGTGTGTCACATGAGCTCTTGTGGCCTTTTTTCCCATGCTTTAGTCGTGTTCAAAAGCGTCCTCTCAGATGGCGGTCTTGTGAGCGCTTCAGGGTTTTTCATGCTGATTACTTGGAAATGGAAAGGAAAACAGGCTGACTCAGCACTGAAGACATTTCCCAGTGCTTTCCAGATTTTCAGCTCATCTTTGAAAAAAGAAAAAAAAGTTTTAAGAACACCCTGTGAAAAGTTTTGAACCGCTACTTGTTGTTGCAGTGTTAAACAAAAACAGTTTAATTTTCTTGGGTGTGTCTGACAGGTTGAACACAGGGACATTGAATAAATAACATGTGTTGACAGAAGCTTGTGTAACACTGAGAGCACTGGCATCTACTGAGTAAACAATCCTCGAATGAAAACACTTTTCATGGTGTTCTTCTTAAATTGGAACTCTCAATTAAACGAACTAAGTTTGTTATCTGTGGGGATTTAACCCATCACACTCCAAGGAAGAATTCATTTCCTTATGCTCACTGCAGCTCAGTCAGCTTTGATTTGCCACATATTCTATTATCAGACAAGTATAATCAAAATATAATTACAGACGAGGTTTTCACACCTGTCCGCTCCTGCTTCAACATAGCGAACAGCGTGTTCTCTGACGCTTTATTGCCTTCCTGTGGTTTTCCGGGGTTGTGAACTTTATGAGGGCTGCTTTACAGCTGTTTAACCTGTCCAGAGCTGTCTGTAGCTATTGAGCATCCAACAGGATTGTTGGCTAGTGGGCCAAATCTTAATGATACTGTGTTGTGCTATAAATAATGATTATCTTTTTTAGTAACAGATTGCCACCTCTGTTGTTTGTGTGTCTGCGTTCCACTTGTTACTTAACACAGATACTGCCTGAACCAGACACATGTTTAGTCTTCCTGATGTTTGTCTTTGTAGCAATAAAAGGTTTTTTTTTTTAGGTTTTAGGGACCACTCTAGTCATCATTCTTGTTTTTAAGACTAGTCTAACACCTAACCACATTTCAAAGTAACAGACACATGATGAAAACATTAGTTTTCTGGTATGGTAATTGGTATAATGTCCAAATCCATACTCTGCAGATCCCTCCCTTTCTAGGCAATCAGTACAATCCCACAGTGTATGCTCCAGTCCATCTTTGGCAGGTCCCAGAAGAGCCACTCTGCTCCAGATACATGCCACAACTACACTACTACACAAAATGGAGTTTAATTCTCATGAATGTATTACATTTAAACTCAAAATTTTGACTTTTATCCCATGAAATTTATACCTTTTAAACTCAAAAATTCCAAGAGAGCCTGGCTGCAGACGTCAGGCATCCATAAACACATGGACACTTATGGTATGGCCCCACTGAATTTGTCCATGCGGTGATTTGACAGTGTGCCGGACTCCACCCACGTCTGTTGACTATGTATTTTTTTTAATCGAGGTGTCTTGTTATGTAATAAACGTAGCGTGTGAACTTCTCAGCTGTTTAACAAGTTAAATCGATGAATCTTATTAATCCTTTCAAAAGTCATAAATCACTGAGTTACTCTAAGGACAACCTTGTCAACTGAAATGCCTCTCACTTCAGTCTTGCTCACTCTTTCTAATGCCATCTAAATCACAGAGTCACATTTCTCCTTAAGTGAACCCTGATGAATTATTTTATACCTGCCTGCATAGCAACAAAGATGTTTAAAATGGCGACATGTCACTGTTCCTAAAATACTTCTGTCTGCTGGAAGAACAAGTCGAATGCGTCTGCAATTTTAAATCAGCTTTTCTCTCTCAGTAAGTGAAATTCATCCACAACAATGACGTGTGTTTTACTGTATCGTACCTACACCTTATAGAGTTTAGTCTTGAATGAAAAAACACCTCAGGGAAAAAATACAGCAGGCAACAGACATGGGTGGAGCACAATGCCCTAGGATCACCACCTATAAATCATCAGTAGGATGTGTTTAGTTGGGCCGTAGATTACGGATGTCCAAGTGTGCATGCGTTTACAGACATCTGATGTCTGCAGTGAGGTTCCAGTTTTTGTGTAGATTTATGATTATTTAATCTTTAATGTATCCATTTTTTAAAGAGTGGCCCTAATATGCTGTTGTACACTCAAGGAAATTCAAAGAGTGACAAAAAAGAATTTTGAAGAACTACTCTTTTTCATCCAAAAACAAATCAAATCTCTGAAGACGTGGTTTGCATTAAAATTGTAATCTTAATTCAAGAACGTATTTCTAACTTTGGCTTCATAACATATTCCAGCTAATTTCACGCTGGTGTAAAGCTCTTTGAATTACCTTGCTGCCGTGCTAAATTTCACCAGTAAAAAGCAACAACAATAGTTTCTTCTACATCCCCACAGAGGAATGAGAAAGTTTTTCCTTATTTTAAGGTAAGTCTACATGCAGCACTTCTTGATTTAAGAATCTTAAGAAAGGATGCACATTAAAGCTAGAGAACCTGTTGGCAGTTTTCCCCCTTGAAACAAAATGTTTTTACTTTATTTGAAGAATATTTAGCTCCTTTCTCATTGGGCTATTTTTGCAGTACAAAAGATTTGTAGAAATCGTTGCCACCTGCACAATAAATACTAGTTAAACTTGTATTGACTTGAATTAAACCTAGAAGTTCAGCTTTGAAATTCTGGATATCTGGTCTGTTGTGTTCAGGATATTATATGATATAATATTTTTAACACATTGACAGAGCTTATATAAAAAAGGCCTTCTGGTTTCTTATGTTTCATGATAATATTTGCTAATTGATCCTGGAAGTAGACCAGGATATATGCTTAGTCTCCCCTTAGGATATTTAACTGATTTCTAATTGTGCATTAACACTACTTTTATCCTTCTGCACACTGATGGGATTGTATTAATTTTCAGCATTTTCAACACTGAGTCCCTTGGGTGCAGTTCCCACCACACTGTAAAGATATAAACAATTCTGAACCGAGCTGAACCTTACTAAACTTCTCTCAGTGATATAATAAGATAAATGAATGGCAGCTGTGTTGTTGTTTCTATGCATGCATACATAAATTAATTCATCAGAGTGCACTTCAGGAGAAATGTGACACTGTTATTTAGAGACAATCCAGTTGACAAGGCTGTCCTCAGAGTCACTCAGTGATTTATGACTTTCAAAATGCATCAATTTAACTTTTTACAATGTAAGGCTGATTAAAATCATGCAATGAAGTGTTAGTATGTAATATCAGGACCCACGTCATCTGCAGAGTTCATACAGGAGTGTCAGCAGAGCAGGTCACACGCTGTGTTTGTTACATAACCTGTTTTACTGACAGACACATTAACACACTTTCTGAACCTCAGCCCTGAATGTTAAAAACATGTAAACACATATTTAACTCTTCGACCCTGCTCCACATTATACCTCACAGCTAGAGCTCGAATGTTTTACTGCTAAATGAGAAACCTCCTGAAGGCTTGCAGGCAAACAGAAAATTACATCGTTAACATTGTGTGTGGTAACATTGTTACCTTGGTTATATGACTGAAGACACCTTTCTGCTATCTTAATGTATGTAATATCTTGATTTATAAAGACAAAGGGACTTGCTCTGTCTTCTGTGAATGTAGAAGTGTCTTTGTAAGCCCAAAGGACATGGATCCATACAAGTTATTTCCTCTGTTTTTCTGCAGTAATGACTGGATTAATTTCTATCAAATCTTTTCCCTCCATGAAAACAAGTTCATTTCTGTAATTTTCTTGAGATCTTTAGAAATTAGCTTGTAATCATGATAAAGAATAGATCTTCCATTTTCAAGACTTCATGACAAAAAGTCAAGATCTAGAGGAAACAGCTAAAATGTACTGATTCTCAAATAATAAATGGAGGGAAATAAAATTGTTTGGGTGTTCCCTGAGGGCCTACATAATTTTCAAAGACTCAGGTCAGGTCAAGTATGGCAGCATATGCTGATTTGGTTCTTTGCCATGTCAACCTTGGCCCTGTACTGATCCAGCCTCCTGACAGATATTGTCCAGACCTGGGCTAGGCCCATGCCCCATCTCTCCAGGCATCTTATCAACTAACTCCTCCATGATGAGCATGGCCGCCCCCCAGGTCCTGTCCAACCCAAGTGTGCCAGGTACCTGTATTAACCTAATTGCTGCTCCCATATCCAGCAGCTGACCCTTTCCATCCATGCTTTTCAGAACTCACCAGCATTAAACACGTAGTCTTTCCAACTGTGCCCAAAAATGCACTCTAGAGAAGTCATAACAAAGGAGTCCAGCCACCAACTTGGGCCATCAGTCAGCATCCAGAGTGTAGTTATGTTTACACCAGATGCAAGAAGAATAATTCGATTCATTTGAATTGTGCAAGTAGTGTGTGGGAATGAGGCAAATTCACACAGTGTTCAATGCGCTGTTAGCTTCATTTGCTTTTTTGTAAGAGTTAAAAAATCTGGACACAACCATATCACTCACGTCACAATGGCCAATCAGCATGAGGGTCTTCTAGTGACATATTTCACAGTCACTGGAGGATCTCTGAAGGATTTGGGGGGGGGGGGGGCTATTCAACTGGAAGATGAAGGCAAAAATTGTGGTCTGTCTGAGGTTGAATTGTTTGGTAAGTTGTGACAACATTTGTCTGCCTTCTGTAGGTTTTGGGCTTTCTATGGAAGATACAAAGCAGCAGTCCTCTGAAAGTAGTCCTGCTCAGCCATGTTTGTTGACAACTGACTAAAATGCTGGATGTAGGAGAGGGAAGCCTCTACCTTGTCATGTCTTCTGGACACTCTCGTACATTGAATTTGATATCCAAGTGGAGCAATTATTTAAATGAATTTAGAAATATTGAGTAAACACCCTATATTCACACATTTAGGTTTGTGCAAATTTTGTTGTCATTATCATTTAATTACCAGTAATGAAATCTTTTCCAAGTTATTGATATATGCAATAAATTCGGACTTGTTAACCATAGAGCTTCTGATTAAGGTAGGTTAATTTTTCAATCGCCTGACAGCACAAATAAAGATTGATATTACCTATAACCTATTACCAATTCAACAGACACAAATGATTACAAAGAAAAGATTGTATGCCATCTTCATGGAAAATATGTTGATGCCATTAAAATACCAGTCAGGTCTCAACTATGAGAGTGAGAGTGGATCATAATTAGGCCTTTAATAGAGATGTGAATTATGTGAATGTGACCAGTGTAATTTATCAGTCTTAAACTGGTGCATGTCCACAGCTTCTTTGATCTGAAAATCATTTGTCATCAAGCGGTGTCAGCCGGCTTTGAGGCCGCGAGGTGTCGATTTGCAGAGGAGGCACATCAGCAAACAACATTCCCAGCTGCTCTCCCTCAGACTGACAGCCTGAGAGAGAATGAGACAGACAAAGAGAGAGCCAGGTCCATACAGAACCAAGCTGTTACTGAAGCAGAGTGTGAGATTTTCATAGCTGGTATGATGGCTTTGACAGCTCTCTCAGCTGCAGACATTGATCTTTATGCAAGAGGTGCATATTGTTCATACCCTAAATATTTGAAGACCCCGCCCCACCTTGCAAAATGAAAGCCTGTCATTGTGTCAAAGATAAGTGAAATCTAAAGATCCCAACAGGCGCAAATCCATTCATCAGGTGCAAGCTGAAAAAAGCCCAACAGGACTGTGAATACTGGAGAAATGCACCAAATCTGGAACAACATGTCTGCTTCAGGGATAAGATTTTAAACCTCTTCTTTACAGTCATTGCCTATTTAGGTGTTGTTGTAGTTCACCCTTATCCTCTCAGACTGCTTTGGAAAAGGTGAACATTGTGTACTAATTCTTGGCTTCAGTGGGGGTACAGTTGCAGATGATAAGGTTAGGAGTATAATCAGAACTTGGCCTGGATTCAGATGTGCCACCCTGCTGTGTAGATTAGCAGGGAAAGAAAGCGGCATGGTATGGAAAGAAAAGGAGAGACCACTCGCCTACACATGCAAATATTAAAAATAAACTGGCCTTGCAGTCCAAACATGCACACATGCAGCCAGAAAAACACATCTCAGCTGGTGCACATTCTCTCATGGGCTCATGCTGCGACTTATGCAACAGTTATTTATATAAACAGGTCACAAACATACAGATCACATCCTATGATGGTGGGATCACAGGGGTCAAAAAATCTGTGCTTTTTTGCTGAATTGGCTAATTACCCACCTTCAAAGAGTTCCAAACTGTCTGTAATGACAGCTTTAGGTATTCAGTCTTGATTTACAGGTGTGAAAAGTGCTGCAAGGAAAAGAAACAAACACATAATTTGAAATGTATAGAAGCTCCAGGCTTGATAGAGGTGTTGCATAAAGTTGTAAGATAAACACCTGCAGTGCATTCCCCATAGCTTAAGAACATTCTTCAGCTCGACAAGGCAGACAAGTCCTTGACTTTGCCCTGCAGTGATGTGTGTCAGGGTGTCTGACTTTAACAACAATCCCTTATTCAGAACAGCCTATTTCAAATGCTTTTAGACGCATTCTTATGTAGTTATTACACACAGTGACAGTAAAATAGTAACTGTCTGTCACTGTACTGTCAGATGGATATCTTTTCATTACCTGACATGCCAACAAAGTACAACAAAACCCCGGTGGTAGCTACCACATTGTTCTACTCCATGTACGCTGATTGGTTAGATCCATTTTCAGGCCTGGCACAAACATTTCAGCCTCATTTACTCTGCACACATAGGTTTCATGTTTCTGTAAATCCATGTTACAAAATTAGGACAGTTTCATCAAGAGCCATTTCTTGATGAATCTTAAACTTGGTCACCCTGATGAAGGCCACAAGTGTTGGTCTAATAAAGTTCTCCTCTAGACCAGCTGTTCCCAGCCTTTTTTCCTTTGAACCCCCTCTGCTTGTAGAAAACTTGGGCCCCCTAGGACCAACATGAGAAAAAATAATGATACGTTGTGGCCAAAATTAACAAAAATTGTAGTTATTTTTTGTGTAAATCCAAACAAAGAAGCCCTAAACACAAATTCTTTAACCCCAAAACCATTGTATGAATTATTTATTAGGGTTATACCATGATTTCTGTTAATGGATCACAAGTGTTGCTGGAGCTTTCTGTTTCCTTCGAGGCTTCATATATCCTCCATGCACCTTAGAAGTTGGTGAAGTTGTGCCAGAAATACCTACCTCAGGTAAGACATTTCTCACAACTTTTTACTTTTTATCCTAATTTTATTTTTGATAGCATTTTATACCTTTAATATAGAAGAGGGTAGTGAATAGAATCAGAAACAGGGATGAGAGCGTGTGGAATGAAATAAGAGAAAGGAACCAGGGGCCAGACTTGAACCTGGGTCTCTCATGTATAGTGGCATGACCAAACTACTTGGCCAGGGGTGTCCAAACTTTTTCCTCTGAGGGCAACGTACAGAAATATATCAGGATGGTGGGACCACTGTTAAATACCTCACTTTGAGGATAAAAGCTTGTCAAACCAGTTTAATCTAAGTGGTGATAGGTGAGCCATGGTAGCTAGCTCCTGTTGCCAGTTTCCTTTCCCTCATCCTTCATCGTTATTCAATCCAAATTTAAAAAGCTCAACTGTTGCCAAATTAAAAGCCATTTAGGAGCCGAACTGAGGCAAAACTGTACTGAACCAAACCGGACCGATCTGTGAAAACAGACCATACATGGGTGGGACATCACTCATCCAGCAGAGACCTCTTTAAGTTCCTGCTTGCTACCGTTTCACTGTGAGTTTTTTTTTTTTTAACGCTTTGATTTTTGCCTGAAAATGTCACTTTTTTCAGGACACAAAAGTAGCTAAAGAATAAAGACTGTTTTTATTTTTGCACTTTGAACACTTGGCATAGACATTAACAGCTCAAAACACGGCCTTTCAGAAACATTTCTCAATGCAGAAATCAATACTTGCCCCCCAAAAGGGAGCTCTCTGATTTTGCGTGATATCACCTGCAAATTTTCTTGCCCCTGTCTCAGCTCTTTCAAAATGTGGTACAGGCCCCAAATGCAGAGTGAGTGTAAATTTTTAAAAAATGTTATCAGTTTGAACATCTTGTTTGTATTTTTGGTCTTTGTGTTGTATTCAACTGAATCTAAGCGGTAAAGGAAATGAAAATCACGGCATTTTTTCTTTGCCTTTTACAACAGTCTTTGTGAAATTAGGGTTTGTTATTTTTCTTGTTTGAAAACTGATGATTCTTTTAGCAGACTACAATATCAGAAGTTCATGCAGCACAATATGTGTCAATAAAAGTCAAGGTTTGATTGAATTAACATCAGCTAAAATCAGTTGTCTTTTAGGAGGGATTTAATTTACATTTGTGAGGAACAAAACATTTTGCATATAAAATAAATTATTTTCTTCCTGTTTATAGTAGTTATTACTATTTCAGTCCCAGATTAAAACATAGGTAGTTTTTTATGTGGTGCTTTTACGTACTTTTTTCCAATTGATGTCAATAATAATTTGCAGAAAAATCATTTGATCCCTATTTTTTGACCTGAAGGGACTACACTTAAATGTTTTAAAAGAACCAAACTGAAAGAAGAAGAAACAAAGAATTTATAAATGATTCATCATAATAAGCTTCAATTTTTTAGCATGCTCATTTTTTGTGCAGTGGTTAGGACTGTTGCCCCACAGCAAGAAGGTCCCTGGTTTGAATTCCTATCAGAGAGGCTTATCTGTACGGAGTCTGCATGTTCTCCTAATGCATGGGTTCTCTCTGGGTACTTGTTAGGTTAACTGTTGACTGTAAAATTTCCTTAGGTGTGATTATGAATCTGAATGTTTGTCTCCATCCGTCAGCCCTGTGACTAACTGGCAATCTGTCCAGGGTGTGCTCCATCTCTCACTCAGTGAGAGCTGGAATTGGCTTCCTCATGACCTTGCATGGACTAAGTGGTACGGCTACTGCGTGGATTTGTAAACTAACTCTGATGCTAATGCATCCATTTTAAAAAGAAACTTTAATCCATACTACCAGTTTAACTTTGAGTTAACTGTCACATCCTATTGCTATGATATATTTGTCCAAGGTTCAAGTATCATAGAATCTTTATAAGAACCTCAAAAGAAATTTGTTGTGCAGACAGGAGTTTTGGCATTCTAGAGATGAAGCAAAACAAATGTCACACACACAAAAGAGCTTGCGCTCATATCTAGGAATGTCATTTAGTCTTACTGCCAACTATTTCTTTGGATTAAAAAGGAAACAAACCATAAAAGACGTGTGTGTTTTATGAAATTCCACCATCAGTTATAATGAAATCTTGCCATGTCTGGTCTTTTGCCAGTTTTTATTGAAGGGTGTTGCCAGACCACATCAGCTGGCTCTCTATAGTTAGACTGTGAAAAGGAACAAAGCAAACAATACCAATGTACACACTTACAGGCAGACAGGCATGCTCATACACACTAATGAGTCAACATAGACAGTCCATACAGCTTGCTTTCTCTCTTTGAGTCAATTATAACTCATCAATGAATTATATATTCTGTCTTTTAACATGACAACGTTATATGAAAGTATCTTGACACCTCATAGATAATTCCAGAGAGCTATGCTCATGCTCGTCTAATGAATAGGATCACTCTAACCAGGGGCATAAAAGTGACAGCTGAGTGTGAGAATATATGGAACATGTACTATGGTATGATATATATTGTATGATATATGCTCTAAAAGAGCTGCTGAGTGTTCCAGCACTCACGGTACATTACTGAACACGCTGGATACAGTCCCCTCTTTGTGTGTGGCAGCAGTCAGTCAGACAGCCTGTTTGCTTTTTTGCATAACCACTCGGCCTTTTAACCCAGAACTCTTATTTAATCTCTGTAGGTTTGCCAAAGTGTCACTAGCAGGAAAGAAATGCTGTCATTTTAAGGATTAAGTGTGGGGTAAATGTCATAATGAGAAAGTGAAGGCTGCAAAGGCAACACTTTCGAGAAAATCTCTTCTGTCTTGTATACACGCTTATATTTCAGGTCAAAAATTTGCTATGTGCACTATGATACTGCTCATTAAACCAAGGTCAAAATAGTGTGCAATGAAAACACAATGTTGAAAACATAAATTAAAAACATGGATGCAAAGACAGAGAAAGACCATAAGATAAACAATCTGATTTTCAGATAAGTCAAGATTTATGTCAGTATCAGGTGAGGTGAGGACTGACTTTTAAAAAAAGTCCAGACAGATGAAGAGCATTCAAATAAAGCATGATTTATGGCATGGTCAATGGCCCCATAACTCTTAATCACTGGAAATCAATACAGTGTATGATGCAATTTTCAAACACTACTAAGAACCCAGCCTTGCTCGCTCAGACAAGCAGTACATGGAGTGATGCCAGGCCGGTCGCTGCCCTCACTCTTTATCATGTACAGCTAAGTTTGGCATCAGTAGCTGTCCTGGTGGCTGGTGTTGTGTTCATGGGGCTACCTAGGGTCCCAGTGGACAGGAGGTGGAGAAACTTATTGGGCCTGAAATAGTTATTAAGGGTTTATTTCATTAATTATTAAGTGTTTTTGTTTCTCTCAAAGTCACAAAAATGTAAATCAGCAGTGTAAGAGGAGTTCCTGCAAGAATAGCCATTTCTACAGTGCATGCAGAAAGTATTCTGACGGCACTTTCTTTACATTGCAGCCTGATTTTACAGTAATCTAAACTCATTACACCATCATCACAAAGTGAAAACAAATTTTTTTGCAGATTAATTTGAAATAAAAAACAGAAATACCACATTTACACAAGGATACAGACCCTTTGCAAATCCACAGAGACAGGTTTGATGCAATGCACAGATCTGAGGAAGGCCACAAACAATTCTGTTGCATTGAAAGTTCCCAAGAGCACAGTGGCCTCCAAATTCTCAATTGGTAGAAGTTTGGCACAACCAGGACTCTTCCAGGAGCTGGACGTGGCCCAGCAGAAGGGCCTTAGTAAGAGCGGTGACCAAGAACCTGATGGTCACTCTGACTGAGCTCCAGAAATCCTGTGTGGAAATGGGGCAGAGTGTCAGAAAGACAACCATCACTGCAGCCCCCCATTGTTATGGGCTTTATGGCAGAGTGGCAGAGAAGTCTCTCCCCAGTGCAACACATGAATGCCCATTCAGAGTTTGCAAGAAACAACCACATGAAAGCCAGATGGGTTTTCATGTGTATTGCGCTGAGGAGAGGCTTCTGTCTAGCCACTCTAGCCCAGACTGGAGGGCTGCAGTGATGGTTGTCCTTCTGCAACTTTGTCCCATCTCCACACAGGATCTCTGGAGCTCAGTCAGACTGACCATCTGGTTCTTGTCACCTCTCTTACTGCATCCCTTCTCCCCCATTCTGTCAGTTTGGCCAGATGACCAGCTCTTGCAAGAGTTAAGGTTGTGCTAAACTTCCTCTAGTAAAGAATTATGGAGGCCACTGTGCTCCTGGGAACTTTCAGTGCAGTAGAAATATTTTTGGAGCCTTCCCCTGATCTGTGCCTGTCAACAATCCTGTCTCTGATATGCATTTTCATGTGTGTCTTTCCAAATAATGTCCAATCAATTTAATATACCACAGCAGCAGCAAAAACTGAGAAAAATGGGAGGCGCCTGAACTAAATTTCAAGTGGTTTTGCAAATGGTCTGAATTTTTACGTGAACTTATACAAATACTGATTGTAGAATAATGAAAATTGAACAGATTTTTTTTCAGCTGTGGTATCAGGCTGCAACATAAGAAAACTGATAAAATTGAAGAGGGGTCTAAATACTTTCCAAATGCACTGTATGTGAAACCTTAATGTGATCACATGTTTGTAGTAAATATAGCTCCAGCCGCAGTTGCAATAAGCCTCCTGAGAGCAATCCCTTACACCTATTAGGAGAATAATTAGATCAGAGGTGCTGGTAGCCTGGCGGTTAGGTCCACGTGCCCCGTGTAGAGTGGCTGTTGACCTCAAAGCAGGCTGCCTGGGGATTAACTCCAGCATGTCATTCCCCATGCTCTCCCTCCCGTCCCAGTTTCAGACTGTATCTATTGTTAATCAGAAGTGTAACTCTGCAGTATTTATTATCATATTTCTGCCTTAGATTCTGGTGAAATACACAACTGTACCAGTTACCATGATTGATTTCTAAAACCATAAAAGGGTAAAACATCCAAAGGGGTGTATTAATCATTCATTTTGTCTTTCAGAAGGTCACAAGTATTTTTTTTAAATTGAACATATAAATAAAAAAAGGATGTTAAATTCTTTTTGAATGTACAGTTATAAACCTCATCTGAAAGCTTTTAAATGGTCATATGAGTAACGGAGGTGTGGTTATAACATTATAACACAGAGTTGGCTAAATTCAGTTTTTTTTAACAAGGACCCAGAAAATCTGATAATACCCCTAGTTGTGTTTGTTTCAGGATAACTCACCTCTGAACCACACAGAAGGACAGAGAGACTAACCAAGCTTGTTTTATCTGTCTTTTCTTGCTGATGCAGGAAAAGGCTAGTTGATAGGATGCTATAGATACACCTAAGTGTGGTCCATTAGTGGGTCAGTTGGGACGGCGTGCTTCCAGGTCACATCTGTGTCTGTGTCTTGTGCCGTGTCAGCAGGATGGATGTGTGCGTGTATTTTTAATACCACACACTGATACCTAGAGAAGTAAACAGCTGACGCAGACGCCGTTTGCTTATGTAACATCTGTGGTTTTGGTAGAGACATAAGATTCCACATGTGTGTACAGGTGCCAAAGTACAAGTAGACTTCCTCCGTTTGCACAGTGTTCATAACAAATATGAGGTTAGTGTTACAGCTCCAGACTTGCATTGTTGTGTCTTTGCACCTGGACTCTGTTTTATCATGCAAATGGAATTTCAGCAGAAAGTGAGGATTAAATTATATATTTTATGCCAGAAACTGTGTAAAAAATCTATCAAATGTTTGTAAGGGATTCTCAGAGACATCATGTCTGCATCACAAACATTTCTCTCACCGATTAGTCATGCCGTACCAAAGCATACACAGCATGAAAAAGCAGATAGTTTCATTTCTCATGGCCTGTGTTGTTTAGAAGTTGCCAACATACAGAGATTTTTTTAAGGCTGCAGAGTTGAGGACAATGCTGAAGCTCTCTGGTGCCTCTATATTTGGTCTTATGTTTGAAATAGAGGCTCCACTAGCAAAAGAAATATCATTCCCATGTGTCTCATCGCAGAGAGAAGTGGAATTCAGATTCTTATGTAAGACCGATTTTTTCATTTTTTGACTTGTCACGCTTCAAAAGTGCAGGACGCTCCCGTATTTGATTACAACCCTGAAACCAGAAGCGGTCAGATTTAACTTCAATGTTCTTCTTTTCTGAGTTCACTCAGTTCACTTCCTCACAGAACAGTACAGTACAGAAGGTTTTATCCTCCTAAAGTCTTTTTTGTGTCCAATTCCCTCAGAACGAGCCTCCAGAAATATGTTTTTCAGTGCTTTGAATGTTCTAAAAACAACTTGATTCATTCATAAACTCATTCCAAACAGCTCTTTTTACAGGCAGATAAACTCCAGACAGAAGCCGTTTCAGAGGGGGAGGGGAATTTAAGTCAGCCAGTCCCATTAGGCCAATCAGAAAGTAGCGTGTGGTGTGACCGGGTCTGTGTTGCATAACCTCGGAGGCAGACAGAGCAGAGCAGAGACCGTCTATCTCTGCAGACTCAACAGCCTTCACACGCAACCCTCCCTGCGCTGAGGGTTTGTGTGCTCACACAGAAAGCATGTGTGCTTTAGCCTTGCCTATTTTCCTGAGCTTGCTTTGAAACCCTGACTGAACTGAACCACAACATATAATAATGCTTTAATGCAGCCATTATGTAGGTCAGTTGAATTCACCCAGTTTATTACTACTGCTGTAGCTGTGCATTTAAAAGCATTGCCCTAAAGCATACTGAAATCTTTTTTTCTGTTTAGTTAGGCTGGAAAGATTTGACCTTTAACCAAAGAAATCACATGTCTTCTACTCTGTGATGAGCAGCAGCAGTATACGCCACATTCATCTTGAAAAAAATAGCATTTCTAATTGATTATTTCAGCTTAATTTATACATTTGACACAGATAATATCGAGCTTTAGCTGATGCTATCAATCACACATGCACAGCCTGTGCTCCCCTTTCCTGCTGGTTAGGATCATGATTGTTTGTTATTTATGATTCACACTAAAACACCTTAATTTCATGTTTAGTCCAGCTCCTGTTACTGAGAGGACAAAGCAAATAAACAGACTGATTGATTTTATATAAAAGCGATGTTGCAACACTGGAATACAAAATCACATTCTGTATGACATAATAACTTCTGACTCACATATTCACAGCTTGGAACTGAAACAACAAAAAATTTCACCTGAACTTTACCCAGACTGGGTAAATTTGGCTTTAAGTGCTTAGAGTTTGACTGAATCCTACACTTCTGTGTCCATACTTTTGCTCTTGTTCTTTTTAAGCTTTCTCTGCCTTTCACTGTGATGGAGAATTGACCATCAGTATTAGCTAATCCCATTCTAAAGCATCCATACATATTAACACACTGCAAATTGGCTATGACATAATTTCCTGAAAACTTTCTGGAATTTCCTGAAAATTTTGGGAAAATTTGCAAAATATTTCTATGAAAAATTACCAGATTTTTTGTCAGAAAATTATTGAAATTTGTGTGAAAATTTCCTGAAAATTTGCACACAATTTTCAGAAAAATGGTCGACACTTTGTTCAAAATTTGCCAGAAAATTATGAAAAATGTATTTTTTATGAAAATGACAAAAATTGGATTGAAAAGTTATAAAAATGTCTTAACACATTCCTGAAATTTGCCTGAAAAAAGTCCCAAAAATGTTTGAAATTTATAAAAAAAAAAAAAAAAAAAATAAAAACATTTTTATGGTGATCTGTGAATGCAGAGAGATGACATTTTTAACACAACGCTCCAGAATTTCTCCTACCAGCCCCTGAAAAAAACTGAAGTTGCTTTGAACTGCTATGAGAATTTAAAGCCCTCTTTACCTACTCATAAGATGTAAGATGTCTAATGAGGATGTCCCGGTGTGCTTGTACACACTTGTCCCTCACCATAGGTGGAGCGAGGGCGTAGCTGATGGGGCTTAAGCCATAAATGTTTTCCTAAAATCCCCAACCCTTTCAGGTTGGTTTAAAGTATGTTGCTGATGAGTGATATGATAGATAAATGCAAAAAGGAATAAGCAATAAATAACTGAGCCGGGGAGCAGGTGGTCTAGTGGTTAAAGGAGCTCCCCATGTACCCAGGTGGCCCGGGTTCGAATCTGGCCTGAGGCCCTTTACCGCATGTCTCTCCCCCACTCTTGACCTTGTTTCTGACTCTATCCACTGTCCTCCTCTATCTAATAAAGGCACAGAAATGCCCTAAATAAATAACTGGCTTACTGATCACAACATGGAAATTTTACTTTCAAAGCCAAACTTAATTAAAAATTCCTCCCTGCATTATGAAAAAAATAAAATTTTTAGTTTTTTGTGTGTACATCAATATCTGTAACCCAACTGTTGCTTTTTATGTTTATTGTTTTAAATTGCAGTTTCAGTTGTAAACTAATCCCTGCCCTACTTATGCAATGTAACCCAAAAAATAAATGTTAGACATTTTTAGGAGGCAGAAGTGAAATTTTTTTAACTTTAACTTGATGTATCATGATTAAAGAATGAAAAGGATACTTCTACAAAAAATAAATAAATAAATAAATACAATTGATGAAGTGATTTTTATGAACAGCATCATCCTGCCTTTATGATGCATAGACATTTTGAATTAGAATTTTAGTTTGAAATTGCACAAAAGTGGAATTTCTACTGTTTGCCCTCACACATATACTGTAACTCCACCAGGTTAAATTCAGTACACTTTTAGGAGTTTTGTTCAACTGTGTGGCTTCTGTGATTTCCACATGCCTTTTTGTTGCAGCTTCCTCCACTCTGTTTGAAATAATGGTACTCTTCATGTGTTTGCAGTGAACTCTTTAAATGATATTGGAATGATATAAAACATGCCATTACACTGTCGGGCACAGCTGCTGATCCACCATTTCCATGTTGTCCTTGTTACATCATGTCTTTCCTTCAGTAGCCCCACCCTTCTTTTGGGACATTGAACATCTCCTGCTGTGGGTGCATATGAACAAACAAGTATGAAAATATCATTGACAGCCTGTCCTGAAACTTATTTTCAAAGCTCTGTTTTGTTGCTGTATCTCTTTACACAGCTGGTCAAAGCATAAGCCTTTTCATATAAAGTAAGACAGTCACTTAATGCCCAGATTCAGTGAAAAGTTATGATTTTTCCATATGCATTTTGAAGCATCAAATGGCCTTAGTCTTGTTTTTCTCTGCTCTATGGGTCTAAGTCAAGGGTCAAAAGAAATAGTACCACAGAAGGTCAAGCTCTGGTGTTTGTTTAGTGTTAAAAACAAAGGAAATTATTGGCTGAGCTGCAAAAACAACCTCAGAATGTAGAAACACAATGGCTACTTGCCTTCCCTGAGGAATGGGTTTTGTCTGAGCACAAGTTAAACAAGGTCAAGGTTTTAATTCTTTCCTTGTTGACACGTACGTGACCAGGGGAATATCCCTAGAGATATTTTTCCTTCTGCACTTCTTTGTGGTGGTTAAACCACGTAAAAAGTATTGCAGATTTGATCTTGCAAGAATTGTATATCTAATTTATCAACTGATTATAGCTAAAATCAAACAACCAAAATAGTGCTCTAAATTGCAAGTGTCCTGTTAAAAATGAGGATCTGTTTAAGCTGTATTAGGAGGATTTAATAAGAGACTTTTAGAAGGAAATAAAGACCATGACCTCAACTGCAGTGTGAGACTATTACATTTCACCTGCTCGATATATTCCAGTTATTTCCTGCGTTATGTCACCGAGATTAAATTAAAGTGAGGAATGACTTTAGAAATCCTCCTGGCTCTTCCTGGTGCTGCTTCAGCTGCAGTGTTGGACTCACAGAGCTCTATTCAGGTCTGACTGTGCATTTTTCAAGGAGTTTCCTGAGGGGAAAGCTATTCTGGCCCACTGACAACACAAACACGCTCGCTTCTCTATGGCCACAGGGAACTTGTGGGCCAGTTGGACAGGAAGGATCATCAGCCTACTTCAGAGTCATTTCCTCTCAACTGTCAAAGCGCCAGTCAGCCTCTTCATGGTTAACTCCCTCATAACGCCGAGGTATAGTGCAGGTCAGCTCGGGGCCCAGCTGTTTCCTGTGTCTGAAGAAGGAGCCTCTCCCGTTGAGGGCGATACCATATCTCCTTAGGAGATAGTGGGACACTGCGGGGCATAATGCAATTTGGTAAACACACAAAAAGTGAATCACCTTACTTTTCTTGCACTGATAATGACAATAATCAATGCACTATATTTGTAGGTGCTTTCTTGTAAACATTCACCAATGGCGAGGAAGGTGGGTGGAGTTAGATTTAGTGGATGGGTGGGTAGAGCTGGGTGTCATCTGAATTTTACAGAAGGTATGACCAAGAGGAAGAAAATGTATCGTAAACAGAAGAGGGCCCAGGACAGAACCCTGGGGAACACCAGCAGAAGTTGTAAAAAAGAGAGGGATTAGCTTAGCTAGTAATAAAAGCTGCTATCCTACTGCTAAACCAGAGTGGAATTTGTAGTACCAGTCATATGGCCACATGCTTTTAGCAAAGTTAAGTAGACGATACCAAAAGTATGACTCAGATTACCACAGCCATTTTTCATTCATTTATTACTTTATACCTATTATCATATCTTTCTATATTGTGGTTAACTAGAAAACAGTGGCGTCACAGAGAGTAATTTCATTGTGGGGGCTCAATAAGTACACATACACTGTATGGACAAAAGTGTGAACTGCATGACCATTATACCAACAGTGACTGTAACAAAAATTATTCAAATACTTAAATATGGAATATGGACCCCCCCCCCCATTTAGAACTATAATGGGCTCCACTCTTTTTAGAAGGCTTTCCTCAAGATCTTGAATGCTTTTGTGGGAATTTGTGCCCATTAATTCTGCTTGCAATCTCTGTTCCAGGTCATCTGAAAGGTGCTCGATTGAGGTTGAGGTCAGGGCTCTGTGCTGGCCAGTCAAGTTCTTCCATGGCAAACTGTGCACAGTCATGTTGGACTAGAAAAGGGCTTTCCTCAAACTGTTGCCACAAAGTTGGAAGCAAAGCATTGTCCAAATGTCTTGGTATGCTGAAGCATTAAGATTGGCCTTCACTGGCCTAGACTAAACCCCGAAAAACAGCCCTGTACCACTATCCCTCCTCCACCAAACTTCACAGTTGGCACAATGCAGTCAGGCAGATGTCCACCAAACTCAGACTAGCCCATCTGACTGCCAAACAGAGAAGCGTGATGCGTCACTCCACATAACACTTCCACTTTCTAATAATCAGTGTTGGGAAAGTTCAGTTTCTACATGAACTACTCCAAAGGGTTAGTTCAAAAATTTTTTAAATGAACTAGTTCAGTTCATAGTTCATAATTCAAAATTTTGAACTAAGTTCACAGTTCCAAAAACAAACTAGTTCATAGTTCTTTTTTTTTTTCAATATGTTGCTGCGAGCTATTACCCTTAGAATAGTGGCATTTCCCCATTGTTGCCACCCATTCAGTCCACACTTGCACCCATTCAGTCACTTCCACATACCTTGACAGGCTAGCCAGGTTCTTTAGTTCAACATGCCGTTGTTGATGTACAGTAAGATTTTTCTTGCCTGGATCATCACTGACCTTTTCATAAAATTCTTTTAAGTAATCATACGAAGATGCCATTTTAATCGTGGAGGCAGAGTCTGTGTCAGAGTACTGCTGCCTTCATTTGTTTTTGCCTCCATGCTTCGCATTTTGATGACGCAAGCAGCGGTGCGACTCTGTGGTGGGTGGTGTTGCCAGATTGGGTGTTGTCCCCCCTTCATATTGAGGCTCGTTTACAGTGTGTTTTAGCCGGGTTTTTGCCTGGAAGGCTCTATGGAAATCTGGCACTCTCTTGAACAAAGTTAAACTGTGAGAGAGTGCCGTTCACAAACACCAGAATGAGCGCGCTCACATTAACTTTCATCAGGCAGAAATACAGTTCGTTCAGTTCACGCTTGCCCGAAATATGAACGAGTTCATGAACGATTGTTCACTGAACTCATTCAGGCACAACACTGCTAATAATATTATTTAAAGTTGACTTTGGAATTTCCAGCAGGAATGAAATTTCACAAACCATCCTACTACAACGGTGGCATGCATCACATTAAGACGCTTGGAGTCATGAGCTCTTCAGAATGGTCCATTTTTCAGCCCAAATGTTTGCAAATGGAGACTACATGGATAGGTCTGCTTGAAACACCTGAATTCAATAAATAACAGGTATGCATATTTACATATTCATATTTCTAAATGTATTTATGTTCTAAAAAATGTTGATATTGACACAGTTGTATAAAAAACTTTGTAAGGGTCTTATGTTTTATGTCCTTACAAAGAAAACTACAGGTTTTTGGTAGTTTCTTTCCTTACAATGTGATAAAGGAGCTAAAATCAGATGCACAAGTATAACACATGGCATTTACATATCTTAGTAGTGAATGTGTTAATACTGGAGACCATGGACCCAAACAGAATCCCAATATAAACTTCTAACCTTTCTCTTCAAGTTATGGCATGTGACATTTGAATCACCTGACCTATATTTGCTCACATGTTGCATGTTGGCCTCACTCTAATCTCTGGCTCACTTGGCTTTGTTTTTTAGGTCATGTGGATCACAGAAGAGAGAACATTCCTGCTGACCATCGTATAGTTAAACCTGTGTGAAGGGTGCCAGTGCAGGATGGACTGGATGAGTGCATTTCTTCTGTACAGCACAAATACAATGGACAGATTAAGGTCACTGTTTCATAACTCTCTCCTTTTTGTCTTTGTCTGGCGTCCCTGCAAAAGTTCTTCAGGCCAGTGCTCTGGTCATACGTTATGAATAGTTTGGTTTAGACCCGTATCCTGCCCGTTATTGGCCCAGAGAGAATTGTAATCCATTTACAAGAGCAGGCGTTAGGCGATCTCTTACCCCACAAGCTTTGTGTGAAAGCAGAGACGCATGAACACACTGATGACAAAAAGCTTAAAGTCCAGGCACAGCAATGAAAAACGTATTTCAAATTTTCAAATGACCAGAACCTGGACTAGTGGCTCAAACTGTTAGACACCACCACCGTCAGGACCAAATACACATGAAAACTTTCAAAATAAAATTGGATTAAACTTCAGGTTACGGGGGAAATATAGGAAAAAACTAACAAAGTAAGCCAACGTCTGTACACCTTCTACAATTTTGTAAATCTCATAAACCCATATTTTATTTTACCTTTAACAGCTAGGTAGCTAAAAAGCAGAAGCTAACAAAGCCACGTTAGTGATGTTAGCTTATGCTAAAGTAAATAGTAAATGGACTTCAGCTTGTAGAGCATTTTTCTAATCATCTGACTACTCAAAGTGCCCATTAATACCATTTCACACACTGATGGCAGAGTTTGCTGTGGAGACTTGGCCATCAGTATAAGCTAATCCAATTCAAATGCATACATTCAAATTTACAGACCACAGATAAAGCAGTGGTGTGTAAATGACTTCTGGAATGAGTGCTCCAGAGTGCACACAATATGCCAGTAGACATTTCTTAGAGACAGGAAGTCATGTTATGTAACTCTGCAGCCTGAAACATGTAGAACAGATGTAAATAGAAAAATAGTATATAAATAGTACTTTAATATGCTCACAATCTGACAGCAAACAGGACAGAGGACGTTTGTGCACAATAATTCTGCACGATTGGAACTGCTGCACAGATTCAAAAAAACAAGAGAATATGAGAATTTGAACTTTTGTTTCACTGTGTTGTTCTTGTCTTTTTGTCCAAAATTTCAAAATAAAGCTGATAATTTCATAGTGTAATGCTGTCGTCCCTGCCAACTCAGAAACTCAGCAACATGCCAAAAGGAAAGAGAGAAACCGAAACGGTGCTGATTTTTAATGGAGATTCATTTTTTCATTTTCTTTTCTGTGGTCATAAAGGAGACAGGAAGTAAGTGGTTTTTCTTTCAAAATTGGATTACTCTTATGAAAAAGGTACCTAATAACAGATTATTTGTTACTAAAGTGAGCATACAGATTACTTTGTAATGCATTACCCTTAGCACTGGGTGCACATTGGCATATGTGCACAGGCCTGTGCACAAAACAACTGATTTGATGCAAAAGTAAAAATATTTATGTGTCATGTGTAATGTTTCTTAAAAACATATGCAGAAACTAAAGTTTATCTTGAATTTCCTAGGTATAGATAATGCTCTTAGACAATAATTGCTCCATAAATCTAACCAAAATAGTTTGATAAGGAAAGCAAACTTTTGATTAGAACTTTCAATACTTCCAGGCAGCTGATATGGATTTACTGCTGCATGAAGTGTGTAATTGCTGGTAGATTTGAATTCATTCCCAATATTCACTGCTTCTGTGTGTAATCTGATCCCAAACTTGAAAGCGGATAAAAGAGAAGTTTATTTCTTTCTAAGACCCTGAGTAAGGAGCTCAAATGTGCTTATCACTGCAAATAAGTCCATTTGTAAATAACTGTGACACTTTCCCATGGTGATTAGGTACCAGTCCTGAGCAGCCCTTATATTGAACCACTCCACTTTACAGGCATTTATGAACATAAACACAAAGAAAAGCATGCTTTCACTGCTAATTATCAATACCTTCTGGCAAAAACGATCTGTAGTCAGCTTGTTTTGACAGGGAGAATAAGGTAGCACACTTTTTTCTTTTGCCCATAGAAGCATGTCCTGGAGACTGTTAAAGTAGACTGACTGTGTTTTAATGCATAGCAAACATCACAATGAAAGAGGGAAACATTCTGCTTTAATTTGCAATAAAATGAGTGCTGGGTTTTTATCCATCTATCTATTTCCTATACCGCTTATCCCTTTCAGGGTCGCAGGGGGGCTGGAGCCTATCCCAGCTGTCATTGGGCAAGAGACGGGGTATACCCTGGACTAGTCAATCGCAGGGCAGACATATAGAGACAGAAAACCAGGCACACTCACATTCACACCTACGGTCAATTTAGAGTGATCATTAAACTTAACAAGCATGTTTTTGGTTGTGGGAGAAAGCTGGAGTACCCGGAGAGAACCCACACGGGGAGAACATGCAAACTCCGCACAGAAAGGCCCTGACGGGGACGCAAACCAAGGACCTTCTTGCTGTGAGGCAACAGCGCTAACCCCTGCGCTGCCGTGCAGCCTGCTGGGATTTTATAACAAAGTTTAAATGATCTTCCTGTTTGAGGGAAAAAAAACACAACAGATGTTTCAAACATGATGCCATGCTTTTTAGGTTTAACTCAAACAACCTTGTGCTTTTAAGCCCCTACAACACTGACAGGCATCTCATTTATACTCCTATAAACTTAGTGAATGAAAACAGCTGCTGAATTGGCAGAAAGTGTTTTTAATGGGTCTTTGGTATAGCATGTGCACAATAAAAAGTTTTTGTGTAACCACAGTTCTCATCATCTTTACGGCTCTTTTACAAGCAAATTGTATGAGTAATTGCCAACACTAAATTGAGATGCACAGGCTGACGTGTTCAGCGTGCCAAATGCAATAATAACTCATTGCTCATGACCTGCATAGAAGATTCAGATTGGTTTGACGTAAAGTTATCATGTTGTAAACACAATGTTTTCCCTGACAGAGAATGCTGTCCTTGTTTGAAATGACCTGGCACGTTCCTGAATCTGCACATGCAGGAGTGACTTCACAACACAACAGTGGAAGCTCTTGTCTATACTTGCTCTGACTGCATCACTGGAAGGCACACATAGTCGTCTTATAATCTATGTCAGTGCTGGCTTAAGAGTGCCATTGCGTGTGCCAGGATGAGTCACTGGCTGACAGCTCATGATCATGCTTTGTCTTAACAAACAAATCACACAAAAAAGAATTCAACAAGTGGAGAGCATTTGCTTTGGTCACGATTTGAACAAATAAGATTTTGTTGCAGGAATGCTGCTGGTATGTCAATAGGTCAGAGAAAGTGGAAAACAAACCAGATTTAGCTGCATGGATGGCTGACTGTGCATGATGAAGCTTTGTCTTAACAAACAAACAAACCAAACAAAAAAATTGAACAAGTGGAGAGCGTTTGCTTTGGTGACGATATGAACAAATAAGATTGTGCTCTAGGAATGCTGCTGGTATGTCAATAGGTCAGAGAAAGTGGAAAACAAACCAGATTTGCATGGAAAGCATTTGCTTTGACTGCTGATGCGAGATGGTGTTGTTATTGTTGTTGTTGTTGTGCCACATTAACGTGCATTTTTACATGCATGTTTACTATATGGCTGTCATCTTCACATGGCAGCTTTTTTCACCTTAGGCCGGCCACACACTACAGGATTTTAAGACTGATTTAGGGCAAGATTTGCCTCCCCTGACGATCGTGGGAGCGTATACCTACTGGAGCCTCGTCGCAGATGATTATTTGTCTGAGTAGTCTGCATGTGTGTGGTGTCAACACGATTAATTTACTGCTCCAAATCGCTTCGTAGCCTCCCAAACCTGGAGTGGTAAATATCAAACATGTTTGATACTTACCATTCTAGGTTGTAGTGCCGCTGACAGAGTACCCACAACAACAAATGAGAGCGAGCACACTGGGTAGTGTCACCAGACGAATCATACGTACTTTCACCTCTCACAACCATAAACACAACTGTATCTTAATTCCAGTGAGGATTTCTTCCTGAGTCTTTCCCTTGTTTTATGATTGTTGCTGCACCTGTAACGCATGCCAGGCCAGCCTGTTGTGGAGAGACGGCAAGACGGTATCAACAGACATCCGTTATTTTTTTGTTGTTGTTTTTTTTTCTGAAGTCACATGATCACATGAGCTTGTAGGCAGGTCGGCAGGTGTGTGGTCTCCAGTGATCTGACAATCTGGCTGAGTCATCTAGTGTGTGCGTTCAGAGAATTAAAGATGACAAATCTTTAGAAATTGTTCTGAAGTCTTTGGTCTCCCACGGTTTTAAAATCGTTTCAGATTAAAAAATCGTCAAGTGTGTGGTCGACCTTAATCATGCTGAGCAGGGAGTGGGAGTTGGTGTGGCTACCACTGGAGCGATTAGCTCAGATGTAGCCTCAGCTGCAGTTTTATCAAAATTTGACCACATTTCTCCATGAAAACAAGAACATATATCCACACCAAAAGCATTACAAGATAGAAACAATGTTATTGTGCTTCTCCTGACCTGCTTCAGGATGGGTTTGCAATTGTTACAAGGGAGGTTGAGTTCTACTGTAGGCCAGTTTATATAATAGCTATTTTTGAAGTGATTAACTGTATAAAAGCATCCATGAACTATGGCAGAGTTTTTGACTGTCAAGCTGACGTTACTCCTGGAGCTGTGCATGTGTACAACCTAATTCTGTCTTGTCCCCATGATTGGCCATCATGAATGTGATGGATAGAATGTTTAACCAATCACCCTCCAATAATTTTTTGAAAAGTCCTGTCCTTCCCAATCGTTCTCTATGAGCTTTGCAATGGACAACTGAAACTGTCTATCTGGCGTGTCAGGTTAGGCATAATGATCACAACCAATGGAAGCAGAAGTACTGTGACTCAAGTCTCATAGCTTGGCAACTGTAAACAACCAATGAGAAGCACCCTGAAACTGAGATCAGGAGCATTGCCAGCATAAAAAAGGCCACTAGAGGAAACAGGTCCCAAAAATAAAATTCTTGCAGGACACATGGCTAAATATAACAGGAAAAAGATCCAGTTCTACAACTGCGACTGGTTTAATTCAGCTGTATGTTAGCTGGAGAGGAAATGCCTAGAGTCTACATTAATGTCTGAGAAAAATCTACACATTGTCTGTTGAAGTAAAACATAGTGTGACAATATTAGCGTCAAGCCACTTCTTAGCTGACAACATCATGGCATCGTGGCATCGTGAAAGTCAAATTTCTAGAGCATACATGAAATTTCCAAAAATGAGCACTGTATAGAATAAAATATAATCACAATCGCTTTCGGCCACTTAGCTAGCTAACAGTTAGAAGTTAGCTTGTAACCTAAATGACCGAATCCCAACATTAGTTTTTGTCTGACAGTATAGCTAATGGTTTATCATATTCCCTTTTTTTTTTTTTTTAACCAGATTTCCTCTGAGTCTGAAAAATGCAGTGTCACATGCAGATCAAAATTAATGAGCATAATGATAGATATATTTTTGTGGGTAACTTTCAATTTATACAACCTAAAACTGATACTAGCTGAGAATAAAAACAAAGAATTGACCAATCAAAGGAGGCTATGTTCATGGCAGGATTATGAAGGGAGAGGATTTAAAAAAAAAAACTTGACTTAACCACCAGAAGCAGCAACCCATATAAATCTGATAACAGGCCAAATCTAGACTAGCCGCACTTTTTATGGAAACTGGAAACTGATTGCTGAAGTTAAGCAGTTAGCAGTTGAGATTATGTTTAAGTTAACCTTGTTTTAAGTTTTGCAGGTGAGGAAGGTTACTTGTTTGTCATGTTTTAAAATTAAAATTCTGCCTCAGTCCCAAAGTGGACAATCTGGGGAACCCAGGAGAAGTTCTGGTGGGCCGGGCTGGCTTTAGAACCGGGAAGGCACGTATAGTGACATTAGATAGATCATACTGCCTGTAGTTGCGAGGTGTTGACACAAACACTCACTGTTTGAGTAGTGTTTCCCCTCACAAGTCCTCTTCTCTTCCTGCATCTCCTGACAACAGTGATTTCCGTCTGTCAGCCAATGGTAAGGGAGGACCGTCCATCTGTCTGGAAACATGAGCTCATTTGCATGTGGTCAAATTGATAAAAGTTACCTTTAATACTTTTTGAATTTCTTAATTGTAGAAAAGTTTTAGAATAAATATACTAAATCCACAATTAAATAACTCAAGGAAAAGGTTGTGAACTAACATGGGCTGGTCTGAGCCATGACACTCCAGGGCTAGTCCCGCTCCGGGCCTCTTCTACCTCATTTTAAGCAAGGAAGCAATTGTGTGGCTATGTGCATGTCAAGCACTTATAATAGGGTTTGTGTGTTTGAACAAGAGAGAGTGAGAGTGAGTCAGTGTCTGTGCTATGTGTGTTATCTTGCATGTACAACTTCTGCATCGGTATGATATAGCATTATTCTGTAAAAACAGAGCTGATAACACATTTGGTTGTTACATTTCCTCCTTAAGAAGCAACGTACTATCTTGATGTCACCAAAAAATTGCAAGCGAGTTATAGTTGCTGTTCAACTTTGCTTCCTCTAAATTTTCTCAACGCTATGCTACTGACTAAAGGCCAGCTCAGACTACATGATTTTTTGGTCGTTCGTGATGGCACCATGTCAGACTATGCGAACAAAATCTTGTCCCGTCTTGGCCAACAGCCTGGCCATACTGCAAGAGTGATCCCGACCGCTCACCGTATGCTGACGTCACCCCTGTCTCCGTGACTGAGTGCGAGTTCACAGGTTGTCGGGGGGCGAGCCAAAAAAGTGTCATTCACTCTGCAACAGAAGCGCTCTGTGTGATTGTAGCGGTCTTTTGCTCATCAAAAGGAAAATAAGAAACAACTGTAGATTGGATTATGGATAATAAGTATGGATGTATCAAGAGGAGGAAAATATGGACTGGCCCTCCTTCAGATAGAACTTAAGGTATGCATGTGATAACGTAAATAAAATAAAATAAAATTTACACATTAGTTTTAGGGAATAAAAGGGGACAAAAGTGGTAAATCTTGTAAATGATGATGCAAAGATAAGGAGCCATTGTCCTCCTGTTGTTAGACATCAGGATTCACATCGTTAACATCAGGTCAGGGTGTCAAACTAGATGACGATGTATGAAAAATTCTGACATGCTAGTCTTGTTGAATCTTGGACGTGTTGTTAATTATGTCACACTACAAGACCGTTTGTCGTTCCCGACTCTCAAAATCGTGCCCGAGTTTTGACGACAAGCTGCGACGTCGCAGTCAGGCTTAAATCTGGCTGAATTCGTGTAGTCTGAGCCGGCCTTAAGTGTATACTGTCAAAGTCCTAAATGGTTTAAAATCATGACTTATAAATGCTATCTCTGGATCACAAAATATCTCAAATGAGACCAGACTTATCACAGGGAAATGCAGTCAAATAAGATTTTTTGGCTAGAAGTCCCGTAAGGATAGTAAACAGCGACTGGTGTGCCATATTGCATACCTCTGTACTACATATTAAATATTTTGAATGCCTAAGTTTGCACCCTGTGTTCACCCTGGTGCACTCAAAACCGTCCAACGATTGTGTGGTATGATGGACACTTCACTCCCACAATAAATGCCATATTGGTGACGTAGCAGATATGGTACTGTTAACAGGCCAGAGCACTCGCTACCGTTAGCATCTGTGTGCTGACTAATGTGTCATTAGCAATGGCAGCATATGTCAAGCCAGAAAAAGCATTTAACTAAATAAGTAAATTTTCTTTGGGAATGATATTAAAATAAAATGCAAGTTACATAAATCAAACAGTTAGTGAGAATAGCTGTCAAATTTCGATTATAATCGCCTGGAAAATAAATCTTCTCCAAAGCCATAGTTCTCTTGCAGACTGAATAACATTGTCCTACATGATTTTGCCGCATTTGTTTTCCCCTTACCTGCTGCCACCACTATGCTTCACAATGGCAACAATATGTCATGATGTGGTGATATGAAGTGTTTGGTATCTGCCAAACATAGTGTCTTGTCTGTTGAGTTTTCTTCCACGTTGACTTTCTCTTTGCCACACTGACTGGTGAAGAACCAGGTACCTCCCATCTCAGCTGCTGAAGCTCGTAACTCCTTCAGAGTAGTCAGAGGTGTCCTGGTGTCCTCTATCACTAGTCTCCTTCTTGCACGGTCACTCAGTTTGTGAGGACGGCGTGATGTAGGCAGATTTACACATGTGCCATATTCCTTCCATTTCTTGATGATGGATTTAACTGAACTTAGAGGGATGTTGGGAACTTTTTGTATCTATCCCCTGACTTATACTTTTCAATAACCTTTTCTCCGAGTTGTCTGTCTTCATGGTGTAATGTAGCAAGGACATGAGTATAGCAATTTTGAATCTGACTGCTCAATGTCACTAATGTTCCAGATTTTATACAGGTCACCTTTGACATCTAGTTAAATTTAAAATTGTTCCCATTTTAGTTGTTAATTTGCACACAATATTTAATCATACCAATAAATCAGGTTGCATTTAAATGTCTGACGTCGAGTCTCTTACACACTGTTATGTGCGATACGGAATTTGTTTTGGTTCTTTGAGTTTCCCTGATGTGACAAAAACGAAAGTTTACATAGAGCGTTCTGAAATATGACTCATTGCACATTGCAGGGCATGGCCTCATTCGATTATATAAGGGCTTCTATTTGTACATCTGAAGCTGTGAGGATTAGTCCAGGGAAAGTCTCCTGGATTGCTTTCCATGCAAGTGGGGTGCCTGTCAGAGGCTGGTGGTGTTGGGGTTTTAGTGTTCACCCGTTGGTCTACAGCCACGGAGGGAACAGCTTGCTTCACCACCAGCTGTGGATAAATTTAACCTGCTTGGTAAAAGGGTGACTGCCAAATTGGGACAAATCTGGATAAGTATGAAGATAATACTGCTATTGTAATCAGCCATTTATGTGATGTTGCTTTATTTGTCTCAAAACACCATATATACGAGGCATTAACCCTGTCAGAATATAACTTTCTAAGGACTATAAACACAACACGTGGATGTTTTTACATGACCTCGGGTAACTTTGTGTGTAGGTCTGCTAACTTCAGAGAAGCTAATACTGCCAAAACCCAAATAAACAGCGCATTTAATACTTAGAAAGTCTTGCTGTGATTTCTTTTCTTCTCCCCTTAGGGGGCTTTGGGAGTCAAAGAAGCCTCCTTGTCTCTGTTCCCTGCTCATCTTCTCATACAGGCTGAACAGCAGGACGGCAGTTCATATTATTCAAAACAAAAACCTATTATAACAAATGTTCTCCTCCCGTGCCATCGTTCCCCAACACAAGGGGCTCATTTGACACATGTCTGCTATTCTGATGTAACATCTCATGGCCAGGTGCTGAGGGAAATCCCATGATTCACTGCAGAGGAGGCAGCATGATGCTTCCTCCAGGGCTGTGGTTGTGCTGGAAGAAAATGTACTCTTAAGAAAGATGAGTGATCTGTAATTTAGAAAATCCTGTAGGTTAATTTGAAACCATACTGGTGTTTTGCATGTTGGTGGCCACAAACAAGTGTGGCAGGTTAATCGTTTCAAATTTAAGACCCTTAAAGAATGGTAAATTATGCAGATCTTTCATCATTTTATACAGAACATAGATAAAAACACATAACCTAGGCTTCCTTGAGGATTATGTGACCTCCTGTGCGTTTTATTTTCTCACTTTTGTCATAGAGGGGAGCATCTCTTTCCGATAAAACTGCTCAGATCATACAAAGATCTTAATTACTGTTTCAGCAAAAAAGTTTATACATAACAAAAGTTAAGCTCAGTAGCTCATTGCCTGTCTAAATTTGGAACCTGTAAGCAGGTGGTGGAAAAGAAACAGCCTAAATTAGAACAAAACAGGTCACATTGTCTGGAAATGATTGTTTGTTGATGTTATGGTGGCTGCACAGGACATTCCAACTAAGCTTCAACAAGGAAAAACATTTCTACATTTACACTCTGAGTACTGTAACATCTCTTTTTCCCATGAGGCTTGCTGCAGCTTTGTAGATCCCCTGGAGCGGCACACGCAGGGAAACAGGCCTCCCTGACTGCTCAAAGGCCTCAGCGGCTGTTTAGACAGCTGTACACATCAGCCTGATCTCAACTGGACCCCAGGGTTATAGCAGATTAAATAAATCCTCTGCATTTGCATAGCTTATTGCATAACGCACGCCTGATCATGGGCACGGTGTGAGGCAGCTTTTATTTATCATAGGTCCATTTCAGTGACAGAGGTAATCCATGTGCTGGTTTCAGTGAGCCTAAGTGGAATTAGACTTTTTTCTGGGCACCAGCGCAGGCCTCGCCGACACACTTTGGACAATGGCCACCAGGCACCGAGCGTGTATCAACTTTGTGCAGCTTTTCTGCTGAAAGAAGCTGTGCCAGGACTCCCGCTGACACACATCTGTGCTGAGTTGGTTTTCAACGACTGACCAGGGTGTGACCCATTTCCCTCTCTTTTTTTATTTCTCCTGGCTCTGGGAAAAGAGTTTTGATGAATTATGTTTAACTGTTCAATACAGCTGCTCAACACCTCTGCTTGCTCTCTGTGATTCAGTACAAAAGAGAACAAACTAAGCCTTAGGGTGCAATAACTGTTATTCTCAGACATGAAGCTTTTCTGTGGTTAGCTGTGGAGGGATTTCTTAGTCATATTTTGTCGGCTGATTATGGGTTTCCCTCTCCCACCGTTGCCATGGGGATAAAAGCAAGCTGAGACACATAAACACAGTTGGCGACAGGGAGATGTGAGAAATGAAAGGAAATGAGCTGCTCATCCCTCTTTCCGTCATAAATCTTAAAATAGCCCCACGTCACACTGAAACTAGGTGTTGAAGAAGGAACCCAAACACTGCTGTGTGTGATCATCCCAGGATGAGTGCTTTCTTTTTCCTTGAGTTGGGTGTGTTTCTCCAACAAGGCCGGGGCCTCTTCTTTTCACTCCCTCTCTCCTGTCCTCCTAAGTGCAGACAGAAAAACAGAGTGGAGTAAACCACAGGCTCACTTCAAGTGTTCCCCTAGGATGATCTGCTGCACAGATAAGACGATGGCTGCCTGTGAGCAAACAGGAAGGGCAGTGAGCTCATTTCTCATAGCAAAGCAAGAGCTTCAGTCATATCTAGTGTCAGGTTAGTGGGTTTACTTGTGCGGCTACTGATATGGTATCGACACTCTACATACAGACATACATTCAGTTGCATAAGTTGTCTGACGGCAAGTGTGACGCAAGTTTCTTTAGGGTATGAAAGCATGACATTGCATCAGCTTTCAAATGTGATCATGAACACAACTATAATTACATGCAGTGTACGTTTTCATGGGAATCTAACTCATTTCTCAGATCTGGAAGTCAAGATAAAGAGTCATGCTTTTGCCCCAAGCCAGAGTTTAATGGAGCGCATCTTGCGCCTGATGTAACATAGAAACATGTAATGAAGTCTTACATGAAAAGTGTTGAAAAGAAAATGCTCACATAAGTATTTATTCATGCAAACACAAGGGTAAATCTATATAAATAGTCTGTTTTAGTTTGCACAAACTCAAGCATAAACACATAGCAGAAGACTTGCTTGCAGCTAGCAAAAACAGAACATGTATACTGTGCATCAATCCAGGTCAGCAGTGCGTTCATGTTTATGTGGCATAATTTCCATAATAATTGTTTTAATCAGAAATGAAAGTAGGGCTTTGATAAAGTAAGTGATAAAGTAATCATGACTTAATTTCATTTTATTGTCTGCAAACACTGCTGGCTGTGGCTGCATATTCACTGTGATAACAATGCATGGGATTGACCCACATGCTGAAGCTACTAGTAGCATGACACTCCAGTGTCTCAGTTGATTGATTGCAGGGGTTCACGCTCAGAAGTGTGAGAACTGTGTCTGTGTTCAAACTATGTGTTTGAATTCATGTGGAATTTAAGAAAAAAAGGCTTTTTTTTTCCTGGAAACTACATTTTATATAACATTTCCACAAGCGGGTTAGATTAATCATGTTGGGGATAATTAAGACTTTATCTCTGTCTTTATCAGTGACCTTCATGCTGCCAGGTAGCAGTGTACATATGCTTCTGATAAGAATTAGTCAGCACTTCTACCAAACTGTGCACCATTTCTTCTCTAATGTATCACCTTATGTAACACGTCACCTTAACAGATGCTCCTGATGGGCCTTAAATGATCCAGAAAGTTATTTTCCAAACCAACAAAATGCACCTGCCTTAGTCGGCATGAATATGATGTGACTGCTGCTGGGAGTTTCATTAGTTATGCAACACACTCACTTGTCAAAGTAAGCGGCACTCTGCGCGTCTTTTTTCGCTGCTGTTTGGCGTGTCTGACTGCAAACAGATGGGAATGTAAACATACAAGAGTAATGTCTGACACTGACACACAACAGGATTACTGTGGCTGGAGATAAATGCAGGGTTTGTTAAAGAGGGCTGCAGTTTCAGTCCTGTAGTTTCAGAGGGATGGATGGGTAATTAGGTAACGACAGCCGCACAGACAGAGGAACAGCTTTAGACTTACAACATGCAGTCACAAAGGTGGGTCAGATACGTGTCAATTGGCAACACGGAGGTAACTTTCTCTTTCATTTTCAGTTTATTTTGATCTTTCCTCCAACAAGTTAAAATAAAATCACATTTTACTGTCAAACCAGCATGTTACAACTAGAGCTCCTGAACTTCCAACTACTATAATTCCCAGTATCATTCCTCTTTATTTCATTATCATAGTGGTTCCTAACACTGATATTAAAACATTCAGTCTTTCACCAAGCATGACTATTACTGCTAATTCTTCATATATACAGTAGTTACTATCATAATATCTAGTGGTGTAAAGATAATCCGATATGAATCAGTTATCTGATCTTAACGTCAAAGGTCCATCGGTGCACAAAGCCCTGGATCGGTAAAAAGGGTGATTGATATTAAACAGAGAGGACTTCACTGAGCTAGAGATCAGCTGATCTCCAGTGAATTAATTAAAGAACAAAAACAATCAAGAACGGTCAGATACAGAGAGAGAAGATAAGGATGTTTTGGTGACATGCAGACCAAATACTTACATTAACAAGAATTATGAAAGGAAAATAAAAAAAATAATAGAAAGCTGATTTTTTTTTTTACTGTTTTCAATTTCACCCTTCTCCTGTACCAGCAGACACACAGAGCTCTGTCTATCCTAGTCTCCTTATGATTTTAAATTCATTTTAATTTGCGCTTCATGGTAAAATTTGATATTAACTTTTTACTGTTTATGGGATAAATAATGATAAGGAAGTTACAAGTACAAGACCAACATGGATGTACTAGTAAAAACTCATTTAAATATTCATCTCCCACCTTACTGACAAAGTGAGACACCTGGGTAATGTGTGATGAATAATTTTACAATGTTACCACAGGAGACCTGGCAGGCTCTTTTATAAACAAGGTCAAACCAATTTAGATTATTATAAAATTATCTTCTTTTAGCCTTTTTTCTTTTTTTTTTTTAAGAGCAAAAAGTTATTCTGATTTTATAAACAGATTGTACCGAATCTAATCAAATCAAACCAAATCAAATCGAATCGGACCAAATCGTTCTGTAGCTCTTCTGTAATTGTCAGTGGATCGAGATTTGAAGTGAATCATCTTGGGAAGGAGAGATTCACACCCCTAATAATACTTTTGTCACATTATCTTGAGTGTCCCTCTGGATTAAAAAAGTACCTACCTACCATAGCCATATCCAAGTAAATACAATTAAGATGAATTTATGGTCAGGGCTGCCATAACTTAATTGTATTCATTGTTGTTTTCTGTCCTTCTCTGTGTCCCTCTTTTCTCTCTTTCTGCACCTTTACAACCCCAAAACAGCTTTAGTAGATTCCTTTCAACAAGAGTCTGCTTCTGCACAAGATTTCTGCCTGGTGAAAGGAAGTGTTTACCTGCCATTGTAACTCTGCTAAATATTGATGAACAGTGTTGGTCAGCCAAACTGTTCATGCTGAGTAAAGTAACTTGTTATGTTTCTATAATACATTACCCACTGAGAAACGTGTGCCTTTGCAATACCAAAAAATTTTAAACATTTGAAGTAACAGTGTGCAATACTTAGCAAAGTATTTAGCAGGATGAACTTTGTAAAAATTAAACATAGTACTTAAAAACAGGACTAAATAAATTAGTGTTTAATCTCCTGGATATATAAAATTGGTTTCTTCTTTATTAACTAAGAATAAGGCTTTAACTCATACTTTGGGAGGGCCCTCTCTTAGATTATTCTAACTTGCATGCTTCTAAAGTACTACAGAGCTGACCAAATAACACATATTTTTTCTGATCTAGAATCTGGCAGTCAAATGTCCCAAATATTCCCAGTTTTACACACTACACCTTTAACTGCTTGTTCCATGTAGTTGTAAAAATGGCACACAGCCAGCTGAGCTTCTGCCTTTGTTTGTGTGGACTCTACAGTTAATCTAATTTATGGCCCATAATCTGTAACTGCAGACTAAGGCTGGACACACACTACAAGATTTTAAGCCTGATTGAGGCCAGATATGCCTACCCCAACAGTCGTTGGGGCATATCTTGAGTGAAGGGCTGGCCCTAATGATTATTTGCTTGAATATTCCTCAGATGTGGGCTGTCCTCATGATTTTTTTGTAGCTTCAAATTGTGCTGTAGCCTCCCTGACCTTGATTCATAAATATCAACCATGTTTGATATTTATGATTTATGATCTAGGTCATAGTGCTCGCCATTACACTCATGACATCCAATGAGAAGGAGCAGACCGAGTAGCATCAGCAGCTGGATGTTACCTACTTTCACTGCTGAGAAACAAAAACACAAGTTTACCTTCATTCCAACCAGGATTTCATCCTGATTCTTCTCCTTGTTTTATTATGTTTGCTACAACTGTAGGACATGCCAGGACTGCACATGGTGGAGGGACAGTAAGCCGAGGATATCGATAGTCATCCATGTTTATTTTTATTCTGCAGATGTATGATTACACAAGATTCTGTGAAACTCAGTTTATGGGGAATCTTCATTGAAATGTGGTTGGCAGGTCAGCAGGTGTGTGGGCTCCAGTGGTCTGACAGTCTGGCTTAGTTATGGAGTATGTGCATTCAGAGGATTTAAGATAAAAAAATCCTCTAAGATTGTCCTGATTTCTATGGTCTTACACAATTTTGAATTGTTTAAGATTAAAATTGTCTAGTGTATGGTCGGCCTGATAGAATACCCTATGTGATAACTGTTTACAGTGCTCATAAACTGACAACAAACAGGACAGAGGCATAGATAATTACACACAGGCTTTGTGATATATCCACAGTGTAATGTCGTTCTCCTTGTCATCTCACTAGTCTAATCTGTTAGCTCCATGTGCACTGACACTGTTTGGTTTACCTTCTGCTGGCATACAGCTCTGTGCCAACAGGATAGAGGGAAACAGAAACAGTGCAGATGCTTCAGGGAAGAGGGAAATAGGGGAGTTTCCTTTCATTCCTTTCAGTAGCTGATTAATTTTTATGAAAAAAGGAGCTAGTAACGGATGTCTTGATCTGCAAAACTAACACATACACATACACATAATCTTAGTATTCTAAATGATAACTTTGTAGCACATTACCCCCAACACTGGTTATGAGTTAGGGCTTTACAATAAAGATTAGTTGATTAATTAAGAACTTATTTTGGGCCTAAATAAAATGATACAGCTAAAAACTGGAAATTATTGGCAGTGATAGGCAGAAGCATTGCTTGGCTCCTCTGGCCAGGAGCCCAAAAAGGGCTGACAATTTTGTATCACAAGTGGCTTAAAATGTACAAAGTTTGCAATGACAGTAGAAAACCTTCCTAAGGGGGCCCCATCTGACAGTACTCACTTTTGTTGCTTGCTGAGCATCTGGTTTTCCCTGTACAGTTTGTCAGTGAAAGTCACTAAAGGAAAATGATGAAGAGAGATCCATCTGACTGTGAAAAAATGGAGTCATTGTGGGGACACCAGAAGTTGACTTGTTAGCTTAGCTTAGCAGGCAAACCTGCCAATTTGGTCATGAGAAATGTTACTGATGGTTTAGGTCAACTTTAAATGTTAGTATTGAACTTTATTGTTGGTATCAGATTATTTATAACAAGAGTCTCAACCAAGGACACCAACAAACTTAATTTCTGCCAATGGCGATTGGAAGAGGGAGGGATATGCATAACGATTGCATGAGAAGAACAGAAAACACAGCATAGGTCGTCTTGCACTGCTTCAGGACAGATGTGCCCAGCTGATAAGAGTAGCTGATATGGCAATCAACGGCCCTGAACAATGACAGCAGGGAATTATTACTGAGCGTGCCTGAGAGGGGTGAATACAGAATGGGAAATATGGGAAATAAAAAACAGACCCATGCAAAATTCTATCCTCCTCATTGAACTCTTGCTAGAGCTTCATTTCCTGGGTTTAAGGTGAATAAGACATACAAATGCAAACAGCAGCAGGGACACTGTTGTATAACTGCCCTGGCAAGTAGAACTAAAGGGAAAATCAGAGAAATTGTTTTCTTCCGAGGTCTGCAGAGCTAAATAAAACATTTATTTCCCTGCCCTTGGTATTCTAAATGACATGAGATTTGGGTTTTTTTTCCCCTACACCACAGCTTATGTAAGCCTGCACATTGCCCTACATAGTGGCTGCTGCCCTGGGTAAACCACAGCCTGCAAACACGCGAACCAGCTTCCTTAAATTGTAACAGATAACATGGACTAAGTGTGCCATGAGGCTGTGTCATGGGTGTGATTGTGCACCATATGGCCTTCATGTCTAAATCATGATCCATAGTGGCACCCTAAATACCCCTTAGTGAATACTTGAGGAGGAAACACAGACACATCCTGGCAGAGCTAAGCGACTTGTGTTTGGGTCTGCTGGATGCAGCAGTAACACAGTTTGACAAGCTGACCTGTGTGTTTAAGAGTGTGTTTCCTGGGTCTGTCTCATTTGGTTTTAAGTGTTCTTAGTGCTGCTCGCTACCCACGCTCGGGTTGGGTGAATGGGTTGGGGGGTGTCAGTACCATCTGGCACTGTTTACTCTGTTGAGAATTGTAAGCTGACATCTTCAAGTGTGTTATGGTTGTAGGTCTGTCATAAACGTCCATTCTTGTGTCATCTTTTTGGGTCAATTGTCCTGAAAAATGTTGAATTATTACAGCACAGAGGTACAGTCTATTGTTCAGCTCAGTGGATTATATTCAAGTAATTTGGTCACTTGTAAATCATGAGGGTTTAACACAGATTATTCATTGCATAACAAATTCTTACAGTCAGTAAGTCGTCGGGCATCATTCTTCAAAGAAACCCCAGAAAAACTCCATAACTGCAACCATAGCAATGTGTTACAGTAGATATTAAGACTAATACAAAGACTCATACATCATCTCATCATCGTGACTGTCAACTTCTGAAGGGAAGGATAAGCGAGTCATTCTCGGTATGACTCAAGCAGCTTGTGTCGTACTCTCCCTCCCTGCCTAGCTACCAACAACAATCATGCTGCACCATGGCAACAGTGTGGTGTGGTTTACTATGCAAAATGTAAGGAGCCCCCTTAGACATACATGCACTCTGGGAAATCGTCTCTGTTACTGTGAAACACGACTGCAGCATCCTCTTATCATATCAGCTTTGCATCCTGAGAGTCAGCAGCCAGGGCTGCAATTCCTGCTCTTATCTAACTCCCACAACCCCACCCCTCTTCAACTCAACAACCCGCCCGGGTCTTTTTTCTTACTTGGCCTGTTTTCCTTGAGTGGCCCACTTCTCATTGCTCCTAGAGTTTTCTAGCAATTTCTGGGACCCTCCCTTGCCTCATAAAGCATCTTTCTAAATGTATTCTACTAAAACTCCCTTTTTAATTTATCCTGTGGTGAGTCTTGGCTGCTTCTCACGCCCACAAAGCAACAAAACCAAAAAGGAAAAAGAGGGAAAAAAACGTGTTTGTACAGTAATGATAAAATTATGAGTTAAAGCTGATCCTGAAAAAGATGAATTCATCAAAGAATATTATCACTTTGAGCTCTATGCTATTTTTTTTTTTTTTTTTTTTTTACAATATCGTCTCGCCTGGACTTTTGTCTTAGAAAGCTTGGCAAACATCAAACCTGTGGTGCACAAGCTCTGATCATACTTTTTTTCAGGACAACCTGGGCTTTAAGAATATGAGTGCTGCAGTAATGTAACTTGAAATAAAAAAAACTATGAGACTATAAGACAATAAGACTGTAAGATTATCATATATTACACACAGTTAAGAAAAAATGACCTTTTTTTGCAAACAATTGTTCTTTCATCTCTTGGGAACCTATACGTGAAAAAAAAACAACAAAAAAAACATTTAGTCTTCAAAATATTCACATATTTACAAAAAAGGGGTTGCAGTTTTTGAGTCATTATTCAAAGCACTTTCTGTCTGCAGTGACACAGAGGGACACATCACAGCCTCTCTGTGTCTGTTTCTCTTCATTATAAATCATTCAGGCTTTCTCTTTCAGTTTTTAAGTGTTTACATATGCGCTGTTTGGCAAAGCATAACATGATGATGACACAGCCGCCATTGGTTGTCACAACCCATATGACATCTGATTTTGGAACTCAAGATGGTTGCTAAGGCAAGCAGCAGAGAAAATCTAAAATTGATAAAATAATGGATAAAAAGAAGCTAAAGTGGAGTTACTGGCGTGGATTTAATCTTTTAAGGTGCTGGAAAGTCCACGGGTTCCACGCTTGCTAGAAAAGCTTCTGTAAGAGCTACAAAGGCATCGAAAGTATTGTTAGAACAGTGAAACGGAGGGCTTCTAGGCAGAAAAAGCAAATAGCTTTGATTTATGGGTGAAAAGTTATTCAGCGTTTTATAACCCATGTCTCCTCAAGTTGTATATGATGATGGTGGTCTCAGTGGGTTTTTAAAATCAAACCTAGAAGTCCATTCAAATTAAAATATAGCTTTAAGGTCAACAAGCTTAAAAACCAAAACAAGGGTTGAACAAAATGATAAGGGTTTTACTGCTCTGAAAAGTCATCATAGGGGCAATCATGAATAAGGGTCATCACAAGCTCAGCTGTAGAAATACGGTGGTCTAGTTTCAAATTTCCCCAAAAGGACAAAAGGCATCTTTTTAGGAAAGGGCTTAAACTCATAATGACCTTCATCAGCTGTCCCTATCTTTGTTGTTTTCACATGTAGGTCACTCTCCTCCATGTGAGAAGGTCAAATCCTCCGTGTGGCTTTTCTATTTATTACAATAGATTAGGACCTCCTTTCATCCTCTCCACTTAGTACATGGTGCCTTCCTCAGGGAACAGATGAAAGATAATTAAAGGGAATGGAGGGATTTCCCAGGAGCTCTTGTTCACTTAGAAGCCTCGGATTCACGCTGATATTCATTACTAAGGCACGTGTGTTAGGATCAACAGTCAGGTTCGACTGTGGGGACACAACTGAAGGTCCCAGTGGAAGTTAAATGCTTTGTTATGACTGAGGATCTCCTTTTCATCTAATTATAGTATGTGCTTGTTTTTTTTTCACAATTTATTTTTGTAAGCTCTCATATCACTGTTACCTTTTCTTTAAAAAGCGTTTAACTTTCTCTCTGGCTTTTCCTATCCAGAGTTAATTTTGTTAACTAAAACTATGACTAAATTGTTCATCAACTACCTTTTAATACCATGAGGAAGACCATAATACTTCTAGCTGAGAAAACAGTGCCAATAAAAAGTATTCACCCCCCTTGGATGTTTTACTTTAATTGTTTTTATAAATCAATCATGGTCAATATAACTGAGCTTTTTTGAAAAACAAACAAAAAAAAGACAAAGCAACCTCTTTAACATCAAAGTAAAAACATATTTCTACAAATTAAGGTCATTTAAACAAAAAATATGAAATGTAAAATAAGTGATTGTATAAATACAGTATCCTCTCCCTTTAAAGTTACTGAACTAATTCAACAGAGGTCCAGCCAATTGGTGCTAGTAGTCTAACAACAAATGAAGCCTGATTGAGACCCATCCACACAGACTCAACGCTGTGATTGCATCCAAACGTTCATCTAAATACTGCCTTGAATGGGGTGAATATTTATGCAGGCAGTCGTTTTACATTACATATTTTTTTTCAGGGCCAAGGTATTATTGCATTATTTAAGAGTCTTAAGTTAAAGCTAGGAATGCTGGTTGAATTATGTCTAAAACTGTATGTTATTTTTAAATTGAATAATGATGTCTGGGCCTCTCCACATAACTTTCTCCAGAGTCCCTTTTTCTTAGTCCTTTTCTGAACTATCATGATTGTATTTGCATTTGTATTGATTTTGTGAATAAACTAAATAAACTGAAGATACTGAATGTGGTTCATTAAACTATAGATATTTAAACAAACTGCAGCATAATAACCAATGTCCATAGAAAGAAAACATTTTTAACAATATGGCTTTGCATTCTCTGAGATTTTAACTGAACATTTTGTATTGTCAGTTTCTTTATTTGGAAGACCAATCGAGTCAAGACTTTCAGCTGCTCTCACTTTTATCCCTTGTTAAAATCCACTAAATGAATCACTGCAAAGCTAGCCTGGAAGACGATCTCAGTCTAAAATGATAAATAGTGCCAGCCTCCTGCCTTGTCTCACCTTTCTAATGCATGTATGGACACATCATCAGAAGGTAACGTGAGCCTTTAACACTGCCAGAAAGTTTTGATGCCAAACACATGACCTACAAAGAGAGAAACACAGACACTTGAGAGAAAAGAAAAAAAAGAACAAGATCATTTTGAAATTAAAATAACAATTCCAGGCAGAAGAGGAGCAGCTATTTTGTTCTGTACCAGACCAAACATGTCCAAACTCTCAGAAAAGGGCTGATGATGTCAACCCATGGGCCTTTGCTTTATTATCTGCTTCCTGTTTACCTTTCCCTGTGTCTGTCAGTGCAGCGTTGGGAAACACCTACTGCTGGGCTCCTTGGGAGAAGCAGGGAGCAGGGGGAGAAGTCAGCAGCAGGTCTATTGTCACCAGACCCTGTGAGCCGGCCTTATATGGACAGAGCCATCTCTGAGGGGAGAACAGAGAACAGACGCTGCAGCTCAAAGGGGAAAAAATAGAAAGGCCGGTAATGGAGTAGTTAAAGAATGACTGAGGAAAAGTAACATTAACATAAAGGAGGAGGGTAAACAACGACATGGACGGTAGACTTGGGAAACCCCCCTGTCTAGTCTGAGTCACCATCAGGAAGAGGCCCAGACCCAGACAGACTTTCCCACCTCCCTCTTTTCTCTTAAAAGTGTAAGGACTGTCTGGCCTGTAAAAGAAAAAAGACACAAGCAGCTGAGTAAGGAGAATTTTTTCATAGGAATATGCTCGATTTCCATGTGTTAAACTGTTTTTATTTAAATCTCAAGGAATCATTAAAAGCCGCAAAGCACACCCTCATTTTTAATGTTGTTGAGGCTACAACAAAACAGAACAGAAACACACAAAAAGGCAAAACTGAAGGTGAAGAAATCAAGTAGAAAAAAGGTGTTGAAAAGTCTTTTCACTTTCTCTGTGTATTGTGTACGTCCATGTCAACAGAGTAGAAAGATATGTTGTACTTCAGTGTGGTTTGTTTTGTTGCTGTAAGGTTGCTATCGTGACATTAACTCATGTAGAAAAAGGTAAGTAGAGAGGAAGTGAAATAAACAAAACTGTGGGTGCACATTGCCTTTTCACTCTCTGTTAGTCTCTAGTCTGTCTGTCCTACTGTATACTGTATAGTGCTGTTTTGCTTCGTCATGAAATTTCTGCTCAGTCGAGATGACAACCTGCTCCTTGGTTTTATAAGCTCCATCTGACATCAGTACTCTTCAAGCACTTTTTCTTATTATTCAGAAATCAAGGCTCGGTCCTGTTTCTAAGTTTCTCCCCTCGTTACTGAGTTACAAGTGTGGTTGTGTAATCTTCCTCTTAGAAATAGGACGGTCCTTTGAGTTGCCATGAAGAGTTGTTGACAGCATTACATAAACAGACATGATGACAATACAGCACACTTGTATGTACAACTTGTCTGAAATGCTTGTTCAGATACACATTTTATTTATTTCACATTCATCTCATGAAGCATTTTTTTAAACACCAATTTTTTCTGTTTTAAGGGTAGAACATCATCACAAATTTACTCCCATCTAAGATAAGAAATGTATAAATATCCTTAAAAGGTAAAAAATAAAACAAAGCATTTACCACTTTTATCTAATATTTTATTATTATCAGGGGTGACAAATGATTAAAATTTTAACAGTGTTTAATATTTCAATATCTACAATTTACTGTGATTTAAGAAACTGAATGCACTATTCATGTACCTTAAACCACACATTTCTAAAGTCTGGGTTGGGACCCAAACTTGTGTTGTAGGAGGTGTTTTTTTTTGGGGGTCACCAAATTGTTTTTTTTTTTTATTTCTTTGCCAAGTAATCAATGTGACATTTCAGCATTACACATAAAAGCCACATGTAGGGTTTCACCCTAGCGCCAACCCATTCCAACATAACAAAACACAGAACAAGGCTTTACCGGCCACTAGACAGCAAAAGTGCTAACGTCACAGTTATTGATGCTCGACTGATGAAAAAAAGACATTGCAGACGAGACAACTACTGAGGGCCTGAGGGGCCAGACATTTGAAGAAAGCCTATGTGATGGAGGTTAAGTTTCTTCTTCTGGGTAAAACAGAAAACGCCAGATCAGAACCAGACTGAGTCTGGAAATAATGTTATCAAAGCTAGCATCAGTTTGGTCCTAATGGCTTGAACTGTGTAAAAAGTTGGTCCGCAGAAGTAAAGTTTGAGAAACACTGCCTCACAATATTGCATTTATGCTGACAGCCCTGTTATCCTGTTCCCTGGTTTATCTGAATCCTTTATGTCAAATATTGTTGGTGGTTTTATTGCTTTGGCGTTACGGTGTCATTAGGTCTGTGTTCACTAACATAAACTCCATTTGAGTACTTCTCATGAGTGCTTACTGTTGCAGATAACTTCTGTGTCTGCTTCTGTCTGCTTCTGCTATCATTTGGTCAGGTTTCATGAGCTCAGTGTGCTTGGGGCTGATTCTTAGCAAAAGCAGCAGCTTTAGACCTGGAAACAACAAGTTAGTTTAATTCTTCCATTGTTGTCATTAAATCTAATATCCTCTGTTGTTATCGGCAGATCCATCTTACAAAACTACGATTGGAAACAATTGTGCCAGGTCTGAAAAATAACTGAACCTATCAGAGTCTCAGAGTCTTTTGAGAAGAATGAAGCAGTAGCTATGGGCGTGGCTAAGTGCAGCAAGCTGGTAAACAATGGCTGCCTCCAGTGAAGCGATTAGCTCAGATGAAGCTATAGCAGCAGTTATATAGATATTTTTACTCTTTTCCTTGCTGGCTTTGCATGAGTTTGATTCACAAGCTTTATCATTTTTAATATAATGATGTTTTAAAATTTTACAGATGAAGGCTATAAATAAGAACTCCAGGTTTTTTGCCTTTTTCTGTGTTGTCTTTTTTCCCAAAATTGTGCAAATAACTTCATGTTGATGGAAGGGAGTCCAGACTTGTTGTTTTACTCATGGACTGATGCCACTCTGATTCATTAAAAGAAACGAAACGTTTCTTATGTAACTTAAAACAATGTCCCTAAACTGCATGTCACCATTAACTGATTTCTGTTTTTGGCTTATTTACAGGAAATGAGGCTGGCTGCCAAGGCGACAAAGTTCCTCCTTGTCTCAACGACTGTGGTGCTGAAATCTGCTGAGACAGTGCACAGTAGCACAGTGATGTCATCATTTTCACAGCCCGTCCCTTCTCTCTCCATATTGGGTCAGAAAAAAAAGGAATCTTTACAAGACGATTGGCTGCTGAAAATGTCATACCACCCCAGCCGTCACAGCAGTTAGAGCTCACACATCACTTTCTAAAGTGGGAACATTACATAGTGCAAACTGCTTCTATATTTGGCGCCAACATCAACACTTCTGGTTGTCAATAATGCTTTTGATACAGAGGTGGAGGTACAAGGGTTCTATTCAGCTGCTCACCCTCCTACTCCACCCGTCATAGATGAACAACCCATTTCATCGTCACTGGGGGTTCAAGGAGAGTCGGTCAGTGGGAACTAAGTTAGCAGATAAAGTGTTTGTTTAAACTTCACAGCTCCACCCCAAACAAGATTCATCTCCAAACTCTAAGACATTTGTTTTATTGCAAGAAAACAACAATATAGTCCTTTTAGGGGTTTGTTTGCTCTCCTACATTATTAAGTCCCTCTTGGCATCAATACATATATTCAAACCTCCATAAAAGAATAATCTTGATATAAGTTTTCCAAGCACAAGAGGTCTTTTCAACTCCTCTGAACACTGATTCTCATCTACAGCCCCATTAATGCTTATTTTCCTTCAGGCGGGGGAAGAGGCACCCATTATTAGTGCACCAAAAGAGTGGGGGGTCCTCCTTATTTCTTTTTCCACTGATGACCTCACCTCTACAATATGGCCTTTTCCTGGCCTCAACCTCAACTTTTCCCCACTAACTGAGTCAGCCAGTTCTCAGACTCATGTGCATCTATTTCAGGCCTATAATTTCCATCATACCACGGGAAGGCAAACAGGTATAATTGTGCTCTTCTAATATGGAAAAGGAAAACTGAAGGCTATGCGCAGTGTTTTTAATGTTTGGTGCCCTAGTTGTGCAGAAGTGTAGGTTTGAAGCTGAGACACTTAGGATTAAGTGTGAAATGATGTTAGAAGTGACACCAGGTCAGTGACCAGGACTAGAGTGGCTGACTGTGGCTGCCAGGGTGTTATAGAGACAGGCCATGGCTGAATATGTGGGTCAGACTGAACACCCTGTAAATCCACGTGTCTGGAAGTGGAATGAAAGGATTTATTAAAGCCACCTAGAAGCATTGACACACATAGGACAAGTGTCCAACTCATTTAGAGTATTAAATTTAGAGTTCAGGTTCTTTTTATGGCTGCTGCATGCTCAGTCACAAGTGATATTCTTAAGTCTGTTAGGGCCCTGGGTGAAAATTCACGTGGGACCCCAGGGGACCATGTTTATTTAATAATATTGCTCTAGATAAAGTTGACTGGTATCTACTGGCTTATTTCAGCATTTATGTTGACTGCTGGTGTCCTCACTGTTAACCCCGTTTGAGTATATCAACTCGTTTACACCTCGGATAGTCAAGTTAAATAAAGCTCTATGTCAAATGGCATAATGTAAGGCTAGTGGAAGCTATGTCACTCATGTGTCCCTTCCCTTTAGTTAAGACTAGACTAGCAGCATTCAATCAATAACTATAATATGCAGCTGTCATTATCTGCTTCACTTTCCACTGCCATGCTTTAATTTTTACTCTTTTTCGTCTTTGTTTTGACACTCCCAGACAGGTAATGGCTTTCAATTTTTCATTACTGGCTCCGCAATTGTGCATGACCTGAGTAATCACACTGTAAGAGTGAAGTCAAGACAGACTGTAAAAAATGTCATTAGTTTCTTTTGAAAAGTCTCTCACAGGAAGTAAAATGCCAGATCTATTATCTTGTTTTCACCCTTCAAAAGGTACAAACAGCTACAAAAACCACTCTCACCCCCTTTATCTGCCAGTAAACACAACTAGCAACTTAATAATAACAAATCAAAAAGACATCTATGCTGTTTCATGGTGATTTAAGTGCCCCAAAATTAAGAGTGTGCAGGTGAATGACCAAAATTTCAAACATGCCAGAAATCCATCTGACCAGTTTACATAGACGTATGATAAGGCTGAAAGTTCAAGTGAGTCATGCAACTTAAAATTTGTGTCTGAATCAGCTAAATATGGCACACTGCGTGCCCAAATTTAGTTTTTCCCAAGTGTCATGCATGGGACGCTTAACTGCAGTGAGTGCTGTGTGATGGGGCCCCTCTAAGGAGGTTTCTTACTGTCATTGCAATCTTTATACATTTTTATCTATACCACTTTACAGCTGAAGCCGTTAGTATAGTATAGTTAGTATAATTGTGTAATATAAAGTCTTTTGGCCATATGGAGGCCTTGCCTAAACACAAGTAGCACCTCTGACAATCACCTTTACATCACTGATAGAAAAACAATGGCAATTTGTTCTCTGTCTTGTCACTAATCAGCACAAAACTAAGATGCTATACATATGATCCCAAATTTCTTCCTTTTGGAGGAAATATGGGCTCATGGAACTGACTGTTTCCCCCTTTGCAACCAGTCAAGCCAGTCACTTCACAGAACAAAACTTCAGAAATTGCTTGTACATATAATCCCATATTTCTTCCTTTGAGAGGAAATAATTGAAGTGACAAGTGTCTCTCTGTTAAAGCCTTCCAGCCTTCCTGCTCAACATGACAACAGGTGACACATCTGGCCCCTGACAGATGGGTGCTAGCAGCCAGAACAAGACCTGGATTCGTCCCAATCCCATTAACGAAGTCATGAATGGATGCCTCACTGTGTAAATAGACCTCTGTTTTTTCCCCAGCACAGGTGGAGGCAGTAGGGTTTTTTAATAGTAAACAAACACATTAACTCATATCCTTGGACTGGGCTGACTCCCTTATTTTGGAAGACGGCGGTAAATGAGACCCACCCATACTCTGTGGAAGTTTCAGGTATTTTTCTGCCCCAGAAAAAGGTTCAGAAAAACAGAGCACAAGAATTAGCTCACGTGGAAATAACACCACAGGTTGGAAGCCATATGGTTTGAATTCCCACCGACTGTGTGTGTTCAAGTCTGCCTCATAAACCTGCTGTTTTAATTTGTTCACATTTACATCAAAGCCTTTTTCTTTTTGAGGCTGAGCTGAACTCATTCAAAGAAAATGTCACACAGGATTGAAGTGAATGACCTGATTGTTCACAATCGTGGGCAGCCAGTACGTCAGCTGACTCAGTAGTACAGTAAATGAAATGTAGTTTATCTTAATTGAAGGCTTGTACACATAAAGAAGAAGTCACACTGTCTGTACTCTTAACTTTCAGTTAGCTGTGAAATTTGATTGTATGCCATGGAGCGGGATGAATGCAGTTATGGACTGTGATCAATGCTGCTCACTGTACAGTGACCAGACTGTTCACATGAAACTCCACTAAGTCATTTTTCAGTTAAAAGCACAGCGTGTAACCCATGAATCTAATAACCTACTTACTGTATGTGCAGACGTATGCTTATGCAACTAAATATACACACAAGTAGAGCATAATTCACCTAAAAGGACAGCTGGCAAGAATGAGACAGATGTGCAGAATGGAAATCTGCACAGACACATTTTTTTTTTCTAATACAATATGGTTAGCATATTTTTGTACAGCTGAACAATCATAATCTCAGCTGTGCCTTTATTTCTCAATTTTTTGTAGCTTTTCTTAACATTTTCCTTATACTTAGTATTTATGTGTTAAAACTAGAAAACTTTATAAAGTGTGTACTTATGATCTGAAATCTGAGGGTTAAGTCAAATTAGGACTCAGAAGTAACTAATTAGGACCAAGAAGTAACTAATGTTGCTCTCCTTTCTTATTTTTGTTGGTTTCTAAATTACATTCAACTGTGCACAGTTAAAAACAAATCTGGGGCTCTATCTTCAGGATACATCAACTCATTTTAAGAAATCTTAAACAGAATTTCTGAAATATTTCAATTAAATGAGAGTACATAGACCAAAATGTAATTAAAGGGACTAAACACGTTTAAAGAGTACACGATTACAGAGTTCTGTATATGCAGACACTTTGTTCTGAAACGTTTTCTTGTGATAACAAGTAAATTTGGATTCTCTTGAGATTTTAAGAAACTGACACATTAACATTATAGAATTAGAGAGCCATTAGTACTAAAATGGAGTATATAATATAAAATTATAGATAAGTGGTTCGCCACTGGTAAGGCATCAGGACCAACAACTTCCATAACAACAAATCAAAACCCAAATTTCCTTATTTTTCATAACCAATATTTTAGATGAAAATGGGACAATTTGGATTTGAAATGGAGCATGAGATGTTAATGGAACACAGAGATGGAGACTAATCCTTTAAAATAAAAGCACTTCATTGACTTATTGCTATATATTTTTCTCCAGACACACACCTGCATTCCACTGAATATGGCTTTGAACCCACTTTAGGGCCCTGTCCCACCAGTTAAGTACCAAGGCTGTAGACTGTAGAAATTGATAGACTAAATCTGATTGACATCAGCCATCTGCTCACTTAAATGGGCCTTTTACTTTAGCTACTTTAGCAACTTCAACTTTAGCAAACGGAGCTAAAGCTTTGAGCTATGTTAGCTATGATGGTAGCATAGCTATGAAGCCAATATAGCTAAGGCTAAAGCTTACTTAGCTCTGAAGCTAGCATGGCTAACATTAACTACATAGCTTTATGTAGCATTGGCTAATGTACTTTTTTTTTAGCTTAGGCTTTAGTTACACTAGCTCTGTAGCAATGTTATCTACATAGCTTACATAGCTACCATTGATTTGTTAGTTTGTTTGATTTGTTTATTGGTTGTCTGAGATCTGAGGTCTGCAGACTATCTTGAAACATTTTGATTATGTCATAAATCAAATGCATGATATGAACATGATATTTAAGTGGAGCTGGGGCTCTGTGTTAAAAAAGCTAAAGCTCCAAAGACACAAATCTCTTTTCTGACTCATGAGACAGAGGAACCCCAAGTACCCCCAGTTACAAGCTTGTAGGAAATGGAAAGCATTCAATTTAGATGTGACGTCATTTCCAGTTCCGACATCTGACTTTTGGGGTAATGCAACGCAACATTAGTCGATGCTGCATTCTCTTTACCTAGTCAGTGTCTGCAAGCTGGAGATGCAAAAAGATTAAAAAAAAAAAAAACACTTGTCAAAGGAAAACTCCAGTCTGTGTTAGAGTGAGTGGGTGCTGGCCATGAGTAGCCACATCTTGCAGAAAGTTTACTCAAGTTGAGGTAGTTTAGGACCTTGAAAAAGAAGAAACTCACCTCCGTCCAGCCTGCTCCTGCTCCCATCTCAACTGCCAATCCTGACCAAATCAACAAGGTGCAGTGTGCTGTAGATGGAGACAGAATGCATCCTGCAATTGCTGAAAGACTTAACCTGAGAGACTGCTGCTTCTTTTTAAGGTGTCATGGCTTTTGTAACACTTTTGTGTTTTGTTTTTTTTTCTTTCTTCCATGAACTGATTTTTCTTCTGATTTTGAACTGAACATTATTAAAGGGGGGATTTAAAGAAGAGAAGTTAATGAACTGAAAAAAGAGCCTGAAAAGGTATTTTTGTGTTGTTTGGGAAGGAAAGGATAGATTTTTTTGTTTAAGTTGCTGTGTCTCATTATTGTTGGGTTGTTTGTGTTTTTTTTTTCTCCCCTTCCTTATTCAATTTCATAAGAAATGTAGTCTATCAGAAAACTGGTATCTGTTTTCATTTATATTTGCATCCCTTGTGTTGGTTTTTGAAACTTTTATGGTGACTTTTAATGACCAAAAAATTACTTTTGCCTGGTTTAACCCTGGCCGCCACCCCAGAAAATAAAATCAAAAAGAGAGGATCTGACCACCAAAACGGTCACAAGATGGAGAAAGGTGGGTATGCATGTTTTGGGAATGAATTGTTGGGAAAAGAATGAACGGGAGCTGCTAAACTGATTCCACAAATGTTAGAATTAAATGTCACATGAGGCGATATCTTACATGACTTTGATATGTGTCACCCACAGTTTCCAAAACATGAATTCAAAAGTGAAGCTAAAGATTTACTGCAAGGAACTAAAGATAAAATTGGAATACATCTGAGCAATTCATTTCTTCCATCCTTGAACACTGAGATCAAATAAGAACTTTGATCTGATGGGCCTCTGTTCATTCAGTCTACCTATAATTAGAGCAACATACAGGCTAATATCCGCTGAATGTCAATGGTAAAAAATGAGCAAAATAGAAATAAATGGAAAAAGCAGCTGTATTTAGAAGCAGAACTTCCCTTGTCTGACACAACTGGATTCAAGGCACAAACAGGCGGCGAGGGAGAAGTAAGGGAGGAAATCTGTTCCCTATTAGTGACCACTTTATGTAAAAGGGGAAGCTATTGTTAGAAGGAGACCAGAGGAGAGCACAGCAAAACAAAAACAGGTATAAACATGACGTAAACCTTTCTGTAATCATAGCTCAGATGCTCCAGGTCTATTGTTTGCAATTATTTTCTGCTTCATATTGTTCCTGTTTGTTCTCTAAGCACAAGAGGAAAACTGAATCCAGGAAATAGAAACAGCAGAAGGGAAAGAAAAGATAGAAAGGAGCGACGTGAATATTCCAACATCAGCATAATAAAGAGGCCACCCTGGCGGTGGAGAACAACATCTCTTTGGAAATACAAGAGTATATGCATGCTGAGTTTGTGGGGAGTCCAGCAGAGTAAAAACACATCACAGTCGATGAGTTCAAGGGAGGGCTTGAAATGACAAGTTTAAGCAGGTGGCTTATTAGTGTACGGGACGGAAAAGAGGTTTAAATCAAAGAAATTGGGTCAGCAGAAAAGTTGTTTGGCAGGACGGCATCAAACAACATCACAGGTCAGAAGGACGGACTTTTCTTTCTCTTTTTTCTGTACTGGTATAGGTCCTCAGTGACATGGGAAGTGGAATAGAGGAAGGCCTGGGGGGGAGGAGGTTGAGAGACAGACACAAACAGAGGGAGAGAGAGAGAGGCTTGTCTTTGCTTCTCCGCTCCAGCTCGCCATCTATCTTTGGCTGTGCTCACGCCCCAGCTGCTGCTGGTTCAAAGTACGGTCACTGGCAGAGCACCAGGCACAAAGCTGCGAAAAACACCCACACAGCCTCTTCACATACAGAGGGAAGTCAAGAGAAACAGAGCGTCTTTGGAACAAAGCAAAGTCTCAAAGTCGAGCCTGGTGTCACGCAACTTTCAAAGCAGAAGTACCAAAATATGTCCAATGTATACATTTGATGAAAGAAGGCTTTATTGTTTATAAGTGGAGGGCTGCCATAGCAAATCAGGAAGTTAAACGTGCATACATGAGTTAAACAGTTTGTGATCCAGTCTGCAGATGGAGAACTCAAAACCTGGTGGCAAGAAAACCTTCTCCACAAATGTTGGGTCACATTCAAGAAGTTGTGCATGAGGCTAAGTGAGGTTAATCAGAATGGGAAGCTTCGAATTACACGGCCTGCAGAGGTCATGCCTAAGTAGATGTACTTTAGTTAAATCAGTTAGGTGATGGTGGGCTGTGGCTTCTTAGCTATTTGGCATGGTTTACATCATTTACAACCCCAGAGCATGAGAAAATCTCGTATTTAATCAAAAGACAAATGCCTGTGAAAACAAATGTTTAAGAGTTTGACCTGATTTTTAAAAAAACACACTGTGTTTATATGAATTTCTTTCCAAAATTTCGCATCATACTTAGTAAGAGACCTACCAGACATTGTGTAAGGAAGGTTTTCAGGTCGGGGTTTTGACTTTTAACTTTTTGGTATCCCCATCCTAACCCTAACTGGAGTTTTAATCCAATTTTATTTTGAAAGTTTTAGCTTGTATTTACATCCTGACAGAGGTGGCGTCTCACAGTAGTGGTCTGCAAAAGGGGGTGAAACTCCTGTCAATCTAACTCTGAGTTTCCGTTAGCCGGCATTTACCGGTCATTGGCCATTTAAACCACTTGCACAAATGAAAAATTAAAAAATAAAAATAAAAGAGAGATTTATGCATTTTGCTGCTGTTAATGCATTAAATAATGTTAAAGCAAATGTCCGGTAGTTGTTCTAAATGGCCTGAATTCTTGAGGACTGGCGGTCATTTTGACCGGGGACAAAAAAGTCTAGCAGAAAAGCTGACTCCAACTCATGACTTAATTGCTTGAACTGGTGCTTTTGTGAGTTTGAACTGAACTGAAATAAATGAGGGATTTATAAACATAGGGCCTCATTCACCAACCATTCTTAAGAGGAAATTTGTTCTTCAAACAACCCTACACTAACCTTGCAGAGCAGATGAATTCGCCCGTTTCCGTTTTTCTCACTGGCAAATCCATCTTGCAAAGCTCCCGTCTGAACTGTTTGGGCCCGGTTAGAAAGTGACAGGACCAATCAGCGACGAGGAGCAGTACTTTCTGGCACATCGGAATGTTGACATATGCAAGCAGCAACATAAGACCGGTGCAATCATGATGGAAGACTTTAGGAGCGGATGCTTGGATGCTGCTAAAGCGCCAGTTTTATCAGAACTTGATGACATTTCTTCATTAAAGGAAGAACAAGGAACAGCATTGAGTTGTTTTCTTTTCAAAAATGACAAAAGTTGTGTACTGTCATGTCTACAGTCGCCATGGTTTGCATTATGCAGTTCCCTATAGAGGTTTAGTCCTCAGTAGGGCGCAGCTCGATAGTGGCTACATCAGGCATTCTCTGATCTGTTCTCTGATTGGCACATACGGTGCTTAACAAATTTATTAGACCACCTGTCATATTTGTCTGAGAGACCATCCAGCATCATGAAGTGCTTTAATGCGGACTCTTTCATTTTCAGTGAGCTCTCCACATTTTACCATTTTGAACAGAAATGAGGAGTTTCAAACTGAATTCACCTTTTTATACCCAAATTTGAGCCGGCTCACTGGGCTTCACTGAGAAGTCCAAAATTAATCAAGCATAACATTCAACCACTAAAACTAATTTTTCTCTTCAGGAATGAAGGTAAATAACTATAATTTGACATATTAATCAAGAAATAATAATGTGCTTTCCTTTTTTTAAAATTTTTTTTTTTTTGTAGATCAGTAAATTTGAAAATTCATGGATAATAATAATAATTATATTTTAGCATTAAAAATATCATTTTGGTTAGAGAGCTTCTATGTATTGGTGTATTAACCACTGCAGAAACATAAAAAATGATTTTGGTAATTACCAATGCCGTTAATTTAGGGCAGCTGTGGCATAAACCTTACTTTGGGTGGTGGTCTAATAAATTTGTCAAGCACTGTAAAGATACGACAGACAAAAAATTCATCCAATCACCCTCAGAGTTTTTTTTTCAAAGGCTCTGCCCTTTCCCAAACGCTGTGTATGAGTGGTTTTCCAGATGGTATGTGAAACAAATCCATCTGGCGTGCCAGGTTACTCTTACACAGTTTTTAAGAAAATTCTGACATCTGAGCTTTTAATACAGTAGCTCTTATTTCTTAGTTCTTATTAAGAACAAAATCTATTAACACGCTAAAGCGCTCTAACTGCATGGTTACAATGTAACCTCGGTCCTCTGAGTGGAGAGACTATCCGTCCACTCTACATATTCCATATGTACGAGGACTGAGGCAGTTGACATGGATACTCTTTAAGACACACCACCTGTGGTGGCCATGCACTGATTAGCTGACCATGGCTATATAAGCCACACGCCTGCGTGGCCTCTTTGATTAACTTTGATTGGAACATGTTTCTGAGCGGCCTCTTAGCTGGAGAGATAGTCTCTCCACTCAGAGAATCTAGGTTACAATGTAACCATCCATTCTCTTTAGTGTCAAAACTATCTCTCCACCTTACATATTCCATATGTACGGGGACTCTGTAAGACACACTGTGAGAAAACCCAGCAGATGCTGCTGGTCCTGTGGTAGGTTGAAATGGCAGTGGAATTCGAATGAGACGTCACCGCCACCAAAATAATCACTCATGTGCTCAGATAAAGGAAGTATCTATAAAAATACACTATTTACACAAACATCACCTAGGCGGAAGACGCCACCAAGGCTTAAGTGGCCCCGCCAGATGCTAAGGCCAGCCATAAATGGGTGGAAGGCCACCTCTCCATCTGTATAAGTTCTTCAGTGTGCTCCAGTTCATACAAATATCCTTTCATATCCACAGTAAACAGCACATCATCATCACTCGAGCCGAAATCGTACATATTATCTTTGTTTTAGCTTGATGTGGTGTTATTATCCCTGTAGAAGGCTGCAGACCCACACAGGTAAATCAGAGCATATCAGCGCACGGTGGAAGGAGAAAAAAATGGCGAAAGCTGCATCGTAAATTAGTGCCTGACACAGAGGGTTTTTTTTGGGAGAAAGGAGGTGCTTTGTATGTTTTCAACACAGCATACAGGCGAGCCAACATATTTTCTTAGCCCATTTTTCTGTTAAACTTGTTAAACTACATGGATAAAACGTTCCCATCTATAGCCTCTATGCCACAGATCTTTCTGAGCTCGTTATAACCACAGGAACAACTTTCACAGAAATCACTGGAGGCTAATGCAACTATAGCCATATACCTCATACAAACCCACTTCAAAAATCCTGAAATATCCCTTTGAGTACTGATTATGGAGTAGCCCTGAAACTGGTTTGTAGAAAAGGGTTGGTAACTTCATTGCTTGTTCAATCTGTATCCCTGTTTCCTTGTTCTTCACCAATCTTAACACCAGTGACAAAGAGGAAAATGGGAATTGGGTGAAGTGATGAGTGACCCCATTGCACTGCTTTGTGCTGCATTGCTTGCGTGCTGTTGGGACACTGATATGAAGCAATAAAATCAAGCTGATTTTGTTGCTGATGCTTGCTCGGGCTGCATCCGGCTAGGACATGGTGTCACACAATCCTTCTTAAAAAAAATACCCAACTTTTCCTTCACCAAGTGCCGCAGACAAACTAAACAATCTAGTATAAGCAATTAAGGCCTTGATTTTAGCTTTTTATATCTTGTAATAATATATTTATCTGGACTTTTCAGATGAATGTTGCATAACTGCCATGGCATATTTTAAGTACATATTAGGAAAGTTCATAAAGCAAAACTCAGAATCCATATAATCCACAGTTGAGTGCACTGACTTTAAATTGTTTTTTGGCTCCTTTAATGCATTTTTTGTCTTGTGCCAAACTATCCAGGCCAAGGTCTTGGTGTCAGGATTAAATAGAGGTGCTGCAGGAGCCGGATGTATGAAGGTGAGTGCTTATATAGAACACCAGCTTGATTCTATATTCGTGTTATTGCCTGCTCAGACGGTGTCCCTGCCAATGTCCTAAGGCTCTGCAGAGAGTGAGTGCGTTCCTTCAGGCACGTGTCCCCAAGGAGACGCTGCAGGTGAGCATAAAGTCATGATCGGCAATCATCCGGAACTTTACACTGACGGGTCATACTTTGGGTTCAGTATAAACACACACACAGAGACATACACACAAGCAGAGATTTCCATGTAAGGGCTGACTTGTTCTTTGAGTATGAACGTGACTGTGCCAGAGTTGGCGCAGCTATTGTTTGAACTTGTCTGATGTCTCTCAGTCAGTGCTGCGGCACTCTTCTGTTCTGCTCTTCTTTGGCTGTATATATGGACGGATGTTCAAGGCCAAGAGTCTAAGACGAGAGTAGTGGACCTGTGCCAAGGTTTGGGGCGCAGTAATCAGTAGATTAAGACAGATGAGAGTAAATTCAGCCAAAAAGAGAGATGATACTGAAGCTCAAACATGGAGAGGGTGAGGTTTGTTTCCTGTGGCAACCATTTCTGGTGTGATTAGTGTCTGACTTCCAGAGAAGCAAGGCTGCGCCTTTATATCAAATCCAGCTAACAAAGGGTGGTAAGTGGATGAGCTCCTTTCCTGTCTGTGCTGCTGAGACTTTGGCTCCATGGGAAGAGCTAATACTTATGAAGAGAAAGTTTTGCAGAAGATGACCTTTCAAGTTAAAGAAAAGAGTATTTTGTATATCAAAAACATAAACTTTTAAAAACAGTCTGACAAGTTCTGAGCAGTTAAGAAAGCCATTTTTCCAATTGCATTTTCATACATATGTACTTGGTCTTAGCCAAACATCTTAATGTGGTTTCTCTTCCTGGGCTGCTGGAAACAAAAAGTTACTTTCTAAATCAGATATCTTGTTTCAAAGATTCAAGAAGATTTTACTGCCCCAGATATGTTTTGCTGCAGCATGCCTTTTTAACCCGATTAGATCAGAGTTTTTACAGTGCACAGGTCTTCATGAATATAATAATAAAACAAAATTAAACAAGCCTCTCATGTATCACTTTCATCTTGTTTGTTATATTTTTTAACCTTGCAAAGCCAATGAATTCCATGTCTGTCATCAGATAGATCCATCTTGCAAAGCTCCAATCTGAAACAACACGGCCCTGTCTGAAAATGTACAAACCACAAAGAAAATGAGGCAGTAGGGTTTAGTAAAGTAACAATGGTAACCAGAGAAGCAATTAGCTCAGATGTAGGAGCAAAAAGCTGCAGGTTTTTATCAAAACTGGACATTTCTGTATTGAAACAAGAGGAAAGAACCATACTGAAAGCTTTTCAGATCTTGTTTCTCTTCTCCTTACCATGAGTTTGTTTACCACCTGCTCAACTGACACTGAACAACAATAGCAGCTGCCTGTCGAGCTCATGTCGTGTACTCCCCAGGACTGTGCAAGCCCACTATGTTGTATGCTTCATCACTCTGATTGACCCAAGATGATAGATTTTTCCAAATGTTCTGCCCTTCACAAACTGACCATGGGCTGTTTCCCAGATGGATGTGAAATATATCCCATGCAATGGATAGATAAAGAAATTCGACCTGCCAAAGGCAGTGATGGTGCACTTCTACACGTCATCATTGAGCCCATCTTTACATCATCAACTACTGCTGCAGCCACAGCAAGGAACAGGGACAGGCTGCAACGTATAATCCACTCTGCAGAGAGAGTAATTGGCTGCAATCTACCATCTTCCCATGACCTGTGCACCTCCAGGACACTGAGGCATGCAGGTAAAATTGCAACTGACCCCTCTCAGGCCCCAGGCATGGACTTTTTGAGTCCCTCACCACTGGCAGGATCAGACCCTCCCGCCACAAGGACAGTTCCTTCCTCTCTGCTGTCAGTCTCATGTACAGTACTCTGGCCCTCATCCTGCAGACTCTCATCGGACCCCAGAACCAGTAGACAAAGCAATGCATATTCAGACAGACTATATGCGTAACATTAATGCAAATCGACTTATCCCTTCTGTCTAATACTGCACACTGTGTGTTCTTTCCTTTAGAATATTGCACTATAACCTTATCACCAATATACCTGCAATCTGTACAGTTTCTCCTTTTTAGCACCTCTGTACATTCTTTTGTGATGTTTATATTGTATTTTATATTTTCATTTTGCTACTGTATTTTTGTCATAATAATCTAAGTTTCTAGCCTCTCAATTTTCTTATTCTTTGTCTATGTTACTTGTTAAGCCCCAAACACCAAGTCAAATTCCTTGCATGTGAAAATACATTGCAATAAAACTTGATTCTGATTGATGGGACGGTCTACCTGGCATGTCAAGCTAAGACTTTTTGTCTCATAACAACAAATCCTGCAAAAAGATGAGGTTCTATTTCTACTTAAGTCAGTGAAATCATGTTTGTACATGAGCTGTCTGGGTGAATCATTTTTTTAAAAAGCCAAACATACATGCCATATTTATACACTGTCTGATTTTTCATTAACTTTGTCACCCACTGTTGTCTTAAACTCATAACACTTTCTGAGATGTGCATGTTGTGTACATTTTACAAGGAGCAATTTGAAGGCATTTATGCAATATAGCGTGTGTAATGATGTGGAAAAACCTGGTTGTCACAGTTGATGAGTTTTTTTCTTCATGCTCAATTTTCTGAAAAATTGACAGCTTGAGGGCAACAACAGCCTCTGACACAAAGCCAAGTTTTAACTTTAATTAAGTGTGAGACCATCTCTTAGGTAACAAGAGTTCAACAATAAACTTTAACACATTGACTTACAAAACCAAATGTACACTAGCTTTAGGAACTATATTGTCTGTTTTAATCTTAGTTTCTGTTTGAACTTTCTGTAGCGCATGCCTCTTAATATATCCAAAAGTCTGACAGAATCACAGCATCAACAGACAGAACAAAAAAGAAAAAAAAAAAAAAAAAAAAAAAAAAAAACTAAATCAACTCCTTGTTGATGGAAAATAGTTTTATAATGACCCTGTCTCAAAAGTTTTGAAACACACTGTTGGCATTTAGATAGATAGTTATGTCACCCAGCCTCAAATATGTAATTTCAGACAAATTATTGTCTTAAAAGTCCTTAAATAAGTGAGCGATAAAATGCCAGAAAAGACAAATATGTTCATGAGAGAGGGAAAAAGTCTTTATCAAGGTGTTGATGGAGTTTATTGAAATTCAAAAACATTTCTATGCACATGGAGGATAGCATAGTCAGTTCACAGCCTAACAGCAGAGAATATTTAGCTGTCCATCGTTTATGTTGGTTGTATTGTTTGTTATGTATCCTTTAGTCCTATCAGAAAAGTAGATGAGCAGGATGTATTGCAACAATGCAGAGTGGAACAAAGGGTTACGTGTTACATTTACAATTTATACGATGTTTCAATGTTTTTTGAATGTTGGGTTGTGGATTTATATTGAGATATTTGAGAAATTGAGTACTATCATTAGATAATACACTAGGGTGTCTTTGTTTCTGTAATATCCCTGAGTTCTGCACAGCAGAAACAAGTTGTCTGGGTAACAGGAAACTATAAGTGAGCCCTGCCCTCTCACTTCCTGAAACAGGCCAGATTTATTGATAACATTTCTAAAAGTCCCCATATGATGTTTTTAAACAAACAGATAAATTAAGACCATCATGTGTTGTTTTCTTTTTGTGTATTTTTTCCATTTACCAGCTTTCAATGTCCAGCAAGTTTTCAAAAATGTAAAAGGAGGAATTTAAGCCATTTTTATTCCTCAGAGACTCTATCATAATGGTATTTTGATACTTTCAACAAGAAGTCATTGTTATTGTTTTGGGCCTGAAAAAGCTATAAAGGGATTTCCGTGACTTTTACCCAGGATATAAATCTTCCTTATGTTTGCCAAAAATACAGGTTGTGCTGAATCGTCAGTGCTCACAGCTGAGCAGCCCTCAGACGAGGACAAATGTAGATTTCTAACTGTGAATGACGCACTACATTTCCCGGCCAGGCCCAGGGGGAGCAGAACAGGTACACTGAGTCATATTCCTGCTGATCCGTTTGGAGGAACCGTACTGCTGCTGCTTGATGTATTCGTGTCAGTGTGTGTGTAGTATAGGCGTTTTGTTTGGGTTGTGCACTCTGTTTGAGCCGAGCTTGCATCTGCGCGGACAATATGTCTCATGAATGAGTGAGCCATTTCCAACACCGTGTCCAAGCCGCTTCCTGCTCAAGCTGTTGTGTTGGCAGAGATTTGGCACCTGCCTTCCTGTTCTAAGATGGGTGGATGATCCGATAAGTAAAGCAGGACGGTTACACCCAGCCAAGGTTTATTAATGGGGCAGTTGCAGGGAAGTAGGAACAATTAAACCTACACCAGTCTATTCCCACCTGTCTGTGAGGCGCTAATTCAGGAAGGAGGAAGGGGATTGGTCAGAGTTCAATATCCAATAAAGAGATGATGCATGTAGTGGTGGCCTTCTGGGAAAAATATCCAGGAAAGACTGACATTGACACCCTTTTCCCCAACAGGCCAATCATCTACAGTAAGTCAAGTAACCTTACGCTTTTCAGTATTCAGCTTTTACCTGGTTACGGAAATAAGAGACTTTTAAACACTAGAAAGGCCTGAATTGACTGTGAGAGGTCATGTTGACTGCTGGATTACAAACTGTTATCTCTGATGGTAGATACCAATAAGAAATACATGTATTGTGTTGGGATATCTTCAAAAATACAAAAACACACATTTTAACTAAGAGTGAAGATATTTTCCAATTATTATTTGATGAAGGTTTGATGAACCATTAAATTTTGATCCCCTTTTATTATTAAAAGTCCCATAAGTCCAAATCCTTAACCAAACTATTTTTAGAAAGTATATTTTGGGCTTTAGATTTTTGTCCTGATTGGAGTTTGGGTGTGACTTTTCTGATAAATGCTGTTACCACCTACTGTCATTACATTTATCAATATTTTCAGACAAAGTCATTTGCTCATTTTTTGAGAGAAAATAAACTGTTGATGCTCTTAGTTTAGTTTTGTAATTGTTGTTTTATTTTTGTTTTATATCAAACCTTTTTTTGGTCAGTGCTACATTTTTTGTCAAGTTGGACTTCTCTGTACTAAAATCATTACCTTAAATCTGTAAATTGTCCCTCTGAGCCCTATGCTTTTTTTTAACATTGGGACTTGCCTGGACTTTTTATCTGAAAAAGCTTGTAAAACTTCAACCCTGTGGTGCACAATCAAGCTCTAAACATCCTTTTTTCAGGACAACCTGGACTTTAAGAATATGTATGCTGCAGCAATGTTACTTGATTTTAAATAAGTTATGGGAATATACAGACAAAAGAAAAAAAAATAAATTGAAACTCAGCATTTTTCATGTATCACCACAGTTGGCAAAGATGACTTTTTTTCTTTTTTTGCACAAACATGTAAGGTCTATAAAATAAACAAACAAAAATAATCCTTGCACTTTCAGGAATTAGTGTCATAATTCAAAGTAGTCCACATCCCAGCCTCTATGTGTCTCTTTCTCTCCATTATGAGTCATTCAGACTCTCTTCTCCAGTTTCAAAGTTTCCATCTGCTTTGCAAGGTTAGTAAAAAGGCAGTTTTGTTAGAACAGTTGATAGAAATCAGATTGCTGATGGTTTGTAGATTTTTTTCCATCATTTAGAGGCATCTCTTTGAATTCCAATGTGCTTGCAGCTAAAAACTCCTCCCAGGAGCTTTAACATTATTCACGTCTATAACTGGAGTATTTCCTGGCCCTAGTATTAGTAACTGTTAAGACTAACAAACATCCAGACAATCAGAGCCCACACTGTTGCTCCGTCCACCCTACATGTGCTCACCCGTGTGCTTCTCCACACACGTGTTTGATTGCACTAGGACATTCCTGAATGCCACGTCCACCTTACCAGGAACATTCAAGCTTTGCCTAAATAGACAGCCTCCCGCTGCCTTTAAACCCTTATTAACTCCTACCAGCACACGGATTAAGTCCGGGGATCCAGACAGCTAACAAGCCGGTATGTGTCTGGTACAAGCTGCTCACCCATTCACAATGTTTTATGACCGGCTACAACTCAAGGCCTCCCTCTTCTAGCTCCCTCCGCCACCTCCTGCTGAGCAACATTAGCAAAACAACTGCTTAGTTAGATGGGATGAAACTGGAGAGACACATAAGGGGGTTAGGGGTATATTTCAAAAGGCCTTCACAGATTGTGATAATTCAATAGCATAGTCAAATGGTTATATAATATACAGTAAATAAATCTCACAGGGTGCTGCTTTTGAAGAGGAAATTAAAGCCATAAATTGCCACTTAAAGGGTAGATTTGCAGTAAATGTTGCCCTGTAGCATCTGTCTCTCTTAACCAAAACAAATCCCAGCACTTCCCTTCTTCCCCCACACCTCCTACAGTGTTTGAGTGACTGCAGCCATTTGTACAACTGATCTCCATCAAACTGTGATGCCCAAAGTTTATTCATCTTTTTATTATTTGGACAGTCAGTTGCTTCTTGTTGAATATCTGTCTTGTGATTAAAACTCCCAGTTGTGCCCCCACATCGTGGAAACACAAAAACCAGGCTTATACATCGGCATTGAATCTACACCATAGCTATACAGTAGTGGCGTGGTCATTGTGAGTACTACATACTTGTACACTGAAGTGACAACAATGTTATGCAAATTTTCACTTAAATTCCAGAAGACAGTTTGATTTTTATGCCAGTTCACAATCCTACTTCCAGATTTCCTGATTCTTTGTACACAAGAAGCCATTGCAACTTAAACCGAGTTCTGGGATAAAATATCTACCCCTTAAAAAGTTCATGCTTGGTACTTTCCAGAGGCTCAGGAGCTATGTTGCTGAATATTTCTGATTAGTAACTAGGTTGACAACTATAACACTAACTCTCAGGTGACCATTTAGAAGCATTTAGAACTGGAGATCCTCAGAGGGGGGACAGCATCTTCAAAAGTAAGTTCCCCTTTTGGATCAAGCTTTGGATGACCATGACCTAGATGACTGAGCACCAACACAGACATTTAATAAGATTACATTTGACAAATTATAGAGCCTTCATTACAGTACATCCAAATGTAAATAAAAAGGTGTAAATCCTCCTAAAAATCTAACTGTAATCAGAAGTACTATTTCAGTTTTTGGTATCTAACTCTTTTTCTGTAAATAACCTGATATCACATGATCATATTGATTTGCTTGGTGTACTTGAAACCTAGCTGTGTCAGGATGCCTGATTAGCATAATCTCAAAACTTTCAGCCCTGGTGGAAAAGCAGACAATGCTGGTCCATGGGAACCATTTACTTTCTGAAAGAAATGTTCCTGGAATTAAACGTTCCTGGTACTTAGGGTCAAAAAGAAACCAATGTGTCTGTAGATGTTCTTAAATACTGGCATTCACCCTAATTATGAAAACCTTGTGGTCTATGTTGTCGCCACACATATTTTTTCAGGTTACATTTTTGTGCTTTTTTTTGCATCCATCCAAGTCATTAAATTGGTGATTGACTATTCAGCACAGAGGCCGCAGCTCTCTTTCTCTGTCTTCCTAGCAAAATAAAAAAGATTGAATTGAAAGTTGGGCTCCAACTCTCCAAATTGGCACAGTGATATGATGTACACACTTTTAGAAATAACCTAAATATATGAAGGTCACTGTCAATGGATGGACCCAGTATTTAATTTCTTTTTTGAGGAATAAAAAAGCCTCAAAATCCTCCTCACTGATATTCATCTTTGCGGCATGAGACTGTTTTGCCTTTTACAGCAATCTTTTGCAGTGAGTAGAAAATAAATGCATCATATTTGAGTGTGTGACATTTAAAAATGAGGGTCTTCCAAGTCATTTTTGTACTCAGTATACTGTTAAGGTTAAATCTCAAATTAGGGCAACCTGACACTGTTGAGTACATCAGACAACTAATATCTTGTTCTTACCTGTGCAGCAGTTTCCTCATAGCAGAAAGGAAAAGAGAGCAGGAAGCTCTGAGTGGTTTTTACATGCAGAGAGGCATGGACAAGTCCACATGGAGCACAAACTCCCACAGAGTTAAAGTTCTGAATTTTCCATGACACTGAAGCACTAGACTCTTCTGAAACAACCCAAACACTCCTCAGAACGTGACTCAGAAATGTTGCTTCTGATTTCACTATGCTTGGAATGCCACTGCTTCTGCTACTGATAAAAATACTGTGGAAATAAAAGGGGGGAACGTGCACACAACGTGATTACAGGAAGATAAAAGTTAAATAGACATACGCAAATCCTAGAGGTTTGAAAGAGTCTAGGAATGTATGGAAATACCTTGATGCATTTTTCTTTTACTAGCACATTTAATCTGCTATGATAAAAGTGCACTGTCAACTTTAAGATGGAAAGTATTTTGCAACAGATTTCAGGGTGTGGGAAAATACTTCCACTTGCACAACAGCACGCTGAGATTCCCGTCAACAGTTGCAGAATAGCTCCATTTGTTAAGTCAAGTAGAGTTTATATAAACATATATAGAAAATCACAGGCACTTCTATAGGTCAGGGCAAATCATTTCAATCCAAGGAGAGCTAGTTCAGTTCTGTAGAATGTAGGTCAGATTCAAGCGTGGGTATTTCTCAGCGGCAGACATGACTTATTACGGAGATTTCACACATAGGGAGCACAGCACAGTGCATTAGGCAAACACAGTGAACTAAATGTTTGAAAAGAAGCTCGCTTTCCTACTCATCGTGTGCCAACTGGAGCATGAAACCCAGTATTGCAGCTCCTTATGAAACCAAACTTGGCTCAACACAGAGGAGAAATATCGGTGACTGTATACCTTGTCTGGTCTTAATATGATCAGGGAAGTAGACTCAAAGGAATCCTCTTTCTACACCTTAAAACCAAAATCTGCTGTGTAAGATTCCTGCGACCAGCTGCTTCCTTCAGTCTATCTGACTAGAGAAGCATGAATGCAAATATTACTCTACTGTGCACACATCAAAACACCTGCACGCACATCTCATCTCATTTTATGATGTTGTAATGTCGGCACTTAAAGGTGTAATTACACCTCCATAAATGAGCCACAGACACTACAAAGAAAGTGTTTCGTAACCCCAGCAGCAGGCCCGTCTGGCTAACAGCAGGCATCATCAGGCACTAATGTTTGTCCCTGTGTGAGAGATGTTGTGACCTTGTTGGTACTTTGCTATGGTTATATAACATCTCCAGACAGGTGAAAAAACATATGAGGAATTAATCGTGTCTCCTTGGGGAGTAGCAGCACGGCGCCGCTGCCACTATGACAGTTCAAGCTGGCCTAGACAGGTGTAGGTGTAGGTGAGGGAGTTGTCTGTGTATGTGTGATGTGTGCAGTGTTGGGAGTTGCAGATTCCATGTGAGTTTGGGTGTGAACACTCGACTCCTGAACCAGTATGCATCACACATTTGTTTTAATTACACAACAAATGTACAATGGGAGGTAGAACCTTTAGATACCAGGCCCCACTCTTATTTAATCTGCCAGTCAGGTCCCAGAGGCCTGAGTCGGCTTACAACTTTTGTTTTTGATCAAACTTGAAGGCTACGTTCACACTGCAGTTTAAAGTGACCTGAGTCTCATTTTTTTTGGCTCACATGTGACTTGTATCTGATTTTTTTTTCTGACAGTGTTAACAGTGCACATCACATTGAATCTGATCTTTTCTAATCAGATTCAGGCCACTTTCATATGTGGTTCTAAATCAGATACCAATCAGATCTGTTGGAAGTTGACTGCAGTGAGAACAGGCAAACCAAAAAATCAGATCTGAGAAAAGATCAAAACTGAGCATTAAGGCCTGCAGTGTGATTGTAGCTAAACAGCTGGTTAAGCCCAGGATCTCCCAGCAGCTCCTTTAAAAAAATGGAGTCTGGTCTAGATCTGGTCTTTTTGTACAGTGTACAAGGTAACATGAATCGTCTAAAGGTGGGCATAGTTGATCAAAAACTTGTAAATTGTAAATCCACCAGCAAAGACGCACATTTAAATAGCAGTTAATCAGTTGATGTTAATGTTAACTAGTATAATTTAAAAAATGATTTTTTTTAATGTCAAACTTGAGTGCTTAAAGGCCATGATGACTTAAATAACTCAATATAACAAACATGTCTGCGCTGCAGATAAAAATAACCTGTGTTACCTCTACCTGCATTACCTGCTGCATCTTCATTTTTATATCCATAGCATGCATATATTTCACATTCATCTGGGAAAGCTCCCATAGAGAGTGTTTGGGACGGGCAGGTTTTCAAAAGATTCTCGGAAGGTGATTGGACAAACGTTCTGTCTTTCAAATTCTTGACCAGCAAGACAAAATGAGGTTGCATGCATGCACAGCTCCATAACAAACTGACAGGTTAACGCCGCTGTCGGATATGAACTATGGATCATGGTGTGACTAGTTGCTCCTGTTTTAATAAAGTTGTGTGGAGCAATTTTTTTTTCAAGATTTTTTTTGGAATTTTTGTGTCCTTATTTGATAGAGGAGGACAGTGGATAGAGTCGGAAAGAGGGACGAGAACAGGGGAAAGTCATGTGGTAAAGGGCCCCAGGGCCCCAGGCCGCGCTGCCCGCACATGCTGGGCATGTCCCAAACCACTAGGCCACCTGCACCCCTATGTGATGCAATTCTAATAAAACAGTTGCATTTGAGCTAATTGCTCCAGGAGTAGCAGTCACTGTACACACAGGCTTACAGTACAACTCAACCCAACCCTAATGATTGCAAACTCACCTGCTGCTGAGGCAAAAGCATCTTTTCCATTATGAAAAACCTACAGTGTGGCTCTATGCTCTTGTTATGATAAAGAAATGTGGCCCCATTTCTGATAAACCTGCACCTACACCATAGCTACATCTGTGCTGTGACACTAGCTGAAACCATTGCATGCATCAACTAAACCCTGCCATTAGCTACTGCTTCCTTCTCCTCAAATGATGCTGATTAGTCCAACAATGTTTGACTTAGCACTGACGGTATGGATCGGAGCTTTTCGATGGGTTTGCCTGATGACAGAGATGGAGTCAGGCAAACCTTGTTTTATTCCAGATGATCATTGTGAGACAAGTTTTTAGATTAGAAATGTCCCAAATGTTTTTATGTGTGTTTTGTCTGTTTAACATCCTTTGTGTGTGACCCTGCTTTTGTGAATTCTTGTTCTTTTGCAGTAATTAAATCATGGCGCAGGTGTTTTATAGCTCAATACCAGGGTTTTCTGAAGACTAAAAAAGGCTAATTCTGTGTTGTTTATTTGTCCCACTGGTCACACAGCATAATCATCCACGGTAATAAACATCCCAAAAGCATGAGCAGGTAAACTTATTCTTCAATGTACCTTAATGTTCTTATTTGTGTTTATTTTCTTATATAACCTCCTGTTTGTGCATTTGTAACCCAGTGTGAGTGTTTCCATGTGGCGTGCCTCATCTGCTATCCCAGCTGAGATCACAGCCAACGCCCAACGCAGGCGGAGGTAATCCTGAGGTGGTGACAGTTCACACAAACACAAAGGTATGGAAATATAGAAATCTGTTTCTGCAAAGGCCCAGAAAAGGTAGAAAACGTATAAATAACCCTGCAATACATGCACATGGCCCTCCATTTACTGATGTTTGTGAACAACAGCCTGTTTATTAATGATGATTTACATGTCACACTGTGAGTGCGTGGGCGAGTGTGTGATTCAGCCCTCGGCAGATTCTTCAAAACACAAGTGCAGCCTGATGCCTCACTGGACAGTTATGAAACAGTGTAGCAAGAGGTCATCTACCCTTTGTCTGGAGAGTGCATACTGTTCCTTGTCAGGGCTGTGGTCAGTTTACATGAAATCAATTGAAAAAAAAGAAAAGCATATAGCATTTACTAGTAAGTTTCTTCTGCACGTTATGAAATATATGTCAAACTTGCCAAATAGGTTAAGATGAAGCCACTGATCATGTAACAAAATGAAAGAGCAGTACCTCACAGCTCGTAATTCACTCTCTATCTTAATCAAAGCCTTTAATGTTGGGTCTGTGCTGTTTTATAGTACACTGTAATACTGAACATGAAGTGTGTTTTTTGATCTGGATGCCAGTTGCCTTGCTGCCTGACAAATTACACCCTTTTCAGTGGTTGCTCTGGCAGAGAGGCCATGGTTAAACCTAGTTATACAACAGCAGAAAAGAAGGGGTTTCTTTAAACAGAAATCTAAATGAGCCTCTTGGTAGTTTATGCTGTAATGTGAGTAAATGAGAGCAATCTGAGAATTAGGAAAGTTTGGATCCTGGGAGTTTGCCTCAGGGCTCAGGTCCCCGCCTGTAGAAAGGTTAATATCTGTTTTTAGCCACAATTTTGAAGGAGTCCTGTAGACCTGCACTGCTATTTCAGAGGCAGAATGTATACAGTATATAGAGGCACGGACATAAATACATTCACATAATCACAGGTAGAGAGGTAAACATTCACACCCACACACACTCACACCCATGCAAACATACACACAGTAATGTATGATTTCTATCCCATGCAGCTGCCTCTTCTTATAAAATGATCCTTCCTTCTTTAAGGGGAAAAAAAAGAAAATCACTAGGATTGATTTTTGACTTTTCAAGATGTTACACATACCTGACATAGTTTAATTTCACTTTATAATCTTTGAACTCACTCACATCCACTCCTTTTACTTCTTATTTTTAAAACTGAAAGCAGTGAAGCCAACATCCTCCCTAAATCTTCCTTTATTTGTGAAAGCTACAAAAATCTTAACAAGCTTAAGCAAGATCTTGAAACCATACATTCACACCCATCTTCATCCTGTTGTTCAGCTGTCTTTCTGTGAGCACAAGAATAACTCTTACAGCTTATATACCTCATCGAAAATGCAGAAGTGCATCATGTGATGATGAGGTGGCGTCTCGATACGCTTTTCCCATCACGCCCTGCAGTTGTGATGTACATGACATACATTGTACAGCACTAAGACACTGTGGTAACCTTCTCTCTAAACCACAAACTTCCCCTGCTTCTGTGAGAGAGAGCGATCTGAAACTGTGGCGAAACGACCCCGACCTTAGGACCCAGCCCAACCTTAGGGTGGCTCTGCTTCCTGTGATGAAAATACCACAGATGAAAGAGTTATGCAACATTTTTGTTGCCCCAGAGGTCTTATCAGACGACACTCTTAATCGATTCAAAAGAATTAAAATGTTTGTAACACAAACTGTCATTTTCATGCTGATGATATTGTCATGTACTGTCATGTACAAAATCAGAATCCCGTAAACCAGCTGGTCCAGCCGATTTGGAGCCCTTCTTCACAAAGCTTGCCTCAGCTTGTATTGCCAAACCATTATGCCATATTTTCATCACACTTTAAGTCAAAATAAAATCCCTGACATCTGGAAATCAGCCTTTGTTATTCCACTATTCATAGAAGGAGATCAAACTGTTTTAATCTATTAATTTAATCAATTATCAACCAATATCAAAACTTTCTGTGTTATCTGAAAGCTTGAAACTTTGATCAGTGATCAGGTGAGATTCTACCTGGCCTCCAAATCTATTTTGTCTTACTTTCAGCCAGGCTTTAGAAAACAACCACAACACTGTCACCTGCTGCCATAACAGTTTTCAAAGATACTAGAGGCCTTGGATAAGAAACTATGTTGTCTGTCTCTTTTTATAGATTTTATAGAATCTCATTGGACTGTCATTAAGCTACAGGGTATTCAGAGGGTCCTACTGGGTTGTTCTGCCATCTATTTCACTGGCAGAACCCAGGCCAGTCAATTCAAGGGTGTTACCACAGAGATATCACAAGTTCACAAGGGTGTACCTCAAGGGTTGGTTTTGGGACCACTTATTTTTATTAACTGCCTTGGACGGAATATTCCAAATGCTTCTTTTTGTTTTTATGCAGATGATTTGGTTATATACTGCTGTATACCTACGCCTGCACAAGCTTTTGTAAATCTTCAGCTTGCTTTTGATTTGGTTTAAGATCAGCTCTGTTGGCTGCAACTTGCCCTTAATGCAGATAAAACTAAACTTACAACCTCAAGAACAGTGAAAGGAACACTGGCTGAGAGTTTTTTTTACTAAAAGCCATCAAGAAATTGAGTTGGTGTCTGCTTTTAAATATCTAGGGGTTTTGCTTGATGAAAACTTGACTTTTAATGAGCACATTCAGTAATGTTATTAAAAAAAATGGAAAAATTGAGGTTTTACTTGTTATTTTAATACAGAAATAAGTCATGTTTCTCCTATGTCAAAAACACATAAGTTGAGTCTACTTTTTTTACTTTTTCGGCTCAGCTGCTCATTCACAAACTCACCCCAGAGGACTGAATCCATGACTGGAGGTTCAGCTAGTAGGATACTGGAGGCTATGTGACAGTGTCAAAGCAGAAGGGTCCGGTTGTAGCCCTGGTAGAGGCGGCTGGAGGTTCTCTTACCCACAGAGAGTCTGTCTCACCTTTCCCTCAGTGGAGTGGGCCAGGTTGTCTCTTACAAACCAAGAGAAGTAAGCCTAATGCAGCACAGTGGACAATGAAGCCAGGATGGCTTTGATTCTAACAGCCATTTCTGAGAGCTTCTGGGAGGGGCAATACACTGGAATTGGTTCTTTTAGGCTCCCAATGCGCCTGCAAAATTTTGAGGAACCAAATCCAAGACTACCTCCCATGGGCTCAGCTGTTTGGTGACAGGAGCCTCCTGTATTTGCTCCACTAATATCATGGAGTACTGGGTGAGCCTGGCTGAGGATCTTCTGATGTTTGTAGGAGGGAGGGATGCCCTCTGCAGAACATACTGTTTGAAATTCTCATAAGTCCATGACAACACTGACATCTTTATTTGTCCAACATTTAAATCCAGGATCAATACTATTTGGATAAAATTCTGTATTGTATGCTTTCCATCTCAGCTGTTTTATTTAAGTCAACAATATATAGGTAATTTTAGATGCTTTCTAGAGAAGGATCCCTGAATTTCATCTCAGAACCCCTTAAAAATAAGGGCATTGTCCAACCAGAACCAGTAGCACAGCATATTTCATTCTTCTAAGAAGTTCACATTTTTGTAGTGAAACCCACATTGTTAAGTTTAAAATAATGCACATGGGAAAATATTATTGTACACTGACATCATTGTTTTGGTGGATGAACTGAACACTTGAAAAAATGTCTATATGTCACATTGTTTAAGGCGCTGATCACCTCTATTGCCTTGGTGTATACAGGATATTTAATACCCCTCATCCCCCAAAATCTTATAAGCATGGGTTTTATTTTCTTACAGTTACTGGGAGATCATGCCAGCCAACATGAAGCCTAAAAGTGGGCATCCAAAGCAGACTCACTAAAACTAAATCCATGGGGCTTTACAGTAATAATTTACCAAAAACAGCTTCCAGCTCTTCAGTGCAGCCATGCTTCAGGGAATAAAAAGGTTTTGCATCATGATACCTGATCAAATTTTGTTTTCCTCAAGCTTTTAGTCATCATCAGCTTCATTGCGAAAGCTTTTTTTTTTTTTCGTCTGCCAAGGAGAAGAGTCTCCTACGGGAACACTAAACGCCAAACAAATTAAAAGAGATTGGGCCAGATTACCATAGAAAAAAAAGCAGATTTCTATGAGAGCTGTAAAATCAGCGCCAAGCTGTGTTTGTTTGTATGTGAGCTAAAGAGCTGCTGGCAGCTGCTGGAAAGTAACAGTGAAGATAGCAGCCAAGTTGTTACATGAGCCGAAACATTATTGATCAATCTGGACCAAGGGAGAATGTGTTAACAAGCCTTTGTTTTTCACATGCTTATTATTTCTCGACAAATTCTCTATGCTGTTTTTCAGTGGATGGGCGGTAAAATGTTTAATAGTCAGTTTGACCCCGACAGCACCGTAAGAGAAATAAAACAGACCCTGTAATCTGGCTTTCTCTGCTCCTGTCAGGATATGGGAGGGTGGTCGTGGTTATTGCATGTTGGCACAAGTCAGTTTGGCTGACCCACTGAAGACACAAGTTATTCAAATGTCACAGCTTTCAAACACCACATTCATGTCACCATAAAGGCCTGCGGTTGTTTTTCCAACCTTTTGTACATCCAGGAAAACTCCATTCAGGATGTGTGTCTTTGCCAGCAACACCTTCATTCACATTCATTTCAGTTCCACAGCTTTACACCTGGGCCAGATGTGACCAGTTTTCTGCTGTGAGAGCCACAGGTGTCAACATTTGTTACTGGCACTTTTTTAAGTCTTGCAGTTGAGAAGTCCAGCTTTACATGCTGGCCCAACTTGTCAGTAAAATGACAAATTTAAGTATTCTACTGTGTGAAAACATTTTTTTTTTAATTCCAGGGATGTAAACTTCCCACAAAGAAGCAATAAGTACATATTAGAAAACAGCTGATGCAACATCACAGTGGAAACATGGGTGGTACAGGCAGGAGAAGTGGGCCCTCTAGAGGCTCCTGTGTGTACAGCTGCCAGTGGTTTCCAGTTCATGCTGAGCAGCAGCAGTGCAGCTGTTTGTTTGATTGTTTGCTGAAGGTCAGACTTTTCTGTTAACCTTCAATCCTGTGATAAGTCACCACTTAACCCTTGTGTGTTTTTTATGTCATGGGTCTGGTGGAACAACTGCAATATTACATATTTAAATAAATGCGGTCATAACAATTTTGTGAAACTTCTTTATGGAGATTTACTTTTATCAAGTGACTTAAGACAGTCTACACATCACAAACCCTGTTGAACTGATATAGAGTAGCATTCATATTAGTCTACAAACACATTAGCCCATAGAAGTATAGTCTATTCATGTCACTCCACACATGAGGGGCAGAGCGTCACTGTGTGTGTTTCATGTATTTATTACACTTTATGCATGTCTGCTCTGTCTTCCTGTCCATCTTAGGTCCACTAATGGCACTGTTTTATGTGTTGTCACAGGCTGCGGCCTAAAATCATTAACATACACAGATCAGGATTTTACCTCAACCTTTAACACACAAATACTCCCTCTCTCTCAACAGCACCCCACTCTGACTTTAGGCTCAGCAGATGGTGGTTATGTAGATCAGATTGATGAGGCAGCAGCATCTTCCTCTTTAAATGTGCTGATGATAGCTACAGTCTGTGTGGAGTTCTCTCCATATTCTCCCTGTGCATGTGTAAGTTTTCTCCAGGTACAGCTTCCGCCTGCAGACCAAAGACATGCTTATGAGGTTAACTGGTAACTCTAAATTGCCCGTAGGTGTGAATGCGAGCATGCCTGGTTGAGTGTCTCAGTATGTGCCCAACAGACTAGAACACCACACAAGGGTCAATCTGGACGAACTGTTTAAAAAAGTCACACTTGCCATTAAAGATCTCTTTATGGCTTTAAAGTCAGCCCGTTTCCTCATAATGCACATGGCTCTTTAAATTATTGTTATCATTAATTAAAAGCCATTCAGTGTTATCTTGAAGAACTTCGTGCATTGTGTAAATGTTGCTCTGTCGGGTCCGTTTTATAATGCATATGTTGAATTTTATTTTTATTATTTTATTTTATCTAGGTATTTTATCCAAACTCCAAGAAATTTGATGTGGTATGGTTCGAGTGGCTCTAACATATTTCTATGCTCTAAAAAAAAGTTAAGTTTTGGATTACCACAATAATTAAACTTTTTTGACTGCATGTACACACAGTTTTGCATTTGCTGGCATGGGGTTCTACAGCCTCAGTGACTACTTGTGACCAATCAAAATGTAGGACCTGCTGTTGGAGCCCTGTACTGGACTATAGTACAAGGGTTAGCACTGTTGCCTCACACAAATAAGGTTCCTGGTTCGAATCCTGGGAAGGGCCTTTCTGTGTGGAGTTTGCATGTTCTCACCACGCATACATGGCTTCTCTCCAGGTTCTCTTGCTTCCTCCCACAGTCCAAAAGCATGCTCATTTGGCTGACTGGTGACTCTATATGTCATCAAGCACTGACCGGCAATCAGTCAAGGGTGCATCCTCGCCTCCTACCCCATGGCAGATAGGATAGGCTCCAGCCTCCTGTGACTTCAAATGGGACAAGCGGTGTTGATAATGGATGGATGGTAGAGCCCTGCTGGATTTTGAAATTTAAAATAAAATAAAAATTTGTATAACCTTGAGATGAATCATTTCATTTTTATGGTGGTCCTACACAAAATGCAGACAAAAATTTACCGCAAATATGTGGCTAATAGGGAGTTGGCAAATCACTGATATAGGGTGGCACCTGGTAATTTCAGGCTTTTCAAACAGGAGAAAAATAGTTCTTCAACTCACATGTAGGCAGGGAGGTAAATCAATAACAGGTATAATTTGGTCACTTCTCCTGCTAAGAGTTAAATGCCTGGCAGCAGCTATTTTTCGTTAATTGCAGACTTTGTATAATACACCTGCTGATGCCAGAAGAAAGTGCATGACAATAGCTGAATCTGAAAGACATAAATCTATGAACTATGTTTTCTAAGTCACCAGGAGAAAGAAATGACTTCCCTTAGGTTAATTGTCTCATTAGAGAAAGTAGGACTGCATAGCTTTGTTCAACTGGGTACCAAAAGGTTGAGGTCACACAAACCTGCACAGTCACTCGCATATTTACAAATGTGGAAGTAGACAACAAAAGACAGTCATTAGGGCACCTGCATGTTACATGTCACTCACACATAACATGCAGGCAGTCCATAGGACTTTATCAGAAAAAATATAGGAGAACAAATCAAGGAAATCAAGTAATATGGTACTATCAGGATGAGTCAAAATGTTGCAGAGAGTTTCATATCATTTATATCAGTATTTTATTAGCTGCAGTGTTTCCATGTGGTTAACCAAGAACATTTCATACAACCATTTTGTGAAACATATACTTTGTGATTCATATATCTTGCACAAGCAGAAAATGTCTGCCATTGCAAACAAAGTAGACAGTAGAGTATCTTTATCAATCTGGCACCCATGGTGTAAAAGAGACCTGTAAGACTGAGAAATAACCTTGAAGGTCAAGTGAGGTCTTCAAAGTTTGCTTTAACAAGTGCAAAAGTTTAAAAACTAAACATTTGAAAGCCAGATAGTTAGATAACCATTACAGTCACTGTGTAGATACTCACTTGTCTTTCCCAGCAGAGCGATGACTGAACAGCCTTGTAGTGCTAAGCCCTCTACAGGTAAATATGTTTATTACATCTCACCTCATGCCCACAGGGTGTATCTGATACCTGGGAAAGGAACCAACAAGCCTGAGCTCTTAAATGTGACAAAAAGAACAAAAAGCTAGATGTATTAAAAACATTCTTCTATGAATGAGAACAAAGTGGTTGATTGCTCAGCATGTAAAGTCTAACAGCAATATCTGCCTCATTTGTCTCTCTTTGTCAGTTACAATAACAGTGAAATTATTTGTCTAATTTCTAGGCTGTTTTGTGACTTTGGATCGTTTTGTTAAGGGGGGATTTCAAATTCCATGCAGCTTTCAGTAATTTTTGGGGGGGTCATCAAAACTTTTAGGTCCAGGAAAAAAAGTCAGCATGTAATGTAAAACAAAAAACTAGAATGACTTCAAGCCCCTCCTTTTTCTATGCAAGTTCAATCCAGTGCTGCATGGGATTTAAACTCTTGACTCCATGCCATGAGATATAATTTCATGTCTTTTCTTTGTTTCCATTTGCACACATCACATGCACCTTCTTTTTTTCATCATGCCTATTAAACTTGCTGAGTAGGAACAACAGTGTGACCTCGCCTGTCCCTCGCACACTGTGTCTCCCGTTTGCTGACTGGCACAATGCCCAGACGGCTGCTGCTTGCGTGCCACCTCTGTTTGGCTAGATTTGCATCTGGGCCCTGGAGAGAACTGGAATGATTCACCAGTCATTTGCTGTTGGTGTCTGTGTGTGTGTGGGTGTGTGTGTGTGTGTTTTCTTAGCTGAGTGTGCTGTCTTACTGCAGTCTGTGTTTTTCTCTCTTGAATACCCTCATTTCTCACTGGAACTATTTCTGTTTCACTCTCTCATGAGCCGAAAAAACTGAGGGTAGGATTATGTGCACCATTTATAGAAACTTAAATGCAGATATGTAGATTTTTCAAGTGAGAACAAATGCACAAATACAATGCTGTAAGAACAGGAATACACAAAAAGAAATGATAGGGGGCATGTATCGACTGATTATGAGATGTAGATTTTTGCCGAAAGCACGAGAAGATGAAGTTTACCCTGATAAATTCAACAACTTTATGTGAAAGCCCACCAGGGAGTACAGAGAACACCTGCAAAAATGCTCCCATTCATCATCATATCCAAGGCCTTTATTTAAAGAACAGTACATACAGCGCCAGCAGATAAAAAGAGAAGGTTGGCACTGGTAGGGTGTGCTATTGTCCCCAAAGGAGGCTTTAGTCACTGTTACCTCAATTAAATGGACTCTTCAGTCTCACAGAGCACAAATTACATGTGATCAGGGTCAAATTGTTGAGTTTGAGTTTGCAGTGCGTCGTTTGTGAGGACACAACGCCCAACCTTTGCCCAATCATATAACCATATATTAATAATTGTCTTAACCATAGAACAGTTTCATAACATCTTGTATATATATTTTTATATTTGATGGCATGATAAGTCAGCTCCTCCTCCCGGGCCAACCCTGCATTCTCAGTTATCAGTGAATAGTGCAAACAGCACTGTTGTTTTCTGCGTTTTAACGGACAGATCGTGCCTCATAAAGGACTCTAGCATGCGCTACCTGCACATGGATCAGCTGGTCAGCAATGTGGATCATCACTGCTCTCTTTATTATAAACTCTAAAATTATCAGAGCCACGTCTACAGGAACCATAACTGTAAATAAATTGGCTGTTCATTATAAGCTATTGAGAATCCATTTCGCTCAGCATTGAAATAAACAATAAATTATAAAATTTATGTAGACCAGGATTTTTGCCTGATAAATTCCAAACATTCTGGATTTTTTCATTTTGATGGCACACCGAGTTTATCAGAAATTATGATAACACACACACTTAGCAGATAATTCATACGTTTCAAATAATTGTTTTGCCTCCTATTTGTCCTCTTGTCTACTGCGTAATTCACCAGGCTCGCTCCCTCAGTTTTACCCCCTCTCTCTCTCTCAATCTGGGCCTATTAAAAGTTACTAAAGTACAATTAATAGGAAGCTTGGAACAACAATTATCAAATCTTTCTTTTTTCACGCCAACAATGAGGAGCACCAATGTCTGCTAAGCATGAAGCAACAAAGCTGCACAAGAAACATCAGAGTGATAACATGTCAAAAGCAAAATTAAAACAGGCTTTTGCAACACAAAGGTGCTGAAATTGTCAACAATGTTATAGTCTACATGAGTTAGCATGCAGGCCTGTTGCAACTGCAAACACATAGGCAAACACAAAATAACAGCTATGCACAATAATGCTAATAACCTTTTTAACTTAAACAGCAGGTATGGGACAACACAGACAGCAGCTCTGTGCCATACGATCACCACTCAACTTCCAGTCAAGCATGGCTGGAGAATACAATTCTAATTTGATCACAGACGATCACAGGTGAAGGCCTACCTTTACACATTTACTCAGCCAGCTTACACACCCTCATGGAGCACCTTTTCAGTTTTCTGAGCCAGTTAGTACAGTACAGTTTGCAGGAGGTCCATTAAGTCTCTTCAGATCCATTAAACTGCTGACATGGTAATGATAATTCTGGACGTTTGTTCATGCTACTGTGCCCACTATCTTTGTAAACAAACTAGTAAGTTTGTGTCAGTAAACCGGACTCTCATTGGCTCGTCAGAGTTGAGTCGAGAGGCGGGGAATGGATGAGGCTGGAAGTTCTGATTGATTGACATGTCTGCCAGCTACTCATTGTGCTTACAAGAGGCAGACTGTGCCAAGTGAGGAGAGCTGTAATAAGTTACTATGTATATTTTCATGTGCAAAATATGACCATGCCACTGCGTTGCAATGGGCAAATGTGGGTGTGCCAGCGGTGTGTGAACTTGCCCATGGACCAACATTCGATCGGAGGAGAGACAGGGACAAAAGGTATCCCCCCCGGGATGAAAGTTTATCATCAGAAGGGGGGATATCAGACCAGAAGGGGGGAAATCCCCCCATCCCCCCCTGCAATTCGCACCCTGCATGTGATCATATACTCCCAAAGCTTTTCTGACACTTGGATGGGATGCAATTCAAGTAAGTCCAATAGTGTCCAAAGCAGGAAACAAGCCTGCTCAAGCCTTGTCAGTGAATCGTAATTACTAATGTTCTAAAATGATAAAGGTTCCTTTATAATTTTTAAGTCAATACTTTGCCAAGAGAACATATTCTGTCAATTGAAGCCTTTATGTTGGATAGATTAAATCTAATCCAACCTAATTTCCTTATTTAATGTTCTCTTATATGGACAGGTGAGGCCAAAAGTAGGCTGAGGACACAACCTTTTTTCCTTAATTTTTGGCAGCAGCTCCCCAATAATTGATACAAGGCTGCACCGCTGCCCTTATTCTCCACTATCTCTCTCTTTCCCTTTAGACCATGTTTGTCTTTAGGTCAAGCAGAAAGTGCTGGACCATCCTGAACAACAGTTTGTTGACCCTTGAACATTCACCGTAGCTGAAATAGCATCTGTAAATCTAAAAAGCACCTTCACACAGCCACAGATACCCTAAACTGACTGTAGGTTAAAGTACAGATGATTGTGTTGCTTAAAGGGATAGGGGATGATGACAGCATATTTGGCTGACTCATCAAAAATATTCTAACAAGCATGGAACTTTAAAGGTCCAGTTGTTAAGTTTTTACACACTTAATCACTTGTTTATGAATCAAGTGTCAATAAACAAAAATTTCACTTGAATAAAAGAAAATCAGATTTCATACATCACAATACTGAGATATACTCATCACTAGTGTTGTACTCAAGACCACAATATCCAAGACCAAGACTTGTCAAGACCAGAGAGCACTGAGACCAAGACTAGACCAAGATTTTGGGGCTGAGGCCGAGTCAAGACCACAACTGAGATAAGCCGAGACCGAGACCAAGACAAGACTATACAAATCAATTTTGAAAACCCATGACAAGGTTGAACAGTTAAAGAGCATTCTCTCTTTACTTTTAGTTTTCTTTGTAATAAATTTGACAGATAAAAACAAGGTGTCTGCAACTCTTTTAAAAAACAACATGCAAAAATCTCAAATCTTAACAAATTTGTTCAATGAACTTCTTGTAAAAAAGTAAACCCTTGTATGTATTTAAAAGATACTGACAAGTCTAGAATTATTTTAAATATCTGAAAATGAGATGTTTATCTAGATTTGCAAGGTTAATGAGGCCTAAAGTAAGTGTTAAGTGGTATTTCTGAGAAGAAATAAGATGGACTATTGTCTGAGATTTTACAGGTGTCTGACATGTAAGACACTTGAAGAGATTTCCAAGGAGGTGGAACAATCAGTGAAGTAACAGCAGCTGTTTTAAGTCAAATTACAACATTAATGAATCAAGCACAACTGAAAATGACATCATATGCCCAGCCTGAACAAAATTCAGTGAGAAAATACTCAAACATAATTGCTTATGAATTGAAACTATTTGTTGTTTCAGCAAGCTCTTCTCCTTATTATCACACTAATAAAGTTGAAGAACAGCAGATCAGTGCTGGTCTCAACCGGTCTTGATGGAAAATCCCAAGTCTGGCCAGTCCGAGACCGAGACAAGAGCAAGTAAAAATGCTTTTGAGTCCAAGGCAAGACCAAGACATTTAAAATGTGGTCTTAAGACCAAGACCGTTTTACAACACGACTCATCACAACAGATACGATGAGTAGTGTTGTTGTTCACAAAAATCTAAAATAGTGCAATGAATACTTTTAATGTTGATGAATTGTTTGAATAAAGTGTGAATGAAAATATCTGAAAAAAGTGAGAACCACACCATAAAGGAGCGAATATGTCTGTCTGGGGCCCCAAACAAAAACAGAAACAATCTCTAAAATAAAAACTATTATAAAATACATAGTGCTGGGGTCCATGTGGACTCAGGGTCTGATTAGGGTTAAAGTTTTCACTGGGGAAAAAATTAAATGAAACAGACAAGCCAGATATAAGTTTATCGACAAAGAAAGTTTTTGAATCAGATTGTGTTGTGTTGCATAATAACACAACTTGTTAATCTGTAGACCCAAACAGCTGATCTCTGCAGGCAGATAAGAACACATGTGGTGTGCCAAAGCAGTGCCAAAACAAAGTTAGTGGCCAGTCTGTCCTCTGTATATTAAAACATGCCGAATTAATTTGTGTCTTCTACATGTATGTAGTTCAAAGAAAAACACTTGATGTCAACATTTGAGGAATTTATAAACCATTTAGCACTAACTCCTGTCTTTCCTTTTTTGTTTTTGCTGTGTTTTTTGTCATAATCCAGTGAAATTAAATGTGACTACTGTCTGTAACTGTATTAGCTGCTGCAGATGGAATCAATGAAGGAAAGGTATACCTTTAATATTTGTTACAAGGGTGATTGATGGCTGACTGGAGAAGAATCTTGGCTTTGGTTATCAGAAATTACATTAAAAAGTACTTCTGTGTGTTTTCTAAGAGTGGCTTATAAAAGTCAAATTCTCATCACATACTTAGGTGTAAAAGAATTTATGCTCTGATTGCTTTTAACCTTAAACTAGAAAAAAAAAAAAAAACAGAATGCAGCTGATGTTTAAAGCAAGTGTGTGAGTCATAGCATTCAAGTTTATACAGTTTAAATAAGTGTTTCAAATTATAGTCCAATAGAGCCAGGTTTCTTTATAGTCCCCACTAGCTGAAAACAGGGTGTTTTCCTTCTTGCCTTCAAAGCTTTTCAGGGATCTGTAGCTGTGAGATGATAGTGCATTTGGCACAGAGTTCTCTCCTTCTGTTTGGGCTGGGGTGATATAAGGTCAAGTTGGCAATGCTGCAGCCACAGTGAGAGGAAACATATCAACAACCTTGAGAGTGAACTCAAACACAACATGGTCAAACCAAACAAGTGCAAAGAGCATGCACAAACAAATGCAGGCACATGGAGGCCTGCAGGTTGAGCTTGCTTCAGGGTGGCAACGGGATGTTTTCAATGCATCTTCACAGAGTTATGAGAGGTTCTGAACCATACAAATATGTCACAATACTCTACTTCTTTTTAAAAAGTTCAAATCAGCCAGTAACAATGTAGTCACGTCTCACTACATCAGTGAACAACCATCAGTCTTATGAATTATATCAGTGGAACTTTGTAGTTAGTATTAACTAAACTTAGTCATCAACCCTTCTGTGTTAAGAGGCACACAACATGTTACTGTTACTGATGTCTCTCTGTGCATGGAGCCTGGTGTGTGTCTGTGTGTGTAGGTGGTTTTCAGCCACTTCCTTTTGTAAAAATCAACCAAGGACAGCATGTTCTGAGAACGACTGCTTTCACTTTGCAGAGCAGCCACAGAAAGGTCGATGACAAGTTTGCAAAGAACATATTTTCTGTGAGCGAGATGGAGGCATGTACCTTCAATAATAGGACTCAAGGTGATCTGAGACAAGTGCACAGTGACCTCCATGCATTGCAGACACTGCTTTGACGTAACTGTATTTGCGGTTTGCGGTGCTGTGAGATGTGTGCAGAACAAAATCATCAGCACAGAAACACTTGTAAACATACCAAGGGGGGTATCGACAAGACAAACACATTGACTTACTTGTCTAAATGTGGTTTGTCAGTTTGCTTTGTTATTGTAGACTAGTTAATTTCACAACATTTCATCCTGCAGCTCATTTGCCTGCATGTCTCTAATCTGCATTGTCACCACAAGGGTGGTAAGCACAATGTGCCTCATTCTAACGGTTTATGGAAGATTAGCGATACAAGGAACAAAGGCTGCTGTTTTGGCTGACTGGCAAGGCCTTTCATGGGTTTAGCGGTGGCTGCTCTGTACATTTTGTTCAGCTGTGGGATATGTCTAGTGACAGCTTTGGCTGCCTTGTTGGAAGGTATCATGGAGACACTCTTAGAGGCGTGCAGACATACTGTGGGAGATTTGCTAAGCCTTAGCGTCCTCCCTGGAGAGGAATTTTGCCAGAATGGGCATCTGCTGAACACTTCATCTTCGACCTGGTTTGTTTTTGTGGAAATAAGCATGACCCACAATTGCTTTAGTACAAAGAAAAGAATAAATCAGGAGAAAAAAATCCCTTGGCATGCCACCTTTATGTAGTTTTTGTAGGCTTCTCTAGCCATGTAAATACAGTATATTTATATATATATATATATATATATATATATATATTAGAGCCCGACTGATATGGGATTTTTGGGGCTGATGTCAATACTGGGGGCTAAAAAAAGCCAATATGCGTTATATGTCGGCCGATATCTGATATATTGGCCAGTTGGTCATTTGTTGAGAGTCTTCGGTCAGTCAGAAATGGTGTAAGTCACTGAGAGAGGATGGAGGAGTCATCAAGCATCAACAACATGCACACTTAAAGTTCAGAATTTATTGGAAATTTGCCTTTCCAAAACAAACACTTATTCTTAAAAATGTCATAGAAATGCCAAAAAATTTAAACATTCTTTTTTACTGTCAAAGAAAATTTACCCCAACATTTATTTTAAAATTCCCCAAATGTTTCACTGAAACTTTATCATAAAGTCTAAACATTCCAAAAATTCCGGGTGAATTCCTGAAATTCCTCAAGAAAATTCCTCAAAATTTCATGTCAAGTTCCCCCTCAAATATCTTCTCTTAGCACAAAGACATATACAAACTCAATTCCCCAAATTCCATAAAAAAATCTTTAAAATTTCAGACCTCCCCTCAAAAAATTCCCAATCAAATTCCTAGATATTTACAAATACATTTTCAAAATGTTTATGCAAATACCAAAATAATCAACACAAATTCACCCTAACAAGCCTAAACTAAAAAACTAATAAATAGTGAGTACATTTGATATAACTTTATTATACTAAATGCATCAATATAAAATTTAAAACATGATGATATGCAAAATGAGATGCGTGTGAGAATGAGTGCGTCACTGCAGACTGCTTTTTTAATGCCTCAATTGTGATCATAGGCCGTGTAAGGAACATCTAAATACCATGCTGAGTGACAGTTTTGAAATCACGTGCACCTCACACAACCTTCTCTTCACGTAGACACCCACATGATCCCACTCCTGCGTTATCGAGTTTGATCAGCAGCACTGATGAAGGTAGATAGAGATACCTACACACAGACACACACACACACACATACTCACAACAAAAAGCTTTTACATAACCCTAATCCTCTTAGTGCTGAACTTTTGCTAACTTTCACTCCGATAACTTTCACTGCACAGCCACAATGCAGCGACAGAGTTCCTGCTTCCCATCCCATGGCGAGACATACATGTGCTTCCGTAACAAATGGGTGTGTGTCTGCACAAAACAGTGTTTTCTTTCTCCTCTAACTTTCTGAGAACTTCACATACCCCAGTATCATAGATCATGCTGTCATGAGTCTGTTTCTCTCTTCTGCATGCAAACACACACACCACCTACACAACCATATTCAGTCATATGTAGTGGGGGTATGGAGGTATGGAGAATTGTAAAGACTCATGCATTAAAAGTATGGACACCGAAAGAGATAAGATTTTTACACAACTGACCAGGAAATGCAACTCATGGTTTTGCCAGTTGGGTATAATCTTTATTTAACTTATATAATTGTTCAGTGTCTTATTGTTCTGCACTGGTTGATACAGACCCACTGTTTATATCGTAAAGTACATTCTTTTCATGAGCAGAATGTGAAATATTTTCACTCACTTTGACCCTGGTCTCCTGAGTTATTGGCCTTTAAGCTACTTAAAAACGCTTGACCTAATATAAGAAAATGGGGAACTGTGGATGAGACTAGAACAAAATGTCCTAGACGCTCAAAGTTGAAACTGGGTCAAAAAGTTAGAAGGCTAGGCATGTGCTTCCTCCTACTGGTAGTTCATTGTAATATAGATGGCCATCATGAAGAGATTTTCTATATCATTTAATAACATGTTGCACTTTAATCATCAACTTCTATCTGTGTAATCTTATGCTTCTATTGTGAAGCTGTTTTTTAACCAATGCATATTGAAGTCAACTACAGAGAAAAAAGACTTTTTCAGACACTGTTCAGTTTCATCTTATAACATCTGAAGCATTTACTGAAGGAATTTTGCTCTGCAAATTGATACCAACTTAACTTGGATAATGAAGTTCCTGTGAGAATAAAAAAAGCAGTTTGGTGACCTGGTTTCCTATCATATTTGTCATGGATTTTTGCACTTGTGTTATTACATTGGTAAAAGAGACTACTAGGGATGCAGGATATTGCACTCTTTACCAGTATTTCATATGCAGATATTTCCATTCTACTTTTAGTCAAAATTGAGAGGATCAGGGATGTAGACAGTTGTTGCCGTACATTTGGGGCTTCATTAAAAATGTTCAGCACCAAAAGTGCCCCCCCTTGAGGTTGTGATGCCTTAGGCATCCATCTATACCTGATGGTACAGATGCACATTTTGCTGACATTTAAGGGTGATATATGATTTAAACTAGTGATGTTCCTTTGTGTATCTTTTGCCATTCGGTTAAATGCAAAGTAGAATTGTGTTCAGCCATCTAAAGTTGAATACATTATGTAAAACAACTTCAAACTGCAGTGGTGCAACAACATTACAACAACACTACATAAAAGATCAACAAATATATTTTATGCCCTCAACAATAAGACTATATAATTCTACTGTAAACAGAGGGGACACATGACAAATGAAATTCCCTTCGGGGATTAATGAAGTTATTATTGTATTGTGCTGTATTGTATAACAATGCAAAGTTGGTTCACAGAATGTGGCTAACATTAGCAGTTCTAGCACCAAAGGCCTTCAATTCTTTTTGCAGGTTAATGTTCACAGTCCTAAGCTGAATATTGTTGGTGTGCTCCAGTTATCCTGACAGCCTCTGGACAACTTTATTTACATTTTCTAGATCAAAATAATGCTAAACCATGCTGTACCTATGAGATGCCACAGCGCTAGCAATTGCAAGGGTGTCTGCAGAGTCTTTGAAAAGTATTATGTGATCATAAACCTCTTATATTGTCCAAGGAGGTTGTTGGCTAGTTTTTCTGCTTCAGATTATACAGTTGGTTATAAGCACCAGAGAGATTCTGCTGAACTCCACCAGATTTGACATCAGTCTGCACACTTGTTTATATTCTGGCCCACTGAACCATCAGTGCATCCTCAAAGCTCCGCACTGTCCCTGTCTAGCAAATGAACTGTGTGACTAAGTGATGTAGTGATTGGCAAATGCAGGTTTTCTGCATTAACATGAACATTGTACTGGATGTAACAAATTCTATCTGCCTTTTCTTGACTATGTTGTCACATTTTTATCCACAATCTGCACAAAACACAGAGCTGTGTCATCAATGTGACTGGTTAGAAGTTAAAGATGCAATGACGTCTTAAGATATATTGAAAAGGTCTTAAAAAGGTCATTAAAAGTATTACATTTAATGTCAGATTTTCTATACCCAAGTTTCACTGTGATTGTCAGCCTGAACTGAAAAAATATCAAAAATTAATCCAATGAAATTACAATTCTGGTGCAGATGACAAAGGGATCTCTATTTAACGGTTAAGCTGGATAATCGCATGCTTTCCTAATGTAAACTGACGATGTTTAAATTAGGGATACTGGCTGTAAACATCAGTAGAGATCTGCCTATGTCTCGATATGATATTTAACTTTACAAGCTAATTTCTTTACATACCAATAGCTTGCCAACAATACAAGCTATCCTTGCAGATACTGTAACTTGTGTGCACGCATCGGGGCTAAATGCAAACTGGTGCAGGACAAGAAAATGATCAATTTCAGAATAAAAAGCAAAAAGTTTGTGGACCTTTCCCCTGATTTATTTACATTATGCTTTGTCCATTCTTACTTAGCAAAACAGAACAAAACAAACCAAATCCAGTAAATGCACAACATGGAAACTATGTATATTTAATATGAATGCACAATACCAGATTTTTTGCAGATATGCGATATGGCCATATTTTTTCATTTTCTTCATTTTAGTGTGAGTTCATTTAATGTGCTATAGACCTTAATCTTCAGTCCTTAAAACAACCTTTAAAATTCAAAGAATGAGGATTTACAAGAAAGACTTCAGCTGACGTAGGTCTGTTGGTTCTGACTAAAACTCCACAGATGTATTTGTTTGACTGATTTACAGCAACTATACTCACTTTAGATATCAGCAGAAAATGTCACATCTGCCCATTTTAATAAGTTTCCTATCATTTACCACTATGACACTCCGCTGTAGTCTAATCTTTATGGAAGCACATTATCTGATTTTTTACTTCATCCAATATGAAAATAATAGAAAAAGATTTTTTGCTGATACTGATATTGATCAGATATTTTGATTAGACCTAAAACTTCTGTCCTTTAAACACACAAGTTAAGTAAATTTCAGTCCTTAAAATACACTTTACATTGTAAGGAATAATGATAAAAAAGAAAAAGACTTAAGCTGATGTAGGTCTGTTAGTCCTGTCTAAACTTCACTATTAATATGGCCAGTATTTACAGCTGATACAGATGGATTTTCATGGCTATGTCAGCAGAAATGTTCATTTACAATGATATAATAATTCCCTTTAAAGCTAATATCTGTTAATACCCATATCATACTGATAATATTGTGCATCCCTGTTAATCTTTAAGGCCATAGTCTAATGTCGGTGGGACAACACTGACTTTGAATTTTGCTAAAGCAGATGTCCCGTTGGTCTGCTCTGCAGTGAACCCGTATGTGCACGTGAGCTGTGCTGCACGCACAGTGCACAGGAGTTTGTGGTTCAGATGAATGCTTTGCAACTGTGTGTGTGTATGCATGTGCGTGTGTGTGTGAGTTAAAGACACACGCAAACTGGCGGAGAGAAAGCTTTGAAACATGGCAGGTAAACACAGAACCTTCCTTTGCACTGTTCCTTTCCAACTAATGTCCACAAAGAATCTGTGTATCAGCACTACTCACATGAATGCACACACTTGCTCTGTCTCACATGTGCACATGGGTTGTACAGTAGGTAAGTGGGTAATTTCATAGATATTCTGATAGTATTCTCATTTGAACTGACTAAACCTCAGTGTGTGGGCATGTGATGTGAAAGACTGAGCTTCAGTCAAATGTATTACTGTAAAGGAAATAATAACTAGCTATAGCAAATATAAAATATGTTTTAAAAAAATATTTGTGGAGGCAGAGAGAAGGAGAGATGCAGACAGGTGAAATATTTTCAGTTCTAGCTGAGTGAAACAGTCACTATTTTAATCATTTGTTGGATAACTCAGAATTCCTTCAGGAATCAGAAATAAACATCAGCTGTTAACGTCTCTGTTTCTGTGATTTGATTAATTTCTGAGTTACTTTAACTACAGTGGAGGAACAGTTAATAATGATAAGTTATAAGTTATTGCTCACACATAATGTTAATAGATCATCTAATACATTTTTGTTTTATAAACCAAGAACCCATCATCAATTATGGAATAAAAGTGAATAATACAGGACATAAGGTGTGACATAATTTAGGATGGAAGTTAGTTTTAGTTAAAATCAGCGATGGTCATGTGACCTGCTGCAGTTTGGAAGATTATTTTTAAATAAACATTACAATACAGTTAATGTTTCAGTATGAGCTTACAATTAAAAGTCTATTAAAGACTAGGTAGAAAGTGGTCTTTAGATGTCAAGAACAGATCTCATCAGGAAGAAAATTCCTTTATAAGTTTACCAGCAGGTCAGACAAGGAAAAAACATCAAAATTGGAATTCACCAATTAAAATACAATCAGTACACCTAAAGCCTCTTAATTTTGCTCTCAATGCACGACATTGGTGCATTTGAATTCAAAATGTTGACATTTTTCTCAGACCGTTTGTAGTTCCCCCACAATGGTCTCCTAAAATCCTACAGGAAACACTGTCAAAGATGAACTTTTAAGCCAGTATCTGCTGACAGATATCATACAGATAATGTTGTGCATTCCTAATACTTATTCTGTATACAGCATTAGAATCTAGGAAAGTATTACTTTCTTTAAACAGAAAGAAGAAATGTAAAATCAGGGCTGATGGTGTGTAAACTGACATGCTGTTACCAGTTGTTTTGTTTCATTACTTCTTTTTGCGACTCCCCCAGCGCTAACATTTTCTCTCATGTTCAATCATTAAACCAGATCTGAGCTAGTACAACAGGTGACTCCCTCTGCATAATAAAAAACTCTTTTCTGAATCAGTAATATTGACATGGATGCCAGCATTGAATGGATGTGAGACAACAGATAATCATCGGTTACTGGCATCCGTTAATGCTACATAATTGGTTAGTGTCTGTCAGAATACCTTATAAAATGACAAAAATATTTCAAGTAAAGCCACTAGCAGACGTTTTTCCTCCCTGACCTCATTTATGGATCAGTGTGTTTATGTGCATTTGCCTCAGAATTCAATGACAAATCTGAACTATGTTTAGATTTTATAATAAAACCACATCTGTGAAAGCGTATCCATTGCTTTCATCACCTTCAGAATTCTTTAAAGAGTTCAGCACACTGTCTCTGCAGTGTCTTCAGTATGTGCACATCTTGACATTTGTAATCCAGCCTGAACCTCTTCACCTGGTTTGCAGCTGCTGCTTGAGCACATCCTCTTCCAGCTTTGACAACTTGTTAGATGCCTTTCTGTGCATCGCTGTGCCGAAGCCTGACTAAGTCTCACCAGTTGGCTATGGAGCTGTCTGGATCCTGGATGGTCTTTTTGTGTATTGCTTTAAATGCTACTGAGCCTGAGTCCCTGGAGAGCCGCTTCTGACATGTATGGTAGTAGCCATTAAATCATATTTGAGCTTTCTTAGATCACTCGGCTTGGCCATTTTTTAAGTCAAGCCAGCCAATGAACCTGTTGGTGCATGAGGTGTTTGTCTGACACTGTGTGACAGCTTGAGGTGTGATGTTTGACAGCTATGTTTCAATCCAAGCAGCTCCACCTCTACTTGCATACTCTTTATTTATTTATTTTTGTATAGTTTATTAGTAAAGTATAAAAACATAAAGGGAGGCAGCATGCATATGACTGCTGTTGATTGCTAAAGAAAAAAAAAAGTCCTGTTTAGCTTATAATCAGTGAGATCTCTGAGCTCGACTCTCATTCACAGCAGCATAGACACTGCAGAGTGTTATCTTCTCTCCACTAGGTGTTTATAAGGCATGTCCTTCAACGGTAAGGCCAGTGTGTTTTCCTGCATGTGTGTGTGTGTACACCTTATCAAACCTTATCTTACTGATAACACTTTAATCTCTAATGATCACATCCTAAATCAGAAAATCCTCGGACATGTACTTTTGTTCCAGTAAACAACCATGTTTTTAGGAGCTTCTGACTCAGATTAAACATTAAATGCAAATAAAGTGCAGTATGATTTGTTGTTATAAATGAGAACATTTTTCATTGCACTGCTTTTGCTGTATGTGAGGACAGGCATATATCAGCAACATAATGCAGGCATCAAAGAAATAGTCACATTTTACCCTAGATTTTTACCGCTGCTTTGAATTCAGTTGTCTGGGAATTTCAGCTATCAGAGGGTGAAAATAAAAGCCTGATTCTTGATAATACAAAATGTCTGCTTCACAGTATCTACAATATTTGAGAGCCCAAAATACCTTGTCTGCACAGAGGAGACTGTGAACTTCTCTTTGCAACTGCTATTCAAATAACCTATCTCCCATGATCATTATCTCCAAGAAGGCAGGGCTGTGTGTGGTTCTGCTGGAAAGTTTTCATCTGGGGAACAGACAGCGGGAGGAGAAAACTGACAGTGGGAAGAATCTGTCTCCGAAGCAGAGAGATACACAGGGAAGTGGGATTAAACTGTCCCCGGCCTCTTCATCCAGACACTTTGTAGTGGTGACCTGCACACGAACCAGACACTGAGTTGCTGAGAGGGGTTAACAAGGGGAGTAATTAAGGAATAAAACTATCTGCCAGCACTTTCTTTTCTCTTTTTCTCCCTCTGACTTTTTCCCTTCTCTATCCCTCCGCTGCTGCTCCTCCATCAACTCGACTTCCCCTCTCCCAGAGCCCTTTGTTGGCTCGCTGCTCTGCTCTAATCTGGCATGCCGTTCCCCTCCTAATTTGGGGACTCATTACAGGAGTGATTATCTCTCTGCACACTGTGTGAGTTAGGAAGGAAGGCGCTGATGGTGTAGGCTGTCGAGCTATCTGGGCTTCAGCTTATAGCCTGAAATGCACTGTAAATTATTCTGTGATATTCTGCTTATTACAGTACAGAGGTTGTGTGATAATGAGTCCGATGGATATGTTTGAGTAACTCTGCATTCTGCCCTTTAAGTGTGAGTCCCTTTCTTTGGCCATTCAGCCCAGTGTGACTTAAAGGATTTGCTTTATAAACAATAAGAAAAGGAGCATGACTTAACTCATGATTCCCCATGATTGAATTTTGAAGCTTATATAGATTATACTCCTGCAAAACCAAGGCCGTTATTCAATTTTACTCAACCTTCAGGGCAGTTTGGATTATTGTGTGTCGTGGTGAAATTACCTCCACAAAGCCAGAATGAAAAGCACCTGTAGAAATAAATCTTTATTGCAGAGGTTTTCTAGATTAGATTAAAACTGATTATTGATGGGGACAATTAGATAAAATGTGATTGATCTGATTAAAATGGAACAATCCTGTGTAAAATAAATCATGCTCTTTCCATCAGATAAAATGACAAAAAAACTTTTAATATCAGACTCTGTTTAGACTCTGCTCAAGCAACAATTTAAATTTTGTCTGATATACTGTAAACAACTTGACGCAATCCATCAGATTAAATGTGACTATTTTTAAAATATTTTTTATAAACTTGACTCTCAGGTGGTCTAATCTTGTACCCATACTGATGTAGCTCTCAGCCCCACAACTCCCTAAATCATCAAAGAGAATCAAAATGAAAAAATCCACAAAATCTATTTTAAATCCACTACTGAATGCACTGATTGGACTTGAACTGTTGTATTTCATCTTGCCACATGATGGCAATAGAGAGCAGTGTTTCTGCCTGTTGGTGAGGGCAGTGCTCACCTCCAGGAAACCAGACTAACCTCTGCTCAGTGGAGTTGGTTACAGATTTACTGCAAATGCTTGAAAAAGAGGAAGAAACTTTGTTTTCCCCACTGAGAATAATTGTTTTCTCTCTCTGGTAATAAATTAGCAGACAGAGAATTGTTAGATTATTGTGGATTGATGTCAGAGTGATGCTTTTTACTCTTGTAGAGAGTGGTGAAAACTGCATGGTTTGGGGTCAAATGCCTCATTCATCAGTTAGTCAACCTAAGGGGAACATGCAAACCACACAGCTACCACAGACTTGTGTCTCCCTGCTTGTCTTCTGCCTGCAAAAGTCTGCAGTTTTAAGAAAAAAACATCAAGAAGACATATTCATTTTGAATGACTTGATAGATTTTATGCAGTTGTGGCTACTACTTGTAATAAATATTGAGGCAGAAATTTAGTTCTTATTTGGTATGATAGAAATTAGAAATCTGACTTGTTTTTAGGGACTCTGTTGGTGTCATAAAACAAAGGAATGAAGCTTTGCATTAGTTCATGCAGGACACAATAGTCATTTGCCCAGCCATGATCTGCTGACAGCCAGCTGATACCACTTTTCACATCCTAGAGCCAATCTCATCTCTTCCTCTCCACACATGCATATGACGTACTTCTCACTAATCCCTGCTTGCATTAATATTAATGCACAATAGTGTTGCTGCTGGCAAAGCTTAACCTCCTCCACCCCAGCCTCCTCCTTCATAACATAAAGCTTGTTGCACCTTTATGTTCAGATTCATGCTTCAGTGGATTAAATGTAGTATATTAGTTGTATTGTCATCCATTCATGTGGGTGTTTCTAGCCGTGAAAGTCAAAGCATTCTGCTTGACCAGTCTTGGGAGCATCTTGTAAGCAGAGCCTTCCCTACCAAGTAAAACTATTCATCCATTTTGCAATAAAATGGTTAAATATAGGGTGAGTGTGTTCTACAAGTTAATTTAACCCCCATAAAAGATTAAAATAATGCATCTGATTTAAAGAAAATGTCTAGCCAATTAGTTCAGATTGTAGAAATAATTAAACTTGGACATTTAGAGTAGGAAAAGCCTTGAACTGACCTTGATCCCCATGTATGCCCCCCATGCTTACACTGCTTAAGAACAACATGTATAGAATACAAAAGATAAGATTCTCTCCATGTTACATGTAATGCAGGGAGAGGTTCAAAGTTAATCCTAGATGTGGCCATTGTGTGGGTGTGCCTGAGCAGTGATACAGCATGACAATGAGGCTAAATGTTCAGTCCCATTGTTGTCGAGGTAGTTCATTATCCAGCGTCTGATAGCAGACACTCATGAAAGAGATGAGCGTAGGAGGATATTGTGTCAGAGGCTTGTAAGAAGCAATCCACTGGTTACGGATGAATTTAACTAATTAAACGAGTGTCCCATTAAAAGCAGGTTCCTGCTCCCGATGTGACCTGAATTAAAACGTGCCAAACTGTTCAGGCTCACAGACTTTTTAAAGCAACTTTGTTCCATTTAATAATCAAACATCCATTTGTGATTGTTCCTGCACACTCAGGGATTCCATCCTTTGGCACTCACTGTCTCTGAGTTCGACATGAGGCAGCAATCAATTGCTAATTCACACACAAGTGGACAGGAGTCTTTAGTCAAGCCAGCAACTCAAAGGCACTATTTCAACAACTGCTCGGCCTGTTTGTATCCCAAGCGGCTGTTTGTAAAGATCCACAGTGACCACACAAATCCTAGCCAATGTGATTGATGTCCCTCTTACACAGGGGCCAGAGCTGCGGACAAAGAGACTTGGATAGCCGGCAACTTTATTGATCGGCCCCGCCAAATAAAGATGACATTTGCTTGCTTTAATAGATCTTTTAATTTGTCATGCTAAGTGAAAATGTAATTCATTCTCAACAGTGGCACACCTTTCAAAGGTCATGCCGGGGAATGTAAAGAAAGGAAGAAAAGAAAGTGAGAAAAAAAGGCATAAGAGCCCGAAAATAGTAAGGAATATGGAGAACACAAAACGCCACTTTACCCCCCGAAAAACAACTGTGCATACAAAACAGACGCATTGTTTTACCTCTGTCTTTTTGTGTCTTTTTCTCACACACACACCCAAAGCATAAAAACACTCTTTATTCTGTATTTAGAAGAAAAGCCTTAGTGTTTCAACAGCTTTGGTATCAAGTTTGGGCAGAATAAAAGCGCAGACCTCCCTTTGAGGCACTACATGTCATACAGGGAACATTGAGCCATCAAGCCAGGCAGCCAGGAGCATTGTTGAGAAATTACACATGGGGACTTGTGATTTGGCCTTGGTTTAACAAGGGAGAGGAGGGAGAGAAGGAGTGAAGGGGAGTGGGAGGATTGAGCATTTGGATTTCCAAAGCCCCCCCCCCAAAAAAAAAAAAACATCAACGCATTGGGGGGAGGCTCTCTGTCTGCAGACAATTTGTAGTTACTGAAGATAATGCCCACTTCCCCATTTCCTCTCTATCATCCCATCCCATTTCATCCCTCTTTCTCTGCCATCCAGCCCTACTATCTCTGGGCACCCTCTCACCCTCCCCTTTACGTTATCAAACGCTTTGTGATCCGGGCTCAGTGTGGGAGCCTCCTCCACGCCAGCATGCTGTGATTTGAGCAGCTTGCCACCGAGGACGTGCACGTCGGAGGCCGGATCAATAGACGCAGATTCCACACACAAAGCTGAGGTGACAGGCAGAGACTGTGAGAAAGGGGAGCGTGACCTTTGGAGAATACAATTTAAAACATCTCTCCGACTCAGGCTAAGTTAAGTCTGGCACCACGCTGCGCCTGCACTTGCAGATCGTTTATTTTCCTGGACAGTACCAATTGAGGGTGTGGAGGGGGGAGAGGAGTCTTGGATTGGGATGGAGGTGAGAATAGCCTGATAGAGGGGTTACGGTGGGAGGGGATGTAGACAAGAGCACCAATTTCAGGATGTTGTGCAAGCGGATTTACTTGTTTTTCTCCTTTTTTTCACTCTCCCGGCTCACACTTTTACCTTGTTGTGTTTTATCACTTGTCCTGTAAAGGTTGTTTAAGGAGGCAGCCTGAATCTACTGTTTCAGGGCTCAAGACACATCCTGCACACAGGGTTTCCCTGGGCTCATTTACATCCTATACACCAAAGAGATGGTTCAAGTCTGTACAATTACATTGAGGCGCAGACAGAAAATCTATATTTGTCTCCCTTAATGATTCAGTTGCTTCTTTCTGTCTTTTTTCTCTCTTCCATTTGTGCACCATCCCCTCTTGTTTCCTCATTCTCCTTCTCCATCTGCAGCAACATGTCCCGAACACTCTGCTCTTTACAAACATTATAGAGGCTAACATGTGTTCCTGAATTACTATTTTCATGTTATGAAGCCAGCAGAGACGCTATGAATGCAATTTTTAAGACATCAATCTGCAAATTGCTTATGAAGAGAATTTATGGTTTGTCAGGTGCACTGATGGATTTAACACTTTGACATACAGCATGCTTAGGAGGGCTGTATGTTTCATGTGCAACGATTGGCAGTTTAAAAGCATGTAATGTATGTATTCATGAAGCGTTTCATGAATAACTTGGTGTTTAGATGGAGCAAGTGAGGTGTGCGGCTGCATTCTCACCCACTTTTCTTCTTCGAAGCTGTTCTTTCTATTTCCAAGCAGCAGGGGGCAGTGTTAAATGAGGTATCTTTTTCACTGGTGACTTTTTGTCCTCGCAGACTGATAGGGCTGCTGCAGTCTTGTCTCGAGGAAGACTGGGAGATGAGAGAGAGACAGAGCGAGAGAGACAGAGAGAGAGAGAGAGGAAGAATCGGGAAAGGGGGGTGGGGTGGGGGTTACTGCATTGCACAACACAACAGTGTATCAAGGGGGGGCTGAAGAAAGCCGGTGGATTTACGTTTCTTTCCGTGGTTTTACATCTCAATTGTGTTTGGACAAGCCCCTCTCTGCATGTGTAATTACCTCTGACACTGTTACTTTTTCCGGACACAAGTTCAGGCCTCGGCTGGGTGATTAGTATGCTTTGTGTCCTCCGGGGCACTCGTAAATACAAAAACCCCGGGCCCTTGGTGCGTTAGCCATATATTTGTTTTGTTTCTCTTCCTCTCTCTGTCCCTATTAATGCGAACTTACTCTTATTAATAGCTCTCAAGGACAAAGGGGGGTTCATATGCAAGTCTTATTTTCTCTCTCTTGAAATTGCCAAGTGGTGGGCACATTATGAGATTTATGAATAATTCCGGGGGATTTGCCATCTACATTTCCTGGTTCCGGCAGTTTTTGGGATTGAAAGTAACACCACATCACTGTAATTGCTAATCATTTGATCTCCCATTCAGCTGGGACAAAAGGGAAATGACAACAGCCATATTCCAATCCAACAGAAGGGTTTACACTAATGTCTACAACAAACCATTCATGGCAAAAGATTACATCTTCGAAGGAGAATTAACATTCATCGCCACGCAGCTGAAGATTAAATCAATTTCCTTGCTTCCGTCACATCATGTTATCAGCCTTGAGATGGTAAACAGACAGTAAGTGCCATCTTTCTTGTGGTCCGGAGGCATTCTAACACACATCATAATGGGCCCCTATCTGCGTGGTGATGTTTACAACAGAGACAAGATGTACATCAATATTCACATTGGCTGAATTTATTGAGGAGCAAGCGCTGGCACACATCCTAATTTAGCCAGCAGTTTGTAGCTGCCAGATAAGAATTAAAAGATCATCTAATGACAGCAAATGATGCTTTGCATTTTTAATTCCTCCACAACCACTCTCACTCTCACACAGTTACTCTGCATATCTGTAAATCCAGCCTAATTAGTTTTACATGCATGCAATTCAAATGATGGTTATAAAAGAAAGCAAAGATCCACATAAATGAGGATGCAGTTTTGCAACGAGTAAGTTTTACTTCTTTTTCTTTTATTATACCCATTATACTTGTTTTCCTCATCTTCCTTTAAAGCATGTCTCCTTTATTCAGGAGCCTTCTTTTAAGAGCAGTAAGGGGTTCGGTTTGTGAGCATAAATGCCCACAGTGACCCTTATTTTTTCCCCAAGCAAACACAGCTCGTCTTCTAGACAACAAAACATCTCTCAGGGGCACAAAATATTCTCCGCTCCCTCTTTGGCCTCGAGTCTTCTGCCCACAAAACCGGTGACACACATGGCGGCAAAAACAGCCTGACTCATCAGTCTCTATAGGGAGGTCTTACATTTCCTTCCCTCCCATGAGCCCTTCATTTGGCCCCCGCCACAAGAAGCCATCCTTGCTATTTGATGTTCCACGAAAAACCAATTAGCCCCTCGCATTTCCGCATGTAAATTAAATGACTTGTTTCCATGGAACCTGCAGGACCTCAAAGACATATTCCCGCTGCCGGCGTGTGTGACGTGAGGTCTGCCAGCATTAACATTTGATAAGAAGGGTCGTTTACAACTCCCAGCTGCTTGCCAGCACCAGACAGTGACCTTTCAAACAACAGTAAATTTTACAGACCTTTAAAAAAATGCACCCCGCCTCGCCCACGCACCGTCTCATCACCTCTAATGATTTCCTTATTTTGACCACAGCATGTAGGTGTTTCGTCTCCTTTTACATAGCCAGCCCCACGCTAAGATATTCCTCCAATCCCTCAGCTTGATAGTTCAATTCAAGCAGCCCACAGTCTGGCTTATTACTCATGGGTATCTTATTTATTTATTCATTTTTTATTTCAGCACATACACATTCTCCACTAAGCTCTATTGAGTTACATGAGGAGGTGAGTTTCTCCTTGCGATTCTTTTTAACATAGATTGCCTCTCTGACTCCATGGTTGTCAAAATACAACCTCTGTGCACACCTTGGTGCAAAGCGTGGAATTAGAAGGATTATGACAATGACTGATTTTCATCATTGGTCACTAGTTTATCATTTCTGGAGAAAATCCTTCTTAACACAGTTTGGCCATTTGTGCAAAGCAATACCCAGCCCCAAACAATGATCTATATAGAAAGAGCAGATTAGTCTTGAAGGCCGAGCAGCTCTTCACAGGGCTGGGTGAATAATACATAAACGTTGTGCATGCATGTACAGTGATAGTTAATAAAAAGAAAAAGAAAGGGCAGCACAAATCCACAACCATATGACAACCTTGAGAAGCAGGGGGACATTGATTGGAAGATTCAACAATACTCATAGATGTTGGATATAAAAGCAAGGGTGCCATTGTGTCTATTGTGTCTATTCTGCCTTTCGCTCACCATGGAAACAGCATGTACAACATTTTTTCAGGATCCTTCAATCTGTCACTGTGATTAAACTCATTTGATAATCAGTGAAAAAGAAAAAAAGTTAAAGCAGCTTTATATAATTGTTATTGAAAGTGGACTGTGAATCCGCCTGCTGCTGCTCTCACGTAATGATCATGATCTTCTGTAACCCCGACAGCAGGAGTACAGTATGAACCATGTGTCTGCTCTTCAACATGTACAGCTTTATATTTCCCTGGAACACAAAATAATAAGTTACTTAAGACGTAAACCTATTTGTTATTTTTTTCATTTAAGTCGTTCAGTTGCTCAAGTTCACAGAGGCCAAACTGAAAAACTCCATTGTCAAATTTTCTCTTTATGAGCCTGAACACATCAAACAAGAAGGATTTTTGCTTGATCTCTGACTCTGCCTATAAATCTGATTGTTCAGTGACTAAGCAATGCTGCCTGCAAGTTAATTATTTGATTTTTCCAGCATTTACTCAATAATTCTTTAAAATCTAACAGAAATTCATGTAAATATGAATTAAAGAAGTAGTGAATACTTCAACATTGAAGTATCTGAATGATGATGACATGATAAAACACATCAATGCTGGTGTTATTTTAACATTTGCACCAAACTGATAAAAAAGGCATTTTACAACTTTTAATCAGCCCAAATTGACACCTGCTTTGAAAAATCTCTTCTGAAAGGCCAGGCTTATTGTGAGGTAGAAACCTACTTTATATAAAAGGTAGAACGTGACCGCTCCTAACTGACTTTACCACTCAGAGACATTTCCTCCATGTGCCGTCTCAGACACAAATGCTGCAGGAGGTGTATTGCCTGTTAGCTGGACTGTTAGCATTAGCAGCGCTAGCTCTTAGTGTCAAAGCCTTTGCTCACTGAGTCTGTTTGTGTCCAAATTTTTTGCACATTAAAAAAGAGATTCAAGCTCATGTTCTTCATGTTTTCAAACTGATGAAACTATCATCCATGATTATTTTTTTCCAGTACAGGTTCAATTCGATGCAAATTTTCGCATCAATCCAAGTCATTTTAGATGGTGATTGAAGATTCAAAACAGTGCCTGCTGCTTCTTCTCCTTACCCCCCTCCCTCTCTCACACGGAACCATCACTTAAAACACAGTTATTTGCCTGTGGATTATGTGGATATAAACCATGGAAATTAATTGAGGAAGGTAGGTTGGATGGATCCAAAATGATTTTAAAGCAGTGAGAGAGCTACAGGCCAGCAGTGAGAAACAATTTGCCACATTCTACATTCAATTTGCCACATTCTGTGAATTTTTGCTGAGAAGACAAATAAAAGCGTTGGATTACAGATCAGGAAAAATGCATCTGAAAACAACAGACCAATTGTGTTGAGACCTTCAGTAATGTTTACAGCAGGGGTCATCAACTACATTTTATAAGGGCAAGCCAAAGTCTGTGCAGACACTGTGGGGGCCAGACTGTTAAATAAACTAAATTAGATACATGTTTTTAGTGTAACTAATATCGTTTGAATAATCTTTGAAATGGCAGGGGGAGATTGAGATGTTGAAGCCACATATTTCTTGGGCTGCCATTTTTTTTCTTGTAAAACTGATCAAACAGTAAGTAAAACAGTTTCAATCTCAATTCGTTTTGGGGTTACTTTAATATCTGTAGGGAAATAGAGAGAAAAGAGGACCCCGGGCCTGCAGTTGATGATCAGTGGTTTACAGTGCCTGACACACTTACAGAGCCCTGAGTAACTTAGCCTGTCCTGTTTTCCTGTAAGAAAAGTTTTAAGACTTAATGTGGATTCTACAATCCCAGGTATGAGGAAGCCTGACCTGAATATCTGCTTACTGTGCTAAACTAAAGTAATGCAGCCTGCTTTAGAGATGGTTCATATGCCCCAGTTCATATACATGTTCACCCGTAGTAAATACCAGCCAACAATGGCTGAATGGCATGGACAGGATCTATTGTAGGTTTCACATTTAGAGCAGTGTTCCAGTTTTGCTGTGCTTTAGCCCACACCTTTTTGTATTGAAATACTTTGCAATGTTAGCACAATCTGCTATTTTCTTTGCTGTAATTGCAGTTAGATAATAAAAAACCCAGTAAAAATATGTTTAAAAGCATTATTTTGAGCACATTTTATTAAGCTTTCAAATTTCAAATGACAATGTACAGCCCCTTGATGTAAAACAGACTGGTAATGATGCTGAAATTTTCACCTTTTTGTAAGAAGCAGGGAATGCGTTGTGAATGTGGAATAGGTTAGAACTGAAAATTGCTTCTGAATTGATTTGTGACCCCAGAATCAGGATCGACTCAAATCTTGAGCTTCTTAAAGATTCACGGTAAAAAATAATTTGCCTTCATGTTAATATAAGTGAAATCATAACCAAAGAATAAGATTCATATACTGCATTTCTATTTTAATCTTACAGATAGAGTTGTATTAACAACATTGTATGAGCAGGAAAGATATAACACTATAGATACACATTGCTCAAGGCAGGAGAGGGAAATTTTACAGAAAACTTCTTTAGATTCAGTGGAGACATTAGAGACCTCAGATTTGATTTGTACTGCACATAATCTACAGTATATATCCTTTGAATCAGCCATGAAGCCGCTACAGAGCTCTTCTTCAAGCATTATAAATGTGTCTTCCACTGGATCTCAGACAAAGTTTTATCTTTCTTTGCACATAAAACCCTTCCACTGCTTCCAGAAATACATGTATAGTGCAGCATGGCCACTCTTCAGCATATTGATGTGGTTTGAACACCTCTCAGCCCTTGCTGCCACCTGTACAGGCAGCGGTCAATCAATCTTTTTGACTCTCCCTTTTGGTCACAGTAAGTGGGTTTTGAGAAATCTTTAGAGAAACACAGTTGGACCTCCTGCCAGATTTATCAGCTTTTTCCCTTTTGAAAACTATAAACCATTAGAAACTCACAAAATCTTATAATAGAACATTTATATTTGTTTTCTCAGGCTGGATTATCAGTGTGATGTAGAATAAATGGTACTAATGAGACCAGGGAGTGTGGGTTTATGCTTTGTTTTTACAGCCAATATTTAGAGCTGATACATGCAGATTTTTAGAGCCAACTGTAAATATCTTTAGGAATGACTATCGAAAACCAATACCAACATGGTACCAGTACCAACACATCCATACCTACCAAACTGAATCACAACACGGATATTGATACAGTACTTCATTTTGATACCCTGCCACCAAATGAAGGGCAAGAAATATACTATGGAATTTGTGCAATTTATGTGTTCGGTTACACCCGTTTCCTTTTTTTATCCCACGTTTGCCATACAAAAATATTTCTGAAAACCATTTATGATACCTAGACAGCTTTAATTCTCTCACTGACTTTCAACAAATGTGTCCCCCTTAAAAGCATCAATTTAGCACCTGAGATTTCTCAAAAGAAATCCCATCCAGATTCCACTTGTATCATATGAGCACTCCAGTCATACATGACCATCAGACTGTACAATGAGAGCATGTAAGTCGATGGCGTGATGGTCATGTAGTGTAAACATTTCAGTAACACAGCATGAGCTGACATTCAACCACAACTGTTATATATTTGTTTTCTTGAGCTGTAAAATAGTTTTATTAAAATAATACATTGCACATTGTAATTTCCTTTATGTGTTAGCCTCAAGCTAACAAACTAGAAGTCCTCCTTGGTCCACCTTAGGAGACTTTAAACTTCCTCACTAGCTACTATAATGCTCAGTACTAATGTTATTTGGTATGAGACACTTGGACTGGGCACTGCTGGCTAGACTGAAGTGCCCTGAAGACAGAAAAGAATGCTCAAAGCTGTGCCTTAGGCTTTTTTGAGTGCTTACCAATACATGTGTACTGTCTAGCAAGTGTTCCCTGAAAATGCTGAGAATTTAAAGAAAGGATCATCTTTCAAAGCTTGTGTTGTAGTGTTCTTTGACTTGTCATAATGAGGATTTTTGAAAGCCTGGATGACCAATCCTGGCATTTGTTGAAAGCACCTCAGTGATTAGAGTTTGGCATTTTCAGAAAGAGCACATAGTAGGTGTGACCTGTTCAGACTTGCGTGCATGATTCAAAGTGTATAGTGAAATAAGTCACACCTCCACAGACAACTATGATACATGGTAGCCTTGCGATAAGACCAATGAGAGTTAGTATAGCGCACTGCACATGGCTTGATAAGTGTGATGTAGAGGGATTTGGAAGGGATTTGGATAGATGTGAGGACTGTATGTAATCTTTCTCACCCTCCTTCAAATGAATCCTTTATTCCTTTAAGCCACATCTGATGGGACCTCAGCGGGCACTCAATCAAAACCTTTTCTTTTTCGCCTTCACTTTCTCCGGATATGGAAATTCATCCAAACTCCTTCCCCACAACACTGTTAATAAAATAACCAACACATACACAGATCGGTACGCATAAACATCCTTCCTCAGGAGCTCTTTTTTTGTCTATCTTTATCTCTCTCTCCCTTCCTCTCTGGAGCAGTCTACAAACAGCCAGGTCATCACTTCCCTTCAGGTGTGGGCACAATATAGCAAATACTAACTTCTCCATCCCCCCTGCTGTTCTCTCTCTTTCAGCCTATAACACAGTGGCTTAACACTGAAGCAGGGTGACCTTATGTCAAGCTAAGGCAGAGAACACCAACAGCCACATCAGTGAATGCACATGAACGCACCGAGTCCTTCAGAAAGATGACTCTGGCTCGGCTTTGTCTTGCATAGCAGGGTTTTGCATTTTATTCGGTGCAATTTTTTAAATCCTGCATTTTGCTTATAAATCATGCTGTTGGCTGAGGCAGAAGGTGGAATCTTTTTTTTTTATTTATTTATGCTGCCTCTTCTGTGTTAGATGGTATTAGACATGCTGGAGTGCAAAAGGATGTCTAAACATTGTACAGTCTAGTACAGGGACTTGAATTAAGTATTTTGATGATGCATTCTGTTGACAGCCTTTCAGCTACCTGTCTGTAGTCTGAGTGCTTTTATCTGGTTAATGCTGCCCGAAGAAGAGCTTTAGCTTTCCCTCTACCTGGCACAGACTCCACCTGTGTGGACTTCTACTCAGTAATACTACAGATCTTATTTGAAGAAACTAGAAAGACACTGATTGTGAAAATTAGGGCAGATCTGACACTGACATCTTATTCAATATCAATAATTTAGCTGATGGCCTACGATGTTACTAATATATTTGTCATCTCTTCTTATGAGGTATGCCAATATTTGCTCTTATTTTTACCCTCTGCCCAGTAAAAATCCTTTTTTTTGACTCATTAGTTAGGTAAATCACAAATAGGTATTTGTGGGCGTTGACATCTTGGGTGTCTGTAGAGGTTGCATTGACCAAAAATCTTCTGTCTTTGACAGAATCTTTCAAAAAATGATGGATGTTTCTGAAGGCTAACTATACAGACTGGAATACAGAAGGTGAACCTCTGACAAATCTCACTCATGCAGGCAGACGTGAAGACCGTCTCTTTTTTATTGCATCCATAGTCCATTGTAGAAATGACTGAATATCCCAAAACATGCCACAAATGCCTGCAGAAATGCCTTTAAGTTTACAGTAGTGCCACTGCATTTGCTCTTTTTAGAAGTAAATTTATTTCAAAAAGAAAGAAAGACCTTTTTTGGAAAATATAAAGTTATTTTGAAATCAGTACTGTAAAGAAAATTAGTTTTAGTATTTTTTAATGCCTATTAATATTTGTATGTTCTGACTTGAGAAACAGTGCTGTGAAAAAGTATTTTGCTACCTTCCTTATTTTATTTTTTGTTGTTTTTTGGTGTATTTGTCACACTTCATCTGACAAATTTTAATATTAAACAAAGATAACCCAGGTAAATACAAAGTGAAGTTTTAAATGATGATTTCATTTATGAAAGGTTAAGAGCCATGGTGGTGAGATGAGATATTCTACTTTTTTTTTTTTTCTTTTATTCAAGTGAAACACATACAATGCAAAGACTGCAGGTCCATTTTGAATGTGTCTTGTCTAGCAGTGACTCAAACATGCACTCAAACAGCTCTTCATATCAGAAATCCATACATATTAACAGTGTCACATCCTTATTCCTAATTATCTCATTGCTTATTTCTTCTAATAATAAGTATTATTATAATAAAGAAGCAGCTAGATAATATCAAACTAACTTTACATTTTAAAAAATGTTTTTAAAATCTGAGAATAACAGACAGAAATTTTAAAAGCTGAATCATTGTAATAGAATTATTTCTCAGTGTTTCCCCACAGGATTTTAGGAGTCTATGGTGGGGGGATTCTGCACTCTCTAGGGGGGTCCCAGTCATGCTCCCTCATTAGAATTTTGTATATTTTTAAGTTAAATACATCAGTCTTCTGCACTCTGAGAGCAAAATCAAGAGGCTCTAACTTTGAAAATGATGTTCTTTTAAACCATTTTTTTTTTCACTTGTAGTACAGAAATCAGAGGTGTACTGATTATAAGTTGTTTGGCAATTCCATTCCTGGTCTGACTTTAGGATAAAGATTCTGGATGACAGAAACTCTCTTTTATCAAAAAAATCTCTTACTGACATAAAAATATCATTTTTTACCTTGTCTCTGACCCTCCCAGCCCAGCATTCTGGATGAGAACTGACACCGGTTTTTAAAAGTTAAAAAACTTTGAACCATAGATTGTAGCCTGTTGCACCGTTCACATGATCTCGTGACAGCGCTGGATCCATTCGATCTGTTGCTGACTTAACTGACAGTTGGGTGTTGTAAGGTGTTTGCCAGGAGGCTAAAGGTTTCATCTTTTTACCTTTTTCTAGACCGATGAAAAGTAAGGTGAGGAAAACATTTCTAAGAGGCGTCGATTATTGGTCTGAATGATAATTGAGGCCATTATTTGTCTTTTAAATTATTATCAGTATTGGGGCTTTATTTTACTCATAATTGATCAAATAAGTAATCAAAAAGTTCACTTTGGAAAGACCTTGGAATAAAATTCTTGATTTTTCTTAATATTTCAGATCATGCAATTTTACTTTTGCCACATTAAGTACATTTATTATACCATCATAAATGTATATCACTTCCAAATATCATTTATTAATCTCATGAGCTACTCGTAATCAATATTAGTATCAGCCCTAAAAAACCAATATTGGTCAACCTCTAATATTTGACATGTTAACCACCATTATTATGCTTCAAAACACCAATAAATGATGCCACTGAGACTGTACTAGTAATGTTAGCAATACTATCTCAGCCTAATACATCTTAACGTAAGTTTGGACATGTTACTCAATGAGGAGTTCAATTCCTGATTCTAGTTTTAAAGTTATGAGTTATATTTTACTTCCTCTGTACCTCATTCCTCGCTTCATTTCCACTGTCCACTGATTGGAAATTCCCAAATGAGAATTAGATAATTTGGGAAATTAATTTATAAAAAAATGATTAACTAGAGTACACCAATCTCCTTCATATCAACCAGAGGGAGAAGACAAGAGTTCCTAAAGACCCTGATGACAGAAGAACTTTAATGAGCTGTCCTGAGACAGGCAGACTCGATGTTATAAATTTAAATAATATAGCGAGGAATAAAAAAGAAGGCATGGATTTTCTCAGGGAGATGCTCAATGAAACTTTAGCACCAACTAAGTCCATTAACAAAAGTGTCAAGAAAAGACTTCAGTGATGGCTAAAAATGTTCATACCTGTAGTTATTTGCTCTCTTGAAAGTGGGAAATATTCACACTGACTGTTGACCATTCAGAAGCCTGTGAAGTAAAGCCTGTCAGTGCTCAAGTCAATCTGTGAAGTTTAGGAAATCCTCGGCAGTCTCCAGACACAAATTGGCCGCTGTCTTATATGAACAAGTCCATCAGACAGCGTTTATACTCAGAGATGAGCGCTGTGCAACCCATACACTCTCCTTACGCTGCTTGGCAAACATTATATTCTTTAAATCTGTCATTACAACACTGCACTGCAATGTTGGTATAATGCCATGATTGCCATGGATGCATAAAAACACAGGACATGTACCTTTCAACATCACAGCTTCATCTTGTCTCTACCTTCATGATTTTCACACCTGGCATCACCTACATTGCACATGACATTATAGTAACAGTGAAAGCAAGTGCATTGTGCCACACAAATAACCCTCCATGCAAACCACAGCACGCCATGCCCCACACTTACACCATGGGCATATTTAGCCCTAGTTAAGATTAGATGTTTTCTTTTATGTCATTATTATTTTTTAATATGTATAATATTTTATTGTGATTATACCGACTACACCTCTGAAGCAAAACAGATAAGGAATCATGGCCTGTTAAATCATTTATTTCATAAAGAAATATTGAGCCTGTAAATGTAAGAGAAAATAAACTCTTTACTTGAGAGTTTAGTCAGGGTAGGGGTATTCAGGGTGCTGGAAGTGGAATAGAATTCTTAATTTGGCCATATGTTTGTAGATATCAGTGACCTTGTTTGGGCCATCTGGGATGTCCCTCTTAATGGATAGCAGCAAAAGTTCAGAGAGCCTGTCATCCTCACATCTGTTCTTGAGCTGGGTCCTGATCAACTTCAGTTTGGAGAATGACGGATCTACTGAAGCAGCTGAAACTTGCAATGAAGCATATACAGTATTTTGAGCTTGGTCAGGGTAAGAAAAGGGCCCTTTATGTTGTGTCCAATGAGAGGACACCTTTACAGGGTCATGTTTAGTCCACTGGAAGTTATCCCAGAGGGCACTCCATCATGTTTTGTCCCCTAGAAGGGCACCTTGGAGGGCCCTTTTCCAAGTTTGTCTACTGGAAGGCAATCTAGAGTAGATATGTTCCAATACCATTTTTTCCTTCCTGATACAGATTCTGATACCAGTAGCTGGTATCGGCCCATACTGAGTACAGATCCAATACCTGTGTAAACTTTCTGGACTGACTGCAAATTATTTGAGCCCTTCAATTAACTCAGAACATGGCTTAACAAATGAAAGCATAAAGTGCACCCTCTCTGTGACTCCTTAGGTTGTGTCCTGCTGAGTATTGTCAGTTAAAAGGTAAAAGGTTAAAATAACAGTAACACAGGGGGATGAATCACAGGCTCTCTCAGTCTCTCCATTTGCTCTAGTCAGGCAGAATGAGGTGATGATGGAGAAGCCTGCTATTGGCTGACAGACCCTCACAAAGGCGAGGCAAGGCTAGTTTATTTGTATAGCACATTTTAGCAACAGGGCAATTCAAAGTGGTTCACACAGGACATTAAAATACAATGATAAATGGAAAAAGAAAGACAATAAAAAATTTTAAAAGAAAAAAAACAAATTAAAAAGTGATTAAACACAGCACATAAAACCCACAAAAGATAAAAACAAAGATATGAAAGCAAAAGTTACAGTGCAGAGTTGCAGTTGAAATAGAGAAAGGGAAAACAATATGTCAGCATTCAAACTGAAATAATAGATTGAAGATGGATTAAAAATGCATAAAAAGACGTTCAATATTGGCTTTACTGGAGTGAGATAATCTTTAAAGTCCTGAAAAAATGGCATCAATGGGACAGCCCAACAACTAGCTTCAAGAGGAAAAAAAAGTAAAAGGCCTTCATTTATAGTTCAAAAGTTATTGAACTTCAATAAAACTGTGTCACAACGCTGGTCTGTAAGGTTTTTTTAACAAACAAATGCAGAGATTAATTGCCACACAGCCTCCAAACTTTGTTTCTGCTGTGGGTTTTTTTGGTTCTCCTTTGCTGCTGAAGGAGGCCAAATGTGCATGCCATGTTTTCCAGGAGCGAATAAGAATTGTTTTGATCCCAGTACCTGCATTTTGAGCTGTTCAGGACATATTTCCACAATTGGACCAAATCTAATTTAGAGGGCACTTAAATACTTACTGCCCACTGGTAAGGCACTGTGGAAGGTGTTTTATCATGTTTTACCTGCTGGAAGAGCACCCTTTGATAGGACTTTGTCATGTTTTGTCCACTTGAAAGCATCCTGGAGGGCATTTTATTTAGTTTTGTCCAGTGTAATGGCACCCTGTGGGGCATTTATCATGCTTTGTCTAATAAGAGGGTGCCCTGGAGGGTAACCACTATGTTTTATGTACCATAGGGCATCCAAGCGGGCACTTTCACGACATTTTTTCTAACATTTTATACTACCCCCGCATTGACCCCATCAACCCCTTAAACTGATTAGTGTATTCTATGAAATCCTCCGGTTAATCTGTCTCATCCTGAAAGGTAGGATGACGTGTGTGTTTATGCCTGTGTGTCAAAAGAACAGAATTATAAAGAGCACAAAACATACAAAGGTCTTTTCTGATAAGTTTTGTCTCTATTCCAGAAATCAAATATGACTCAAATTATGTTGTTTTTAGGGACACTCAATGAACCACCACTTAACCTGCTCAAACAAGTCTAGAGCATTTTCCTCATAAAAATAGAGAACAGTATGAACCTACTTGCTTGCTGAGATACAAACAGAGCAGAGAGGAAAAATCAGTTTGTTTATTAGTGAACTCTCTTAAAAGCAGGCACATTTGCAACTGTTAAAATGTGTTTGTCTGTGGCAAGATTTCTCTGTCTGTTTGAATTTACTTTGGGGGCGCAATAATGTGTGGATGTGTGTATGCAGAGAAATATGATGGGGAGCTCCAGGACTACTGCACCCAGGCAACAGAGGTGACAACTCCTACACCCATCTCTATATGCTGGAGGCTTTGTATTTCCTCTCCACTTGCTTAGCACTCCAATAAACTGGCATTAGATGATAACAGCAACATAGGTGTGGGTTCTTGAGGCACCACTCTTTGTTTCAGCAAGAGAGTCCTATTTTGTGTTGTGATCCTGCTGTCGAGTTCACTTAGACTAGGAGGAAATGCAGGCCAGGGCAGGTAGCATTTTTTAGAATAGGTGAACTCAACACTATCTGCAGTTCCAATTTTGCATCTTACCTTGTTCTGCTGTCAGAATAAGGGCTGAGACAATACTAGAAATGTAATCTTGGATATGCTACTCAAAAAAATCAACCAATATTGATATACAAATATTTGAATATCACTCTATATCATTTAAAAGATGCAGGTGAACATCTGACATGATGAAACATGCTCTAATGTTGTTTCTTATATTTTTCACCTCTGCTTGACTTGTCTTACATTTGTGGTTACGTTTCTGACTTTGTTGCTTGTAAAATAAACATGAATTAATAATTGAATATTTGTCTCTTCAGTATGAAAGAACAAAAAAATCACACGTCAACTCAGATTGTAACTCTTCAAAGTTTATGACAGGTTAAACATGAGAAAGAGTGATTTTTCAACTCCAGTCCTTCAACAACATCCTTGACACGGATGAACATCAAGCCATACGCAAGATGTGAAGTTGAACATAAATGTTTTATTAAGATGCTCTTTTCACTATGTGGAAGTCTGATTCCAGTTGCAAGGTGTTGCAAAATTCTTTGACATAGACCGGGGACCTGATAGTGAAAAAGTCCCAGAAGAGCTATTGAAAATGCTGTCTGAGCTATACTTGGTATTCCAGAGCCAATGCTTGAGTAAAGTGCAGGCTTCTGGTACACACACAGGATCTGATCCTAAAGTTACACAGCTAGACCACTAAAAAGGGCAAACAGAAGAGATTCCACTTTTTTAAGCAACAGCTCCATTAGCATCAACATTTAAGAGCAACGGGAGGACCTATGCTCCCTTCAAAAGATTTTACTGGAATACAAAGTTAACATGCTCTGAATGTATTTTTCTACATCCAAACTACTGTGTGTGAAGGATATTCTTCTCTTCACAGACAAACACGAGGAAAGATGGTATTGCTTTATGTTTTTTGTCACTATTGGGCCTTAACCTTGTATCTCAATTTTTCAGGATTTTCTCCCTGTAATCTGTTTTTATTTATTTATTTATTTTTTCGTTTTTGACAGAAAATGCAAAAAAGGGTTGTTTTGTCATTTGTGAAATAAAAGAAACAATTGAAAAACTAATCATTTTCCAGTTTTTCGTTTCAGGTACAGAAATTGAATTACTAGAAAAATGTCAAAAAATGGGTCAGGTTTTTTAATTTTTTTTTTTACATTCCATTAGTTTGTTTTCTTGTTTTAAAGAAAATTATGTAACCCAATAGGAAAAGTGAACATTTTAAAATACAAGCCCTCATGTCAAAATTGAAGCTAACATAGCCATCCAGTGTTTTTCAGGTAGTGATAGGCCTGTTTCCTCTACATTGTAATAAAAATGATGTTAATGGTAAAAGTTCTGGTAATTGAATGGACTACATTAATATTAGGAGGAAAATAAGTCAATAAGTTGGGACTAGAGGTACTTATCCATGTACACAGCATGAGTCAAATTTTGATGCAAAGCTGTTTAACGTCATAGACTCAAAAGTTGCACCGTCAGCTCTAAAAGCGCCCTCAAACAGGTTGGCTTGGTTGTGGTGGAAAAGCAAATTCCCTGCCGTGCTGGGCTGCCATGACAGGTCAAACCAAGAGAATCCAGGCTGCTCAATGTACTGTAATTTTGAAGCCCCAGTTGGCAGTTAGAAGCTCTGGTTAACTGTATGTGTATGCTACATTAAGGAAGTGTCACCTGCAAAACACCATAGAGCATAGAGCGTTATTGAATACTTCTCAGGTCATACTTATCATCTGTGAATAGTTCTTTTGACTACAAAAGAACAATTCTCAAGACCGGTCTTGGTCTTGAGACCGGTGTCAAGACCACATTTTCGAATGTCTCGGTCTTGCCTCAGACTCGAGAGCATTTTTACTCTTGTCTCGGTGTCGGACTGGCTGGACTCTGGATTTTTCATCAAGACCGGTCGAGACCAGCACTGAGCTGCTGTGACTTCATTAATGTGATCATAAGGAGAAGCACTTGCTCAAACAACAAATAGCTACACCTGCAAAAACTCAGACATTAATCCATCTTATAGTCAGAAATACCTCTGAACACTTACTTTAGGCCTCATTCAACAGACAAATCTAGATAAATATCTCATTTTCAGAACTTTAAAATAATTCCAGACTTGTCAGTAGCTTTTAAATACATAAAAAGATTTATTTTTTACAAGAGGTTAGTTGAACAAATTTGTTAAGACTTTACATTTTTGCATGTTGTGCTTTGAAATACTTGCAGACAACTTGTTTTATCTGTCAAATTTATTAAAAAGAAAACTAAAGTTAAAGAGAAATGCTCTTTAACTGTTCAAACTCGTCATGGTTTTTTAAAATTGATTTTTATGGTCTTGTCTTGGTCTTGGTACACTCTGGTCTCTGGCAAGTCTTGGTCTCGGATAGTGTGGTCTTGAGTACAACACTAGGAGTTACACTCAGCAGAGGATAAGAGTGCAGGTAGGTTAAAGTCATAGGTGTGCTATGTTGAATACTCTGATCATAGAGGTGAATAAGTTAAGTAAATAAAAGGAAAAACTTGGTGTGCATGTGACATTAATGAACTGTGTTACCTGTAGGATTATGAAAATGTGATGTGATGCATGTAGTGACTGGAATCAGCTGTTTAACGAATTATCTTAAAGCTCTTGTGTCCAGTTTTGCTGATCCAAAACCTTGTATCTTGTACATATACTGTTTACTGTCTCTACAGACAACCATAATTCTGACTGTGAAAATGCAATGCTGAATTATTTTAAATGTACAGCATTTTTTTTTCTGACAAGTTGTGATTTTGGAGAAAAGAGGTTATGGGTTGATGGTGACATTTGAAGTTTTTCTTTGTGACTATATTTCTGTGTTGAGTTCATCTTCAATATCCATGTTTCAAACACACTCTAGTGCCACTGAATTCAAACACATATCCTTTCTGCAAACAATGCAAATATTTGTGGATGATGCTGTGGATTCAGATGAAAGCCGTAACATGTCATCCTTCAGTAAATCCCACATGCTGGGCTCCTTTCTTTCTGCCTTGTTGTGTGCTGCTTCCCCATTAGAGCCGCTGCTGTGTACTTCATCTGTATTTTCAACCACAGGTGTGGCTGATGGGGAGCGGGCAAGTGACTCAATCTAGCTGAAGATGGAATGTGAAAAGCTATGGGTTTGAAAATGAAATGAATGAACACTACAACAGGAGAACTTTTATCTTGTTGATGCTGCAGCACACGCTGCTTTTTTGTTTTAGAAAGACACTAAAGTAAACAGACAATAAGAGAAAGTCCAGGGTCAAAAGCAACACAGATTTAACCATTTAGATTCCCCAATATTTTACTTTTCATCACATAGTAGTAGTTGCTTTGATTGAGCTAATGCTACAATATTGCAGCAACTTGCAAAAGATGGCAACATTTTTTATGTTTTTGTTATACTCTGGGATAGTTATAATACAATGTTCTTTTATAAATACATAATTTAAATTTCAGTCACTTTAATGGCTGTAGAAAAGTCTAAAAACCCATTTGGGAATAAATGTAAATCTAACTAAAGATCCAACATTGATAAGTGCTGCAGAAATTGGATACAACAGTGCAAAAGCATCATAAATGAATGATAAAATACAATTGTACGTATGCATTTAACCAAGTCTGCTTATGTCTTGACAGGATTAGGTCCTTTCTTCCAAAATATGATGTCTAAAACTAGAGAAGTCATTTTCCAGTTCAGTTTCAACAGCATCTTCTCACATGCAACAGTTGCCTTCAAATCTTCCACATATCAGTGTCAACGTTTTTGGCTCTGAGTTTAACAAAATGATGCAATCTCTGTTATGTGGTTAATCAATAGTGTTAAAATTACCAAAGTTATAAAACAACTTTAATAGCTGCATTCAAAGAAACAGTACCAAAGCATTCCAAACATATTTGTGAAATTAATAAATTGTTCTGGAGTAAAGGTAGACAGGGCATTCAGAAAAGTATTCAGAGTCCTTCTACTTTATTCAACTTTGTGATTTTGCTGTCTGATGTTACAATAAAAATCCTATTAATCTACACTCAGTCCCCCATCATGGCAAAGTAAAACAGAATTTTAGACATTTTTGCACAACAATGGCTAAAATATAAAATTGCCATAAGTATTCAGACCCTTTGCAAAAACACGTGAAATTTAGCTTAAGTCCCTCCCATTACTCTTGATCCTTGCTGAGATGTTTCTGAACCATTACTGGAATCCACTTGTGGTTAATTAAATTGACTGGACATGATCGCGGTAGCGGTGCACACCTACAAGGTCACATAGTTTGTTGCTCTGCATTGGCCCGTAAAGATGTGACAGACAAAACTTTCATCCAATCACCTTCTGAGTTTTTTTTCAAAGGCTCTGCCCTTTCTCAAACACCGTCTATGGGAGGATTTCCAGATTGATGTATGGAACAAATCCATCTGGCATGTCAGGTTACCTTACATAGAGAGGTAACTAATATATGGTAACGCTGGCTGAGCCCCATAGATCCTGTGTGGAGATGGGATCACAGTTTGTTGTTGAGTGTCCCAGCCAGAGCCCTGACTTACACCTTATTAAACATACCTTCATGCTGTGAGGCAACAGCACTAACTCCTGTGCCATCATGCAGCCCATGATGACAATATTCACAATAATTATAATGCCTTGCATTTCAACTGGGTCCTTTCTCCAAGGTCAGTTCATGAGTTACCTGGCAGCAAAAGAAAAAAAATAAACTTTCTTCCTACTCTATTCTGGGTCCTGTCATGAATCTAATGAGCAAAAACATGCCCTCTTATACATCCTTTAAATGATACAGACAGACAACAGTGTATGATGTTGAGCAAGATAAAGTAGAAACAGTCAGAGTTAATGACAAGAGAATATTATAGCTAGAGTCTTGGGCCTCAACAAAATCATCTAGGCCTAGTCAAACTTGTAATATCATTGCTGTGCCTGGTTAGCTCCTTAAGTGTTCACCATGAATTCCTTTTTTTATTGCCCTGCGTACTAGAGTCAATATTGTTTCCTTTACCTCCAAGAGATTGCAGTGGGCAAAATTGAAAATATGAACAGTTATTTTAGGTAATGTAATACATGTTTATCACACCACTGGAGCTTCAGGGTAAGTGAGCCGTAACCCTCTACCTCTCTCGCTTAAGTCTGGTTAGAAAAACCTCTGGTCATCCACCAGCATAAATAGATTTCACTCTTTGGGAAACATGAGGGTAAACTAGCTTACTGACCAGCCAATGAAAAAGCCACTGGTATAGACTGTTCTTTGATAACTTGGTGTTTGCCATCCTTCTCCAGTACCATCCTATCCAGAAAATCAACATGGCAGCCGCATGCAGAACTTCAGTCTTTGCTTTCCCCGTCAGGAAATCAGAAGATGATGTCACAGTGGTTACGTTCATTATTCTGCACTCTTGTCTCTGGGTTACTCTGCTGTTTTGTAAAATGAAGATGATTGTGTTCTTACTAACCCAGTGGAAGGTGCAGTCAGGCTCTTCTGAAGCATAATTCCTGCAGTGATAACAACTGATAAAGCCCATTTAATGACCACATAACAAAAGAAGCGTCTGCTCTCTCTGTCTCCTCTTCTAACTCTTCCTCTTCTTCCTCTGTCTGTCTCTCACTTTTCTCCTCTCCAAGTTCCTCCTCAACAACAGCAAGGCCAATTAAGAAATGGCTGTTGAAAGGGTAGCAATTACTCTTTTGCAAGATGTACATGGATCCTGCTTGCCTCCACACATTATTATCTCTCTGGTATCCTACAGTGAGGTGCCCGGCCAACCATTCATTGCAACCCCTAACACTTCTGCCAGCCTCTCTGCTTCTTCTCTCTATCTGCCTGTCTGCACTGATGAGGGCCAGATTGCAATGCATGGCAGTCTGAGGCCCATTGGTGGGCAGAGAAACACAAGATAATGGGTGGATTATTAAGGGAAGCCCTGTTGAGAGAAAAGATTTTTTTTTAAGTCTTTGCCACCACCCACACAACCTGCATTCCATCTCTTTCCTAACATTGCCCAGCTTTCCCACCCGCCCTACCCCCTTTTTCAAGGCTCTCATCATTTTTTTCCTCCTCCGTGATGATCCCTGGCTGCCACATGCAAATGAAAGACACTGCTGTGGGTTTAATGCTAATCAATACTGTGCAAATATTCATTTAAGGAGATGGCTGCATGGCGAGAGAGGGACCTTGCCTACTTTAAATGCAAGGAGCTCTATGTCTTGCTCAGAGCATTGTCATGGAAATGCACATGCATACGGGCAGAACAACTCACAGTCCCATCTCTGGAAATGTTAAAAATCATCCAGCAAAGAAATAGAGAAATGGGTGGTAAAAACAGGCGAGATTACAACTAAGGAGACCAAAAAGTGGCGGGGGTCGGGTGCTTTTAAATCACCATTTCACCTGTGTAAATAATAGAAACCTCTCTCACTGTCATTACATAAGGCTTTTGTGTTGAAATTATGTATTGCTGCACCCAAGAAAGAAGTGCAAATGGAGAAAAAAAATCTGTAAAGGCTGTGGGTGCCACAGGCGTGGGCTCGATGTTGGCTCCATCATCCATAAAAGCACATAAGTAGACACCTAAAGGGCTGGATTAAGAGCCCCACTGTGAGAAGAGCACCATGGGACATGTAAAACAGCCTGTTAATATAACTTCAATCTCTGTGAGTCAATCAGTCTGGATATTTGGGAGAGAGAATACTAATAGTACATTAACTCAAGCTGCTTAAATCAGACTGTAGTGTTTAATTAAAGGCAGAACCAATATCCAAATGTAAACAAAAGTGTTGGCCCAGCACCAAGGTGCAGGATTTGAATTTCAAATTGAGTGACACATCTTGAAAGTAATTTATTGATAATTATGAGTATTTCTGAAAGGTTAAGGCACTGGCATGTTTATTTCCAATCCATAACGAAAATGTGAATTTATTAGTTTAAAACGTATTCTTAACCCTGCTGATTTTGTCTTTTTCTCTAAGAATTTGTCCTTGATAGTGATTAGCATTCTGAGAAGCAGCTTGTTTAGCAAATGGTGAATAAACTGAGAATGACTTAATTAGCCAAAATAAGAAAATCCAAGAGGACTAAGAGGGTCTGTTTTTCGTCTGTAAATTGAGATGTAACAATATTAAAATTTCAAATCACTATTCTCATGGCACAAAATATCACAATTGTTAGTATAATCATGGTGTTGTTATAATTAGCTGAAAATCTACAAAAGGTGCACATTCATTTCAAATACTTTCATAAATTTGATATTTAAAAATCGATCGATCTGCTGACTGCGAGGCTGAGCTTGTGCAGACTTGGATTTGTGCACAGGGCAATAGCGTGATGTTCCCAGTATCTGAGCATTTGGATGAAAGTCAGAGTCTTTTGGTCCTTGGTCCTTCCGGTCTTACTATACTCTTGTGAGGACTGGACGTTGACTGATGGCTGGAGGCGTCGGCTTGACTGTTTTGTGACAACTTCTCTCTAGTGCATCTTTGGGTATTGTTGGCAAGACCATTGGTCTAATGCTGATGTGCTCAGGAGGGCAAGGATGGGACAGGTCAGCTGCCTGATACAGGAACACCAGCTGTGCTTTAACGGGGCACCTTGTGCTTTCCCGGGCCTGATCAAGCTCAGTGCATACAGGGTGCCCAGGACCCAGTGGGCGGTCTCATGTGTTGTGGAGGGGACAGCTACCTGGAGAGATGGGGCATGTTCCTGGGGCAGGCCTGGAATATGGCCATCAGGAGATAACGTTAGCTTATTTTTTTACCATTTTTCTCTAGTGCCAAAATTTCAACGAGGTTTTAGACACTAATAAAATTGAAACATTTCACTTGAATCTTAGTTTCTTGACAAATGGGCATTTGTAGTGGAAGTGTAGCATCTTTGTTTTATTTTAACCAAGCCGCCTTTCCTGTCTCTTATGGAAGCCCATCCTTGCCAGTTAGAGAAAAAAAAAAAAAAATAAAAAAAACCTAACTCCTGACTGAAAAAAAAGAAATCCCTCGTAAAGTCATAATTAGGATATAAAGTAAGACAGCCATAAGATGAAAAGCCATAATTATAATTTTGAAGTATTAGAAAGTTTGTAATATCATGAGAAAAAAGTTATGAGAATGTTAGTCATAATCATGGTGTAAAAAGTGGAATTCATGAGATAAACTTTGATTTTTTTTTTAATCTTATGACTTACTACCCCAAGATTATGACTTTTTATATCATAATATAATGTAAAGCTTGTATGAGTCAATAAAAAACTGTTTAACTTGCTGATTACTTGTTTTAAAACGAAGTTTTTAACTGATTACTCTGTAAGAGAAGGCAAGGCAGTGTGTTGATAGATTTTGTTCTGTAATTCCAGGTGTAAAGAAAGATCACCTCTGCAGTATTGCTAAGTACTGGATACAGGATGGGGTGCCAGTGCCAGGACATGTGGTGGCGCTTGGAATACAGAGTAGAGAGCAGCTAAGAGAGAGATTGTGAGGATCACATAAGAACATTTACGTGTAGAGCCAGCCATTATGCTCGCCGTGGTGCACCTGGCATAAAGTATCTCCTTGTTGATCTGAATGTGAAAAAGATGCATGAACTCTTCCACCATTAGAATGAAGAGCAGATCTCGTATGCATTATATTATAGTGTATTCATGTATGACTTTAACCTGGGTTTCGGACACCTGTCAAAAGCTGTGTGCAGCACCTGCATTAAATACCACCTAAAAAATCTCATTTGATATGATGAAGACAATGGTGCTACCAAAGTCATCCACTGGTCAGACATATTATTCAAAACAGCTGTACCATGGTGTTGTTAGCCATCGCGGCCGTGGTCAGAATCAGAGAAAAGAGGACATTCATATGTATACATGGTTGGAGAATGAGAACAAGAAAGACAGCAACATGGAAGCATCTGCTTTGCAACATTATAAAGGTACCATTCCTCACAATGAACTCCGCAAGTATAAAGACCTGAGGCTTTTCTCAGATTCTTGTTATGGGCAAAACAAGAATGTGAGTGTATTAGCTATGCTTTTTGCCCTGAGAAAGCGTTAATTCAAACTAAGAATGGAGAACTAAGAATGGAGTACACCTTTCCAGTCCGTGGCCATAGTTTCATGCCCCCTTAATGTGTCTTCGGTCATCTGGAGCAAGAGATCAGAAAAAAGGACACTATACTGCTAGCATCCGAGTACCTGGATAATATGCGTCAACATGGGAATGTCCATGTGTTTCGAGAAAACTGGCATTGCTATGACTTTAAAGCTGCAGCAGCTAAACAGCTGGTCCTCCTCTCGATCATTTAAGATCAGTGATGCGAAGGTATTGGAAATAAACAATGACATGGGCTTTAAGCAGAGGTGTCAAGTAACTAAGTACAAATACTTCGTTACTTTACGTAAGGAGAAATTTTGAGTATCTATACTTTACTGGAGTAATTATTTTTCAGCCTACTTTGTACTTCAACTCCTTACATTTTCAAGCAATTATCTGAACTTTCTACTCCTTACATCTTAAAATAAAGCTTTGTTACTGCTATTTCATTTTAGCTTGTTTTCATTCCAGCTTGGCATTGTTAAAAAAAAAACACAAATAAAAAACCCAAAAAACTATCCAGATAAATCGCATCCGCATAGAGTGAATTCCATTGTGGTTGGATGAGAAGTATAAACATAATACCATTCTGACACCCTATTGGTTTGTACACAATCCATTGCACCTTCAGACATGACACAAATCATGTCACACTCCAGCAAGGAAATAGCAGACATATGTAGCCTAATATGAAGATGTCCATGGCAGAGACTCAAGAGAGCTGGAACTAAATGTCCCAACCAAGCACCAGCGAGGAGGTTGGTAGTACACATACTGTATATGGTTCTTGAATGTATTTGCACTGTACTAAAATGCGTTCATTTTCAATGGGCATAAATACAGCTGAAACAGGTGCATCCAAATTTTTTCAACATTAACATTTTAATATAACATTATAGTCATTAAGGCCTTTAGAAAAATGTTTTTTGGGGAGGTGGGGTAGTGCACTATGGTAGAATGGAATGCAATGGAATGGAATGGTAGAACAGAATGGAATGGTAGAATAGAATGGAATGATAAAATGGAATGGAAAGTAGAATGGAATGGAATGGTAGAATGGAATGGAATGGTAGAATAGAATGGAATGGTAGAATAGAATGGAATGATAAAATGGAATGGAAAGTATAATGGAATGGAATGGTAGAATGGAATGAAAGGTATAATGATTGGAATGGTGGAATGGAATGGAATGGAATGGTAGAATGGAATGGTAGAATAGAATGAAATGGTAGAATAGAATGGAAACATAGAATGGAATGGAATGGTAAGATGGAATGGAAGGTATAATGGATTGGAATGGTGGAATGGAATGGAATGGCAGAATGGAATTGGCCCCTGTGGCACGGCGTAAGCTTTCGTCCTTAATGGAATTTTTTCCCCTTTACATTACTTTTACTTTTATACTTTGAGTAGTTTTGAAACCAGTACATTTATACTTTTACTTGAGTAGAAAGCTTGAGTTGATACTTCAACTTCTACAGAAGTCTTTTTAAACCCTTGTATACTTCTACCTGAGTAATGAATGTGAATACTTTTGACACCTCTGGCTTTAAGCAGCTGTACGGCGGCGACTTCTGTTACCATGCTCTTTTGAAGCATGGTAAGAAGTGGAAAACTTTCAAACCAACCCTTGTTCCAAAGATGAACTATGTAAAGGAGGCAAAGAAGGCTGATGTCCTACACCTGCTAGGTGAACTTGGGGTTGGTGAAACTGTCCGCACATTCTATGAGGAAGCTTTGGCTGAGGTGGAGCATGATGTTGCAGACAGGACTTGAAGGAAAGCAGTGATTAGGGGGGATAAGCTAACAAGCTAATGATGAACTGTCAAAACTCTGTTGAGAATGAGTGCCGTTTTTCCGCTGCTGGTGGAATACTGAACAGAGTAAAACAGAGTAATGGTGAAGCCTCAAGAAAACTAAATTTGAACACTGTGCAGTACCGAATATTATACATAACAGTTAAACTGAACACATAGAGTAGCATTGAATACTGAGTTATAGTGAGCACAAAGCACTGATGAATGTGTAAAACTGAACACAGAGTAGCTAGTAGATACTAAGCACAAAGCTGCATTACAATGCATAATACTAAACACGGAGTAGCACTAGAAGCACTGTTTTTCTATTGTCTGTTCGCAGTTCACTGTCTTGCGCTTTCAAAGTTTACACCATGTTGCCATTTTAAAACTTATCTGTTTGTTTGTTTTAATGAGTACCAAATACTGTGCAACACTAAATACTGTTAATACTGAGTACTACTGAAGATGGAATACTACTGAATAGCTTTGTTTTTACAGATTCTTGCAGTTAGTGGTTGTTTTTCTTGTGATTCTCATAGCAGTTTATCTGCAGTCAGTATGAACTTTACCTACTGTTTTAAACACTTTACCTGCTTGTGCTGGCAGGTCTGCCAGTATAGAGTGTTGTTAGCAGTTCTGTCAGTAGATGGTGCTGTTCTTTCTTTTGTATTTCTTTGCTAGAGTTATCACAGCCAATCAGAATGAGTCAGGTCAGGAAGATTCAGGAAGTGAGTCTGATATGTTTAGTTAATGGCTGACAGCGACAGAGGTCAGTGTGAAATAGAATCTTCATCCATCCTTCGTTGTTGTTTTACTGAAAACACTGCCTGTGAGTATTTTTATCATTTAACATGTTCAAAGGATATTTTGAAGAACATTTTGTGTTTCTAGTATTTTAAAGAGTTACAATTAACACACCGTTGTTTCAATGATACAACTTGATTGTGACTTTATGTGGCTTTGAGATATAACTCATCTCAGATTGTTTCTTGAGATTTGATCAGTTTAGTGAGCAATTTAGCAGTTTATTACACAGCGACTGTGATAAATGTGTATCTTTATTTTAACATCAAAACATATTTTACTGTTTAGTGAGCAGTAACTTTTTTATATGCCTAACACTAGTAAGAGTGACATCCATTTTGATACACTCAATTTGTACGTGTAATTGTTGCAGGATGTGTGACATTCATGCCTGTCATTTACACAGTCAAGTGACTGAATATTGTATTTGATACCCTTTTTCAGTTTTACTCTGTTGATGATTGAAGGAAACGTCTCATTAAAGAAGACAATACACCTGTCAATTTGTCAGGGAGTTATCTATCTGCATAGCTGTGTAAAAGTGGAGCAGTGAGGGCAGAACACTGCTTGTTTTTTGATAACATGAAATTACTATTGCTACTAGAAGACATAGCCACTATATGGCCTTATTCAATAGTAAAACATGAACTGATCATATTCATGAAAAGCTGACTGGAAAAGAAAAGTGTGGAAAGAAAAGGTTTCTGTTTTTACAATGACTTTAGAAAGAAATGGCCACATAAGGGCGCAGCTGTAGTACCAAAAGCTTTAAAGCTAAATATAAAGAGGCTAAAAATTCCAGTCAATGAAGCAGTTATGGTTTATGACATGTCCATTTTACAAGCTGGACTTTATTGGGGGGGATAAACCCAGCTGTCAGTTAGGTTTAGCTGTTTAGGACCATGACCTGTTCACACAACAGTCTCAGATCAGAATTGGGCATTTAGGCCTGCAGAGTGAATGTTGCCCCAGAATTATTGCTCCCTGCACAAGTATGTGAAGCTATTTCTAGGGATGCAAAATATTGTTGATATTCAATCATGCTGATATTTACAATTACTTCAGGCAATACTGATACTGATGCCGGTATTCAAATACAAATTTCAGACCTAAAACTTGAGTCCTGAAAACACACTTTAAAGCTTATGGATGGACTAAGAAGCAATATTTTGTCCTTAAAACACACTTTAAAATAAAGGAATGAGGAGTAACAAAGAAAAACTGTGGCGTTGGTTTGCTGATTTATCAGTAATAAAATTACCGCCAATACTGATAATTAACTTTCTAAGCTAATATCTGTCGATCATATCTTTCATCCCTATGTATTTCAAATTCTGTTGTTTTCAGGAAATTAAAAACTAGACATCACTTAAAACATTTATAGAATAAATGCTAGAAATGTGTTATTAAAATCTGAAACTATTATTCAGTTTTAAAATCAAAAGATAAAATGATATTCATCCAGAGAAAGGTATGATGTTCAAAGTTTAACTGAAAAGTTTTAGTCTTGGCAGTATTGGACATACAGACGGTTTTATTCCACGTGCTGCTATAGATGATCAAAACAAAATGTGTCTCACTGAAAGAAGTGCAAAGTGGACTGACAGGGAAAGTGAGACACATGATTGTAATTACCGATCAAATACTGATTCTCTTAATAAACTCACATTGATAGAAAAAGTGAAAATCCATTCATATGCTTGAATCATTAGCATACTTTATTTTTGCACCTGTTACTGTGATAAATTGCAACTTGTTTCACCAGCTCTGCTTCAGGTAGATTAATCAAAGCCACATCTTTCAAATCATGTGCATGTCTTCCTATGTGATACGTGTAACAATTTGTGAAATCACGGTCAGCTCTGATCATTTGCTCACTCTCAGTTATTCCATCCAATGCTGAATGGTTGTTTGTATCGACAAGGTGTATATGTGTAGGTGTTGAAGCCACAAGAAAAGGGTTGGGGGAGGGTTGAACGTGGGTAACTCTCACTCCTTTTCATTTCAACTCTGACAAATTTCCCTTTTCTTTCAAGTTTCATTCTCAGCAGACTCCTGTTTGGCCGCATCACAGTCCCTGAGAGACATCGTCCAATTGCCTGCGTTCTGTTAGCCCACCCCCACACACCTCACACACGCACAGACACGCACACACCCATTGCCTGTGCGGCCTGTCTACAGCAGCGCTCTATTGAGATGCTGTTCCTCTGAAGTAGGGCGGTGTGTCTACCGGCTGTAACCCTGAAATAGAATCATTGAAAACAAAATAACAGAAGAACATTCCTCTTGCTGTCATTTACAATAGCCACCCAGCTTGGCAGGACCTTGTTTTACAGCTCTCTCCAACCAATCGATACATGGCTTTCATCGTCGCTCTGCTGCCGTGGCTGCACTGGAAACACATTTCTTGTTCTTTGTCTCAGCCTCTCTCCTTCTTCCTCCCTCTCTCTGTACCGGTGTAACCTTATCCTTCATTCACCTTCTTTTGTCTTTTTGTCGTTTTTCATGTTCTTTCTTACCCTCCTTCTCTGGGGGGGTAGCCTTCTTAAATAAACTGATTTTCTTCTCGCTGTCATTGGTTAACACATGCCGGAGAGGAATGGGCCAAAAGATACTCAATCAATCAGTGTTCTCTATAACCCTAGTTATCTCTCCCTGAAGTTGCTCTCCCCTGTGCATGTCCCACTTAGATAATTGTTTATTATAGAGCCTAATTTGGGAATTGAATGCTACAAGGCAGCACAGCCACTTCTGCCTGAGAATGAAGACAGTTATCCACTAAAACACACTGAGGTGGTTTCCACTTGTATCGATGAAGAAGGTCGGCTCCAAACAGGACAGGCTACACATGGAAACACAGGCACACACCCACATCACGGAACAGCAACTCAGAGGCGGCAGCTATAGCTGTCACCTGGCATTTTTAAATAAATGGGTGCCTCCTGCCCTGTCCAACGAGCCTGCTAATTGTATTTTGTCTGACTTGGTGGCGTTTGTCAGGCTACATCATTCTTGTGTGGCATGTAAAAATTGACAGTCCACCTAGTTGACATTGTGAACAGTAGTCAGGTCAGGGACCTGCGCTCTCAGGGGCCAAGGGGTTTGTTCAAACATTTTGCCTCATTAATTCTCCCAGAGAGGAAGACTTAGTGCAGCATTATTTCTGGCTAGATGCCATAGCCTTTGCATTATGTGAGGGCAGAAAACATGTCTGTTTTAACACTTGGAGCTAGGGTTGTCATCTTTGCCTGTACAGAAGGACAAAATGTTTTGTATAAAGCTCAGAGCCACAGCAGCGTTGGTAATGTAAGCAAGGAATGTGCTGGTTGTTTGATCTGTACTTTCAATGACTACATCATTTTGTAAGTTTGAAAACCCATTTTTCCCTAAAATTTCCCCTTAACTTGGGATGCAAAAAATTGGATTTTTTCTAATATCCCATACACCGGTATTTAAACAGAGTTCAGACCTAAAACGTCAGTCTGTAAACTAAAAATTTAAAGTTTGACTATGAACAAATTAACAAAGTTGAGTCCTTAAAACACACTTAATGGGGACATACTGAGAATGCACACATTTTTGAAATATTGAGAAAGAGAGAGGGGGAGGGAATGGATTTTTCTGGTACTTGAGGAGATTGTGGACAGGCCAGGGGCACATACTTTTGTTAGAGATTTTTGCATAATATGTCCCCTTTAAAGTGTAAGGAATGATGATGAATAAAGAAAATGACTTAAGCTGATGTCTGTTGGTCCAGCCTAAAACTCCACTAACTTATTCAGTTTTAGGGCCAATATTGACAACTAAGAAAGACAGATTTTTATATCCAAAATATTGGCAGAAATGTTCATATATGCTGACACTGATAATTCACTTTTAATCTAATAGTTCTGAATTAACAATTATGGATAATTGCGTTTTTTTTCCCCAAAATATTGTGATTGCGATTGAATATGTGATTATTTCTAAGTGCCTCACCTTATGTATTTCTCAACAAACAAATCATTCTATGTCATGAAAAAAACAATACATAGTAGATTAATCTAAGAATGACAAATTCTGAAAATATATAATTTTTACTTTACCTCATTGTGTTACAGATGAAATTATTATAATAAAAATGGATTAGTCCACTATTTTTGACCTCTAACAGTACTTGGACTCCACTTACATACAAGTGCAAATAATAATTTCTATTTTCTATGGAGATTTTTTTTTTTTGCCCATGACAGCTTTAAGATGTTTCTTGTCACACAAAAAAATACACCGATATTGATTCCTCGTGAGGCCTTCTAGTGCCACTTTGCAGCAGCAGCCATGCTCTCCTCTGTGCCCTTTTAGAAATTCCAGATGGCATTTCATTCATTTTTTTCATTCATTAATTTTTATTTAAATCCTCAGAAGACACACTGAGGAAGAACCCTCATTTACAATGGTGCCAATGCAGGCGTAGAGTTGCCTCCTATTGCATGCTGTATCTGCAAAGTTTTCCTCTTTTGCATGTTAATCCATGTTTTTATCCAAATTTGTGTGTAAAAAAACGACAATGAATGAACACCATACATGAACAAGAGGGCTGTGATTGGAAGACAGGTGTCACTTGATGGACGTGCTCTGAACATGGTTGTCTGCAGGCTGCATTAAATGATCGGTTTCATCCATCTTCAACTTATCCAGTGCTGGGTGGGGTTGTGGTGGCAGCAGACTAACTGTAGTGCTGCACAATTACGCACAATTATGCTGGACATTGTTATTTCTCAAATATCGATTGAGATTATGCTACAATTAATAAATGGTATCTTGAGTCTATGTGCTTGTTTTAAAAGGAAAATGCAGACAATTACAGTACTTCTGAGGTGTGAATTTTACAACTCAAAACATACAAATATTAGGAAGCATAAGAAATTCAATAACACAAATTAAAAAAAAAATGAAGTTTTTACAGTACCGGTTCAAAACAACTCATTATTTTCCAAAAAATAAAAGTTGTTCCCATTTAGAATAGATTCTTCTGCAATGTGCAAATGCATTGGCACTTCTGTGATCACAAAGGCCTTTCTATTGCTTACCTGACACACCAATTTGACTGTTATGGACATTTATTTCATGGCTATTAACATTCATTTTAGAAACCTCCCATACAAAGCATTTGGGAAGGGCAGGACTTTTCAAAAAAATTGCAGAAGGTGATTGGACGAACACTGACAGCAGCCATTACTATTGGCTCACAGTACAACTAAAACCCACCCATTGCTTCTGCCCCATTCTCCCCTTAAATTAAGCTGGTCAGAAGTATTTTTGACACAAATTATATTGATCTGAGCTTTTCCAGATGGGTTTACCTGACATGGAGTCTAGCACATGCATCCGCTTTGCAAGGTTATTCTGATAGTGCTTAGATGAACTGTGCAGCACTATAATACCCCTTTCCCACTGGCCGAAAAACCCGTTTAAACCCGCTAACAGTCGGCTCCTGTCAGCAGGGGGAAAGGCTGTAATTGGCATTCAGACCCGGGTCGACTGGCCCTGCAATGGACACGGGTTTTTATCGGCTCACCTCCAATCGGCTCCAGTGGGAACGTCACACCCGGGTGAACGCGGGATGACTTTGGCGTAACGTGCCTACGTTAATATTAATACAAGTAATACGTTTATATTACTTGCCTGTTGTGGTCTCATAGATCCATTTTGTTGTTGTTGTAGCACAGAAACTTTATTCTGTCTGCTGAGCATTTAAGCCTGATAAGGAGGCAGGAGTTTAAAGGCAGAAGTTTCGCAGCATGGCAGCGCAGTTTAACGGCACATATAAACACAAAAATACTTGTCTAGCTCACTCTTGTCATAATGAAGGTATCTGCTGAAAGCTATTATTTTTTCGTGAACAAGTCAGGCTTCTACAACCGTGGATTTCTCTTGGTTTATCACAGGAAGCGCAGTGCTTCCTGTGTAAAAACGCAGCAGGAGAATGAGAGACTTTTCTAAAAGGTTGTTTCTATTCCCCTTTATCATATGTCTGCTCCTTGGAAATGACTATATATTCTTTTTTTAGTTTTCACCCTTAAATCTCAATCTGAAAACTGCCGTATCCTCCATCAGCTGTTAAGCCGGATGACAGCTGATAGAGGAGACAGGAGTTTGGCAGGCTGAAGTTTCTGTTTTAAATCATTAAAACGATTGATGTTTGCCTAATATTTCCAAGAAGCAGATAGATGTGAAAAATTGAAATAGAAACATTGTTTAGAAAAGGTTCTCCTTAACTTTTCCAGTTGGACATGCCTGGAAAACCTTCACAGGGAGGTGCCCCGAAGGCAGCCTGATGAGATGCCTTAACCACCTCAACTGACACCTTGCTTTACTCTAAGCTTCCTCCAGATGTTTCTCCTTATCCTTTCTGAGTCTGAGTCCACCCACTCTCTGGAGAACACTTATTTCGATTGTTTGTACCCATGATCCGATTTTCTAAGTCTTTAACCAGACCTCATGACCGTAGTTGAGGGTTGGAAGGAAGACGGACTGATAAATTGAAAGCTTCGCCATTGTTCTTCACCACTGGTGACAACTGTCTGGTACAATGTCTGCAATACTGCTGGTGCTGGACCCATGTTTGTCAATCTCACAGTCAGTTCTACCCTCACCTGTGAGTGTGACCCTGAGGTACCTGCAGGAGTGAGAGGGGAGTTTATGTGAGCTAAGATTAGTAAATGTCTATTGATGACTGAGGAGTAGCATGAATAACATGTAAACACTCTGCTTGGCACTAACTACTTTCCTCCAAATATGGTACGTCCTGACTAATACATGATGGTTGGCAACCCTATTTATTTATTTGTATATAAACTTATTTACTTCATGATGAGTAATAGAGTGCAAACATTGCCTTTGTCATGCTAAAGAAAAATCTGAATCTTCTTTTGTAACATTTGAATTTTAATATCTTCATTTTGCACAACCTCTTTGACTGTCATTACTTTAAATGACATTTGTCAAAACTTACATTTCAAGTATTTCTTTGCAGTCCGCTGAACAGTGAACAAAGGCAAAGAGGTCTGAATGGTTTTCATGTGGTTGCATGTTCACAAATGATATGTAATGGTGTAACAAATCACTAGGCCGCACTCTCCCTCCTTGCTCTCAAATGTCAGTGCAACACTGTATGAATACAAACGCTTAACATTTAGTGCCAAATAATGGGATGTAGACGAGGCATTTGTGGCGCTGACATTTGAGATCAGTGCTCATATGTGTTCTGGAGAAGCTGTATTAAAGAAAAAAAACGCAAATGTGTTAGAGGGTCTCGGTGGTTTAGAACTCTGCTAAATTGGAGACAAAAGCAGAGAAGGGAGTTAGGGAGTTGGAGAGCTGCAGCAGAAGGAAGAGTAGAGGAGGAAGGAGGAGGAAGGATGAGTGTTTCTTTTTTTAAAATCCTTGGCTAAGAGAGAATTACACAGGAAGAAAAATTGCCATTGTCGCAGGCAGAGACAGTGGTAAATGGCGCGTCATTTTGCAGTAATTTACAAATCGCGAAGTGGAAACAAAATTAGATTAAGAGGGTCCGTTGAAATGGACCTGCTGCACATCACTATTAATTATGTGGCTGTCAAGGGTAAAGATTATTTATTTTCATGGCAGAGAGTGAAATCATGTTGTAGGTGACTGCTTTGGGGTTTTTAGGAGGGTCATTTTTCATGTTCACATGCACCTCCAAACAGAACAACAGAGAAACATGGACATTCAATCAAAGGCCACTAATGTCTGCATTATCGTTCAGGGCAATAAATGGCTTAACCTGCCTTATGGGAAATAATAGGCCCAACCACTGCTGCAATGTCACCGCTGACATTAATGAGGGAGGAACTGTTTGCTTTGCCCTGAACGGTCAGATAAATGTTGTGTACTAAACAAAAGCTTGAACCGAGCATGTGAATGAATGTTCTTCCTAATACTCAGAGACATGATATAACTCTTTAAGCAGCGCTATCAAACAATTACAGGAAAGAAACACACAAATGCATAATATAGCTCTATATTGTTTCACTGAAAAGCACTGGGGATGTAACTGGAATTTGTTTACATAGCAGTAAACTTGGAGATATTTACTGAATGCTCAGCTCTTTATCATGTGTGCTCTTTTATTTCAGAGGGTCAAACTATATACAGAAGCCTATTCACACTCCTGCCTCTATAAAACAAATACTGTATTGACAGAATAAACTTTGTGGAACAGAAATAGCCTTGAACATAACAAGTGAGTCATTTCAGCTGTTCTGACGCAAAAACTGAATAGAGATGAAAAAATGGGGAGTACATGCACTCAGCTTCAAGTTTGTGTATATAAATCTGTTTCCATATTATCTACAGGCTGCTGTAAACATTCATCAGCCTTGTTCCTTTAGAGCAAGGGCCTCAAACTCATTTAGGGTAGGGGGCCGGATTTGCTCCAACAAGACGTCCTGTGGGCTGGACAATATTTAAGCAATATCAACACCATCCACGACTGATATAAAATCTAAACATGTCAGGCAAAAATATGCTGTCCTTGTAACATATGACATCTTTTACAGATTTTGATGTTTTTAGAATCCACTGATAATGAATTTACAAGACTGGATTATTCATTAAATATACATTCAGCATGACTGCTCATGGCTTTAAAACAGCAACCTGTTAACAAAACCTGATCTGACCCCTATTCACCTGATCTGGGATCAGTGCACACACAGTAAAAACTGGAGTGTCAATTTCTCAGAGTTACGTTGATATAACTTCTTAAGCGTAATTTTAACTCCACCCTGAGTTAAATGGTCTTCAGTGTTTGAGTTGTTTGACAGTGTTGATCCCATCAACTCTGCAGAGAGTCAATTGATGTAAGCCTTGCCTATTTTCAATTCAAAACTTGAATAATTTTCCCATGATGCCCTCATGCAGAGGGGTTACATGTGTTTTAGGTGTTTTGAATTATGTTTGGATATGTTTAGATGATGCCTATTGTACAGTAATCATTGCTTGGAGTCTTTTGTTCATGTTTCTGGTGGATTATTGAAGATTTTTAAGTTTTTAAACTTTCCACCATGAGTGAAATTGTTTACTGAGTAAGTGACTTCCTGCCTGTGGTGACAAAGTGTAGTATGCGTGTAAAACAACAGGGGCTGCATGAGTGAGCAAGATGAAGTGTCTATCACTTACCATAAGTCTCAGTTATGTAATAGCCTTGTTAAATTCCCTGAGTAATACACTTAAACAATTGATTGATAATTTTATTATTCAATCTACTGAAACACATCAGAAAAGAATAATGTTACTATAGCGTTAAAAAACACCTTCATGTGTTGAAAAGTAATACTTAAATGCTGTGATGTATTGCTATCGAGAACTATACAATCTCACCTTAGGTGTTAAATTTAACACTATGGGAGTTGAATTAACACTGACATAGAGTTGATTTGTTATTACAGAAGAATAGACAACCAACATAACTGGGAGTCATTTTTACACTCTTCAGAGTTGATTAAACTGTCGTGTTAAGTTTTATTAACATGTACAGTGTTAGCCAGTGTTCATTTTTTCACTCAATTTTGTTAATTTTACTCTGAAATTTTAAAACTGTGGAAAGATTTAATTTAACACCAATTCTGATAAGCACTAAATACACTCGGACAGTGTTAAATTTAACTCTTTAAGTGTTGATTTAACACTGCAAAATTTGCCATGAGTCCAGAGAGGAGAATGAGAGAGAGAAAGGAGGGAAAGAGAGAGAGAGAGAGAGGATCCTGTGGAGATTCATTGCACTGCCACGCTATTACTGTTTTGAGCTGCAAACTCTCACCTGCTGAGTGAAAACTTGACTTTAAACAAATGTTATGAGCCCTACAGTTGTTCTTCTGCATGTCTCTGTCTGAATCCCCTCATCTCCGCATGAGCGATGAACTGATGCATCTCTGTGCATTTTTCATGCATTTTAGTGCTGCGTCAAGACCAAACATATCGACCTCTCATGTCATAGGACAGCCTGTGTCCAGATTAGGATTAAATGTTCAATTACAAAATATTGTTTTTATCGTTATGGGAGGAATTTTTACCATTTATGCCACAGGATTTATAAACAATGTCCCATTTAAACTTAAGTGATCAAGACCACAATTTCACTTCTTGCTGACATAAGATTAAATCGCATGTAAAAAAAAAATTAGTTGATGTTAGTCTGGCATTACAAATTGTAATAATGAGGGATTAAATCAGTCGGGAGAGTGAACGGAGTCGCTATCCAAAGTGAGATACGATGTCTCCTTTGGTGGCTGACGGACAGTTATGCAAGGAAACATTTGTCATCCTGACAAAGGTTGGTTTTACAAGCCAAAAACCTCTGGATGCCTTTATAGACTTATTTAAACTCTCAGACGAGCAACATGGGACTGCTGGCAATAAACTCAAATAGAACCCGAGCCCTGGACAAAGCAAAACTCATTGATGCCTTCACCTTTAACCATAAAAACCAGAAGATTGTTTATAATAAAGTAGGGGTGTAACAGTATTTGTATTCGTCCCGTACAGTCACAGTATGGCCGTCACGGTTAGGTGCACACAGTATGACGAATACGTCTGAGTGAGTATTAAAAAAAGTCAAGTTCTCACTTCAATCCAGGTGGAGGTAATGAGCCTAAAAGCTGCCAGCAACCGTCATAACAGAAGAAGGAGCAGTTACAAAAACAAACGAAGAAGAGTGATGGCACGTGTGGAGTTAGAAGAGCCACCGGCTTCATTTAAATCACCCGTATAGCAATGGTGCTCTGGCTCTTTGAATTATATTAACTTTACCTTCAAATATCAGCCTCGTCGGAGTGAGAGAGGGACTCTGCAGCTCTGTCATAGGTAAAGTTATCCTGATTTCACATGGCTCTAACCTCTTTATCCCCCAAGATGGGCTGTGAAAAGTTCTTCCAAACTTTGTAGTAGGTCCCATTGGTTAAAAAAGTAATCCAGTGCTGAAGTCCGTGTTGAAATCAGCAAAAAAGATGCTAATTTGCATACTTACAAGCTAACTTGCAGTTGTGTGATGATATGTTCAAGTTGGCTGGGAAATTGTAGTGTTTAAAAAATGAATATAAATATGTCAATACATCAATGAAAATAACCTAGTTATTCAAAAATGTGACTTCAGAACTGAGGTACGTACTGAACCGAAATTTTTCTGTACCGTTGCACCCCTATAATAAAGACATCAGAAGAGTGTGTTTTTATGGCTGCAGTGTGTTAATTAAATGCATTTGGGGATTAAGGAAACATTTTTGAATTGTTGTTCTTATCTCTTAATGCTTATTCATATTATGGCTATATTATGAATTGAGCCTTTTGTTGGCTTTAAAGCTGCAGTGTTGTTAATTTGCAGCAGAAACTGGTTGAATTTTATAACTGAGGCTGTATTGTGCATGCCTAAAACACACAGGCCGCACTAACACTACATTTTGATATCAAGTGGGGGGGCAAAATATCCTGCGGGCTGCAAGTTTGAGACCCATGCTTTAGAGCATGGATGGGCAGCATTAGTTATCACTATCATAAACCAGGCTGTTAAATGTGTGGAAACCTACTCATTTTTTGGAGCAATTACAGAATCCTTAGAGGAATTATGAGGCAGTTAGGCTCATTATTGTCTATTTTGTTTTAAAAAAAATTCCCATCAGTCAGCATCACAGAAAGTGACATCACAGCATCTGACCAACCAGCAGTGGCCCAGAGCGTGTCAAACTTCCTGTTTCCTCCAGAACTCACAAAGATGCAGATTTACATCTCTTTTGGTCCCAAAGAAATTGCCCTCACATCATAACTTAATAAAACATTCACATTGTAAAGATGAATAGTAGTGCTATATGTCATGATAGGTTTTGCTTGCATAAAATTTCTAGTAAATACTGCAATTGTAGAGTGAAAAATGGAGGAAACGTGGACACCTGTTGAGGGGTGTAAAATGGTTTCTATGTTAAAAGACATGGCCAATTCCCCTAGTATCCATACTTAGGGTAATTTCTTGAAAATATAAGATAGGATTATATACAGTTACAGAAAAAGTATGTGAACCCTTTGGGATTTCTTGGATTTCTGCATAAACTGGTCATAAAATGTGTTCTGATCTTCATCTAAGTCACAACAATAGACAAATAGTCTGCTCAAACTAAAACTGCACAAAAATGACATGTTTTCATGTTTTTATTGAACAAACCATGTAAACATTCACAGTGTAGGGTGGACAAAGTATGTGAACCCCTAGGCTAATTAAATCTCCAAGAGCTAATTGGAGCCAGGAGTCAACCAACCTGGAGTCCGATCAATGTGATGAGATCGGATGTGTTGGTTAAAGCTGCCCTGCCCTATGAAAACACACACCAGATTTGAATTTGCTGTTCTCAAGAAGTATTACCTGATGTGAACCACGCCAGGCACAAAAGAGCTCTCAGAAGACCTACGATCAAGAATTGTTGACTTGCAGAAAGCTTGAAAGGGTTACAGAAGTATCTCTAAAAGCCTTGATGTTCATGTATCCATGGTAAGACAGACTGTCTACCGAGACTGTCTCTAAGTTGTGACTTAGATGAAGATCAGAACACATTTTATGACCAATTTATGCAGAAATCCAAGAAATCCCAAAGGGTTCACATACTTTTTCTAGCAACTGTAACTATATATATAGGATAACAGAACTCTACAGTTTAGTTGGATGTTGCCAGGTCCAGTGGTAAAACTTAGTAATTTATAGAAATTTTAAAGGACTAATCATAAAAACAGGAGGGATTTCTGGTTACTTTTATATGTTTTTTTTTTTTTTTTTTTTTTAATCAATTTGAGTTGACTTTTAACCATTTTGTGATTCTTAGGTTTTCTGATGGAACTATAAGGAACAATAAATGATTTAATCATGAATTATATGTGGTTTTAGTCACTTTTACAACTGTATTACAGTTAGATTCTACTTCAATGACATGAATCAGTTTCTATTTTTATCTTGAGTCTCGTCACTGTTAAATTAACTTAGTATGTGAAAGTGATTGGTGTCCTGTTGGAATTATATGATAAGACTGGTGGTACCACCATTACTTATACCACAGCCTGTTCTGAAGCCTCTTTCCTCCAACAGAAGTCAGAATTTAAAGACAATCTTACCAACTCTGCTGTCTCTGATCCTGTTAGGACACACTGCTGCCATCTGAGATGACTCTGAGGTTAACCTGTTCCTGTCCATTCATCTTTGAAGTGTCAGTATGTGCCTCAAACATAACTATGTGTATTAAAAATTTTTGGATTTAAATATTTTAAATATATAAGTATATAATACTGATTTGACTGTAAATGTGTTTATTTTTTCATAAATAACATTTTTATCTGCATACTCTCGGTGGAAACTTTGTTCTTTTACCTTAAAATGACAAGGAACCCTATATGCTCACTCAGCTGACCCAAATTTTCAACAAAATAATGAAAAATATATTGAAAAGTGACAAAAGTTAAAATGTCATGTGATACCCACCAATAATATTCTAGGGCTTACATTTTGAATTTCAATTTTTTTCAATGAGTGCCCTTGCAAAAGCTTTTTTTATTTTAGATGATCAACTTTACTCTCTTTCTCCCTTGTTGCAGGGTTTTTTTTAACATATCTTTAAAAAGAAAATGATTTGTAGCATCTTTACTATTTTGTGAAGTGGGCTTACAGGTAGACTAGGGATGTCTCTAGGTGTTTAAGTCCACCGTTCTAAAACTACGACAGCACCTGTCTGCTGAGCTCATGTGACTTACCAGTGCTGCATATGCCTACTACCTTAATTTTTTCTTGTCAGTCTGATCGGCCCTTAATGACTGCAACAGTCAGAACGTTTATCATTATTTGAGGAGAATGAAGCGGGAGCTACTGGTGGGGTTTAGTTGCACTGTCAGCTGATAGCAATGGCTGCCTCCAGTGTAGCTTCACTTTCTGCAAATATTTTGAAAAGTCTTGCCCTTCACAAACTCTTCATATGGGAGGTTTCCCAGATGAATGTGAAATATGTCCATGGAAGAGATGGACAAACAGAATCAACAAACCCTCTCTGTCACCGACTCGCTCTGTTTATCCTTTTGGTAAACTTTACCATCTGCACTGCTTCTCTGTGTATTTCTGTGATCCCTCCCAGGCCTGGTCTCAGTAAAGGATTAGATTGGCTGAATAACGTCACTTGTGAGGAAATCAACAGTAAAGTCAAGAATGCTGCGCTGTTTAATATAGGCCCCCTTTTGAAAGCATTAAAAGCTGTGCGGTTTTGCTGATTCCATGTGAATCCTTCATTATGCCCTGGCCTATAAAAGGGAGCATATTTGTTTGTGTGGACCACAACCCAGCCTGTAATAGGGGTCCCAGCTACAAATTTACTACCAATCTTTATTTGAGGATTTACAGTACAGTTCTAATATTTTTTTTGTTTTGGCAAAGAAAAAATATAACAGCTGTTTGACTGATGAAGGTCTCGTGCTGAAATGCTATAAATAAATGTTATAAAAAAAAACTTTTTTCCAAGATGGACAGTGTGCAGGATTTTTCTTTGAACTGCTGGCTGAATACCTTGCCCTCTGACACTCCTGTCCTGAGAAACAGATGTGCAAAGCAACTCTTCCAAACACTGATGTGGCAGCGCTGTACCAGTTATAGTGCACTAGGAGCGGTTGCCATAACTGCCAAAGAGGAAAACAAAGAACCAAAAGTTTCCTAAATTTCCTAGATTTTCTTCCATCTGCCAGGAGAAAAGTCCTTTTCAACCTGATAGAGAACCCAGGTGTCAATTGTAGGTGTATTTAAATGACTTTATTTTGAAGTAGAGGTTAAAAGCAAAAATAGCCAAAATAATAGTAAACATGTGGGGTAAGAAATAATGCAATATTGTTGTCATTTGAATAAAATGAATACACAATTGTCTTTCTTACATATCATTTTGGAAACTTCATGATTTGGAGGCAGCACATGACGAGTTCTTTGGCCTTCATTGGCTCACCCATCAGACAGGACCGTTGACTGGTAGGGTAAACCCCCTCTCCTCTCTCCATCTGCTTGGCAGGTTGTCCTAAAATCATTAGGCCCCTACATGGGTACCCAGCTGGGGGGGAGGGGGCGTGAAGAAGGAGGGGACAGAGGCTGGCCCCAGTACACCTGGCACTGGCTGTCCAGAGGGGGGCATCTGGCAGGGCAGCACCCTGGGTCAGGCTATCTGAGGAAGGAGCACATCAGGGAGCGCTTCATGGATGGCTCACTGTCTGTCCCTGGCAGCTTGTCATTTGTCACTGCTGAGCAGCGATTTCAGGTGGGAATGTGATTAATTTCACTTTACCATTCTCAGAAATAAGCCCTATAAATCATCCTCAGCTCGGCCTGTGTGCAGGTTTTCCTTGTCGAGCCATCTGACAAATCTTTACCTGGTCCCTCTGCCCCGCGCAGGCCTCGTCTCGCCTCTGAGGTTGCAGCCAGAGAGAGTCTGTGTCAGACAGACAGCTCTGTGATGAAAAGTGTCCACTTGAAGACAGACCTCAAGAAAGTAGAGACAGACGCTTGCATATGCACACACATACATCTATATGCCTCATATATAAAAAAAGTGAGACAGAGGACATGAGTAAGTCATCAACAAATATTAACACCTCCCCTGTCAATCTAATCCTTGCACATCTGACCATCTGTCCTTTGTGGATGAATGACAGATCGAGAGAGAAGCGAAGACAGGATTAAATGGAACACGCTGATGATGTGGACCTGTCAGCAGAGTCTGTGGATGCAGGGGGTTCTAGTTTATTACCAGAGCCACAGAACATATCACATCTAATATGTCAGAGGTAATAAGGACACTGTGCTGATGTGTGGCACACTGCCAGCATGTCAGACAGGCACGCTGTTATGAAAGGCTTTCCCATTAATTTTACAGATGTGCCGCTGTTTTGTGAGTGATTTAACTAGTCTTTAACAAGACTTCCGCCCCCTTTCACCCTCTCTCTTGCTCGCTTTCTAAATTTGTAAAGGGTAAGGCTGATGAAAGGTTGAGCACACACATTCAAACAAGAACAGGATGAGAACAGATTTTAATTTTTATAATAAGAAAATAGAAAGACATTCATACAGTTTGATCCTTTAAGAAGACAGTACTATTCCACATTATTTGGCATATGGGGAAAAGCAGTCCTCCACAATCAACTTTCATTTTAATATCTGCTCACTGTCTCATGTGGTTAAGGACAAGACATCCTGACGACTATCAGTGCACTCAGAACATGACACAGTGGGAAATGCTTTTGGCTTTATGTTGCTTTGGGTATTAGCTGATACATCTCAGTCCTTACATTGTGTCTTCTTTCTTTTCATACTTGACCCAGTTAGTTGAAAGCTATCTTGCTCAGCATCCTCCTACTATAAGTAGCCTGCCAAAGCAACAAGAAGTCACAGTTCTTTAAATCCATTGCCCTATAGAGAAGAATAAAGCTTGGCTGTTCTTTTTAAATGATGGAATATCATGAAAAAAATCATTTTCTTTCCTGTGATTAATTTCAAGACATGAAAGGTACATATATTCTAGATGTATTTCATACAATGTGAAATATTTCAAGATGTTTTAGTTTTGATGTTGATGATTACAGTTTACAGCTCACACAAATCCACTATCTCAAAATATCAGAACATCACAAAACATCAGTCCAATGAAAGGATTTATAATACAGACATTTTGACCTGGAAAATTACATTTATTTCTGCACTCAGTGTTTGGTTAGAGCTCCTTTTGCAATTACTGCATCTAAATAACTGCAATTGAAATACTGCATCTAAATTACTGCAATTAAATTACTGCATCTAGGTGATGTTGCATGAAGCCAACCAGTCCGTGGCACTGCTGGGGTGTTATGGAGCCCAAGTTGCTCTGATAGCAGCCCTCAGCTCATATGTTTGAGTCTGTTGTTTCTCTCTTGACCATACTCCTGAGATTCTCTACGGGGTTCAGGTCAGGCCAGTTGGCCAGCCAATCAAAACAGCAACACCATTATCAGCAAACCAGTTTCTAGTAGTTTTGGCTTCACTGTGGGTAGGTGCCAAGTCCTGCTGGAAAAGGAAATCATAATCTCCATAAAGGTCCTCAGAAGATGGAAGCGTGAAGTGCTCTAAAATCTCCTGGTAGACTTCTGACAGTGTTTGACTCTGAACTTCTTAAAGCACATCCATCGATGACATGGCACCCCAAACCATCACTGACTGTGACACCTTCCCTCTGGACTTAAAGCAACTTAGATTATGTGCCTCTCTGATGTTTCTCCAGACTCTGGAACCTTGATTTCCAAATGAAATCAAAATAGACTTACATCTGAAAACAGAACTTTGGACCACTGAGCTTTTCCTCCTTGGCCCAGGTTAGACGATTATAACATTGTCTGTGGTTCAGGACTGGCTCCACACTAAGAAAACAACACTTGTAGTCAATTTCCTGGACCCGTCTGTGTGTGGTAGCTCTTAATCCACCGACTCCAGCCTCAGTCCACGCCTTATGAAGCTCACCTTAGTTCTTGAATCAGATTTGTTTGACAATACTCTGAAGGCTGCAGTTATCCCTGTTGCTTGTGCTCCTTTCCTCACTACACTTTTCCTTCCAGTCAACTCTCCATGAATATGTTTTGCTACAGCCTCTGAGAACAGCCTACCCTTTCAGCAGTGACCTTCTGTGGCTGCCAGCAGTCTTCCCCATCATTGTGGTTGTGTGTACCGAATTACAGTGAGAGGATGAAGGCTCAGGTAACATTTGCAAATTGAACTTTTCCATGATATTGTAATATTTTGAGATAGTGGATTTTAGATTTCCACAAGCTGCAAGCCGTAATCATCAAAACAAAACAAAAGAAGTCTTATTTCACTTTGTATGAGATGTATCTAGAATATATGAAAATTCAACTTTCTGAATTAACCTGCCAGAAAATAAACTTTTTCTTCGTATTCGTATTTTTTAGAAGCACCTGTACATGCCAGAGTAGATAACTGATATTGCTGACGCACTGAATAATGCTAATTAAGGGGTCATCAAGAACATGTGGACTTGACATCAGGTCCAGGTAGTATTCACTTAGAGATCTAGCACCAGCTGCAGCCAGCACTTTGTTACCTGAGAGCATCATCAGAGGAAATTATACTAATTCAATAAAATATCTCCTTCCCATCATAAACTTGATTGCCTGATAACCACCCCCCTCATGTAATAATCATACATGTATTTGTCTTTCACAGCACTCTAGGTCAGCTTAGAAAACCTAGTTAAAAACATTTACAGTATGTCAAAATGATCAAAATCACCAGGGAAATATATAAGCTGGCCCAAGGCAAATAATTAGACATAGTATGCCAGTTACAAAAGATGGGTTTTCAGATGGGATTTGAACATGGAAATAGTCAGTGTTGAAGATTCCTAGTGGGAGGGAGTTACAGAGGCAGAGGACGGAGTAACTTGCGGCTTTAGATCCCACGGTGGTCAAGTGGGTGGACTGTACAGTGAGGTGGATGTAAGAAGAAGACCTGAGAGTGCGGGAGGGTGTATTGATGTACGGGAGTTCAAAAATGAACTTGAAGGAACAAGGTTATGGATGACCTCAAAGGTCAGCTGCAGAATCACAAAATCAATGGGTGTAGTTGACCTGGAGCCAGTGAAACTCCTGTAAAACAGGAGTAATGATTATTGGACAGGGTTTTGGAGATGATGCTACCGGCTAAGTTCTGGACTAGCTGAAGCTGATGAGGGGATTTGTGTGGGAGACCTAGAAGAGGGGAGCTACAGTACTTGATGTGGGAAGTAATCAGGGTTTGAACAAGACATCAGCAGTGTTTGGTGTGAGGAACAGATTTAAGCAATTCATGTTGCATAGAATGAAGCAACTTTATTGATATGAGCTTTGAAAGATAGCGTGCTGTCAAGGATGACATCAGAACTTTTAACCTGACAGGAGCAGGAGGAAAAACTTTGTTCATTACAACTGCTGAGTTTATAATAATTTAACATACAAAGTTAAAACATCAATCTACATTTCACTTTTAAGCTACACTTTTATTTTGAAATTCCCACGTCACCCTTGTTGACAGATTCTGCCCCATCAGCGCCTTCAACAAGCTAGTGGTAGCAGCAGTTGCCTAAAGTTTGTGGCTGAGGGAAAGAGGATATCTACTCCTCTCTCAGCTGTGTGGACAATTTCAGACAGAGACTACACTAGGGTTGGCCTCACATCTGCATTTTTATCTCTATAGGTTCTTTGCAGATGTTATCACACAGCAGTAGAACAGTAGTAGAACTCCCCTTGGTGTGCAAGAGGTGATTTCTTCATAGAGACACACTACGAAAAACGCCATGTGTTCAAGGGTGAAAACAAAAACATTCTTAATTCTTAAGCTACTTTTTGTGCTGAAAGTAGTGAAATATCAAAGCAAAAGGAGTTTAAAAACAGTGAATGAAATGGCTTCAGGCACCCACAATCATTGCGTTCGGTCTGCTGCCCCAAAGCAGTCAAGTTGGTTCATTACAGTTTTGCCACAGTTTACCACATTAATCTCTGATCGTACCCGTGTTTCCTCCGTCTACTCTCATCTGTTGTGACGGGAGGTCTGTCTCTTTTTAGAGCACCAGATCTTTTGTCTCAGCTCAGTAAAGCAAGTACTAGTTTGCCTTTATAAATGTAGATTAAATAACCACAAAGGATTGAGGAATGGAAACTGGCACTCAAACAGGAGCTAGCAACAGTGACTCACATTAAAGAGCTGTCCCATAGAACAGGCTTATTCGTGAATGGCACATCGTTACTTGGCCTCTTTATCTGCATGGTTATTCAGTTAATAGTACATTGCTGTTTCCATTAGAAGCATATTTGTGACAAAATAAGGATTTTATATCAAAGGGGATTGGTTTGCCTTGAAGATCAGTATAAGATTCCTCTAGACCAGGACTATTCAAACACAAATTCAATTGGGCCAAATTTTAAAATCAAGACACGTAGCTGGGCCGGACATGTTCAGTGCCTAGTAAGCAGCTGGTAATGTCAAATTTTGAACCAATACAGATCAATTTGATAAAAAATATGCAGTTTTTATTCATAGTTTCCCTTTAAAATTTGGCAACATGACAAAAGCACACGAAAAAGTGCATTAAAACAACAACCGAGCTGTATTTCAACATAACCTGGGGTAGGGGTAGTAGAAATGTTTTTTTCACTTGAATAAAAATAAAATAAATAGAATGAAAAAATAAAATTAAACTGTAAAAAATTATTTTGGTCACTTACCTAGGCATAAACTGCTTAAAACTAATATTGCACAGTTTTAGCTACAGTTGAAAAGGACATGTTTTATACTTTGGGGCCACTTCTGTCTGTCTGAAATACAGTGGGACTCCATGAAAAAATGTGAAACAGGTTGCCTTCTGCATCTTTAGCATGACCACAGGCTGGGCCACTTGGGGGTTGGTTCTGGGCCGCATTTGGCCCCTGGGCTGCTAAATGAATAGTCCTGCTCTAGACTCTTATCCCCTTATCTGGCTAGACAACATTGGAAGGTTTTAAGTACAAAGAAAATTGTGATATTTATTGCCTTCATGCAGAGTAAACTTTGGGGAAATAAAATCACTTTATTATAAAGTTAAGGGGTCATATTTAATGTATGTGAGTTTTTCTAATGATAATTGTAGCGTACAGGTCCACTCAGAGCTTTAAAGTAGCTTACTAACTTTCCTCCTTTCAAATTCCGTACCCCACATCCTGCCTCTCAAAAGACATTTGGGATCATGTAATTGCACACAACCAATGCAACCACTGAATGAGATCAATCAAGGATGAAACCCATTCTTGTCTTTATAGTGCGAGTTCTGTCTGATACAGACTCTACAGATAAACAGAGAGGGAAAAGTCCACTTCGTTTTTGATTGACTAATTTGTGTCAAGGCTGCTCATGATGAGAGCGCCCTTTGAAATAAAACAGGTCTAAGTTTAACCTTTCCATTTATCAAAGTCCAGATTGCAATGAACCAAAATAATGAAAATTCATCACTGTTACATCACATGCCACAGATTTAACCTCATTTAAAATCTCATAATGTACAGATAAACTAAACATGAACTGTATGCCACATACATAGACCCCTATGAAAGGATGACAGAGCAGAAATATCTGTTCAAATCCAGGTGTGTAAATAAGTTCAAGAAAAAAATCTAGAATTGGAAAACAGGCCAAAAATTTATAATAAAGAGTTGGAGAAAAAGTACTGGTATGAAAGAACTGGTGCTTAGGAATCATCTGAGGACATGAGGAAATAAAAATGTGTGGTCTGAAAATGGTTGCTGTTTTAAATCAAAATGTTTTAATAACCATTCATATAATGTGTTTCTAAAGGTAATAAGGGCTACTTAACTTTGAGTAATAACAGCATTGAAATGTTACTGTAATGAAATGTCTTTGGTCTTTTTTAAGTTATTTTTCATTAGGTTACATATAGTGACCTGTCTTAATTAAACTGCAAAAATTGTTTTCCTTTTCAGAAACTGTGAAATTTGCGCTTAAAATCATAGACTCCTGTGTCTTTTATTCGTTTTTTTAAAGGCCTTTATTATCTTTTATTTAATATTGATTTTCCTTTGATTGCATGTTTGTTAATATTACTTCAGAAAAAATTCTGATTTAATAATACATTTAATTTTACCTTTGTGTTTTTCATTATTTAAACATCCCAGGCTTCCTTGAGATTAACCCAAATTTTATTAATCCGCTATAAATTATTCAAACTAATCTAATTTGATTTAAATTTGATTGAAAGATAATATGTTAGACAGCACTCATTTCAAGGAGCATACTAGTGGGTATCAGTTCGGAGTCATTTTGATCAAGGCTGAGCAGAAACAAGACATCAGTACTGAAATAGGCTATCGCATGAACAATAAGCATGATGCTGAGATGTGACTGTCTTTCAAGGATTTTGGAAAAAAAAAGGTAAGTTGAAATAGGATGAAGGTTGTTAAAATTGTTGAGATCATAACCATGTTTCTTAAGTGCAGCAGTTAAAGCAGCTGATTTGAAAGACGATGGAACAACACCAGAGATAAGTGAGCAGTGAGTGATGACAATTATCAGAGAAACCAGGGAGGGCAGGCAGGCTTTTACCAGGACAGTAGGAAGAAGGTCTAACAGACATGGAGATAGCTTGGAATTTCCGAGAAGACTGAAACTTCAAAGTGAACCAGAAAGAAAGAGAGAACCATAAAACACAGAGTATAGTAGGAGTTAAGAGCCACATGCTAGGGAATATTGCCAAACTGATAAAAAAGAATTAATGGTCACAATAAATGGTTGACAAAGACCTAAATAACCCAGAGGTCAAAATACATTTTCTACCATGGAGAAGAGGTTCCTTGTGGTCCCTCCACACCATTTTTTACACCATTAACACAAATGATCTCTCTTGGCACAGGGACATAACAAAAACAACTTGTCAGCTACATGGTAACAGAATGCCACTTGAAGAGCAGTGCAGGAGAACTGAGGTCCATATAAGACACAGCCCTCTAGTGGATGCATTTTTAATGTCTTTCCCAACATAAAATACGCAGGGGCATATCAGGTAGTGTTTGACCCTAGAAGCAGCACACATGAGCAAAGAGTGCATAATAAAGATTTTTCACTCAAAGCTTCGTCAGGAACAGAGTTGAACGGCAAACAGGTAACAATGTAATCGTTCAGTTAACCATGGAGGCCTGAAACCTTGTAAGTCCAGAATACTGAGATGGGAAGCTCCATCAAAAATAAATGTGTGAAGCTCAGAGGCGTCAGACTCACACTCATTAACAGTTCAACTTTGGGCAACGTTACATGTGACTACTGAAGATGTATTCAGGGAGGCAGCAGGATCAGCAACCGGAAACAGTTTGTCATGGCAAAGTATTCAAAAGGGCAAGGAGGAAGATGGGTCAGAGGCTGAGCGAGTCGAAACCAGGGATCAGTTTGCATAGTCCAAACTGAGTGAAACCATCTATTTCGTGTCAGCCATTTTAAGGGCTGTTCCAGTTCTCTAAATGATAAGAAAAAGGGCTTCATTGCTCCCTTTTATCACCTCCTTCAGCAAAGGATTCACTGGACCATCCTTCAGAAAGAAGAGAAGAAAAGACGACCCAAAATTCTTTGCGTTAAAAAAAAAAACAAGAGTAAAAGTCCCAGAAGAGGACACAATAAAACCAAAGGACTAAACACCAAAGCAGCTGGCAAAGGGCAAAGTGAAAAGGAAGGAGTATCAGTGGAAAACAAAAAACAGTTTGAACACTAGAAAAGCACTCAGAGAGGGCAGACCTCCACTATTAGCCCTATCTCCCAATAGTGAAGAATCCTTTAAAAAATTCCTGGATCCAGACGGTGATCCGGGTCAGTCCCATAATCTAATCAGTTCTTCCTTATGCCATTTCTGACATTTTCTGAAATGTCATTAAAATATGTCCATGACTTTTAGAGTTATGTTGCTAACAAACAAACAAACAAACAAACAAACAAAACCACCCGATCACATAACCTCCTTGGCGGAGGTAATTACTACCTGCAAGCCAGATCAGGCTTTCAACTCAAGCTTAATGATTCACACCTGAGATGCATCATAATCAAATCACATGATACCCAATCTCCTAATTCAGTGGTCTATTCAAGATGCAAGATTACCAGTGTCCTCCTGTCCTCTGTAATTACCAGCTCTGCCCTGAAACAGCACTGTGTTCTCCCTTTCAACCCAACTTCACCCCAGCGTCCACCTGTAGGCTCCATAATGGAGTTAGGGCAAAGTGGAACTAGGAAAGGACTTAGAGAATTTTTTGAAAAAAATTTGAACAGATCAAAGGTAACTAATCTGAGCAAACGTGCTAGACAGTCTTGCACCCAGGCTATGAACAGATTGTATTGGTGAACAGGAGAAGCTGTTACACTGACTTCATTACTGATGAGATGAAGCTGTGTGAAAAGGTGATCTCATCTGAGCTTGATGATGTGGCATGGCAGCCTGATTGAGGCAGAGACTGTATCTCGCTTTCCTTGACATATGGTTTGAGTGTCTAGCTGTTTCTCAACCCAAAGGAAGGATCTTGGTACAGGCATCATTTTTGAGGGATACTACATCATTGACTGCCATTGGAGGACTGTTCCAATGTTGAGGATCCTCAAAATTCTTCCAAGGACTGATTCCTTCAAACAGAGAAATTGAAAGGATGCACATACAGTATGTAATCTCAATTTGCAGGAATACCCACAATCCAATGTGCACTGTTTACTTTCGAATCACAACAAAAGTCGAATCAGTCTTTGAATGCTCAGTATACTATTAATTGTAAGCATTGTCCCATTTCTACCGTAAATATATCATCATCAAAATGTTTTGATATCAGTAAAGCTGGATGGGTAGAAGTAGCACCACAGAATCTAATCATATTATATGATTACATTATATTGTGGTGAATTTGAATACAATTATATCATTGTATATTTTATGTACTGTGATTGTATGATGATATAATAGCATATTAGATGGTGCTGGGTAAAAGTTGTATAAGCTGTTGTTAGTCCCATCTCCATTTCAGTCTCCACCATTGCACTTGGGTGTTTCCACTCCAATGATGTAATCACACACACTCCCTAGCCTGTTCCAAATGTGTGAAGGATCAGCTGTTAGGAGTCCTTACCAGCTGATTTTTTTATGAGTAATTATAATCTGTATTTATTCTAATCAAATATCCATATTAACAGTGTTTGATCTCAAACATGAAGAGAAACCTGCAGTATATAAACACCATGAACAGTCTTTATTACAAAATTATGTATTAGCCTTATCATTCAATGTGCAGACTACCATTTCACTTGATTATGATCTCTGTTTCATAAACACTGATTCTTTCATAGAATAGCATGCACAATGAAAAATAGTTCGGGGTAACTTTAGGAAAATACAGCTATCATAAAACAATGATCAAACCACCTATATTAACAATCAGTCTTAAATGAACTTTATTGACCCTACGATGGAAGTTAAACATGTTTCTTACTGACAAACAGACACGGTTACACTTGAACTCTCTTCATCATCTAAACACGGAAAATAACTCGCCATTAAAGGACAATTTTATTTGCTTCTTTTGATTTTATGACCTCAAGCATGTTTTATGTTTGATGGGGAATCAGACAACAAAACAAATAATAAACTCTAGTTATTCAATCTTTTATTGATTTTATTGAATTTATTCTCAATATTTCAATGTGAAAACTCATTTAAACACTTTTTAAATCCCACTTCCTCCTGCATGGACTCTTTCCAAACTGCTGATGTTTACAGAGTCTGTTGTGTCCATTTAGAGGCATTTAAGCTCTATCTCTCCTATGTTATTAATCCTCCACTGATGTTGTGAAGTTTCATTGAAGTTTACTGAGCTGCAGCATCCAATCAGTGAGCAGTAGCCAACAAGGGGGCGTGTCTTTCAGTGAAAAGAGTTCCAGTAAGACTGCTCTAATGTAAGTTCTCTCATTGGTCCTCAGATTTCAGTCCTGCGTCCTTGATTCTTGGTCCTCCAGCTTTAAGGGCTTTGTAATGGTCTTCAAGATGGCAGGTCAGAAATTCTCTCCGTTTTGACTGAAGACTGAGAACCGATGACAAATGAAAGAAACATCACGGGATGCACGGAGAGTATACAGGTGGAGAATGATATTAGCTATTACTTTTTTTACTCATTTAAACATATCTACTTTTCTTACAAGAAGAAATCATAAGTGAACCTTAACTTCTCTAAGATAAAATTTGGAAATGTGTGCTTGAACCACTTGTCTGAGTTCCATTTGGTGAGTTAACACAGCATCTGGCCTTTATAGTTGGAGGAAGAGGCCTGCTAATTGTTGCTACAAGTAAATGCCAGCTGTTGGCTGGATATCAAGACATTTTCAGCTAAATGCTTTCTGTGTGTTTGGATCAGTAATTGTTGTCATCAGATGTTTAGTTCTTAAGTTACCGCAGACTTAAGTTAGCTACAGCTCAGCTTTCAGTACCCAGAGGACTTGATAAAGTTGCACTGGTTTCTTAATGTTAAACTCCCACATCCAGCAAACATTAAGTGCTTGTGGCAAGTAAATTTTGAAGTTTGTAGAAAAATATTTTGTCTTTACTGTGAATTTCATTATGCATCATTTGAATGAGCCACTTATGGTTCACACGTGAAATGCCCACTTGGGATTTGTACCTGAAAACGTACCAATACCAGTTTTCAGTGTTTTTGATGTGGTACTTGATAAGTCTGTAATTGACATCCAAATCTCTGGAAATAAGTCATCCTTCTAAGAGATTTACCCCCTCTTTCTTAACCTCCTGATACTAATCTTTTTTTAATTAAGTAATGACTTTTAAATGAATCTCAGATCAGGTGTGAAAGAAGACACTTATCCTGAAAAGTATCTCATTCTTCGTGGATTAATTCAATAAAAAGTGGACCAAGTGTGCTGCACATTAACAATCCCTCTACTGCTGTTAAGAGGATGTATAATAGAGCGTTATATGTAAGGAGAGCTGCAGCGGAAACAGTCACTGGTTCACTGTGATGGGACAGAAAAAAGTAATTGGCAGTGACAGATGAGGTTTGTGATGCATGGGGCACAGTAGTTACCTGGAGTCACAATGACTTCATGTGCACATCTGATTCCAATAAAAAAAAAAGAAGCCAGTCCATTTTCAGCTTTTCACAAAATCCATATTCACCCTAACAATACTGCTCTTGACTCCCTGGTGAGCTTAACAAATGCCACACAATCAGTTCTCTCCAGCCTTTGGCTATGCCCACAACATTTATTCCTGCACTAAACCAAGCACAGCCAATCGATTGGCCTATACCGTGGTTGGAGTCTGCGTCAAAACGAAAAAGCAGTCCTGTTTCCCGTCCCCCCAAAAAAAGGGAACATGAAAAAGAAATCACATTTACGGCACGGGAAGAAGAAAGGGGAGAGGAGGTGGTGAAAATGATGAGAGTGAAATAAAGGATTCTTTTGCTGCACAAAAGATCTGAGTGTTTCCACTTCCATTTCCTGATCTTCAGCTTCTCTTTCTCTCTGGCGTGCCGTGGTGTAGGAGCCAGATTGCATGACTAAATAGTCGTGTAGAGCTTACTCTATTTGATATTTATATTCCCATTGAAGTGTTCTTGTTCCTGAAGTTTTAATTGGGTGCTAATAAATAAATCATCCAGTCTCTTCCTCAACAGATGTGCAAGTGAGCGTTATGCTGCATAATATCTGTGTGCAATGCAGGTGTGTGTGCTCACCGCATGTCACTGGTGCATGGGATGAGATGTACCAGCCAGGCCCCCTTAATCTCCTGTGCCGAGGCTCAGTGAAAGACTACATAACAAACAGAGGGATGTGACAGAACCTGGAAATGGATTTCTGTTTGCTTTTGCCTGTTTAACGTGGGAGAAATGCTTTGCACATCTGTGGGGATTCATTCCTGATATTCTCCACTTCTTAGATGTGAAACCTACCTTGGTTTCACCTTTTATAGTGTTGATTATGGACTTTTTTAATACATAAGAAAATAGGCTTCATTTTGAAAACACTGGGAATGCATTTTCGGAAACTTTATACAACTGTTTAACCTTTTTTTCAGGAGATTTTGCCTTTAGGCAAAAAAAAAAGGAAATGTCAGACTTTAATGCTCTCAGGGCAGGTTTTTTATCAGCACGGTAAATATTCTATTTAGAACTCATACATTAAACACACCATAGAGATTAACTGGAAAATAAATTGTGAAGCTTCTGTGTCAGCAGTTACAGATAAAAATCTGCACACTCATGGCCTCAGTAATAACAGACCAACAAAGCTAAAAGCAAACAATGTGTATTTTTCAGGAAATATATGGGAATAGTTGAGGGGAAAAGTTGTTAAAAGTAGCCTTCCTGGTTTGCACTGAAAGCTACCCAGAGGGCTTTGTGGGTAGCTTGCAGTGGAAACCATGAAGAACACTTATTAAATTCCTAATTATATAAAGTTTATTTTACATTTACTGTGTAGTAAATTCACCTTATGGAATGCGTTGTTTTGTACAAAAGACTCCTCATTTCAAAATAAAAAGTATGCTGCATAGGTTGGCTGACCAGAGCTTGTAAATGTCTAAACGTTACCTCTAATTTCCACATACAGCGACTGTGCCACGATCCGCTGGCAAATTGTACTGCCAAGCACACCGCTCCCTCTCTAGTCTCTCAGAGCATTTCCACAGCCAGCACTCCAGTCAGAGCAGCTCGCCCCTGGAGTGCCACTCCGCTCAGCTTTGTTCGATATGCTGCAGATCTATTTTTACCGCCAGCCGCTGCCAAACCATGTCAATACTCGTCAGTCAGAAAGTGCCAAAAAGGAAGTCACAAGCGTAGAATATCCGGTTCTTTCAAAATAAATTCACACAATGCACAGACTCCTGGTTGCAAATCATCACTGTATCAACATTACGTCTCATCCTGCAACAAGAGCAAAGGGTCAACAAGAGGTCAGTGGGTCACAGAGCTACAACGGCCCCATTGACAAGGAAAAGTTAACTTTTGAGGACATTCAGCCAAAGAATTTTACATAAAACCACGGATCCTTTATGGAAACATTAAGCTTTTAACTTCCTAATATACTCACCCAATGGCAGAAGCAATATTATCATGGACTTATACCAGAAAGGATGATAAATTAACCCCAGAACGTAAAATCTGCCACTGTCGACATGCTATGTCTGCATAGACTCAGTTCTCCCATGATCTCAGCCTGCCCATCAGGGCTCCACAGTGCAGCGCTCAAGGCACGCTTCCAGTGGGCAAGGTCGGAGCAAACCTGTGGTGCTTCGGTGCGCAGCTTAGTCGTCCAATGCGGAAATTGTAGATTATGGTGGAGGAATAAAGAGTTTCATGTATGCAGGCGTGAGGTTCTTGCCAGTTCAGCCTTCACCACTTTATATTGTTGCGAATATTGAAATGAGCTGCAGAGTCAGGGGCATCATGTATCTCTATGACTTTGTGTGACATTTTTTTTTAGAGGAAGAAACACATGGGAGAAATGTAATGCTTCCTTGGGAACATCTACAGTTCAAAGTATTTATTTCACACATGAACATTCAGTGTAAACAGGGAGGTATAGAGAAGAAAAGACTGTTTGTATATGTTAGAGCAGACCTAAAATCTTACTTTGAAAGTCCACAAAATACCTTAAAATGTGGAGGTCAAATATAGTCTTAACCCAAATAACAGAAATACAGGTTTACTTTATAGTCCCCATGATGTTATGATCTTTATACCCAATCACAGATTTCACAGACCATACAGTTATTTTAGATAGATAGGCTATATTCTAGCATGTCATGTAAGAATTCAAGCATTCTGTAAAATACATGAACTAAGTCTGTGCGTCCTATTCAAGAACCTAAAACAAGGGTATTTTCAGTCAAAAGGCTATTTAATTGTTCAGGTTTTTGAATCAAAAATCTATTTGGATTAATGAATTACTTATTATAGATATGACCAGACATCCAGTCACACTCTGATCCCACTGATCAAATTGAGCAGTTAAACACGTCAACCTTAAAATTTACAATATAGACACCCAGTTCTTATTTTACGCTCCTTATTTTAACACAGAAAATTAAAGTGGATGATGTCACCTGTCTTAAAACATTGTGTTTTGTAGGAAAATGTGCTACACATCACTCCAAAGCGGACAGTTTGTTACCATAAAGTAATCTTCAGCCCGTGTCATGAGATTTTACCTATGAATACGATACATTAATAATAATTATTATAGAAGTAGTTCAAGATGGCACAATGTGAGCAAATGTGTTGTTTGGTCAAAGTACAACTGTTACTCATTTTGAATGTTGGTTTCTGATAGCTCCCCTCTCTTCCCGGCACTGTTTACCAGCACAAAATCTTTTAGTAGTATGCAGTACCAGACCGTACCGGACCACAGTGGCCTACTTTTACCCCTGCATGTATGAAATGGTAGCTCAGTCATTGTAGCCGCAATAAAAAAACACAAACTGTCACAACTATAAAAATCAAAAATTTCTCTGGCTTTGGAAGCTGCTGGAAATATTTTATGCAGTGAAAATAATCAATTAACTAGGCTTTTCAGGTTAATTTTGGTTAATTAAGGTCCATAATTCATGCATTATTAATTTTCAAATCACAGCAGCGTGATCTTTCGCAAACATACCTAAAGCTAATGTAGCTACGTAGATAAAGTACCTATGTAGCTTACATAGTTGCGTTTTGGGCTTAGCTTTAGCTATGGTAGCTTTGTACCTATGTTGTCTATGTAGTTACAGTACTTAACAAATTTATTAGACCACCTGTCATATTTGTCTCAAAGACCATCCAGCATCATGAAGTGCTTTAATGCGGACTCTTTCATTTCAGTGAGCTCTCCCCGTTTTACCATTTTGAACAGGAATGAGGGATTTCAAACTGAATTCCCCCAAATTTGAGCCGGCTCACTGGGCTTCTCTGAGAAGTCAGAAATGAATCAAGCATAACATTCAACCACTAAAACTAATTTTTCTGTTCAGGAATTTAAGTAAATAACTATAATTTGACATATTAATCAATAAATAATAATGTGCTTTACTAGTTTGTCCATTTTTTTGTAAATCAGTAAATTTGAAAATTCATGGATAACAATAATAATGATATTTTAGCATTAAAATATCATTTTGTGCTTCTACATATTGTTGTATGAACCATTGCAGAAACATAAAAAATGATTTTGGTAATTACCAATGCTGTTAATTTAGGGCAGCTGTGGCATAAACCTTACTTTGGTTAGGGTTAGGGTGGTCTAATAAATTTGTTAAGCACTGTATGTTATCTATATCTAAATTAGCTGTAGCAACATGAGGTTTAGCAAACATAGCAAAAGCGAACAGTTAGCAGATAATGTAGAAATGTCTAGCAAATGTATCTGCTTTGTGAGCTCAGTTTAGATACATAGATGCAGCTATCGGAGCTGCGTCAGCTATGCTTGCTGCATTAGTATTTTAAAATGGAGGACTAGCTTTATTCCTGTGAGCTGTAAACATTTTGTAAATAGCTCTTGCAGGTCTGAATTTGTATACTTTCAAATTTTTGGCATCCTAACCCTTACATTAACCCCTATTGTATCTCTAGATTGGTTTAGTCCAATTATATTTTGAAAGTTTTAGCCTGTATTCTCATTCTGAGATATACAGTGTCTTAGAAAAACAGTCTGAGAGTAGCTTTCAGACATGATTGGTCTGCAGCCAGACTGTCTAGTGAGTTTTAGGGATCACCATAAACCAGAAATGGCACTTTTTAAATTTCTGAATGCTAAACATGGGCAGGCTTAAATAACCAGTTCCTTTGCCTCAGGATCCAAATGCCATATTTGATGCAGTTAAACAAGTAACTCTGCTACATAGATTAGAAAAAGGATGGGTGTATCTGGTCTGATCCTAAAATGGTTCAGAAGAAAAGGTAGTTCATCATATCTGCGTAAGACTGTACCATGAGATAAGTCAGTGTAATGCTTGGAGTTCTTCAAGGGACAATTCTTGGTCCACTATCATTTATTGGATAAATGCTTCAATTCACAAATTTAATTCAGAGGTACAGAATTAATCACCAAAACTACACAGATAATTAGAATTGCACAGATCATTTTCACTAGATTGCTTTAGTCTCATACATTCGATCATTCAGTGTATTCATGATTTAAACCAGTGAATAAAAGAAAATGTTTTAAAGCATAATATTGACAAAACAGATGTTTTCATATTTGGTTCAACAGGTACAGGACAGAAAACTGCAGCTCATCTCAGCTCTTTGTCCACTTACAGTGAAAAAAAATCTGGGTGTTATAATGATCTTAATTTTGATTCACAACATCAGGTCACAAAATATGTTTATCACTTAGAAAAACTCAGGGGGCTCTTTCATCTCAGGTGCTGGAAAATTAATATATCCTTTTATAATAAGAACATAAGACAACTGTGATGGTCTATTCACAGGCCTGTCCCACATGTAAATTCAAAGCAAAGGCGGCTGATTTTAGCTTTTATGGCTCAATAGAACATCCTCCCTGTAAGTCTTCAAGGAGCTCCATCACTGAATACTTTAAGACATTTCCTGTTGACCTGTCTCAATGACTTATTCTGACAGTTGCTTTTTTTAAAAAAAATTACTGTTAAGCACTTTGTGGCCCTCCATTGTGTATGAAATGTGCGATGTAAATGACTTGAGCTTTGGCCGTATCCAAATTTGTACATCACTTGTAGAACCAGTATGAGTTTTTTCAGCCAATCAGTGGAGATCAGTAAATGTAATAGAGACATCACGACATCTGACCTATCAGCAGTGGCCCAGGACATCTGTTTCCTACAGAATTTGTGAAATGAAGTTTTTAATCTGTTTCAGTCCGACAGCAGCTGCCCCATGGTAAGATGATGAAACTTGCACATTATACTGGTGAATAGTTGAGCTTAAGGTCATGATAGCTGTCATTTGCAAAGGATTTCTAGCAAATTTTTTTTCGCAAAAGAAAGGGAGAAACCATATTTGATTGTACGCTTGTTTAGGGGTATAAAATTATGTCTGGGCAGGTAGGTATGAGCTCTGTTCATCCAGAAAGCCATGTATGTGTATTTTCCTGACAAATAAATTCCTGTAATGTAGGATAATATGGTACTCAGTAGTAGTAATAGTAAGAAACAGCCAATGATCAGCTCCAGGATGATCAAAGGTCTAAAGTTACCTGGGAGGACGGGAACAATTAGGAGATGCCTATGTGAAGCCCAAGCTATTGTCAAGAAGCCCTGCAAAGTCCCACTGTTGAAACAGCAACATGTGCTAAAGAGGTTACCATTTAGCAAAGAACACATTGATTGATCTAAAGTGAAATGGCGCAACATTCTGTGGACCGATGAAAGGAAGATTCTTCTTTTTGGCTGCAGGGGCCGCAGGCAGTTTGTCAGACGACCCCCAAACACTGAACACTGACAGTGAAGCACAGTGGCGGAAGCATCATGATATGGGGATGTTTCTCATACTATGGTGTCAGGTACTATTTATCACAAAAAAAATGGATCATGGATCAGTTTGAATACATCAAAATAAATGATGTATTAAAAAGAAATGCCCTCTGAATTGGTGTTTCTACAAGACAATGACCCCAAACAAACCAGCATGTGAGCAGCATCCTGGTCCCAGACCAACAGGATTAACATTAAGGAGTGGCCAGTCCAATCCGTAGACCTTAATCCAATAGAAAACTTGTAGGTTGACAAAGAAAATGCTGTTTCCGAGGCAGAACCAAGAAATGCAGAGAAATTGTGGAATGTAGTTCTTTCACCCTGGGCTGAATTACCTGTTCACTGGTGCCAGAAGTTGGTCGACTCCATGCAACAGAGATGTGAAGCAGTTCTTAGAAACAGCAGATCTATAACTAAATATATTTTCCGTGATTCACAGGAAATCTTCAAGTGTATACAGAAAATTATTTAAAGAAAAATGCAGACACTGTTATTTTTGTGAACAGCCTAATGTTCCTTTTTCTTCACTGTCTGTAAAACAATTTAAAAAATGATCAATTTTTCTTCATGTTTTGATTTGTAATAGAATGTGCAGTGTTCCCAATGCATTTGTGTGTATAGACATAATAAAAGGATTTTGAGTGGATTTACGTTTTAAACACAGTTTCTGAACAAAATAAAAATATGTCCACCAATAATATCATAAGAATATCCAGGGTAGCACATCTGAAGTTTAGATTCTGTGGCTCAACCCAGGTTTTATTTTTTACACTGTTTAAATAAAGCCTTGCCTAGTGTACTACTGAGCAGAAGCAGACATGGTTTCAGATGTTGTTCAGGGAATCACTGCAGTGAACAAACTCAGTAACTGGGAGGAAGAAGATGCCCTCATTGCTGGATAAGTCCAACACAAAAAGTTAAAGTTCTTTTTGTTTGTTTGTTTTCAGGCTTTGAGATGCTCAGTAGCTCTACAGCACAACATCCAGCATGGTAGTCTTAATATCACTTATGCTGGAAGCAAATTAAAATATAAGTTAAGGACTCACTGTCTCCTCCTTTAATCTGATGTACTTCAATCCAGATTGCATTCTGAGGACCAAGGGGCATTGAATCACATGTGTACATGAGCACCACAATGAGGCAAAAGAGGACTTCTAAGGAATGTGTAGGAATATGTACTGCATATGTGAGGTTAACATACACCAAGTTCTGGGTGAGACAATACATTCTGATTAAATAAAAAGTACCCTAAAGGCATGATCATTGCTATGTCCTATTAAAGCTATGCTAATCAGGGGTGTCATGCAAGCCAAAATTCTGTTTGTGTGTGCGTGTGTGTGTGTGTGTGTATGGGGGGGGGGGTAGAGAGGGGTCAAGAGGTCGTCCTTGGAAAAAAGGGAAGGAGGATGCCATTTTCAGCATTTTACATGTATGTTATCCTTGGCATGAGAGGTATTATTTACTTTAGGTCTAAAAGTAAAAAAAAAAAAAAAAAAAAAAAACACCTGAGTGAAATTATGCAAAACTCTTATTCGCAAATTGTTAATTTTTCTGAGCTTTCACTTGTCAGATCAATTCAACATCTGTTGCCAAAGTTAAACTGACACAGTAATCTGACAGGTTATGTTTTAAACAGAAGTCGATTTTTGTTAACCCTTTATGACTTACCACAGAACAGGTCAGCCAGAGTATATCTTTACATTTTGTAGTGCCATTTTTTTTTGAAGTATTTGATTTGGCTATACATCAATACAACCCTCAGAACCCAAATTTTAATCATATGTATGTGATAAGTCCGTAGAAACAAATAAAATTGCTCAAAAGTGGAAAAAAAAAAAAAAAAAAAAAAAAATGAAAAGGGTTTTTGTTTTTTTGGTCTTTCTTACACATTTTCCTAAATACAGAGATGTGATAGCTGAACCCCTCCAAATTTTGACTGTAAAAAAAGTTGCAGAACATCATCTCAACCCACAAAAAAATGATTTTGAGTATGGCCATAACTTCATTTTTGAAATACACTCATCTTTACGAACTGTGGCAAAAATGAAAATTAAATGAAATTGTGCTCAATTTGCAAAAAAGTAAATTTATAAAAAAAACTAGAATGGCCGCCTGAGGCGGCAGACCCACGCCTAAGCAGCGCCACCGAGGAACTTACGCTCCCATTGATTACTATGGTGTTCAAAATTTTGAAGTCGGACAAAAAACAAACAGGTGCGCGGCTCATCACCAAAATCTAACTGATTCTTCCCTGTCACTATCCCAATATTCCCTGAAAGTTTGGTGAAGATCTTACTTTCCGTTCTCGAGTTATCTTGTACACATACAAACAAACAAACAAACAAACAAACAAACAAACAAAGATATGGAACCCTTTACATAACCCCCTGCCGATTTCATCTGCGTGGGCAAATATAAAGTATTTACAGAAGTGCATTCAAATCTCTAAGTGTGCCTGATACTTTTGAGAATACATATGTTTGCTGTAGGTTTTAAAGGGTTAAAAGAATCCTTGTGTCATCATCATTTTTAGGCCCCTATGTGTACCTGCTTGATGAAATCACCATCAAATTAACCTCTGATTGGCCTGAAATGGTAGACTAACAAAAGGAGCAAAGTTCTAGAAAAGACCTTTTTTTAGTAAAAAATGCATTTGAAATAGAAATAAACAACTGTTTTGAGGCACAGACTTTTCAGATTGGCATTGATAATACAAAATATAATAACAATCAATAAGACATTTCAAACATTTAATTTCAGTATGAGCCATTTGGTGAAATGAGCAGTTTTCCCCTCTATGCATTGTATTATTTATGGTATATATAAATAATTTTATCAGTTCAATTTTAAATGCAAGGCTTTTACTTAAAAGTTAATAAATTTTGCTGTAGTACTGAAATAGATTTGATTTTTCTTACAGCATTGTACCTAGCTGTGCAAATTTTTTTTAATCAAGAGATTTGGCTTTAAGAAAAGCAATGTCCAAACTGAGCCTCACAACAGCTTGATGAACTATTGTCAGAAAGTTGTTTGGATATTTTTAAAGGCCAGAGGAGAAAAACTTCTGACTTTTGTAATCCCCTGACTTTACCCTCAGTGCCTCCAGAAGGTTTTGGCTGTTGGGTAATATCCCACCAGCTCTTCCTCTTCTTCCCCACTATAAACATCATCAGCACAGCTCGAGGTTTGGTTAACTTGACATTTCCTTTTTCCCCTTCTCTGACATGGATTAAAAATATGGAAATGACTAAGACTCCATCAAAGTTTGAGGAAAGTAATTAATTTTCAGGGAATTAACTTCAACTTATATTAGACAGTAGCAAGAAAACATAATGAGCAATGTAATGAGACTGGTCTCGTCTTGTGGCAAATTTAAATAAAACATTCAAGACGGAATGGAAAAAGTGGGAAAATGCTTTTCTGTGTGTTTATGTTTAAATAAATGTATTTCATGACCAACACGTGTTATTATGTATCGTCTTTCTCTTTATGTGCCAATATAGCCATGTTCTTTTGAACCTGGGTTGACAATATTTTTGCTTTTGTATGCCTTCTTGTGCATTTGCAGGCCTTAATTTGTGCACAGCCTCGTGTGTAGGTGGAATTGTAAAACAAAAGTGTTGTATTTCTTCTGGTGTGAAGGCATCTTGCCAACCAGAATCCAGGAGAGCTGAGGGCGTTGTATGAAAATGCATGCACACATGCTGTTTACTGAAGCCTCCCACCCTGCCTCTCCCCTCAATTCCCACATCCAAACACCTGGAACCTGGTCATGGGAGTGGGCAGCATTTATCCGAAGATTATAACCAATGATGTTGTCAAAAGCTAAATGCTGCCAAAAGGCTATAATGAAAGATTGCTTGCTGCTGATTATGTCCACCCTCAGCCTAATTAACATTGACTAATAAAACAACACTTGCACAAGCAAACCTGCATGTTAACTTCAGTAGAAACTTCCAAACTGTTAGAGGGAGGACATGGTTAACTTTGAATGCTTGGTGGTAATTCCTTTATCTCAAGTGACACTTCTCCTTAACATGCTCCTCTCTTTTTTGTTAGGATACTCAAAAGAGTCAAAATAAACAACACATTTTTGTGATTGTGAAAGCCTACAATATCTAATTTTGGAAAAGCTTTTCAGTCCAGGGTATGCAAGTTGCAATGACACTGAAGCATAGCTAGTATAGCCTGGCAAGCCAGATGGATTTGTTTCACATATCAATCTGGAAAACCACTCATAGGGCACACTTAACACTAGGCCATCCTTACCGTGCCTGGGCCTGTTTCAGCATAAAGTCCAGTGCGTTTGGCCAGTGTGAGTGCACTAGTTCTGTGCTTTGTCGCGGCATGCTTCGCGGCCCCGGCACAGAAGGATGAGGTGGGCCTAGGCACCTGCAATGCAAATGAAGGAGCACAAGCGCGGGAATGTGACGTAACATGAATTAACGAGTAAAGGACCCGCTTCAGAGTGCAGAGAGCACACCAGGCAGTAGCTGCATGCTAGAAACAGCAGGATTTTTGCTAGAGAGTTAGAGAGATCTATATATTTTGTCTCATTGTATTTCGACAACAAAGATTTTATCAGAGCTGAAGAATTTAACTTTGCTCTACTACAACTACTAATGCTCTTAGCTCTACTACGACCTCCTTCTAATGGATCCTAGTCCTGTCCACAAATCCGACCAGTTTCTAGCAAAGTCAGGCTTTGATGAATGTGAGAGGATTTTTTTTTTTTTTTTTTGTGAATTAAAACTTCTTCCCTTGTTTGAGCCACGAATGGCAGCTCACAGGATAAAAAACACCTTTAATCCTCTGTGCATAAAGGAGAGTGCCAAATACGCAGACAAGGTAGTGCCGGGGTTAATCACATGACTGATTTAACCTCTCTTATTATAAAATTAGAATGCCACACTATCATCCACTGAATAAACCTACCTTTAATTCTATTTCATGTTATCAAGAAGTGAAATTGTGATTTTGATTGCTGACGTTTGAACGGAACATAGTTTATTACTTGCCAGCTCTTGTCAGATGGTTAAAATTGCTCTCGTCACAGTTAAAAAAACTTTTAACTGAACATTTAATCCTGCTACGGACACAGGCTGTCCTATGACATGAGAGCTTGTTTGATGCAAGACTGAAACGCATCCATAATTACGCAGAGAGATGGCACAGTTTATGGTGCATCAAGGAATGCCAGGGGGATTCAGATAGTACACGGACACACAGAGGAAGGACTGTAGGGGACTCTGGAGTCCCACCAACCTCAAGGTGTAGGATCCTCCAGAGGCTTACGGTCGTGCATAAACCTACTATTCAGCCACCCCTAACCAATGCCCACAAGCAGAAATGGTTGCAGTGGGCCCAGAAATACATGAAGGCTCATTTTCAAACTGTCTTTTTTACTGATGAGTGCCGTGCAACCCTGGATGGTCCAGATGGAGGAGTAGTGGATTGTTGGTGGATGGCCACCACGTCCCAACAAGGCTGTGACGTCAGCAAGGAGGGTACAGTCATGTTTCGGGCTGGAATCATGGGGGAGAGCTGGTAGGCCCCTTTAGGGTCCCCGAAAGTTTGAATATGACCTTGGCAAAGAATATGGAGTTTCTGACTGACCACTTTCTTCCATGGTACAAAAAGAAGAGCAGTGCTTTCTGTAGCAAAACTATCTTCATACATGACAATACACCATCTCATGCTGCAAAGAATACCTCTGTGTCATTGGCTGCTATGGGTGTATAAGGAGAGAAACTCATGGTGTGGCCCCCATCCTCCCCTGACCTCAACCCTATTGAGAACCTTTGGAGCATCCTCAAGCTAAAGATCTATGAGGGTGGGAGGCAGTTCACATCAAAACAGCAGCTCTGGGAGGATATTCTGACGTCTTGCAAAGAAATTCAAGCAGAAACTCTCCAAAAACTCACAAGTTAAACGGATGCAAAAATTGTGAAGGTGATATCAAAGAAGGGCTCCTATGTTAACATGGAATTTGGCCTGTTAAGATGTTTTTGATTGAAATAGCTTTTGGGTTCAGTAAATATGACCTCCTAATACTGTAAATTCAACAAATGACCATTTTCAGTTCTTTGCAACCAAAAAAATGTTTTGAAACTCTGTTGTGCATAATAATTTGGAACATTGCATTTTGAGTTTTGTATTTTTGAAAAATGATAGTTATCATTGGGAGGTTTGTTCAATCAAATTTGAATTATGCATTAATGGCTCATAACTATAACTAGAAAATTACACTGACTGTCAGTTGCATGACTATTAGGAAATTCTGAGAAAAATATCATACAACGCGGTGTAACACTGTCAGTGTTACATCTAACACTGTGATTTTGCTGTGTACAAGGTCAATAAGAGAAAAAGTTTACAGACACAGACAAAACGTGGCAGAATAAGTTAGGATAACAAGCACCAGAGCCTCAGTTTACTGAGTTCTAATGTGAGAACCGATGCATCAACTGTTTCATTTTCACTGATCCACGGCTCCGCAGGCCAATGCACTCAGATTCTTGATGTAAAAATCTATTCAGCTCGGTTTATCTTCACTGCCATTAATGACCCATTCTTTTTTTATTTATTAATCCTAAAATGTATGGATAAACTTGAATGATGAGGGATGTAGCTGAGTTGGATACAATATAGCAGCCACAATCCCCGGCCTTTATGACACCTTTAAAGAAACCATTCGGTGATGTCACTGAGATTTTGTCCATTTTATATACAGTACATATTTGTGATTTAGGACAACAGTTCAGAAAAAAACATTCTAACAAAGCTATCTGTCAGCTAAGTGAGCAGTTTGTCTTCTGACCTCACTTTTGGGATGATATCCTCTTCAGTATGCTATGGTGTTGCCATTTAAATGCACAGAGGAGAATATGAACAATAGTTTGAAGGAATGGTTACAGGATTATGTTTCTGTGCATGATATTGTTAAACAGTTTTAAACATGGAAAAAAAAAACTGATAATTACAACAGGCATCCAATACAGGATTTACTTTTAGGAATTCAGTGTTTCTAGAGTCTGAAAAGACACTGTGGTTCAAGGTTGGATCAAACCAGAGGCTTGATGAGAAGGCCTAGAAGTCTGCTTCAGTCATCTGTCATCAAGCTAAGCATATTGATATTTTTGGATAACTAAAATGTGTTTGGTGATGAATATTATGATGTGAAATAAGGATGACTGATCAAATATGCCAAACAGTTGTGATGATTGGAAAAAATTGCTAGGTCCTATCGTGTTGTTTTAATCCCACTTATCACATCTGGAGTGACTGAGCAAAAGAGACTGTTTTAGAGGGTGTCCACAAACTGGAATATAACTGCACATAAAAATTCATTTTATATTATCAGCCAAGCAACAGCACCCAGTCATTGACACTTCTACTGCCAGGCAGGGCACAGCTTAAAAAAAGAAGAGAAGACACAGGGGTCCAGGCAGAAGCTGTGCTAAAAAGAAAACTGAGATGGTGATCACGTCTTTGTTTTTAAAGCTCTTCTTGCTGATTACGTTTGTGAGCCAAGATAAGGGCTTCAGCTAACGGAGTTTCTTTAGATGTACACTTGGCAAAAATTTCTTTTGTTTATGTTTTCCTTTGGATTTCCAGACAATATGTGCTCATGTTTTTCTAAAACCACAGTTGGCTACACAGTGAAAAGATATAGCCATACGGATACACATAAATAGAGCAAACAGAATGGGAGGCACTGCTGCACACGACAGCTAGTTATTCATCTCTGTGTTCAGGGCATCCTAGCCGATCACAGGCCGCCCATCCTGTACCTGCTTATTAATTTAAAATCATTTGCTGTACCTCCAGGGGGAGATAAATGCCAGGTGCAGAGACAGGCCAGTGGTGAACCTATAAAAACTATTACAGAGGCCCCTTCCTCACCCCCATTGCTATGTCCTGATAATAGCCTCACACTGCAGCAGTAAAGCCAAACCATAGGAGAGTAAGGTGTTCGCACTCTCTCTGCCTTCTAGGCTCTGCTGCCAAATTAGGGACACACATGCTTACAGACACACACACACATATATATATAAACATATATATATGTGCACACATGCACACACGCATAAAGGCAACTGTTCAGCCAAGTTGCAAAGAGCCCCCGCACAGCCCAAGGGCCCGCCCACCTATGTCAAAATGCCGCTGCAAATGTTTCAAAGGGCATGAAAAGATGGCATCAAAGTGGCATTATCCCTCTGGACAAAGGGAAGTAAGGATAAATATATAAATAAATACATAAATAACATCTGTCTGACAGAATAGTTGTATCAGCAGGCAGGTAAACTAGTCTAACTTATGTTTTCTTTCTGAAGAGGTTAGTAATGAAGAGACTTTGCTTCTGGCAAGATTAAAAGTTCAGTAGGCGTGTGAAACCTCCTGGACAACTCCTGATTATAGAGGAAGAGTATAGCATGTGATCTACCAAGTTACAGGCAATACTGCCTTTACGTCTACTGTCCATGTCCCATGCTTTTTAAAAGGTAACGTGCTTTTTATATGCTGACTGTAGGGATGTGTTGATACATTGCAATACCATTGAAAATCAATAAAAAATATGGACAAGTCAGATTGATTTATACTATATACTATACTGGCCAATCAGAGCAGCAAAACAAGATGAGGTAGTAGGCATGTGCATCCCTGGTAAGAAACGTAAGCTCTGCAGGCAGGAACTTTCGTGATTTAAAGGTGGAGGTAGTTGGTGGATCAAAGTCGTGCCTAGGCTGGCCAGCAGAAGAGCAAAAACATATTTTCTGCCAAGAAAAGCTTTCAGCTCAGTTATTTGCTTTTCCTTAAATAAAGAAACTAGTCATGGGAATTACGGCTCTTTTCAGTGACCAGGCTCATTTTGGCTCGGCTCAGCAAAACAGTCGACTCTTTTGGCTCCCAAATGGCTCTTCATTCAGGTACCAGTTTGGCTTCATTTGACCTACCAATTTTAGCAATGTTATAACATATGATTGATATTTGGGCAGGTATTTCACTACAACTATGCTCAGTTTTTAAATTGATGAAAATATCAAGTTACTTTTTTTCAAAATCTTCTGTCTCCCCAAAACACCTTGTTGGTCAGATGAAATCTGCACACCAGCTGGGTCATATGACACACCTGACATAGAACATTAATGCTACACCATCAAACACAAGTCCTTAATGCATGGTGTGCCTGTGGTAGAGGATAAAAGATCATCCCTACTAATCAATCAAATAACACACAGAGACACACAATCTATATAAAATGATAAAAATAGCAGTTATAAAAATATAAAACAGCTTTCTAACGGCATCTGGCTCATATCGTTCCCGTAAAAGAGCCAGCTTTTTGAACCGGCTTGTTCATCACCGATCCATCACTAAAAGAAACGTGGTCCAGTTTTGATAAAACTGCTGCTTTACCTTAGCTACATCAGAGCTGATCGCTTCCCCGGTGGCAGACATTGCTACTGGGTTTCAGTACAACTAAACCCTGCCCATAGCTACTGCCTCATTCTCCTCAAATGACAGTGATTGTTCCGGTCCATTCACAGACCTGGCACAATCTTATCAGATTGGAAGTGCCCGATGACTGACATAGAATCTGGCCAAGCCATTGGCTTTTCAAGGTTAGGTTGCTGATGGGTTCCTGGAAAAAAATACTTGGCAAAAGTGGCTGGTCAATAGAGGCATAACCAATGTCACCATCAGTGTAGGACAGTGATATGTGACAGACAACAGCTCAGTCTGAGTTAGAGATGGGCGATACCAATGTTTTTTAATTCGATATGATACCGGTACTCTTTGATGTAATTTTATCGATACTGATACCAATACCGATACTTTTGAAGAAAGAATAAAATATTGGACTTGCATACTTTCAAAAGTTACACATTTCAGGCATTTAAAAAGGCATAGCCTATGCAGATCATTCAGAAATTCATTTAGGGGAATTTTTAATTAAATTAAAATGTTTAAGCAGGTAAAAAATAAAATAAACTATAATCACAGCACAAACTTGCATATAGAATTAAAATATCGACAACATAACCAATTTCTTTTCTTTTTTTAAGTTAAGATTGAAGGGCTATATTAGCCATCTATACCCACTAATTTGAAACAAAAATGTAAGAAATGCAAATCATCAAAGATTTTCATAGAAATATTGATCTTGTTATGTTTCTACAATTTGGTCTTTATACATTTTATGGTATTGGCATGTGGTCTCAGTATTTTTTTTTTATGTTTTCTTTCTATTTTGAAATTTACTTAGGGACCAGATTGTGAGAAAGTCAGCCAGGTTCACATCACAGTTTATAAAATGACTTCATATGTAAGCGAGTGGAGTTGCAGAAATCTGTTAACGATTGGTCCTCAAAGTCACATGGTGCAGCAAGATCGACATGTTCAATTGGCCCTCAAAGCCATGTGACACGGGCGAGCAGGTAAGGCATGTTTGATTGGTCTCCAAATTCATGTGACACAGACTGGCAGGAAAGCCAAAACAGTGTTGAGGAGAGAGAGGCAGGGAGGCACTCGGCGGAGAAGTGGTGGTGAGACGTATTTTATAGTACTCATTTGGTATCGATACTTTGCTAAAAGGATCAATCTATGATAGACATGCTTTTTCAGAATAGCTCTTCACAGTAAAAGTCTGTAGTTATTTTGCTTGAGTGTTTTTATTGTGAATGCCCACATCAGGAATTGCGGTGTTGTCAGTAACAGCTTGACGCACCTCAGAAGAAGAAAAATGAAACTTCAAACTACAGGTGCAGCTACCAAGAAATGAGCCAATATAAAATCACATTTCTGTGATCTTATGCTCAGACATGAGTTCAGGTGTAAGTCCCTGATGGAAGAAAGGTCAGTCCTTATAATTTGTTCTGCAGACCTGATTGACTGTTGCAGTTTGTAACTGTCCTGCTTGGAGGGAGATCCAAGCCAGACAGTTATGGAAGTGCTGAGAACAGACTGAACAGACTACATGATATCAGTGTAGATGACCAGGCAAGTTGAGCTTAGGAAGAACAACCTCTGTTGGGCCTTTTTCTGATCAGTCTCTGTGGGAGCTTCACCTCAGGATCCTGGGAACTTAAAGTGTGTCCACAGTAGACATTACAAAGCATTGTGTGTGCCTGCAATACAACCCACCCACCTCAGCAGAATTTCACATTATTATTAACATAAACCAGGTTTAACAACTTTGTGTAAACACAGTTTGGAGAACTGTGTAGCAATATACAAATTCATTTTCCTGAAACAGGAGCTATAACTGTAAACCTAATATGTAGGCTGTAATAAGCTGTTACAAAGACAAGCAGTGCATTTGTGTATTTGTTGAGGACAAGTTTTGTTGCATGATTTTTAAGACCAAAGCAGAGCACATGTTTTCAGCCAGGACTGTACAGGAACAAAGGGCAGCCAGCCTCTTGTACAAGCAGAACACAGTTCAGAGGTAGTGGATAGTCTAAGTTGGAAAAGAGTGCAAAACAAAATACAGAAAAATTCTGTGTGAATATCATGGAAACAAGCTCTGAGGTCTGCTGCACAGTTTGAATCCAATTTCAGAACAAACTCAAGTGAAGTCAGAGGAATCTGCTCACCATCACAGCTGCATTTGAAGACAGCAGTTTTCCTCCCCCATCCCTTTATCAGCAATAGTTATAAAAACAAATATCCTGAATAACAAAGTACTACTGATGTTTCTGGCAAAGCAGAATACATAAAAAAAAAACTCTTTTAAAGACTTCAAAATCAAATGTATGGGCTTCCAATTGCATAGCTTGGGAGCTTATCTCTTATTTTCTTCCTCTTTGCTGAATGGTTGGTAGAAGAGCAGCCCAGCAGGAGTTTGAATTGGCACATTTTAGATCCATCTGCAGGAGAGCATTTGATTCAAAGGTAATGTTGTCAGAAAATCAAACGGAGAAGACAAAAATGCACATCATGAAATAGATTGTGTGAGGTTGGTAGATTCTTGCATTACAAATGTTGCCTTTCAGCAGTTTTCAAAGCAGCAGCATCTTGCATCTGTATTACCTCATAGTAAATTAAGTTTGATTTCAAAAAGACAGCTGCTTTTGCAGGTTTTGTGTCTTGGACTGCAGCAACTAAGACATATGGTTTGTATTATCTTAGCTGTGAGAATGTCTTGCTTTTTGTTTTGTTGTTTCTGTCACTGTTGTACACAAAACAGCTCTTACTATTTTTTGAAGGTGTGTATAGGCTAGTAGATATTCACGGTATAACTCTTAACTTCAAATTTGACAGTGCAAGCTATTTAATTGTGACTGATTGATCTACAGTGCCAATACGAACGAATCATAGGAAATGCTACGCTTTTATTAATTTCATAAATCAATCATGGTAAAATATGAATTAAGTTTGTTGAAATAAAAAACTTTAATGTCAAAACTTAGTCAAATAACATATGTAGTGTAAAATAAGTGAATGCATAAATATTCACTCTCTGACTGACCTATAATTCAACAGAAGTCCAGCCAATTGGTGCTAGTGGTTTTACAGTTAGTGAAATGGGGATCAGCTGAGTGCAGTGAATGTGTATCAAGTGATTGCAGTAAGACACCTGTGTCTGGAAGGTCCAGTCATTGGTTAATCAGTACTCCTTACTACCATTACACCATGAAGACAAAATGACACTCCAACCAACTCAGATAAAAGGTTATTGAAAAGTATTAGTCAAAGAATGGAAGGAGTAGGGCACATGTGCAAATCTGCCTAGATCATGCTGTCCTCAAAAACTGAGTGACAATGCAAAAAGTAGATTAGTCAGAGAGGCCACCAAGACACCTAGGACTACTGAAGGAGTTCCAAGCTTCAGCAGCTGAGATGGGATAAACTCTGCAGACAATGACTGTTGCACAGGCTCTTTACCAGTCAAAGCTTTCTGGGGCAGTGGCACAGAGAAACCCACTGTTGAAGAAGCTCATATTAAATATTGATTAGAGTTCACCAAAAGGCATGTGGGAGACTCCATGGTCAAGTGGAAGAAAGGTCTTTGGTCAGATGAGTCCAGAATGGTACTCTATGGCCATCAGACAAGATGCTATGTGCACCAAACACTGCACATCACCCCAGACACACCATCATCACTGTGAAGCACAATGGTGGCAGCATCATGCCGTGGGGATAACTCTCAGCAGGGCCCTGGAAGGCTTTAAAGGTGGAGGGTAAAAAAAAATGCATCAAAATATAGGAAAATCCAGGAGAAAAATCTTAGTCTGCAAGAGAACTCTGGCTTGGGAGAAAATTTAGGCCCCGTCCACACAAAGATGAAGGAGTATACACAAACGTTTTTTTGTTGTATCAGCGTTTTACCCACACGGAAACAGTGTTTTGGGAGGCCGTAAACGCTGCTTGTTGAAACGGAGTCCCAGAGTGAAAAAATCTGTAACTGCTTACCGTTTTGTCTCTGTGTGGATAGCCAACCGCATCTTTCCTGAAACGATTACATCACACATAGCATAGCCCACTTAAGCTGCATATGCGTGTCAAACCAAAACAATAATGGTGGATAACAGTGCCGTGTTCGTGCTGCAGAAGCTACTGAGCTTATTATGGCTTTGACAGCAAAATCTAATGCTCCTTTACCACCACCGAGAACAGCATACACCATGTTCTTAGATCTACTGCGGAGAACAACCAAAAGGGCAACTAGGAGAAAGTTTGTGGCAGTTTTTCGTAATCTTCTTCTCTCTTTTGGTGCATTTCCATCACAGCATTACAGTGCCACTTACATGCTAGTCATATATACTGCAGCATTTTCAGTCAGTTTTCAGTGGTTCTGTAATCTCGCAAAGCAGATGGATACACCCGTTTCTGTGTTTCTAACTGGCAAATCCATCTTGCAAAGCTCCTGTGTGAACCGTTTGGGCCCAGTTAGAAAGTGACAGGACCAATCAGCAACAAGGGGCAGTACTTTCGGGCATGGCAGAGTCATGACATAAGCAAGCAGCAACAACAGGCTGGTGCTGTTATGGTGGAAGACATTAGTGCAGATGCTGCTAAAGTGCCAGTTTTATCAGAACTTGACGCTGTCTCCTCGTTAAAACAAAAACAAAGAACAGCAGTGAGTTGTTTTCTTTTCAAAACAGAAAAAGGCGTGTACTGACATGTCTATAGTTACAATGGTTCGCATTATGCAGTTCTATATGGAGTTTATTCCTCGGTAGCTGCACTTCGGTAACGGCTACAATGTCACGTGTTTTATTGCTCTTAAGGGCCCGTAAAGACGTGACAAACAGAATGTTCATCCAATCACACTCCGAGTTTTTATTCAAAAACTCTGCCCTTTCCCAAACGCTGTATATCGAAGGTTTTCCAGATGGATGTGTGAAACAAATTGATCTGGCGCATCAGGTTAGTGGTTCCATGCTTATGCAGACATTTCCTTAAATGAACTGTGTTTGCCAAAAACTTTTTCAAAACGAAATGGAAATATATCATTTTCGTCTCCTTGTGGACAATGCTTATTTTCCAGCAAGACAATGATCTGAACCATGCAGTGAAAGCTACACAGACATGTTTTAAAGACAACAAGGGTAATATTCTGGAGTAGCCATGTTAAAGCTCAGACCTCAATCCAATACAGAATTTGTTGCTGGACTGTTCACACACGCTTCCTGTGCAACAAGACAGAGCTTGAGCATTTTTGCAAAGAACAATAAAGCAAAATTGCAGTGTCCAGATGTACAAGCCTGATTGAGACCTTTCCACACAGACTTAGTGCTGTGATTTCATCTCTTAAAGAATGACTTGAAGAGGGTATATATTTATGCAGTCAAATATTTTATGTTAATTATTTGTATGCAATTGACATTACTTTGGACAAATTTGGGGAATTTTTTCACTTTGACATTAACAAATTTTTTTCTTTTTTTTTTTTTGTCAAAAAGCCAAGTTATATTTAACATGACTGATTTATAAAATCAATTAAAGGGCATCAATACATTTCATAGGCACTGTATATAATTTCATTCATATCAGGCTTATTCACCTGCTTATTTTAGAGTTTTAATAAATATTGAACACATTCTGAATGCTGTCTGATGGTATGCTGTGTACACATTGTGGATTCCTCCCACACACTTTTTTCTTCAATTGGATTTTTATCTTTGCACTTGTTGTCTTCTAGTTAATTTTTGAATAAGTATTTTCTGTGAGCGTACATTCATTATAAAAGTTTATGGCCTATATAAAAATCAAGAGATACAAACAAACATTAAAAACCCCATTGTGGATGAAATGCTGAAGTCTGGTCTCAGTTGTTTTCTCCATACACTCTGTGGCTATTAGCATGGGAATTGCGAGAGCAATGTATGAAGACTCCCACACATTTCTAATTCATCACATTGAAAAAAAAAATCTATGTAGATAAGAGTTTTTTTTTTTTCCCTCACTCTCCCACTCTGACTTATATTGCTTCTCAGCTTTTTTCTTCATACTTCAGAAGCAATGCTTCATATTTATTTTTAGGGTGGCATAAACAAGAGAAAGGCTTTAAGGGCTGAGATGAAAACAAGTGACCAGAAAGTGCACTGAAAATGAATAAACCATCCTCGATCTAATCCGCTGCTCGTCATGGAACTACAAGAGTGTCAGCTGAACTCACTGGGAGCCTGAAACACCCAAATCCCATTAAGGCTTTGTAGGGAAAAAAGGATGACATTTTGTGGTCTAATTAAAAAATTTCCAGATGAATTGGTGAATGGTTTAACAATAATTAAGAAGTGGCATGGGAAGCTGCTACTGGGACATGACCACATCAGCTGGCGAGCCTCTGAGCTTTGTCCATTATTCTTTAGCGTGTGAATATGTCAGACATTAAAAGTCATGCAGAGACCTCTCTCAAATTATTTTTCACGTTGCAGCTTTGGTTACATTTTTCTCTGAACTTTTAATTATTAAAGTATGTCATTGCATGCTGTGCATGAAGTAGACTAATGCAGCCGTTAAATTATCAGTTGTTATCATAATCAGCCATTTAACCACACTGCTCTATGTGCATGTTGTGGCAGCTGTGTTTGTGTAACTGTTTATACAATCATGCAGTCCCTCTGTTTCCCGCTCATTTGCATTTTCTCCAAATGTCTCCAAGCAACAAAGTGAGGGGGGCGGAGCTGGAGGGGCCTAAAACATCACGCCAACTACCCCCCGCCCCCAGGACACTCTTTCTCTCATGTCCATCCCTCTCCTGGCTTTTTCTCCCACTCTGCTGTCAAGGCACATCCTTAGAAACCACCCGGGTGTCACCATACTTCTTCCTCCAAAGACACAAGGAGGGCAGACACTCTTTTAATCATCCCTTCTCGCCTCTACTCTTCTCCTCGGCGGTCAAAATAACAAAAGCTGTCACACAGACTCGTGTCGTCTCCTAGTGATCATAACGGATAATTACCCTCCCCCCGGGACTCTGTCCGGTCCCGTCTCTCCCACAAGCACTATTTCACTGTGAATCCCTGGCACTTGTGAAATGGCTGTGTCTCAGTAACAAGCTCTGAGTGGCAGTGATTCAGGCAGAGATATAGCCAAGGCAGGCCGAGCTTAAAGTACATCAACCTTCAACCCTTATCCACCGATTCTGGATTTAAAAAAAAAACTTTCTTTTCTCCCAAAGAAGATTTATAAATCAATGAAAAGGGGTGAGTGTCAGAAATAGTTCGGTGCAGTCGTTTTTCAAGTGGGACATCATTCTGATTGTCCAGGTGACAGATAAGTCTGACCAAAAGGGGGCAGTGTTGCTATTTTACAAAAGAAAAGGAAGGAGCTGACGGCCTGTCTGGCTGCTGCTGCAGTGCAAGAGGAAGGTGAGTGATTGAATGAGTGTGGAAAGTGAATGAGTGAATGGGTGATTGAGTGAGGGACGAAAGCAGATAACATGCTCACTGACTGACAGAGGGGAAGCTACAGCGGGCAGCATCGATCCCGCCGCTGCAGCAGACCCACAGCCTCACATGTGGTTGCTCCTCCGGCCTCCGGGGCACAGCCAGATGCTGGATTATCAGCCTGCATGATTGCATCTCTGGGCAAACATTTTATCGGATACCATACAAAGTGTTGGTTTTCACACAATATTCGAGCAGTTTACAGTGGCTGCGTTTTCTTTCCTTGAAGTAGAGACCTGGGATGAAGTCGGGATTTCTTCAAATGTTCTCGCAGATATCAAAAGATTCTAAATATAGCCGTTACTCTGTGTATGTGCAGTGCATTTCAAAACAGACTGATCATTGTAAACTCAACGAAGTTTATTAGATTAATAAGATGCAGATGAAGACGAACCATAGGGAATACGTGTGGCCACAAGGGAATGTTAAAAGCAACAAGAGAGAGAAAGCCTGCTGATTTTTAGAGCAATTTATCAGACGTCCATTCAACTATATGATGTCCAATTTTCAGGGAGTCCTGCCCAAGGCTCTTATTTAGAGAATTCAGACTACGACTTAGCCTATCTGCATTCAGACGGTGTAAAAAGCAAATTTCTTTTTATCTTCATTGTGTGGAATGAAAGAAAATGAAAGGGTGGCTAAAGGAAAGATATAAAAGGATAAAAAGGCTGCTGTTTTAAAACTATACAGTAAAAAAAACAAGTTAAGTCAATACTGATGTATGAGTTCCAATTGCAAAGACTGGATTTATGGCAGAATATAAGAGTCGGTAACTATCAAACTCAATTTGTACAGTTTTGTCTCAGAGGGCTTTAGACCTCAAACTAAATCCTCCCAGATCATGCGGAATCACAGAGGCAGGAGAAATGGCAGGCAACCCTGTGATGAATGAAGCTATTTCAATCCCTCCTCACCCTTCTCCTCCCTTATTTTTTTCTCTCCCCTCTCATCTCTGCTGACATACCTTGTACCTACACAGCCAATCATACTATAGAACAGAGTGAGCAAAGCAATTCACTCCTTCTTTTGGCCGCCACTTTTGACATCAGGATCATAATTTGTAAACCAGAGAGGAACAACTTGAGAGCCGTGTCCGAAGGCCTGCTATTTAAGATCAGTAAACATCAGCCTGGTGATGCTGTCTCTTCCTGTACATCCACTTCTCGTCTCTTTTCCCCTTGTCTCCTTCAACTCTGTCTCTCAGGTCTTTGGATGAGAAGAGGAGGTGGAAAAAAAATGTTTCAGGCGAAATCTATAATCGAGATCCCTCATCCTTCTCCCCCCCGGTGCGGCCAATTGGTATTCTGAAGGATCTTCCGGCCCCCTATGGCGTTCCCAATCTCCAACTAGGAAGGAAAGAATAGAGAGCCACTAAGCCCCTGGATGGAGGATGCCTGGCTGTGGATTAATGGGTAGAAGAACAAATGAAGTCCAGGAGAGGGTTTATATCTATCAATATAAAGTAGCAGATTAGGCATAGAGATGGCTGTGTCTGTGTTTTCATTTGTCAAACTGTTTGGCCACATTAGTCCATCGACAGAATCAACATAGCATGGAGAAATTAGAATGGGATCGATGGACAGAAGGAGAGCACGGCAGATCCTGTATCTGAAAATATAAAGACAAAGTTGTTATGATTAAATGTACACCAACTGTACAAAACCTGTACGTGAACAGCCAAGGAACTCAAATTAATACGCTTTTTTCTGCTGCAAATGGTTAAACGTCAAATTCAAGCCCATCCCAGTAGACCGAGGTCTTTTTACTAGCCCAATATGCTGCACATATTGACAAACAAAAGCAGGTCCCATTTAGAGGCCTTTATGCATTTAGTGTTGAACAGTTTGCAGCTCAAAAATGTGGGAGAAAAAGCAGCAAGAGAAAAAGAAAGAAAAATTAAGAGGAATGTCAACATCTGTCAAAGAAATATGGAGTAAGTACACATGTGTGCAACAAGTTGGTATTCTGTCTGGGCAGGATCATTTTCTTTCAATGTCTTAATTCTTTACTTTTAATATTTTTTTCCCCATCTTTGGTGTGCACAGGTTTGAAAAAAAAGTGGTAGACTGTCCCGTACTGCCACAAATAAACACGGGATCATTTTAACACTTAAGCAGTAAATCCCAAAGTTTGAGTGTGTTTGGGGGGGGGGGGGGGCAAGTTGTGACAGGGGATGTGGCAAAGCCAAATAAAGTCAATGCACAATGTTTAACACCGACATGTTTTGTAAGAAGTCTTCCCAAATAAAAGTAGGGCTAACAATAAATCAACACCAGACTTCAAAATAGGGTTTTGTGATGGGTTGATCATAGATCTTGAAGAAATAGAATGTATCGATGATCTGCCGAAGCACAGGTATCACCTTATCACCCATTCAAACTTTGCAGCTCCATATTCATTCACCTTCCACCTCTGCTTCCCAGTGGTATGGAGATTCAGGACTGTAAAGGAAAGTGAAGCTTTAGATTTAGTCTTTAAAAAGAGCAGTATCATAGCCACATGGATCAGTTTTACCAGGGTACTTCAATTTGCACCATCTGCAAGTGTTTTAGAACATATTGTGGCAACAAAAAAAAACTTTTTTGTGACAACCTCAAGAGAAAAAATCCCAAATGGGATAGTTTTAGAGATCAGTGAAAGCCTCAGCACAGGCAGACATAATCATGTTGTGTTAATTGTTGCAGTGGATATGAGTTTAGCTTTTTTAACTGTTTTTATTAACAAAGTTTTTAACAAACCTAAAAAACAGAAGTATCTTTAACAGGGAGAGGAGGTGATGTCAGAGAGGTCTAGGATGTTATTTATAGTGTTTTAAACAATAAATTAATTGATTTCCATTCAGTTATTTCCATTTGTGCTGCTCAAAGTGATCTCAGTCTACAGATCTCTGTCCTCTTGTCTATTGGGTAGCAGGCAGGCGTGAGTGATGCTAATTAACCCCTTAAAGTCTGTTGTCGCATATTTGATACATACCTTTATGATACCCTTATCTAATCAATATGATCATAAATTACCAAAAAAATCTTCTGAATATAATCTGAAAAATGATAAAAAATGCCCTCAAGTGGATTATCAGTTACCAAAAACACCTGAAGTATCAAATGATATACAAAAAATATAAATGTTAAATCTTATGGAAATTTGGATTTTTTGGATTTCAGTAGAAAGTGAAATAAACATTTCATTTCCCAAAAAAATAGATTTTCCAAGCTATAATTTGTGTTTTCAGGCTTTAAGGGGTTAACTGCTCTGTCTGCCATTTAGTCTCGCCCCTAAATGAACAAAATCAGGATAACAATAAAACAAAGTTACCCTCTTATTATTTGACCATACGTCACAAAATAGTCACATTTTTGATTTAGTTTGAATTTTCTTGTTTTGCTGTTTTGACACAAAAACTCAAAAGCAAATCATAATCTAAAAAGTGGTACAGAAAATTCACAAATTGGTTTTATATAACAGATCAAAATATTAGGAGATAAATGTTTGGCGCTTACAATTTTGGGGACAACCTTCTGATAATCTGCTGAAGCACAGATTACCCCTGACCTGATTGTTCCAGCTATAAATGACAAATATGTACATTTGTATTGGTTGGTTTGATCAGTAAACTACAAACTAGCCTTAAACTCAAGATGGCAGAGTCAAAATCAAAATCATCATCCTGCCCTTAAAATAGCTTGGTTTTTTCAATATAAAATCAAAGGAAGAAGACTAACAGGCACATCATGAAGTAGACTGTGTGAGGTTGGTAGATTCTTGCATTACAAATGTTGCCTTTCAGCAGTTTTCAAAGCAGCAGGGCCTTGCATCTGTATTACCTCATAGTAAATTAAGTTTGATTTCAAAAAGACAGCTGCATTTGCAGCTTTTGTGTCTTTGACTACAGAAACTAAGACATATGGTTTGTATTATCTTTAGCTGTATTTCTTGCCTTTTTCTTCAACTATTGCAGACAAAAGCTCTCTTACCAATTACCAATTGTTCTGAGCATTTTTTTTTTGAATGTGTGTCTTTTAAGCAACAAAATGTTCATTTTATTACTGCTGACTGTACATTTGAGTCTGCAAGTTAGTCTAATCCTTCCATCCTGGGGGCTAGATAGCTCAGTAGGTTACACCCCCAACCTTGGAATGAGAGATTGATGGTTCATATCCCAGTCAACACATAATCACTATCCAGTCAGATTCACAAAGTATTGGCACCCCTGGAATTTTTCTAGAAAATACACCATTTCTGCCAGAAATTGTTGCAATTACAAATGTTTTTGGTATACACGTTTATTTCATTTATATGCATTGGAACAACACAAAAAATCTGAAGAAAAAAGACAAAATTGACATAATTTTACACAAAACTAAAAAAAAAAAGGGCCGGACAAAATCATTGGCACCCTTTTAAAACTGTGGGTGAATAATTTTATTTCAATTGTGTGATGCTAATGTAAACTCACCTGTGGCAGTAACAGGTGCTGGCAATCAAGAAACCACACTGAAATCAGTTAGGATGTCTAAAAGTTGACTCAACCTTTGTGTTGTGTGCCTGTGTGTGTCACACCAAGCATGGAGAAGAGAAAGAAGAGCCCAGAATTGTCTGAGGACTTAAGAAGCAAAATTGTAGAAAAATATGAACAATCTCAAGGTTCAAGGCCATCTCCAGAGATCTTGAAATTCCTTTGTCCACTGTGTGTTAAATAATCAAGAAGTTTATAACCCATGGAACTGTGGCTAATCTCCCTGGATGTGGACGGAAGAGAAAAATTGACAAAAGAATGCAAAGCAGGATTGTTGGAATGGTGGATAAACATCCTCGGTCAACTCCCACACAAATTCAGGCTGTCCTGCAGACTCAGGGAGCAAAAGTGTCAGCTCGGACCATATGCGGTCATCTGAATGAGATGAAGCGCTATGGCAGGAGACTGAGGAGAACCCCACTGCTGACAAAGAGACATAAAAAAGCCAGACCGGAGTTCACAGAAATGTACCTGAGTAAGCCTCAATCCTTCTGAGAGAACATTTTGTGGACAGATGAGACTAAGGTAGAGCTTTTTGGAAAAGCACGTCATTCTACTGTTTACAGAAAAATGGAATGAGGCCTACAAAGAAAAGAACACAGTACCTACAGTCAAACATGGTGGAGGTTCAAAGATGTTTTGGGGTTGTTTTGCTGCCTCTGGCACTGGGTGCCTTGACTGTGTGCAAGGAATCATGAAATCTGGAGACTATCAAAAGATTTTGGGCTGCAATGCAGGGCCTAGTGTCAGAAAGCTGGGTTTGTGTCAGAGGTCATGGGTGTTCCAGCAGGACAATGACCCGAAACATACCTCAAAAAGCACCAATGAATGGTTGGAGACAAAGCGCTGGAGAATTCTGAAGTGGCCATCAATGAGTCCGGATCTAAATCCCATTGAACACCTATGCAGAGATCTCAAAACTGCTGTTGCAAGAAGCACCCTTCAAATCTGAGAGACCTGGAGCAGTTTGCAAAAGAAGAGTGGTCCAAAAATCCATTTGAGAGGTGTTAGAAGCTTATTGACGGTTATAGGAAGCGATTGGTTTCAGTTATTTTTTTTACGAGGGTGTGCAACCAAATATTAAGTTGAGGGTGCCAATAATTTTGTCCGGCCCATCTTTTGAGTTTTGTGTAAAATTCTGTCAATTTTGTCTTTTTTCTTCAGATTTTTTGTGTTGTTCCAATGCACATAAAGGAAATAAACACATGTATACCAAAAACATTTGTAATTGCAACAATTTCTGGGAGCAATGGTGTATTTTCTGGAAAAATTCCAGGGGTGCCAATACTTTTGTCCATGACTGTACATTACTATGGATAAAAGCCTCTGCTAAATTACATTTTAACATTGTAACATCCTCAATGTGAAGCACAATGGTGGCAGCATCATGCTGTGGAGATGCTTCTTGGAAACTGGCCCTAAAAGGCTTGCAAAGGTAGAGAGAAAAAACAATTTTACAAAACAGAAAAAAAAGAGTTTTATTTTTTTTTTAATAGCTTAATTATATTGACTATGACCAATCTGTAAAACCAATATAAGGATATTGGTTAGTACCCAAATGTAAATACTCATCCTCTTACTTTGTCTACATCCCTACATGTAACCTAGTTCCTTTCTCCAAAATTAAAATGTAGCCAAACGTTTCTTTGTTTATTTCAGTTGATCAGGTGAGCAGTCGGGCCACTAGGTAATGAGGATGATCAGACCAGGTGTGAGCAACTATGCTTAAAGCTGTAAGGTTCTGATTAGCCAAGAAGACACACCACTGACTTCAGGTAGACTCTACTTCTCTGCCAGCACTGATGAGCATTACATATACTAATATCAGCTCCACTCTTGTCTTTTTTCCTCTATAATTATATTCACTTTGATGTACACTCATAGTAACTTCTTGTTGTTACTGTACTCACACAAACAGTGTGATTGGGCTCATTCGGAGCAACGTGGCCGGATGACTTCACACTACCCAGAATACACTGCAGAGTAGAAAACATGGTGGCCTCCTGGAGGGTTTATACTTTAAAATGTTCTCAAATTACAGATTTCCAGTGTGTGTTTTTAAGAGATACATACAAATGTCAATCCGGTAAGGAATATTTTAGAATTTCATTGGAAGTTTTGGGGGAAATTGGTTTGAATATTTTTCCATTTTCATGGGGATGTGGGAAATGTATTTAGATATTTAGGGGAACTTTTAGCCACTTTCATATAAATTTACAAAATGTACTGAATTTTGAAATTTGAATTTTTGGGGAGAATTTGCTGTAATTGTTTTATTTATTTATTTATTTTATTTTTTATAATTTTATGAAAATTTGGGAAATGTATTCAGAAATTAGACAAGCAATTTTGGGTCCATTGAAATAAAAGAGAGCTTTCATGGAAATTTTTAGAGAAATTATACAATGCTATTGTTGTTTTGTCTGGATTTTGGAATGGAAAATGTCCAAGAAATCCAAAACTTTTAGTGGAAATTGTGTTCATGCTTGGACTTAATATGTCCTTGTGGACACCTGGAGAGATAATTTTTGGTCAAAGCTAATTCCAGTTCAGACAAGTGAGAGCTTTTAAATAGAGCAGGCTCTACTTATCCTGAATACATGAGAGAAACTTAAAATGCATTCCATAAAAAAGCTCCAGTCTCAGGAGGATAAAATGCATAACATAGGAATGGTCATTTATTTGAATTTATATAAATACTTCAGATAAACTCTCAAAAGTCATGATCCATCCCTATTTGTTGCATGATAGCTCAGTTTTGGTAGCACATGAGCAAATACTGATACTGTTGTTTTTTTTAACAAATTAAATATGTGTGTTTGCATGCAGATTTAACAAGGGTTGTGTTTTTTAATGCGCTTTTGTAATCAGTTGAATTGACCCGGTGATCTGTCAGATATGAGGATAATTTGATCCTTTGGATTAAGTGAAATATCTTGCTAACATGGTATTTTTTATTAACTGAAAAACATTAAATCTGTTTCTCACATGTTATGAAGAAACAGGAGTGAGCGGTGGATGTTGGTTCCTGAATCACTGATGAATATGTAATTACAGGCAAAAATATTTTGAAGCTCTGCACTATAATTCTCCCTTATGTAAATAAAAAGACTTTTAAATGAATACATCTTTACCCTTCCTCCAGTCCAACTTTGGCTGGGATCTTGTGTTTAGATGAGCCAAAAGGAAATACAAATGAGGGCCAAGTGAAGAGATAATTCTATTCCATCTCTGACCTGCAGAAAAGAAAGCAGCTTTCTTTACTTGGAGGCAAAAATATTTGCCAAAATATCATCATGCTTTCCTTCCCTTCAGAGCTTCTTATATTATAGCTGCAAGCCTTGAAAGTGTTTGTATTTTTTTCCCTCTCTCCTCTTTTTTTAACCTTTCAGGTGCTTTGAGAAGCTTCAACCTCTGTGCCCGTCTCAGACAACCTTGGTCGATCCTGTAATGAATTTAGCCAGCAGCAATAACGGTGCCAATCAATAGCAATCCGTGGTATGTCATTGACAGGTTAGACACTGTAATGTTTGGCCATGCCGGCTAGTCAAAGGAATCAAAGGAAGTGCAGCAGTTGTTATTCAGTACTTCAGCCAAGTGGGCACACAGAGGTAACCTCACCCCTGCTGATATCTACAGTAAAACACAGAAATAATAATATGAGATATCGTGCATCGATCATCTGCAACCAGCTTGTTACATGCCGTATAAGATGAATCAATGGCCTGACCTATGTCTTTTTAAGTATTTACACAACCTACAAAAGTTCTTCTGCACCTTTATCATACTGTGAGAGGCTAAAGGTTCCTAGTGGATGGTCAGCTGTTAAAGATGTTTCAATCTTATGTAAAGGACTGAGAGTAACAGTTCACAGTCCTCTGGATAGATGATTGAAATCTTGTCTATTTCAAAACATCAGATTCATGCAAGGAACAGAAGGCAACTGGCTTCGCTTGAATAAAGCTTTAAAAAAAAATACACCTTCTGGTCCAGTAACTCTTCAGTTTTCCTAAGCTTTGCCTCAGTCAAGCAGATGTGGTTGAAATAACTTTTTCATTTATTGATCAAAACCCAGTTAAAAACTGGTAGAAAAAGTGACACTATTACTGTTAATTCTAAGATGTCTCACCTTAGTAAAACTACACTCACTAATAAATGAGAATTAGAGTTAGTTCAGGCAGGACAGTTATACACCCATCTACAATTAGCTGGCTGCTAGCTGATTCAATTATCATCTCCCACCCCTCACAACCAATCACAGCTCTTTCTCTCAACAGTGGGGTCTATTTTAACATTAGAAAGGCCAGAATTTAAACCTCCTAGAAAGCCTGTGAGAGGTCATTTTGACAGCTAGATCGTAAACTCTGTTACCTCTGATGATAGATACCCACTACAATCACAAATGCATTTACTTTATTAGCTTTTTTTTTTTTTTTTTTTTTAAGATTTATTTTGGGGCTTTTTGTGCCTTTATTGATAGAGGAGGATAGTGGATAGAGTCAGAAACAGGGACAGGAGATCAGGGAGAGACATGTAGGAGAGGCCACAGGCTGGATTCAAATCCGGCCTGCCCGCGTACATGGGGTGCGCCTTAAATCACTAGGCCACCTGTCCCTTAGGACAAACGTGTATGTTTGCATGTTTAGTTGCTGCTCTGCACTAGCTTTGATTGGTTAATAGAGGGTTAAATTCTGTTTACAACACCATGCTAAACTACTTTGATGACAGCCAAAACAGTGTTTTCTCATTTGTGTCTCTCTGTAACAGTTGGATAGAGGTGAAGTCTAAATATGGTCACCCCTGAAACTGTGATTCAAACAGTCTTTGATCAGCACCTGGGAGCAACACATTTATCCAGACTAATAATACTTCTGGCATTTTCCGGTTTTCTGGCTTCTGGTTTTTCGAAAACCAACGCCAAATGTTAATGACAACCTCGACCTGAAACCCCACAGACTGAGCTGACTGAGAAATGAGCAACACAGAGCAAAAAAAACAAATGTGCATTACAGTCATGACAGTGGCACAGGACAAATCACACATAGAAGAAAAGAATGCTCAGTTATTATTATTAATTTATTATCGTCATCATATGTTGTCTACCAAAAACCTTTCAAAAACCTTTATAAATTTATTGCAAACCTGATAGCAATAGTCACTCAAAAAGATTTAGATAGAAACAGCTGTTTATAGTGAGCCTATCTCTCCTTCACTTCTTTGCTCTGTGTCAGCTGTCAGTCTCAGTCTTCAGCATCATGGACAGCACCACTTTACGCTCATTTAGCCAAAATATGATGACACAAAGGCTTTAAAAAACAATACATGACAGATGCATGCTTGGGAAAATTTTATTATTATTGTATGTTAGCTTCCAAGGATTTTCCTATCTAAATAATAAGTAGAATATCATAAATGGCATAAAGAGGTGTAGCATCTGCACCTGTGGCTTCCACTTCATTCAACAAAACGTGCAGTAAACCACATTATAACAACAACAAATGGTTTACAGCAGCTACGGTAACAAACAATTAACTCCAAAAAGCAAGAATATATAACAAACACAGAAAAGTCTGAAAAGTCCAATACCACCACCACTCCTCCTCCACCTCCCTAGCCACCCCTTTTCTTAGGCTAAGTCAGGAGGCATTGACCTGAAGATCATCTACTGGTAGATGGATGTGCATTTAGATCTAACCAGCTGATTTCCCTTCACCCCTTTGTTCATGACTTTTATATTGGGTTGTATAAGGTATTCTGTAATAGTAATTATTGAAAATTATTAAGAGATTTCAGCCCGTGTTTCAGCCCGTGGAGAGCGCCTGAGGGCACTGGCAAGGAAGCAAGGCTGCACAGTTCTATGGGTACAGCAGGTCTGAGTTATTTAGTATACTTTAGGTCAAAACAGGCACAAAAATCAATGTTGGCTCACACATTCAGAAGAAAAAATTAAGGGTTTTGTTTTTCCTCCTGAAAGCCTCTGTGTTTGGCAGCCTTTTTACGATGCAACTAATAGGCTATGTGTTCAAATGCCTCTGCGCCGGTCAGCTGTTGGGGTCTGCAGCCTTCAAAAGAGATAACAACCTTATTTGAAAATCAGCGATTTTGACTCAAAGTGATGATGACATGCCATTTACTGTAGATACAAAAGGAAACCATATGACCTGAAGCACACAAATGAAAAACTTGTACAGATAGAGACTCGGTGGGCCAAAAGAGACAGGGGAGAAACTTCAGTACAAACTAGTGAGCAGGAGAGATCCCAAGTCACCTGATGAGACAGGTGTGTAAACTCTAAGCCCATGCCCACAAACACCGAGAGCTACTGCTGCCACGTGATAAGATTTCTAAATCAGTAGACAGCAGCTCATACGCCTGCAGTCTGCATCACTCACCATCCAGGATTCCCTGCCTTCTGAATTTCACAGATCTTTAAGTTTCCAAAGATGATTTGAAAAAAGTGCCTCCAACCAAAAGAGCTAAATGGAAATGTGTGTTCGAAGTAAGTTTATAAAAGTCACTTTGTTCTTCTAATGACTCAAAAATAAACAAGCCGTGTTGCTTGTTCAGGTGGAAAACTGATGTGAAATAACTAATCCTAAAGGCCTAGTGATTGCTGCTGTGGCTGCTGTAGACTACATAATTTCAACTGATTCATATTGATAGTCACTTACACCTGTAATGTAATATTGTTTTCAGTGGATAAGTAAATATAATAAAACAAAATCCAGATACTTGACTCTGCTACGGCTCTATGACCCAAACAGCTGGTCAGAGGGAAACAATGCAGTGACACTATAGTCAGTGCGAGTCACTGTGCTTCCAGGCTGAGTGGCAGAGAGCATGCACTAGTGACAGAAATCAGTAGGAAGCGAGCAATTAACAGGCTATCTTTAGCTGAACAGGGCTGTTTTTCTAATAAGTATAAGGTGTTCAATGGGGGCAGTATGGATCCTCAGCCAACGGAATACGTTTCTAGAACAGTTCAGAGCTGTAATATTAAGAAAGCCGGAAGACAACGCCGTGCTGTTACAATAGCTACCACATGCTGTGCCTCATATTAAAGAGCTAACAAGCATGCAGGTAGTGATGAATGAGGATCAGCCATACTGTAAAAATAATTATATCTTAAGTCTCAAGGCATCTAAGAACATCAAATTATGGTTTCATAGTTATGCATTTAACTCTAAAATGTCTGCTACACAGGTCTGGTTTTATCAATAAAGTCAAGAAAAAACCTAGTATTACTAATAAAAACTAATGAGATATTACAAGCAACTTTCTGGAGGAGATTTCCTGGGAAAAATCCTAATTATTTTCCTTAGATTTTCAGGAAAACTCTCAGGAGAGATTACAAAACATTTCTGAGAAAATGCCTACTGAAAACTCCCCCAAAATAGGAAAATTCTTCAATTGTTTTTCAGGAATAACTCCCCAAGTTTATTTAAAAGTTCGCATTTTAAAAAATCCTCAAAAATTCTTAACCTGCACGCCAGATGGATTTGTTTCACACATCCATCTAGTAATGTACTCATAGCCTCTGAGAAAGGGCAGAGCCTTTGAAAATAAACTCGGAGGGTGATTGGATTAACGTCTGTCTGTCACATCCTCAGAGGTGTCAAAGTATTCACATTCATTACTCAGGTGGAAGTATAGATACTAGGGTTTAAAAAGACTTCTGTAGAAGTTGAAGTATCAACTCAAGCTTTTTACTCAAGTAAAAGTATAAAAGTATTGGTTTCAAAACTACTCAAAGTATAAAAGTAAAAGTAATATAAAGGGGAAAAAAATCCCCTAAAAGACATAAGCTTGGCCATGCCACAGGGGCCAATTCCATTCTACCGTTCCATTCCATTCCACCATTCCAATCCATTATACTTTCCATTCCATTCTACCATTCCATTCTACTCTGCCATTCCATTCTACCATCCATTCCATTCCATTCTACCATAGTGCACTACCCCACCTCCCCAAAAAAACATTTTTCTAAAGCCCATATTGACTATAATGTTATATTAAAATGCTTATAATGAAAAATTTGGGATGCACCTGTTTCAGCTGTATTTATGCTCATTGAAAATGAACACATTTTAGTACAATGCAAATACATTCAAGAACCATATACAGTATGTGTACTACCAACCTCCTCGCTGGTGCTTGGTTGGGACATTTAGTTCCAGCTCTCTTGAGTCTCTGCCATGGACATCTTCGTGCTAGGCTACATACGTCTGCTATTTCCTTGCTGGAGTGTGACGTGATTTGTGTCATGTCCAAAGGTGCAGTGGATTGCGTACAAACTAATAGGGTGTCAGAATGGTATTATGTTTATACTTCTCATCCAACCACAATCAAATTCACTCTATGGGGATGGTGCAGTTTATCTGGATAGTTTTTGTTTTTTGTGTTTTTTGAATGATGCCAAGCTGGAATGAAAACAAGCTGAAATAAAATAGCAGAAATGAGGCTATATTTTAAAATGTAAGGAGTAGAAAGTACAGATAATGGCTTGAAAATGTAAGGAGTAGAAGTAAAAAGTCAGCTGAAAAATAATTACTCCAGTGAAGTACAGATACCCAAAATTTCTACTTAAATAAAGTAACAAAGTATCTGTATTTAGTTACTTGACACCTCTGCACATCTTTACGGGCCAATCAGAGCAACAAAACACGTGACATAGCCGCTACCAAGCTGCACCCTTACCAAAGGAGTAAACTCCATATAGAACTGCATAATGTGACCAAGGTGACTGTAGACATATCACTACATGACTTTTGTCGTTTCTGAAAACAAAACAACTTAATGCTGTTCTTTGTTCTTCTTTAAAGAAAGATTTGTTGTCAAGTTCTGATAAAACTGACACTTTTTTAGCGGTCAAATTTTTATTTTCATTTTTGTTTGCATTAAACAAGTTAACAAGTTAAGTCCAACAGGGTATTTTAAGGAATACAATATTACTAGAATGGATTCTCAGAGAAAAACAATTAGCCCAAGACATAAAAATGTGTCATGGGATACCATAGAACATAATAAAAATATAATAAAATAAATTAAATAAAAAAACAACAAAAAAAAAACAAAAAACAAAGAAACGGGCTTAAGGTAAGATTACACACACACACACAACCAAAAATTACATATGTAATCTACAGAAACATACACATCTGAAAACAAAATACACACACACACACACACAAAATAAAATTTAAAAAAAAAACAAAAATAAAAATAATAATGATAAAAACAAAATTTAATAAATAAATAGAAATAAAACTGACACTTTAGCAGCATCCACACTTATGTCTTCCACTATAACAGCACCAACCTCTTGTTGCTGCTTGCTTACATCACGACTCTGCTACCCGAAAGTACTGCCCCTCGACGCTGATTGGTCCTGTCACTTTCTAACCAGGCCCAAACGGTTCCGACGGGAGCTTTGCAAGGTGGATTCACCAGTGAGAAACAAGGAAACGGGTGCATCCATCTGCTTTGCAATTTACAAAAATTTCACTTAACATTACAATAAGCAGCCAGCATTCCTCTGAAAATCTTCATCAGCTGTTTAGTAGCATAGACTCCTAAAAGCCTCTGTTTCTGCTGTACAACAATCCTCCTCAGTCTTGGTCAGAGTTGCAGAGATTAAAAAAAAAAAATTACTAGGTCCCGTTAAAAACATGAAATCCACATTAAAATAGACATTAATTAGCGACCAACAGGAGGTGACATACCTTACATTATAATGTGTTTATAGAGGCTCAGACGTTTGGCAATTCAAGCAGGATGAAATTAACTTATTGTGATGTGGTCAAAGTCACATGGAGAAAATAGAATTTTAGTTTTTTAGTGAGAAATCTAAATAAATGTGGTCCTTTAAAGGAGAAATGTTAGTTTAATTAGTAATATGGAATAGATATAAAAAGTTCAGTTTAATACATGTGGCCTAATTTTTCCACCCCAAATGCACGAACATTTCTATAAATATTACTGAAATTATTAATAAAGAGTTTTGATCACTAAGGTGCATTAGTAAGAGTTCCATTATGAAAAAAAACACAATGATTCTCATCAAAAAAGGCCGCTATCCAAAATATGTCGGTATTTTTATCAGTTAATTTTAGATTACAACATGTAGGATATTGATTGTACAAAACTAGTGTGTTTTTAAATTTTATTTTTTATAAATTTGGCTAATCTTTAAAGAGAAAATATAATGTGACTAAAAGTGAAACTAAGATTTAAAGACTTTTTGTTGACTAAAACTAGACTAAAACTATGAAGGGTGAACAGGACTAAAATGAGACTAAAACTCTAACTATTTTTGTCCAAAGACAAAAACTACAATTAATCTGAAAACAGCTGCCAAATTTAACACTGAAAGACCTAACGGTTACTTCATTTGGAGCAGAAAAGTGTCGAGTTATTATTAACAATTGTTAATCCATACTACTTTTAAGCCATTAACATCAATGTTTCTGTCCATTTATCCAAATTTTTTCCCATATTAAAACCACTTTTAAACAATTACTACTTTTAACCTTTTCCCTACTTTAGCTTCTCATTTTTGCCTCTTTTAATTGCTTTCACATTTTTCCCACCCCTTTGTACCACTTTTAGACATTTGTTTTTGCCTCTTTTAACCTTTATTTTCCCATTTTGCCACTTTTAACCCAGCATAAAAATAAACCTCTTTTTTGCATTTATTAAAGTGGTATAATTCAGATTAAATGTAAAATATGGTTATCACTAACCTGACACGCCAGATGGATTTGTTTCACACATTCATTTGGGAAAGCTTCAATAGGAAACGTTTGAAAAAAGGCAGAGGCTTCGAAAAAAACTCAACAAAACAACAAAATACGTGAGGTAGCCGCTGTCACGCTGTGTGTGCGCAGCTACTGAGGAATAACGTGAAACATGGCCCCTATAGACATGTAAGTACTCGACTTTTGTCGTTTTTGAAAAGAAAACAACTCACTGCTGTTCTTTGTTCTTCTTTTAACAAAGAAATGTTGTCAAGTTCTGATAAAACTGGCGCTTTAGGTGCATCCACGCTAATCTCTTCCTCCATAACTGCACCAGCTCTTGCTGCTGCTTGTTAACTTCACGACTTTGCTGCGCCTGAAAGTACTGCCCCTCGTCGCTGATTGGTCCTGTCACTTTCTAACTGGGCCCAAACTGCAAGATGGATTTGCCAGTGAAAAACAAAGAAACGGGCGTATCCATGTGCTTTGCAAGGTTAGGTTATCACAGCTTAGCTTTACAATGGATCATAATTTTGCTGACCTCAATGGGACCCCCATTTGGCTGGGCCCCTGAAAGCTCCCCCCTTCACCCCCATAATGGCCTTGACTGAGAGTAAGAACAAGACAGAGACTAAGATCTAGACTGGAGGAAACATCAGTGCGTGCCACAAAGAGCCTCAAGTCCAACTGGACGCAGGTGCTGCCGTGCACTGCTAGAGGTGTGGTTTGTAACATAAAAGATACAAAAGCATTAAAATGAAATGATTAAAATTTAAACCTGAAGGTGTTCAATTAATTCCCTTTTATCATTTTGATATATTGAAGACTGCATATTCTAGCCTACATTATTGGTTGAAGGGAATCCTATGAATTCAAAAATATTTTTTTCCAATTGAATTTGGGTGGGTAGATCTAAATTTCTCAGTTAACATCAAAGGGGATGTCTAGTTGGAATGGGTTAGTGACAACTGGCCTAAAGCTTTAGTTGCCCCCTAATTTGGTGGGATCTTAGCAGTGAAATGTGCTGTTTGGCTAACCCCGGTAGCATCTTTTAAGAAGAACTGTCACTGCCAAGCAAAACAGTGTACAGATTTATAAATTAGGTTTAAAGCTATGTTGAGAGCATTCCTGACTGAAATGCAGTACTGTCATGTGTTATTTAGTTGTAAATGTGCACGTATTTCATTAGGAAATATATATTGTCTGCAATCAAAACAACCTCCCACATGCCAAAATCATGCTTTCAAAGTTTTTCCTTCATATTTTCTCACCTTTAAAGCTCCCAGAGATATATTAGCTTGTCACTGTCACTTAATTTGTTGTTGACAGCGGATCGCCTGCAGACTGCAGCCAGTCGTCTGGTTACCTGCTTGATTTGTCTTTGTTGTCACTAGAGATGATTTGAATGAACATCCTATCATAAAACATTTAGACTTTTGTAGCCTCCAGTGGCCTAGTCTTTTGTTAAAAAAAAACACACACACACAAGAGGTCTAGACAATGGTGATGGAGGTCTGCAACTAACAATACAGAGTCTAACTCCTCCACATCCACACTGCTCTGTCCCTCCATAACAAAGCCATCAGACACATTTGCAAGGTTGGTTATGTCATGTTCCGTTTACAAAGCAATAACCTCCAGCTAAAGGGACTCTGAGGGATTGGAATTTTACTTCCCTTAGTCATTTGTATGTGTCGAGGTGCCCGCTGTGGCAAATTGCAATTCCACATCCCATAAGGTCAGCCCACGCATTTCCTCCTTGTTTCTCTTTCTTTGGGCAGAAAATGACACTCAATAAGGGCACACTGGTGGAATGCAAAACGAAGGTCTTAATCTCCCCGAGGAAGTTAAAGTGACAAAGATCTGCTATCACTGACTTTAATCAGAATGGCTCTGAGATCACTCAAAGTAAGCAATCTTTGAGTGGTTTTAAATAATCACTCTATAAAAAGCAATAAACATGTGTTCAAAACAACTGAAGCATGCCATTTTAATTATTGCAGGAAGTTGTAACATATCGAACCAGAAGCTTGGACAAATCAGTCTAAAATAATGTGCACAACTCAAGCATACAGCAACAAAGTCTTATTTTATTGCTCAAAATGTAATAAAACCCCCAACACGATAAATCCAAATCCATACATGAGCTTTGTTAGGAAACATGAAAAGATGAAGGATAATAGACTGTTTTTATCATCTTAACTATCCTCAGACAGAAACTCTATTCTGAGTCTGTCAGCCAAAAGGTCAAAACTGTCCCCTAAAAAAATCAGGCCATTCGGCTCGCCCTCCTTTTTCTTATCATTTTATCACTGCTCTGCTTTCATTTCCTTTTTTCCAATTTCTTCCTCTGTTCTTTGTCCCCTCTTTCTCTTTTTTCTCCCTTTGTTACTTTCGCACACTTTCTCTCCTGCTCGGGGAGGCATGAATACGGGCGGCAGATGGCCGGGATGTTTGGCGTCTCAGAGGGATCGTGCTCGTCTCATTCCCCCTCCTCTCCGCCTGCCAGGAGGTCAGCAAGGTGGGCTGAAGAGTAATTGGCAACTGGCAGGCAGAGAGCTGACACAAGGGCTGTTGAGGGCAGCATTAATTGACAATTGTAAATAACAAATGGAGCTGATGATTCAAATTACCTGTCCACACGATCCCCTCCATTAATTGTGTCCTGAAACGTGACCCAACATAACAAATGGTTTTCAAAAATTTCGTCTCGGCTAATGCCAGGAGTTTCAGCCAGAGTAGGAGAAAAAAGAGAGGGAGAGAGAGTGAGGGCGAGAGCGAGAGAAACACATCAAGGAACAGATTGTTAATATCAGCCGTTTCATCTGGCCGATTGTGAAATAAATGGCAATGGGGCTTGCAGTAACATGGTGCGACACGCCGCGGCGTCTAATGGGACGAGCAGATCTCCACCAGCAGGGACCTAATGAAGTGAGACATCGTTTTTCACCCGGCGACCACGACAATGTCAAGGTGCCGCAACACGCCATTTGTGAAACGATGGTGGCAGGACATCACCTGCTCAGCTGATGGCGCGTGTGCCGACCAGCCAGGCATCAAACCTCCAAACTACACTTGGATGACTTTGGAAAATTGGCCATCAATATCATCAATCGACCTTCTGCTGACCATGAATAAGACAACCTCCGTCCCCTTGTTCTCCATGTTGTTTGGCCACACACCCACAGGACAACACAACTCAGATGGGAGACAAAGGAGGCGACCTTGTCGAACAGAGTGCACTGGGACATGTTTCTATTATTACGGGTCTGCAGGCAGAACAGAGAGCATGCTTTACGGGGAGGGCTTTTGACTGATGATGGGGGGAAAGTTGCAGAAAGGCTGCAGCAGCGTTTGATTTACTGGCTTCTCACCACACTGTAATGAGGAGTAATTCGGTCTTGACATCCCTACATCTCCCTTTCTTTCTCTTCCCCTCCATTCTTATCTTCCTCCTGCTTTACCTTTGCCTGTGGCACCCGTCCCCCCTCCCCCTTTTAGCGTGGTTTGTCACAGTTTTAAGACTTCCCAGCAGCCTGCTCCTGAGTTTTAGTGCTCCTTCCGCAGGCAAGAAACCCCTGACATGTGCCTTATTAACCAAAGGGATTCTGCATGTATCTTCATTAACAGGCTATTAAGAAGACGCCATGCAAATGTGAGAAAGTGACGTCTTCTAACCAATATCCGCCAGGGAGATTAAAGATAACAGAGATGATGTATAATTCATGGAAGGTGTACTGTTATTTTGTGCAAGTTCAGAGGCCAAGGAAATAATTTGTAGCTGTGGGTAGTTTATTTTCTTAAGTTGTTCGTCCTCAAGCGGGAGACTTGCCATCTCTGTTCTTATTAACCACCTAGTAAATGACTCAGACTGGAACAGTCCTCCGAGGTCCGTTTGCAGTGTCTGAAAGCCGGGGCTTTTACCTTGCTTAGTCTTTGCACAGAATGCTGGATGCTATTCCACACAGGCAGATAAGTAGGTGATGAGGGGGAAAGCAGCTTTCACTCACACTGATCATCAAAAGGCATTTTCAAGACAGAATGCGTTGGAAATGTTGTGAAACCATAGGCATTGAGCTGCATACAGCTTCAAGGACTGCAAGTGGTGGGCAAAGATGATGAAAAAAAAAAGAAAACAAGAACCCGAACAAACACATAACCAGGTCTATTAGTAGCAGCTATATAATGGAGGGTCATGATTAGAACTGTCAGGAATAATCAGCCAGTGGTCTGATAAACAAAGCTAATCTGAGAAAGCTCAAAGGGCATGAGGGTTCAAAGGGAATGCAGGGAGTCAATGTGTTGTATGCGATTAATGAAGAGAACTGCAGCTGAGTTTCAAAGCTCAGCTGCTGTTGTTTTTACTCCTTCATATCGCGTTGCTTTCCCGCTAGAGTGGAGGAGTCAACTGTAATTTCTCTCCTGCAGATAAATTCAAAATGAAAACAGACATTATTCTCTCTCTTTTGCACTCGTTTTCTTTCGCTCAAGCTCAATTCCGAGTCTTAATTAGCCCATGCAAAAACAAACAAGTCACTCTCTGTTCAGTGCATTCACTTGAGAAGGTCCATTTGAAGCTTAAGTTTTCTCAGACCTTCTTTAGGACTGACTAACCAAATTTTCCTCCTTCTATGTCTGTGATTGCTCCAATAAAACGGCTGCATACACCCACCCATTAATTTTATGACATGGTCCAATGCGGGCCAGGGAAACCTGTGACCGTTCTGTGCTCATTAAAACTTCACACCGTGGAGCGTGACAGGGTATCAGGGTTACCTCACTCTGACAATAAAGCAGGAGCTTTTAATTTTTCTGCCAATTCAATGTTTTAATGGACTTCAAAGTATTTGATGCAAGTAATGACATGCATGCTCTGATTAATACATCCACTTGATCATTTTTATCTGTATTTGTTGGCTTAAAAGAGTGATTATAGACAACTTTTATTCAAATTTTTGTGAAATAACAAACAAAATATAAAAACTGGCATTAAAGACCAATAGGGATTTTTCTAGGCAAATTATTTCCCATCAGGTTTAACACAAATTCTAACAAATTATAACTAGCTGACTAGTCTAAAGTCTATTAAATACATTCTGTAACTTCACATTGCAAGGGTAAGACAACTCCACACCATAACTGTGAAGCTGTTTTACAGAATGTAGGTAACATTAGCTGTGCTAGCACCACTGACCTTCGATCCTCTAAGCAGGTGAACTCCTGAGATGAATATCATCATCACTCACGTCTTCTGTTATACAGTGTGGAAGTATAACCTGCCACAGCCTCTGGACAACTTTATCCCCATTTTTTTGCATCAAAATAGTGCTAAAACATGCTAATTGTTAGCAAGCATTTCCTCCTCATGTCTGTGCCTACCAATGAGGTCACTGTGGTCAGGACCTATGTACTTTTCTGAGGTATAGTCAAGCAGTAACCTCTGTTCCTTAAAAATAAGGCCAATGCGGAAGTGCAAAAATTACAACACTGCGAGCGTCCACTTGAGGCTGGCTGCAGGAACTCCAGAAGTCTCATCTGAACACCTGTTAAAAAGCCGGATTTTTCCACTAGAAATAAACTAGTTTACAGCCCGGTTCAAAAAACCAAATGTGTCTCATTAGCAAATGTCTTCATGTGCTCTCACTCTACACTTTTTTTGTACCACAGTGGTTTAGATTATATTTAGGAAAAACCTCACTGCAGACTGATTGGTGCGTCTTATTTGATTGACAGATAGCTTGACAGACAGAAGCTACGTTTCTGTCACCCAGAATCCAGAAAGTCGAGCTTAGTGGGATTGATTCAAAGTTCAGTTGAGACTGCGATTTCAATATGGAAGCCGCCACAGATTGGCTTCAAGAGCTGTTTGAGTCCTACTATTGTAATCAAACGGCTGATGTCACACAGGCTTTGTCCAATTCTTTCTACAGTATATGGGTATAGTCTACTTAAAATAACTTGCGCCAAATGCAAAGATATCAAAATACGGACATACCAACTTGCTCATCCAGTAACAGCTATAGATTGTGTCTGTGAATTGGGAATGAAGTGAATGCTCTTCTCGTCCAATATGCAACCTTTGGTAGATGCCAAGGCCATAGCAGCTAAACCAATGCTGAAGGGAAAACAATACAAAGAGAAAAGGCAACTGCCAAAATACAGGTGGGCTTACAGTTTCTAACGTATAATTTAACAGGCATGTTAACTTAGTGTGAGCCCACGGCTTGTTAACATGGTGTGTCTGCAGTGGTTCCCACTTTGGGAACCACTGTTTTAGGGCAACAATTAAGTTGAGGATTTTTTCTTAAAACTCCCAGCTCAATTTTTAGTAAAAACTGGTGGAAAATACATCATAATACAGGAAATAAAACTTTTGAGGCTCAACATTTTCTCTAAGTAAACTGTCTTTTTCTTTCAATAAACATGCAAACTTAGCATTTATACAGTTCCAATGTCATCTGGTCACCAGATGTCCTTTTAGAGTCTCCAAATACATTCTGAACACTGCCTGGATATTTTTATACGAAACCAATGCTTAACAGTCATTTTTGGTTCGTACTGCAATCGATGTTAACTTGATCGGGCATGTGGCAATGGCTCTTTAAGTTATGATGGTAAAGTATCACAGCCATGACTAAATAACATTTAACAGAGTTAAAAACAAAATATTGAAAGCACTAGAAGACTGCAAAACCAAATCAAAAATGAAATATATTAGATTTTAAGGTCAAAAGAAATATAGAAAATTACATTTTTATAGTTTGTATAGTAAGTGCATTTATTTAGCTGTCTATATGTTTTGTTTTTTTTAATGGCATTAATACAGTCCCAGATATACTTACATCATTGCAGTGTGAAGACTGATTAAAAGAAGTTGTTGCAAGTAGTTAGAGTTTAAAAAGGGGATAACAATTGAGGTGCCATATGCCTGTGTGCCTTGGACCCCAAAATGGCTGTCTGCCACTACGCATGCCCCCAAATCTCCCTAATAAGCATTTCTTAAACCCTGTGCATGGCCCTGTTTTCTACCTCCCTCTACTAGTTTTCTGTGCAAGCAGGTTTTTGGACTTGTACATTTCTGAAACATGCATTTTTATTGTAAATTTCATCATTTTCCTGAGATGTGTGCAGTAACTTAAACCACCTCTGTACAGGTATGAAAAATAGCCTGTAATAAGAAGAGTGGTTAATTAGTCTGTTTTATTGACATTCATGAATCATAATTTAAGTTAAGCACCTATCTCTTCAACCATTCCTGTACAGAATAGGCCCTGCATTTATAAAACAAAGAAATCTGAACACTTTATGCCACAAAGCTGTGGCTACTTCTCGAGGCAACAATTTACTTTGGCCTAATCATTGAGAATTTAGATAAAGAGGTGAAGTCAGTTGGTAATCATGTTCAATAACTGTAACCTCAATATCAATCAAAATAATCAGGATTATGATTTTTTTTTTCCATATGGCAGCTCTAGCTTCTGCCTTTTTTTCTGTAAACAATGAAAGCCCATCAAAATGCTACTGGACTTTTGAACTCGGACTGCAGACAGACACCAGAGCAGTCCATTACTTGATGTTGCATCATTTGTGTACAGATCTGCATTTGGAAATTCAGCTTTACAATTAACAACAACTCAAATGTCCATTAGCTACCTCTGATTAGTTTATCTTTATTGAAACATATAATCAGAGCAAATGGAACAGCTGTGTTACAATTTCTTTTGCAAGGAAGGGAAGAAGAGCACACTTTGTACGTGACTCAGGTGTAAGCAGTGCTGGGTATGATCAGATGGATTCTGCACTTAGCCATATATAGCATCCATACATTTATTAATCCTCTGATATAAAGTATTAATGATTATCCATAGAAAGATCCATTTTTAACCTTTGTGTGAAGAATCCCAAAAAGCATCTCTTAGAGGCCACTCCCTCACTTCTGTGACTGAAGCTGAAGTAAGTCATACACTCCATGGATTTGGGTCCAGAGATAAAGGCGGTGAGCAGTTTGGCTATTTCAGCGCAATCCTCTCCCCCCACAGGTGGATCAGATCCCTGCGGCACAACCCTAACCCCTTCTCACCCAGATGATAAATATTTCAGGACAAGGAATCAGTAGATATAGAGGGAAGCTGTAAAGCCGCTCTGTATGACTTAGGAGACTCAGGTTCACATTAGGAACACATGGAGGGAAAAACTCTCAGAGGAGATGAAACAAGTTTGAAGTTATTGTACAAAAACCGAGTCATTGCTCACATTAAGCCAAAAATGAAGGTCTAAAACTCCAAAACACCATTAAAATATTCTTTGCCTCATCCTTCTTTAAAAGTGATATCAAAGTGATATTCATTAATTATAAACGAATTCAGAAAATGAAAGAAATATGGCATAAATCATTACGGATTCCCTTTATCGTGCAGCTTTTGTTGATTTCACACACCAAAGAATGCTAATGGCTTTAAGGATAAAGAAAAAGAAAATCACAGGAATGGTCATATATAATTAATGCCTTACATGCTTCCCTTAATTCCACTATCATTATCTGTGGCACAACCCCAGCATCTCTGCTAGCACACAGCGGCTATACATCAATATAATTTTACGGTTCTATATATGATTCACCCCAGCATCTCTTTACGGTCATTAAACAGGTTGCATGTGCAGGTCGCAGGAGCTTTTTCCCCCTGTCACTCTTTGCCTTCCTGGCAGCGCTGTTTTATTACAGTTACTAGAGCGCGAGCTAAAGGACAGCTCAGGGAACAGTCCGTCCACCTTGTGTCTCCGCAGCTCGGTTCATGTGGAGCAGGTGAAGGTCAGTCTGAAGCTGTGGGGATATCAAAGCCAGTGTGAGTGTTAGACCTCTCCGTCACTTTATGCTCCCTTTCAGTCTCTCTCTCTCTCTCTCTCTCTCTCACCCACACTTTCTGTCTGACCTCTTGCTTTTCTCCCTTTTCCTCTTTCTCGCTCCCTCTTTCTTGCTCTCGGTGTGCCCGCCAACTTCCCCCCTCACTATCTTTTTTTTTTAAGCTCTTTCTTCCTCTTTGTGTTTGTTTCAGATTTAACATAGCCTCGATACAAGTCACTTTCTCTTCCCCGTGGCACAGTCTGTTGAAGTGCTGACTCCAGATCTTCACATTCAGTTTGTCCCCTGCAGCCTGCACATCTGCAAAGGCTCCACTCTACAGCAAACATCAGCTGCACCAGGGGAGGAATAGTCGTATGTTTAACTGGCAACAACATTACCCTTGACAGGCTACTTTAACATGATCAGTCTAAATGATAATGACACCAGCCATTCTTAAGAAGGTATTAGTTCTTTAAACCGTCATGCAGTTAAGGAAATTCTGACATTCGCCAAAGTGCTCTTATCTGTGATTTGTTTACAGTCAAGCACAAAATCTATGAACAATCCAGAGCACTCTTAGGCAAATTTAAGAGCTGGAACTGTATGTAGTAAGATGATCAATTTTTGCACTTATCAGCACTCAAATATAAAGAAGGATCAATACAATGTTATTTTAAATGATAATTTACCACATTTTTTTTTATCAATTTTGAAATAAAATGTATGACTAGACAATATAGTTCTGGTTGATTTTAAATTCAGTCATGCAGCATGTGTGAATAGCATTTAAGAATAAATGCAGATGTTTATCAAACCATATTTATGTATTATGTTCATGCCAGGATTAAATGTATTTTTGTGGTGGGAATTTGATGGAACAGCTGCTATTGGTTGTCACAGCAATTTTGAACTGGCTACATACAATAATAGTTTAAATCTAACAATGGATTAGGAACAAATAAATACATCACACAGTACATGCAATGTCAAAGCAAATCCTGTCTGCAGAGACCGAAAGGGCCACGTCACAGGCTCTGAGGGCCACATCACAAGCTATGTCTCTTTATTATGAGGTCCTCAGGCTGTCTCTTTAAGTTTCATAGTGTTGGAGCATGCACAGTTAAGCAAAGCATGATGTGATGATGGAACAGCTGCTATTGGTTGTCACAGCACCTCAACTGGCTAATGCTAAAGCTAGTAGTAGATAAGATCGAAAAATGGATTAGGAAACAAATAAAGTACATTCAATGTCAGAGTTGTTGCTGTGGATTTTTTTCTGTAAGACCTTCAAAAAACTCAACCAAGTTCCATGCTCGCTAGACAAGACCTCATAAGAGTTAGAAGGCAAGCGTAGCATCCTTAGAACAGCAAAACAACAGGCTCCCAGAGAAAAAAAGTGGCTATGATTTATGGTTCAACAGTTTCTGAAAGCTAAGAAACTGTGCTTTACAGCCAGCATGCGGTTATTTCTGTAATTTCCCCTTTTTCCACCAAGATTCTAGCATGAAGTTCCCCTGTTTTTTGTGTTTCTTCATTTTAAAGTGTTAAAACACTTAACATGAAGTAATATGTAAATAACTGCCATATATTAAAAGTTCTAAATCTTGTGGAAAAATGGGCAAAAGCACGTACTCACTGGGCCTTTTATGGTTAAAATAAGAAAAGAGCCCAGAAACTCAGTTTTAATTTAAACAGTTAAAAAAAAACACTTTTTAAACATGCAGTACATTGTACACAACTGCCAGATATTAAAGTACTTTGGAATAATGGGCAAAAGCACTTACAAGACACTTTCTGTGCCATTTAAAGTTAAAAAAAGAACGTGTCCAGAGGCTCAGGAGTTAAAAGGTTAAACAACCTGTGTCTCTTTTTGTCATATACAACAACGCCAGTTTCAGAGGGTTAATAATGTAACACATTCTTACATACCGCTTTCTCATTGTCTGTCTGTTGTCCTCTTGCTTTTCCTGTCTTTTGGCATAGCCTGAAGGATATTCACTTTATGGCAGTCATCAGTTATTGCCGTTTATCACAAATTCATGCCCTTGGCAGCCGGCTTGCTGGCTAGTAGCTAGTGGCCGCATTAGGGGGGGTTCCTGATGTGTTGTTGTTCAAAGGAGATTCCATATTGTTATTGGTTCTGACCAATGTCAGCCGTCTCTGGGAGCCCCCCTTCCAGCTCAAGGCCCTAGGCAGTTGTCTGGGCTCCCTACCCCATTGCAACGCCCTTTTCTGCACGCTACAATTTCTGTTTTTTTTTCTTGTTCAGGTCTTCATATGGATGACAGTGTTTGTGCTGGGCTGTGAGCTGTCACACACTCACAAGTCAGAATGTAAAGGAAAACTTCTTGGGACCAGGAGATATCACTGTGACTCTCCACTGCTCTCTATCTGTAAGTAACAGACCCTAACGTTCACACATACATCTTTAAGAGATGCTAGGGTGACTTATGTAGTCTTTTTACTGTTACTGAGAAACACTGTTTTACTGAGAGGGGCAGTGGGATAAAAACTGAATCTTCCTTCAATTCTGTGTGGACACTGTGTGTTTCTAACGTCTTTAGGATGTATCTGTGGTGAAACAACCAGAAAAAAAAAAAAAAAAAAAAATTCTATCAATGTCACTGCTCTGTTTTAGCAGCAGGACAATGGCACCTTCTCTCTTTTGATCATTGTTTGAGCTGTCTCTTTCTCATGACATGTTTGTGTTGAAATATGAATATTATGGTTTTCCTTCAAAGTTCTGTACTTTCAGTACTGTCGTATATAGAAATAACTGTTATTGTTTAATTTAAAGCATGTGGTAGGGTCAGCAATGTCACTACCTGGAGTTTGCATGTAGAGCTTGGGTCTGCTGAAGGTGGCAGTATTGTTTGGACAGTGATGGCCATGTGGTGTGGTATGTAAGATAAGTAATGTCTCCATGTTGACATGGTGGGCAGTAAGAGCTATTATGTGAGGGGCTGGCTCTGGGACACTGGAGATCACTGTTCAGCCTTGTAGAGGTGTCATGGGACTAACTGAGAAAAACACCAGCGATGGAGGGTTCCCCCTCGACAACTCTGGCATTTTGCTGCCCATCTGTTGAGATGTGGGGGCCAATATTAAAAGCTTAACCGGATTTAGGAAGTTTTTTCACTGAGCACTTATCCTTTCACAGGGGCATAAGTATCTAGTGTTTATTCCAAATTCTGAAAAGAAATACAAGATGTTACCAGTGTCCCCCAGATTTAGCCACTTCTGTCTGTTTCACTTTTCCTGGAATGCATCCATCCCTTATTCAGTGTAATGCTGTTTTAAAATGTCACCTTGTTGCACTGTCATTGAGCAGACAACGTTGTCCAAGGTGACACACATCTAAGAGTAAATCCAGCACAAGTATAGTTATACAGGAGGAAACAACATCAGTAAGTGCCACAAAGTGCTTCAAGTCCCATCAGAAATGGGTGCTGCCATGTAGTGCAAGAGGCAATACATATTTTTTTTCCATTTTAATTTGGTATAATTGGAATTATCCAGGACAAGACATCATACCATCAATGTGAGACCTCATATCCTCATCATTGGCGTTATCTCTCCCAACAAATATTGCACCTAATTACTAAGTTCTGAATTTATCACAAAGAGCTGGGCCTAAAACTTTGGGAGTAGAGCAGGACAGTGCAAAGCAACTGTATTTTGTAAACTCATTCTACCTCTGGGGGCACTGGAGGAGAAGAGTCTGGCTGCGTCTAGGGCCTAACAATGCATGCACAACCCCAATCACAACAAAAGTTGGGGCACTGTGTGAAATGTAAATAAAAACAGAATGCAGCGATTTTCAAATCTCATAAACCAATATTTATTCACATGAACAACATAGCATTGTGTAGCATCCCCTCTACTTTTAACAGTTGCTGGAGTTTTGGGAGAGGTATGTTGTCCAATTGTTGTTCGATGTAGGATTCTAGCTGCTCAACAATTCTGGGTCGCCTTTGCCGGATCTTTGTACAATGCTCCAAATTTTTCTTTTGCTGAAAGGAAGGCCAGTTCAGCACTTGGACTCTTCTGCAGTATGTGGTTTAGCATTGTTTTGCTGAACCACTACATTTCAGCATTGATAGTTCCTTTCCAGATGTGTCAGCTGCCCACACATAGGCACTGATTAAACTCCATACCTTTAAAGTAGGGGTGCACCGATCGATCGGCCAAAATCGGAATCGGCGCCGATTTCCTTAATTTTGGGGTATCGGTGATCAGCCGATACTTAGATAAGATCGTGGATAAGATCGGATTCATATGTACCTCTACGTACTAAAATGTGAAAAATGAAAGACTAAAGGAACTGATATAATTTAGTAGTTTGGACAGCAATGCTCTAAACTTTTCATTTATATTTGAGAGAACTACCTCATGTGCAGTTAAAACAACAAGTTTGTATTGTTTCACGGGTATTGTTCAATGTTTTTCAAGAAAATAAGATTGGAACATTGAAGGTGTATGCTGTCAGTTATATAAAAAAAAATCGGTATCGGCCAAAATTGGAATCGGCAGGTCAGGCTTTTTAAAGACCGGGGATCGGTGATCAGCCAGAAAATTGCAATCGGTGCACCCCTACTTTAAAGATGTGGGCCTTTGAACTCTGCTGATAACAAGCTGGATGGTCCTAACCCTTTTCAGTCCATAGGACCTAGCATCTGGTGTTTCCAAAAATAATTTCAAATTTCAATTTGTCTGGCCACAGAACAGTTTTTCATTTGTCTTCAGCCCATTTAAAATGTGCTTTGGCCCAGAGAAGATCGCAGCATTGCTTCATCTTGTTCATATACGGCCTCTTCTTTGGATGATACAGCTTTAACTCACATTTGTTGATTGTACTTTGAATTTTTGTTGACAGATAATGATTTCTAAAAGGGTTCCTGTGCCCATGCACAGTCATGCCTGTTTTAATGCAGTGCTGCCTGTGGGCCAGAGGATCATTAGCCTTGCCCCTTGTGCACAGAGAAATCTGGGTTTATGAGATTTGCAAATCCGTACATTCTGCTTTAATTTACATTTTACAAAGCAACCCAACTTTTTATGGAATTGGGGCTGTAGCTTCTGATGACAGAAATGACAATCTGAACAAGTGATACCAACTTGTATCTGTTTGTAGCAACACTACATGCACATTGGATCTATGTATTCTTATACTTTGTGTCTCTAGTGCACAATTGTTTTTCCTGTTCTTTTTTTTTTTTTAAATTTATACATTATTGATGTCTTGCTTCTTGTCTTCTCACTCTTGTATGTCTCAGTGTTTGCAATCAGCCCTGCAGTCTAAGCATTTATATGGACTTCATAGGGGCATTTTTTCTGTGCTAATTAGGAAAACGTAGAAGGTTCCAGTTAATGAGAACATTCATGGATTTAAAAACACAGGTGTGAAATAAATGGTATTCAAGAACACGTGATGAATAGGATTATTCTTTTAGAAACTTTCTTCGAACAAATTTGAGAGACAGTTAAGAGGATATTGGTGAATAAGGGCCATTGCTCTTAATAGTGCATGTCAGGAAATAATGAAAATCAGTGATTACATTGCCATACTTTACCACAAAAATGTGTATTTGTTATTGTCATAGAGGTGCAATGACTGATGAACAAAACATGAATGGTCTAGTTTTAGCATGTAAGCTGCATATAAATTCAAAAATGGCTTTGTTTGACTTGTCAAAAATTAAGACAAATTTATATTAGCCTACCTACATACTAGTAGCACACTTATTAAAGTGCAAGTACAAAGGTATTTTCTGGGGGACAAGTGCCATAGGTGTTTTCTTTTAGGTTATGATAAACAAAATTTAAAATTTGTAACAATTTTTTTGAGTAATTTTTTGTGTGGGTCCAGTTCAGCTTTCTTTAAAAACAGATTGGACACTCAAAGGAAAAAGGGTTGGGACCCACTGCCTTGAAATATCAGCATTTTTGATGTTGGCTGTGGAGCATATCAGTCCTGGCAGTTAAGTGGTGTGCTTTGGACAAGTGGTTTTTTCAGGCTTAAAGCAACACTTTCTTCTCAGCAGTTTTAAAGGTTGGGCTGAGCAGTCTGCTTGTCCCCAGATTATAGAAAATCATGGCAAATTTAACTTTCAGGCACATGGTTGACTAAGACTTGACTGGTGTGTTCATGCACCAACAACCCTGAACATACTTGTCTCATGCATATCTAAATAAAACCTGGCACAGCTCAACAAGCGATGTTCAAAGTCTGAGAGATTTCCTCAAGCATGATATGACAAACCCTGTCTATCGTACCATGTATTCTCTCTGTACTCGTTACAAGGCCAAAGCATTGAGAAAGCTACTTTAGACATTTAATATTAATCACTGTTGTCAATCAAGCAGTCATTTAAGCCTGTTAAGCTCTAGGTTTTCTCATGACACAAAACTCCTCCTTATTTTTACCCTTTTTTTTAAAGTTCAATAGATGAAATTAATCAGTACTTGATGGTTATTTTAGGTACTGAACTAGTTTGTTACTTTTATAAGTTTCCTGTGAAGTGAAGTCACTTCAGGACAGAGCACAGCATTGTTGCACTTTTTTGAAATAATATTTAAGGCCAATCTTTATATGTTAAAAGTCACACTGGACATTACTTAACACTGCCAGATTTTACATGATAGTATTTGATCATTATTTCTCATATTACCTCTGGGAGGAGGGGTGGGAAGAGAGAGGAAAGGTGTGCATGTCTGTGCCACAGATGGAGAGGAAAAAGAGAGAGACTTTTCACCTTGGTCCTGAAGTAACTGTTTACTTGTGCGAGAACAATGCTTCAACTGTAAATCACTGTGGAGTGCACCCTCTGCTCATGATAAATCTGCGTAAACGCCAACGAGTGCCGTATAATGTGGTTTTTCAAAACACCTGGAAGTAACACTCTATATCCCGGCAACATTTGGGTGGTTATGATGTTATTAAAAAATGAATACCGCCCAATCTTAATGGGCAGGCTCTCTGCAACCTCCTTTTAAAAGGCAGGAGGCTTGAGCATGACTGGATGCTTGACAGACGGCTTGTTCCCACAAACTAATTTCTTAGTCAGTTCACAAAAATCTTAATTTAGACTAGCTAATGTTATGAAAACTCTTAGAAAAGAGCCAAAAATGAGAAAAATGTCTTCAAAATGGCTAAACATGGCAAATTGGTTGCAGAATGTGGCTAATGTTATGTCTTCGATCTGTCGTGCAGGTTAACATCCAAGTGCCAGAGCTAAATGTGTTTGAGCAATTCTAGTCTTGATATGCCAGTTTAATCTGACACAGCTTACGGTACATACATAACATTTTATGCCAGTTTACTATTTTAAAATACCAACAAACAGCAGTTCTGCTTGCTATCTGTTCATTGGGCAGCAGAGTAAGGACAGAAGGCCCATCAGCCAGCTCTACAACCAGTATATGTCTACACTGTTACTGGTGGCAGGTAGCTGTTTTACAGTCTGAAGCACAATTTGACCAGCATTGATGCAAGAATATAAATAATTCATTTGGCCAGCTAGTAAATCTGGTGCCAATGACTTGGAGTGACATAATTTATTGTTTAGATGTGCCAGTAATGCACATCCCTAGTTAACAGCCATTTGTTTTGATATCATCAACTGAAAAAGCAGGATAGGGAAAGTAAAACAAAGAAAAACATGGAGCTGTAACACTCTTAATGCAGCAGTTCAAATAATAAAAGTAGAGATATTGTTAACATTAGCACCCAGAAAAACCTGAAGTAATACACACGTTGCAAAGAATACTAATTAGTCTTATTTGTTGGAGAAGGACACTCATTGGAATTTCTAGGAGATGTAAGAGGTGTAAGTAATTTATGTAGTGTTAAACTGCTTATAATGAACCAGAAATCCACTTTTTGTATCCTTTGTAAAATTTGGTAATGAAGTAAATAGTGTAGATCTGTGACAAAGAGGAACTAAGGAAGCTGATGTCCTTGTTCAGGAAGTTCATAATTGCCACCAGCAAATAAACAACACCTTTAGTTTAATTGCCATGGGAGTTTGAAAACGTGTTGTTCTGGTCCTTGGAGATCCGTTGCCCATTGGAGGAAAAAGCTCAATGACATTGGGCAAAGATCCAAATAGGATCAACGTGCTATGCAAGCTGAGCCATTTACCCCCCTTCTATCATCTATTAGTGTGTGAAAAATAATTTTAGACCGGTTCAACTTTTCTAGTCTGTTTTACAGCAGATGCTCTTATAAACAGTTTTTTTTTAATTTGCTGTAATCATTCGCTTCATTTCACTGTCCAACAAGTTTCCTACCTATTTATTTATTTATTTATTTCGGACAACAAACAATAAAAAAAAACAAAAAAAAAGTGTAAGAGATATGAAAGACAAAATCCACAGTCCTAGTTTTGTGCAAACATGGATTCCAAAATGTATCTTGAGGTAAAAGAGGCACCCGCAATCAAAGTTAGAAAAATCAAAAGGAGATCTTACAAAGTAGAAGCCTTTGTAGTTCAGAATTCCTTTTCTTTTGCTACAGTCCCAGCACGGCTGCTCAGCACAGAAAAACTCTGTAGATTACATGAAAAAATAATATATAAAAAGCAACTCTGGCCAAGGATAAATACACAGATATTAAAGAAGGAAAGAAAGAAGGGTAAAGAAAGAGCCAATGATATAGTATGGGGTCTCTGATTTCTTATGGTACCCCTTTTCAGCAGGAACACAGAGATAAAACAGAAAAGATCTATAGTCAAAATCAGCTTTAAAGTCAGGTCTGGTTAACCAGTTTGAGACAATGCACACACGCTATGATAAAAGATAAAACTTCCACTCATTAGATTGGTAAAAGTGATAGGTGCATGCACCTGACCCATCCCAGTTAGAATAGACAACACCATATTAATGCTGAACACTGGAACCCAGACCAATGATGCTGATAAGCTTCAAAAGAAGTTTCCACACCAGTCAAGAGATGTAGATTTTAGGGATTCCTGTTTTCTGAAGCCCTTTTTTTTGCAAGGAATAAGTCATGCCTGTGGACCTCTTGCAATTTGCAATAATTGTGGGGAACATCTTAATTTTTAATCCCCTGTGAGTTAAAATTTCTTGGGCCAATTATCTATCATTATAGAGTAGACACAAAGGTTCTCTGATAATAGTAATCTCGTCTGAACAAGCGCATCTGTAATTTGGGTGGGATTTACTTTCTTCAAGCAGGTCGCTTTTTCTGGTCGATAATAAAGCAGGCTGTGTTGGACATGGTAAATAAAGGTTTCTACAACATTCTGAGTGCAAATTCAGCTGGCCAGTCTTGCTAAACACCACCAGATGTCCAACAACAGATGACAGGCTTTGTAGCATGCGATGAGGAACATTTTCTGTCTTTCTCTGTTTTTCTTCAAGACATCTTGGAATGGTGATTGTCAGGGCTGGCTGTAGGATGTAGTTTTATGCCCCCAGAGACAAGGTGGGTGCCATGCTGTGCCCACATGGGGATACTGGAAATATCAGTAAATTGGAGGAAATTAAAGACTTTGTTTATTTGGGCCAAGTATGCCATGTTAAATAGAGACAATAGAGAGTAACGTTCATTATTACCAGAGTCCCCCATGTAATATTAATCCATTGCAGACAGGGCTTGTGTTTACAAAACACAAAACCTTTCTTTAAGTGAAGGAAAGTTGACATGCTATGTCTCATAATGTTAGGCAGGTGTAAAAATAATCAATAAAGTAATATATCGTAATGTACTTCTGTATTGATAGATCAGCTCATTTAGATGTTACAGAACTAATATGGCTGCAAAGACTGTGATAGCAGTTTTGAAACACACGTCACATATGATGCAAGTTAAAAAAGCAAACAGGTGGCAATAGAAACAAAAACGCATGTTTTGTGAGAGATTTGGCACTACTGAAAGCAAAGACACTGTTTCTCCCAGCTAAGGCTGGGCAATTAATCACAAAGGAGAAATATGGCGCACTGCAATTTGTAGTTATGGGGTTATTGCAATATTGCTTTGACTTGACTTCTGTCAAAATACCAGTTTGATACTTTCATTTTTTTGCAGCTGCAGAGATTTTATGCACATTTTGCTGGCCTGATCACTCCTACATATTACCATCTTACTTTGTCATACTGCCACCTACTGTTGACAGCCAGTGCAACCTCATACACAAAGTGCAAAATGCTCATTATTTTTTATTTAATGGCAGTCTTGGGAGGATCTACATGGTGCCTCTGATGTGCTGCAGCGCACTAAACAGGTTGCTAACAGCAGGTTGTTAACACCCATCTTTTACTACACACCCACAACTGCGACTTCCCCCCTATATGCACTAGAGTGTGAGGGCCCTTCAGTGCTGCTTGCAGCCTAAGTTTTAAATAATATCATGTTTGTTAAATGTGGTTTTCCATTGTTTTTGGAACACCCATGTCAGTGTTATTTTAGAAAAACAAAATTGTTGTTTCTTTTGGGATCAGCCACAATCATATAGCAAAATCTGAAAGATATTTTTTCAAGTTTCCCAGTATGGCTCCTCGAAATCAGAGTGGTTGGCATGTGGTGCTAACCTTGCAACGCAGATGGATACAGCCGTTTCCCTGTTTTTCACTGGCGAATCCATCTTGTTAAATGCCCATCTGAACTGTTTGGGCCAGGTTAGAAAGTGACGAGGGGCAGTACTTTCAGGCACAGCACAGTTGTGATGTAAACAAACAGCAGCAAGAGGCCGGTGCAATTGTAGCCGGCAATGAGCTACCCATTCTGGCTATGCTGCATTGTGTTCAGGCAGGAAGCAATCAAAGACTCAGGCCAGTCTCACTGAGCAGAATTTATTCTCTCCCAAGTTGAGCTCCTTAACAGGTTCAGAGCAGAGAGCAGAAACACAGTCAACAATTAGCTTTCTTCTTAGCAAGCCTCTCCCAGTCGTGCTCTGATCAGACTCTTAATGTTAGCTCTTGAGAAAATACAAATAAACAAAATTGACATTATAATGTTAAATTAAAATACATATTTAAAAAAAATACAACATTGAAAATTAAACAGACTCCCTATAAACATAATAATAAATGTACAACAAAATAAACATACCTTAACAGGTTCAGAGCAGAGAGCAGAAACACAGTCAACAATTAGCTTTCTTCTGAGCAAGCCTAGCATGAAAAAAAGAAAAGCTTAAAATGTGCTAAACAAGAGATGCAATAGCGGCAACGGCCCACACACACACACAAGCAGGCTCAACATACACATGTCAAGCTAGCGTGTCAAGCTAGCTCTCTCACTCTGATTCAAAGGCTAAATAAATGAGAAAAGAAACACCAATCTCATCTGCTGTACATATATAGAACAAACAAGCAATTTTCAACTGTTAGCTAGAGGTAAGAACTCTTATATCTATGCTTTATGAACGAGCAACAGTAGATACACACCTTTCCCAGTCGTGCTCCGATCAGACTGGCGAGAGGGCGGAAGTGACACGATATACCACCTTACCGCCAGCAGAGGGCATAGTAATGTCACTAATTCAAGGCTTCAAAATAAAGACTTAAAAATACTTCAATAAAACACAAGATTTTGGTGAAATTAACTTTAAAATATAAACAAAACATACAACCCCCCCCCCAAATAAAAAGACTATATTCTTATCCAATATAATTTCCCTATCTGTTACACAATTATGGCAGAAGAGCTCAGCGTGGATGCTGCTAAAGCGCCAGTTTTATCGGAACTTGACAAAAATTCTTGGTTAAAAGAAGAATAAAAAACAGCAGTGAGTTGTTTTCATTTCAAAAATGACAAAAGTCGAGTACTTACATGTCTTTAGTCGTCATGTTTCGCGTTATTCCTCGATAGCTGCTACGTCACGTGTTTTGTTGCTCTTATTGGCCCGTAGAGATGTGACAGACAGAACGTTCATCCACTCACACTCTGAGTTTTTTTCAAAGCCTCTGCCTTTTCTCAGACGTTTCCCATTGAAGATTTCCCAGATTGATGTGCGAAACACTTCCATCTGGCGTGTCAGGTTAATGTGGTGCAGCAATTACTGAATGTTGATCCTCTCATACCGTTTTCATGATCGCACAAAACCAAAATAGTAATTGACATATAAACTTTATCAATTGCCCAGCACTAGCTCATAATTAAGTGAAAACCAGAATACTATTGTATCGAATTACTTTTTCACACAGGGCCAGGTAGGTTTGGATGGATTTTTTTCCTGTATTAAATTAAATCATCATTTACAAACTGCATTTTGCATTTACTTAGATTATATTTGTCCAATGTCAAAATTTGTTTGATGACCTGAAACATTTAAATATAACATATATGAAAGAAACACATACATAGGAAAAACGAGAAATCAGGGAGGGAGCAAATTCTTTCCACAGCGCTGTAATTTCTTTATCCTCATAAATAAATGTGCACAGTCTTGTTTTGGTGTCGAATCAAATGTTTTATGGCAGTGAATATGCAGGTAGCTGGTTAGCTTGTTTCATGCATTAAAATTGTTGATATAAGGATTTTGCTAAATGTAAATGAATAATTTCAATATGAAATGTCTTTACCCTATTGTTCTATTGGGCAATGTTTTTCTCTACTTTCCATGGCATCCAGTTTTTTTTTTTTTACTAAAACTATTTAATTCTCAACCATTAGAAAAAATAGGCCCTTAGTTTAGAAAAGTACTTTCTAAAATGAGCAGTAAACACGTGTAAAAATTTGACTTATTTTACACTTTTTGGAGTGTCTTACTTGTCCATATAAGACAAACTTGGAAATGTCCATGGTTGTATTGCCTAGTCTTGTTTAAATTAAAATAATAATAATCCTGGAAGAGGATTGTGCTGTTGAATTTTGACCTTCTCTGAACATGGGTATAATGTAAGAGCCCACCTGAAAACTGCATGACTCTGAAAATCCCCAAACGAGACACTACAATTGAATTAGTACATCAAATAGAATTGGTTTATTTGGCATTATTCAACAAATACTCATTCTCAGATCATGTGCAATGAACAAATTAGCTTATTTTACTCCCTTTTGATCTGATTGATTGCTGGCTGCTATTAAGTATCCTCATTCCTATTAAGCACTGCTGAATGGGCTGAGTCGTTTATTCCCTGTGCTTGACTGCTTAACCGAAATAAACCTTGGGATAATTGCTATAGGAGAGTACGGGGGTGGCAAATTGAGGTTGTGCAGTGCCCTACAGCCTATTTATAGATGTTCAGCCAACTGCTTTATGAAATAAAGTGAGAGCTTGCTCATGCAGTTGTGTGGGTGCTAATGTGTGGGTGTGGGTGAGTGTGGGTGGGAATTCTGAGCATTTGGAGGTGTAAATAGGTGGGTGCATGTGCCAGTGCAATAGTGTGTGAACTTTTTGTACCTGAAGTGTGTTTGTGTCCTCAGTATTTGTGCTGCTGTATGTGTCTTGCACATATTGCATGAACCTCACAAGGTCATAGCTCTCAAAAACTAATGCAGACTTCATTCATGCCTTTGTTCATGTGCAGGCTGTAATGGCAGGTCAGTCTTGTAAAGGACACACTCATTGTGTATCCAGCTCTTATTATGGATGTTGCTTCATAATTCATTCAAAATGAAGGATTTGTATCTTTTTTTCAGCTCAAATTTCACCTTTTTGCATCATCTCAAAAAAATAAAAAAATAAAAAAAATAAAACAGTTTCTGCAAGTGAGGTATTGCATGAATGTTTGGTATTTCACAAATCAATATGTCATTTAACATTTGTGAAATCCAGTCCAAGGCTAATCTTGAATCAACAGAATCTCAAAGGCGTCGGCACTGATGGAATTCAATTGTAAATACTCAGTAGTTTCTGAGCTGTACAGGGCTTATCAGAAAAGTTTTGCTGTAAGGACATGATTGCACTAAAACTTTTTTTACCCAACTAAAATCAATTTCATATCTTGTACAGGAGAAATCCATGTAGAAGCTGCATTTTACACAGCTGGACTTTAACTTGACCGTCTTGACTCTGTGTTACTGGGAGCATTATGCAACCAAAGAAGTGGGTGATCTGCCTCCGACGTACACAAAAGACATTCAAGTTCAAGTTTATTTAACTGACCTCCATGTGGCTCTGATGACAGCCGCCCACCCACTTATGTGATTTGTAACCTTGGCTTCTGACACTGAATGCTTGGCACTGTTTTTTTTTTTTTTTCTTTTTTTTTAATTCTCTTGGGTGAAAGTGCTACTCATTGAATAGTTACAATGCGCATCTGCTTTACTTAGGTTCATTTTTTCCCCATTAGAGAGAAAAATATTAACCATCAGAGTTGCAAGTCTGAATATAAATGAGTACAAATGTAATATCTCTCTAATTTGAGGTAATATATTCCCAACTAGCCTCTACAGATCAGTTTTTGACTCTTTGTATAATGAAACTTAGAAAGAAAATGTTGGAAAATATAAATTAGCATTTCTAAGAATCTCTCTCTTGGTATTTATCATCTCTATGTGAAAAGTGGTCCAAGGGATATAGTTCAGTATTTTGAAGTGGGGTTGCATGGGTTACTTGAAAATACTAAGCGTGTTAGCCACAGGAAATGAAGGTCTGGATGCTAGTATGGAAGCTTGGCTCTGTATTGCCACAAACCAGACTTTTTCTAACTTGCTATTTAGGCAAAGGAGCATGAAATATGTGGTGGGGGTGGGTATGAGTAATCCATGTAACCATCATAATGCAATAACTTTTCATTACTAGCACAAAACACAACTGCTGTTTTAGGCAAAAATTTGACTGATTTAGCATTCAGTTTTGATTAGTTATTTTATAGCACCACTTAGGATTGTGGCATACATTTTCAAATACCGTCAGACCTTTACAAAGCTTGTCCGTGGTGTATGGTATTATCACCAGGTGTTCATAAGCCACAAAAAAGAGGAAGCGGGTAGACCCAGCACTTGCAAGTGCTTTCACAAGCGCAGGGCGTGGAGTGCACTTCTACAGGCATTCCATGCACTACTAGTTAGGATTGTGAGACTAAAACGTCACAAGATTTCTTGTCGAGAGGAAAAATGTCTTGAGAGATTAACATACAGCAGTAGGCTGCATAAAGTAGTGTACTTTAACTGGATACTAATACTAACTAATAACACTCTAAGAGTTTGTATGGCAGCAAGGACACAGAGCCAAAACTTATCCTTCATCACCTGTTTGAATCACTGCTTACACTCCCCTTCTGCATGCATACGCCGTTTTGAGCTGCACATGAGCCAACATCAGAAAGTGAACGCAAGTTGCGGACCAGCCTGCTGGATACGGCAGTGGCAAACTTAGCGGAAAAAACACGTACCTGCTCAGCGTGGATGCTGCTAAAGCGCCAGTTTTATCGGCTCTGCTCCGTTTGTTAGCAAGAAACAAACGCTAAAAGACACAAACGCTGCAGCTGGCGGTGCAAGAAAGCAGACACACACTCATCTGCAAACAAGATGTGTCTGCTTTATATGAGAGAAACACAAAGCAATTTCAGTGGAAAAAAATGATGATTACAGCAGATGTGTTAATGAAAAACATTACTTTTAAATGTTTACTTTGTCGAAAAGAAACAGGCTATTATTATTCAAGTGATGGAGCTTTTTATATTTCTGTCTATTATAGTCATATTTAAAAAATAATATCATTAATAGAAAGTCCAGGTTTATCTAAAAGCTTCTATTATATGTAATATTTCTGGAATAATCAGGATGTGACGCACTATTAACATGTATGGATATTAGATAGGTAGTGCTGTTAAGATACATGTTTGAAACAAGATTAAACAAGATATAAACATGTAAGCAATGATATTCAGTGCAAGAGAATTAGTTATTCAAAGGGGACCTGTGATCTTTGCATTAATGACTTTTCATGTGCATAAAGACAAAATTTCCAGTCATATGTTATGAATGTTAAAAAAATAGTGTAAATCTGCTAACATTATGAGCTTAGTGGCTCGTCCCACCCCTACTACTACTCTGTGCTTCTGATTTTACAATAACATAAAGAGAACATTTAACTCAGCTTACCTGTGAAGTGATTTATAGTTGCAGCAATGTTTTCACTCTTGACAGGTAGCTGAGTTACATCAGGATGGAGGATCAAATGAAGCATGGTGTCTTCTGAGTAACAGCTCATATGTTGTCAGGTTTTGGGTTGATGGACACAGTGCAGACAAATGGGCTTCTAAAAGTTATATTAAGGGGAAAATCACTTAAATTCAGAAGGGAAAAATTGGGAAAGGGAGAAACCTGAAACTAAATGGCAAAAGCCAAAATCAGGACACTCCTGTTATCAGAGAACAAAAATGCTGAGTAATGGCTCCCTGTGCTAACAAACTGATACCTGGTTATTCTTTGAACCTATTCGCAGAAATATTCTGAAATGCTTAAGGAAATTCTTACAGTCACTATCCACCCAAGAAAACCTAGAAAGATACCCTCCTTATCTCTGGTGGTGAGATAATAAGTCATGACCCGAAAGATCTTAACAATTCAGATGATAATAATCATGACCTAAATATCATGTTTTATCACAGTATTATTATACTTCCCTAAGAAAAGTACAGATTCTTCTTTTAAAATAATTTCACCGAGTTTAAATCAAATTAGCATAGGGGACCACACACTGTTTAATTGTATAAACATTAGAAGCAAAAATGAAAACCTTGTCAAATGTGCCAGTGTGTCAAAATTTTTGATACCTTTTGGATTCAACATACTTTAGACGACATATTATTCATTATTTTTAGATTTTATAGGACAGTAAAGTATCAAAGTTACCAAAGGGAAAAGAGATAATACAAGTCATATTTTCAGTTCAAACCTTCTTTTCAGTCTGAATTAGTAGTTATGAAATCACAAAGGTCACAATTCCATCTGTTTTTTCTGTTGTAAGCTAATTAGCTTCTATCTTAGTGATTTCAACATGGGTTTTGACACTGTATCATTATTTTTAAATTCTGTAAACCAGCCTTGCAGCATTACTGTTGCAGAATGAAGTTGTAATTTGCATAATGCTTTTTTAAAAATTTAATTTTTAGACCAGTGTTTCCCAATTTTTTCTGGTGACCCACTTTTTACAGGATAAAAGCCATGGCAACCTAACAACTTTGTTTTCAACATGTTATTGCTTATCAAGTCTGCCTTCTGCGCCATCGTCAGCTGGTTGGTTGAGCTTATGGCTGGTGCTAGCTTAGATATGTTAATTCCAGACTCAATCTGCGTTCTCTGCTTTACAAGCCTTGAAGAAACCACTTCACCCTCCTCACATAGGCTTTCTTCCCATGCTCGACTCCTTAGGTCTTCAGTGGCTGTCTGGTCTGGAACAGTTTTTTTTTTTTTTTTTTTTTTTTTTTTTTTTATTAGCCAAGCATCAATAACTGTGACTGTAGTTCTTCTACCATCCAGTGGCCAGTAAAGCCTTGTGTGCTATTTTGCTGCAGAGAGTGATAGTTATTGGGTGAAGGCCCCCAAGGTGGCTATAATGTGCACTAAAAACAGACACTCACCGGCCACATTATTAGGTACACCTGTTCAATTGCTTGTTTACACAAAAAGCTAATTGGCCAATCACATCACAGCAATTCAATGCAATTTGGCAAGTAGACGTGGTCAAGACGACTTGCTGAAGTTCACACGAGCATCAGAATGGGGAAAAGAGGATTTAAGTGACTCTGAATGTAGCATGGTTGCTGGTGCCAGATGGGCTGGTCTGGGTATTTCAAAAACTGCTGATCAATTTTCACTCACAGCCATCTCTAGGGTTTACAGAGAATGGTCCAAAAAAAAAGAAAATATCAGATGAGGGCAGTTGTGTGGAAAAAAAGGCCTTATTAATGTCAGAGATCAGAGGAAAATGTGCAAACTGGTTCAAGATGATAGAAAGGCAACAGCAACTCAAATAACCATTTTTTACAACCAAGGTATGCAGAATACCACCTCTTAATGCACAACAAATCAAACCTTGAACCAGATGGGCTACAGCAGTAGAAGACCACAGCAGTGCCACTCCTGTCATCTAAGAACAGGGAACTGAGGCAAAAATTGCATCAGTTCAGGCTGGAAGTGGTGGTGTAATGGTGTGGAGGATATTTTCTTGGCATGCTTTGGGCCCCTTAGTACCAATTTAGCATTGTTTAATGGCCACAGCCTGAGTATTGTTGCTGACCATGTCCATCCTTTTATGACCAGCGTACCCATCTTCTGACGGCTACTTCCAGCAGGATAATGCACCATGTCACAGAGCTCAAATCATCTCACACTGGTACCCTAACTATGACAATGAGTTCATTGTACTCCAATGGCCTCCACAGTCACCTGATCTGAATTGCTTAGAGAACCTTTGGGATGTGGTGGAAAGAGAGATTTGCATCATGAATGTGAAGATGTCAAATCTGCAGCAACTGCGTTATGCTATCATGTCAGTATGGACCAAAATCTGTGAGAAATGTTTTCAACACCTTGTTGAAACTACATTACAAAGAATTAAGGCAGCTCAAAAGACAAAATGGGGGTCCAAGCCCAGTACTAGCAAGGTGTACCTAATGAAGTGGCAGACAAGTGCAAATGTCCCATTAAATACTGTAGTAAAGAAAATGTGAAAATTAATTTGGCGACCCAACAGAAATCTCCCGTGACCCAATTGTGGGTCTCGACCCAGACACTGGGAATGAGTGCTTGTAACCAGTGTTTCCCAACCATTTTTTCCTTTAAACCCCCCATACATGTACATAAGAAAAGCAGCGCCCCCCAGGACCCCAGAGAGAAGAAAAAGTGACACACTGCTCCCAAAAATCAACTTATATTTTAATTCTTTCACTGCATGCATAGGCCTAAGAAAGGCCTTTGCATGTTTTTCTTATCAAAAGACCTTTGTATAAACTACTCAGTAACTGCTTTATCATGGTTTTAGTCAATATTTGCAAATCTAATTTTGGCAGCCTAAGAGCAGACAAAGCCTCACACACCCCCTAAGATCTTTGATCTTTGACTGACTGGCTCTCCTTCAGATAGAAATGACAGTATGCATGTGATAACGTGAGGGAAATTAAATAAAATGTACCCATTAGATCCCTGGAGGGAGAAAAAGTAGGGACTCTGGTAAATGATGATGCTAAGATAAGGAGCAAATGCTCTCCTTTAGGTGTCAGGATCAAATCTATCTGAACTCCTGTAGTCAGTCCTGTAGCCTTAAGTCTCATAATTTCTATCTAAAGACCTAATGACACTACTAATTGTAACTGTAAACCCAAACCTTGCAAAACAAAGACCTAGGAGTCTCAGGAGGACTGCAACATGAGTGTAGACAAACACAAAAATAAACACTTTAAAGCACAGATGTACACTCCCCAGATTAAATGAAGCATCAAATGATGGGTCTCGAACATCTCCCTGGCTCTCTGGTTACTCCGCTGTAAAGTATGCTGAGCGACACAGTAATGAAAGTCACTGTTCATCTGATGTTAATTGATCAAGTGGGTCCCGTGGGGACATTTACGTGAACAAAAGGAACAATTGCATTATTTAAGTCTCTTGAAAGGTGGAATCAATTAGTTATGTATCAAGCCCTGTGGTATCAAAGATAAAATAAATGAGGGTGGGAATCCCTGTGTTCAAAGACAGACGTAAGACATGGCAACACAAAAGGATGACTGAGACGTAAGTACCTTTATTATTCTTTAATATATCTTAATTTTAGCTTGTGGGATTTGGACCATGATGGGACAACAAATGTATTCCCAATATTATATTTCTATCCTGGACACAGGCATCACAGCAGAGTAGTTTTCATATCTGGCAGGAAAAATAAAACTGTACTGTGTTTCTGTTAAACTGTCAGGGCATGGAACCCCATTTAGGATTAGAGTTTAATGGGGCTTTTGGGCCTGAATCTGCTCTCAACAAGGCTGCTTCCTCGCTGAGCCAAGCCCACCCCCCAGCTAAAACTGCAGGTGATTATGCATGGCTGTCAATTCCATTTAGCCCACGGACCCAAACTTCAAAAACTGGACAAGAAGCCTTCAAGTTTGCCCTGTCCATGCAGATGCTGGTGTTTATTTACCCAATACAGGACACTAGTGTGTGTCTTGCTGGTGATAAGGAGTAATCTGGAGGGTACACATTTGGCAGAAATCATTGTTGTGCTCGCGATGGTCCATGGCTCAATTTATATTTCATTATGCCCACTCCATGACTGGCATTTTCAAGTTGGGGATATGAAAGATTCCATGCAGTGACACATCATCCCCTGTTCCACAGTTCATTTTCTAAACCTCAGACCTAAAGCCCCAAGAAATGTTTCCAAGAAATCATTGTTTAAGGCGCTAATTTCAGTGGCAAGCCTTGAAAATCTTATCAGGGTGTACTGTTATTTGACATTGCCTCTAGCTCTGAATATTTAAACAAATCTTCTCCCTGCTGCCCCTAGATGAGAATAGCGTGAGTTAAAAGCTTTAGTGTCCCAAACCAAATTAATTTAGACTCCTCCTGTTGAATATTTAGCCTTCCTGAGAGAAGATCAGCCCAAAGTTGCCTTTCTGTTACATCTTGTTTATCCTGCAACTTGGCATGTCATATTTCTATCATATCTACTCTTGTGAAAAATTGGCACATCATTTTGGCAAGGTCTCGGAGCAGTAATCCTGTCCACGGTGATTTAGCCCCAGAATTTTGACATGATGGATAGACAGAGTGTTTTCTCACACTTCTAAGGGCCTGTAGTGGCAGACAAATGAGGATAGCTCAGCTATATAGAGTTGGCACTGTGCTTTACGTTAGAAAGCCAGGGCTGAGTATTTTATTTGAGAGACCAACAGCTCTAATAGAGCCTGAAACTTTTTTTAAACTTATGGTGATTCAGCTGCAGTCTTTAACAACTAAATTCAGTTGTCAAGTCATATTCACCAAACCCCCTCCCTCTTACAGCCTTGGATTTCTTTTGTTGCCAATAAATGAGAGATTATTTTAACATCTATCATTGAAGCGCTGCGAACGAGTGAAGCTTTTAGAGATTTCAGACACATAACTCCTCTACGGCTCTGCTTGTATCGCTTAGGGCACTGCTATTTAGTTTAATATGCACAACGTAAAGCATTGGACTCAATCTTTATCTCTTCTAAGTCTTCAGCACCAACATATAATCTGATGATTGAAATGAATCGATGCCAAAGAAATGAATCACATACGTAGCCTACCCTGCAGTCTCGAGGCTGACTTTTACAGTTACAAGTTTTGAAGATAATTACACGAAAGCAGCTTTAAGGCTAATTCATCTGCAAAATGTGATATGAAATGTAAACATTCTTTTTATTATCTTGGTAGGATCAGCTGGTATTGACTCATAAATCGGATTGGAGATGCTTGGGGACACAGTCAGTTTTTATGCATGGTGATGCAGCACTACTTTGTCACTAAGGAGCTCTAAGGCCTCACTTACAGCACAATCTCAATGCAATCTCACAAAAGAAAAGCAGTAATACACATAGTGAATTATCTCATAAGAAAACTCCAAACAGGCCCTTTTTTTATCTGATGAACCCAGAGTGAACTGAAATAGTAAAAACAGAAAGTTGAGCATCACCAAGCACCTACCTTGGCTGCATTAACACCCACATTTTGGCATCATCCTGGTGATAGAGAGCGACTCTCAGAGTCGCTTGAGAGACAATATTCTACAAAGACAAGTCTGAGATTGTCCAGTCCAGAGCGTCAGGCAGGAGCTTGTCACCTTGTGGAAGGTGCAGAGAGCAGAATTGGTCTAGTAAAAATGAGAAGTGACAGGATATTGATTTGCTTATCGCTGCTGTGCAGACACACAGATGTGAAGGGCAAGAGAAGGGGGGTGGCGGGGGTAGGGTGGCGGTGGTTATCAGGCTTTCACGTCTGATAGGGAAACTGAAAAAAGAAAAAAAAAAGAGAGATTTATCAGCTGATTGCTTCGCCTCAATTTTGGTTCCACTTTCTTCATGTGCTTAACTGTAAAACGGCACATACTTTTTGAAAGTAAATAAAAAAGTGTGCCGGTTATTTGGCCAGCTAAACTGGCAGTATACTGCCTTAAATGCTTATTGACGTGGCTCATCGGTATTCCCTCTACCATCATTGCAAAACATAGATAGACTTGTTAATTAAATTACACGCTACAATCTCAGTGTGAAGTCGACTAAGCCTATTTCATGGTGTTTAAAGTACAAACTAGCACTTCAAGACTGACATTTTACATACCGTAAGGTACAGTACTGCCCCAAAACTCAGAAGGTGCATGACTAAAACAAAGTTGTCATGCTCCTTTTATTTTAAAGAAAATAGCACAAGGGTCATGGAGATGTTGCCCCAGATATAGGCACATCCTGCTTCATAAAGAAATGAAAAAAGAGAAAGAGAAAAGATAAAACAAGAGAGGAGGAATTTAAAAAGAAAGTCAGCACAAATAAAGTGCAAAAGCAAGAGAGGCAATATGATTCATTGTGGAGAAGGAACAGAGCCACATAGAATTGCTGTTAAATTCCCTCTGCTTCCGAAATGATTAGCACATGATTTAAATATTAATCATGTTAACGTTTTGGCGAGAACAGCTGATAGCAAAATATGATAAAAGGAAGGCGCCACAGTCTTCACACTGTCTCTAATTTAAAGACCTGTTACCCCCTCAAAAACAAAAAGAAAGAAAGAAAGAAAGAAACCCTAGCAAAGCAAATCTAGATTAACATAAAAGGGAGAATTTCTGCACTAACTTGAATAAGAAATTAGTTAAAAAGTTGAGGTTTATTTTGGAAAAACTGGAAACAATGGCCTGGAAGCATTAATGGGGTTATTTTTGGTGGTGTTTTTATTTCATTTTTTTTTTCTCAGGGCTTTGAGAGCTTAACACTCTGAATCTTACTCTGAACTTACAGGGCCACTGTACTTTCTAGTTCTTTATGTACACTATATGACTCCCTACTAATAAGAACTGAGAAAGCCTTTCTTCTCATGCCAAATTGTCAAAATACAGTTAACGTTTTCTCAGGCATGGCTGCGACAAATCCTCTACCTGTCAGCTGACTCGAGTGGTTATCCTGCAGAGAGTGCCTCTGCTATCAGGATTAGAGCGGCAAAATGAAATGCATTATTGCTACTGACACCAATGTAGAGATGGAAAAAAGCAAAGAATCTATGCAGTCATTTGCAAGAATGTGTAACAAAGCAAATACATTTAATTAAAGCTGAAAAATAATGTTTTCATGGGATTTAGAAGTGTAGAGACCAGCCTGGTTTCTAAATATGTCTGAACAGCATATGATCGATTGCATGCAGAAAAATTTGCCTAATTCAATTGTTCCCATATTGTGGGCTGTAAGGACACTCTAATGAACTATTCATACAGGTTCTGTCTTCTTCTCTTTCACTCACGTTGGGTTAGAGAAGTTACAAGGAAAAAGGAGACAACGAGACACCAGTTGTCTCTGACAGGAATGTTTTCTTGATTTTCTTTCATTTTCCTTAATGAGGAGCTTGTTTTAAACAGTGGAAATATTAGTGCATTAATAACATCCATATCTGTGTTTGAAATGTTGTGCTCTGATTTCTGTTTCTACAGGGGCAAAACTATTTGTAGGTACGATTAAAGACTTGTCAGTGCAAAGCACTAGTGTTTCTCCACTTCAAAATAAAAAGAACAGATGTCATACTGCTTACAGCATTATATCATTATAACTTTAACTCTGTAAGAAGTAAGGGTTATGCTCCCGGAGGTGCCGTGGCCTGAACGGAGCATGGTTGCCTCTGTGAAGCCCCTTAATCCCTGATAATTGGGAACCTCAAAGGGCATTAAAAAGCAACAATTCCTTTTCACTTGCAACACCTGAAGGCTTGACTTATAACTGGAATAATCATTACAATCCCATAACGTTCTTAGGGAATGTAAACATAATTCAGTAAGCCAGAAAATAACATGGGCCGATGATACGAAGTAGCAACAGGAAATCAGCCAGTCCACCGGTTTTCAAAGTATGCGGCAGGCCTCCCCTGGGGGGCGCCACAGGACTTCAGGGGAGGCGCAGAACCATAAACCAGAAAAAAGGTGATGTGCTTTGCTAGCATGCATGGTATGGTAATTTGTAAACTGTCTCTGTGTCTCCTATCCACATCGCAGCCCACATACGGTGATCGAAAAGAGGTGTGGTTTTTGTAAATTTGATAATCCTCTGCTGAGTTATTAAAGCGGAAAGGCCGAATCTGTGAATATCTTCTAAGGTCGGCCTTACACCTAACGACTTTTCCTCTGATTTCAAAGTTGCAGACAAAATCCAAACTCAAAATAAAATTATAAGAGTCTTGCTTAAGTCTCAGCTCGCTCCAATTGTCTCGTTAGGTGTAAGGTGGTCATAAGACTCGATTTCAGCCATTTTAAGTCGGTCTTTCCTCAGTCTTGGCGTTACGATAACATTAAACTTGTTTGATATTATCTTAAGTCTAGTTGTATGCAAACTGTGTTTCTCAGTGACGCAACCGTCGTCCACGAAAATGGGAGTCGGTGTTGTGCGTAAGCACATTAATTCACTTCATTCTTCAAATCATGAACGTGAGCGTAGACCAGTCTAGAGCCGCTGAACGTCCGCTCAGAACTCAAGAGATTGAAAAACATTTCTGCTAAGAGCTTCAGTCAGATCTCTGCTTCTGTGTGTTTGTGTGCTTTGTCTGTCAATTCAGCCCAGGCTGATATGACAGGAACGGTCAACCTCCACTGAGTTTTTCAAAGTAAAAGCCTGATCACTTTGTTTCTGTGAGGTGGCTTGCGTTTTCATTCAGTACTTTTATTCTGAAGTGTGTCCAGGATAGTACCTCGGTTGTTGCCAGTGATAGGAAATACCACTGATTTCCTTTCCAATCCAATATCAAGTAAAATTCAGGCCGGAATCGCTGATACTGATCCAATACCGATACTTGCTGTGAATGCTTAATCTTATGTAGATTCAACTATGTATGCAGACTCTCAAAACAGCCTACACCGAGACAAAAAGAATGAAAAGTTTTCATGCACTTGCCATTTTATATAAAGAGCTATATGACTTATTGAAATTGCCAGTAAAATATATAATTTAATAAAAATAAAATAACGTCACAGTAATTGCATAAGGTGGTCACTACGTACTTTTTAAAATATTCAATTAACCATCAGTCAAAACAAATGAGACTGAACATAATACAACAGAAATGTTTTATAGATACAATGTTATGACCTCTTATTTATAAAATGTTTTTCAGTTGTATTTTTGTTTTTTAAAACCCACAATGGCTGTTTAATTGCAAGTACGATGTATATTTTAATAACACCTAGCCAATGTAATCCACTCAAAATGTTTATCTTTACAGGTAACCTTACCGGACTAAATCTAGGCCTACTGAATGGATGTGAGGTGATCTTAGGGACATAGATTTTTACTCCAGGCTGAACTCATGCAGCTGTTTATTGTAGCATTTATTATTTTCATTTCTGATTTAATAACCATATTTAATGAACATTTGAATAGATTATGATTCCGTAGCTTTAAGAATGCAGGGGACTCCTGTTGTTTGATCATTAACACAAAAACCTAAGTCTAGAAGACAGATGTATATCACTTTCCCAAATTCAGGGGTAGAGCTACACATCGCCAGCAGCCCCTTATTTTCTCTATTTGTACCTGGATAGTGGACTCAGAGCCTGACATCTGTCTCGCCCTAGCAGCACCTGTCTCTCTCTCTCCTCTCCTGCTCTTTGGATCGCCTCATCATATTCTGTTTTATGGTTGATTCTCAGATGTTTAACCATTTTAATACTTAACTGCTTTCTCACACACATCATGTGCTGTGTCATTGCTGTTTGTGGAGCTGAAATATGTCCACACATGACTGCCTTTTGTTTAGCCATTGTTGCCAAATGGACTGAGTGAGCAGCAGTGCGCTGTGAACCTGTGACGCTCTTATAGAGCCATAGTATGCATGTGACTGACAGGCAGAAGAAGAAGTAGTTCCTACCAACTGGGAATCATTACAAGTTCGCGATAGTATTTTTACTTTCCACTGTATTCCTGTTAATGGTAAGCTATACATTTGTCCACATTTATTAAAATATCGATGTATTTTTTTTAGAGTTGATTCTAGAACATAATCTCTGGTATCGGAGGGATCGATATTTCAGTATCAATCTGCACATCACTAGTTGTTGCAGTAACATGCAAAGTTGCTTCGGTGTTTGACTTTCCTTTAGTTTCTACTCGATGTAAATGATTTAAAAGCATCGTATTATAAGAGATATTAACTCAAAGGCGATCTCCATCTCCTTCTACAGCTTGTTCCCTGCTAAAAAAATGTTGTTTCCAACATGATGGGAATTTATCCCAAAGGAATCGTATTCCAGTCTTGTAGTTAGTGACCCACAGTCTTTGCAAAATGTTAGCCTGAGACTAAAATCTCAACGGCTTGGTATTGTGCTAAATTGTCTTAAGGTGTGAGAGGGTCTCAGGTGTCAGTCTTTTTAGAGTCTTTTAAGATTTTTAGCAAAATCTTCTGGGGTAAGGCTGGCATAAGTGATGCAGAGCAGCACAATACCTACAGCCAGGTGGGAAGGAGGCGGAAGCTGGGCAAATGAGCCGGGCTGCAGGCCAGGCTAAGCGGCCGCACACAAACCTGCCATACCACACATCTTTCTTGCAATTGCCCACTCTCTCGCCAACAAGATGGACAACATAAGGATGCGGATTTTTAACCACCACTTGGACGACTGTGTCTTGATAATAACAGAGACCTGGCTGCATGAAACATTCCGGACCTAGCTGTGGAGCTAGTAGGCCGCACCATATACAGACAGGACCGGACACCTGACTCATGGGACTGCACTTTGATTCCTAACTTTTAGCTATTTATCTGTTGATACTGTTTGTTCCAACAGAGGAGACTGCCGAATTAAATTTCACTGTGTTTTACTATGCAATGACAATAAACTGTCTATGTATAAAGCAATTGTTTGTATAAGTATTGTGAAGTATTTTTATTTTACAATTTACTTACAGTCACCAAATACTGCTTATAAGTTGTTATAAATGTGTCAAAAGATCTTATATTTATCAATAACCTCATACAGGGATGTCACTTTACTTACAGCCACCAAAGTCATGCTATAGTATGTTACAAGTATTAATAACTCCTTATTTAATTTGAGAATCATAGAAATCATAACTTCTTGTAATGCATTGAATCAGTTTTCTATGAACATTTACAACTGGATAAAGTTGGGGGAGTTATAATGCATTATGAAATCCAGAATTTATAAGATGCTTCCCGTCTTTACGCATTAAGTTATAATGCATTATAAATCATTCCTTCATAACAGCTTATAATCACTGCTCATAAACACTGTTGTAAGTTGTTATGACTGCCTATAATGACATATAACAGCTGTTATTATGTATTATGAATACATTTATAATGCATTATGAATGTTCTTTTAAGAGGTCGGTTCATAGAAAGTGTTACCAAATCTTTAAAGAGGATTTTTAACTGTTTGAAATTATAGTTAAAATTTTTGAAAAATCATTTTCTCGTAGAGGAGGCTCAGTCTCCCAAACTTTGAAAACCCCTGAACTAGTCCACTCAGCTGACTGAACAACATAGTTTGTTGTTGGATTTTTCTATAAGGAGTCATGAAGATGAGGGAGATGGTGAGTCATCTGTGATTGGACTATAAACCTGTAAGTTCACAGGGACAGTCAGCTGGTAAAAAAGCTTCGTTTTAGCAGACCAGCTCTGTTTGAATGAACAGAATAATGTCCATTGATGCACTACGAGGTGACCCAGAGCTGACCCCAGCTTGCAGGTGTTGATTCTCTCAGTGTGCCAGTTTTTTCTCTCATTCAACTAAGCCATATTCATTGATTTAATGAATATAATAGAATCCTATTTAGTTGTAAATAGAGTGTGGGTTGGTAATTTGATGGAAAGACTCCATAATTAAAGACAGCAGAGCATGGCAGACTTTAAAACCGTTAGAAACACCTTTATATTTATCTGGTATCATCATACTGGTTAAGCTATAAGAAAAGTTTCCTTTGACTTTTCAAATAAATACTGGTCTCTATTTATGCCCAGCTGGTGCTCTCAGGTCCTCCCAGTCTTTAAAGTTGCCGTATTCACCAAATGGATTAAATAAAATTATGATATCATTCATTTTTGTAATTAATTAGCTATTTTTGTATATTTGTGTTTTGTGAAATATTTTTGTGTTTTGTGAAATATATTTTGCACTTTTAAAATATTAATCCTGTTGGCCTTCAAGGCCACCATACTTAGCAATGGCACAAGCAAAGAAATCCAAATGAAAGGACAAAAAAGAGACAATTCCAAGCAAATCCATCCTTCTCCAACTCTTGCATTTGGAACAATTGATTCTGTAATTACTCTGTGAACTTTTCGGCTGGAGCAGTCCTGCTCTGCACTACCCAACGAAAACGCACTCGTGGGTGTTGGAACACAGTGGGGCACAGTCAAACCACAGGGCAGCCATGATGGACTAGACTTGATCCCAGCAGGAGTCTCAGGCTACACAATGCATTAATTACTACAGCAAAAATGTAATCTGAGCACTCTGCATTACTTTGTAATTCATCAATCTCAGCTCTGTTGATAAACGACACAAATAGCCCAATCAACAAGTTGCAATGTCCAAAGCGATGCCACAAGACACCGAAACAGATAAGTAACACTCAGCTTAGTTGCAGATTAGAAAAATATTGCTATGTGCATTTGTGTTTTAAACATGTGGGCTGTCTGCAAGAGATCTTACCTATTTGTGTTTTGCATGAGTTTATCTGAATAAAATTCAAAAAGGTGTAAGATATTATCTGCGTGACCTTATATGAGTAGAAAAATCTCCATTGTTTTATCAGTAACAACCTCAAAATGAAAAATAATGAAATCTATAAAGAATATGAAGATCTGTTGCATTTTTGTTAAAGAATAATAATAAAAAATATATATTTTAATGGCCACTTTAATGTCATGCCTTAAAAATAATAGATCCTTGAGTACTTACAAATCAGATTTTGAGTCCAGGATTGCGAAGGTCACTAAGCACTAAAGAACACTGAAATTTCTTCAAAACCAGAAAACTACATTTTTGGGGTCTGGCTTTAAGAACTACATCCTAAACAGCTGGTCCTGGTCAGCTCTGGAACAAGGTGTCTCCAAACACATATTCTATGAGATTTTGCAAAGCCCAGAGTTGTGAGCAGATGTAAAAAGACTCAAGCTGTCAGTCTCCGTCAACTACAGCGCTTGTCGGGTGGTTAAACAATGTTTGAAGCCCCCTCCCCTGACACTTTTCCGACAGGTGGGGGTATGTCTCCGAAAGCGAGAAGCTTGGCCAACTCGAAGAGTGATTGGCCAGCTGTGCAGAGGTGAGAAAGAGAGTCAGAGAATGGAATTTATCTCATAAGATGTTTTTGGATTTCTGCATTGTTATTTCTGGCTTAGATCGTGAAACAATGAGGAAATAAAAGTAAAATATTTCCACAAAAGTCCAGCAAGCACTTCGATTGGAAATAGAGAAGCTGTTGGCAGAATCTGAAACCCTTTGGCAAACTGGAACAAGGTTAAATTTAGCTTCTTTGCTTCTTTTTGTCACATAGATGATGCAGTTGTCAGCTTGGTTTAAAAAAAGACATCTAAATTGATCTCTCAACTTTTTTCTTTAATAGAATGATCACACCATCGCACGGGGAAAAGAAGAGAAAAAAAAGGGCCCGCACGAGAAGGGGGACTGATTAAATTGTCTTCATTTACTTAACCGGCTGCTAATATTTCAATTAGAGCGACTGGAGGCAGTGACACTTTAGGGTTAAAAATGGAACGGGGGGTAGGAGGGGGAATTAGTCCAACTGATTAATAGGAGGAAATGAAGACTTCTTCACACACAGGAGACATCCCTCCGGCATCGTTCATCACTGACACCACACTCTACACGTTCTTGTCATTCAGCTAAAAACACCTTTTTCAATTTCCATAAGCAGGCCACAGAGAGAGTTTGAGTAAAACATGTTTTCAACCTGCAAAAAGGTGTATGCTGGCAGCTGCAGCCGAGCTGAGGCTGCGTTTGACTGAAAGCACATTGGAGACTTCCTCTCCCCTCCTCTGCCTTTCCCCATTACCATAAAGCCACTCACTCATGATAACCATTAATGTAGCGTCTTATTAAAAACCTATCAATACCGCGGCTGCCAGTGCTCTAATGGCCAGGAATCCCTCTCAGTTAAATCTCGACTTTGGTCTCCACTCCGGACTAATGAGAGCAATCGCTCAGCATCTCTTTGGGCTAAATCACCTTTATTTGTATCTGCCTTCTCGCGCTGTTGGCAATTTATAGAACAGGGTGTAGTGAGAGATGCATTGCAGCGCAGCCTGAGGGCCTAAGGTTTAGGGATAGGAGGGGAGGCTGAGAGAGAGAGACCATGCTTACCTGGACAGGCTACTCTTTCCTAGGAGGGACCACAGTGAGCTGTTAATTGTTCAACATTGGTGCTGGGGCAATAAAAGAGGGCCCCTCTGCTGCTGCCACTGATGAGGCATTGTTGTCTGGGAAGAAGTTTATCTCCTGTGCAGAATCACAGGGAGGGCACGCTTGATGCAGGAGCGCCACAGGAGTCTGCCCTTCTAACTCATGGGAGGAATTGAACATTGCTCTATCAATCTGGGCATTTTACAGCTCAGGCCTCCCAGCCGTGAGAAATGTGGGGGAGGTTTTAGCTGTTGCTCTTTGTCCAGGATCTAAAACATACAGCATTCTTTTTTATCCAGAGATGAGTACAGTTATGTTTTCAGTTCTTGTTCCAGTCATGCTAACTGATTCTGATTCTTATTGATTCTTCATTCTAATTACATTTTTGGTTCATGGAGAAAAAACAATCAGGAATGAAGTTTACTGACAATTAATATTGGCATATTTAATATCACAACATTGATCTTTTGACAGGGATTTTTTTCTTTCCCTGTCATTAAGGGAAAAAAAAAACTTCAAACATTTTATTGGAGGGTGGTGATCTGGTATCAGTGTTTAGAGATCTCATACCAGAGTCTGCTTAGGGCCTTACTTTGGCCAGGGGCCAAAACAAAGTTCTCTATTCAGGCTTTTATGGCAGTGGTTCTCAACTGGTTGGGCATCAGAACCCACCACCACCCCCTTAAGAAAAATCGTGACCCAAATTTTTAAAAATTTCTAACCACTTAAATTTATCTACAGAACAATGTTGCAATTTGAACCCTAAATAAAACAAAACAACATTAAACAGGAGACAGGACGCAACTTACGTGTTTGAAAAGCACTTTAAGGACACGCATGCATTTTTTTTTTACTCCATATTACTGAGACAAGAATTGGTAAATTCTAAAGGAATTTCATGTTATCTGAGCTTGTAATCCAAAGAAAAGGACATAGATAAGTCGAACTCTTGAAGCGAATACCTGAATTAAGAAAACCCTAAATTTACTAAGGACTTGCGTACAAACAGTTTTTTCCACATTTTTATCTCGGCACATATTCGGGACCTTATTGAAGGAGCTTTGCGACCCACTTTTGGGTCCCGATCTACAAGTTGAGAACCACTGTTCTATGGTGTAACTGCGAAATTAGACAGACTTGACATTGTAAAAACTTTGTAGAGGACTGAGGTGTTTTTGAAGTTAGGCGTGGAGGATCATAGTGTCTTTAACTTCAAAAAGAACTGCTGTATTACAGAGTGGCCCAACAGAGACGCCGCTCAACTCACTAGACATTGGGCTGCAGTGTTGGTGGGCTATAACTCATCTGACGTCTTAGCCAGTCAGATAGAGTTATGGGCGGGACATTAGGTTGGACTGTGAGGGAGAGCTGAGCCAGAGGGGAAGACACACATTCAGCAGAGTCAAAGTAGCAGACTTTTTAATTAATTAATTTATAGATGGAATAAAATACAGATGCCAATCATCAGTAAAATGCCAAATATCAGCACCAGTTATCAACCCTGATCCCTACTTAAAACTGCAGGTACAGTAAGAAAGAAGTGAACACAGAGACTTAAAATAATATTTCTGTGATCTTACTAAAAAAAACAGCTCCATGGCCCACTTTTGGGTCCAGACCCACCCATTGAGTATCACTGGTCAAGGGGGTATTGCCCAAGTAGGTGACTGATGGTGAGAATGGCAGCTGCTGGTATATAAAAATAGATCTTAAAAGTCTTAAACACTGGATTTTATGGTATAGAACACATATATTTTGGGACAAGAAAAGTCAAAACCAAATATTGTCTGAAAATGGTTGAAAAGAACTATTGAAATAAGGGTGGTTAGAGTTAATGCATTAAATGGGATTAATTAAGGTCCTTAAATTATATGTAATTTTCTAATTGGTTTACTGCATACTTGATCATCATTGTGATCACACTTTGGTTAAGCCATTGCAGCATCTACCTGCACAGTGATGTAAATCACGTCCACCACTGCTCCTTTATGTCTCGTTTTACTTAAAAAAAAATCCCAGACAGTCAAGTGGACAAGTCAAAATCATCTGCACCTGAAGTTATCAAAAAATTAACTTTTAAACATTTCCTTATTTCCTTTTTAATCCATAACAAGTTCCTTTTTCTGTGGTTAAGCGCATGCAGTCCTTGATCTACTGAAGTGCTTTTTTTTATATTTTTTCTCAAAATAAAAGCAGATCTGTATCCAAACAGAAAGGCAATTATCTTTAGTTTTCTAGTTTAAACCGTTATAAATACAAAAAAGGGAAATTTCAAAATGAGATCAATTATGACCACCAACAGACATTCTGAGATATAGTGCAATTTAAGATTTACATTGTTTGACAGCCTTAATTGAATGTTGTTGTTTTTTTTTGTCATGCCAGATATAATTGTCTTATTATTTTTTAGTTTTTAGTTTTTCCTTCCTGCAGACCCAACCCCCTTTACTGTAGTTGACCTAAAGTCATAGTCTGGAAATTTTGAAACAGCTGATGCTATCAGAGGAAAACAAACGTGTGAGCTCAAACAAAGAAGCTTGCTAAAGTAAAGTGCTGTGACTTTTTCACTAAAGTGTAAATTTACCCAACTTTGTCTGAGACAACAATTTTCGAGTGATACACTTTGTAGCAGTTCAACGCTGAGTGTAAGCTATCGTACAAGATGATTTTAGGCTTGTAGTTCTAAGAAAAGACATGCTAAATACATATGCTTTTTTCCATCAACACCCTCCTTCATGCTCATTAAGTGGCCTGCTTTCACACCTTTTAACTGCCAAGTAAATGAGTGTCTCTGCAGTGAGGGTTAAACACCTTACAAAAGATTTGTTTCAGCTTTTACAACAGCTAAAACACTGCCTTCAGTCTCAGAGATAATCTGTTGTCTACTGCAGCACAAAGTGCTAAGATATTTGACACAGAACATTTTCTAATTAGAGTGAGTACAGACAATGACAATGGAAGGATGAAAGAAAAACAAGCAAAACTTGAACTCATTGTGACAAAGTGGGTGAAACCTCTCCTTTATGCACCACATTGTCACTTACAACCATTAAGCATCACATCACATTTCTCATATTTGTTCATTTAGCTATAATTGACTTTTTCTTTTGTAACATTGCAGCACTTACTATCCCGGGTTTGTTTGTGTCAGCATTTAGTTACCGTTTACACCAAAGCACAAAGTAATTTAAAGCAAACACACAGTTTTGAGTTGATTAAATCCCCTTTATTTAGTCTTAATTTCATTAACCATGATTTTCATGTTTCTTTGTGTATGCTCACATTTGTTTGTTCCTTTGTTTAGTGTGCCATGAGGTCTGGCAGCAGAAGAAGGCCGGCCCAGCACATCTTGCCTATTTATAGAGTTGGTGTTGTCATTAGAGACATCCCTGGGCCATACCAACTGTGGGGATTTTCCGTTTCCTTGATGTTTTCTTTCGGAACTTGTAATGTTTCTTTTGGCAATTAGATTTCATCTCATCTATCATTTATTTACTTAAAAGCCATTTAGCTGTGTAAATGAGTTAAGGTTAACTTCAGAGTTTGATTCATTTCTTTGTATGTAGAGAAATGTGGGTTTCCACCCCTTAGTAAGTAGTTCTCTAAGAGCTGCAGCTACTCCTGTAATTGGCCAGCCTATAAAGCCATGAGAGTTCGCATTTGCAGGGGGAGACAGGGAGGCTGTGCTGCCTTTAACACGTGCCTTACTTTAATTTAGTTATGATTTAGTTTAATTTGTCTTGATTTTCCTTCCATTTTTGTTGGCGTTTGATAAGTTAACACATGTTAATTTTAAGCACTGTAAATAAAAAGCTCACTGCTGGGAAAAGAAGTCTGCTGTTGCTTTACTACCACCTTCCTGACCCTTTGGCCAAACTACACTACACTCATATATAACTCATTTGCCATCAAATATTTCCCTCATTTTTGTTTTTCATCTATACTTTCACTTACACTCTGAGTGGACCCTAAATGCAAATAAATTTCTGAACAAAGAAAATCTTACTACTATCAGTGGAGAGCTGTCCGTCCGTCTGTCTGTCTGTCTGTATGTCTGTATGTATGAATGTATGTATGAATACGTCTTGATTTGAAAACCTCCCTGTTGCTCCAATTCTCATTCATACCTCTCAGAGGACTTCTTGGGTATACTGGGTAGAAACTGGCAGCATGAAAACATAAAAATGTATAGATTTTGTATAAAACTCCAAAATTGCGTTTTTTATGCTTCACGTCGGCCCCCCTTAGGTCCCCATCTACCGATATCGAAGATGTGCTGACTTACAGTGAGCTTATTGTGTCACTTCCTGTCCCCTGCCCCGTGTCTCTCTTTGCCAACTAGTGGTGGTCGATACTACAAAATTTAATATTGATCCAATACAAAATAAATACAGGAGCAGTATCACTGATACTGATACTCAACACCGACAGTTTTAACTTATAAAAGCAGCAGTAAACATAATTATTAAATTGATATAAAAAAGGCCAATAAAAACTCAGAAAACGCAATGTATCATTTATTTATAAGTCTTAATAGATTAGACTATTTTTTTCCGAGTTATCTTTAACTATTAATTAAGTATTCAGGGTGAAACGGTTATAAAGCAGGATTTTAACTTCATATATATATGGGACTTGTTTTTATCTATTTTGTAGACCCCACTGTACCTAATGGTTAGACTGTTTAAATTTGTTAATTAATCTGTGTACTATTCAATGTGTGGTTTGAGAAAATGCTGCAAATAATGATCAAAATTTTTAGAAAAGGCAGTCAAATTATTGGTGAACTAGTCTTTCTAAGTCTTGGCTGTTGTCTCAAAGACTGGTGAAAATAAGACCATCATTTTTTGTTTCATCACTAAAAAATAAACAAGAACAAGAAGTTTTCAGCTCAATATTTTAATCAACCCTTGTGGCTGGCTATGATATAGGGACTAAGCTTACTTTTAGAGGCTAAAAATGGTAGGTGTTTGAAAGACAATATTTGTAAAAATATGTTTAATAGACCAAAATGTCTGTTATTTTAGTTTATTTGAAAGTCTGTCCCAAAAGAGTCTATGAAGGAAAACAATGGCACTTGTACAAATGTGGTTGATGACCCCTGCTCAAGATTAGCAACAATCCTACTTCCACAGAGGTGAGGTCCTAAGCCTGACCTAAGCACCACTAGGACTTTTTCAGCATAGAGATCTTAAACTCCTGAAAGGCGACTCTCTTTGAAATGTCCCCTACTGTCACCTCTGTCGATAAGGAAAAGCTAAACAGCCATGCCATACATGACAAAGGCTCTGGCTGGCAGCAAAGGTAACCAAGGGCAGTGAGCCATTTAATATTTATGACACATGTCGAATCACTGAAATCACCTATTCATTAGTGCCTATATACGGCTACAGCCCTGCAGAGGCAAGGCAGAGAGAGATGTATGTGTGGGTTTTTGATACACTTGTAATAACCATCACCAAACAAGGCCAATAACAGTTTTTATGTTATAGCCGTCGTAATCATCGTCAGTCTGGGAGGCGCTTCAGCCTGAACCGCCAGAGAGAGGCCTGCCTGCCAAGAGTGCTGGTAATATAAATGCACTTTGAAGAATGGAAAGGATGGCATGCTGCTGGAGAGGCGCCAGCTCCACATCCAAAGCTGCAGAATCACAGCGCCGCTGACTCAGGCAATGACACCGTCTTTCTTGCTCCTGTCTTCCTCTCTGGACATGCCAGTTTGAGTGCACGCAGAGACTCAGCGCCTGTGTTGCATGATGTAAAAGGTAAAAACAAATGAAGCCACTTAGCTTACAAATACTGAGAGAGTGGAAGCTTTATTTTAAAGGGTGAAGAAAGAACTAATCCCATTTATTTGATGTTGTGCATGCACTGGGGGGCAGCATTGCTTTGTAGGGGCAGCTAACTTTGTGCATAAAGGCTTGATTTAACCATGTTGGCAAGGAGCTCCTGCAAAATTAGCAATCCAGCCGTCACAACGCATAAGGACTGCAGATGTGAAGATGTAAGAATGAGAAAAAAACAAGCATCTGTTGACAGACTGAGCTGACATTGTGATCTACCCGACTGAGATGTGCCTCCTAAGTAGCTTCTATGGTTTGTCCTCAGCATGCTACACTGCACTCCTAAGAGATTTTTATTCATTACTGCATAACAAGTGGTTGAGGATGTGAGAGCTGCTAGCATCAGTAGCAGGCGCTCATTAATGCTGATGTGGACAGTGTGCTTACAGGGAGGAGGGGGAGGAAGAGGGGGAGATGGGTTCAAATTTGTGACAGGTCTGCTCTTGATATAAAGGTAATGATAGACCATGGGAGATGATAACCATGTACTTGTAAGTAATTTTAAATAGAGGATCCCTGCAACAGTGGTTTTATGGATGTCATGTCCTTCCCTGTTTTCTTATAAGATGATATTTCCAGCTAGGCTGTTCATCCAGCTCATGGTTAAGTAAACATATCATCTGATAAGTCCATTCAAGGGCTATACAAGCTTTTCTTCTTCACCCATATAGAAACGAAAACAGCATAGAAGGACAAGGTCTACTCTGGCAGGGAAACAGCTCCTGATGAGCTTTATTGCCCCTAAAGACTATTCCCAGACGGATGTTTGGAGCGCTGCATGCGGATGAGACGGATCTGAATGTCTCCTACGAGTGTCGTTGCACCCAGTAAATGTCACAGAAGAAGACGATATATTGCCGTCAAGCCGAGCTGCATTAAAGCAGAAGAAAAAAACGGCAGTGAATTTACTGGACATCAGTGGCAAATTGAGTGTCAAAAATTACCATTGTCATTTACTATCATCATCCTTAGGAATGGCTGCTGTAGATTTATGCACACTGGCAAATGTGTGCCGGTAGGAAAAGAAGAAATGTAGGAGAAAAGCAATGTGAGAAACAGCCTCTTTTGGTATCGACCTCTTTGTCTCTGTGTGGGTTTTCTGTGTATGTGCGCCCGCTTAGTAACCCTGCGCATGTTTGAGTGTGTCAAAACAGTGCAGCGCTCCCATCCAGCTCCCATCGCTCCAGGTTTGTATCCCTCCAACTGCAGGTCACAAAGTGACATTGTGCTTTTATGGCTGCTCTCCATGGTGCTTCACATAAGGCCTGAAATGACTAAATCCCTCAGCCAGCGTCCCTGACCCCCAGCATCCCTGTTAGTGCTGCTGCATTCACACTCTTTGATGTGGCCCTGAATTGGAATCGGTCATCGGCCTCATTCCAGGGATTGATACCGCCTCTGCTGTTCACATGCCTTACAGGTCTTGAGAGCTCAGCGGTCTGCTGGTGTCTGATTGTCCGTCCATGGATCCCCGCTCGTCTTCTCTCCAGCACTGAAACGGGCGGTATTATCAGAACAATAACCTTGAAGTAAGATCTTCCAATTTTACTACTATGTTTAAGCTTCAACTGAAAAAAATCCCAAACTCCACAAGATGTCATGAGAAAGTATCCAGCTGCTGTCCACCCACATCCCTGCAGATAAAAGGACTCACTTTATGAAAAGAAGTGAGGCGATGAGATTAAACATCCAAAAAGTGAATCACATTTACTTTAAAACTTAGAAGATAAGAATAAAATATGGCAGAAAGGAACTTTTGTTTGTCAGTTTGGGTACACTTAGCCCTTAATGAGCTGTGTCCATCTATGCTACCATGCATAAAAACATGCACACAAATCTGTCTAGTGGGCTGGAGATTAAATAGCAGTCACTTGAGTGATTGATACATCCAATCACATTTATCGCATCTATTCATACTGTCACACTTGAGCCTCACAGTGCATTTAGAGTGCTTTAGCTGCAGCATTTTAAAAGAATATACAAGACAAGAAATTATCATGTGGAGAAAGGCACGATGAAGAACACTGCAATTATTGCTCTCCGGTCTATTATTACTTTTCTTTTCTTTTTTTTTCCCATCAGCTGATAATTGAATTTAATTATTCAGGGTCTGCCTTTTTAATATGTTTTCCTCATTTCCTGGCAAATTGATTATGTATACCAATCTTCTCTCGTCGTCTTTTTTTGCATGTACATATCTCTTGGCATTGTGGGTTCTCAATTTAATATGACTATTTTTACACATTTGGTGCAGAACTGTTGCCAGATGTGCAATTTGAGAGACATACAATGTGTGTTTGAATGACAAAAGAGTATTCAGAGGACGAAGCTGTCGGAAGTGTTAACTGCAATTTTCCACTGCCTATCATGACTCCTGAGCATTGTCAAAGATGTTTGAGAAAGAGGTGAAAATTAATATTTGACCAAACTCACACATCAGAAAATTGCACCAAGTCTTCTCTCCTAGTCTTTGTTTCATGTGTAATTCAACGACCTCGATACAGAGGACCAGGTGATATTGACCTCATTTTTTGGGATTGTTTGGGGTAACCCTTTTCTTGGCCCTGCTAACGGATGACAAATGCATTATTAAACTGCAACCAAGCCAACCTAAAACTCCACATTCATAATGAAAAGCAAGCTGAGGTGAAAGTAGGTGTAGCTGCTTAGTGAGCCGACAAAAGACAAACCAGGAGACTTTAGATAGCTGTGAAACAGCTCAAGGGTATTCTATATGAGGCACCGTCCTCCCCCCTGAGATTTGCTCTGGACTCAAGCCGGGCTGCCGGAGAGATATTGCGGGATACAAGTGTTAATGAGAATCTACTTATCACAGCCGGAGGTGTTATCTGTCGGTTTGTCTCATCTAGGAAAGTTTAGAAGCAGCAGATTGTAATGTTATATGAGAGAAGATGGAGGTGCACAATCCTGAAAGATTTAAGGAAGTTAAATTGTTGTCTGAAGAATATTTCAGAATAGAAAAAAGGGATAAAGTTAAGTTAATTTTACAAGAAGAATAATCCAACAATTAGAAAATAACAGACTTCAACTCAGATTAAATGTATCAAGAACAAGTCAAAATGATGACTTTTTCTTGTAAATTTTATTAATTTTCAGAAACAATAACAGCAGCAGAAGACAACCAAACAACGCAGAACAAAAACAAAACATGACTGATATAAAAAACAAGACTAATACAAAACCTGACAAATAATAAACATGACATATAAAAAACATGACAAATACAAAACATAACAAGTGAAAAACTTAACAGTGGCATTATGACAGGACAGCACCAAGATCAAGACTCAGCCATTGAACATCACATAACGTGTAGTTTTCAGGAGTAGTGTGACACACCCACGCTAAAAAAGAAATCTGCAGGTGGGTTGAGACCCAAAAACTGGGTCACGTTACTGCTTTCAGTGAGTTGCACATGCATGCCTCTGGGAAAAAAGTGGCAAAAGTCTGTAAAAAAGCCCTAAGTGGACATGCATCCATATCGTGGTGGATCTTGAGGCTAGACCAGTTGAGAACCACTACCTAAGTGTATTGTACTTAAGCACTTAAAGTGAATCCACAGCACTTTCAGTCAGATAATTCCAATACCATCCTCATTCTATGTTAATTTTCCATCAGAACCCTGGGACAACCTCACTGATGGTGAACATATTGTTAAATAGGGGTAAGTAATGATAAAATAATGGTTAACTATGCGTACACTTGTAAACTAATGTTTGGTTCCCCATTTATTCCTTACTTGACCTCAGTTAACTAAACAAATAGTGAACTGGCAGTTATCCAAAGCAGTGGTGAGCCATCAGGGCCTCCAAGGCTTCCACTGCAGGCCCAGACTCCATCAGATTCATAAACTTATATTTTATGATTTACACTTTTTTTTTCCTCAATACCACATTATTATGCAGATTTTGCACCATTAGTTCATTATCTTAATCTTGTAGCCACCCTGTCCCAGTGCTGCTCATTTTATTCGCAGCTGTCATCCAATCAGATTGTGCCCTTGTGTTGTCTCCAGGCTGTGACAATCTGCTCAGGGCCTGCAGGAATCTGAGTGAATCCCCTCTGCAGTTCATGTCATTGAGGAAGGATTAATAACAATAATAATAACAATAATAATACATCACACCTAAATGGCGCTTTTTTGGACCCTTAAAGACACTTCACAAACAAAACAAAATGATGATTACCACAATTTTTCACCAATTAGATTTAGAGTTTGACATAATGGCTGGGAAATTACACATCTAAGGGCCTTCATGAGGGTGTTCACATGCAAGCGTTGCTGCGTGTCAGAGTGTTGTGTGATCTGTTTGGTCAGTAAGCAGGGATAACCATTCTGAACCTATGAGTGGCACATCATAACAAGTGGAGTTCAAGTAAATGTATTATTGTGAAGTTTTTCAGTGCTGTTGAAATTTTTCATAATGTTGGTTGTTATCAGGGCTTGACATTAACTTTTTTGCTCACCAGCCACGTTGGCTAGTGGTTCTGCAAACTTACTAGCCACTCAGTATTTCCACTAGCCACAACTTTGGTGTTTGGTAACTCTGGACTATATGCCAAATTTGGTACAAAGGGTATGATATGACACACGTGCTCTACTTTCCCTCACCAATATGATCAATATCAGCCCTCCTCTTAATAAAGCACTTTTCCCTGTACAAATGAAACAGCACACTACTGAGATATGGGTCAGACTCTTAGAGACAGTCATCTAAGAGTCAAAACTCTTAGATTTTTATTTTCTTAATGGGTATCAAGTTTATGCTAAAATCAAAATGCTGTTAACCGGCTGTTTATTAGAAAAAGCTACAGCAGATTACAAGAACATCTCTAACTTTCACACTGACAAATCTTCACCAGAGAATATTAAGTGTCCAACTTCTCCTTTCCTCTGCTCTATACTGTATGGAGGAAATATTTCATACGTGTGTCTAATACTAATCAAAATATCTCTTCAAATAATAGATGACTTACATTTGGTGGTGAAGCTCCCATTTGGAGAACATTAAACAACTGATGTATAATATAAAAAGAAAAAAAATCACCGTTTAGATGAATACTCTTTGACTCCTAAGTGATCAGTTACAGACTTTTATCCTTCTGCCTCTGTTTCTCACTGCCTCAGTGAACTGATTTAAAGTTTCAGAGTTTCCCTGAATATACAAACGTTTAAAAGTTTCAATGACATTTAAGGTATGCACACCTTTGCAGAGGTTTTTATCGTTTAGATCGCCCTCAACAAACAAAGAATATAGATGGAGTATTAATTAAACAATATTTAGACACACTGCCCACCCTGGCTCGCACGAGCGACAGAGACACAGAGCTGGAGAGCACACACACACACACACATAAACGGCGCTGACGCACATGGACAGAGAGGCACTAAAGCAGAAAGAGAAAGTTCAGGTCTGAGTTTATCCTGCAAATTCTGAAACATTTTCCCTAAAAAGATAGAAGCCTTCAGTCTAACCAACACGTCAGTGCGAGTGTGTGTCCGTATATGTCTGTGAGTGTCGGATTTGTGTGTGTTATACAGCATCAAAGCCCTTGGCGCTGCGTAAAATACGCACGAATGGATGAAGAGACCAGTCACTTTTCAGTTATTTTGGAGGGAAATTTGAGCTTTTATGTGCCCAACAGCCTCTCTGTAACAAGTCTAAATCATAAGGGCTAATTGACAAGCACTTTCAGAGTGAAGCATAAGTTGTGACACTGATAAATTCAACCCGCCACCGTGGCTAGTTGGAGTCACGCTGCTACCCGCCACGGCCGAAATCCACCCGCATTTGGCTAGTTGGCGGGTGTAAATGTCAAGCCCTGGTTGTTATACATTTTTATGCTACTATGTTTTTAAACATAAAATAGACTCAAAGAGGAAAAGGAATAGATTTTTTATCAGCAAATCACTTTTCAAGAAAAGCAGGACATTGTGAAAATGGTCCACTAACCACTAACCAGCAGCCCTGATCCAGCCTCCAAAAGGGTTTTATGCAACACTTAATCCAGTAACTAAGAAAGGTAAAGTTGGCTCCCAGAAACATTGCATATTGTGCCACTGGGAATTTGTTTTTATTTACAGCCATCGACTTGCTGTTTGGACTCATGCTGGGTTTGCACACATAAATTGCCTCACAAAGGCAGCATTGGAGCACGGCAGGACACTTTAAGAAACAGAGTGGATCTATAACTCAACAGACAGGTGCACAGGGAAATGAAGCTCTCCAAGCTCCTAAGACTCTTTAATGGACAAAACAAAACAACAAAAAAAAGGAACAGACTCTGTTTTTAACAAGCAGCTTTGGTCAGTTAAATAAATTTGATTTGTCTCCAACAGCTTCATTGATGTGTTTACTATTCTTTCAATTATTTTTTGATTCTATTGCATTTTATTATGAAAGATGGGATAACTCAGAAGATGAGGAGCTGAGGGTTTTAGCTACTGTTTGGTATCAGCAATACATTCTCCATGATACATTCCTCAAACATGTATGACACCTTTCTTGAGATTGCACATTAGTTTTCCAGGAGGGGAGAAAATTTCAGCTTGAACTTATATTCACGGTAGTTTTAGGTTATCATGTCATGATAATGCTTTGACATATTGTTGCGCAACCAAACAATGGCACAAGTTAAGATACAACTAGACAGGTTGAAACATAAGAAGTAGTGTGGACTTACACAGTGGTGTAAGTGCTGCCTGCAGTAGTGGTATACTTTTCTTTTATGTCTACATTTTTTAAATGCGACCCATTCAGCAAAGGATAAACGGCTTGGGTTAAACTGCTCTTGCATACTTATTACACCAAAAAATAAGGCCTTTTATATTTGCTCCTTGATACTGACCTTCTGCTGCCTGACTTCAGGTTTAGGGTTCTTTACTAAATTATGATGCATAACCAGCTCCATTCATGTCACCAGATATCCCAGAGAACCTCAAAGTATGATCAGACCTGCTTTTATTCCTACCCAACCAACCAAGTAAAAAAAAAAAAAGCAGCATACTGCTAAAACATGTGCACCAGACGGGATTCAGAAGTAGGTAAACTACAACTATAGCCACTAGTTTCAGGCAAGAATTTAAGAAAAATAAGCCATCAAAGGTTTTCCTGGAAATCTTTATCTAGCTTACCTCGTTCATCCGTTCTTACATCCTTTAAATAAAATTTTCCCTTAAGATTATAAGTTCTGTTTTGTCTCAGTAATTCCCCAAATACATATTCAAAGACAATGAAGGGCAAACAATTGACTGATACAATTCAGTATTGATTTTCAATTCACACTGACTTCCGATTCACAACGCATCCTCTTTTTCTTAAAAAGAGGTCATATTTTCAGTATCTGCTCCAGTCTGCTGTGCATTAGAGGGCTGTGATTTAAGCTTGATAAAATGTTATCAAAATAATGCTTTTTAAAGCATTTGTAACTCAAAAATACAATACAAATACAATTTAACTACAATAATAATAAAAAAAAAGTAATTTGAGCTTAAATTGCATAATATTTAAACAAGAATAACATGTGTGGACTAAAGAAAGAATGAAAACTTGTCATACAATGATCATAAATCTAAAGCCTTCAGTGTAAATGATGCTGTAGGAGGGGGGGTGTTTGGCTTTACAGAGTTCCCAGGGAACCTTGAAAAGTCTTTAAAAAAGTCTTCATTCGGACATTTTAAATTTAAGGCCTTAAAAAGTCTGAAAAAGTTTTCCAGTGAGATGTCTTAAATGTTACAGGGCATATTGACTGAGACTCATCTGTGTCCAATCCTTGTTTTCTATTCTTTATATGATTATGATCATTCTTTTTTGTATTCACCCTTTTTAAGCTCACCCATATTTTGGCAGGTCTTCTCTTTATAAAAAGCACAATTTTGCTTTTCAATAGTAACTTTTTGAATCAGCTTAGGAAACCTGTTAAAATATGTTATGATGAATATCACCATATGGCATATTGATAGAATAAAGGAATTGAATATGCCAGAAATTATCAAATACATTTCTTTGCCCTTTCTATTTGACATTTTAGTTACAGCACATAAAATCAGAAAATTCAGTCTTGGTGCAGTATAGTAATTTTTGACCATTTCCTGCTCAAAATATGGTGATTTTTCTCTGTTCAGGCCTTAAAAAAGTCTTAGATTTGATTGTCAAAAGTTTGTAGCAACCCTGGTGTAACAAGTGGCCGTGTTGACTAGTGACTTTTTAGATGCAAGTGTCAGTGGTTGTTGTGGTAACAAAATGGTTAAAATTCTGAACATTTTCTGTTTTGTCAACAAGAAATGGAGACATGGATTTGATGAAAAACTAAACAAAGGTGCTCTTTAAGTTTTCCATATCCATTATCAACCCATACACATTTGATAAGAAGTTAGCAGTTAATATAGTCACTTGTTAAACTGTAACACTGGTGACGTGATACAGTAATGATGATCCTTTAATTTTTATTGTCCATGTTTGTCAGAAGCAGTTGGATATTCACTTCAGCTAAAGCTGTATGTATGATGTGAATTCAGGCATGCATTACTTTAGTCAGTAAGCAGATGTGTCGATCCTTAGGACTGTAGAATCCACGGTGAGTCTTAAAACTTTTATTTGGGAAAACAGGATGGGCTGAGTAACTCATGGCTCCATAGACAGTGCAGGTACTAAGTGTGTCAGACACAGCATTGTAATCATTACTGACATTAAGAACTAGCGATGCTAATGCTAACAGTGCAGCATACAAGCAACACGTCGCATGCAGCATCTGTGTCTGAGACGGTGCACAGAGGAAAACACTTGCAGAGGGTCTGCGTCCTTAGAAATTTTGAAAAAATTCAGAATCGTTGACATTAATGTGTGCAATTCTGACCTGAATCAAGTTTCCCACCACCTCTTCTTCCCATAGCTACAGATTGTAATTATCCATACATAAGAAAGTGCCCTTCCTTGCGTAGAACATTCAGACATCAGTCACAAGTGTAAATGAGCGGTTAACCAGATGTGCTGAAATACACTCTTGTAAATGAGATTTTTAATCTCAGTGAGGTTTTCCTCGTTCAATAAATTTAAATAAATAAAATAAAGCATGAGATTAAAACAACTTTAAAACATAAATGCACTAATTTTAGTCCTTATTCACTTTGATTAATTCATGAATGTCTGCAGCTCTACTTTAGACATAACTTATGAATAACAGGTGTCAGCCACAGTTATGCATATTGCATTTTGGGTACTAACACCCTTTTCCACAGAACACTTCATCTGTTAAAAATACACATCTCTTCCTGAATTTCTTGCAGATATCTTGATGTGGAAAAGAAAAAAAAATGCCACTTTGTGCAAGTGCAGTGGTCTTGCATTTTGTTAAGTGTAAAGAATAGAATTTTATAAATACTGTGGCCAAACTTTAAGGATGGATACACTACATTTACATGTGTACTAGAGACATTTCTCTCCAAATTCTTCAAAAATTATCTCTACCTTAAAATTTGAGGAAAAAGCCCTTCCTCCAGGTGAATTACTCTCACATCAATTAAATATTTTAGTACAGACACTAAACTTTTACGAGGTTATGAATACATTACATAAATAATAAGATTTTGCCTCTGATTGATGAACGTATGTGAGGGTAGAACTGAAGTTACATCACACAACAGTACATAGAGGGGGATTTTCATGTTGCATTCAGACTGAATTTTCTATGAAGCCTGAAATATTCTGGCCTCCTAAAATGTGTTATTCATACACAAAGCCTCTCTGTGGAATACAGTCTTTGGGATACAGTGCTGCCCTTTCTTCCCAGCGATGCCCGGATATATTTTTTAGAGTATCACGGATCGGGGTTCTCCTCTATGCCACCTTTCACCAGATCCCTTACTAATTGTTTCTGTCTCCAAGGTAGCACGGCTGCTCTTTGATGTTCAAACCCCTTCCTCCTCACAAAGGAGACTGACGGCAGGAGCAGAGAGAGAGGCAGATGGGCCGCGACAGGATGCTGCGAACCTGACGTCTCTCTCCCCCTTTCAAGTGCTCTGGTTCAATCAGCCCTCGCCGCACAAGCTGTTGTGGAGCACCTTTGAAATCACGGTGTCTGCACAATAGTCTTGACTGTTAATGACTTCTTGTAAAGTTCCAAAGCGGCTCTGATTACACACCCTCATGCACACGCGCGTATAGCAGGGGGTGCTACATTGAACACTGCCGTGCATAAACACGTGTATGCTCACAACTCGCTTGGTCGCACAGACACACAAAGGGCTGCATGTGCACTGAGACACATGCTTGGTATCTTAGGCAACACTCTGGAAACCAGAGTGAGGACACAAGCAAACAATTAATATGTTAATAAGGCTGATCAGTGCAGCCAGCGTGCTTGTATGGAAGAAAATGTGCATATTAAATGTTCACGGTCCAGAGAATCCACATCACACCATCTGAGAAAATATCTAAAATCCAGCATGAATTTGTTTTAATTGTTCTAACAAAGACAAGATGGGTAACATGTTTCATTACTTTATGGTATCACATGTTTTAAAATAATACAACCTCCTGTCTTAGTGAAACATTAGCCAAAGCTTTAGAAAAACAGCTATTTCATAAGAGAGGTGTTAAATAGAGAAATTAATCCATTAAAAATTGCAAGTAAGTCCCACAAAATAAGGTTGTGGAAAAACTTGCTTGCATCAAAATCAAAATTATAAATTTCTAAGATACTGTATTGATTAAAAACACCCCAAAATGTAAAAGACTTAAACGTGCATTCTTTTAACCTAAGTAAATATTTTCAGTAGCCAGTCTGAGCACCTGCTGCTGACTTTTCTTGCATTCACCCTCTCCACCCTTGCTCATCGTTCACACTGCTAACAATAGCTAACTCGCAGCATGAGATATGTAAAGGCTGTTTCTGAATTACCAATGTACAGCTTGTGTTATACATGGAGCTTTAAGACATTCAGCCTGTTCTGCTTTCATTGAAGACAAGCATCAGGGCTTACTTTAGATTCTACTTCAGGAACCCAGTTCAACAGTGGCAGACTCAGGATGTTTAAGGGGCAGGGGCATAGAAAATATTAAGGGCACCACAAATTTAACTTTAATAAAAAAATATACTTATACCTACTAGGCTTATGTGAAAAAAGACGAGCAATTATGAGCCATTAAAACCCTGATTTAACAAAGACACACAAGGGAGGCTGTTAATTAAAATGAACTTTTCACTAAGGAGCTTATAGCACTTTTCTCCACATTTCTCCGCTTGTGGACAAGTGGTTTCATTAACAGACAGGACACCCTGCCCACTGAAAGACAACCCTGGAGGGCTTTTTTCACCTATTGTCCACTGGAGAAGCAGCATGAATGACAATTTATCATGCACAGTCCATTTGAAGGCAACCTAAATACACCTTGTCATATATCCACTTAGAGGGCACTAAGCCTTTTTTTTTTCCACAGAGAGGCCACTTAAAAGGGCATTTTGCAATTTTTTGTCTATTTCAATGAAACCAGTGAGGGATCTTTGTCAATTTTTTTTCCACTTGGGAGCACTAAGCAAAATTTTGTCCACTTAGAGGGCACTAGGCCAAATTTTGCCCAATTAATGGTCACTTAAGAGCCAATTAGTCAAGTTTTGTCCACACAGAGGGCACCAAAGAGGGCAACTTGTCAAATTCTGTTCACTCAAAAAGCCCCAAAGAGGGAACTTTATTGTGTTTATCTAACCTTATGGCATATAAGAGGGCACTTTGTGGTGATTTTTCAAACATTAGGCAATCCCCTCCACCCCAATCTCCAATTCTCTTCAACAACCTTTGCCATCAGTGTGTGAATATAGAGTGAATAGGTGTGAATAGGTAAGTGTGACCTGTGGTGTAAAAGCCTTTGAGTAGTCAGACGACTAAAAAAGCACTATACAAGCTCAGGTTGATTTACCAAGTCCATTTCAATATGAAATACGATCTTTGAAATGAAAGTGAAGTACCTATGAAACGACTCAAATTCCCAAGCTCACATCATATTCTCATATGTATCACTTAACCCAAGGGTGCCAAAACAATGGGCCAGGGGGCCAAATGCAGTCTTTGGTCCATTCTTACTTAGCCCTCAGCAAATTCTTAAAATAAAGCAAATTATGGTCTGCACTTCAACCTGAAGTGTCTTATTTTTAATACTAGGTGGGGCTGTTGTGTTAATGCTGTAAACAAACATTTTGGCTTGAATAGGATACATAGAGCTGTGTTCAAATCCTGACCAGGACTGATTAAAGGGCAGCCAGGGCCTCCTGAAATCTGATCGACCAGCCCAGAATCCTTACAAATGGTATGCCATTTGTCTTGTTTGCTAATAGTGGATTGGCTTTATTAACTTTAATACACTTAAGTTGAGGGTTATCAAAGTGGCCCTTTCATCCATATTCTTTTTTTTTTTTTGTATGTGGGCATCAAGGAAAAAGATTGGACATCCCTGACTTATCGACCTGCAACCAAGACAACCACTAATGGAGGATCTATCATCTGTTCTGAAAGCCCTATGTTCCCTCATCTGGTAAACTGAAGGATTATCTTTTCACTGGCAAGTGTTCTATATCCATAAGCTACAAACTGAATGATATCAATGTATTTTGTAAGTTAGGCATTGGTTCAGTCCTAATACACCCCTCATGTCTACCACTCAGCCCTACCCCTACTTTTTGTAGAATCACATCTAGGTGTAGGATATCCTGATTCTTGTTAGGATGAAGTGCTACATGGCTCTTTAAATGTAAATTTTCCAGAGGCACACTCCAAGCAGAGAAAAATCTCTCATCAATGAATACATTTTATATCCCATACAAAAATGGCAATGTAGTGCACATCACATCTTACAGGGTAAATTTTCTTTATGTATCCTACACATTCTGTTATAAGCAGTTTCCAAAAGACAGCATTTGAGAGAGTGTGTTTATGAATTCATTCATTTTACATTTGAATAGCCTGTAACTAAGTAGTTGTTGTACTAAGATCACAGTGTTGCCAGCATATTTGTGTTATTTTGACAGTGTTTAGGATTTTCTTTCCGTTTTTGTTCACAGAAAACAATATATTTCCAGATATTGGGTGCCAAGGACTTCTATTTCCGTTACCTCCATTAGTCAGAGTCAAACCAGGCTTTAAAATTGAAGTATGCATGTCAGGCTACAAATTATTCCTCAAAAGTATGCTGCACTGGATCTCTGAGATCTTTTTATCAACTCCAGGACTCCTTCAGCCATTTCCAGAAGTGCTATCAAACAGTACAAGATGTCTAACATGCAGGTGTTCACCCCTTAAAAAAAAAAAGAAAAAGAAATATGGCATCACCGCTAACAGCATGCCTCGAAAATACAACTAACGTAGCAGCCTGCCTTGAGGAAAAGGGGAAAAGCAGATCTCTCCGGAGCTGAAACTGCAAGGACTGGCCTTAATTAGGTGGTAGGCATAGAGAAACTGGCAAGTTGAAAGTTTTGTGTGTGCGTTCGTGTGTGAGCAGGGAAAGCAAGACAGTACAGCGCTGTCCTCTGCCTAAACTGGTGAGGCTTATTACTCAAACGTTCCAAAGTGTTATCTCGCTGTCAGAACTGTCAGGAAAAGCTTCACCTTTACAAACCACTGGCCAAGTGTGATAAGCAAAGTTTTTTCTGGCCCCTGTGGTCATTGTTCACCTGCAGGGGTTCACAACACTGCTGATCAGTGCCACGGAAATAACGATTACATCACCCTGAAGCTGGGATTTTGACTTCTTGGAAACAATAAAAAATATCCTAACCAGTGCTGGAGAATTTCACCGCACCTCAAGCCTTGCCTGCCTTCTGCCTTCTCACATTTCAAACACCTCACAAAAGGAGCCTGCTGGCATGAAATGGTGACCATTATTGTGATATTCTACCCGTAAAACAAAGTTACATGGAACATGTCAGGGACTGTCATCATTATTCTTCTTTGGGGTTCATAACTTCAACTTTATACAATTTCCTTGGATCTTGACTCTTATTAGCTGGCCTGCCTTTATTGTAAAACATGTAATCTGCAAGTTAATGCCAGTATTATGAGAGACTGGGGAGGGGGGTTAGACAAGTTCCACTATTATTGCATTTCTAGTTGCTAATGAAAGCCAGTAAAGGTCATAGCTCTGTGATTGTGCTAATTTAAGGGCAAACTTCATATCCTCCACATCGACTTCATGTTATTGTGTCTTTGACACACTGTGATTAATCATCAGGTCCAAAAATATATACCTATGACTAGAGGATTAACATTAACATAAGCCCATGTACAGCACCTTTTCTTTTTTATATAAATAGGTTTCAACAGAAGAGAGCAAAACATGACTATAGTATTTCAGCAGTTATTTTTAAGTGTGAAGCATTTTGAAGGAGACCAAAAAATCCTATTTTCCTTTCCTGTACTTGTTGCAAGTGTAGCTTTATTGGAGGGAACTTGTATTAAGGTGCCTTGCTGAGAGATGCAGTGGTGGAGAGGTCTATTAGGAGGACTGTCACGGGCGATGGACACTCTCGCAGTGATGTTTTTGTCACTTTAATTTGTAGGAGACTGTAGACCTCTCTAAAATCACACAGCCTTTTTATTCATGTTTTGCTTGCCTAGTTCACTTTCATTTTACACATTTTATTGTACACATCTACTTAGTCCTTCACAAAAGGGGTGGGGTGGGGGGTCAGTTCTATCATGCCAGTAGTATGACAGTGTTGCAAGGACTGCAAAGCAAACATGGATACAGTTGTCACAGTATCAAAATGTTAAAACTTCCATAAAAAAAAATAAAAAATAAAAAATAAAAAAATCAAGATGTACCTGTTCCTGTTCCTTCACCATGCCAAGTCCCAGGCAGACTATATTAGTTCCTTTTTTTTATTTTCAGATTTAAAAATGGCAGGCAAACTGCCAGTTGCAGTTGTTTCCAACCTTGGAGTCATGAACACTGATCTTAACTGAGTCAAGTGAGACTTGCCGCTCTTTAGATGTTGTTCTGGGTTCTTCTGTGACCTCCTGGATAAGTCATCGGTGCACTCTTGGAGTAATTTTTGTAGGCCAGCCGCTCCTGGGAAGGTTCACCACTGTTCCAAGTTTTCTCCATTTGTGGATAATTGCTTTCACTAGGGTTTGCTGGAGTTCAAAAGCCGTGGAAGTGGCTTTGCAACCCTTTCTGATAGATGTCAATGACTTTGTTTCTCATCTGTTCTTGAATTTCTTAAGATCATGGCATGGTGTGTTGCTTTATATGACTCTGCTTGTGTCTAAAGCCTGTTGTTTGCAAGCTACTTGTATGTTGAATCCATGTTTAGATCTTACCCAACCAAAAGCATTATAGCTGGCTCAGCATCAGACTTCAGCTTATTGTTTTGTGAAGCTCTTGTGAACATGTAAAAGCTTGTCCAGTATTTACAGTAATCTGGCTTCTTGATCGGTAATGCTTTTGTTTTTTTTCTTCCAGCACTCTCCGCTTCTCACCTTTAGCCCCAGCCATCAAACAGACTGACCTCTTAGTTTCAGGCTGCTGCATGAACCAGCACTGCAAAGCTGTATTTTCTTTTTGTGAGTGCACTGCTTACCTCTGTCAAAGCTACATAGTGCTGAAAATAGGTGATCGGGATGCTCTGTGGAAATGGGGTGGATGCAATTCTTCTAAATTTCCTTTTCTTGAAGTTACATTTTATCTGCAGGTTTCATTTCAACACGTGTTTCAACACTGGATTAATGTTTTTAGTCCAAGAGACTCAGCACAAAGTTTGGGGGGGGGGTATATCACCACAGCCTTAAGTGGATGACTGAGTAGCATCAGTAGCAGCAACAGCAGAAGAAGCCTAACAGAGAAGCTCTCCAAGTTTATTAATCAAGGCGACAGTGGAAGTTGCTGCAGTTTAATTTGATTTACAATGCTAATTCCTTAATGCTTATAGGCTGGCAGTTCAAAGACCCTTTATAATGACACTACAGCTGACACATAGTGCTTCTCTCAGCTGAAGACATCAGAGTATTAACCAGATGACTAGATCAGTAACTACCAGTAAATACCAGTACTTATATTAAATATGTTTCGGCTGATAATGATCATTTGCCAATCATTAGGAGTATTCCTATTTAGAAACTACTCTGTCAAGGTATAAAAATTACAAAATATTGCTTTAAATTACAGCCACCACTTAATCTTCCTTGTACTGTTTTTATGAATGTCCTTACATAGAGTTTTACTTTCAAATTACAGTTTCATTTACAGCCTTACATTTTTGTATGCTATAAAACTATTTTGAGTTGAGCATTATGTTTTCTTATAGCCTAAATACAAAATCATTTAATAAACATTGATTCAGTAGATAACTGATGGTAAAGTGTTGCTACAAGTGAAGTAGATCTATGACCTTACACTGGGGAAAGGGCTGAAAACTCAAAGGCAATTTGGCATCTACAGTCTTGTCCAGCTTTGGAAGATAATAGTTTATTAGCCTTATGACTCTCACACAATCTTGTGCAGCCAAACTTAGTTGCCTTCTCATTTATTCAAATGAGCACGAATAGCAGACAAGTACATGCTTGAGACTTCTGTTTGCCTGCAGCTAATTCAATATCACCAATAGATGCAAGCATCTCTATTTGTGCCTGTATATTGTAGAAACAAGCAGAACATATCATACTGACTTCATTTATGCTACACAGGCAAATGTGTGAGCTGACATGTTTCCTCCTAGAGCTTTGATTACTGATGTCCATGGCAGTGTGGTAGGGACCTTATGATCTGAAACAGTTAGCACAGTTGCTCCCCATCCACCGGTAATTAGGCCCATGTTTGGTCAAACAAATCCGTTCAATGAAGGAATCAGATACTTGACCACTCTACCATAACCAAATTAGTGTTGTAATTACTTGCAGGACATGTCTTCATTAATAATCGCTGCATCTTTTGTTGTAACAAAATATCAATAGTCCACACCTTAACTGAATTGAAAACCGATATTAGCTCCCTCTCAGGCAGAATTTAGAGACATTTACATGTTGGTTTATTTTCTGTCAATTTGCTTAGGGAAAAAAAATAATAATAAAACAACCTTGTCTTACTTTTATACAGGCAGCTGTGTACTGCTGCTACAAGGATGAGAAAATGTTCTTGCAGCCTCCTGAATAATAATGCACAGAATAGGTCCAGACTGTGAAATTCAATTGGTGGGCAAATATCAATGCAGGACAGACAAAGGATTATAGAGCTACTGAAGTTCATGGCTGCGGCTCACAGTGCTAAAGAAAAAAAGATGGAAAGGTTTCTGCTGAATGTTTCATGCTGACAGCATTTATTTTCTCACATTTCAGTACAGCTTCTACACTAAAGACAAAATACGCCATAATCTCACAAGTAGAAAATGTCCCAGCCTGCAGATTTTTATGAGAAGTGTTATCAAAGAAGTATACAGACATGACGATGGCAGTGATCAATTTTTTTTTTCTGTTTACAACTTTTTATTGAGTCATATAGAGCGCAACAGCATGGTTCCAGAAGTAAAATTTACATTCATTTCTTCCATAGCCCATTTGATTATTAACCATAAGTATACGAGTTTGATCTACCTTAGTATGAAACAATGGTATAGAAACAAATGTTTGTAAGATATCAACCAGTTTTGGAGACAGTTTATTTACACTGAAATAGAGGGCAAGCACTGTTGAGCTCCATCGTAAACATACAGCTATAAATTCATGAAGTAATTTCACAAAAGTCAGCTGTCGTTCAAGTCAAGAAAAATACACAACAAGGCTTGTAATGATTTAAGGCTGTCATTACACAAAAATAATGGACAGACAACTTTATTTTACTTTTATTTTACTTTAAGTGTTGCCTCACAGCAAGAAGGTCCCCGGTTCGCTTCCCGGTCAGGCCCTTTCTGTGCGGAGTTTGCATGTTCTTCCCGTGCACGCATGGGTTCTCTCTGGGTACTCCAGCTTAATCCCACCACCAATGACATGCTTGTTAGGTTAACTGGTGACTTTAAAATTGGCTGTAGGTGTGAATGTGAGCGTGCCTGGTTGTCTGTCTCTATATGTCAGCCCTGCGATTGACTGGTGACCAGTCCAGGGTGTACCCCGCCTCTCGCCCTGTGACAGCTGGGATAGGCTCCAGTCTCCCCACGACCCCTAACAGGATAAGCGGTGTAGAAAATGAATGGATGGAACTTTCAATCATGATGCCATTGGGAGATCTTTAATAGTCTGGAAAATGAAAGCTCAATTCCATATTAAACCATGATCATAGATATCCTAATATGATGACATCCCCTGAATAGAAGCATGCAAAATCATACACAGTGCTTGAAGTATTTGCTGTTTTTTGGCATATTTATGACATTTGTATGTTTCAGATCAAACAAATTTTAATATTAGACAAATATAACCTGAGTAAAGATGCAGTTTTTAAATGATGTTATAAGGGAGAAAGGCCATCCAAACCTACCGGGCCATATGTGATAAAAGTAATTGGAAAGTAACTGGAAAGGGTTACAAAGCCATTTCTAAGGCTTTCGGTCTCAAGAGAACCATGGTGAGAGCCATTGTCCACAAATGGAGAACATTTTGAACAGTGGTTAACCTTCCCAGGAGTGGCTGGCTCACTCAAATGACTCCATGAGTGCATCAACGACTCAATCTGGTCACAAAAAAAAAAAAACAAAACAAAACAAAAAAAACCATCTAAATACCTGGGGGGTATTCCATCAAAGTAGCTAGTGAAGGCTGAGCTTTCCTAAATTAACCTGACTTGAACTAGCTACAACTTTCACTTAAGCCTCAACTCGTTCCACAAACGCAACTCAGCTGCATCTGGGCACGGCTAACTCCAGTCTAAACAATCAGCATGTGTGCTTGTGCATGTGATGTTTATGAAGCTCAAATCTAAATGTGATAAAATGTATATTGAGGAGTTTTAGGAGGAAACTGAATGAATTTTGACCAAAAAAGGCAACATTTTCCACTATTAACAAATCAAAGAGGATGTTATTATCAAGACATGTCGTTGGATTAAAGACATTAATACAATCCTATTGTGGATCCAGCAGTCACCTGGAGCAGGGACTTCTGGGATTACTTTGTGGGATAGAATGTTTTCTTTTACTGTTCTATAATGTTCATGTCACACTGCTGGTTGATAATTATGCATTAGTCGTTCATTAGTTCATATTCAAGTGGGAAATGTTTTACAAAGTAAAACATTTTGCGTCCATGACAGGTTTGATAGAAGCTTTGTTCTGAATACTTGAACATCATTTGCAGTTTATTTGCACAAAATGCTGCAACTTAAAAAAACATAGGTCCTCAACTATAGGATTATTTATTAAAATCAGAATTTGGTTTAATGTAAAATCTCGGCGGAACCTCATGTGGCGTATCAGTTTCAGTCCGTCAGACATTTTTGAAGCACAGCTAGACTTAGCTGGACAGTTAACCTGCTCCAGAGCAGGCTAGTTCTGAAGTCTAAGTAACCATGGTTACTCAGCTGAAACTCCAGTTAGCCATGTTGATGGAATGAAATTACTAATAAAATATGCCAGACTAACCAGAGTAAGCCAGGCTTAACCCTTTATCCACTTTCATGGAATACCCCTCTGCAGGCCTCACTTGACTCAGTCAAGGTTAGTGTTCATGACTGAGCAATAAGAAAGAGATTGGGCTTGAGTTTGCCAAAAAACATCTTGATGATCCCCAAGACTTTGGAAATATTCTGTGGACTGACAAGAAACTTTGAACCTTCTATTACATCTTATGTAAAACTAACACAACATTTCATTAGAAAAAGAAAAAACAAACAAAAAAAGAAACTCATACCAACAGTCAAACATGGTGGTGGCAGTGTGATGGTCTGGGGCTGCTTTGCTTCTTTAGGACCTGGACCACTTGCAGTAATTGGTGGAACCATGAATTTTGCTCTCTACCAGAAAATCCTGAAGGAGAATGTCCAGCCATCAGTTGAAGACCTTAAACCCAAGTGCAATTGGGTTATACAACAGGGTAATGATCTAAAACAGCCTGGCAAGTCCACCTCTGAATGGCCAAAATGAAGGTTTTGGAGTGGCCTAAGTCAGGACTTCAATCTGATTGACCTTAAACAGATGCTTATGCTTGAGAACCCTCACATGTGGCTGAATTAAAACAATTCTGAAAAGAAAAATGGGAAATAATACCTCAACAACAATGTTAAAGACTCATGGCCAGCTATTGCAGATGTTTGCCTGCAGTTGTTGCCACCAAGGATGGCACAATTAATTATTAGCTTTAGGGGGCTATGACTTTTTTCATATAGTGCCAGATAGGTTTGGATGTCTGTTTTCCCTTAATAGATAAAATAATATTTTAAGGACTGAATCTGGTGTTCACTGTGGTTATCTTTGTCTAATATTAAAATGCTTTTGATTATCTGAAACATTCAAGTGTGACACATATGCAAAAAAAGAAAAAAAATCAGGAAGGGGCCAAATGCTTTTTCACACTGTAGGTCAACTAAGCGTTTTTGTACATCATAGACCACATATTTGTGAGACACTTTTGGGTCCCGACCCTTTGGTTGAGAACCACTGCCATAGACCAATGGTTCTCAAATGTAGTGGCAGGATGGTTTTTAGGTCTTTAATAGCAAAATTGACATTGTAGTCGCCAGCTGATAAAATGATAGTGGGGTTTAGGGATGCAGATGCAGCAGTCTAACATCGGTACCAGCCGACATCGGCCCTTCTGACAGGCACTGGCTTATCAGCAAATAATTTATTATGAAACAATGCCATCAGCTGGTGTGTTTGTTGTGCTGACCAATTTTATCCTGGCATGCTGACAAACCCAACTTCTGACTGAGTGAAGAGGTTTGTTATTTGGCAGAAGTTCCTGATATTACCCCACTATAAAAACAACCAAACTTCCCAGGAAAGGCTTGTGTGTTTACATCCTGTATTCCCACAGCCAGAATCTAAGAACAAAACAAGCTTTACCATCAATTAATGTCTCACCTAACACTGAGTTCAACTGATTTCCTTTCAAAGAATAACCATAAGGTATTTTGTTGACTACTGCTGAGGATGTAAATATGTTTCACCTTGTTACTTTTGCAAACGATTAACAGATTCTTAATGTAAGTGTAATGATCCTAAAACCAAAGTGGGTTTTGCTTTTAAACAATAGATCATAGGGGTGTGTTTTGTTTATTTTCACTCTATGTCCCACATATGCTGTTGTTTGGCTTGTGTCAGAGGTTCAACAACATTCACCAACTTAAATCTTTAAAGCCTGCCTCGCTGGAATTGAGACCGGTACCCCTCTGCTTCAATCTCTGTTGATATAGACACTGGCGTGTGTGTGAGCTGGTGTGTTTGCGTGTGTTGTTGGGGGAGCATAAGCCTTTGATTACAGAACTGCTTTCCTCCCTGTCTGTTGTGCAGACGAGAGCGTCTCAGCGCTAATGACAAAATGAGGTTAACATTGAATCTCTGAGATGATGCGTTGCCTCCCACCGGACATCCTCTCGTCCTTGTCTTCTTTTTTCTTCCTTTTTTTTCAACTTGTGCCACAGGAACAATGCAGACAAGCAGAAGTGATTGTGTTCTGTGTCAACATGATGTGACTGCAGCCCAATGTTTGCGACAATAGATGGACCGTGCAGCCATGGGAAATCAATTCCATAGGTGTCAACACAGACGATTGAGATGGTCATTGTGAGGTGGGAGTGGGCTGGGATGGGAATGTCAACACACATGATGTGGCGTATTCTGTTTTTGTCTCCACACCAGTGTCTATGTAGGTTTTAACATGTGCCTTTGAATGTGTCTGCATACATGTGATTAAAGACAGGTAGAAAAACATAAAAACACTCTTTACACCTAGCCCACAGCCTAAGTCTACAATTCCAGTCAATGTCAAGATTAATCATCCTTTTCTTCAGTCCTGAGGATTACGAATAACAGCTCACAGAAATTAAAATATTACACTGTCTCAAAATATATGAATATTACAAAACACCAATAAAAGTGTTGATCTCTAGGGAAATGGTGTTCATTTATGCACTCAGTTCTAGGTTGGGGCTTCTCTCACATAACTTACTGTAAGAATGCAATGTTGCATGGAGGCAATCAGTCCATGACACTGCTGAGGTGTTATGGATAACAATGTTGCTTTGGTAGCAACCTTCAGCTCGTCTGTATCACTCTTGCTCTCGAAACCCAATATGCTGATAATGTCTATGAGGGTCCATCAGAAGGAAAATATTGGTTGACCCCAAATCCCAAAAAGTTGTAATTCTGTGTAAATTTAAATAAAAACAGAAGTAAATGTTTTTTTTAAATCTCATAAACCCATATTTTATTCTTAATTGGTCATAAACAACATATCAGATGTTGAAATTGAAAAATTTTACCATTGCGTGAAAAACATTAGCTCATTTTTGGCCTGAACTGACCTGCAGCCAGGTCAGTTCAGCACCCAGACTCTTCTACTGCAAATTTGAAGTTGTGATGGATGTGGCTAAGCATTACCCTGCTGAAATATGAAGGCCTTCCCTGAAAGACACATTGTCTGGATGGGAGCACATGATGCTCTCAAACCTCTATATACTTTCCAGCATTAATAGTGCCCATCCAGATGTGTAAGCTGTCCACACTAATGGCACTAATGCAACCCAGTACTATCAGAGATACAGGCTTTTGATCTGTGCTCTGACAACAAGTTAAATGGTCCCTCTCCTATTTGGTCAGCAGGACACAGCATTTGTGATTTTCAAAAAGAATTTCAAATTTTGATTCATTTGACTGCAGAACAGTTTTTCATTTGAACTCAGTCCATTTCAAATGAGCTTTGGTCCAAAGAAGATGGCAGTGTTTCTGGATTGTTCGCATATGGCTTTTTAATTGCATGATACATCTTTAACTTGCATTTGGATGGCATGGCGTGTTGACAGACAATGATTTCTGAAGTGTTCCTGGGCCAATGCAATGTCAATGCATGAGCCCAAAGATCACCAGCATTCAATATTGACCCTCACTCTTATTCCTTGCGCACAGAGATTTCTCCAGATTCCCTGAATCTTTTGGCGATATTGTGTACAGAAGATGGTGGAATATTCAAAATTTTACGTTAAGGAACATTTTTTTGAAATGTTTCTAAATTTTTAGACGCTGTTTTTCACAGATTGGTGAACTTCTGCCTATTTGTACTTCTACCTCTCTAAAATGCTTCATTTTATAACTTGTCATATTGCTGAACCTTTGCAAATTAGCCTAATTAGTTGTGAAATGCTCCTCAGCTGTTTTTGACAAGTATGACATGCTTTTCTAACCTTTTGTTACCCCGCCCCTTCTTTTTTTTTTTAGCTGTGTTGCAGCCATCAGTGCAAAATGAGAAAACGTTTTTCATGACATTGTAAAATGTCTCAGTTTCAACATTGGAAATGTTTTTTGTGTTCTACTGTGAATACAGTGTGGGTTTATGCGATTGGTAAATCATTGTATTCTATTTTTGTTTACCTTTTACACAGCGCCCCAACTTCTTTGGAAATTGTGGTTTAGATGAATTATGCCAATGTGCTCAATATTTGTTGGCTGGCAGTCAGTGTGAATTTCCATTCATCATTCTAGTCTCATTTAGTCTCCTTGCAGAAAAGCAAACTAATCTTTGTCAGTTTTTATTATCAGCAATGTATTTTCAGCTATCACCCTGTCCTTCTCAGAAAATTTATTGTCAACTAACATTTTTAACCAGATTTTAGTGAGATAAAAATTAACACTGTGTGATTAAATCATTTAATTACATTATAATTCAAACTACAGTACACAGGTTATCAGTTCTGGTGATCAGTGATAGAAACATTCATTCAGATCTATCAATCTCTTAATTCTAAAGAGAAAAATGGTCGATTGTCAGTCAGTCAGGGCATCTCTATGGAACCGTGTTTAATATATAAAGTGGGCTTTACATGTAATAAGCATCATCTGCACAGTTGGTCCAAATTAAGTAAAATGCATCTTTCATGGATGGAAGTCCCAGTTCACCCATTATACATTTTATTGCTCATTGATGTTGACTTGCTTCCATTGATTACACATTTCAAAGAAAAGTATGGCTCTCTGTCTTCTCACTGTGATAATGATGATAATTAACCAAAGAAGAGTAAATGAATTCACACAATCAATCATAATTTTATCAACCCCTTTGATGAAAAGCACAGAACCCTCTCTAAAATACAACTAAGACATCCCGAGCAGATGTTCCAACAGCTGCAATCTTTCCACATAAGACATTGCTTCAATTGAATACCTCAGTCTATAGTGTTAGCATTCCAGTGGCTTTTTATAGATTTTGATTGAGTCCTTATGGAGATTTCTTTGAGCTCATAACAGGATCAAATCAAATCAAGTATCATGAAGGCATGAGTCTTACAGATAAAGGCAATATCAAACAAAAAGGGGATGGGGAGGGTGGTGTGCTTGTGAGCTGATGAAATCTGCAATAAATTCAAACATATTTGGAGCGTCAAACCTGCATGACTTAATTTAAAAAGGATAACAACTATAAACAAATCATCAGTTCTAACATCAATTAGTTTTTAAGCCCATAAAAGCTTAAAGAGACATATCCTGTTGTCATCTTGTCTATGGGTGAAGCTTTTTTAATTTTTAGACGACACAGTATTTACTCTGTCTTCATGTTGCAAATAATTTTTGTTCCTTCTCTGCTGCGAGTGTTTTCCTAAAATTACACCTTTTTGACTGAAGCCTAAATAATGCTGTACCTAGTCCAACAGGACGTTTTTACTCCTATACTTATTTTGATTTTTCAAAGTGTGTTTTGTGAACACTTTGAATACCATATTTCCTTTAATAAAGACCCTGAGTCAAACTGCAGCTGGACCCTGTATTAAGGCTGGGGTCGTGGTCCACACAAAAAAATAAGGGCTGACTCCCTTTATAGGCTAGGTATTATGAAGGAATAACATGCTAATTCACGTGTTTTTTCATTTGAAACAGCGCAGCTTTCAGTGCTTTCAGATGTAAGTCTGTTTTAAATGGCACAGCATTTCTTGACTTGACAGTACAGATCGTCCCATGTGACGCTACACAGATCCTTTGCTCAGAGCTTGCATGCAAACCTGGAAAAACACATGTTGATGAACAGAGACTCCTGAGTGGACCACAGACATCATTGCAGCTTCACTTAAAAGCAAAACGCTGCCGGAGCTTCTGGATGACACCCTGGAACAACTTTGAAAATTGCGGAGGAACAGCTAGGAAATTTTCACAAGGACATGGTTGATGTGTCTGAGTGGGCTGGATTTGTTAATCAAACCAAATGAATCGTCACAGAAGACCACTGCTGATGGCATGGCAATTTCCACATACTCCGCCTGCAATGCAATCTGCTTGTAAAGGGCGCCGCGGAGCAAATCGCTCTCTCCTGGTCAGTCTTATATGTTGTTTCCACCAAGTGGTCCAGCTCAGTTTGGTGCGGAACAGCACACATTTTTTTGCATTTCCATAGAGCAAAGTTTGGAAAGGCTCCAAAAAACAGACCCGTACCGTCCCACTTTTAGGCACCCTTACGTAGGGGGACCAATCTTACCTAACCTTCCCAAGGAGGTAGAGCTACACACACAACAATAGGGGGTTGCACTGATGTCACAGCTGCTTGGCTTCAGGCTGCAAAACACAGAAGTCTGCTCTGTGAGGAACGAGCGAAAACGGGAGAAAAATTGACTAATGTCTGCATTAATTGGAATATATTTGGACTCAACAGAGATCCAAACTGTTTCTTAGTCTGTGGATATTGATATCTGGCCTCAAATTAAGTTTCCTGACGTTTATCTCGACTAAATTTTAAGAACACAAAGCAGAGCCTGAAGGCTCACGTCAGCCTGGTCTATCTGTGATAGATGTGAAACTGAATTAATGCTGAAGTTTTGTGAATGCAAAGGCTTAGGTCAGTTTATTTTCTGCACTGTAACTGGTTATTAATCTACTACTTACATTAGGTAACCTGTGAAAACATCGCTCTGTGGTTGTTAAACATGCTCGTAAAACTTCGGGTTGCAGCCTATTTTGAAACGAGATCAGCGCACCCAGCATTTCTGACATAATCTAGTTTGATTTTAACACCAGCTGAACTTTTACTTTATTTTAATGTGGCGAATTCTCACAGTACAGCTCCAAACTTTCATTTTTTGTTGTATAAACTGTTCTAGACTAAATATATTTACACATTAAGGTACCGTTACGACTCTAAGCATGTCTGTACATGTGTTACGTCAGCTGATGGCAGTTGACATAATTAATATGTAGTTATTTTCTTTAAAAACACTTTCAGCTGAAATAAAGCTGTTTAATGCGTATTCCCTACTGACTTCTGTCACTCATCCTTTCTATAACTACCACACCATACCAAACCGTACTGAATCAAACCGGACCCCCTGATGGAAACAAGGCTTTAGTGGTCTGTCTCTGGCATATCACAGAAGCGCCACTCGTGCTTCCAGCAATGCGCTGCACACCCTGGCAAAAATGTTTTTAAGTACAAAGTATTTGTGGAAACAGAGGAGGAAAACCTCAGTTTTCAAACTAATGTGGACAAAGCCTCATGCAAAACTTTAAGAATCTGTTTTTTTTTTTCTGTTCCTGATTTGTAATTTAGGATCACTTTAACAGTGTATTCTAACAGTACTGTAGTACTCTAGGGTTTTATATTTTATCTATCTTTAATCCTTTCCAAAAAAAAAAAAAACGTAATAACTATAATCATTGAGTTAATCCTTTACTCTAACGAAATATTTCTGTCAAACCATTCCAAAGATTAAATTATTTTTTCTTTCATTTTTACTCCTTCTTCAACAAAAATACCAGGCCCCTCCTGTGACTAGTGAAAAACGAACTATTAGGTTTGTAGCCCCCACTCCAACCCACCCGTGGACTTACACACCCTGAAGTTAGTCTTGAAAAATCACCTCATTAGGTTTTACTTGTCGCAGCACATTTTAAACAAGGTGTTTATGTAAGACTAAGCGTCTGCAGCACCAGCACCATCATGCACACATGCTGATAGTCAACACTGAATTTGACCCAAATACTTAAAAGTATTTTATGACTATGAACAAATTTACCCACAACCCCCCCACTGGTGGTATCTGCCAGCAATTATTTGGAGCAACCCCACAGGAAGAGCCATCTGTAGCTGATTTCAATTTGCACACTCACACACACACGTGGGGGGAGGGTGGATGTGTGCCTTAAAATCTTTAATTGAGATGGATTGGGTCATCCAATTAACCCTAACACACTTGGGTGTCCTTTGTGCAGTTGAAGCCTTTGCTTTGGGGTATTGTCACAAATCTTTAAGTCACCACAGAACTAGTACACCTGTCCTCACTGTCTTTACAAAGCTTAATTAGGTTGAGCACTTCCTCAATCAAAAGCCTTTTTTTCCTCTTTCACTTTTTCTCTATCATTTACACAGTGATAGGCTAAAAAAGGATGTGTTAACATATAAGTGATGACAAGGAGGCACTGGGATGTCAAATGCATTATTCTAGCATGACGATATGACCGCCTGCGATGAAGGTTGTTGCCTTAAATATGTCAAATGACAAGTCCCCTTGTTAAATACTTTCAAACAAAAACGGTCCCTGCTTTCAGTGACATGTGACAAGAAAATGCTCTTTGTATTCACTGAATGTTAAGCATCAGATAAATGATAAGTACTCCACAACAGGGTTCTTTTTTTCCAGGAAACAATTGATGAGTGGTTCATAAATTGGATTTTTTCAGAAAAAACAAAACAAACAAAAAAAAAAAAAAACATGCAATTTTGATCAATTAAAAGAAAAAGGCACAATTACATTCAAATAACTGCAAAATATTAATTGTGCCTTAAAAAACTGGTTAATTTGACTGATCTTATGAAGTCAAAATTAGGGATTGACCTCTACCTTAAATGTTGATGTATCCACACTCATTTTAGCTGATGCTTATTTGATATGCACACTTTTTTTAATTGTAAAGAACACCAAATGTCTCTGGAGTAAAGAGAGGTTGAGTAAAGCAAAGCTGAGAGAAGACAATCTGGTAGTTGCTATTCATTTGAGCCTTCATAAAAATTTCAGGACTCACAGAGGGCCTTCTTGAGTGCGTGATGTCCTAGACCAGTGGTTCTCAGCTGAACAGGCATGAGGACCCACCATCCCCTCCTTATGAGATATTGCAACTCCAATGTCTATAATGAAAAAATGTCAGAGTGTGGACCTTAGATGGGAGAATAGACATGATTAAACAAAGAGAGAGGACAGAATAATGTGTTTAAAAAGCACATCATGCCAAAAACCCTGGGAGGGCATACATACGTACATTTTATTGTGCTGTTTTTTCCTGAGACTACATGGAAATTTTGGTAGTTTCTCAAGGAGCTGTCTTGTTATTCTGGGACAGCTAGCTTTGTTTTTTCCAAGTAAGTGGCTGCGGACCGTACATCTCTGATGGCCCCTCTTGCAGACCGTTCATGTACCATGCCGTCTCTGTCAGAATGGAAATACACGCTTAAACTTTCAAAGTAACATCAGATTTAATTTCAGTTCAAGGTTAGGTTACAGGTTATGGTTTGTACACCAAAAGTTGAAAGTTAAAACCTCAACCTACAAAACCTGATGACTAAACATAAAAAAAAAAACAGAGTAAACAGTCTGTTTACAGGAAAAAAGCTAGTCCTCCATGAAAACATTCTAAAGCAGGAAACATAGCTTATGTAGCCCCTTGAGCTGCGTAAACTACATATAATGTAGCTCACAATGCAGTTACGTCATCTAACAGTTTTATTATTTATGCAGCTATGTTAGATTTAGCTGTTTGCTGAAGCTAACAATGCTAAAGTTCACTTTGCTAAAGTTCACATTGCTAAAGTTAACATAGCTATGTTGGCTTTCTAGTGTAACATTAATTACATAGCTAGAGTATCTATATTAACTTTAGATTTTGCGTAATAGGCTGTGCCATGCAAGTGTCACCAACTCATGTAAAAGTAGCAAAAATACAGTGTAAAAATGCTATAATGAAAGGATTAGTCTAGCAATCCAAATCTTCCTGAAGTAAATGTAATTATCTTGAAGAAAATGTTCTTCATTGACAACAGTAAAACAGCATTTCATAAAAATATAGTTCATGTGACAACAGTCAAAGGGCATGTCATAAAAATATATGGTAAAACTTAATTACAACCACTGATGCATTTTTTAGTCCCTTAAATTGTTAAACTTGTTAATATGAATAGCATATTCATAAAAGCACATCGCTGTTTAAGTAGTCATTTATCTAATAATTTTACCAGCCTGGTAACTATTAACTAAGCCATCTAAATCAATAATTTTGTTAAAAGCAGTATTTTATACTTTTAAATCTGGTTGACTAAAGTTATATGCAAGTATTTATGAAGTACCAGTCAAGTACTTCAAATTGATGGCGGCTGACCCGCAGTTGCCACATAGAACGTCTGTGCCACTGTTTTGCTCCCACTGAAAGTAAGTAACCTCGCCCACTGGAAATGTGTCTAGAGCGCTGCAGAGCGCAGCCCTGATCTGAGGGTAGAGATCACTGAAGAACTGTGAGTTCACACAGAAATAGTTTGTCAACAGCAGATTATTTTACCTTTTGGGGTGAATTTATCATCCATTTCGGTAGAGGTCCATGATATTATTGCTTAAAAAAATAAAGGGAACACTTAAATAACATCCCAGAACTTAATGAATGAAATCTGCCATTAGAAAATCTTTATTCATTACATGGTTGAATGTATTGAGAACAAAATAACATAACGATCAATGGAAACCAAAATCATTAACCCATGGAGGGTTGGAATCAGAATCATGCTCAGAATAAAAGTGGAAAAAATCAGATAACCAGCTGATCCAACTTCTGTAAAATTTCTCAAGATAACGCAAAATGAGGCACAGTAGTGTGTATGGCCTCCACGTGCCTGTATGCACCTCCTACAATGTTTCCCTACCGTTGTCTCATGCTCCTGATGAGATAACGGCCCTCCTCAGGGATGTCGTCCCAGACCTGGATGAGGGCATCAGGCAGCTCCTGGACAGTCTGTGGTGTGATGTGGCGGTGGTGGATGGAACGATACATGATGTCCCAGAGGTGCTTGATTAGATTCAGGTTTGGGGAACAGGCAGGCCAGTCCATAGCAAGCATCAATGCTTTCATCATGCAGGAACTGCTGACACACTCCAGCCACATGAGGTCAAGCATTGTCATGCATCACAAGGAACCCAGGGCCCACTGCACCGGCATATGTACTGACAATGGGTCTGAGAACCTCATCCTGGTACCCAATGGCAGTCAAGGTAACTCTGGCTAGCACATGGAGGTCTGTACGGCCCTCCAAGGATATGCCTCCCCAGACCATCACTGACCCATCGTCCAGCTGGTCATGCTGGAGGATGTTGCAGGCAGCAGAACATTCTCCACGGCGTCTCCAGACTCTCTCACGTCTGTCACATGTGCTCAGTATGAACCTGCTCTCATCTGTGAAGAGCACAGGGCACCAGTGGTGAATCTGCCAATTCACCAATGGTGAACCATCCTGGATGAGCTGCACGACTTGAGCAAATTCTGTGGGCTGCAGATACTGCCTCATGTTACCACTGGTGGTGAGAGCGCTAATACAAAAGCAACCAAAAATCAGCCAGAAAGGATGAGAAGAGGGAGATGGTCCAAGGCTGTAGAAGGGGGTTAGGTTGGAATTTTGAAATGAATTAAAATAAATTAAAACCAGAAAACTATTTTTAAAAGGTGCTATGGTTCTTAAAATCAAGGAGTGAGCAACTCGTTAAAACCAACAAGGAAACATAAAGGTGCAACCAGGGACAGTTTATTTAGAATAAGTTGGACAATGGAAGCAGTGTCTGTTTAAAAATCTGGTTTTCTAAAATGTCCGTTAAAACTATAAAAACAGTCTTAAGAGCAGCTAAAATCCAAAAGTGCAATCAGGCAGGAATCTCCGAGGCAGCGGCCTTCTTCCCCTCAGGACTCGTCGTCCACGCTCCCCTCGGTGCCACCCCAGTCCGCCCTAAGGGAACACAGATCACAGCGGCAGTGGGGGAAGACAGGCAACAAACGCTGGTGGTCCACTCTCTACTTTTGCCAAAATGTTACTAGGTGGTACTTACACGCCCGGCAGAGCTCCTTGCTCTGCTGCAGTCGTAATGTCGCGTCATAACACTTGGACTTCCTGGGATCCCTCAGTGTGTCCTCCCCTGCACGCGTCCTGCTGTCCTGTCGGTACTTGCTGCTGTGTGTCTTTTTTCCTTGCTCTCATGATGCTCCACTCTGCTGCCCTGGACATCACTCCGTGTTGCTGTCTTGTTGCTCACTCCTCACTTCCTGAAAAGGGCAGCCCTGAGCTGCCATTGGCTGTAGTGGTCCCCGCTCCTCCCTGCTGTCGGATCCTCAAACTGTCAGTCAAGAGAAGCATGCATCTCCGCAGGTGTGGGCAATAATATAAAATAGTGCAGTTACTGTGGCCAGAAGTAGATTAAAAAAACAATTTCATCATAAAACCATGCATCTAAAATATAAATAAATGACTCAAAATATAAAAACTGATAAAACACTAGAAAAACAATCATAAACATGTGCATTTTTAAACGATACTTATAAAGTCTACCTCTGCCATGTGACATGGCCACCCCCTGCAAAACCATTCCAGGCGTTGTCTTGTTAATTGCCTCTCCTTTCCACCTGTTCCCATTTGCTGAACAGCAGGTGAAAGTGATTCACAATCAGTGTTGCTTCCTAACTGGACAGGTTGATATCCCAGTATCCCAAGTGTGATGACTTGGAGTTACATTGTGATGATTATGTGTTCCCTGTATTTATTTATTTATGTTTAGAGCAGTGTATTTTTGTGAATTCACTTACTCCTGGTATATCATTGAAAAATCAAGCTTTCAATCAAGTTTTCCAGCAACTTTTTTTTTTGACTATGAATAAACATAGGGCGTTTCAGCCTGCTACATTCACCAAAAAGGAAACAAAATCACAGAGGGACTGTTTATGGCATACTTTTTAGGTTGTATATTTTCAGGAGTATGTCCAGAGGGGTGGCACAGGCCCCCATGAAATCTTACTAGCCATCCCAGGTGCCACCCTAAAATCTCACTAAAAGTGTGATTTGCTTTTGGCCTTTTCAAAGGAAGGACTTGTTTAGAATTTTCAGTTTTCTGCCAAGCTGCTTATAGGTTTCTTTACATGCCAATTTAACATATTTTTTGTGTCAATACTCAACATTTTAAATAAAACTTTGCACATATAGTGCGCATGACAAGTATAAAGGAAAGGCAAAAATACAAAACAATGATGAATGTTTCAACACTCTGCCAAAGTTGAGAAAACGTAGAATCATATTTATTACATCTATTGTCTCTCATCCCCTCCCCTTCTTCAGACAGAGCAACGATACATGGCTCTAATAGAAAATAAAACTTAAGATTTAGTCCTTACAAAAAGTTCTAACCGGCTAACACGGAACTGGTCAGGTTTTTCTAAATTGTAAGGGTGCAATAAATAATTATTTGCACTATCTTTACAAAGTTTGCAAACATTTTTTTTTTAGATTTATTTTTGAGCCTTTTCATGCCTTTATTAGATAGAGGAGGACAGTGGATAGACTCGGAAACAGGGAAGAGAGTTGGGAGAGACATGCGGTAAAGGGCCACAGACTGGAGTCAAACCTGCGCCCGCGTACATGGGTAGTGCCTTAAACCACTCGACCATCTGCGCTCCCCTGCAAACTTTTTTTTTGACAGTCTCAAGGCACAGTGAGCTAAACAGCCTGCTGAGAGTCAAACAGGAAAAGATCAGAAGCCTTCAGCCAGCAGAGGACAAAGCATGGCAGAGAAACGTCTGTTTTATGTTACAGCTGACGTCGGGCTGGGCAATGTATAAGGTATACTCGATGTATCGCGGCTTTTGCCACGCACGATGTATAACATGACTATATCGCGAACATCAAGTATGAATTATGTGGGAGTTTTGAGCCGTCAGCGTTAATTTCTCGCTGGAGTTTCGCTTCTCCCATTTTCCCTGAACGCATCTCTCACTGCAGAGAGCTCTCTTTCTCCCATCCAGAAAACTCCTCTGCACATGCGCATTTTTGTATCAGCTGCGAGAGAAGCAAGAGACAGGAAGGTAAACAGAGCAGCGTGGCGAGTTAGCGGCGAGTTATCTGCGTTCAGAGACAGACAATGAGAAACAGCGCTGGGTCTGCAGCGTTCAACTTTGAAAAGGAAGAGGTTGAACTCACGGGGGGAGTTGACTCAGAGATAACAGCGGCAGTAACACAAGACGTTGCTGAAGACATGAGCCCAGTGTTGTTGAAAAAACAGGATTTAAAAATCTCATAAAGACACTCCACCCAGAATACATAATTTGCCTGGGCGCAAGCATTTTGCTGAAAACTCCCTGCTAGAGTCGTACATGTCATAGAGAAGACGGCCCAGCAGCGGACAAATGGGATCCACTTCTCCACAACTACAGAGCCCTATCTCAGTCTAACAGTTCAAAACACCGACAACGAGGAGTTAAAATGTTCCTGCCTCCAGACAAGCTTTTTTTCTCCCATGATCACACAGGACAGTTTCCTGAATAAGGTCTAAAGACGCTCTCATGTCATGAACTTGTCAGAAACCCCTCCAGTGTTCATCAGCACAGATAACGGACTAATATAATCACAGCTGTGAGCCTGAATGGTGGACTAGGCTGCAGGCCATTGGCTGCACGCAGGATTGGTGAGTTTTGTGTAGGTTTGCTTCACCCTTAATGAGGAAAATAATCATTTTATAATCAGCAATAGTAAACATAACAGAAAACATTTCAGGACTTTCCATACACTGTAAAAGACAGAGTATTTCATGATTTGTGTATTTTTGATTTATTAGTAAAAGATTGAATGAAGTCCTTTTCAGAATAAAATTGCTAAATTGGACTCAATATTGATTTTTACGCTTTCTACATACAATTTTATTAAAAATCCAATAGAACAGTCTATTTTAATCACCAAACTAGTGTCATTTAGGGCTGAATTAAACCTTTTACAGATGCTGAGAGGACATTTCAAAATATTGCGATATATATCGTGTATTGGGATATAGCAAAAATATATTGGGATATCAATTTTAGGCCATATCTCCCAGCTCTAAGCTGACATAATTCTGCTTTCTTTGTTTTACCAAGTTATTAACAAGCCTTCCCACCTCTGCACACTGGCCTTACCTGTCATCAAAGAATCACAGGTGAAACTTTATAATATCTCAGTCCCCAGCTCCATCTTCTCCTGTTCACACAGCAGGCAGGTGTAAGTGTGATACTAACACCACTGCTCCATTTCTATTGATGAACATTTTCCCAACCCCTCTATGAATAAAAATCAAGATTAGATTAAACACAATATCAGATCATGACTTCACTGAATGACCAGATGTCACAGAAATGATTCACATTCTGGTTGATGTTGAAATGTGCTAATTCTTACCAAGCTATAAACAATGTTAATGTAACTTTGTTATTAAATATTATATACGAGCAGGCTACTTTAATAGAGCTGCAGCCGTTGATATTCTGTTCAGAGTCCATGTTTTCAAATAGAAATCACAGTGTAAAAAATGTGCTCGCTCAACACTAAAAGAGATTTCAAAACAGGAAGGAGAACACACTAGTAAATGAATCATCATTTCAATCAGGAGAGACTTAATATGAGTTTACAAGAATTTATTTTACAAGTTAGGAAATCTCCTTGTGGAACAGACTCCAATGTGATAGTGAGGCCGACAGCTAGATAGGACACCCTCCTTTATAGTGTCCAGACACTGATGGTGGTGATGAAAGCAGATGGAGCAGGATAAGATGATGAGTGGACTTCTGAGAAGAGGACTCCTGAGGCACTGGACCTGGACACCGCTGACCTGTAATGGGTGGCTGGGGTGGAGGAGGGTTGCAGCGGTAACACTGAAACAACAGACTGACTGCAGGGGAGGGGAGAACAGATTTTCATCCAGGTAAGATAACTATGACCTGGATGAACGAGAACTAACACACAAATATTTGAAATAAGTTTCTTTTTTTTTAGTCAGTAACTTAAAAAATTATCTTAAATCAGAAGGAAACAGAATCATTATGAAATCGAGATTGTGTTCCAGACATGAAAAACACTGACTCCAAGATGAATCCTACATTCTCATTTTCTTGTGTTTCTTAAACATATGTAGAGACAGGAGGGCAAATGGATAAAATTCACTGATGTTTGTGCACACATAAATATCCCCCCTGTGTAAACAGGTGCCACAGCTGGGATCCGCCCCCCCCAAAAAAAAAAAAAGTCTGGACATGCCCCTTTATACCTCTGCTGCCAAAATGTCAATTTGAAATAATTCCACAGTAAAACATTCATCCTTAACTCTACATGGGTTAGATGTTCCTACCAAACAACCCAGCCATTTAAGGCTGACCTAAATGTTTCCAAAATCTCAACAGCAAGTGAAAAGCTGACAAGAGTCAAAACAGGGGAGGAAAACGATACCAGTAAAATACAGAAATCTGACGTAGTCACACCCCCCCCCCCCGAATTCCAGATAATAAGACCTGCCATATTTAATTGTTGAGGGGGAAGTGCAGCAGGCTCATCTTTTGGGGCCATTTAATTTGAAACACAGTTCTTGCAGGCAGGGAGCGCAGCCAGAAGTCACACAGAGAAAATAGTCTTAATTGTTTAATCCATATCAGTTATGCACCATATGGGAGAAATTACAGGTGCCGTGTGATGGGATAAACACTACCACTAAACAAATGTCTTAGGGGGAGTCTACACTAGTTTGTGTCTTTTAACATCAATTTGTCTTGGCTCTTCCCCCCTTAGACCAGCTAATAATATGTGCATGAATTAAAGCAAGGCATTGCAGCTTTAAAGGCTCTGCTGAAAGCTTCAAGTCTGTGGAGAAATTTCATTAAATATACAAAGGACAGGCTGTAAAATGGTCTATTTGACTTTAATATTCAGGTCCTCTTATGTGACTGCGTGAGAATAAGTTTTAGGAATAAACTTCTTTTCAAAAAACAACCTTTTCATTATGGAATATTATATTGTCTCTAACACTCTACTACAATAGTTCAATTTTCAGCTTTCTTCATTATTCAGTTTCAAGAATAAAAGTCCCCTGAGACTGTAGCCTGTCTTACTATTCATAGGCACATGCAACCAGAGTTTATAAATGGTACTTTTTCAGACGATATTTGTTCTGTGACCCTTGGCAATGGTCGTTCTATCATTGGGACTTGAGAATTTTTACTCCACATAATTTATTTTGACTTAGTTAATGCGTTTCAAGAATGGGTCACAATTACCATACCATTAATCACAGCAGTCAGAGGCAGGGGCTTAATAGTGACACAAAACCTCCATTTCCTAATGGCATTTATAACAGAACTGTCATTCAAGAGTAGGAAAAAGAAGGCTCTATAAAAGTGCTGTTAACAATAATCACTAAGTACCTGCTCTTCACTGTATATCTGTGCATATCTTTGTGTGTATATTATGTGTTTTTCCCTACATTTTTTTTTTTTTTTGCCTGCACACTGTGGTATGGTCATCTCTTGTGGATGCTTCTTTAGACCTTTTATCCACATACCTGTCACTGTTAGCCTATCATATCGCTGTGGCCCCTTTTAAATGTGGTTTTCTCTTCCACTAATTCCGAGCGACCTGCCGCCTCTCCACCAAGTCTACAAGTCCATCAACATTCATCTAATCAGCCTCAGATGACATCATCAGCCACCACCTTCAGTGTCTGGATAATTCAGTATCACATCTACGTATGTTAACAAATATATTTCATTATCACATAGGCTATGTAAAATTATCATTTATCTATGAATCAGTATCTTGTTTCTCCTGATTGAAATTAAGGTGTTTTTGCTGTTAATGATAGATGATGCTTTAGGAGTGCTCCTAGCATGGGTGCTGGCTTGTTAGTGCCTTTTGCAAGAAATTAAAACAGTGCAGCATATTTTTTGAACCGCCCAGTGCTCCTTGAGAATAAGTTCTTCTCTGAAGGACCGCTGCGAGCTGCACACCCGTCTAGGCCTGTGCTCTGGTCTGCAGACAATTTTAAACAGCGACTGCAATAAACAATCATATATAGGTAATGCATTCAAGCTCATTGTGTTTTTCACACACAACACATCAGTTACTGCCACTGAATACACAAGGATACCTTTTGCTTTCCTCCCTTTTGCTTTTTCCCCCCTCCCCATCTCTGACCAAACAGAATCATGCAATCTGCTCTTCAAACTCCTCTCCAATTCTCCAGCTTCAAAAAGGGTTTCGTTTGATAGCGGCAATCCTGGAAAGGTCACAGGCATCAAGAAAATAGACGGAATGAGCCAAGAGGATTTCAAGCTGTATTAATGAGGACCCCCTTGGCCAGCACCCGTCTTAGAGGTCAGGCCATCACCTAAAATGATAAAGATTTATCATGGGGAGGCAGAGGCTGGTCAAAGCGTTCTCTTATCTCAGGCTCTGCCTTTTTACAGCAGCAACCACTGTCAAGAGTCTCACATGGATGAAAGACTCGGCTACTCTCCACCACTGTTGCAAACCTCCAGAAATATTCTGGCGTCGGTAAATAATTCATCTACTATATTTTGTACTCTTTGAGAATTTCTGAGGAGGTGAGAGAAGATTATGCCATGTTATCTGCAGCAGCAGACCCTAACTCAAAAACAGGCAGGACAGGAGTGGCTGCTTTTTTATTAACACTAATCTGCATGTGATTATTTCTTTGTCAAATTCGGATATACATAATTAAATGTTCTTTTAGTACAATTTTCTCTTATGGACACCCTTAAAATGAAAGTTAAATATCTGACAAACTTGTCATAGCAAAAAAAAAAAAAAAATTCAAATTGTCTAGGATATAGACACATCATTTTGACATCCATAATTGTATTTGACATTACAGTTTAATAACTGGAGAGTCACACAGTGGTGCTGCAAACCAACTTCAAATGTATACAGCAGGTTATGTATATGTATTTTTTTCTACCAAAGGAGCTCTGTGATGTTGGAACAGCAGTGGCCCCTGAAGAGAAAAACATTGTTGATATGCCAGCCATGGAGTTATGCCTGTGTATGTGTGGTTTATATTTTTCTCCAGTTTGAAGTTTTTTTTTTTTTTTTATGGATGGTGCTGCTGTGTACCCTTGAATTTTTAGTGAAAGCTGTGTTAAGACAAATGCTAACAGCAATCATCAGGTTTGAAATAATCTCAACCCCAGGAGAAGAAACCAGGCTGCTATATTCAGAGTGATTTGATGTAAAACTAATACACTAGGCCCTGGAGAATTTGCATATTTTAGATCTTTTTTCTAAGTTTTTACAGTACTTTTTGCTTTGTGTTTTTTCTATTGACCTGGCTTTTAATAGCAAACCCAGAGGACAAAAAATGTATTGTTGAAAAAAGGCTTTGCTGCAGAACTGTTCTAAATCAACATCATCAACATATTCCAAGCTTGTCAAATACAGTCTGTTAGTCTGTGACCTTAAGCTTCACAAAATATTATTCTTAAAGCACCACTCCAACATGAGTTTTACAACTGCAGCAATCGATAATGGGTCAGAACTTAGCATACATTTCACATTGTAAAAACCAAACGGCAACCCTCATTGTTAAAGAATGAAACCAGTTAACACGTGGACAAACTGCAGTTTCTAAAGTGCCCACTTAAGCCTGACTAAAAAAAGCCCCAAAAGTCCTGTTGAAATCGAAAAGCCCATTTTACAACAGAAATAAAGTGGTTTAAAGCCTGACCCAAAATACAGACTGGGGGATTTGGACAGCAACACAATTTGTAAAATTTTGCTTCTATTTACCATCACAATGGATGGATGGATGCTTTATTACACTGGTTTGGTTTCACTCGAGCTGGGCAAATATAGGAGCCCATTACATCACCGATGCTACAATGATATAAAATCAATTTGCAGTTCATCTCAATAAAATCTATTTTTAGCCAATGCCACTGCCTTTATTGAAAGTTAAAAACCATGGTGGCTTGGGGTCATTAAAAGTATCATAACAGAGAGAGTTGTACCAGAAAACAGTACATTTAATCCCCAACTTCTGTCCCCCTGCTCTGGCACAGAGCCAGGCAGCTGCACTCTAATCAGAAGCTTTTTTGAAATTTTTCTCCTGAGTGGCCTCCACTAACCTAGAGCAGATTTTTCTGCCTCATTTTTCTTGATTTTGAAGCTTGATTTTATAAACTTAGAAAAGTTTTTCATGACTGAAATTTGGCCTGGTGGTTCATAACACAGTGGCCTGTCATACAACGGACCTAAAATACAGATTTTTATTTATAACTTTACAAGGACTTTGTTAACAACCAAAGTATAAAGCATAAAAACTTTAAGGGGATTCACAGAAGTATGGTATTTACCATAAAAAGATTACAGCCATTTTATTAAGAAGTACCCCATTAAGAGCTCAAAAGTACTAGGATAAATCAAGAGTCCAAAATCCAACTGCAGTATTGTAATAATTGGATGAAAATCCTTTTCAGTCAATGACAACCTGAAGTCTGGAGCCCATGGGTGTCAACAACACCTAAGTTTCCCTACTAGGCCTTTACTGCAGCCTCCTTCAATTAATGCTTATTTACTGTATGGGCCATTCTGCCCTCAGTTTTGTCTTCAGTAACTAAAAAGCATTCCCTCTTGGGTTGAGATCAGGTGACTGACTTACCAGTTGAAGACTATTCAGTTCCTTTGCCTTCACAAAGTATTGGGTTACTTTGGCATCTCAAGAAATCTCAAGGATATCATGAAAAGTTTATTATTATAATTTAATTTATTGGCTTTGCAATTAAAAGTTATATGTATTAGCTTTTTTTTTTTACTCAGTGAGAGATTTTAAGAGTAAAAAAGGATTTTTCACATAGAAATGCCGACCCTCTGAAAAAGTGATTTATTCTGAAATAAAATAAGTTTTACTTTTCTGTAATTTTCCAATATTTTGAGATATAGTGTTTTTTATTATTATTTTTATGAGCTTTAAGCTGCAATCACCAAAATAAAAAGAGAGACAGAGAGAAATATTTCACATAATCTTGAAAACATATTGATATTGCACTTTTTGAATAAAAATTCTGTGATTTTTTTTTTTTTTTTCCTGATGTTTTTCTTTGTGATGCACATATATTTTGGATCATTATCATTCTGCCCTGTAAAGCATGCACCACTGGAACAGTTTTGAAGCATTTGGCTGAAAGTGAGCTGAAAGTACACAACTGCTTCATCTATTATCATCATCATCTTTGTTTCAATTACCATTTCTAGAACACTTAATTTGAATGTAAGAGCTTTACTGTTACTGCTGTATTTTTAATAATTGTCCCCTCTATTCCATCATCATTCTACCAGCTAATGCAAATATTGGTCATGGTTGTTGATGCTTTTTCTTTACATGTTGCTACCATCATTAGTGGTGTTATAGCCATATCTTTTATTGCGGGAGATAAGTTTAAGGCCATGAAAACCATTGATTGGTCTTCCATTTGTTGTTTTGTTGTTTCTCTTATCCCTCATTCTGCTCTCCCTCTCGTCTGCTTCACCAATAGGTGAAATCACTGTGTTTTATACAGTCAGTGTTTGAGATGAAAAACTTTTCTGAATTGTATTGGCTTGCTAGGATTTCGGCACCGAAACTACTGGAGTTGCTTTAAAAAAAGGTCATGGTTTGGGTCAAAATAAATAAGCAATGCCTGCAAGCTCTTTCAGGCAGTCGACTTCAGCTGCTCTGTTTACACACTTCAGTCATTCTTTAACTCATCTGGCAAACTCAACCTCCACTTTTGGCAGTCTGTTGATGCTCAAACATTTCCATTCCTTTGCACATTCAGTTTCACTATTTCCCAACACCTAAACTACACTTGTTTTTATGCCCACCCAACTTGATTCTTAAATCTATGCTCTGCTGCTGAGAAAACCTTTCAGACACAAACTTTCTGACTGAAGTGCACTAGTATGCAAGACTTGAATTTTCCAAAAATAGAATTCAGTGTTGGATAAATGAAAATCTAGCTCATTTTCCACAAGGATGTCAACTGAAGCTTTATTTGTTTTACAGCAGAACTTCAACCCTTGTCTCCATAGTGTTTTTTCATACCCAGGGGAGCTGGAAGGATTTCAGGCCCCTGTGAGCAGATATCATTTTGAGCCCCTCTACCACAGCCTCAGTCAACCCTGTAATATTGCTACAACCACAAGTCATAACAAAAATGGCCCACTGAATCAAGACTGTTGAACTGTCATCCTAAGTGCTCCAAAAAATGTCTATTTTACAAGAAACATAGATGAGAGAAGAATAACACTGACCGCACTGGTGGGAAGTGGTGCCACTTTTTAACCACCTTTACCTTCGTTAGATCATGGTGTGAGGGCAAAACTACTTGTGGGCTGTGAGTGCTCAACTACCGTATTATAGTTAGTTGATGTGCAAAACTCCATACAGCTAAACAGATGGTAAAATAGAGGTAAAACACAAATGCAGAGAAACTGCAGGACTGTGCTGAATGAATTGAAAATTGTCACACAGGAGGACACTTTCAACCCTTTTCCCCTCTGGTAGATTTCAAAAACAGGCATTGTAGCAGGTCAGTTTTACAGTAGGCACAGTGATGCACTTATTTTGCATCACTGTGGCTGAAGGAGAGCATGGCTCAATCAAAGATACTAAAAGAGAGAATAAAATGGGACAGATTGAATTTATTTTTAAATAGTGATTTGTTAAAAACTGTAAAATAGTGAGTATAACCAGTTGTAGTGACATAAGAATGCAAATTATCTGCCCAAAGGGTCATTAAAAATGTAAGAATTTATGTAAGGTTAAAAGTGTTAAAAACAGTCCTAAAAAGCTTAAAAACACCTTAGACTGTTTTCTGGTTAAAAATAAACTTAATGTAAGGATTTTCCTGTCAAGAGTTGTGTAGCAAGCTGTTCATGACTAATAAACACGTGAACAATTCCCCCGACTTCTATACATGTAAGTCATGTGTGTGTATCTGCAGCTGATCAGACAGAGGAAGAAGGAGAAAGCTGAGCATTTTCCCCATTAATTAATTGTTAAATATGAACCTCTCCCATTACTTTTGATATGCAGGTGGGGCTGTGGATATTATTCTGCACTCCACAAATTTAGGATCGTTACGCATCCACAACAGCCCTCCTCACGTGGATCAGCTGTTGCAGCCTAATCACTGAATTTTTAGCGCTACATTTCAAATTATAAGTTGTGTTATACATGAGATGCACTGCTTAATAATACTGATGTAAATCAGGCACTTGCCAAGAGAAAATGTGCATATGAAGAAAGTATGTGCACACGTGCAGTGCTTAACAAATTTATTAGACCACCACCCAAAGTAAGGTTTATGCCACAGCAGCCCTAAATTAACAGCACTGGTAAGTGTTACTTAAATAAGTTAAAGCTTGAGTATGTAACATTCAATGAGAACCATGCAGAATCAACTCTACTCCCCCTCCCTTCCTGCTCTTCTCCATGTTTGAGCGCCGTAGCTCCGCCCCTCTTCTCACATACCTCCTCGTGAATGTGCATGTCCGCTGAATTGAATACTAACTGTGGCAAAGCTCTCGTGGAGTGACTTTGCTCTGCTTTTCCACTGAAATCAATGGCCGAATTACAGGTAAGATAACATTTCATTTCAGCATGAACAAATTCTACATAGGACCGAACACTGCCGGTAACTCCGCCATTGTATCAACTGAGCTGAGAGGCACAATCACACCTGCTACAGTGGCCAATAGGAACGCTCCCTCTGACCTTAGCCTTGATTGGCTGCCAGTACTAGCCTCCTCCTTGGCTGGAGCGTCGTCCCTTGCTGGTTTTCCTCAAGTGAGAGTGCAGTGCGAGGAGGCATTGCTAAAGTGTGTTATTCTGTTAGATGGCTCCAATAACAAGACCCTGACAGGCTGTGTTGTTTCTGTGGGCATACAACACTAAAAATAAATCACTTACTGCCACTTTTAGTTAAATAAAGGCATTTTTACAAATAAGCTGAAATTAACTGAAAGAGAAGCACTAATTATAAACCCAATGTGTCCAAGCTTTCTTAACAATCTCCTACAGAGTCTTTTTCATATTAATTAGAAAAAAGGAGCAGCAAAGGCTGCACGGACTTAAAAAAAAAAACAAAACAAAAAAAAAAAAAAACAATAAACTACCACCCTAAAATTACAGAGATGCTGATTTGTACAGGTTAAGATTTACCTGTGGGCATCTGTGTGAAATATGCTAGTTTATTTGCCCTGGAATTTTTACTTTGCAAAAAAAGCATTTAAAAACAGACATCCTGCGTGATTATTGGAAATGACCTGAGGTCCTTAGGTAATTTTGGTCCTGTGTGAACAGGGAAACATACTGAGAATGACTTTTTGATGATGTTTATGATATAATTTACTCTTTTTAATTTAATATAAATGGGCATTTATGTATCTTTGTTTATCTGGAAATATAAATATAAGAAAAAAATGTAAGAAAGACAAAAGAAACTGCGTAACAAAGATATGTATTTCACTTACCTGTTATATTTTATTTAACTGTAAAAGAAAAGTGAAGCCAAGTGAATACTGTTTGTAAATTCTCACTGAAGCAGCATCTTCATTCATATTATCCTTTCTCAATCTTTTGACGGTTGCTAAAAAATATATGTCATTAAAACAGTTTAATTGAATTTATGCATCAATTGTGGACTTTAATCATGTCACTATTAATGTGTAAATGCTGAAAGCCCTCATTTAATGAAATACTAATGGCATCTTTTTGGAATTACAGTGGTGTGAAAAAGTCAGGGTCCGGACTTATATCCAACTGAGATGCTGTGGTGTGACCTTAAACGGCAGTTCATGCTGGAAAACCCTCCATTATGGCTGATTTAAAGCAATTCTGTGAAGAAGAGTGGGTCAAAATTCCTCCACAGTGATGAGAAACACTCATCACCAGTTATCGCAAACGCTTGATTTCAGTTATTGCTGCCAAGGGTGGCACAACAAGTTATTAGGTTCAGGGGGGCAATTACTTTTTCACACAGGGCCAGATAGGTTTGGATGCCCCCCCCCCCCATTAAAAAAATTAGATAATCATTCAAAAACTGCATTTACTATTTACTTGGGTTGTCTTTGTGAAATATAAAAATTGGTTTGATGATCTGAAACATTTAAGTGTGATAAATATGCAAAAAACTCAGGAATCAGAAAGGGGGCAAATACTTTTTCACATCACTGCATTTAAAATCAGCTAAACGATTTTAGGATTTTCCTGTTTTTTAAGAAGGAGTGAGGAATCATGTTCATTTATTTTGCTAATTTTGTAGTTATGATAAATAAACCAATTTCAAACAAAAATTGAATGTGTATATGAAATTTTTTTTTGTTTGTTTGTTTTTCCATTGAGACCTAGAGTTCTCCTCCACCCATACCACTATGAATTTTTGCTGCAAACAGTTGTCACAAAAAAACAAAACAAAACAAAAAACAGAGCATGATGACTTAATGACAAATGTACTAAAGGCTGCAGCCTAGTTAAAAGACTTACCAATAAGACAAAGCTGAGACAAAGAGCATCGTTTTAGGTTAATATCATTGCACAGCTTTAAAACAGATAGTGGTTTTTACTCAGAGCCCAAAACAGACTTGCTAACTTAAACTCTATTTCCCTCTCGGGCCTTTATATTAGTCCTTATCCTTACTGTATATCTTAAGTAAAGTACATAGTCTTTTGGGATAGGGCACAGTTCTCCAGGGCCAAACTGAAAAAAAAAATCATTTGTTAATGATTATAAGATGGTTTCTAATGTCAACTATCCCCACAAGACTGTTTTCAATTACCGTGAGGCATAATGAAAACAGTATTGCTTTTCAATAACAGCAAAGCTTTTCACAGCTTCTGCTCAATCCTTCAATCAATAAGTGAAGCTCTAGAAAAAGACAATCAACCTGGAAAAAAATAAGCAGATGTTTTTTCTTAGAATGACGTGGTAAAGACTGGGTTACATGGCTTCAAAAGATTTGGCCCCAGTGTATCTTAGCCTTCCTGCTCCCTAAACACATTTGCTTTGGAAATGGAGTTCAGCTGCAGAGAGCAGCCATCACAGGCCACACCATCCGCTAAATGTTTAACTTTCCTAAAGGAGTCATTCAAAACAAGAACGGGAACTTGTCTATTGGGAAATACCTCCGGATTAGGGGGGCTGAAAGATTGAAAAAGTAATTTGAAAAATAATGGGCTTTTTAATGACTAAACCTATGGGACACCCAGATGTGCTCTTTGTTAATTTTCACTAGTGTAATGTAAAATTCCAACTGCTTAATTACTCTAGGACACACAAAGCAACTGGTTTTTAACAAAGCAATTATGGGAACAGCTTCTACTACATCACACAGCAGCTTCCATTCCTCACCGGCTTATTCCTTCAAGACGCAGTACTTTATGGCACAAAGTTATCAAGCTTTTCATGTCTTAAGCAATGACAGAAAAACACAGAGTACCCCCCCAAAAAAAATCAAAGGTTTGTTTTGGCCCCGGAGACCTCAGATCATTTGAATATGGCCTAATTCACTATTTCTTACCGAATAAAATCGCTTAATAATGAATTGTTCATAAATAATATGGATATTTACCACTAATCTGCACTTCCTCTGAAATTTCCGATTCTGAATGGCAGAGCAGTTTTCTTGGAATGCTCTCATTTAGCAGTTTCCAGAGAGTACGATAAAAAGGAATGAATGAATACATTTCATTGTGATATATTATTAGTGTAAGGAACATCTTTGTAAAACAGATTTATGTAATGTTGCAGTTTTTGGATGATACCTTTAACAGAATAAAAGAGGTTTTTAAGAAAAGTCAGATCCATGAGGCTTTTCTTAAACTGAAGACCTGTTCAGGACCATTTCAGAATATATCTTTAGGGGTGCTCGGGTCCTTAAGACGTTATGACATTTAGACATTTTTTCAAGTGTTTAGTACACCCACCAAAACACCGAAGTGACTGTACAAGTGATACTTTATTAAACCTACAGCATGTGGGTTTCACCCAGATGTACATTAATACGTATGCATGTGATAAATAATAAATGTAATAATAAATGTACCTTAAGTACATTTATACAATAGGACATGATGTGGTTTATCATCGTTACCTAGCTAGGGAATGAAAAGATATTTATCAAATACCTGTGAGCAGGCTTGCCCACAGAAATGTTCAGGGCCCTGAAAAACCTGAAGAATGGGCTATCCCAAGTTGTGATCTATTGATGATGTCAATGCATGTGCTTTGGATCAGTAGAACTGGTGCTGGTGTCCTGGTTAACAGTTACCTCATTTTAAAGCCAAAAAGTGTGTCAAGTTTTTTGGATTCTGGAATTATTCATCCATGCTACTTTTTGACCTTTTTGAAACACTTTTCAGTAATTTTTGTCTATTATTTTTGCCACTTTAAACCCATTCCGCAACTTTTTTTTTTTTATAACTTTAGCCACCTTTAACCCATTTTTGCCACTTTGTGCACCATTTTGCCACATTTAACCCATTTGTGCCCCCCCCCCCTTTTTTTTTTCCAATTTAGACATTTTATACAATTTGCGCCCTATTTTGCCACATTAATCAGTCTGGTAAAGTTTGTCCCATGTTTTCACGTATAACCCGAAGACGTTATTATGACATTTTAAACCAATCTTTGCTCTATTTGGCCACCAACCCGTTTTTAAACAATTTTTGCCACTTTGTGCTATTTTGACTTTTTTAAAACCAGTTTTTGCCCCCCCCAACCCTTTTGCTACTGTTTTGTGCCCATTTTTGCCACTTTGTTTTCCATATTTGCCACTTATTTTTGCCCATTTTTGCCTTTTATTGACACATTTGTGGGTATTTACCACTTCTTTTTTCCTTCTTTTGTTTTTTAGTCCTTGGGGGTGAGGTTGTAGAAAAGTAGTTGGACCAAGAACCAGATTTTGCTGCTTTGACACTGTCAACAAGACTTCCCGATACCCTGCCAGCTGAACATCCAGTCATGGATTCAGTCCTGGGGGGTGAAGTTGTGATTAGTCAGCAAAGTCAAGGTCAAGGACCCTCTATGGTGCAAGCTCCATGAATTGTTGCAGGCAGCAATAGTGAATAAATATTTAAATTAAATTAATGTATAAATAAACTGATATTTTCATTATAGTCAATTTGCATCAGCCACTTTGATTTTTAGTCAGTGTAATTTTGCTCCAATTATGAGTGGACAAATATTGAACACTTATCTACAGCTAGAGCAGAATATCTGGGAGAAATTGAGAAATCAATCAAGTGAGAAATTGTATGTATTCATTATGGCCATAAATATGTCTTACACCACAGACAAAGAATCAACAAATTTTAAAGGTATTTCAGTCTTTCCTGACTTTTGGGGTAACAGATCAGTGGTGTAGTCTTCTCTGGACTCAACAAACACTGCCTATATCCTGGTATCTTTTAAGAAATCAACAAAGTTGGGAGCATGGAATTGTCCAAAATCTCTTGGTATGCTGAAGCATTCAGAGTTCCTTTCACTGGAACTAAGGGGCCGAGCCCAGCTCCTGTAGAACAACCCTTACCATAATTCCCCCTCCACCAAACTTTACACTTGGCACAATGCAGTCAGACAAGTACCGTTCTCCTGGCAACCACCAAACCTAGATTTGTCCATCATATTGCTAGATAGAGAAGTGCGATACGTCACTCCAGAGAATGAGTCTCCACTGCTCTAGAGTCCACTTGCAGCATCTTTACACCACTGCATCTGATGCTTTGCATTGCACTTGGTGATGTATGGCTTGGATGCAGCTGCTCAGCCATGGAAACCCATTTCAAGAAGCTCTCTATGCACTGGTCTTGAGCTAATCTGAAGGCTACATGAAGTTTGGAGGTCTGTAGCAATTACCTCTGCAGAAAGTTGACAACCTCTGCGCACTATGCGCCTCAGCATCCGCTGACCCCACTCCATTAGCTCTAGTACTGCTGTTGTTCACAATCGCTTCCACTTTGTTATAATACCATTGATAGATGACTGTGGAAAATTTAGGAGTGAGGAACTTTCTCTTTTTTCAAATCTTTGCTGGATGTTTGCTGGCAACAATTTCCTCTGAATTTAATACATAATTCACAGTACACTGTAACCAACTATTTCATGAAATTTCAACCGTAACATCTGAACAAAACAGGTTTGACATCTACTGATAAATCTTACAGCTCTATTTTGTCAAATAAAAATTGAACGAGTACATTTTTTGCAAACACTATCCAATTCTATAACAGAGTAGGTCAGATATGGAACAATAAATGAGTCATATAAAATGTACAGTACTGTCTCATCGAATGAAGCTTTACGTTGGGTAACATATCTACTGTTTAGATATTTTCACCTTAACTTAGTGATATTCAACACGTGGCTCTTGAGCCGTGTGGCTCTTTCATGTCGACTCATTGCTCTTTTGAGTCTTACTTGAAAGAATTTCCTTAGTAAACTCCAAACAAAGGGAAATTGTGACATTAGAAATGACCCATTCTAAGTCACATCAATCAAAATTTTTCTCGCACTTAGAAAGCGGGCTTTGAATGTCAAATTTAATCGTCAACCTTTATTTTTTTGTCAGTATATTTCTGTTGGAGATGTTCAAGAATGAACATGAAAGATTAATATAACTGATTCTGAGGTTTTAAACACCAATTGTGTGTATTTGATAAAGTAATTAGAATAAAATGAACAGAGGATCATGGATTTTTAGTAAAATGACCAGAACCATCATATGTCTGCATTAACAAACTTATGAAAGAGTTTACAAGTATCGAATGGATTTGACAACTGGAATAAAAACGGATGGCTAAAATGAGCTTTGTAACCCAAATAATTACCCTAATTGACCACAGAGAGATAAAAATGAAAGCTGAACCAAGCTCTCTGCATGCTCTGATTAATATGTTCACTTTTTTTTTTTTTTTTTTTTTTTTTTTTAGTAATTATTGGATTCACAGCCCCAGGATTGGATGGTGGCTCCTGGAAATGTATTTCAACAATTTGTCGTAATTGATTGAGTTGAGTAAGACTGCCTTCAGTAATCTATATTATCCAATAAGGGGGCGTGTTTTTCAGTTAAAAATATTTCTGTGAAGCCTGTTCTTGTGTTCCCACCTTATTGCCTCTCAGATCTCTGTTCTCTCTCCTTGATCCTCTGTCCTCCACAGTTTAAGAGCTTTAGGCCAGTCTGCAAGATGGCAAGTCAGAGACAACTTCTGGTTATACCACAGACCGAGGAGGCACCATGACCTTTGGTGCACACATTGAAAATAAAATGGAGCATTAGTCAGATCTGTCATAAAACACCATAATGTGAGGGAGAGTTATTATGGTTCTAGATATCAACATTTATTTACAACATATTACATGATTGCTTTTTTTTATTTTCTACTTTAGATCAAACACTAAATATTCAAAATAAAAGATGAATCAATGTTATCACTGTTATTTATGTTATCATATGTGTGTGTGTGTGTGCTAAATTGAGAAAACACAATCACAAGTCATTTTACCCAGGTATATTAGTATGAGCACTCAAATGTTTGCTTAGTGCTTTCCAATTTCTCTGATTTTATTTTTGGGTGGGAAAAATCCCTGATAAGAAAACTTTGGTGAATGTCAGAATCATCTTGTCAGCTTTGAAAGTGTTTTTTAGGAACAAATATCCTCCTTAGAAAGGTTGGTGAATGAGGCCCAATATCTTTAGACATTTCACTTGCTTTTTTTTTTTTCCTTCCATAGATCAATAAAGAAATCTGGCAGTGTCACCCCTCACCCTGCTCTTCCATCAAACCCCCCCGAGACCCACTGAGGAACAGCTGTTGGTAAATATCATTACAATATTACATGCTTTATTGTTGCTTTAATGGTGAAATATCAGATGTCCAAGCTTAGTAGGCATTAACATTTGGAACGATCAATAGAAGTTGCACATTTTACGAGAGACATTTTCCAGCTGAGAGGAAACTTGCCCGATGCCTGAAGTCTCATTCATTAATGGATGATGTAAAGATCACTGTGATTTGTTGGTCTTTTGGATTGCATAGAATCCTCACTTGGACTTGCAATGTTTTTTAATAAGGATGGATTTACATAACTATTCTTGTAGATGGGCATCATAAGCATCCTTACTGAAAAATAAAGACTAATTCCCCTTGGAGTTTGTTATAAAGTTGTTTCATTCAGTTATTCATATGCTCAACTAAAAAGAAAACAATACATTTACATTCAAATGGCAGCAACATGAAGGAAATGAAAATTGTATTACCATCCCTTTGTTTTACATCAATAGGAATGTCAGTGTAACCTTTTAAATAAATTATACCAAAAGGTGCAGCCCTTTCAGTAATAGATCATTGTATTTTCATTTTGGTCCCCCTTTTATTTAATTCCCAATTGTTGAAAATACTGTTTTCATTCTGTTCCCTGTAACATAAAAGTAAAAGAAGGCACAAAAGAGAAAAAACCCAACCCACCTCATCTCCAACTTCAAAATTAAAATTGTGCCTTTGAGATGCAAATGCTCAAACAATATTCTTCATGTTGGATCTAAATTGCTAATGTACACACAGTGTATAAGCCCAGTGTCCCCCTTTCAAGACTGGATATCTGGGAGACATGAACCTGATGGTGTTGCTGTTGATCAAAGGCCCGAGCCCTGTCAGGCCGCTCCCCCAGAGACTCATTGAAATGCATTGAAACATGCATAACCCTTGTTGAATGTTTATGTTGTCTAAAAGCTGCAAACTTGTAATTAATCAACCTTCAGATAGGACAAAAATGCAAGAAATTATATATTTAATAGGGAAAACAAAACATGAAAACATAAAATGGTGAAAAGTGCAACAAAAGCTTTACTATTTCACCTTTAAAGGAAATCAAAACTGTAAGTGCTGCGTCACTCAAAGCTGTCTAGTCCCTACTGCTGGAAACAATCATTTTAAATTTGAGTTGTTTTTTTTTCATGACACCAGGCTCCTCTTTTTGATCCCATACAGGGCAGCACCTTGATAGAGCAACTATATGGATTAATAGCACTAGTTACAACACAGCCTTAGGCCCCCTGTATCCACGTTAATAGAGCCTATCCATTCCTGTCAGCTGCTGGGGACTGATGGAATTGCAGGGGCGGCTGTGTATCCACACAGCAAATCATAAGAAGCCCTCAGATATTGCTTGAACTGGACCACTACGATTTTCATTTAAAATCAAATATATTACAGTGAAATCTATCAAACATAGTCCAACAATTTGTCTCTGAAAGGCTCTCTCTCACATAGTGAATGTGGGGAATCGTTTTTTTAGTGCAGGTTACTTGTCTTCATTTCCAGCTAGGTGGCCAGCACAAACATGTGCACCCTTTGTAAAGACCAAACTGATGCTGCCAGTGTTTTTCTTCCAGTGCCATTGTTTTCCTAAGCTGAAAGAAAAGTGTTGTTCCTACCATAAGATTACATCACAATAGCAGACGTTTCCATCCAAACATCATGCATCCACCTGACTGCTGAATGACGCATGCACACTTGTATGGCACAATAGAGTTTGGAGTACTACAAGCAGGGGCGTAGCTAGGGATTTTGGGCCCCCAGAAAGAATACTACACAACATTTATTCTTACTCAGGAAGTCACCACATTCATCCAGCAGGTGGCAGTATCTCAATTCTGGTCATACACAAACACTCTTATTACATCTTCCCCTTCTGAGTGTATTACTGATGTTTATGTATTCACCTAGTTCTCTGTGTTATACTTGTTTACCTTTACTCTGCTTCATTCTTCTGCTGGACATTAGATTATTCTAAACTGTAACATAAACGTTAAAATCCAACAATTTCTCTGTCTTCTTGTAACAGTTCTGCTTAACCCCAATATTTTACAACTGTAACATTAAACACACATTATTCTTAACCTAACTGTGCAGGTGGGGTGGACTGAGTGAGGGGATTATTCTGCCCCATGATGGTCACTCAGACATACGAGAGTACCCTCTACCAAACTCAAAGTCTTTAAGGTACCACAAAGGGTTTCTTTCTCTTTTTAGGATATCTTCTCTCTGTTGTCTGGCTTATCTGAGGTGTAGGAACTTCTTGAGCTGGATCCGAATCACGAGTTGGCTCTTCTGATGACGTATGAGTCTGTTGATCTGAAGTTTCAGTGTTAGTCTCTGGTAGGGTAACAAGATGGCTGCAGTTGCAACACAAGATTCTTTTGGGGCTCTCAATGAGGTAAGATCGTGGTGTGTCTGCGCTTGCTGTTATGGTATCTTTCTCTTTCATGTCAGTGATCCAAACATGCTCTCCAGGGTTCAGTCTGGCAAGGTCATGTGCTCTGTCTGTTGTTAAAGTTTCTCCAATGTCTCTCTCTACATATCTTCTCTCTCTCTCTCTCAGTTGTGTGACATTGGGCCATCCTGGATTGAGGCATGAAGGAAGTACAGGTACTGTGGTACGGATTTTCCTTCCCATCAGTAGATTTGCAGTGCCGTGTCCATTTGCAAGTGGTGTAGCATGATAAACCATTAGTGCTGGATGTGGAACTTAACTCTTTTGTAAAAGGCTCTTCACAGTCCTCACTGCTCTCTCTGCCTCCCTGTTGCTCTGAGGATATCTTTGACTGGAAGTCATGTGAACAAATCCCCACTCAGCCGCAAACTGACTGAAAATGTCAGCAGAAAATTGAGGTCCATTATGAGTCCTCACTTCAGCTAGAACCCCATGGCGGGAAAATTTGGATTTGAAATGTTCAATCACAGAAGCTGCAGTGGTGGAGCTTAGTTTAACTATCTCAATGTATCTTGAGAAATAATCCACGACAATCAAGTACTCACTACTGCTTCATTTAAACAAATCAGCACCCACCATTTCCCATGGTCTCACTGGAAATTTGGTCAGAGTTTCTCTCTGATTTTTCCGTTCCTTTGTACAATTTCCACAGTCTTCCACCATCCATTGCAGTTGTGTACTGAGTCCAGGCCACCACACTGACTGCTTTGCACGCTGTCTGCATTTTTGCAATGCCCTGGTGTCCAGTGTGGAGTCTGTCCAGAATGTCTTTTTGTAGGGATTTTGGTATAACCAAACGTGTACCTTTCAACAACAGTCAACAGTCAACAGTCATCTTGTACAGTTAGCTCTCCTGCATGCTGGCGGTACTGATACCATGGTCCTGTTGAGTTAAGTTTTTATGGCCAACCAACAATAGTGTACTTTTTAACCTGCCTCAGTACTTCATTGTTGTCTTGGTGTTCTTTGATTTGTATCAGTTTCTTCTCTGTGGCTGGCAGGCATGAAATCGCTTGGCTTGCAAACAGGTTAATCTATGTCTCAAGATTGTTGTCATCCGGAGTCTTTTCCGGCGCTCTGGATAAGACGTCCGCAGTTGCAGTGTTCTTGCCAGGGGTGTGTGAGACAGTGTACAAGTATCTCATCAGTTTCATTTTTAGTCTCTGAACTCTTGGTGGTAGTTCATGCAAGTTCTTTGGTCCTAAAAGCAGGAAAAGGGGTTTGTGGTCCATTTCTATGTGAAACACAATGCCAATTAGGAAGTCTAAGAAATGCTCACATGCCCAAGTGATGGCTAACGCCTCCTTTTCGATTTGGGCGTACCTTTGTTCTGTGTTGTGAGCGATTTTGATGCGTAGGCAACTGGTTTTATTTTGCTGTCTTCCTGCCTCTGTAGTAAAACTGCTCCCAGTCCATAAGATGATGCATCAGCTGACGCTGTCGTTTCTGCTCTGGGGTTGTAAAGTGCTAAGCCAGGTGGTTGACTTAACTCCTGCTTGATTCTGTCAAACGCTTGTTGTTGTGAATCTCACCAGGTCCACATGCTCTTTTTTTCTCAAAAGCTTTCTAAGTGGTTGTGTTTTTTCTGCTAAGTGTGGGAGGTATTTCCGAAGATGATTTACCATTCCCAGAAATCTTGTCACACCACTCACATCTGTAGGCATCTCCATGTTGGTCACAGCTCTTACTTTGTTTGGATCTGCTCTCACTCCATTGCCATCGATAATCTGTCCCAGAAACTTGACTGAGGATTTAAAGAACTCACATTTCTCACTTTTCAGCATCACACTAGCTTGCTCCAGGCGCTGTAGTACTGCTAACAGTCGAGTGTTGTGCAGCTCTTCTGTTTCTGCGTAGACAAGGATGTCATCCATTTGGCAGACAACTCCTTCAAGCCCTTCCAGCAGCTGAGACATTCTTTTTTGGAAATGTTTGTGAGCTGAGGAGATACCAAAGCAAAGTCTGTTAAAGCAGTATCTCCCGAAGGTGGTTATAAATGTGGTGAGAAGGGCAGATTCGTTTGACAACCAGACTTGCCAAAATCCTGAGTTTGCATCCAGTTTTGAGAATATTTTGGCGCCCTCTAGTTGTCCTAGAGTATGCTCTACAGAAGGAAGCATGTGTCTTCCTCTTTTGACTGAGTTGTTCAGCTCTGTCAGGTCAACACATATGCAAACTTCTTTTTCATCAGGTTTTGGTACTGGCACCATACCTGTGCACCAGTCCATAGGTTGCTCCACTTTGGAAATCACTCCAAGTTTTTCCATGTGGGTAAGTTCTGTTTTGACTTTTGGCAGAAGAGGTAGCGGAACATGTCTGGGTGATGACAGAGCAAAAGGTATTGCATCCAGTCTTAGCTCTATTTTGTACCCTCCTTCCGTTCTGCCAAGTCCACTGAATAATCTTGGAAACCATTTCTTCACAGATTCAACTGAGCTTAATGTTACAGTCTTTACTCTTGCTACTAGTCCAAGGGCTATGTTAGCTGAACAGCGAAGAAGTCCTTTTACCAAACCAGTCACCACATAAACTGAGGTCGTCACATTTTTACTGGCTGTACTCAGTTTGGCTTCAAATGCTCCTTTGACTGTAAGAGGAGTCATACCTGCACCATACAGTTTCATCTTTGTGACCTGCAGTCTGGGTCTGTGTGTAAAGGCTTGATACTCATGGTACCGTATCACTGTTACATCTGCTCCAGTATCTATTTTTAACTGGCAGTCATGGTCATTCACTCTCACCATAGCAGTCCATGTATGATCTGCCACACCTGATGTCACTCAACCTAGAAATTCCAGATGATCCTCATTGCCTTCATTTTGCATCATGACTTCACCTACTGCTCCTGTCCTGCACACTCTTACATAATGTCCTTTCTTTTTACACTTACTGCAAATCGTCTCTTTGGCGGGACATTGCTGTTTGCCACATTGTTGTGCCACATCTGTTACATTGTCCATTCCCTCTGTCATGTCTGCTGTTTCTCCATTTAGCTTGGTTTCTGTTGCTTTGTAGTTGTGTCATGTGCTTGCATGGTTTTACCTGAGCTTTAATGCTGTCCACATTCCCAGGGCTACTTTCCGTCTTAAAGTTATTCTTCAGTAGGTTCTCTTTGTTTCTTAACAAGTTCACTCTGGCGAACCATGAAACTGCCCTTTCCAAAGTCAACTCCGGGTCTGAAGTTGCTCTGAAGTCTTTTGTCTCTTATTCGGATGACTAGTGTGTCTCATATCATTTCACTGTGCAGTACTCCGTAAGCACTGCTAAGCAGTGCAATGCTGTAATAAACCTGTCTGCACTTTCTCCTGTTTCTTGCTGTCTTTGGTTAAATTTAACGCGTTAAAAAATAACATTTCGTCTGACTACGAAGTGTGCATCTAGCTTAGCCTTCAGGCTGTCATATTCACTCGCCTTTTCCTCCGACATGTTTAGTGAGCTTACCAGGTCCTCTGCTTTGTCTCCCATCATGTGCATTAAGGTGTTCACTTGGTTTTCATCTGGCTGCAATTCTAGCCCCGATGTTATCCTGAATCTCTCGAAGCAGCGGATCCAGTCTGGCCACTCTTCCGGTTTTGTAAAGTTGAATTTCGGCGGTGGACTAACCTGAAATTTCTCCTTTAGGACAGCTTCGCACTAGCTTGTTAGCTTAGCCACCTGCCTTTTCCACTTGGTCGATACTCTTTAGACTTGGCAGCGTGTGAGTTCACTCCGGTTTCCTTGGATGAGTTACTTGTCTGGTGCTTCTTGGAGACATTCTGACACCATGTTACTGTATGTTATGCACTGCACTTGCATTATATAAATAAAAGATGGAGACCGACGTAGCGTTGCATACTGGTCAATTTATTCTTACTCAGGAAGTGACCACATTCATCCAGCAGGTGGCAGTACCTCAATTCTGGTCACACACAAAATCCACAGACCAGATTACGTCATTTTTCATAGACTGAGTTTGAACTGTGAGCTTGGGGGTTCATGACTTAAACACAGCTTTTGCCTAATGATCCAAAATAGCAAGAATCTGGATAACCAGTAAGACCAAACATAGCAGACAAAGATCATCAACTGCAAGCACTTATCCAGAGATTAGTTTTTACGGGCTCATTCATAGACACTAAAAAGGCACTTTATCATTCACAAAAACACAAGCAATTGGGAAAATGTTTATGCACTACAAAGTGTACAGCATCTCTTCTTCTTTTTTTGTGCACATCATAGTGACTCCAGTCATTTAGGGAAAGAGTGGCCCCTTCCTATACAAATAAGCAAAGTTAGGCAAAACACTTTAAAGTAATCCGTTCGGGTATTCACATTAATTTTTAGTATGGAGTTTGGTTGCAACACTGTAACTGAAGACCAAAATACACTGGCACCGTGGCATAGTGTTACATCATAAGACACGCCTCAATCACCACCCCTAGAAAACACCAGCAGCAGCACTTCAACTGACAAATTCCCACCAAGCACTGCTAGGACAGAGTCAAGAGCTCGTTCAGGCCTTGCCTCAACGGGTAAGTGAAAAAACATTAGCAGTGGTATTTCACAAGCGACCAAAGCTTTCAACTAATTGTGCACCTTGAATGGAGCGTGGTACTAAATCTCTTCTTCTGTGCTCTCAAACAGAGCTGCTACTTGGTGTTTGGAATAGATAAATGGTATAAATTGCCATGCACATTGCAGCCAGGGGCCCACCCAGGGTAGGGTAAGTAGAAAATAATGTGGGCGATTGTTTGGATGCTCTTGAGATGCAGTTTGTGTTTGAGGCTTTATTTTTCAATTCAAATTTATCTTCATTATCCACTGAAAACAGTAGGTCTTTGCAGACATATTAACCAATACACCTTGTGATCTGTGCAGGCCCTTGGGCTGTTGTGATGGGGAACTGGGATTTTAAACACTTCTTGAAGAGTCTTTTGGCCTGACCAGATTCTGCTCTGTGCTTATTCATGCATCTTTTTGGGTGATGTTTTGGAAATTAGCTCCTCATGTTACTCATATTCCCCATCAGTTGTGTCACAGCAGTCTGGCAGTGTCAGCATATTGTTTTTGTCTTTACTCCTTTCTCATTTCATGACACTGGGAAACCAAAATGTTTCCACACATCAGATTTAAAGTCACTGGAGCCTTCATAATTCCAAAAGCTTCCATCAATCGAGTCTTCCCATAGACTGATCCTTCCTCACCACTCGTGCTATATTCACCATTTTCCCGCTGTTAGATCAAGCCGAAGGGAGCGCAAAGGATGATGGGTACACAGGGACTAATGAGAACTGTAGTTCCCACTTCCATTTGCTCCGATTCGTGAAAAAATACACATTTTGCCCTTAAAAACCTACAGTTTGAAACCACCACATGTCCAGGGCACCAAGGTGCTTCTGTTACTGCTATACCGCTGTAGTAACAATACCATTACATCTCTAGTTGTTTGTCATTTTTTCATAAAATAAATGGAAAGAAAGAGAACTGAAAGAAAACTGCAGTATTCTCCTATTCATTTTGTAGTAAAAAAAACGTGATGCATTTGCACTGTTTCTGTTTCTTTCCTTCTCGTGGCACATGCCAGTAGAAAGAATCATCGAGTGTCAGTGTCAGTGTGAACAGGGGAAACAGATTCAGCTAGTGAGATGGAAGCAAGAACTGCATTATACTGTGGATTTAACCCCATTATGCTGGACGGAGAGGACAAAAGCATCATGGCAAAATGTAAGTTCAAACACTCTTTTTGTGTCTCTGGATGTGCGCCTTTTTATGAGGTGTGCATAGATATGCATCAGTAGATTGCTGCACGGTATTTTTACGGCTAACATGTTGGAACAAACAGTTCAAGATTTTTGCTTCTTGGTACTCTGACCCATTTCGTTTCTTAACGCAGCAACATAAGTTACTTTCCCCAGTGTGCAACACAGTGTCCTAACAAGTTCATTACAAGTTCATTACAAAACTTGTCTTATTTATTAACACCTGCACTAACAGGCACACACATTTCTTGGAGATTCTTGGAGAAGTCATTCTTGGAGAAGTCATTAGCCTAGGGGTTCACATACTTTTTCCACCCTGCACTGTGAATGTTTACATGGTTTGTTCAATAAAAACACAAAAATATATCACTTTTTGTGCAGTATTAGTTTAAGCAGACTGTGTTTGTCTATTGCTGTGACTTAGATGAAGATTAGAACACATTTTATGACCAATTTATGCAGAAATCCAAGAAATCCCAAAGAGTTCACATACTTTTTCTTGCAACTGTAAGTATGAAGTGTCTCTTCCACACCCACATTAATATGCTGACATAGATGTTCTCAGTAAAAATTAGAGTGCAGCGCTGCACAGCAGAGGAGTAGATGGCTTTTCTCCACAACTGCATGCAAAAGGAGCAAAGTGTACAGAGCAGGACTACTGTGTGTGAGTGTGGGCACTTTGGTATCATCAGCTCATATGTTCTGTGATTAGACCTTGAGACAGAGCAGACACTGGGCACAATTAATGAAAAATCAGTGGTGCTTTTAGTGGTTTTGTTATAAAAGAAAATAGAAGTACTTCCATATTTGCATTATTGTCTACAGACAGTAGGGGGTTCAGTGAACCCACCTCTGCCATTTTCTTCAGGTTACCTTTGTGAAATGTGCCCTTTGCAAAGTCCAAACAGAGTGGTGCATTTTTCTTTGTGTGCCATGGTTACAAGAGCAAATGTGTCTGAGCTGAACGAAAGTGTTGTTCCTTCATAATAACACATCACAATAGTAGATCTTTTCATCCAGACATCAGGAACCCACCTGACTGCTGTGTGACACAGGAACACTCGCAGGTCACAACAGAGCTAAGAGTAATACAAACTTTACAATAAATAATTAGCACACATCTACACTTTAACAAATGTTTTTTTTATCTGTTTCTTTTTAACTAAACCGATGTGACATGTTGTTTGAGTTGTCTTGGTAAAAGGTAAACCTCAGTTTCCAGTCTGGGGTCTGGGCTGTTGGGGGGTCTTAAAACAGTGTTAATTTTGACAACTATTTTAAATTTTAGTCTTAGTTTTTTGATTACATGTCTTTTAGTTTTAGTCTTGTTTTAGTCAATGAAAACTCAAAAACATTTTAGTCTAGTTTTAGTCCCTAAAAGTCCTCACATTTAAGTCTTTACTTTTAGTCCAAGCATTTATTCTCTAGCCTGCATCTGGTACCAAGTCATGGTAGGTTGTTCTGCACTCTGCCAAACCTTGGACCCTGATTTCTACAGCTGAGTGGCAGAATAGTAACAGACGCATTGTTTTTGACAGATTTACTCACAGTGGAGAAAAATCATGGATTTTGAATGTTCGACGAAAACCAAATAACATTTTAGTTTAGTTTTGGTCATCTTGACGAAATATAAACTTACTTTTTCAATTTTAGTCATCAAAGATCCATTTTTGGTTAGTCTTAGTCTTGTTCTTGTCATGGAAAAAAAAGCTTTTGATGAACATTTTTAGTCATAGTTTCAGTTGCTGAAATTAACACTGGTCTTAAAGCTCTGCCCGCTCTCAGTTTTTAAAAAACTAGATTTGAAAATACTAACTTAGATAATGATAACATATTCACTACGTTGTTTAAGGCTTCTGTAAAAACTGTGTAAAACATACTTTCTCCTTAATCACTTGGGGGCCTCAAGATAACAGGTTGGGATCCTCTGATTTAAATAATCTTGTAGCTTAAGAAAATTGAATTGAAATTTAAAATTTCCTTTAATTTTCTGGATTTGATTATTAGCCATATTATCACATTATTAATATTTCATGTTTCTGTACTGAAGTATAGATAAATGAAACCCTTCAATGTTTGTAATGTAGAGGTCAATCTAGGAATGTTCATTAAATTTCAAACTGAAAACATATCTTTTAGAAGATTTTTTTTCTGCTGTCAAACAGAGTGGCGGGTCTATTTGACCCAAGGACAACAGAAGTCACCAACTTTTTAAAGTTCCTCTTGCCAGGCTTCTTTTCATTGACTTTAGCTCAGCATTTAACACAATCATCCCTAGAAGACTGGTATCGAAAGTAAACAACCTCGGCCTCCCACACTCCACCTGCCTCTGGATTAAGGACTTCCTCAGTGACAGACCACAGAGAGTCAGTGTAAGGCCCCACCTCTCCACAGCACTCAGCCTCAACACCGGCTCCCCACAAGGATGTGTACTGAGTCCCCTGCTGTACACTTTCTAAACATATGACTGCACCCCCACCCACCCAGGCAATTCCACCATGAAGTATGCAGACGACATGACAGTGGCTGGACTCATCTCAGGGGGGGATGAATCTGTGTACAGGGATGAGGTCAAAAAACTGTTATCATGGTGCAGCATCAGCAACCTGGTCCTCAACACAACAAAGACTAAAGAAATAATAGTGGACTTCAGGAGAAACAGATCTGACCTTCAGCTAATACACATCAACGGGGACTGTGTGGAGAGGGTCTTGGACTTCAAGTTCCTGGGCCTGCACCTGGATCATGACCTGACCTGGAAAACCAACACCACAGTGCTGATCAAAAAGGCACAGCAGTGACTCCACTTCCTGAAGGTCCTGAAGAGCAACGCCCTGGCCAAGGAGCTGCTGGTGTAATTTTAAAGATGCTCCATTGAAATTTACTGGCGTACTGCATCCCAGTGTGGTTCTCCAGCTGCACTGCTCAGGAGAAGACAACTCTACAGAGGGTCATCAACACAGAAATCACTGGCTGTGCTCTCCTCTTCTTAGAGGAGCTGTTTAGGTCCCGCTGCCACAGGAAGGCCCTGGGCATCCTGAAGGACTCATCCCACCCAGCACATCACCTGTTCCAACTGCTACTCTCAGGAAGACAGTTCAGGACAATAACAGCCAAAACTAACAGACTGGAAAACAGCACATATCCCAGAGCAGTTGCAATAATAAATGATAATTGCCATAAGTGGTACTGTTTGTGCACTGAATGGAACTGTGCACAATTTCGTTGTACTTGTGTACAAGGACAATAAAGATTCTGATCTGATCTGATCTGATTAAAGCTCCTGTGAAAAACAATATCACCATTAACATCCTGAGCTGCTGTCCTCCCCGGGCTGAATAAACTGAAGGTTAGCAAATGTTTTTTCCACATTTTTAACACCTTTTGATTCTGTTCTCTCAAAAGATTTCAAGTTGCACACCAAGCACTGAGTGTTATTGAAAACAATTAACATGATAAACCGTAGTTTATACTTCTCTAACTCTGATTTGTGGTGAACACAGAGCAACTTTCAGCCTTCACCAAATGAATGTTAAAAAAAGGCTTCCTGTGCTCAGTGAAGGTCACACCTACAAGTCATAACAAGCAAGGTAGATTCTTGAGCAGAAAAGGGCTCTCTGATTTGCAACGGTTAAAGTTTGGTCATGGATCAATTACACACATTTAGCAAAGAAATGTGGAATAGACTCATAGCAGGAAACAGGGTTGTCGGAGGTGAAGGCGGATGCATTCAACCATCCAACGTTCACCGGCTGCAGCACTTCCTTCCCACTGCACATGTCTGCAGTCAGGAACGGTACATCTCCACTTGGGTAATTCCTACATGCTGGGGGAAAGTATTTCCAGCACTCTTCATGTGTGGAGCTGGTATTTTAAGTGGCATTGTACTCACTTCATGGTATTTTGAGAGGCTAGGCTCTCAATTTAGTCAAATAAAAGTCATCTTCTTCTGAGATTTTGATATTCACAGCAGCTAAGGCAACTTCACTTTCACTTTACTGCAGCAAGACTCAGAAAAATAGTAAAACCTGAGCAGCATGGGGGAGTGCATGTACAGTGGATTTATGCTAAAAATATGAAACATGACTTCTCTTGAGTGTAGTTAACGCAAGATGCATGATGACAAAAATGATTTAAATTGAGATCTCTCATTTTCCAGGCTCATTAATTATCATCTGTCTTGCCTGGTGCAGCACTTTTATTTTGACAGTGAGTGATGGTTCATTTTGTGGTGATAAGTTAAAGATCACTCAGACTGAGTTCCAACAGTGCACTCTCTGTCTTACCTGTCTAAAATGTAAAAAAAAAAAGGATGGGTGCTGTTCCAAGTAAAAAAATAAAAATCCTAATGTTATTCCAGCTGTGACTGGACAGGTGACTACATTCTGTCCTAGCTGGCTGCTAGTAGAGCTGAATAAGCAATTACACTTTATATCAGCCATTTTCTTTTCTAATATAAACTCACTAGCCAAACGATTAACAATGATTCCATTCTGTACGCTCATTTAAGATTCTTAAGCAGACTGGTGGTTTTTTAGGTCTCCCAGAACTGTCCATTTCTGCTCCTGTCTGTCAGAACTCCTCCTTTAAGCCAGGCCTGATGGATATTTTTGTAGACATTTGTCGGACATAGGCTCATCCACAATTAAGGATCTTATATCACATTGCCTCTTTTTGCACAAGTAACGTCAAACTGGCATCTTCTTTCAGGGTCATTTCTTTATTATTTTCAAACTAGGGACTTTGTTTCTCCCTCCCAAGGTCCTTCTAAATTCCCCTTTTGGTATCCCTCCATCCCTCACCCATGTTGTTTCCTCACATCTCCAGCGAAGAATTCAAAGAGAGATGCAAGGAGGAGACATGACCTGATCAGCTGATGGACCTCACAGTCCCTTGTGCTCATGTAAACTGGACGCTTGTTTAAAATAATTTCATATTTTTTTGAATATTTCACATAAAAATTGTTGAAAATGTCATAAAATGTATGAAACAAGAAACAATCAAGATTTATAAGCAGCGTTCTTTATTTTACATTTCTGATAATCAGTGTTATTACTTTGGTTGATAAGTTTAATCTTCCTTGAAATATCCATCCATGTACAGATCTGTGTTATTAGCAGTGATAACTGAGGCTTTCTATGTCTTTTACATTCTTTTACTGTGCACGGTAATCCACCACAGAGCTCCGTGTGCTTCTACTGATGTTGTCAAGTACATCTCTGACAGCAGCTCTCACAGACCTTCATCTGATATGCCTTTCCAAATAAATTTTGGTTGAATTTCTGTTTAGTGTGAAGGTAAGGGTAGAGGTGAAGGGTAGGATACCAAAAGTTAAAGCCTGGCCTGCAAGGCCTGATTACAAAATGGTAAATAAAGCCAAGTATACAGTCTGCCTCCAAGAAAAAGCTTGTCCTGATGAAAACATCCAAACGCAGCAAACTTAGCTAACACAGCTCCGAGGCTGAATGTGTTCCAGTCAGTACAGGTTGGTAAAACACTTCAAAATAACACATCTAACCATTGACTAAAATTACAACTTCATTGATTTACCACATGGATCTTGTAAATTTCTGACTTAAATCTCAGAATTTAAGACTGTATCCTTATAAATGTAGAACTTTGATATATTAATCTTATGACAATCTGAAAATCTTGCTTTTTTTTATGCCTTCCCTGGTGTTGACTTTTTGTTTTCACCTGTTGTCATATTAGGGCTCCATAGATCATGGATTTTCATGATCATAATGCCAACACTGAAGTCCTAGTGAACCTACTCAGAATGGATTTAACTAACTCAAATTTGCTGTTCTAAAACTGACAACTCAGGGTTTTTTTTATCTAAGTAGATAAAATCAGAGCTCAGGGTTAGTCTCTGAGTTTTTTGATGTTCCCTCCTGAAATTGGCCCCTGGTCTTTGCCCTTTAGTCTTTAGTGCCAAGTGCCACACTCATCTGAGTGCAGCCTGGGATAGATGGACTCTCCACTATGACCTTCATTCAATTCACAGACATGACTATCCATTAGACTGAGATGCGCACATTCCCCTTTTAATTATTTAAGTTTATTTATTGTTCTGGGATTGTCTGTTTTTATCTTTGTGTCAGTGTATTTGTGAAAACAAAAAAAAGTTAACTAATAAAATCTATTTAAAAACGTCAAGAAACATGATGATAATAGCACTGGCACACAGTGTCTAATACAGTTCCAATTAAAATGGAACCATTAATGCACTTCAAGGCTGCTGCAATGGAAGCATCTTGACAGACAAAAAGGAGGACACCTTGAAAGAAGAAAGAAGAGGATGATATTCACCTCTGTCAAGCTGCATATTTCCCCTTTCTCTACAGCTAATAATGACAAGGTTGCTCTTTGATGCAGGCGAGACAGTTTTTCATTTTCTACTGACTTCAAATTCCAGGTATTTAATCCTCCCTGGAAATGCCAAGCTTTGAGGATGTTACCCCAACTGTTCTTCAGAGTTCAGTGCCTCAGGAGACGTGTGCAAATATGAAAAACAAAGCGTAAGAAATTATTTCCTCCTTGTTGTTTTTTTAGGTTTCGCCTCTTGTTTTCCCGAGACTTGGCAGCTTGGGCTTATGCTCACCTCGCAGTGTGAACGTGACTCAAAGCCACCGCGGCGGTGTGAGGGGAATTCTGAATGAGGAGGAACTTCTCTGCTCTCTGCTGTGATTAGGGAGGTGTGCAGTCAGGGAAAACCATAAACAAGTTCACACACCCACTCATTCAAACACTAGCAAAAGAACCGGCATATACACACTTATTCATTCTTGCATTCACAGAAACGCAGACAAATGTCAACTCATGCACGTTAACAAAGCGTGGCAGCCAACAAAACAGCAAACAAATGAGGTTTTATCCACAAGCCTGTCCACATGCCCTCCTGGGAAAAAGCAGACATGCAGCATTTACTCAAATACAACAACAGCTTTATATACTTTTAACAATGCTTAACTGTCTTTATTTGACACACTGAGGCTCCTGCATGGAAGCTCTCTCTTAGACTGCAGGGATTATCCTAGTATTGAGAGGAATCTTTCAGGGCCCCTTCACAGAACATCATTCAAACTGTCAAGGTTTCCTTCACCTTTAAGAGAAGTGTGCAGAAATGTTTAGAATTTGCTCTGAAAAACTGCTCTTAAATAGTAAATGAACTTGAACTTGTGTAGGACCTTTCTATTCCTCTGACAGTTCAATGAACTTTATACACTGCAGGTCAAATTCACCCATTTATATCATATTCACACTGATGGTACAGGCTAAAGTGTCCATCATTATTTTCTGACCTATTCACACACATGCACACACCACTGGCTGTGCCACTTAGGAGCTATTTGTCTTGCCCGAGGACTCTTCAACATGTGACTGCAGGCGATGGGTAAGATCTCTGACCTTCCTGTTAAGGAACAACTGACTGATTACTGTAAATGTTTCTTAAAGACTTAATTTTGTAAAAGCAAAGGATGTCTATTGATATTTTCAAACTTCAGAAAAGGGCGTGCCATAAGGTTCTGTTCAGGGCCAAGTACTTTTTTACATATACAATGCTGTTTTGCTTCACTGAGTCTATGCATTTAGCTGGGGTCAACCTACAACCCCTACTTATTTTTTGGTGCATTCATGTCTGAGCTGTTTTGTCCTGCAACTGTTTGTCAGTTAGTTTATTTGGTTTTATGAGTTGTGATTGCTCAAGCAAACCCTGGTGTCATCCAAAGATTGATCCTCTGGCTTTTTATTATAGTTTATTACCCACGCCGATGAAATTGGCAGGGGGGTTATGTAAAGGGTTCCGTATCTTTGTTGTTTGTTTCTTTGTTTGTATGTGTACAAGATAACTCGAGAACGGAAAGTCAGATCTCCACCAAACTTTCAGGGAATATTGGGATGGTGACAGGGAAAAATTGATTAGATTTTGGGGATGATCCGCGCACCCGTTCGTTTTTTCTCGGACTTCGAAATTTTGAACACCATAGTTAATCAACGGGAGCGTAAGTTCTTCTGTGGCGCTGCTTAGGCGTGGGTCTGCCGCCTCAGACGGCCATTCTAGTTAAGACTGAACAGCCCTTTGTTGAAATCAGATTGTTTTAACTGTGCTATTTAAATAGACTTGACTTGAAAACAGGGGTCTTGGTTTGCTTCCAAGCACACCAGAGGTAGCAGTAGCTGTAGCAGCAGAAGTGGCAGCAGTGGCAATGGTAGCAGCAGTAGCTGTAGAAGCAGCAGCAGTAATAGTAGTATATACAGTGCTGAACAAATTTATTAGATCACCTGTCATATTTGTCTCAGAGACCATCCAACATCAAGAAGTGCTTTAATGTGGACTCTTTCATGTTCAGTGAGCTCTCCACGTTTTACCATTTTGAACAGGAATGAGGGATTTCAAACTGAATTCACCTTTTTATACCCAAATTTGTGCTGTCTCACTGGGCTTTTCTGAGATCTCAGAAATTAATCAAGCATAACACTCAACCACTAAAACTAATTTTTCTGTTCAGGAATGCAAGTAAATAACTATAATTTGACATATTAATCAATAAATATTAATGTGCTTTACTATATTTTCATTTTTTTTTGTAAATCAGTAAATTTGAAAATTTATGGATAACAATAATAATGATATTTTAGCATTAAAAATATCATTTGGGTTAAAGAGCTTCTACATATTATTGTATTAACCATTGCAGAAACATAAATAATGGTTTTGGTAATTGTCAGTGCTGTTAATTTACGGCAGCTGTGGCATGAACCTTACTTTGGGTGGTGGTCTAATAAATTTGTTAAGCACTGTAAATTCCACCTAATAAACCATTTATAATCAGCACAACATCAAAATTAAGAATAATGCCTGGGTTTGCCCTGTCTGTCTGTCTGTCTATCCATCCATCTTGATGGGTGGGGGTGCACATCTCAGTTTGTTAGCTTGATGCTAACACATTAGCGAAAGTGCCATTACTAGGTAACAGACTCTGCGGTCACAACTTTTTAACTTAAACTATTCTACTTGATGGTACTACATTATAAAGATCCTTTTTTTTTATAAACAGTACAAAGTCAGTTGAAAAGATTGTTTTCAGAGTTAATAGATACCTGATTATTTTTGAAGCATCAAGGATCTGTAAAGCGTCAGGTCTGTCATCTGCCACTAATGATTTCTTCTTCCTTTGTTTTTGATTGCAGTTAGCTAACAGCTTTCAGCCTGGCAGTAATACCTCAAAATCAGTAAAAAATATGGACAAATATTTTTCAGAGAGAGATTAAGGTCAAATCATAATCCATTCCTACCAGTCATCATGCTAAATGACTAATGCTTGGGTCTACAGGTTTACCGTAAACTTGAGAAATCTTCCTTTAGTTTTTGGGATCTGAATACTTGTAGCTGGTAACAAACCTGTCTTTCTCTTAGAAAATCAAAGACAGTGATTCAAAATCCTTTTGACCTAGCGTGTAATCATTTTCACCCTTTTTGTTGTTTTTAACTCTGCACTTCTGTTGTGTTTTTCTGAATATTTTATTCTTTAGATTTTCAGGTTTCAAGCACACATCCCAGGAACAAAGGAAACACCTGCCCCTCATGATTAGACAGAGAGAAAAGACAAAAAGGAATAAAAACATGCTCTTGTGAATAACAGCAACAAAACATCACTCTGTTCACTGACAGTTCCACTGTGCCTGGTTGATCTAGAACATTATAGTTGGTGTTGGATTAGTTGGTATCTGCAGTTTAAAGAACAGCTGTAAAGGTTTTACTTTAGCTTCATCACAAACCATTTCTGTGCTATATGACTTAACTGCATATGAGGGGAACCTCAAAGATTAGGGATGCCTTAATCAAAGTTTGAATGAATCAATGATTTGGTTATTCAGTGAGCCCACTGCCAACAGTCGACTTTGTGATGACTGCCAAAGTCGTGGTCTTATAGCCAAATTCTGTCCATAATGATGATTTGAGGCAGGCTCGATCAACCCTATCTGCCTGCTGTAATGGCCAATGAGACTTTGATTTAAGAGCTGTAATTGGTTTCCAGTAGGGCACAGTGTCAGTTTTTCTATTCCCCGGTAGTCCTCGTGTACAGTTTAAGGACATGGCTGCTTGTCACAAGTGCAGGCTTGACTGGTCAGGGAAGAAGATATCCACTAGAGACACTCGGGCTCTTCTGGCACGACTCTCTGTCCGTAATGGCCTCCTTTCACAGGCTCTTCATGAAAGGTTTTACATGGGAACTCCAAAGGCTAATTGGCCCATAGAGATCAAGCTTATTGTTAGTTCTGCATGGCTTCCAGCAGCCATGGCTGCCATATGAGTGCCTAATCACCATAGGGCTCCACACCTGACTAAACAAAAAGCACTTTTCTTAATTCTAAAAAAAAATAGTTTCCTTCATCCTTTATCTTTCCTCGTTTTGCTCCACATCCTCTCTCTCTTACTCCCTTTTCCTCAGTCTCTTATGGCTAGGGTTATATAACAGGTCAGGAATTATTGTATTAATACCTATGGATTTTACTTTTAATTAAAGCTAGACTATGCTTCAGTGCTTAAAGCCAATCATCAAATGACTCGGCTTAAAAGCCCTGGAGGTCGAGCCGCCTGCTTGTGCTATAACTCAGCATTGTTACCTTGTAAACACTTACAAAGTGTGTTTGATTGCTCTGTTAAAGGTACAGAACTTCAGTGATGATGTCCACCCTTTCATAGTGAATTTCAGCTTTTCTGCTCTAAATGGAGGTTTGTTGTCCCAAGGTGCAGGCCAGAGCGGTCCAGCTTTGTTCCTGCTGCTATTGCTGAGCTGAAAAAGCTGTAGCCACACTTATATATTTGTTCATTTATTTATGTATTTATTCCTACATTTGAGTCTTAAACCTTTTTAACCCTGATTTAATTAAGATCTATTGATTTGTTGAATTTTTAATTGGTTTAGTTGGATGGTACTTTACTTTCTTTCTATGCCCGTATTGATGGAACCATGAGCACTTACATCTTTTATCTTTTTCTTGTTTTTGGCATGTTGTGTCACTTTTTAGGGGATGGGTGGGGGGTTAGGGTCATGTTTAACTCATTGAGTGCCAGCCCTTTTATAAAATGGAAAGTGGCTTGTGCCAGCGTTTTTGGCCAATTTGAATCGCCTAGGACCCACAGAATATTTTGTACTATGACTCTGAAAACACCAAATAGCTCAAATGAAAGAAGAAACTCTCTATTTCATCATCTATTTCTATATCATCATTTTGCCTCCAATGACATAAAAGACATCTGAAAATTGTATTACAAATGTTATTTTATTGTAAAGTAAATAAAAACAATGCCTCCAGTCACTGTCATGCCATTTACACTCTGGAACTAGATGGCCTCCACTGGACCCCCCTATATGCCCACATCCTCTCCTGCTTGTATGTCCCCTGGTACTACCTGTAAATTATTAAAGTAATATAATAGCTGTATAATACGTTATATATATATAATACATAATCTATGATATAGATATTTTTTGTTCTTACCTCTTTTTCTGCCAACGGACGGTGTTGCAGAACTGCAGGGGGCTTACTCTTCTCTCAAGTCTGCTTCTGAAATCACGAGTGAACGCATGAGTGATGGTTTCATTCGATAAATTTGGCTGAATGATCAGTGAGTTCCTAACATTAACTTACCTCCATTGCTCAGGGACGGAGAACAAGATTCGCTCACTCGGCAGCCATTCCTTAGAGTCTGGGTCGGAAAAGTTTGTCTCTGAAGCGTTGTCGCTGTATGCATCCAGCTGGCGAGAGGCTGCCTTATTTCTCCGACACACAGGGGAGACCTCGTGGCATTCATTAGCCTCTTGGCTGGCCGAGGCAGATGAATAAAAGCGCTGATCCCTGGATTCACTGTCGTTAAGTTCAGTGTCGGTTTCAGTGAGTAAGATTTCTCAGGAAAAAGTTTAAAGTTTCTTCCGGCGTCTATTTTAGAACTTTTAGCTTAGATTACCTCCGTAACGATCACTCTGCTCTTTGACCCCAGGGTCTTCACCTCTGATATCTGTGGCTTTGATCTACCGTCTCTTCCGACTGCAGTGTTCCGACTACGTATCCCAGAAGCCCCAAAATTACTCACAGGGAGCGTGAGAGCGCCCCCTTGTGCCAGCCGCCGGAAAAACACTTTGACGTATATATACATCAATGGCACTCAAGCGTTGGCTTTTAAATGACTTACACAGTGCTGAACAAATTCATTAGACCACCTGTCATAAAAACGAGAAAACATAAATATTTAAAAAAATCGCTCAAAAACTTGTTTAAAGCTTAAAACTAAAACTAAAAACGTTTTACCATTTTGTACAGGAATGAGGAATTGCAAACTGAATTCACCTTTTCTTTACTCAAATTTGAGCCGGCTCACTGGGCTTCTCTGAGAAGTCAGAAATGAATCAAGCATAACATTCAACCACTAAAACTCATTTTTCTGTTCAGGAATGCAAGTAAATAACTATAATTTGACATATTAATCAAGAAATATTAATGTGCTTTACTATTTTTTTCTGTTTTTTTGTAAAATAGTACATTTGACAATTCATGGATAACAATAATAATTATATTTTAGCATTAAAAATATCATTTGGGTTAAAGAGCTTCGACATATTGGTGTATTAATCATTGCAGAAACATAAAAAATGATTTTGGTAATTACCAATGCTGTTAATTTAGGGCAGCTGTGGCATAAACCTTACTTTGGGTGGTGGTCTAATAAATTTGTTAAGCCTTGTATACATCAATGGCACTCAATGAGTTAAGTAGGTTTTAGATATCCTTCATTCTTTTTGTTGTTTGTTTCATGTTTCCTCTGTCTTGTGACCTGTGTGTCATAATGGATGTTGTAATCTCACTGGCTGCAAAACAAATGAACCTCTGAGTACAAATGATGTAACCTGAATCTGATTTTCCTCATGAGGAACACTTCTTCCTGTAATCTGAACTTTCTTTAAGCACATTTTTCTCAACAGGTAGCAAAGGACAACAACTCATGTCACACAATTTCCATGGTCACAGTTCCATTACCTCTAATTAGCCTTTAACTGAGGATGCAGTAGCATGAAGAAAAAAGTGACATAAAAAAGCTATTTTCATCACAGTGAAGCTGCATTCAGCAGATACCTGTGATGACTCAGAAATAGTGAAATTCCCCTGAGGCTCGAGTTAAAATCCCTGAATGCATAAAAGCCTGCCGTTATATCAAAGGTTTGTAGAATGTCATTGCGCTTTAATATCCTTGTCTGTCATTTTGATTTGAATACACACCTGATTGCTCTGCACTGATAAAGCATTCAAGCGCCCACAGGGCTACAATTGTTAATACACTTTAGCCTGCATGAGCTCTGCTGCTGAAGTGGGAGAGATGGATGTTTTGGGTGCTAATGCGTCATCAGGACATTTCTAACATCTTATAGTGAACAGTTGTGTTGTGTTTAAAGGGGCTGTTGCAAAGAGAGGAGTGTGATTGAGAGTATAACGAAGCATTGTTGGTTGGATTGACTCCTTTAAAGAAAATATTACAAAGGAAAGTAATAAAGAGAGTCAATCAGGCATTCCCTGGAGAATAAATCAAATGCTCCACAATCACAAGTAGAATCCTCAGCTCACATGTGATCATGTACAAAAAATACTGACTGTTGATGTCTAATAGCATGGTAATCCACCTCCTTACTAATTAATGAGATATTTGTTGTTTTCATTCTGCATGTTAGTGCATCATAAGACATGCAGGAGACAGGAGTGGTCCTGAGCGGTTAAGTAGCTCATTATGTGACAAGGCTCCATTTAGAAAAGGATACAGAGTCTCTGCAGGAAGAGGTATATTTAGTCCTTTAACTATTGATGACTCCCTCGCTAACCCCATTGATCCATTTATAATTTAATCTGCACCACTCTGATATTTAACCATTAATATTTATCACAAATGTTCATTAAAAAGGCTTCAAAGAAAATCTTAGAGGTGCCAAGTATCACATAAGTGTCGGTTTATGACAGCAGAATTTCCTTTTTTCTTCCACTGAACAGAGTAAACAGCAGAAAAAAATGAGGTTTAAATTCTGTTCCCAGCTGAAGCTTGACAATTTCTCCTCAAGAAGAGTGGCTTATTTTGCAAGATGTTTAAGGACAAGACCTTATGCTGTTGCAGAAGATGAGAAAACAAAACCCCTCTGCTCAGCCTGTTTCATCTCTGTTTGATCCCACGCTTGTTGGCTCGACTTTTGTTTAAGGCAGACATTGCACTGTCATGTGTTTGTGTTTGTATGTGTTACCCAAAGCAGCTTGAGGTCACAGTTTGATCAAAGGATACAGGACACAAAATTGAGGCTGTGTGGTCAAAAAACTCCCCCCATCACAGTGTATTACTTTCAATCAGAAGAACAAATTCAAAAGGCAAACTATGTAAGACATCTATGAGCCCTAACAGCTCTGGAGACAAGAGCCCAGCTCTGTTTTATCTCTAACGCCTAAAATAATTGGATAACGGCAAGAGTGACCCCAGCGCTATTTCACCTGAGATAATGCCCACAAACAAAGAGATATATTCAAGACCCTCTGCTATTGAATACTCATTAGGTTCAAGTAATTTGTGACCTAATTGGTACTTACTGCACAATAGTGCTCGAAAATTACTTTTGGATTGAACAGGGGGCATTAAATTAACACTTTAAAGCAACATAGGGGATTAGCGCAGTTTGACAATAATGCATTTAAAATTATATTGAGAAGTGATTTTTCATCTTAATTGTGCAGTCATCTCATTAATGAGTGCGATGGATGACCTACATACAGAACAGTTCTTTTGGGGGGAGGTTTTTGTTCCAGATAATGAGAGTTTGTCTTTCTTTCATCCCAGAAAGACTTCCAAATTTACAACAAGTTCCCTACTTATATTTTGTTCTATAAGGCAGTGGGTTTTTTAAAGCACATCTATAACAGAACAGGACATACAGAACAGCGCTTTGAGGGGACTGCTTTGTTCCACATGATGAGAGTTTTTCTTTTTTCAAGCCCTGAAAAAACATGCAATGTGCAACAATTTTCTTCTCTCTCTCTTTTTTTTTTTTGTTCTTAAAGGCATGCAAAATTCTAATTTAAGCTTTCATAACAGAACATACAGAGCAGTACTTTTGATGGGAGTTCTTTATTCTGGATAATGAGATTCTAACTTTCTTTTAACCCACAAAAGACTTTCTTCTAAGTTTCTTTTACTGATTTCTTTTAACCCCCCCCCAAAAAAAGACTTTTAAAAGTTACCCCTACATTCTGTTTTCAGTGTCTTCACAGTATAATTGTTCTGGATTTTAAAAGACAATAAACAAACAAAAGAAAAACATTTGTTCTGGAAACAAGGTCTGGAGAAAAACCTGCTGATAAGGTTGACAAGTTTTACTAGTTGGGTGTCTTGTAATGAAATGTACAACCTATTTAGATTCAGCAACACCCCTAGTGTTTATCTATAATAACATTCAGTAGAAGCAAACAGTGCTTTCAGAAAGTATTCAGACTTTTCCCTTTTGTTATGTTGTAGGCTGATGCTACAGTAAAGAGAAAAAACGTATTCTCTTCAATCTACACTTAGTACCCCACCATGACAAAGTGAAAACAGAAGGTGATTTTTGCAAACCTGAAATATCACACTGACTTAAGTATTTATGCACTTTGCAAAAGCACTTGAAATTTAGCTCAAGCTACTCCATTTCTTGCAGTCTTTGCTGAGATGTTTCTATACCTTAGCTGCAGTCCAGTTGTGGTAAAATAAATTGATTGGACATGATTTGGAAAGGCACACAACTCTCTGTAGAAGACCTCACAGCTGGCAGGATTGTTGCAAGGAACACATCTGGGGAAGGCTCCAAGAAAAGTTCTGATGCACTGAAGTTTCCCAAGAGCACAGTGGCCTCCATAATTCTCAAATGGAAGAAGTGTGGCACAAGCAGGACTCTTCCAAGAGCTGGTCAATCAGCGGAAGTAAGCAATAGGGGGAGAAGGGCCTTGGTAAGAGATGTGACCAAGAACCTGTTATAGTGACCATAATGACTGAGCTCCAGAGATCCTGTGTGGATATGGGACAAAGTTCCAGAGGGACAACCATCACTGCAGCCCTCCACCAATCTGGGCTTGTGGCAGAGTGGCTAAAAGGAAAGCCTCTCCTCAGAGCAAAACACATGAAAACCCATTTGGAGTTTGCATAAAACTCCATGTTAAAGCCAAGCGGGCTTCATGTGTTTTGTGTTTGCCAAAATTTTTGCAAAAATTCTAAAATTCTGCTTTTTTCTTTGTCATGATGAGGAACTGAGTGAAGATTGATGGGAATAAAAATGTAGGGTTTTTTTCTGCATCATGAGAGAATTGAAAGAAGTGAAGGAGTCTGAATACTTTCTGAAGGCACTGTACTTTTTACCAACTCAAGGAAACATTCGAGGCCAAAGCTTTGTATGTCACCCCTGGCTCTGCCTATGGATTCTGGCCTTATTGTTTGATTTTCATTTCTTGGCAAAAAAAAAAAAAAAAAAAAAAAAAAGAAAAAAAGTAAGAAAGCATTCAGAATTGTAGGTCAACTCTGAACCAAAATGTTGTACATTTAACAGCCTCAATTAAAAAAATGAACAGCACTTAGGAAATGGTTAGTTTTTAGGCTGAAGCCAGGCTGAATGAGTTTTTCAAGTAAAGGTTGTATATCTTTAATATTTTAATATTTAAAGGCACGCACAATTTGTTTAGAGCCTATCAGAACATACCAGATTGTACTTCCATCACAACCGCCTCTGCTTTTAAAACTTATTTTAAAACTACTTTTCATCAACAATAGTCATGAGTGTTTATGTGTGGTTGGTGGGAAGGTGTATCTATTTTTTAGTAACTTTTAATCAACATTTCTTCAAAAAATAAGTTTAATGTAAATGTGCAAATGCTTTATTGTGTGATGTTTTATCATTCACTTTATAAAGTTGAAATTATTGTCAAATCATATATGTGTGTGTGTTCTACCCTTGATGTAAAGCACAAGGGCTTACATATTCCAAAAAGACTTGCAAGTTTAAGAGGTTAATTCTTATATGTCTATAAGGCCAAAAACCATGGTGTGTTATTCTGTCTTGTCCTGCTCATGTGTAAGTCTTTATTTCACAATTGCAGCTTTAGGAATTCAGTCATTAAGTATTGCAATATATAGATAACAAATCTCGTTGCTAAAATTGGCGTAAACCAATGACAGATGTAAAGGGTGACCAATAGCTCTTGTTTATGAAAAATAAATAAATAAATAAAATCATGAAAAATGGAGATACAAGATTTTGGCCAGTCACCAGTGAAATTCATTTACAATTCAGTTTCTGCATAGCAGCCGTCCAAACAGGTCAGGATGCTGTTGGTACATTTCCCCCATACTGTGATATCAGATCACCATGGTGTATCATCAGTTGTATTTGCTAAACACAGCCGGTGTGCTTTATCTGATGTGGAAGCATTTTCAATTATTAACTGATCTACCTCTGCTGCTTCCCATTTCCTCACAGATAAAAAGGCCTATTAGACTTATTTCCTCCTCGTAGATAGAATGAAATATCATGTCTTTTAATGGATAGGCCTATTTTAATCTCCCACATTAATACTTTAGTATGCAGGATATTATTGTTCTGTACCAATGACTATAATTAGTTTTGTTTAATAATCTCTGTCAATCCTAAAATTGCTCACTTGCTGCGTTCCACGTCTTGCTGGGAGGATCATTAATTTCAGAGTCTTTATAGCATGGTGGGATGAAGATCGCCCATGATTAGGTGAACTGGTGAACTGGGAGTCATGTTTTAGGCATGAGAGCTGTAGCAAAGAGGTTAACAGCACACATAACAGCATGTTTTCTCTGCACGCCTGCATGGATGCTGTTATTTCTTGAGGCTGGAAGAAGTAAATTAGCTGCTTTTAATACAAAAGTGATAAATAAATGTGAATATATACAGAGTTTGAGTGCCTATTAGGAGATGCGTAGGAAATGTTTAGGAACGATTGACAGGGATGAAGATGATGAGTTTAAATCAGTAGTTAGACTCCACATTTACTCCTGCCAGAGTTCTCTGCTGTACTTGAAATGTGCTATGAAGGAGGACGCCCACAGTAAAGGTCAAATCTCTGGTAGATTTGTCATTTCGTGACTTCAAATTTTATATTTTTCTCTCTCTTGGTCAAACCTTTGTGTTCATTCCTTGATCTATACACCAATATTCTCCTCAGGCACAATATATCGTGTGTGCTAAGCAGATATGTTCAGTTTATAAGCAACTGTAAAAAAGCAGCTCATGCTGATGACCTGCAAATGTTGGACAAATATATCAAGAATCTATTTAAAAAAAAAAAAAAAAAAAAAAAGTTTAGTCTGCAAGTTAGACTTTGTGTTGTTGTAGTTTAGTTGAGAGTCAGAGGGGTGAACTTGGCTGTTAGCTAAACATGTCCACAGTATTACATGTCTCTCTGTATTGATAACATATACTTGTATATTTATTAAGTCATTTTGTTGCTTGCTAACATTTTAAAGGTACAACATGTAAAATGTTCACACTGAAATGTCTGTTATGCTTATAAAGTGGTTATAAATGAATAATAACTAAACATGTTGATATTTATATTTAACTCTATTATTTTTATTCAAATATATATCAGAAGGTTAGAAAATGGGCTAGTGGTTTAACTCTGGAGCTGGGTGAAACTTAAGACAGACACAGAATCTTACATTTTTGCCTGCCGTATGGAACCATAACAGTACAACACGAAAAACACTTGATATAAATAAATAATGAGCCAAGAAAGAAAAAAACAATTAAAATTAGGGCTGCAAGCAGCACTGAAGGACCCTTGCACCCTGGTGCATGTTGAGGAATGTGGCAACCATCGGTGTAAAACCATTGCTGGGTTAACTGTGCAGTAAGATAAGGATTCTCCCAGGACTGTGATTAAATACAAATATATGAGAATGTTGCACTTTGTATATGAGGAAGTACTGGCCGTCAACAGTAGGTGGCAGTAAAAAAAAAAAAAAAAGAAAAAAAAAAGGAAAAAAAGAAATAATGTGCTTTGGCTAATTAACTTGTTTTTTTTCCGTGTTAAATGCTGACCAATTTGGGTTTGTAATAAAAGCTATATGTAACTAAAAAAAAAAAAAAAAAACAGTAGGTGGCAGTGTGACAAAGCAAGGCACTAATAGATAGATGTTCTCTGGTCAGAACAGATATTTTTATCATATAAAATATAAAGAAGGTTGGACATTCAATGATAGAGTTGCTACTGTCTTCTTACAGTAGGTGGAGCTACTGCAAAAGCATAATACTAACCTTTGAATGAGTAAAGGGGCCGACCTTGATCATGCATGTGAAATATGAATGAAATCAGATCTGGCATATGACAGGCATGCCAACTCCCTGTGAAACTGGTGAGATATCAAAATAGTCACCATTGCCATTGAGACATCCTTTATTGAAACATGCATGTGTTGTGGACAAATATTGAAATGGTTCTTTTAAGACCAAAGATTGATGGATTCAGTACAGTAAGAGAAATCAAGAAATGGCTCAAGTGTGCCACTTCCTGTTGCCAGTAGGGGGCGCCATGATGAGATGTTTGCATGTGGGTGTGTTCATTAGGATACTGTTGTGTTGCCTGAGAATGTTTGTGAACACAGAATGAAGTATGCAAAAATAACAGAGATTAAGCTGGTGGACTTCCTGCTGGATGTGTATGCACGGGACCAAGAGGCTGTAGGTCTGATAATGTTCCATATGCAGACCATCATGAACCTAGGGGGGAATGGTGTGGGGGCACTGATTTCTTTTCAGGTAAAAAGCAAAAAAACAAAAGAAGGAAATATCTAACTGGTGGAAAAGGGGCTCTGTGACAAAGTGATGATATGGATGCATTGGTGATTTAGAGACCTGTGTGAAGTTTGGTGATTGAAATAGGCACCAAATAGTTATAAGATAATGTATGAGAATTTTCACTGTAAAAACATATCAAAAGTAGTGTACAACCCATTCTGTGGTGAAACTCAAGCTTTTGATAACTTAAGATCTCCATCTTGTCTAGTATAAGCAAAAAAGTCTGGTGTTAATCGGATAAAAACCCTAGCTCATTAAAATATGCAACCTTTTCATCTGTGAAATTACAAAAAAAGGACATGTTGCTGTTTGTAGTGCCTTTCTTGTACACTTTAGAGGATGGTCCCAACAGACCTTTTTTTTCCTGATTCATATGTGTGGGGACAATTTATCGAAAGATTCGATGCCTTTTTGAGCATGTTAAAGACCAAAACATTGTGTTTAAATGGCAAAAATATTATGAAGACAAATTCCTTCATTTTCAAGAGGGTCCTTGCACCAGAGTCAGAACTCAGGCCCTAAAAATAAAAACACAGGAAATGTATGAAAAAATCAGGTTTAAATATGTGTTTACATTTCTTTATGATGAGAAAAAAAAGAGAAAAAAAATATTGTCAAATGTTTCTGCCTGATCTTGTTGCCAGCAAAAATCTAAAAAGCTTAGACTGACTGTACCATGCATCCCTCTCCTTCTTATTCTCTTTCCATGAACAATAAATAAATAATTGTTCTTAATCATCAGAAAGAGGATTTTCTTTCAGGAAGTTAAAGAACATTCATCTCAGGATTGGTTTAAAGGTAATTTAGCATAACAGAAAATGAACAGGAGCATTTTAAAATGCTTTAAAATTGAATATCTTTGACTTAAATTCTACCAAAGGTGTTTCAGTTGCAGGGGGATATTTATTTAATTTCTTTACAGTCAATTTAAAGGCTTTTTTTTTATCAAGTAAAAAATACCAAAATGAAGGGTCCGGCACAGTATGAAGTCCTACCACACTGGAGCTTGAGGCTTCATCGATGCAAGTGAGCCCTCCTAATTATTTCTGGTTGTCCCTTTTAGCTTGTAATCTAGTCAATCCAGCAGTTTAAAAAATAGCAGGACCTGTTTAGGCAAACAGTCATGAATAAACATGAAATCTTCAGTACATATTTTGTTTATGTCTCCTTTTTTTTAATCAAAATTGTTAAAATTGCATGGCTCCCCGTTCTCTAGCACTCTTCCTCACTCAGTCTTCTGCAGCAGTGCTGATCCGTAGAGCAGTTGAATATGGACTGAGTCTCTGCAGCTCTGAGGCCTGCTAGCATTAGCACAACTCTGCTTCAAAATCCTGTTTTCCAGTTCTTTTTCACATTCTGCTTATCCAAATCAATGTTGATGTCTAGGAGTGCAGAGTGAGTTTCTGTCTGCTCCGGCAAAGTTGGCTTCTGCTCTCGTCTGATCGATAGGTCGTTCTCCGTTCCCCTTTATGTATCCTTGCATCCCTCACTTTCGATGTTTCCTTGCTGCTTAGCTCCACCCAGAGAGAAATCAAAAGAGAGATATGAGGAGGAGACAGGAGGAGAGAGGAGGCACAGCTTCTCAAATGAGAGATGCTTCAGTCTGAGTGACTTTGGGCACTGATGACCAGCTGACTCTGCAAATACAAGAAGTAGCATTAATGTCTCTTAAAACTAAGCTTTTTCTCTGTTTATGACATAGAAATATGGAAGTAAATACTTTGAGTGTGAGGTGTGGATAAAGGGACGCTAAATATTATCAATATGGCATTGATATCAGCGGATAAAAGTGAATTTTCATAATGGCAGATGTGAACATTCCTGCCGGTACTTACAACAAATATCTGGACTGTAAATCTGCATGTGCATAAGTTGGTGGGTTTAGTCAGGACCAACAGATCTACATCAGCTAGTCTTTTCTTACTTTATCCTTATTCCACTAACTTTAAAGTGTGTTTTAATGAGTGAACTTTGTTTCTTTGTTTTGCTTTGACTTTTTAAATAAGTTTTAACCCTAAACTACATTTATTTATCAGTGTTATTGTCTGTATCAGCTAATATGAATTTATTAATATCAGCATGTGGAATTGGGCAAAAATGAAACATCAAAAACCCACCTACTCATGTTCATAAGAACAAGAGTTATTGCTCCCCTCCAACAGCAGCAGGAATCTGGAGCACACAGCTGTTTATAACAGTTGTAACTTATTTCAAAAACCTGTGAATGGATTATAGCTGTCTCCCCATTGTTGCTAACAATCATACGGCTTGATACAACTGGCTCCTGACAGCATCATCACCCTCTCTCTATGTCTCCCTGCACCCTCCCCTCCTCAGCAGCAGAGTCAAAATGGCAAAGCCCTCCAATCACATTACTGTATACCCGGGAACATTTAAATGCTAATATTATAAGCTCACATGCCTAATATGATAAGCTGACAAGCTTATTATAAGCTCTGAAGTTTTAAGAGTTTCCTCCATTAGTTATCACAGGAGGCATTAAATTGCATCACTGAACTGTGCCAGAAGGTATGGAGTTAAATTCCCCAGTAGAGGAGATTATTTTGGCTGCTTCCTGACAGCACTGTACGGTGGCAGGATCGTACACGATGGTTTATCAAGAGACAGGGAGGTGTATGAGGAGAGCAGTGCGCAAGGTTCCAGCTCCATGTGTATGTGTTTGCACACGTTTCAATATGTGTAACAGTATAGGGTATAATTTATCTAATAAAAAGGTGTAGGTGCTAAACAATAATGCCGTGCTGATCACAGCAGACAGAAACAGAAAAACCCTTCACACTGAAAACAGAGAACTTCTTTAATAATTTGTTTTCATTGAAGTCTCAGTTATGGATGTAGTTTCTGAGTTTTTTTTTTTTAATTCTTTTTTAAAATAACAGCATTAAGACATTAAAAGAGATTAAAAATGCAACAATATCCAGGTGAAATCATGTGCACTTGCCAACTGGAATCCCACTGGATTGGACTGAATCCCATCACAGGGCTCATCATTTGATGGTGTTGCCTCATTTTATTCCAAAGGGATGCAACAACAGATGGTATATACACAGGAAGTCATTGAAAAATCAGCTCAAAACTTGAAAAAAGTCTTAAAATTATACCAACATTATTCTGAAAATGCCAAATCTTATGTCTGATGAACTACAACATTACAGACTCTGAGGGCCTGGTATGATAAAAATGGATCATGGCCACTAAAACTGCACATTTTTGTTCCAGCTATCTGCTCTGTCTTGAGGTTTGATTCAGAAAATATTTACCAGACTATGATATGTAAAAATGTGGAGTGTACCTGCATTGCTATTCTCTGCAGCGAGCTGTGCTGTAATCCTAAGAAAACTCAGTTTTGTCCACATTAAGATGAAGAGGTAGAAGGGGAGGGGAAACTTTGCCGAGTTTATCAGGAAGAATGACTGTGAAAAAGATGAGTTTTAGCATTTAAAAAAAGTTTCCTACCTGAATGCAGAGAGCAAATACATCTTTAAGAAATCAACACTGACATCCTCCTCATGCGTTCAAGCCAAGCACAAACCTCTGTGGAAGAAACCTCAGTTTCTCTAGTGTCCACTTGAGGCTGGCAGCAGAAGCACTGGAAGTCACAAACACACCTTGTGTTAAAATGGCTATTTCTACAGCTAAAATAAACATGTTGCAGCCTTTTTTAAAACAGTTTTGATCTGAAGAGTTCTCGTCTCAATGAGCACACACAGTCCCAGTTCATTTTGGCAGTTTTACAAGTCTGCTATTTTTTTTTTCTTCAAATCCCTAATAAAAAAAAGGTCACACACTTGAACCTTGCACACTGAGTGAATAATGGAAGATGAAAGTTTTAGAGTCAGTGTGCAAACATGATTAGAACGACATAAGATTGATTTTCTTTTTCTGACATGCAAAAAATTTGTGCCTAGTCCATCAGTCTTAGTCTTTTGACTTTAATTGTTAGTCACATTTTAATCTAGTTAATATAGTTTTGGTCTAGTTTTGGTCGAAACTCAGCAGCAACTAAGCATTTCAGTCCAACGTCAGTCATTAAAAAGTCCTTGCATTTTAGCCTTGCCTTTTAGTTGAGGCACTTATTTTCTTTTAACTAATTGCAACATTAATAACTTGATTTACAGTAATTGTAAAACAATCCTATTAATTTACTATCAAACCTTTATTTGATTTAAAACAGACTGATGGAATCACGGACTTGAATGCACAGTCGAGAAATATCACTGATTTAGAATGTGCAACAGTCCATTTTAGTTTTATTTTAGTCTCTGTTACAAAAACTAAACTTACATTTCTCACAAACTTACTTCTTACTTACATTTTTTAGCTAGTCTTAGTCTAATCTTCTAGGAAAAAAGGTAGTCAACCAACATTTTTAGTAATAGTTTAAGTCTAGATCAAAACTGTGCTGTACAGGGCTTGAATTTTTGTATAACTCTTCTGTTTTGGCAGTCAAAGGGATTCGAGTTATACATAATCAAGGCAATGGTTGATTTGACTGCAGACAAGCATGGTAGCTGTTTTTCAGGAGGCCTAAGGCTCACAAGATGGTATGAAACGAGAGGGTTTGTCACACAGCAACTTCTAGAGACACCTCTTAAAGACCACTACTGTGAGGGGAATCACCAATGTAAAGACTTTTTTTTTTCCAATACCATATATTTCTCATTTTAGAAGCAGTTATGCTCTGTCAGCACAAGCTACGTAGTGAATGCTAACGTACACGAGCTACGTGGTTTATGTTACTATGTAAGCCAACAATGCAACATTAGCTTAGGCTGTTAGCTTAAGCAAAGTTAGCTTAGGCAACCTTAGCTTAAGCAAACAGCAGAGACTAGGGCTAACGTTCCTACCTAAGCTGAAGGTATGTAACATGTAAGCCTTAGCAATGTTAGCTTTAGCTATGTAGGCTAATGTTGTTTGATTGACATTTGAAACATTTTTTTTTGTATTATTATTATTAGGTTTTGCAGGTCAGTTTTTTACTTTTAACTTTTGGTTTCCTAACCCTTGCCCTTGCCCTAACTGTGAGTTTAATCTGATCTTATTTTGAATTTTTTTGCATGTATTTCCGTCCTGACAGCGATGGTGTCTCTGAGAGAAGCAGTATGCAGCCAAAATTTCTTGTATGGAACAGCAATTTCATTACGGCTTCAAAGGCCCCCTTCAGTAACCAAAGGGCTGATGTCAAAAGAGTTTGTCAAATGTTTTCTACTGTCTATGGTCTTTTGGATGAAGTGTTGAGCCACCGACAGGCCCGGACTGATTTAACAGCTGGTCATTTTACAATGATTATGTCAAAGTAAATTTGTATTCTGACTATATAGATTTTTTTTAAAATGTAATTTAGACATGTTTTGATTACAATGTAAATAGACATGGCTGTTTGCCAATTTGTTAGTGAATATCACACTCCTTACAATGAAGCTCATTTGCAAAGGGCCAATTTTTCCCTAAATGACTGGTTCATTCAAAAAGAGAGACAGAAAGGCCATTTGCTATGCAGTACAGTTTGTGATGCATTTATCCCTCCGAGTCTGTTTTTTTTTTTTTTCTTTCTTTTTTTTCCCAAGGTTTAGCAGGTAAAAAAGCTGCACAGTCCTTCTGGGAACCAGAACTTGATAGTGTGAGTGCCTTTCTGAACATGTTGATCTATGAGACAATGAGATTAGTTGTGCAGTGTTAACCTGTGCCAAAGTGTTTCAATGCTTTTGTTGTCCATCCACAGTCCCGTCGTGAAAATCCATTCAGATAACTGCAATAACAGACCCTCTAACAGACTCTAAATGACCTCATGAGAAAACCTCATAATTTCTCATGATTCAATTGAGCCATTTACATGTGGGTTATTTACATCTTAATCAGTCCTCTGTTCCACAGCAGTCCCATTGATTAACCTTATCATTGGGTGATATCCTTTGGACACATCATGAACGACGGGATGCGAGCGACTGGTGCGGGTCTCGCTCTATGAACAGTCGCCGTTCTCAATTAGTCAGTGATACTGCATCTGAGTAACAGCTGGCAGCTTCTGTCTGTCTAATCTCTCACTGCAGCTGTGCTGGAACAGGCAACATACTAGCCTAATTAGCCATGCTGTCTCCATGGGAAAATGAAGCCTTGGGGTCCTGGATCAATGTTGCTGTCCCTTATTCACTCTCCTCCTCCACCATGCATAAACAAAACCGCTCGGAGCCCCACTCACCAAAAGATACAATGAAAAGCCATTGTTGTCATTGAAATGGTTTTATTACCCTCAGTGAAGAAGTATCATCATGTTGTTTCTCTGTTAGCGCAGAGAGATGTTTAGATATGTGGCAAAATTAGACACTTGTGTCTCCGCTCACTGGCGCACTTGTGTCAATTTTCTGCATTTCTACAGATGTGATTTTAAATTGATTGGACTAGATTACTTCTTTATCAGGTTTTCCAGCTAATGATTTGTTTACAACGCCAAAAGCACAAGTATCACACACACACTTCTACACACAAAACCAGCCAAAGAAATTGATGGCGTAGTGTTTTTCTTTCTCTTTTTTTGTCACTGAAGTTGCTGAGGCAATGGTGGGGAACTGGGTTTTTCAGCCAGCATTGCCAATCCTTGTTTGACACTTATTTGCCTGGTATGTTGTTAGCATCTTAAGCACTGGAGAGAGGAGTAATGAAGCCAAGGATTTAACAGCATGCTTCGGGTAATGTTCAGCTGAGCAACTCCAAAATGATGCGCCCAGTTTTAGACAGCAATCTGATTTTTCTCTGAAGTGTACTTACACACTACAGCTCCCACTCAAAATGAGTCCAACCTCTTTGATTAGAAAGAAAAATGTTATCTGTATTCCACTCCTACATTAAAAACAAAATAGGTAGCAAAGTGTGAGACTTGAATACATTTACAGTTTCTGTAACACATGATCAGTCAAAACACCTCCGTATAAAGGTGCTGCACACCCTACCCTTTTCATTTGCTTTTCATTAGATAGCAGTAATTATAGAAGACTGAGTAGTGTCAGCCACATAAGCATGTACCAGGTACATAGATGGCAGCCTGACATACACAGTGCCAACGTGTTAGACTCTCATTTCCTGTATGCTGTATAAGGAAGACTTAGGTAACACACAATACTTAACTTGTGTGAAAAAAAAATCTCACACTGGTTTGATCCTAGCTGCAAAATCTTTAATTATGAATATACATTTAGCACATATTCAAGAGTTTTCACATTAGACATTCATCATAAATGATAAAGACCTACTTCCCTAACTCCTTATTTAGCTATTTTTCTACTCATTTCAAATGCATTTTTTTTTACAATTTCAATATGATGTGTGATAGTGCCCACTTAACCTGTGATGTCATCCAATTAATGTGTCATCATATATTTGATATCCTCTACTGATGCTAAAAATATAATTAAAACTTCCTTGTTTTGGTGACATTTGGAGAAGCACCACATCCACTTTGGAACTATATTTCAAAGTATTATGATTGTTATTAGAGTTTTGTTTTGTTTGGGAGTTACTGATATTTTGCCTTTCCTGCTCTCACTGTGTGTCTTCTGTGTTTGCACACTGTCTTGCAGTCTTAAGTCCATTTATGGGTATGAAAGGGGCTTTTCTCTATCTTTATAAGTAGAGATGTGCATGTGCTTCCAGTTTACGAGCACCTGGCATCTAGGACGTAATCGGGGGGGGGGGGCACGTCCCCTGCACTTTTTAAAAAGGCAGTTTTGGTCCCCTGCCCACTGGCCCACAAGCTCATCGGTTGGCTCTGCCGTTTCTTGCTAACGTGTGATTGGCCTCCATCTGGTTGTAAACAGCGCCTGGACTATAGCACATGAGCACACCAGTGTTTAGCTAGTTGGCCATGAGTCAACGTTCATCTGCCACTGTAAGTTGTTAACATGTTGGGCATTTGTTCTGCCTGGGTCACGTCAGTTAGACAGATGTTAATATCAGAGGTTTCGTTTACATTAACATTGAATGTGTGTCTGTGTTTGGCGTGTGTGCGTGCGTGCGTATTCGTGTTTGGTAATTAGGTGCAGCCAGGTGGCAAGATGTCGAAAAAAAGAAAACTGGATGTAAGAGAATTCTTTGGAAGTCAAATTGTAAGTTACTCAGAGGAACACATTACACCACAAACTCCTTCCCCTCATCCATCAGAAACTCAGACTCTCTCCCCTCCTATTATTATTATTATTATTATTATTAGTAGTAGTAGTAGTAGTAGTATTAATTGTATTTTTTTTTAATATTCTATTATTTAACTTTATGGTAAACTTATGTATTGCAATTTATATGTTCATATTATGTAACTATTTTATTCTTGAAAAGTGTCTTTGAGTTTCATTGAAAGAGTTGACAATAAAATATTATTATTATTATTATTATTATTATTACTGTAGAGCCTCAACAACACAGAGATTTTAAAAAAGTGTGTATTTAAAGCCAAAGAGATACACTTTTTGATTTTTTTTTCATGTATTATTTGTGTTTTGAAAGGCAGCCACTGTTTAAAAACACTAACAATGAAAGTTTGTGGGAAAAATAAAATAAAACCTTGGATTACAAATGTGATTTTATACATCCATATTGTTTGTGAATAAATTAGACATAATAATTGAGAAACTGAGTTTTTTCTTCAGACTATACCATCAAAATCAATGATTGTTGCATCTTAAATTGTCCCACTGTTCATATGTCATCCATCAATATATTTTTGTCAGGTGACAGATAATAGAAATCCAGAAGAAGATACAGGAGGAGGTAGAGCAAGAGAGGCTGGAGGAGATGGAGGAGGTAGAGGAAGAGAGGCTGGAGGCTCACAGGTGAGGTTGAAAGAATAAAGATATGTTAGTCATGAGATTGAGCATTGTGACAAATGTTAGGGTGATGATAATCTTATTTTTATAGCTTATTATAGCTTATTTTTACTCAAAAATTAGGTATAATTTTATGTAAATGAGGTCTATTGACCATACCCCCGTACTCAAACCAGATGTGCCCCCCCACCTCTGAAATCAAAATATCGTCCATGCCTGGCTTTCATCAACTTAAGAACACAGGTGAGGGACCCACTTTGGTTTGGGATCCATAAAGTTTACGGAAAGCTGTAAAGGGTGTCAAAAAAACTATGATTTTTGGGCAAATATGGAGGCTGGAGTTCTGGCCTGTGTCTTTGTTTTAATGCAATGAAGTGACTTGAGTGGACATGGTGTAGGAGAACATATACGGGTTGAAAAAGAAACGCAGCTGAACCTAAATCCCCCTTCTGTGGTTATTAAAAACAAAACAAAAAAAAAAACAAAACAACAAAAAAAAAACAACAAAAAAAAAACACTTGTAACCCATTGACCTTAACAACTTTTTCTTTCTTTATTTATTTTTTTTTTAATATTCGCATTATGATTGAATTGTTTCATTTCTGTGTCAGTCTGTGCTATCCTATGTTTTTCTATCCATTTATTTATCCTATATTAAAAATGTAACCCAATAAAAAATAAGTTACAAAAAAAAAAAAAAAAAGAACACAGATGAGAACAATAGGTTCATTGTAGATGATGCCAGGCAGCAATACAGAACTCCTGCTGGGGGGCAAGTAGTGATTTCTGCATGGAGGAACGCTACCAAAAGGCCAAGTTTTGAGTGACGACGACTACACCAAACTCTAAAAGTGACAAATAAAAACATTCTAAATTCTTAAGCTTATTTTATGTCCCAAAAGTAGTGAAATATTCAGGCAATAATGTAAATTTTTAAAAACTCAGTGAAATGGCAGTAGGCAGAAATTAAGAAAGGCCTCCATTTTATAGCCTGGATGAGAGATGTCTTACATCACTTGCGTATGGTCTGTTTCAACAAAGGTTTGGTACAGTACAGTTTTGCCATAGTTTAGCACATAATATCTGATCTTGTCTGTTTTTCCTCAACTGATGTCTGTCCTGTCTCACTCCTCGTGTTGGGAAATATGTCTCTTTTAAGAGATCCAGACCGTTTGGCTCAGCTCAGTAGAGCTGGTTGTTTGGCTCCCAAACTTACTAGTTTGGCTTCTTAAATTTGGACTAAATTATGAAAAAGGATGGAGGAAAGGAGCCTGGGTCTCAAACTGGCACATCACGTTCTGTAGTACAGGTTTGTTTGTGAACGGCACATCAACACTTTACTTTGTCGTTTACTTTCCGACTTTTATTCGTTTGATGGTACGTCACTATTTTGATTAAACATGTTTGTAACAAAATAAGGAATTTTCTATATTTCAAAGGGGCTCAGCTAGCCTCTTAGTCTCCCTTCATCTGAACAGATGATGCTAGAAGGCCTGCATGACTGAGTAAATTGTGATATCGATCACCTCCATGCTTGTATCGTCTGATTCAGTTCATCTGTTAAAAAAATGTACAGTTTTGTAAGGATCATATAACCACTGCTTAACTGATTGGGGCCCTCAGAGAGTGACAGGACCAATGAGCCTTGTCTGAGGAGTGAGAGGCCATACTTCCAGGCCAACAGCGTCTAGACATAGGTGAGCAGCGACAAGAGGCTGGTGCAATTGTGGTGGAAAAGATTAGCGTGGATGCTGATATGCGTCAGTTTATTTATCAGAATTTGACAACATTTCTTCATTAAAAGAAAGACAAAGAACAGCATTTTCTTTGCAAAAATGACAAAAGTCGTGTACTGACATGTCTACAGTAGCCATGGTTTGTGTTATGCAGTTCTCCAGAAGTTTACTCTTCGGTAGTGGCACATATGTACAATGTCACGTGTTTTGTCGCTCTGATTGGCCCATAAAGATGTGACAGACAGAACATTCATCCAATCACCCGCCAAGATTTTTTTCAAAGGCTCTGTCCTTTCTGCAACACAGTCTATGGGAGGTTTTACAGATGGATGTTTGAAACAAATCCATCTGGCGTGTCAAGCTTAGCGCCATACTCAATGTATGTAGCAATTATCAGATGATAACTGCAGTGTACAGGTTCATTTAAAGACTTAAAATGCTATATTTCCTCTGTTTGTCATTCGTTCCCTATGGCTGACCCTACTTCCTGACCCCCAATTCGTCATCAGACACACATGATAGCAGAGAACCTATTCAGCAGTTGGAGAACGTCTTATCAATCCCACGTAGGTTTCTGTAAGAAACTTTCTTAGGTACAAATCTAAAAAATGTCTGAAGATATTGAGAATGAGTCCACTTCATTGTAGTCTTCTCTTGAATCCAGTTTCAAATTGTTTAGCAACTCCCCAAAGAGAGAAAAGATTTTTACCTTCCTTGCAGGAGGCATTGTAAAAGATTTCAGTGTTTTTTTCTTTATTCAGAACATCCGGCAATTCCAAACCAACTTGCTGACTCTTAATCTTTTGCTTTGGGGACTTCAGGAAGTTAAACTTCCTCCAATCGCTTTCAGGGTGTTTTGTTTGATGTGGAGGTGCAAGGTGTCATTGCTATGACCCCTGTTTGCTGTAACACCACCCCCCCCTCCTCCACCCCTGCTCAGCGGGGCCCAGCGTGGGTCACAAACCTGTAATAAACAGGAGGGGCCGAGGCACGATTTGGGAAAAATGGGCACTTTCCGCGGCATCTGAAAACGTCTGGAGTAATGCACTAAATTATTGGGGTCAGTGACTCCACCCGCTCTGTTGATTTGTCTGTGGACACAGAAGGCTCACACTGACATTGAAGGACGTTTTTCCTCCACCAAGGACTATAAATTATGAGACAAGCCTGCACAGGAGCAGCTTATGTGAGGCAGTGTGATTGAGGTGTAAAGAAAACCCTTGCTGATGCAAAACATACAAACAAAAACCCTGAAGGTTTAAGGTTACAGTGTATATTAAGATATGAGACAATCATTTCATTTCTATACTAATGATGACAAATAGATATGCTGAGTGTGTGGCGCTGCACAGGATCTGTCATTTTACCCAAAACATACACACATACTCAAAGCAGCAGGAGTGTATTTTTAAACATCCGGCATCCACACAGTTGCACAATTGCAGCTAATCAGCCTAATGAGGCAAAGATTGCAGCAGTAATCAGGCGTCATTAGGTTTATGAGTATTTATTATCTGTGGCACGGAAATAATAAAGAAGAGCACCTCTTGTTGATGACACACAAAGGAGCGTAGCCCTGCAATCTGTTTATTAATGAAGCTCTGTCACCTGGCCACCACAACTCAACAGACCGGGTCATTCATCAATGCTGGGCCCTGACACACACAAGATAGATGTACTTCCCTGTTCTGACCTGAATGTTAGACATTTCAAAGCTGGCAACAAAGACCTGCACATGGCTCACAGTGTCGTGTAGGTGGCCCCGGGCAGACCTGTTTCCCCCCCAACACATTTCCATGTTGTGTGTCTGCGTGCATGCAGGCGCACCCGCATCTGTGGCACAGAAACACAGCATATGCAAGTGTGGCGAGTCGATTTGTTTGCCTTCAGTTCCAACCGTGCCTCATCTCGTTTGCCTGTGAGCAATGTTTCACGCTGGTTCAAGCCAGTTTGGGCGACTATGGGATGAAGCTTCCACGCGGGTCTTCTCCATGTTTGCTCCCTTTTATTTTAGCTGCTTACAAGTGATGTCATGCTTGTTAGGGATCAAATTGCATACATGCTCAAAGAGGCCACCAGTTCCACTGGGCATGCTCTATGTTTGGAAAAACATGTTTACATTTATAGGCAGAACAGAACTTTTTTCCCCATTTATGTTGAATGCTTGTACCAACTTTACTGAAATACAGAAAAATCTGACACAGAGGGGAGATTGTATGCAAGAGCTGTAGAAAGACTTTGATTAACTTTTCTTTTTAAAGAGGAGAATTCCTATTAAGACACAAAAATCTCTTTTACAAAAGAGTCCTTGCCAAGACAGCAACCCAAGAAGTCCCAACAATTTTCCATAAGCCCCATGCACATATGTACAAAATTCATGAGGACATCTTAATGTTTTCAGGGTGAGATGAGAGATGCATGTGTGAACACAACCACATTTCTCACCCTTTTAACAACTTTTCCCTGCCAGCACCTTAGCAAAGTTTCAAGCGAAGTCATGTGAGAGCAGAGAAGGAAGTGTTCAGGAAATTCAAAGCTAATTAGAAAAGGGAGTGAGGTCTGTATCCTCTATAACTGTAGTCAGTAATGTGAGTGACCAGTGTAGTCACCACGCACAAAATAAAACCATTCTGTTTTCCCTTCACCAGTGTGAAATTTCAGGTCCTTTGCTGGGACTGTGGATGTCAGCCTATATCATGCTGTTATGAAAGCAAATATTCTCTTATAACATCATGTAGCCGAGTTGATTGCTGCTGCGTTTTTTCATATTCAACAAATTTAATTGAAACAGAGAAATGCAGTCCGACATACATTAACATGGATATGTTTTAGACATGTAGGGCACCATGGGCAGCAGGGTCAAGTGCTCGGCAGCCAAGGTCAAGCTCAATGGCATTTCTTTCATCTGTGTCTTTTCACACCTAGATGCATGGCGAGAGAGTGCCGACAGTTTTCAGGCCCTTGGGATAGCCACAGCACAATCAGGGGCTCATGGCAACCCTACCGGACTGTACCCGGTATAGAAGGCACAGGTACAGAAGGATGTTCTTACTCACCACATCCAACCCTTACTCCATCCTAAATATGTGGACTTTGTTATTTTTCTAACTGCCTCCTGGCAATATGCAAGGACATCCAGAGCACGACCAAGATTTTGTCAATCCTCCTTCCTACCTGATGATGCCTTCAGGCGGCTTTCTCACCACAAATGCCTTACTTTATCCTCAATTTTTGGCCCAAACATGCCTAAAGGTTCTGCACAGCACTGTACCAGTGTATATCAGTTATTAATTTGTAGAAAAACTTTCCACTGGAAAAATTATAGTAAGGATTTTTTTTTTTAAATGACCAACTTAATCCTTTAAAGAGAACTCATTGAAATACTTCAAAATTCAAAACTTAAGCCCTAGAATATCATTGGTGGGCATCCAATTTGTTAACATTTTTACTTTTGACCCTCATATATATATATATATATATATATATATATATATATATATATATATATATATATATTTATATTTTTTTTTTTTTTTTTTTTTTTTTTTTTTTTTTTTTCCTTATAATGGTGAAAATCAAGTTCAATAACGTGACCATATTTATGGTACACATAACACACTTAAGGGGGAATAAAAGAGAGAACTTTCTGGGGCCAAGCCAAACTGGGGGCCCGTGGTGGTCAGCAAAATCATGATAGACTGTAAATTTAAGCTGTGATAAAAATTATTAGTTTTTACCTGAATAACAACCACTCTTATAAGAGCAACCCAACATGAATTGTATGTTTTTATGCTGCAGTAAAAACACAGCCTTTGTCAAAATGTAAATCCCTTTTCTTAAAACCAAATGACCTTTTAAAAAGTTAAAGTTAACAATGTGGATGGACATTCTGAACTAAACCAATTGGAAAGTAATGTTAGACTTCAAAGCTAGGCCACAATGTGCACAAATGTCAGGATGCCAGAAAATGAAACAGAAAAAAAACTTTAATGGAAAATAATTACATAATTGTGAAAAATGCAAAGTTATTCAAACAGTGGCAAAAACATGACATAAGTAGGTTAAAACTGGCAAAAAAATGTGGCAAACATAGACAAAAGTTTGCACAAATGTCTGAAAAGCAACTAAAATGGGCAAAAAGTGGAAAAATGGCATATAAATGTCTAAAAGAAGGGGCTAAAATGGTCATAAAGTGGCAAGAGAGTGGTGATAAGGGGGAAAAAAACAGCAAAAGTGGGTCAAAAGTGGCAAAAGTGTAGCAAAAATTGGTGGAAAATTGAAAAAAAAAACGGTTAGAAGTGGCAAAAGGGGGAATATCGCCAAAAATGGGTAGAAAAAGTGTTGCAAAAAGGGGTCAAAAAGTAGCATGAATGAATAATTCCCATATCAGAACCAAGTAATAGTTTTACACTCTTTTCAGGTTGAAAACTCGGTAACTGAAAGTTGTAGCCCTGCTGCTGGGGTCACTACACTGCACACAGGACCTCTGCAACTGCAGGCTGCAAAGTCTAAGCTACAGGGGATCGGTTTTGGCAATCAGCAATGAAAGGCACTGATCAACATATGCTTATCACATACTTTTATATGAAAATGATGGCCGGTCGATCGGAGCACCATATTCAGAGTTCGTTTTTTTCATAAATGGAAGATTTTAAAATAGTGTAAGACTTGTGAAAGTAATGTGCCCATAAAATGAATGAGTGGCATAGTAGCCCATAATAATGAAATAGTCAAAATTATAAAATGTCGGTTCAAATTATTTTTATAATGAAAACTCCCTTTTCTCACTGATGTGAGAACATAATTCGTACAAATTTTAAATTTATTTTTTGTGTGTGTTAGTAACAGTGCTGGACCCCAGTACTGTGCAGCTGTTGCTGTCAGTAACACACAAGGCCAAGGCTAGCTGTTGTCCTGCACTGTGTGAACAACTGCACATGATAGAATTGGTTCCAGAATATCAGTACCTGAACGCTTAAAGTAACCTTCAATGCTTTTTGAAGAATATTAATAGTTGAATGTTATTAGAAGGAATATACTTGATCTGCCAGGCTGGTCTGAGCCACAAAACTCCAGGGCTGAAAAGAGTCTCGCTCCAGCTCTGCATCCTGATGTGAGATGCATGATTTTTTTCTTGGAAATTTTTTCAAATGCATATCATATGAAAAGAGCCACTGTAAAATCTAACCAGCCTTTTGCTTGTATCATCTGATCCTTCTTGGGACAGCAGTATCAAGAGATTAGAAGGGATATTGTGAGCAAGCAGTTTTATCTGCGCCTGTTATGTTACTGGGATTAGTGTCCTGAGCATCTCCTTAGCCCACTGAAAAGCTGATATGGCTTTGTTCCAAACAGGAAAATGTGTTTATTGCTTCATATTTTGTCATCCGCTTGCTCCCCAGTGCCACGTCTCTTAACGGCAGCAAACTTTTACCAAAGAGAAAGAGGAAAATGGAAGGTTTTTATCTCTTGAAAGTCATTTCACTTCATAGAGCAAAAACTGAAATGAAAAAAGTTCCCTTTCTGGCAATGTTTGCCTTTCAGGCAGCAATTTAACAGTTTCACCATGAAAGGTAGATTTAACTTTAGTGTATGTTGATTAAAATGCAACTTTTTTGCTGCACCTTTTCACCCTGCCAGATCAGTGTTTGTGAGCAAAGCAGTCCCGCTCCCGTAGCCACAGATCCAGCTCACTGTATCTGAAAACAGGCTTACATTAGCCAAGAGCTATTTCACAGAGACAGCCAAGCAGAAAAATAATTCAAAGGCTTGCTTATCAAGAAAGCTGGTGTGAAAGTTCAACAAATGATTATTCCTGAGTCAATGTTCACATAACTGGTGGTCTGAAATGGGAATGGATGTCAGGCAGAGATTCTGATTCAGTGAATTAATTGCTATCAGAATCAGCTGGGGAGGATGGGTGTTTGAGGCCAGCGGCGCTGCAATGCTCGCCCCACAGGACCTTTATATGTGACAGCACAAACAGACTCAGTCTGGGGGTGGGATGATTGGTGATACTATTCCCTCAACATATGAGCAAATTGGTGAATCACTTTATGTACACACATTCTTAAATATAAAAAAAAAATCTGGGTAAAAAATGGAAAATAGGTACATCTCTGCGTCTTTGCGAATTCCACAGTGGCAGCTCAATCTGATATGTTAGATGAGTGTGTCCCTTTACATCAAGACAGAAAATAGTTCCTTTCCAGCTCTTGCCCAGTCTATTAGGGAGCTGTGTCATAGCAAGTTTTTCTCATTTCCATTTCATTAATCTATTCATCACAAAGAAAAATGCATGAACCCCCCTGGTTATGCGTTGTCCTGCTAAATGTCTTGAAACCGCTGCTGTGGGAATCAAGAGACATGTGCTGCCAATGCAGAAACCAATTTTTTCACTGAGATATTTAATGCTTGGTGTTGCATCAGGTCAGCTCGACTTTCAGCAGCGTGGATGCTCATGCTGATCACTTCTTTCACCACCTTGGTTCAGAGTGAAATATCCCTACAACCACCGGATAGATTGCCATTAAAGTTGTGCTCTGTAAATTCCACATCCACCAATCAGTTTTACTAGCTTTTTCACAAGTGCTTTATTGGATCCATCATAACCTTCAACATAACAGCCTGGTTTGGCGCTGTGAGAAGCATCCAACTCAATCTCCTCAACAAGATCATCAGAATGAGCTGCAAAATCCTTGGACTGGACTTAGATTCATTGAAGAGCATTCACAGCAGACCTAATAAAATGAAAGGACTACCAATAGCCTCAGATAGTTCACTGCCCAAATGATTCAGCCACTCACCTTCAGGTACAGATGAAGATCACTTGTTTTCAAGACCAACCCTGCCATGTCAGATTTGTGCCGACTTCTTTCAGACCCATTAAGGCCTGAGCTAACTTGCATGCTTATTTATTATTAATGAAAATGTTAAGGCCCACTTACTCTTACATTAAAGGCTGATATTTTAAACAGTTTTATGCCCCACCGGTATGCTGTTAATCTTTTTCTTGGCATCTATCTGGTTATTTGTTGTGAATGCACTGCTGCTTTGAAACAAAAATAGATTCTTTATGGCTAAATCTGCAAATTCAATGCACCTTTTTTTTCTTTTGGTTTGATGTCATTTAATGCCCACCAAACAGTGCAACTGCACTGTCATAAAACACTAAAGGCCAGAGCCACATAACAATAGTGCTGCATGTAATATACATATAAAGCAAACAGACTCTGTGTGGCCAGTGGGTCTTCTTTCCTTTTTATTTATTTAATCTTTTGGTCACATAGTTATCTAATTTGCCGGCATGCGTGCATTTTGCAGGTACAAAATTTGCATTTTTCTTTTTTCCTGTCTCACTGTGTCATTGCAGTGGCAACAAAACAGCAGACTACTGCAAAAGTTACATTGTGCTGTAAGCAAGCAGCCAGGGCACCCCATGGAAATATGGTAGATGTCTTTCTACCTGTTCATATTAATTATATTGTTGTATTGACTTGAAAACTATAATTTTAACGTAGAAAAGTTATGTGTATTACTGCTTTAATAAAAGTCATATCAAGGCAATTCCTATTTACACTAAAAGGAGTGTAGCAGAAGAAGAACAAGACTCCTTGTATTTTTAGTTTAGCTTGTTTTGTTTTTTTGTTTGTTTGTTTGGTTTTTTTGGCCTTTGCATGGTTACGTGAGTGATAGCTATGAAATGAACAACAAACTACAATGAAAGATTTCCCTGTCACTTTATTATTATATATGTGGCTTCTACACTGTGAAATGAAATGAGCTGAGCTTACTTAAAAATGTGGAAACTTGTTGCCTCAAAAAAAAAAAAAAAGGAAACTAAATTTGACTTTCATTAGCTCAAATAACTTGTGTATTTCAAAAGTGCTGCAGTTACGACATCTTAATTTTTTGGGTAATACATACTCACAGGGCTTGACATGAACTTTTTTGCTCACCAGCCACAGTGGCTAGTGGTTTTGCAAACTTACTAGCCACTAGGTATTTCCACTTGCCACAATTTTGGTGTTTGGAAACTATGAGATAATTGCCAAATTTGGTACAAAGGGTATGATACACTATATTGCCAGAAGTATTCTCTCACCCATCCAAATAATTAAAATCAGGTGTTCCAATCACTTCCATGGCCACAGGTGTATAAAATCAAGCACCTAGGCATACAGACTGTTTCTACAAACATTTGTGAAAGAATTGGTCGGTCTCAGGAGCTCAGTGAATTCACGTGTGGTACTGTGATAGGATGCCACCTGTGCAACAAGTCCAGTCGTGAATTTCCTTGCTTCAAAATATTCCACAGTCAACTGTCAGTGGTATTATAACAAAATGGAAGTGATTGGGAATAACAGCAACTCCGCCACGAAGTGGTAGGCCATGTAAAATGACAGAGCGGGGTCAGCAGATGCTGAAGCGTAGAGATTGCCAACTTTCTGCAGAGCCAACAGCTACAGACCTCCAAACTTCATGTGACCTTCAGATTAGCTCAAGAACAGTGTGTAGAGAGCTTCATGGAATGGGTTTCCATGGCCGAGCAGCTGCATCCAAGCCATACATCCCCAAGTGCAATGCAAAGCATGGGATGCAGTGGTGTACAGCACACTGCCAATGGACTCTAGAGCAGTGGAGACACGATCTCTGAAGTGATGAATCATGCTTCTTCATCTGGCAATCTGATTGACGAGTCTGGGTTTGGCAGTTGCCAGGAGAACGGTACTTGTCTGACTGCATTGTGCAAAGTTTAAAGTTTGGTGGAGGGGGGATTATGGTGTGGGGTTGTTTTTGCTTGCTTTGTATTTTTAAGTCACACAAGACATTATTTTACTAACCTTTTGCTGTCTTACAGTCAGCTAATGTCTCACTAATTTGGGTAGGTCATCCACTAAACATAAACATCACCCGAAACGAAACATTTTTAAATCAGTTTGTAATTTCACTCATGGTGCAAAAGTGCCTTATGCCCAAAGGCATTCTGGGAAAACTGCAGATTGAGGGATAATAGTCTAATAATTTGAGTTCAATGACAAATGCTTACATTGTTTGAGAACTGTTAACTTAAAACTAAAGCTGAGTTCTATCAACTCAGAAAAATAGATCTGAAATAGCAGATTTTTTTAAACACCTTTTACTGTTTGGTCTTACAGTGTAGTTAAAGAAAGTTGCAACTTGATTTGTTTTATAAAAAATAAACTCAAGTGAATCATGTTCTTAAGGTTTTAAGGAGTACAAATAACTTTTTGTGTTTATAACAGGTTAGAAAAAATTAGTATGTTCGGTAAAATTGTTGTTAGTTTGTACAGTGCACACAGCTAAATCATCCGTGTCAGTTTAACCCTCATAATGTTATATTAAACAATTATTCTGAGTTTGTTTAAATTTACATGACCTGGGGTTAATATGCTCATACTTTAACTCTCTTTTTAATGATTAAAGTGTTTAAACACACTTTAACACAACAATGTGGCAATTCCTTTCACTATTCATTTAAATTCAAAGTATATGCAATTTTAATTACTGACATATTGTAATGCACTTTTCATACAAAGATTGCCACCTTTTTTGAACATATGGAAAAGTCACATGCCTGAAAATGAGTACATTACCATTTACTACAGTCTACCCCTTGCTACAGGTGGGATGTAGCTAACTCAGTGGATAACTTCAATCATCGTGCAGAAGTCTCTAACATAAAAAAACAACAATATTACAGTGATCACTGTAAACACTAAACACTGTGCCCAAGGGCATGATGAAGAAACTCTGCTCTGATTAGAACTAGCAGAGGGCAGAATTTAGATCAATTGTACCATAAGCATCCTCCATGTGAACATACTGCAGTATATTGTCTTGACTTACACCTACTCCATGGCAGAGGTTTCAGGCTTTAAAATAACTATACATTATGATTGTTGCTGATAGTAGCACTTACTTTCATAGCTCATAAAAATGTTTCTATATCATTACCAACTAAAATCTCAGCTTTCATTTTCATTTGTTCTCATCATCATCTCAGTCTCCAAATTTCCAGAATTTGTTTACTTGATCAAATACCTTCAAAAACAACTGTCTTAGAAAGTCATCTTAACAGGCAAATGGTAGATCACTACAACATTCATAGCTGCTATATATCACCATGCAGCAAAATCTTGTTTACCTTTACTACTTAATGTTTTTTTCTTTTAAAAAAACAGCTTCCATTCTTGCTTCCTTTGAAGACAACAAAGAAGTGATCATTTACAATATGTACGTATATGGTGATGTGAATCTTCAGGGATTTAAGCGGGATAAT